>NW_024100565.1:327500-1630199 GCF_016545835.1 Crotalus tigris
CATACAATGAACAGCTACAGGACTTGGCTAGTCTAAAGAAAATAAAATTAGGGGAGACATGATAGCAGTGTTCCAGTACTTGAGGGGCTGCCACAAAGAAGAGGGGGTCACATTATTCTCCAAAGCATCAGAGGGCTGGACAAGAAACAATGGTTGGAAACTGACCAGAGAAGCAACCTGTAATTAATGAGAAATTTCCTGACATTGAGGACAATTAACCAGTGGAACAGCTTGCCTCCAGAAATCGTGGGCGCTCCATCACTGGAGATTTTTAAGAAGAGGCTAGACAGTCACTTGTCTGAGATGGTATAGGACAGGTTCTCCTGCTTGAGCAGGGCTGGACTAGAAGACCTCCAAGGTCCCTTCTAGCTCTATTCTATTAGAGGCAGAAGAAAAATAAATAAGTAAATAAATAAGTCTCCAGAGGTCCTGAGAGGAAACGTAGCATAAGCAATACATAAGATATTAAAGAAAGATGAATCCAATTCTGTGCACGCTTAAGGCACGAATTGTCAGGGACTGCTTACTTCCGGGGAGTAGTTTGTCCCTGTAAACTGTAAAAAGCCACGGATATTTCCTCTGGCCCTCGCTTTCTATCCCAGCTTCTTCCTATGGGTATGAAAGGAGAGAGGACGTGCCGATGGACGAGACTTGTCTGATACCCCATGCTTAAGCCATAATGTGTTTTGGTGCAGGGTTTACATGAACCAAACCGCCGCAACTGCAGTCAATAACTTATTGCTCGGGTTTGCGGGATGCATCAATTGTGGCTGATTCCGCTGGTGTTGCATTCAATCCCGGGCCAGCACCGGGTGCACTGGCTTCGTAAGTCGGGCAGCGTTTGCACCAGGTTTCGCACTACATTTCCTCCGCATAAAGTTAAAACAAAGCGGGAGGAAAGAGATGGGGCAGGTTCGGCTCGCCCTCCTCCTTCCATGGGGCTCCCCGCATCGCTTCCCTTTTCCCGCCTAAACTCGCTCGCTCCCTGCCTCCCCCCTCCGCTCGCCCCAAGCCGCTGCAGGCGCCAACATTTCCTCCCGGCGGGCCCCGCTGCCCTCCGCTTCGCTCCTCCCCGCCCGGACACCGCAGCAGCCTGCGCCTCCCCCCCCCGCCCCGGCTCCTCTCGGCGTCACCCTCCTGCCTGGAAGATGGCGCTGGGCGGCCAGGTTGGTGTGCTTGGGAACGGGGCGGTGGGCGTTGGGCGCCTAGGCGGGCCGTTGGGCGGATAGGCCGGGAGAAGAGGCAGGGCGGAACGAGGAGGAAAGGCGCCCGGAGCCGGGGAACGGGGCATTAGGAGGGAAGCGCATCCTCCTGGGCAGGCATTGCCTCGGGGGTGGGGGGCTGTGTGGCGGCTGTGTTTGGAGGGGAGGCAAGAAGTGGCTCTCCGTCCTCCCCGCCATCTCCCCCCCCCCAATTGAGGCGTTGCAAAGAGGAGGGTGGAAGCAGCGGAAGGCCAGTCCTTTGGGACGGTGGGTGGGTATCTCCCCTTTCCCGTTTTTGAGAGGTGACAAACTAGGGGGCGGTCTCCTGAGATGGTGGTCTTTAGAAAAGTGATGGCTCATTGGAAAGTGATGGCTTGGGCAGCGGTCCCAGACGTAGAGGATGTCTGAACTAGTGGCAGAGGAAAGTGGACCTTACAGAGAGCTTCAATCGATACAAACCCCAAAACCTGGATGCAAACCCCTAGAACGGTTTCTTCAAGCCCCCAGGGAAAGCTTTGCTGTGCATCTTGTAGAGCAGGTGGAAAATTTTGTTGTAGAAGCTAGGAGTGACTGAGGCAACCTGTGACTATAGATGGCATGTGTGATGGTAGAGACCTACTTAAGATTTTGTAGTGTTAAGTAGTTGCCGAGATTCAGCTGCAAGAGAAATTACTTTATCTTAATTATCTAGGTAAAACTCTATTTCTTAAATAATCCCTTTTAATATGTGCAATCTCAAGAACCTATGACTGTATTCAGAGCATTCAGTGGTAATGTGTTGTTGTTTTCTTCCCTAGAATGCTGAAATAAATTAAGAACTCTTTCTAAAAAAATATTTCCCATTCTTTAACCCTATGAATAGACAGCATTCTGCTATACTGAAGATTCAGACAGAACACAATCCACAGAAAAAATATCTATTGAATTTGTAGACAAATTTAGAATTTTTTTTTCAAGAATTTGGATGCTCAGATAGATGGGGTAGAAAGTAAATCAACCTCTGCTAGTTTGTTATTGGATGACTAGCACAAATATGTGCCTACATTTCAAAAACCCAAGTTGGAGTTGCACAACATGTATAAATGAGAGATGATTTCTTAGTGCATAGTATAGTTTTCAGATTCTTCCTTGCAGTTGACCACATGGCCAGGGCTTGCCCTCAAAAATGTAGTTGTATTCATCTGATCTGAGTTTGGGTAAAAAGGCATAGCAGTTAATAATTATTCTTCCATTGCCCAGAGATCATCTGGTTATTTTACCTTAGTGGGAATAAAAGTTATTTTTTTTCCTTTAAAAGTTGGGTCTGATGGCTTCCTATGACCTCTGGAAAGAAGTTTTAATAATATTATATTGTCTAATATAATTAGACAATTTTTTGAAAGAGACTGGATGGTTGATATTATAGGACCAAGGTGCAAAAGCTCTTTTTGCTAAATAAATACGGAAATAGGAATTTTGTATGAATAATAGGGAAATTTTGCGACTCAATCCATAAGATGGAGAAGTTGTAAAACCAGAAGGTGAGGTGTCAAATGAAATGTTCATGAATGTGTTACCTGGTCTATGGTGTAGATTTGTGATGGGAGATGAAATCCATTTTACCTGGGATTTGAGTTTTGCTAAAAGACAGACCATATTGAACTGTGTCTTGAGACATTATAATTTCCTACATACTTTTAGAAGAGTTCCTATTACTCATACACTGTATAAATAATTAGAGATAAAAAATTTCCTGAACATTTTGAAGCAATAAAAGGAAATCTAGTTTTCAAAATGGATATTTTGGACAAAATGAAAATGTACAGTGGATATAAAAAATCTATACACCCCTGTTAAAATACCAGGTTTTTTGAGATGTAAAAAAATTAGACAGCGATAAATCACTTCAGATTTTTTTTTCACTTTTAATATAACATAAGCTGTAAAATTCAAATTGCAAAAGAAACTGAAATCTTTTAGGGGGATATAACAATAAAAATGTACAATAATATGGTTGAATAAGTGTGGACACCCTCTTATAAATAGGGATATGGCTTTGTTCAAAATTAACCAATCACATTAAAACTGATGTTAAATAGCAGTCAGTACACACTTGCCATCAGTTAAAGTGACTAATTAAGCCCATATAAAATTAAACAATTCTTGTAGGATTTTTCTGACATGGTCTGCAAAGAGCTTACAAAGCATCAAAGGGATCTCGTTGGAAGGTATCAGTCAGGAGAAGGGTACAAATAAATTTCCAAGTCATTGGATATACCATGGAACACAGTGAAGAAAGTCATCAACAAGTGGAGAAAATATGGCACCACAGTGACATCTGGACTGGACCTTCCAAAATTGATGAAGAAACAAAAAGCAAACTGGTCTAAGAGGCTGCAAAGAGGCCTACAGCAACATTAAAAGAGCTGCAGGAATTTCTGACAAGTGCCGTCTGTAGTACTTGTGGCAACAATCTCCCATATTTTTCATCTATCTAGGGGTAGGTGGCAAGCCTTTCTTACAAATGAAAACATCCAAGCTCAGTTATATTTTGCAAAAACCTTATCAAGTCTGATGAAAGCATGTGGAAAAATATGTTATGGTCTGATGGGACCAAGGGCGAATTTTTTGGCCATAATTTCAAAAAATATGTTTGGTACAAAAACAACATTGTGCTTCACCAGTAGTACATCAGACTCACAGTGGAGCATGATAGTGGCAGCATTATGTTTTGGGGCTGCTTTTCTTCATCAGGAACTGGGGCTTAATCAAGGTGGAAGGAATTATGAACAGATCCAAATACCAATCAGTTTTGGCATAAAACCTGCTAAAATGCTGAAGAAGAAGAGGAATTTCACCTTTCAACATAAGAAAGTCCCAAAGCGTACCTCCAAATCAGCAAAAGAATGGCTTCAGCAGAAAATTAAAGTTTTCGAATGGTCCAGCCAAAATCCAGACGTGAATCCAATTGAAAATCTCTGGGGTGACCTGAAGAAGGCTGATCGCAGGAGATGCCCTGGCAATGGGATAGATTTGAAGTGCTTTTGAAAGGAAGAGTGGGCAAAGATTCCCAAGGCAAGATGCGCCATGCTGATAGACTCCTACTCTAAAAAACAATGCTATCGTAAAACCAAAAGGCGTTTCAACAAAATTTTAAAGAGTGTGCACACTTAATGCAACCACGTTATTGTACATTTTTATTATTTTATCTTAAAATTTTCAGTTTGATTTGGATGCTTGGCAACTGGCATGTATTTATGATGGTTGCATTGTCCCGGGATCATGTGAGCATCTTTTGCAACCTTCCCAGTGGGGAAGCAGATTCTCTTTAACAGTCACTACACTAACTTCACAACTGCAATGAAGGTCTTTGGTCAGGAGCAGCTTAGTAAACATAACTTAATTGTAACTTTATTGAAACAATTACAATTAATTAGTTTTGCCTTAACGTGTTAATGTGCTTAATTATCAATTTTTATGTTAATTATCAGTATTTACATAAATACTGCATTAGTAATCTTTTGAGATGAGTAAATGTATTTTCACTGAATGGACATAACTGTTCTAACTATTCATAGTATTATCCTGTGCATCAGGAATAGAAATGAATCAAAGCTAGGATAATGTTTGGGAAAATGCATCTTATACTTTTAATATTGTCATAGAACAGGAAATTAAGGGAAAAATAAATTAAAATTGGAACCTGGCATCCATGAAGTGAATGGCACAGATCAAGCTTAACCCTGAAAATGTTGATACTCATTACTAGCTTAGCCTAAGTGCTTGATCTATGCCAATTCCCTTCATGGATAGCTAAGTGGGAAAAAACATGTATTTCAGATTATTAAGGAGATTTAAATGCTAAATACGGTATTTTTGCCATCGGACAATATTGGTATGTTTCATTTTTTTGCCAAGGTGTTTCATCTGAATGATAAATGAATAAATTAATGACATACAGATTTGCATGAACATTCAGGGAAAATATATATGTAGTTTTAATATCTGACATTTTATTCTTTCCAACAGAGTTTAGCAGAATTAGAAGTTCTTTGTAAACAGCTATATGAGGGCACAGATTTAGCACAAAGAATACAAGCAGAAAAAGTTCTTTTGGAACTTATTAACAGTCCTGAATGTCTCAGTCAGTGCCAACTTTTACTGGAACAAGGAACGGTAAGTACTTTAAACTTTATTATCGATGTACATATCTGTTACACATTTTTGCTCAAATCTTCTTCCAGGTACCAAGACTGTCTACGTATTATCAAGGTACATTTGACTATCAGATTTTTCTTTAGCTGTACATTTGTTACATTTTATAATAGCAATAGTATAATTGGTTAGTGATCATAGACAAAGAACTCCTAAGTTTTGCAACATTGGACCAAAGGAGGAAACAAAACAAAGACACATACCCTCAGGTGAGATTATATTATTATCCAGAGTAGATTGCAGCACCTGGTATATCTTGACAAAAGTTAAGCAAGGTCAGACTTGGTTGGTGTTTGGATGGTAGATACCAAGAAAGCCCAAAGCTATAGACTAGGCTGGAAAATTGAGAAAATATCTTGGGAGAAGGCTGTTGTACACTATTTCAGTATTGTTTTCAAAAAGGTTACATGAGTACGTCCAAGTTCACGGATATGACCTATGCATATAGTCCTCAACTAACAACTGTAATCGAGCCCAGAAATATGGTTGTAAGTCATGAGTTGTAAATTCTTTAGTTGGTCACTATATGACTATGACTGTTTTTACCGTCCTTTGTGCCGTGATTGTTAAGTGAATGCTATGGTCATTAAACAAAAACATTTTATCCAATGGGAATTTTTTGCCAAAAACTGGAAGTAAATGGTGAATACTGGCAAAAAAAGCTGAAAGTACATGATTGCAGGATATTGCAAGTGGCCATAAATGTGAGCTGGTTATCAAATGCTCACAATGTGATCCTGTGATCATAGTAGAGATGCGATTGTTAAAATTCAGGATGTGAATGGGGGGGGGGTCTGTGGTAACTTTGGTCGCTAAGCAACCATTCATTAAGGGAGGACTACCTGCATATAATTTGGGAGGAGATAATCTGTTGATATTCTGGTGGATACTATATTGACCATGTGGTAGATAAGGAACTTTAAAGTAGTCCTCAGTTACAACTGTAATTGATCCATGCAATTACAGTAATTAAGTCTTGACAGGTCACGTGACCAGACCCAATTTTATGACCTTTTTTGTGGCGGTTGTTAAACCCATTTATTGCCATTTATTGCTATAGAGCAGCAGTCCTCAATCTTTCCAGTTCCACAGACCAGAAACAGCAGCAGGCAGTGGGGGGGGGGGGAGTGGTTTTGCAGGTCCAACCTAATCCCGCACATGAGCAAATGGAGCTATGTGTGCTCACTCTCTGCTTGTGTGGCCTGGTTTCCAACAGGCCATGGATCAGGGGTTGAGGATCCCTGCTACAGACTGGTTTTGCAGCCTCTTGGAGCATAACCTGTTTATAAGTACAGTGCTGTTTGGCTTGTATGTGTCACAGACTGTCTTAAAAAAAGTTATTTTGTAAGCGTCCTTTTATGAAATGACAACAAATAAATGACACATTCTCACATCAGTGGGAAGTTGTAACTACATAAAGAAGCTTGTTGATAATTAAGAAAAGCTAAATGTTGTTTAGAATCTAGAATACTTGTATCTCTTCCATCAAATTCTTTTTTGGATTAAGTTACAGTCTTAAAGCATTCCATATGCTACAGAAAGTTTCAATGACTGCTTGAATATTTGACTTAAAAAAAGATTTAGTATTAAAAATCCTGAGCTTAGAAGGTATTTTATTTATGTGTTTGATGGACTACAAAGTTTATTCCCTTTTAGTTTGGGATTAGTAATCAAAGGCAGATTGCCAGCTGGAAATGCCTTGATGGAAACCTGAGGACATTAAAAGAAATAGCAGATATCCATTTCATTTGTTAAAACCCTGTTGGTACCAGTGAAGCTATAAGAAATGTGCAGATGTGTATGGATGCCTGAAAAACCATAAAGACATGACCTTATCTATAATGTAGATATAGCTAGAACATGTTGGAAATAATGATACTAGTTATATGTAATCGTATACCCATATGATAACTATATTCATATAACAATGACTTAATTGTGTATTGTATTGCTACATGGTGTCTGTGTGGCAATGTAAAACAGAGTCTATTACAGTATTCTGAAAAATAGTTATTGGTGCCTGCAATCATTTTATTTACAAAAACCAATTATAAAAATAAGAAAGGGTGTTTTATAAGTAAAATGATAAATAAATGGTAAGTTACTAAAATGATAAAATAATAAATATAGGTAGTCCTTGTGTTATGACCATAATTTAGCCCAAACTTGTCATTGCTAAGCAAGGCAGTTGTTAAGTCAGTTTTGCCCCATTGTAAAAACTGGTCATAAGTCACTTTTTTCAGTGCCGTTATAACTTTGAATAGTCACTAAACAAATGGTTGTAAGTCAAGGACTATCTATAAGCATCATAAAAATAGTTCTTTTAATACTATTTATACAGTGTTGGGTTCTTTGCTTATTATAATGAATCATGAATTATGGTTTAGAACAGAGTTCCCCAACCTTTCTGGCTTTGTGGACCAGTGGGGAGAGGGGATGGTTCCACACGAGCGGCCAGCAAGTCCACGCACAACTCCAATTGTGTGAGTGGTGTGCATGCATGCCTGCTGCACACGCAAATTAATCATACATGCACATGCTCACCTGCTGCTTGCACAAGTGGGAATACGCATGCTCGCTTGTCCACCGTTTCCACGGCCCAGTTGCAAACACCTCATGGCCCACTAGTGGACTGCGGCCCAGAGATTGGGGATCTCTGTGTCAGAATAGATATTGTTCACTAAATAGCAAAATGTTAGGAAAAGAATTTCTTGTTGCAAGATTATTTGTTTGCTTTAAAAAATCTTTAGTATTATGCAATGTTACTATTACCATTTGAATTGTGTATATTTTTGTCTAGACATCCTATGCGCAATTGTTAGCGGCAACATGTCTCTCAAAACTTGTATGCAAAACCACACCTTTACCTATTCAACAAAGAATGGACATCAGTAAGCATTTTTTATTCTTTTCAATAGTAAAATTGTGTTTATAATCTAAAATTTAATTACTAGCAACTTAAACATATAACTTTTAAAAATTTGTCATGATAGTTTCATAATCGAAGAGTGTGAATATTTCCTATAATCTGGGATTTCTCATCTTTAGGCAATAGAAGAGGCATTATATGTGTTCAATTGTTTGTTTTGTGTTTCATACACAGTATGACCAAAATTGTGGAAACCTTTTGGGAAAAGTGTACAGTAGAAATGCCACCTTTGGTTAAGTTTTCACCAATTTTTCTTCTAATTTCTTTATAACTGTAGCCTTGTTCACTTAATAATACTATTTTACATCGCTTTCTGGGCAACCAGTCAACTCTTTGCACCATTACTTTAATTTTATTACATTTTACAAGCTCACTAAATGAAAGAAAACAAAAAAACCCCAATCACTTTGATAGCGATCACAACACACTGACAAATGTCCTCCTCTCAGCTTCAAAACATGACATCAATAACTGAATCCTACCGTGATCTGATTGGCTGATTGCCAAAACAAGATGACACCTGATTGGCTCTCTAAACACTCATGCTCATTGGCTACAATCAGATGAAGGAAAGCTACCTGATATCAACCTAAGCAAGTTGTGCTTCCTTTTTCTGGTTATTTGGCTATAACTTTTCATAGAATACAGTACAGATAATTGAACAAACTTTGTTACATTACATTATTGATTAAATTATCTTTCCATTGATATATAATTTTATGGTGGTACTCCCCCCAAAAAGTAGTGTTATTAATCATCAAACCTTAAAAATACACTTTTCCCAAAAGGTTTCCACAATTTTGGCCACCACTGTAAATAAGAAAATGTAAATACCTGAGCAGGAGCTGAACCACATTTGTATAAGCATCTGGTATATCTTTGCAATCAAATAGAATAGTTTGGTGACAGTAATGTTTAGTTCTTAAACTGAAAATAGTGGTAGGTATCATACTTACCTGCTTTGTAGTGTGTTACACTGATCTTAAAGACAATGTTATTTATTCATGTCAAAGATTTATAAATGATCCTAAACTTAAAATTAGAAAAAAACAATGAAAATAAAAGTTGTTTCGACTGGTTCTTATAACATATGTATCTGTTGTTAGAGCCAGAGAAATAATATACAGATTTCTGTGATTTTATAATTAATGTGGTAGATGTAGGTCTGTGCTTGAAACTTCATGCATATTTTGAGAATAGGTTGCCTTGCATATTTATAGAAAGTAATTTAAACATATTGGCTATGTTTACTTTTCTCACAAATCATAATGCGGTTTATTGGGCTTGGCTACATTTTTTTTTGTCAAAGCAGTTAAACCAGGCATGTCAAACTCCAGGATTTTTTCCCCATTGCCGGCAATGGGGTGGGTGCAATTTTGGCATGATGCATCTGGCCTGCGGGCCAGCAGTTTGCCATACCCGAATTAAACTATTATATAGTTCATATTTTACATGGGGAGCCCATGCAAATTATTGCTTAGTCAGGAAACAATAGTTAAGCAAACTCTTAGCACAATGCAGTGTATGAATTCTGTCATTGTGGTAGCCTGCCAATTAATAACAAAAAAGAATTTGGGTTAGTTTGAGCTATTTTCATGAAATCAGGTACATAATACGCCCTATAACATTTTGACTCAAGTGATTTTTCTCATGCAGTTTTGTTTGTTTGTAGCTTTGTCTTCCATTTCTATGTGCCTGATATACAGTATAATTTTTTTCTCTTCTTTAGACACTAATAATAAGTTTGTTGTTCACAGACCGAATGTGAATATTTCTCACTATAAAGTTTAGCTCTATAGTGGAAAGGAAACATTTCACTTTAATTATGGTCACATGTTGAGGATTACTTTGGTAAAGGTTTGAGAGTTGGGTTATCTACAGTTAGACTAATACATGCGTATGTACAATAATTTCTTCTTAAGAATTCAAAAGTAGTTGATTTTACAATTTTTTTCATTATTTTCTATCTTTATCATAATTTCAGTTAGAAGAGTGTTATATTTAACCCAAAATAATTGCTTTTTTTTATCTTGGCACAGGAAACTATATACTAAATTATATTGCATCTCGACCAAAATTGGCCCTTTTTGTGATTCAGGCTCTTGTTCAAGTAATTGCAAAGATCACAAAATTAGGATGGTTTGAGGTTCAGAAAGACGAGTTGATTTTTAGAGACATTATTGCTGATGTTAAAAAGTTTTTACAGGTAAGCAAGAGAAAATGTTTGTTCACCCTTCTTTCATTAACAATAGATGTTACATTCCTTCCCTTTGAAATGATAGCATGTTTTTGTGCCTGACATTTGGAATAATATTCTCTGCAGGGATTTATAAGGCTCTTAACCTAACTTGTTTAATTCAGGGGTCCCCAACCTATGGCTCTTGGCCGGCGGGCCGCGGAAATGGCTGGCCAGTGCAAGCATGCATGGGTGCACATGCCCCCACTCGCGCTAGTGCCCACAGCCCCGTTTGTGCATGGGCGCAAACGGGAACGCTAGTGCGGGGTGGGTGTCCATGGCCTGTTAGCGCATGCGCGAACAGGGCTGATAGCCTGGGTGGGTTGCGCAGCCAATTTGCACATGCTGCATCTGTGAATGGCGCTGCTAGTGCTGCGCCAGTGTGTGTGGCCCTGTGCTCATGCACACACACCAATTTTGAAGCTGTTCTCCTTCCCTCTGGTCTACAAGCCCAGAAAGGTTGCAGACCTCTGGTTTAATTGACTCTTGAGGATATTTTCCACCGAGCTCAGCTTTTCCACCAAGTCCTGGGATAGGGGTTATGGCAGGGCCTCTTTTTGGAATAGAGCAGTTGAAGGTTGCTTTTATTGTTTTAACTGGACGTCTATTTTTGATGGTTATGAAGTTTTTACTGTTTTTAATATTATGCACGGCGCAGTAGTATTATGGTGGTTTTAGGAAGTTGACAAATAAAATGACCAAGGGAATATTTGCCCATTATGATGTAGGCCTGCCCTGCTACTTCTAATGTTGATTTATTATTCTGATTTTGGGGAAAATGATAAAATTTAAAGATATAAATGTGATTTTAACTATAGTATAGATTGGAAATTTGGGTTTTATTGATATGTGAAGAATTATGGTTTTATAATGTATGGGGTATAATAATTATTCCATTATAATGGGAAAATTGTGCTGCCCTTAATTTACAGTATAATAAAAGAAAATCATTTCATTTGGTCAAATTATAATGCCATATTTAAAAATAAAAAAAATGTATAATGCAGTGGTACTTTGGTACTCATTGGTAATTCATTCTGGAAGACGCGACGAATACTAATACTGATGAGTACCGAGAAAACCATGTGGCTTACTACGTGAGCCGCTATCTCGGCCAGAAGAAATAACAAGTCACGAGGCAGCTGACATCAGCAAGTTCTTTATTGTGTGTTGACTACTGGGAGAAAGACGATTGCAGGGACAAGATTTCTGCTTCAAAATGCATTGAATACCAAATTCAATGAGGCTTGATGCAGTTGAGTGCCGAGGTATGACTGCATTTAAAGAAATGCACATATTTCTGTTCTGTGTGTTTGTACTGAGAAGTGAAAATGAATTATGTGGTTGATAATATGAATGCTTATTCTCAAAGCCACCTAAAGCCTTTATTCAAAGTCTGTTTCTGTTATAGGGGACCGTGGATCACTGCATAATAGGAGTAATGATTCTTTCAGAACTAACTCAGGAAATGAATTTTGTAAGTATACTTCTCTCCTTCGTATCAGTTTATATCGCTACCAGATTATTGTTATAGTGTTTCGGAGGAAGGATTAATGAAACGGAAAACTACACTATAAATAGGATAAAAATCCCCAAAAGAACCTTTCTGTCAAATGAAGCTTAGAAATGGATTGTTTCAAAACTCACTGAGTGAATAAAATAGGATCAATTCTACTGATATTATAACTAGTATAATAATTTGAAAAAAGGAACAGAGCTTGTGCTGTCAGCAGGATCTTTGCACATTTATAAAACCAAATAAATATCTCATGTGTTCGGAGTTGTCACTCTATGTGCCCTGATATTTCTTTTCTTTTTTTTTAACCTAAGCTCCAGAAATATCAAAAGGGGCAGTCTTATTGACAGGCCTATTACTATGCTCTTCATTTTAATGTTCCATAATAATATGATTATTGAAATTTGTTATAAGTGGCCACTCCAGTGGGCTCAGGATGGCTGCTTTTGGCCTTGGCTTGACAGTAGTTAAACCAGGTTGCCTTTCCTGTTGCTTGTTCTGCTGCTTTTAGATAACCTGCTTAAAACGTCTTTCATTCAACATGAAATATTAACACTACTTTTATTCATAATAATGCATTTTATGAGTATATAGTAAGCACCTGTAAAATCTGTTTTAAGCTATATAATAGTCAAATGAAGAGTTTTCTTTCTTTGTTTTAGATTGATTATTCAAGACCTTCATCAAAGCATCGTAGAATTGCTATCTCTTTCCGTGATACCACTCTAAAAGAAATTTTGATGCTGGCATGCTCGCTGCTGAAAGAGGTGGGCCCAAATACTAATCACATTATCGTGAGATTATTTCTTTACCATCAGAACCTAATTTGTTGATATTTTATTCCTAGAGTCACTTGGGGACATATTGTTTAGCCAGAAACGTATGCAGCTAGATTAATATGCAATGTATAGTGAGAAAGTGATAAATGAATGTTTGAGTTGTATTTATTTTTATTTATCGAATTTAAATACCGCTCATCTTACTTTCAGAGTGACTTTTGGCCTTTTACAGTTAAAATAATAAAAAACATACAAAATACAATACATCAATAAAATAGGAGCCAAGTGAAAAACAACAAAGAAGTTAAAAGACGGGGTGCTAACCATTCCCATAGTTGCAGGCCACTCTGAGAGCCAGGACTTCACACCCTTCTGAAAGCTAGGAAAGTGAGGGCCCACCTCACCTGGGGGGGGGGAGAATATTCCAAAGGGCAGGGGCAATGGCAGAGAAGGCATCCCACCAGTTGGTATTCTTTAATTGATGGGCTCCATAACATACCTTCCCTGCCTAACTGTGAGATAGGTCAAAAGATGAGAGTAAGATAGTTCCTTGGATAACCTGGTCTCATGTCACATAGGGCTTTAAAGGTAATAATCAGCAACTTGAATTGGACTAAGAAGCATGGAAGATTGGATTCAGGCCCTTAATATGCATTTGTATCTTTTCAAGAGGAGTCCAATATGAAGAATATGGTTGCTTTTAAAGATTCTGTACCAGATATATAAACTAGGAAGGCTGCTTTATTTTTATTTGTTTATTTGTATCCTGCCTTCATTATTTTTACAAATAACTGAAGGTGGTGAACGTATCCAACACACCCTACTCTTCCTATTTTCCCCACCACAACAACAATGTGATGTGTGTTGGGCTGAGAGAGGGACTGGCACAAAGTCACCCAGATGGCTTTCATGGCTAAGGCGGGAATAGAACTTATGGTTTCCTGCTTTCTACCCTGGTACCCTATTAAACCACAATGTGAACAAACAACATGCTCATGTTTTACTCTTGTGTAATTAGATAAATCGGGACGATTAACTCTGGAATGCAATAATATCCTTTATTCCAGTGTAATTGTGAGAGTCTTATATTGGCAGATACAGTCCCTGAAATAGGCTTATGTCAATGAGATTAACGATAACTCACTTTGTATTAATGATCTAGAGAAGAGTAAGGAACAAAAATATTATTGTATTTTTTTCCTAGCACAGGTAGTCCTTGGTTAATGACCATTTCTTCAATGTCCACTCAGAGTTACAGTAGCATTGAATGAATGGTGATAGTTATAGTTAACAGTTATAGTTCCTTGAAGTCCTGGTCATCCCAACACCTCTGCAGTCTGTGATCACAATCTGCATGCTTAGTAACCAGCTCACACTGATGATGATTGCAGGATCCCACAGTCACATAATTACAATTTGTGACCTTCCCTGCCAGCTTCCCAGAAGCAAAGTCAATAGGGAAGCTGG
Source organism: Crotalus tigris (assembly GCF_016545835.1). Lineage (NCBI taxonomy): Eukaryota > Metazoa > Chordata > Lepidosauria > Squamata > Viperidae > Crotalus > Crotalus tigris. Next base: position 341,824 of record NW_024100565.1, read on the forward strand.
TAGGGAATGTTGCAAGTTGCTCTGGTAAGTCTCCCTCACCTGTGCATCTTCCCTGAGTCTTGTTGCATTTGCACCATGAGTTCTCGGCCACACATACACACACCTTCTCTCACCCAAAAGCAGCCAACCCAACCTCCGTATGACTTGGGACTTGCAACTTCCTGTCAGTTTCCTTACTGATTTCCTTTGTAGGAACTAACAGGAAGTTGCCAGGAGGTGCTCATTTAACAACCCGTAATCTTTGCTTGATGGCAACAGAGACTGCCTGGATTGCCACTGCCAAATGAAGTGGTCATAACTCAAGAACTACCTAGATGTTTTATCCAAATCCTTGCATTGATCTACATAATTGAGACTTGCAAGTGATACGTATTGGAATTCTTGACATATTGCATTGGAATTCTTAAAATAATGGGATTACATTAATTAGAAATAAACATGTTACTGAATCACATTTTTTATTTGGATTTAGATACTGGCAAAACCATTAAATCTTCAAGATCAACAACAACAAAATTTAGCAATACATCTTCTGAAGCTTGTCCTCAATTGTCTTAACTATGACTTCATTGGTAGTTCAGCAGATGAATCTGCAGATGATTTGTGTACTGTACAGATTCCAACAAACTGGAGATCAAGTAAGAGAATAATCATTGCTAACAATCTATGTACCTTTTTTTAATGTAGTGCCTTCTAGATGTGTTTGGATTCTGAAGTAGCCAGCCAATAGAACTCTTTAGGATAAGTGAAGAGTTATTGTTATCAAACCCTATTATGACAGATTTGCAAGACATCTTCAGGATGAAATTGTTTTTAGGCTGATTTGAATGTAGATTTCAATGCAGTTTATACTGGTATGCAGTGCACAACGTAGTGTAAATTACATGTGATCATATTCAGTTTTTTAGATTTGAGGAGATAAACAGCAGCTTATAGCCATCTGGCCTATCACATGTTGCCTTGACACTGGTCCATCTTGATATAGTCTTACTTGATAGATGGATTTCAGCAGTATCTCCTTTCATGATGAGTGGTTTGAAGGGAAAGAATCAACCTCATGCTAGGTTCAGAGAATTTCATACCCAATCATAAATTCTTCCCCTTTTGGGGAACAAGTTGTTTGAAAGTATGGTGTCCTTGTTCAGAGGACAGCAGTGCTCTGGACATTTTTAGTTTGAGTTGAGATCTGGTTTTTGGACAAACCAGTCATATCGGTAGTTAGAAGGAGGTATAAGTGCAACAGCTAAGAGAGTAGAGCGCCATATGAAGTAACAGTAAATGCCATCTAGTAAATTATTTCATGACAAAATGTCTATTTTTAAAAAATGCAAACAAATATGCATACAAAACCATAATGTTGGAAAATGGACAGTTGTGTTGCAGTGCCATATAATGAAATTCTGTCAGGGGTTGCGAAGCAGAAATGAAACTACTGTTGAGCATGAAAAAAGGCTTTATCTGAGAAGTTTTTGAATATTCATTCTTACTGAGGTATAAGTGCAACAGCTAACAGAGTAGAGTGTAAGAATGGGCTAGGAATTGTCTTGGTATTTTTAAAAATGAATAAAGGCACTTTATTAAAATCTCTGCAGAATTTAAGGCTGATCATGAATGGGAGAGATGGAAGGGCTTCACAAACACTCTCTTCTTCTTGGTAGCAACTATATGTGAGTGGCAGTACCTCAAATGAACTGTGTTTTGCAACACAGCCTTTTATTTACAGTCCACTCAGAGTAAATCTAGTGCTGATCCTTCATTGTGCAACAATTGTCAGAGAATTAATATCACAGTTACAAAAATAAGAGTCAGTTAAGGGTGGGATTGGAGAGAGGATGGAAATATCAATGCATAAATACATGGTAAGCTCTCCCCTTCTCCCCCAAACCACCCATCTCTCTCTCTCTCTCTCACACACACACACACACACACACACACACACATATATATTTAAAACCAAACAAATAAATGTGAGCACCAGGGAGTGCTAAAAAATTTAATAAAATTTAGTAAAATGTCAATAAAATTACAATAAAACCAATAAAACGCCTAGCTTTTGTCAGCAACTGCTGACATCATCAGGGCTCAAAATGCCAGTCAGTAGGAGAGTCCTCTTTATAGATTGGCCAGGGTCTGCATCTGGCTCCTAGATCTTATCATTGGGCCTGATGGAATAGGCTGTTTCCTGGTTGCCAGTTTCTTATTAGCAATAATTGCTTTCTTGCATTTCTTGCTTGTGTAACTGTCATCGGGTGTTTTCTCTTTGCCAAATTCGGGGTTTGATGGAATGTCCCCCCTCTTTTTTTTTTTTTTGCTTTATTGCCACACCCACTTTGTTTAGTTGCACACCTCCATCCCCCCCCTTTTTTTTACTCTGTTCTGATTGCCCCGTTGCAATGCACTGTCTCTTATTATCTTTGTGTTTTCCCCAATCATGGTCTCCGCAGACGTTATTCAAGTTAATTGCCACCACGCCCCCTGTTTCCTCCTTGCTCCTTGCTTGCACGGTGTCGCGTTGAGGGTTCTTCCGTGTTGCCTGTTGATGTCAGCAGTTGCTGACCAAAGCTAGGCGTTTTATTGGTTTTATTGTAATATAACATATTATAATTGTAATATAACATATATATATATATGTTTTCGCGGGTGTTTGTATGTAGGTCTTTGGTTGTTCGGGTTTTCTCCCGCGTAAAATTGGAAGTGTCTTGGCAACGTTTCGACGAAGTCCCATTCGTCATCTTCAGGCTGGTGCTTTCAGCTTCGTGCTTCGAGGAGCAATGTGTGGTCTTAGCTGTTTCTTCCTTTTAACTGCCAGTGGGGTATGAACTGATTGGGTGGGAGCTTGGCTGTGTTCTGATTGGGTGGAGGTGTGTTCTGATTGGTTAGGGGCATGGCTGTGCTCTGATTGGCTGGGGGTTGGCTGTGCTCTGATTGGCTGGGGGGTTGGCTGTGCTCTGATTGGCTGGGGGAGTGTTCTGTTTGGTTGTGCTCAGGTTAGTCTGAGTTGCAGGGGGTTTAAGATTTTGGGCTGCCTTGCTATTTTTTGGCTTCGCGTTCGTGGTCGTGCCTCATCTTCATGGAGGGTGTCAGTTTGCTTCATGTATGGATTGGAGGGGTTTAAAGTGGCTAATGATGCAGCTGTGGTCTGGCTTCTGGTTTGTGGTCGTGCCTCATCATTGGTGTGGCTTTGGGTTTGCTTTTTGTGTGGATGTGTGGTGGTGACATCCTGTGTGGTTTTTGTGAGTGTGGGTCTGGTATCATTTTTTGTCTTAAGGAGTCGTTTGTCAATAAGGGCGGGTTTCCAAATGGCTGGTAGGCGGGAGGTATCATCTCGCTTGTTCATGCTGTGTGGGCGTTTTTCTATCTCAATGGCTTCTCTGATTAATATTAACAGAATAATCAGAGAAGCCATCGAGATGACGAATGGGACTTCGTCGAAACGTCGCCAAGACACTTCCAATTTTACGCGGGAGAAAACCCGAACAACCAAAGACCTACATACAAATACCCGTGAAAACCTCAGAAAACAAATATCGAACCGCTACGGGGAGGAAATCCACCGCCTATAAAAATCCACCGCCTATAAAAAACTTGAAGTCCAAAGAGCTTCCATTTTATGCGACCTAGATGATGAATGGGACTTCGTCGAAACGTCGCCAAGACACTTCCAATTTTACGCGGGAGAAAACCCGAACAACCAAAGACCTACATATATATAAAACCTTGAATGTGCACCCTGTCAGCCCAAATATGGGAGAAAGAAATCTTTCTTTTCTTTTCTTTTCTTTTCTTTTCTTTTCTTTTCTTTTCTTTTCTTTTCTTTTGCCTGTATCAGCTCATATATATATATATATATAAATCCATTTGAAACTATTTGACACATGCATTTATTATTTTAAATGTGTAACTGTGTTTTTGAGGTAGGCATCAGCTAGAAAAAAATAAAACCACCCCTTTATTTTCACTTTTATTCTTCTCAGTTTTTCTGGAACCAGAGACTTTGGATCTCTTTTTTGACCTGTATCATTCCCTTCCCTCAATGCTGTCTCAGTTAGTAAGTATAAAGCATCTTTAGTCTTTTTTTTCCAGTAGGAAACTTTCTTTAAAGATGTCCACACATTATGTGTTTGATAAATCTGTCCAACTAAAAATTTCTGAAATTTTATTATTTTTATGCTTTGCAACATAGAACGTGATATGCATATGCTATTGTAGATAAGGTCAGTGAGACATTTAATATTGGGCAGTCCTGTTTTCTGGCTTGAGGAGATGGCTGCTGCTGTGGCATCCCGTGTTCCATAAGTAGTAACTCATCAACACATTTAGAAAAGTGTGTGTAGTCACTGTTACTATTACAGTGGTGTGCAGGCAATCCTCAACTTACAACCACGGTTGAGCCCAAATTTTCTATTGTTAAGTGAGACATTGATAAGTGAGTTTTGCCCCATTTACGATCTTTCTTGCCACAGTTATTAAATGAAACATTGCAGCTGTTTAGTTAATAACAAGGTTGTTAAGTGAATTTGGCTTCCCCATTGACTTTTGCTTGTCAGAAGGTCACAAAAGGGGATCACATGATCCTGAGGATACCGCAGCCGTCAAAGATATGAGTCAGTGGTCAAGTGTCTGAATTTTGATCATGTGATCATGGGAGTATTGCAACAATTGTAAGAGTGAAAAATGGTCAGTAGTCACTTTACTCAGTGCTGTTGTAACTTCGAATGGTCACTAAATGAACTGTTGTAAGCTGAGGACTACCTGGTACTATTGATTTTCTAGACTCATCCAGCTATTCACAGTAAAATGGTACATTGGCACGATAATGAGAGTGACGTTTCTGTCACTTCAGCAGTGGCTGGATGATGCTGTGAGGATCCTAAAGATCACTAGAGGACATGTGATCTCTCTCTTCCACTGTTGTTTATAGGCTGCTGAATTGCTGAAAACTCACAGTGGTTTACAAATAGCATACATAAGAAATAATATACAATAAATAAAAAAGTGTATTAACTAATAGAATCATAGAATATAGTTTAATTAATCAACTCAAACTGTAATCTTAATAATAATAATAATAGTAATAATAACAATAATAAAGTTGGAAGGGACCTTGGAGGTCATCTAGTCCAGGGCTTTTCAACCTTTTCACCCATTGTACCACTTTTAGGATATGGCAATATCCGAGTACCACCAGTCGCCTAGCAAGGTGTCAAAAACTTGATGACAAAAAAAAAATAATGAAAAAAGTGATAAAGTACAAGTAGTCTTGACTTACAACAGTTTGCTTAATGACTGTTCGAAGTTACAATGGCACTGAAAAAAGTGCCCCCCCCCAAGACATAGCCGAGTAAGACATCTGCCTGCCCACCCAGTGGCGCTCTTCCTCCTGTCTGAGGTTTTTATTGTTGTGAGCATTTATGTTGAGGATTGGCAGCGGGGGTGTGGTGGGAGGGTGTTTGGTTTTTATTCCCCCCGTCTGTTGGGTGGTTGCTGCAGGTTTTGATCACTTCACATGACCGTGGGACACTGTGACCGTCATAAATATGAATCAGTTGCCAAGCATCTGAATGTAAATCATAAGACCCTGGAGATGCTGCAACATTCCAGCTGATGGCGCTTCTTCTGGGCTCAGCAGAAGTGCCAGGATCAATGCCGAGTTCCAGCTGGAGCCTGGCGCTGATCCTGGTGCTTCCACTGAGCCCTGACAGCCCTGAAGAAGCGCTGATCAGCTGGAAAGTGGCACTGATCCTGGCGCTTCCGCTGAGCCCTGACAGTCCTGCAGCTCCAGCTGTGTCTCGCTCACGCTTGTGCGGTGCTGCCACCGGTTCAGCTCATTCCCCTCCCACTTTTCTAGGATGGTCGCGTACCACCTGCCAATTGGTAATGTACCACAGGTGGTACCCGTACCACTGGTTTGAAAGCCTTGTTCTAGTCCAACCCCCTGCTCAGGCAGGAAACCCTATACCATTTCAGACAAATGGCTGTCAACCAAGGTAGAATCATGGTCCAAAGGCCTTCCAGAGGGCCCTTGTTTTTCTGTTGCTTCCAGAAAGTGCTCAGAATAGGAGCCAACTGGATGTCTACTGGAGACCATTTCAAACATGCAGCCAAGGAAAAATAGTTCTGTTGAATCTTAGCTCCCATCATTACCCTAAAGTGGGACTCTATTTAATAGTTTTCCCCATTGTGATTTTTAGAGCTGGCTCAAGACATATTGCTTCCTGAAATGGAGAAGGGAAAAGTGTGGTCTCTTCACCGATTACATACAAACATGTTAATTAACAATCACAAATTAAGTAGTAAATGTTGTAGATTGCATTCTTATTAATTATGATGCTCTACTTGTATACACACGTGCAGAATGTGTGGAGCAAGTGGAGAGTTTTCAGCCCCAATTCTCATTTTAAAATAGGACTTTAAAATAAGGTTTTATTATCCATTTTCTATTTAATCTTTATGTTAACTCCCTAATTCAATCCCTAACAAAAAGTGAATTTTATCTCCCATTCTAGAAAATAAACAATGTCTGTTTTGCTTTCTCTTCTCCCTGACACAGAATGATGAGAGATTATGAGCCTTAGAAGCTTAGTGTAGGGAAGAAAAATAAAAAAAATTAAAAACGAAGAGGTGGTATTCATAAAACAATGTATTACTGTCCTCTATAAATGGAAAATCAATAGAAATCTGAGCAAACTTAAGAAACCCAATTACTTAGGAATTGTGTTCTAATCTTCTAACAGCTAGAAAGAGCAAGAAAAAAAAACTTTCAGTGTAATTATTTTTGTTAATCATCCTGAAAATAATTACATTCCCACTATAATTGTGCTTCTTAGGGCTGAGGTGCTGAGCCTAATACTTAATGGTGTACAAATTAAAGTAAAGGTAATTCAGAGTGAGTCTTTAAGAGGAATGCTACATTTTAAATGTACTGCAGAAGAGAATACATTTCTTTCTATTAGCTTATTCAGTCCTTAGAAATCTCAAAAATGGTAGCAAAATTCTATTCAGTCATGATCCCTGTAAGGAAACTCAGAGTTTAATTAACTTCTAATTGATGGTTTGGAAAGCAATTAATTATATTTTTCTCTTTTAATATTTTAGTTTATTACATGGTTATTGGTTGATGTTTTGTTAGAATTTTGGTCTATGACTAAATAAATCTGGTACTTGATTTGTTATACATTTTCTTCCTTCCTCTTCATAGTCTGAAACATTGGGGCAGAGTGATGTAGCCCAGTCCCAGATGTTATCATGTATATTGTCTTTATGATAGTGCATAATACACTTGTCTATTTTTGGTCAGTAAATAGGTTGGGTGTCTAATGTGAAATAAATCTGAAATATTTATAGCAGGGGTGGTTTGTTTCTCAAATCCATACACTCATTTTAATTATTGAATTTTCAGAGACTCCATTCTGTATGTACTCTCAAGCAACATTAGCACAAGTAGTTATATACATTCCAGAATGGTTGATGGACTAGCTATTCCTCCTTCTTTCCATTATGTATTGTGCCTATTTCTGTTCTCTGTTTTGGCTTTGTATTATCATAGTTGCAATTGTTGAAATGTTGCATTGTAACAGATTGGCATTCACATAGCTATTACAGTCAAAACATCATTATTACCTTCTGTACCACCTGATTTATACAAAAATGTAGATATCTATCAATTGTAGGCATCCTGGAGATATTACACATGCTACTGTATTTTAATTCACCTTATTAGAATTTTTTTTACGATGGTAAATATAAATTGATGGCAAATTTTATATTTTAAATATGTATGACTGTAGCTGCAGACTCAAAAGTGTTTTTAAGTAAACACAAATGAAGCAAAATAGCAAAGTTCTTGCTTGGTTCAAAAATCAATATTTATGACCCTCTTAATACATTTCTTAAATCATTATTTCCCTTTTAGGCACTTTCCTGTTTAGTTCAGTTTGCTTCTACAAGACGATCCCTATTTAGCAATCCAGAACGTGCCAAGTATCTTGGTAATCTAATCAAAGGAGTAAAAAGAATACTTGAAAATCCTCAGGTAATTTCCCCCCCAAATTTTCTCTTTAAGTTCCAGTTATATTTGTTCCATGTTTTCTTAGGACATCTTTATTGTAAATATTAAGATGGACATTTAGTAAAGTAGTTAAAGATTTTACTTGAGGCATTTGAAATAATAGTGTGGGAAATGTGCCGGTTTTCACCTGTTTTTCATCTGTTCTGCCTCATATTTTTGCACTAGTGCTGTCTGTGTCTGAATTCATATCAATCTGGATTTTGTTCAACCCTTATTTAATAGTTCAGAAAATTGTCTGATTTTAGTTAGATTAGTTCAGAATTAATCCACTCAAGCAAGAATGTTTTCTATTTCAAATATCTAAGCTAACACTTTCAACAACTCTGGCTGCCTACCATATAAAAACAGTAGAGAAATAAAACCTAAAAGACAATGTCATCCAGAGAGAACTTCAAACAGCTCTCTACATGGAGATAAAAACAAACAAAAGGTTCTTCTCTCATCGCTCTAATCTAAGGCCTAAAGAAAGAGCCCTCTTTTAATGCTTTGTAAAGACTGGAAGGTGTTGACCATGCAGATTGCTTGCTAGGGGATGGTCTTCCAGAGGGCGTGCTATGATAGAGAAAGTTCGCCTCGAAGAGCAAGTGTTATGATACAGAAGGTTTGCTTCCAGGGTCTTGCTAGATGACAATGCTTAATTGATGAGATAAGGAGTATGCCAAATGTTACAAGGTGAACAGAAACCATGGAAGACAGGAGGTCCTTCAAATAACAAGGCCTTATGCCAGTAGTGGCGAATCTATGGCACGCGTGCAAGAGCCCTCTCTGTGGGCACGCGCGCCATGCCCTGGAGATGGCAACCGTCCCTCTTCCACCAGCCGCCCATTAACTAACTCACCGAGCTCCCATGTGGCCAGATGCATCCCAGCATGGCTGGTTTCCCCCCTTTCCATCCCTCCTGGCCTTGCATGCTCTCCTTTTCCTGGGCACAACCCACTGCATCGCCTCCTCAGCTGTTGGCCGGCCGTCCAGCTCAGAGGCAGCTTCTCTGAACTGCTGGTGGTGGGCTGCGGAGCCCCAGAATGCACCGGTTGAGGGGCCAGCAGGCTGTGGCTGCTGATGGAGACTCTCGGCCCCCATGCGGTCGCTTGCCTCTGTGTGCAGGGGCCAATGGTGTCAGGCAGCAGCTGCCCCGGCCCCTGCCTCACCTTGCCCCGCAGCAATGGCACTTCCACCCTGCCTCGCCTCACCCTGCAGGACGAGCCTCCTGCCCACCGCCCCACCTGCTAGAGACCCCTGGATCTCCTCTAACCCTGCCCGGTCCCCATAAGTGTCCCTCCCCATGAGCAACATCGAGGTGACCTTGCCCACCTTGGCCACACCCACCCAGTCTGCCATGACCACCCAATGGGCCATGCCCACCCGACACTCAGCGATAAATAAGTGGATTTGGGGTTGCAGTTTGGGCACTCGGGCTCTAAAAGGTTCGCCATCACTGCCTTATGCCATGTAGGACTTTAAAAGCAACAACCAATACCTTAAATTACATCCAGAAACTAACTGGGCACAGACCATGTGTGTTACAGGTGCATGGTGTGACTCTCCTATTATTGATTTTGTTGCTGTTTTGTGTACCAGCTACAATTTCTCAGTGGTTTTAATGGGCAGCCCAAGGTAGAGCAAACTGCCATTGTTCATCAGTGAGATGATAAAAGCATGAGTGACTGGAAGAAGGGTCTTCTGACTATGGAAAGGACATATGTAATGCACAAGGTGAACCTGGGCAAAATCCCTACTGGCTGCAGCAAGTATTATTTTTTAAGCAGGAAGCCTTAGTAGCATACTAGGTGCAAACAAAGTAATATAATCAGAGTCAGAGATGGTAGATCCCCAGCACCAAGAAGCTCAATTACCATAGCCACTCAGTCTTGCTAGGGTTGATTCTGAGATTGTTCCTCTCCATCCAGATCTTCACAACCTCCATGCACTGAGACATTACTTCAACAGTATCACTCAACCAATCTGCAAACATGAAGCATAACTGAGTATCGTTAGCATAACCAACATCCTCATATAGTTGTTAAAATAGGAAGGATGAGACCATTAAGCCGAGGGCATCATGCAAACCAGGTGCATTGGACTCAGCATTTTTCCTCCTATCAACACTAACTGTATGAGCTTTCCCTTTCCATTACAGACTGGAACCAGCCATGGAAAAAAGAAAACTACTGTAATACTTCAGTTCCCACAGCTGGTCTAGATATTATGACTGATAGCGTGAAAAGCTGTTGAGGGATGAAGAAGAACCAGGATGGGCGTATCTCTCCCATCCTGGTTCTGCCATAGGTCCTCCCCAAATGTGATCAGTGGTATCTCTGTATCATAGATAGAACTTAACTGAAAAAGGTCTAGATCAGGGGTAGGCAACCTTGGCTCTTTTATGACTCGTGGACTTCAACTCCCAGAATTCCTGAGCCAGCATGGCTCAGCTTGGAAACCTCTCCCTTTCCCCTCAGCATGGCTGGCTCAGGAATTCTGGGAGTTGAAGTCCACGAGTCATAAAAAAAGCCAAGGTTGCCTACCCCTGGTCTAGATAACCTGTTTCCTCCAAGTTATAACTAAGCCATACATTTTTAACAGCCTTCCCCTCAAAAGGAAGGGTGGAGACTGAATTGGTTGGGTCCAGAAAGGCTCATTGAGGATGTATGTGTGTACCACCTTCTCTCTGAAAGAGGCCATCACCATTGCATAGCATAAAGAATACTGTCCTCTTTTTTAGGAGTTACAGGCTCAAACTCTTCCCAAATAATTGAGCGAAACTGTACCTCCAGTGCCTCGATCCAAATCTTAGCAATTTTATCTGCCTACAGGTAGTTTTTGACCTGATTTCAAAGTTGTTGGACACAGATGCACATGTAAACCCTGTGGTCACATAATCACATTTTGGGTGCTTAGCAACCAGTTCACCTTATGCTGTTTGTTGCTGGTTCTGTCTGGTTAAATCCAGATTTAATAAGGCATTTGTTAAAATGTAATTTTTACTGTTACACTTCATCTTTCAACAAGCAAAACGTGCACATTTTATTCCAAACTATTGAAGAAAAATGACATTCCATAAAGGTAGACATGGGGGAGGAGTTGTGCAAGAAACCTGTATGGTTTTTATGTTCTCCAGCAGGATGGCTGTAGAGTCCAATGGATGGGTTCTATGACAGCCTTCCTGCCCGGCAGACTGGGTAAAAACTTTGGCCACACCCTTCCCTTGGGCGTGACCGCAGTTTTGACTCAGTCTCGAAGCCCGTTAGCAGCTAGAAATTTAGCTCCTGACAGAAAGATTTCAATTAGAACTAAGACCCTCTCTCTCTTTACAATTTCCAATTTTATTAGCAAGCTCTCAGGGAGGCAGGTTTTCTTCCTTCAGCCTTGGCTCAGGGCTCCGAGCAGCCGATGGATCGCCGTACCGTGCAGGCGTCGCCTCTGGTGGTGAGAGTATCAAAAAAAAAAAAAAAAGGATATTTAGATAGCTGAGGGAAGCCGCAAGAGGCAGCGGAGAAGCGCCGCTGATCTATATTTGCTAGGATCAGCTGGGGCACGCAAGACCGAAGCCCTCAGACAGTGGGAACCGCGTCAAAGGTTTAGGGGGATTAAAACGGCAACGTGGCCATTGCGCAAGTCGCTAGATCCCCTGGGGAAGAGCGGTCCGTACTCGGGGGGCTCGTTAAAACAACTCTAATACTAGCCTCTGCCGCCCCAAAGCCTCCCCAGCCGGCGGAGCGTCCGTTGGGCCCAAAACCGCCATTTTGAGTGGCGGAGCAACCGTTGGAGCCAGATCCGCCATTTTGAGCCTTGTGTTTCTCCTGGGCAGTGAGTGGGAAGGCGTGGCCTCCACCAAGTCTCCATTTTGGGTGGTTCCTTTGTTCGTATAGCCTCCATCTTAGGTGGCCACATACTTGCAAGGTCTCCACAAAGGGACAGAGTGAGAGAGAGGGCGAGGAGAAAGAGTTATTAGCACACCCAGTGGACTGTCTTTACAGCCACATAGTGGGGAACTCATATTTACAACTCCATCAAACCATTGCCCTCTAATCCAGGCCATTACAATTGCCATCGGTGAAGGAGAGGGAGGAAATAAATTTGGTCCACTGTTCCTCAGGGTGACCTTTAGTCACTGCCCCACAGGATTCTCCTGGCAAGGGACCTGTCTGTCCGGCCATTGTTTTTCTTCTGTGCAGAATAAGCCTTGCAGGCTTGATTCATCTGCAACCGATCTACGTACAATTTATTCCCCACCCCAGGTATTGCCTACTCGGGATACCTGGTCACAATGGCAGACAATGTCTCGCATTCAGCTATGCAGGGCCCCCAATTGCCCCCCCCACAACAACAACAAAAACGCAGATCCTCAGAACCTGAGGTGGGGGGGAAGAAGAAGGCTAAAACAAAGCACCTGATCCAAAGGGGTCCATCCAAAACAGCTGAGCGAGAGGCATGGAGGAGACATTTGGCTCTAGAAAGACAATTTGCCAGGGCCCAGAAAAACAATGCCAATGGGACAAACGTGGTTTCCCCTGACCCATTGGTGGGCCCTACAGAACCTACTTCCCAGGAAGTTCTCAGGACTTGGTCTCCTCCGGGGGAAACTGAACAGTTGGACTCCTCCCGCTCCTCTTCACCTGCCTCTTCACCAGACCATACTCCCACTGTGGCTGCGTCCATGGACAGACTCAGAAGGACATATGGTCTGCCCAATTTCAGGCATTCATGCAGGATGTCTTTTCCCAGTTTATGGCCTCTAAGGGCCAAGTAGCCTTTCAACCATCCCTTAAGGGACGAAGTAAGGCTCCGACTACAAACATTTTTGAAACTTCCTCTCAAATAGGAGAGGGAGAATTACTAGACCTAGACATATCTGATATGCTCCTCTCGGAGGATGAGGGGACCGCTCCTGAGCAGGCAACAAGCTCTGGCCTCTTTGATCCAGCTCTTCTAAAATCTCTTTTGATAAAAGCAGTCTCTACGGTCAATTTGACCTCAGTCCAGGAGGAAAATCCTTCTACTAGCAAGGAGGCAAATCCTCTCTTTGCCAAGAAAGTTCCGCAGGACAAGTACATTCCTTGTCCTGAGTCTTCCGCACCACGGTAGAGGAGCAATGGGTTTCTCTAGCAACACCACCAGCACCTAACAGTGTGGAAAGGAAACTATTCAATGTTTCTCCTTCCTTTTCGGGCATGTTAGATGTCCCCGCAATAGATAGTCCCTTAATCTCATTATTCTCTACTTCTGCGATTCCAGGGGACATGGCAGAGGCCTTGAAACCAGAGGAAAAGAAATTTGAGCACTCCCTCCATCGTTCCCACATGGCCGCAGCCTGGGTGGCAAAGGCGGCAACATCATCATCCTTCTTCGCCAGGGCGTGTATTATGTGGCTTCGCGAGCTACAAACCACTGTGCCTCCAGATCAGGTCAGAGCTCACCAAACTTTGGCCAAGATACTGGCGGCCTCACAATTTATGGCTGACGCATCACTTCACGCAACCAAGTATGCGGCAAAATCCATTGCGGCCACAGTGGCCTCTCGCAGATTATTGTGGCTCAAAAATTGCAAGACAGATTTGAAGGCCAAGTGGCGTCTTTCGACGTCCAAGTACAGTGGGTCATTTTTGTTTGGATCCATTCTGGATCCACATGTAAGCGAGAGTAGGGACAAGAGGCAAATTCTAGTCCATCCATCAAAAAAATTAGACAGGAGAGGCAGCCAGGAATTCCGGAGGCAAAGTTTCCACCCAGGCAACTCCTGGGACTGGGCACAGCCCTTTCGATCAGGGCAATCCTGGGACTGGTCTAGAGGCTCACGATCCTTCTATTCAAGACAGGATCGTTCCCAGGATCGCCCAAACAGGGGAGCCAGAGGCCAGTTTCAGTCCAGGCGTCCCTTTAGAGGATCGGGAGGCCGACCCTTTAAACGCGCCAAGTGACGCCAGACAGGATACTCCCATAGGAGGTCGGTTAGAGAATTTCATCAAAGTCTGGGAACAGACCACTACCGACGCCTGGGTCTTGGAGACAATCAGGCATGGCCTGACCTTAGACTTTTGTTCTCTCCCACCAAACCGATTCATCAGATGTCCCATCTCCAGAAAGGCACACAAGGCAAGGTTGGTAACCTCGGCCATAGCATACCTCCTGTCAATTCAGGCTATAGAGAAAGTACCAAAGGGAGAGGAAGGAAGAGGATTTTATTCCATCCTCTTTGTGATCTCAAAGACATCAGGAGGGTGGAGAGCAATATTGGACCTAAAGGGCCTGAATTATTACGTAACTTACAGGAGGTTCAAAATGCAGTCCCTGAAATCCATCCTAGCCAGTGTCAGGAAGGGCGACCTCCTGTCCTCAATAGATCTCACAGAGGCGTACCTGCATATTCCCATCCACCCCAAATACCGCAAATTCCTCAGATTTACCTATGCACACCGGCATTACAAATACAGGGCTCTACCCTTCGGTCTATCCTCAGCCCCAAGGGTATTTACCAAAATTCTAGCAGTAATAGCGGCCCATCTCAGGTTGATGCCGGTGCGTGTACAGTTTTATCTAGACGACATCTTGATTCAGTCCAGCTCGCACGAGCAAGCAAAATTAGATCTCCAGACCACAATCTGCGTTCTACAGGAACACGGATTCTCAGTCAATGTAGAAAAGAGCCATCTCACTCCCTCAAGGAAGCTACAGCATCTGGGAGCGGTGATAGACTCGTCCCAGTGCAGGGTATATCTTTCCCAGGAACGTCGAAGCAGCATCTCCAAGCTGGCCCATCAAATTCAAAGAGACGAGAGAGTACCTTTGATACAGCTCTCGAGGCTCCTGGGAAAGATGATATCTTGCATGGGCATCGTCCCATGGGCAAGACTCCACTCAAGGGAGTTGCAGTGGTTCCTCCTCCCCTATTAGAGGAGGAGCCTCGGTACCTCCGGCAGGAGGGTCTTGGTACCAAGATATGTGCTGAAATCACTGAATTGGTGGATATCCCCCATGATGCTCAAGGGGAGTATATTCAGGGAGCCGAACCGGATCACGCTCACAACGGACGCGAGCCTATTCGGATGGGGAGCCCATCTGGGAACTCAGCGCAGGGCCAGTGGAATCAGGAGGACCTCTCTCACAACATCAATTGGCTGGAGCTTCGGGCCATTCACCTGGCTCTACGTCAATTCTCCCACATAGTAACGAGAAGACACGTTCTCATTCTAACAGACAACGTAGCAGCCAAGGCCCATGTCAACAAGGAGGGAGGAACACGATCCTTGGAACTAATGCAGGAGGCATCAGCTCTGGCTCGGTGGGCAGAAGCAAATGTGAGTTCCATCAGAGCGGAACACATCTCAGGGGAGACAAATATCCAGGCAGACTCCCTGAGCAGAGCCAAGGTGGATCAGTCGGAATGGCGTCTGGATCCGGCTCTGTTCAAGGAGATCTCCCGGAGGTTTGGACAATCACATCTGGACCTATTTGCCACTCCGAAGAACACTCAACTCCCCAGGTTCTTCTCCAGATTCCCGACTCCGGGATCGGAGGGAAGGACGCTCTCAGGGTCGATGGCCGGCGCAACTCCTGTACGCCTTTCCACCGCTGCCATTAATACCGGCAACCATACGCAAGTTGATCCTGGAAGGTGCAGAAGTAATCTTGATTGCTCCACATTGGCCACGGCGCCCGTGGTTTGCCGACCTCGTGGATCTTTCAATATCACCCCCATGGAGGATTCCCCCGGACCGAGTAATACTCAGTCAGGGCAAACTTTTACATCCAGATCCTCAGTGGCTACAACTAGCCGCTTGGCATTTGAGCGGCAAAGTTTAGCCAAACAATCCTATTCCTCAGGGGTTATATCGATCATACAAGCATCAAGACGACCTTCGACAAACACGATCTACGATGCTACATGGAAAGGTTTTTGCAGGTGGTGCGTCCTACTTCACCTAGATCCAACCTCAGTATCTATTCCCAATATTCTAGATTACCTATTGGAAGGACTTAATAAGGGCCTATCAGTCAACACTATTCGTAGACAGGTATCGGCCCTCTCAACTGTACTTTCCTGTGACAACTTAACCTCTCTAGCGCAACATCCAACGATTAGCGCCTTTTTGAAGGGTGCGACCAATACTAAACCTCCTGTTATACACAGGTACCCGTCTTGGAACTTGCCCAAAGTTCTTCAAGCTTTGACATCAGCACCCTTTGAGCCTCTTGACTCATGTTCTCTTCATCACCTATCATTAAAGGTAGCCTTTCTAGTGGCTATTACTTCAGCGAGAAGAATCTCGGAACTAGCAGCACTGTCAGTGAGGAAGGATCTCTGTACCTTCTTCAAGGACAAGGTCGTTCTTAGACCAGACCCTGCATTCATTCCGAAGGTGAACAGCATCTTCCACAGATCTCAGGAACTAATTCTTCCTGATTTCTGCCCAAAACCCAGACATAGACTAGAACATAGATGGCACAAGCTGGACGTACATAGAGCGTTGTGTTTCTACGTAAAGCGCACTTCGTCCTTCCGTAAGACGGAAGCATTATTTGTTTCCTTCCAACCATCAACTATGGGAAAGAAGGTGTCATCTTCTACCATAGGTAGGTGGATCAGAGCCTGCATAGCTCAAGCCTACGTCTCGCAGGCACTCCCAGTGCCCCCACACGTGACGGCCCATTCAACACGCAGCGCAGCCACATCGGCTGCGTGATCTACACAAGCATCGGTGGAAGACATTTGCAAGGCCGCAACCTGGTCTTCTCCCTCCATATTTATTAGGCATTACCGTTTAGACTCCTTTGCCGCAGTGGATGCTGCCTTTGGTAGAAGAGTGCTACAGCAAGTTGTTTCTGCTCAGGATCCAGTGGCTTAGACGCTCCCTCCCAGGGGGACATGAGGGCTTTGGTATGTCCCATCCATTGGACTCTACAGCCATCCTGCTGGAGAAGGGGCGTTGTCTTACCTGAATGCCTTTTCTCAGCAGGATGATGTAGAGTCCAAGCCCCCCCCCCAGGTATTAGGTCTAGGCAGGTATTGGACAAGGAGCTACTATATTGGATCCAACAAACAGATCTCGCCTCAGTCAAAACTGGGGTCACGCCCAAGGGAAGGGTGTGGCCAAAGTTTTTACCCAGTCTGCCGGGCAGGAAGGCTGTCATAGAACCCATCCATTGGACTCTACATCATCCTGCTGAGAAAAGGCGTTCAGGTAAGACAACGCCCCTTTTAATTCATCCCTATTTTTAGTGAGCAATATCTATGGGAAATTGTGTACACTGTAGGTGTATTTTTTGGCAGAAATCTCCTATTTCAGGGGAATAATTGTAAGGATTGTAATTGTAAGAGGCCAGGTAAACAGTAGTCCTCCATTAAAAATGGTATTCTAGTAGAAAGGTATATTTTGGTGCCTAAGTGGAAAAAAGGTAGGCAAGGTAGATGACTTGTCTTTCAGGGAGCACGTAGAGGACAGCACCTGACAACTGAATGGAATGGTGGCATGTCCACGGCAGAATTAAATAGCCAACAGGAACTGGGCATATCTTTGCCCCGACCTTCATCATCATCACCCTTGTGTCCATAGTACTATAGACTGTTTATATAATAAGATTTGTACTCTACGAAGAGGGAGAACACTTCAACAGTGAAGCAGTGATTATCAACTCAGTGCTGCCTCTACAGTAGTCTGGGAATGAGACAGAGGAGACATCATGAGGAGAGGATCCTTAAAAACAGAGAGCAAAGCATCTTTGTTCATAATTAGAAAGAGAGAATGATCCCCGTTTTGAATAAATGTCTGTTATGTTGCTTGCTAGGTTTGTGGGAAACTGAGGAATGAAGGAACTATAGGAAAGATGAAACAGCCTGCTAATTTACAAGTTCTTTGTGTGCACGGGGCTTTCTACAACAAATGTTGTATAATTTCTGGAGAAAAAAGGCTTTTAAAGTGCAATGTTACTAAGTTCATAGTAGTAAGCTTTAAACTGAGCAGTATGATATGGTTTGTTACAATGAAGGAATAGGAGATGCATACACACACTTCAGTGTGGTTTGTAGTTCTGTTACATGCAAACTGACTTCCATGTTGTGAGATCTAACTTGGGAATGAGAAATAGCCCATAGATTTTGAATTGCTTTAGGTCATAAAAGAGTAAAACAACTTAACTTTCTTTTGCCCAAGTAAATTTATGCTGTAATCCTAGCTCCTGATTTACTAAAAATTCTGTAGCCTGAATCCTAAGAGTAAATAATAAGAATGAGCCAAGTTTAAATCTTGTCCTTTTTCCATCCTAGGGGATATTTCATTTCATTTCATTCTTATTTTTATTTATTAAATATGACTGAGCGATTGTACAAATTTGATATGTATTAAAATAGCAATGCACTTATTGACTAGTTTGTGGGGAGCGGGGGGGGCTGTATAATAAAGCATTTGTAACATAAAAGGCTTTTGTCACTCTTATTTGACTTACAAGACTTCTGCATACACAGATATTAGCTATTCATATATTTAAAAATCTGCCTGGCTGCTGCATTAATTGCTCTATTCCTAATCACCTCATATTTATTTTACTCCTTCCCTATGCCTCTGCAGTGACAGTAAATTGTGTTGCATTCTTAATAGTGCTGATTTTCCCTTCAATACACTGCATGTCTAGCCTATTACGATGTTCTATGAGGAATCACAGCTTCTACTCCCATTCCAAATTTCGGTCATGCAGATAATTCTTAGGTGACTGACTTCACAAAATAGTTTGTTTCAGAGCTATATTTCTTTGAATATTTGTGGCATACATAATGACAATAATTAATTTTTGATTTGGGAATGGACTGTTATCTTCTTTTTGTGTAGATCTGTTATTTTTCTCTAGAAGTCTCAATGAATAACTATTATTTTTAATAATTTTAGGGTTTATCAGATCCTGGTAACTATCATGAATTCTGCCGATTTTTGGCTCGATTGAAAACCAATTATCAACTTGGAGAACTGGTAGTTGTGAAAGATTATCCAGAAGTTATTAGACTGATAGCAAGTTTCACTATTACTAGTTTACAGGTGAGGTAATAATAGAATGTTTTTGTGATTGATTTGATTATTTTAAAAGGGGGGATGTATAGAGTTTGATGAGTGATTGTTTACCTTTTATCTGCCAAGAATATTCTAGGGTTGTCAACTTAGGGCTCCATCTGTTTTTTTATAATACATAATCATGCATTTTCCTAACAAGAAGTGAAGAAAAAAAATCACAACATTTGAAATCGGTCACGTTGGATTGAAACTTACTCTAATGAAAATCTCATTTCTTTTCTTTATAGCACTGGGAATTTGCACCAAATAGCGTTCATTACTTGCTGACCCTTTGGCAAAGAATGGTTGCCTCGGTTCCTTTTGTGAAATCATCAGAACCCCATCTCTTAGATACCTATGCACCTGAAATCACAAAGGCATACATTACTTCTAGATTGGAATCTGTTTCCATGGTTTTAAGGTAATTGAGAATACAACTCGCTGTAGCTTCTATAAGTAGCTCTATTGCACAAAGATATTTTTTTCTTTCTTGATATCTGTTTTTAATTCAGGTAACTGCATTGAGTTCGTTCCTGAAATTAAAAAAAAAGAGTGCTTCTGAAATCAGTTTGCTCCAATGTAAATTATCTCATGTTTCATTTATTAAAAAAAAAGTCCAATTCATCATTGTTGAATTAATCAGCCATCTTTCATTTTTTTAAAAAAGCACTTCTTTTTGACAAGGTTATGCTGATTTCAGCAGTTAGTGGATACTGATTGTAATTCATTTCAAACTGTCCAGTGATTTTCACATTGTCCGTTATAATTTTTTATATGGATTTTAGGGAAGGTTTGGATGATCCCTTGGATGATACAGCCACAGTATTTCAGCAGTTAGAGCAGCTATGTACAGTTAGTAGATGTGAATATGAAAAGACTTGTGCTCTTCTTGTACAGTTGTTTGACCAAAATGCACAAAACTATCAGAAGTTGTTGCAGTCATCTAGTAGAAATCCTCTGGCAATCTCAATTCAAGAAGGTTAGTATGTATTATTTTTCTGATTTCAATTGTGCATATGTCTGCCACATATGTATGGCTCACTTAGCTGTTTTTTAAATCAGTTTTTAGTACAAGAAGAAATAATATTTCAAAAAAGAATCCAATATTGTATAGAGGTATACAAACAGTTGAATTTTTTCTATCTTCTTTCTCATCCCTGCCAGAGGGGAATCCTCCAAACTTTTAGGACAAAATTGTGGGTCAGGAGGCTATAGGAGAAAGAAGGAATTGATTCCTCCCCATTTTACTGAAACTTTACAGCTACAAAGGGGTCTATGACAATTCAACGTAGCCAACTCACCATGGCCAACTCATTGCTGGACAAAAATTACACTAATAACAAAGAAATAGTGGAATAGAATCATTAAAGAAAGGATGCAAAAGGAGGGACAGAATGAAATGTGATCAACAAAAATTAAAATAATTATTTATTTTAAATAATTAAATAGAATTGTTAAATTGTTCCACAGAGAGTTGTCCCATGACAAGTTGGCTGTGGAGAGTTGTTCTGCAGCAAGTTGACTGGAGAGTTGGCCATGACAAGTTGGCCACAGCAAGTTGACTGTGGCAAGTTGTCCCATTCCCCTATGACAGTGGTGGCGAACCTATGGCACGGGTGCCAGAGGCAGCACTCAGAGCCCTCTCTGGGCACGCGCGCCGTCGTCCCAGTCCTAGGCCTTCAGCTGGGTTTTATAAAACCTTTTTGCTTTAGGCCTCCGCCACCGTGTGCAAAAAAAAAAAGTTCAATCAATCAATTCAACTTCTTGCGGGGAAAAAAAAGATCTTGCAAAGTTGGAATTGATTGATCGAACTTTTTAGTCCCACCCAATCTGCCGTTACCACCGCAGCCACGCCCACCCAATGGGCCACACCTACCTGGCACCCGACAATGCATAAATGGGTTTTGGGTTGCAGTTTGGGCACTCGGTCTCTAAAAGGTTCGCCATCACTGCTCTGTGAAGTGGCTTTTAAAAAACTACTTACAATTTTTCATGTAAGACCTGCCACTTTTGTTTTTTTTTAAATATAAGTTATGCATTAGTACATCCCATCATGATATTCCCTTTTAGGATAAGTGATATTGTTGAATGGACAACATCTAATGCTATACATTTTACTTAGGGCCAGATGCCCTTAACACAGCCCAACTATGGTGCCCCTCAGCCCTTCCGTCACTTAGACATTAAGACTCAATAAGTGCCAAAGGTGAAATAAGAAATTTAAACTTCAGTTTTCTTTCAGGTCATTTCCCCATGTCGGATCTCACCACTGTGTAAAATAGAAGCTGTGTGTAGTTGTTGTTTTTTTTTTTAAAAAAATATTTGTTTAACACAAAATAGCAATGAGTAAAATAAGCAAATTATTTACTTATAACTAGAGCAATAGAAAAAGGGCAATTTTTAAAACATTTTAATGCATTTTTAAATGAAGTTGTTACATGGGAAAATATAATTATGACAATGTATTGAAAGCTAAAGTTGAATGTGGCAGTGAAAGAGTTAAGGGCATAATAGCTGGAAGAAGAAGAAAACGCTGTGGTGTTCCTCTTCCCGTGATGGCCTGTTTATTTTGCTTAATGAGTAAACCAGAGCTGGATATACATATTTTTCCATCCTCACCAACCATCCTGGCTTCCACCATGCCAGACAGTGCTTAGTATGTTGCCTTTTGCTTTTAAAGTTCTTGTTAAGTATATTTGTAACTGAACTCAACTTTTTTGGCCTTTCTTTTTTCTCTTGACCCTTCATTCTTCCTCATGTATTGATAGAATTATTGAAAGATGGGTTGGAAGAGACCCTAGAGGTCATCTGGTCCAAACCTTTGCATACTGTAGGACCCACTGCAGTATCTCTGACAGATGACCATTCACTGTTGTCTTCCAACCTCTACTGAAGGCACTTAGTACATGATATGGCAACCAGTTCCATGGACTGAGAACTGCTACAATCAGCACATTTTGTGATTTATCCTCATTATCCTCTAACATAGCCATTTTTTCTTCTGTTTGTTTTTATTTCTTGCAATAGCTCACATACTATATATTATCATTCCATTAGTGTTTATACGTCCTAACATTTGTTGATTAGTTTTCCCATCTTTAGTAAATATTTTAACTTGGATATTGTAAGCCACAGTGAGATAAGCAACATATTTAACAAACAAATAAATAACTTGCAGTCACACCATTTTCCATGTCATACACAATTACCTTATCTTTGATACATTTATTTTCTGATCCATGCTCCTCATTGTATCATACAGTTTTTCTAAAATTCACTGCAAATCATTTGGGCTTCACAACATTAAAAATCACAACATTAAAAACCCATAACCCTCACTACCACTACCCCACCTCACCAGCAGCAAAACAATCAAATTAACAACTTGATTGGTTCCATTTTCATTCAGGGTCTCCAGGTCTGCTGATAAAACCACGTTTTTAGGTTCTTTTAGAAAAGCAACACAGTGGAGGCCAACCATACCTCCTTCCATAGGAAGGAGGCCACCATTGAGAATACTCTTTTTCATGGTCACACCATCCCTAATTGATCGGACACGTAATGTACTCTGCTTTCCCGTCCTGGTAGGCCTGGTTAATGTAATAGGGGGAGAGGTGGTCCTTCAAAGAGCCTGAATGAATAAATTATCGTTTATTCCTCTTATATTCATGTTGCAATAGCTCATATGCCAGATTATTATCAGATGGAACCATAGATATTTACGTCTGTCCCTATCATGGCTTTGGTCAATTGAGGCTTTCACATAACACATTTTAGTAAGGGGGGGTTGAGATTATCAACTGTCATTGCATACAACAGCGGTTCTCAACCTTCCTAATGCCGCAACCCTTTAATACAGTTCCTTATGTTGTGGTGACCCCCAACCTCCCATCCAGCTGGCCGGGGAGGGGGGCAGGAAGGCCACTTCGCTGGCTCCACCCAGCCTGGTTGGAGAAGCGCCATTCCTCTCTTTCTCTTTCCTCTCTTTCTCTCTTTCCTCTCTTTTTCTTCTCTCTCTCTTCTCGCTCTCTTTCCTCTTTCTCTTTCTTTCCTCTCTCTTTTCCTGTTTCTCTCTTTCCTCTCTCTCTTTCTCTTTCCTCTCTTTCTCTCTCTTTTCTCTCTCTTCTCTCTCTTTCCTCCCTCTTTCTCTTTCCTCTCTCTTTTCCTGTTTCTCTCTTTCCTCTCTCTTTCTCTTTCCTCTTTCTTCTCTCTCTTTCCTCTCTCTCTCCCTCTTTCCTCTCTTCTCCCCCTTTCTCTCTTTTCTCTCTCTCTTTCTCTGTTTCCTCCCTCTTTCTCTTTCTCTCTCTTTCCTCTCTTTCCTCTCTCTTTTCTTCTGTTTATCTCTCTTTCCTCTCTCTCTTTCTCTTACGGCAGCATCGTCGGGGGTCCCCACCGCCCCTGGCCCGGTCGCCGCCCCGCTGCATCCTCAGCCGAACTTGTGGGGAGAGGGAGCAGGATGGGAGGCAGCGGCTCTGGCGGCAGCACGGCAGCATCGTCGGGGTTCCTCGCCGCCACCCCGGCCGCCGCCTCGCTGTGTCCTCAGCTGAACGGGCGGGTAGGGGGAGCAGGATGGGAGGCAGCAGAACGGCAGCATTGTCAGGGTTCCTCGCCGCCCCCCCCCCCGGCCCGGCTGTCACCCGCTGTGTCCTCAGCCAAACGGGCGGGGAGGGGGAGCAGGATAGGAGGCAGCGGCTCCAGCTGCCCCCGGCCTGGCCACCACCCCTGCCTGGACTCTGCGCTGCCCGGCCTCGTCCTCTGTCCATCGATGGAGCCGCAGTGGGGGCTGGTGCTGCATGGCCTCTGCCAGCCTGGCTGCTCCCCCCCAGGCACCCCTCTCACCCTGGCACCTGCGCGAGGCACCTTGGGGGCAGCAGGAGGAAGAAAGGGAGGAGGAAGAGGAGGGCAAGGAAGCCGCCGCCAGCACCTGGCCCCAGGAGGCAGCTCTCCTCTCCTACCTTTGCTGCATCTCCTTCTTCCTTCTTGGTAGCCTGGACTCCCAGCCAGCGAGTCCAATGGTTGGGCTGGCTGGGGATCGCAGGGGCTGGTCTCCCTTGGGCTGTGGCTTGTGGGAGGGCTGGCCTGCTCAGCGGAGCCTCCAGCGGGCCGCTCCCAGCAAAGATCCCGGGGCTTCCCCGGGCTGCTCCAAGGCCACGAGGCCCTGGCTACGCTTCTCCCAGGGGGTGGGGACCCGGGCACAGGGCCAATCAGGAGCTCTGCAGGAGGTAAGTCTGCCTGAGAGAGAGAGAGAGAAGGGAAGTGAAAGTGCCTCTCTGTCTCTCTGCAAATGGCGGAGGAGGCCATGCGGAGACTGATGTGGAGCAGTGTCTCGGTTCTTAAGACCATCGGAAATATGTGTTTTCCGATGGTCTTAGGCGACCCCTGTGAAAGGGTCGTTCAACCCCCAAATGGGTCGCGACCCACAGGTTGAGAACCGCTGTCATACAACATTCCCTTCTAGAGCAGAGGTCCCCAACCTTTTGGGCACCAGGGACCAGTTCTGTGGAGAGAGATTTTTCCATGGACCACAGGGGGCATGGTTTTGTGTGCTGCCTGCATCCCACAGATGGGGCTTTGCTTGTTTGTGCAGCCCTGTTGCTGGCATGCTGTGGCCCGGTACTGGTCCACAAACCAGGGGTTGGAGACCCCTGTTCTAGAGTGAACATAATGAACATAGGCATAACATAGTATAAAATTAATTTTAGTGTGAAAAATATTTTAGATTTAAATTTTTTCCGTTTTACAATGACATAAGGGGAAAAGTGATATTTCAGCAATGACAACAAAAGTGGCGGCAGCATATAACAGGTAAAGACTGCTTCATCCCAGGCTTATCAGGGCAAGTCTGATAAGAGAGAGCCATAAGCTAACAGAAATATTACAAGACAAACAGCCTTATATTCTTCACTGTACAATAAAAGAAAGGAAGATATAGTTTCTCTTAGTGATTGCCTTTTTTTTTAGTCACTCAGAAATAATGCTGTTATGTAAACATGCATTAGTACCTTTATTAGGGACTCATTTGAAAAGTATTGTCTTGGCCTCCGCATCTGTCCTTGGTGTACATTATGAGGGTAATAAAAATAACCTAATTTACAGAATTGTAAGGAATTTTGAGATAATGCACAGAGAGTGATTTTAATGTCCATAAAGCAATATAGAAGGGATTATGATGATAATTAAAATGAAGACATATCTTTCCAGAATAATATTCATTTAGTTCTTTAAATAAATTAAGGTTTCTGAATATCTTAAGCCCAGAAATTGTGTGGTCAAAGCCTAGTTGCTGTTGTTGTTGGGTTTTTTTTTTTTTTTTTTTTTGGAAAAAAGTCAGTAATTTTGAATTACAATTAGAAATAATTTTGACATTGGTTTATATTTCTGCTAGTCTTTATGTAATATTCAGTTTCTTTTCTGTGGACTAAACATTTCTGCTAGCTCACAACAATAAATGTTACCTCCCCTAGTTATGCGCACTTTAATTTAGATGTTTAATGGCTTTTAATGTTCCAAAATAAGTTAATATAATATTAAGACCTCATTTTATTATATTGTCTTGCTCTTTGTATCGATTGTGAAGCAGTCATGGTTTGCTAAAACAATAATCCCCAAGAAATGGGTCATTAACAGTAGTTAACGATTACTTGTGATCTATGGTAATGACTGATTTCTTTGGGATTATTGCTGTTATAAAACATAATTACAGATTATTACTGCAATAATTATTTTGGTAAAGAAAAAATATTCACTTTTAGCAGCTGGAAAAGAACAATACTGAATGTTTTGAGCAAGGAAGTAAGCACAAATGCAAAGAAAAATGAATTTTATTTTCTGTGCACAGGGACCAACTCAAGATTATTAGTGAAATACTCTTTGTGCTGACAGAAGTACTTTTGAGTTTAATGTTACATTTTAAGGTGGTTATCAATCCATGTTATGACTTTCTCAATTTCAGTCTTATAGTATTTATACATTCAGATATGGTGAAATTCTGGAATTGTTACTGGTGAAATACTGAGTATCTAAGCATCTAATAACATTTGACTGTTGTCAATAAAGCAAATGCCAAATTTTATATTATTGTTTGTCATATTAGATACTTAGATCTTAAAAATGCTGAATTCCAAATACTTTATTTTGCTTTATTTAAAATATTTTAGACTTTTGACAATAGCTCAATGGGGTTAATAATAAAGCAGTAATAATTGCAGAAATTTTAAGTCAGTTGTCAGTTGTTGAAATCATTCAATGCCTTTCAAAATCATTATGGAAATATAGACTTCTTTAACTTAGGCAGGTGATTCAAGAGTTTAGGGGCCAGCAGAGTATAAAAACCTGTCTTTTAACTCAGTGATAGCTAATCTTTTTGTGCTCAGGATGCCAAAAGTTCAGAAAATGCCTATCACTGTCTTAACTGGTATGTTCTGAATCAGGGTTTTTTTTTTTAATATCCTCGAATCCCAATTAAGAGGCAGTGCTACATTCAGTGTAACCGTTTCACTTATCAAGCATAGTTTGAAAAACCCTGTGTCAGTTGGGTTTGGGAATTCAATTCTTGTCGTCTCCACAGTATATGAACAGGGGAGACATAGTCCAAATGATATGGAAGACCCCAAATTGTAGTACCAAGATTAAGATTTCTGTTTGCTTCAAATTATAACTATCTTACTGCAGATAGTAAAGTTGTGCTTTAACCTATCTTTGCCAGGTTACATAGGCTGGGTAATAGAAAACAGTCTTATCTCCTCAGCAGTGTTGAACAGTTAACTGTCATCGATTCTCCCCCACTTTCTATATTGTATGTGTACAAACTAATTATTATAAACAATTTTGTAATCTTTCCAAATCACCATTTGAAATACCCCATTCTGGTGACAGTGCTCTCAACTTTTTAATACTGTGACCTCTTAAAATGATAAATGAATTTCTAGGACACTAGATTTCACTGGTATTAGGAATAGACAAGGAATAAATGCATTTACTTTCTTTTAATAATTAAATTTTAATGTATAAATCAAATGATAGAACCTTGCAAGTGTTTTGCATGAATTGTTTCTAGATTTCATTTTAGTTTGCTTGACTTTATACTCCCAACAGACAGCTGTGTTTTCAGACAATTGAAGCCATTTTTCTCAATTTTAAAAAGTAAAAGATATCTGTAAAGTTCCATAGTTATAGCCACCCAGAGTCACTTTTGATGAGATGGGCAGTTATATCAACGAGAAAGAGAGAAAGTAAATGTTTCCTTGTTTTAGACCTTCTTAGCACTATTGGTAGATTAATCAATTTTAGCTTTTCCCACATCATCCATTCTGAAAGGCTAGAAATTTAAAATAAATTGATAAAATTACTACAGTTCTTGACTTTTATACTTCTAGATACACTTTTACAGATACATTAGATATATGAATATTTCTGAAAAGCCAAATTCAGTTATTGATGGTTAACATGAATGAATGGCCAATATCCAAGAATAATTTTAAAAGGCTACACTTTGCAGAAATGAGAGTTGTGTTTATTTAATTCCATTAAAACCCTGCCCACAAATCATTATATCTTAATGCAAATTATAAAATTTCATTTAAAAATAATAATGGCTTTAATGGATAAATTAATTATTTTTAAAATAGATGACTATAATTAAAAGCCATGTCAAAATAACATTCTGTATCATAAGTAATAATTCAAATAATGCAGTATTGTTGGTAGTATATAGAACTCTTGTGCCTTTGCTAAGAAAAAAAAGCAAGCAGAGAACAAATTTGTAAGTTTACTAATATGCAGAACTTTATGACTAGGCCTTTGTTTAAAAATTAATGAATCTGCTCTCAGTTGCTTATGGTCTACAGTTTAAGATGCCTTGAATCAGGTCAGTAGGTATAGTTGCTGAACTCATCTTTTCACAAGCTTTCAACTTTTCTGCAGAGATGATCTTTTAAATATTAGATTGCAAGGAGAGATGTCCATGTGGGGAGGGAGTGAATGATGAAAACTGTGCAACAAACTCTACCCCTTTTGTATGTGTGTGATACCACATGCATGTAGTTTGTGTAATGACTGGGTTGCTACTTTTGTTATTTTAATTGAAGCATTGGTTCCTGATGCTGCCTTTGATTGGATGCCTGTAACATGTTAAAGGCTAATGGGTAAATCATTAGAGTAGAATGCTTTCCAGCATTTGTCAAGAGATCTATAATGCAGTAGAAGCAAGTGAATTGCAGTAAGTAAAGCTAGATATATGTATTGGTATTTTGATCACAAATTAAGTATGAGGAAAAGAAAAATCCAGTATGCTTTTATATCCTGCCCAGTAAATGTTCTTTTTGAAGGCTAAATCTGGAACAAAATAATGCCAGAAACAGCAGCAGATTTTAAAATTTGTTGAATAAGATGACTAATTAAAAATAGTTGTGAAACTAAAGTACCGTATATGCCGGCGTATTAGGCGACCCGGCGTATAAGACGACCCCCATCTTTATAGCCGGGCCGCATTCCTAGAACGTCGTCTTATACGCCGGAAACTACCAGTATTTCCGGCGTATAAGACGACTCAGCGTATAAGACGACCCCCGTCTTTGGCGCCGATTTCAGCACTCACGGAAGTCGTCTTATACGCCGGCATTTACGGTACATAATAAAATAAATAAATAAATAAATAATACTTAACAGCAGAGTTTAACAAATAAAATCACAACCATGGAATTAAAATCTCATCTAAAAATATGAGAAAGATTAGAAACTTGGTATGGTTAACAATGTTTGTTTTAATAGTTCAGTGTAACGTAAGTGAGAATATCAATATTTTGATCAGTAAATGTCAAAACTAGCCCATCCTTGTTTCCCATGAATTATCACTGAATGGCCTCAGAAAATTACCTGCTTTTCTTCTTATTTCCATAATTTCCTAGTAAGCATTAGAATCCACAGCAAATATTTTATGGGAATTCACAGCAAATATTTTATGGGAAATTTCTTTTCTTTTTCATTCTCCCTGCATTCCAGGACGTTTAGCATGGCTTGTTTATCTTGTTGGAACTGTTGTAGGAGGAAGACTAACTTATACCAGTACTGATGAACATGATGCAATGGATGGTGAATTATCCTGTCGGTATGTATTAACAGAATAGAACTACATGTCACAAGAATAAAATATATTTGAATAAAATCATATTTTAGAGGATGGTTAAACAGCTTTTAAACATTATTTTTGCGAAATAAGAAATTTTGCTAATGAGCCCCAATACAGATCCTACTGAGAATGGATTTTCAAACATGACATTGCTTAAGATCACCTGGAAGAGGAGCTGAGTTCATTATTGAGCACACTATGAATGGTGGTGTTGAGATTCAGTTTCATTTTAAAAACAGGGTTTTCCTTCATGCATCTACAGTTATATTGGTAACAATGGCTACATGGAGAAACCAGCAGAGCGCATGATATAATAGGCTTTGTTTGCTTCCATCATTTCACAGTGGAGGAACTGAACGTTGTATCTGTTCTTCACGAATTTAATTCTTTTACAAAACTGTCCATCATTGCATGGTATTGGTGATTCAAAGCGGCTTTAATCAAATGTTTATGCAGGTCGTCCTCATTTAGCGAGTACAGGAACTTGGTTGCTAAGTGAAACCATGACTGCTCATGATCTTTCTTCATCTTTCCTTTGCTTTACAGATATGGAAGATTGTGCATATAAGGATTGGTCATAAAGTTAATTTTTCATCACCTTCATAAGTGAGAAACAGTCACTGTACGAGGTAGTTGCTAAAGGAGGACTACCTGTAATCCATAAAGAAATGTTTACAAGTTTCACTTGTTGAAGTGCAAGAGCTGGCCTAGATTCATGAGTAGCTACTCTAGTATTTAATTCTACTGTTTTCTAACCTATAAGTTTCTGGAACCCAATTCAAGATTGTAGCTGGAGTTGGCTTTTCTGTGGATTATGCAAAAGCTAAATAATATTGTATAAATGCTGTGGTAAATTCAGAAAACTTATGCTCTTTGATAATCAGAGTTTAATAGTGCAATCACCAAGCCTTTTTTCTTAAGAGGAACAAGGCTATATAAATTGGATGGATGGATGGATAAATTACGTTTGGTAAAGCGCACGAAGAAGTTATTTTTAATGTTCAGTGAAATGCCAGCAGTTTTGTTTGTTTTTTTGTTTGAGTATCAAGGATAAACAGAAATGTCCCGTTTTTCATTTCAGAGTCTTTCAACTGATTTCCTTGATGGATGCCCAGTTACCACGTTCTAGCAATGAGAAAGTGGAACTTGCAATACTCTGGTTTTTGGATCAGTTCCGTAAAACATACGTAGGAGATCAACTTCAACGTACATCAAAAGTAAGTGCTTTCCCTAGCTACTCCATCCCTTTATTTTAATTAGTCTGTTTAAAAAAATATGTGCATTGTAAGGCAGATTAGAAGTGTTAATCCTAGCCCAGAGTTGCCCGTGTGCTTTTACTCTCATGAAGAGTCCTATTACTTTCAGAAGGAGATAATCTGTACTTAATAGAATGAGATCTGCTTAGTTCATTGAAAAGAACGTATAAGCTCTTTGGATGACGGAACATTTTGTAAACATAGAAGCTGCAATTCCTGGAACAGAATGCTGAACTATTATGACTAGTCTGTGGATGTTTGAATGATGTTTTTTATCTTTACAGCCAAGTTCATTTTGGTGTGCCATATGTAAGGCTTTCATCAGTTGTATTCATTAAACAGTTTGAGATTTCATTACATTTTGTCTTTTATTTCAAGCATTTAAACGGTTTGGTATATAGTATTATGTGTCACAGTTGGATATGGAAGATTTATTATTTTAATAGCTCTGTCTGTTTGACACTCATTTACGTGCTTTTTACTGTATCTCACACATTATTTGGTTTTTTCTGCATTTTAAATAGAGAAGGGGATAAGCACGATACGCTCTTTAAGAAAAGTGCCATTAATTCACTCTAACTTTAGGGGACACACGTAATATGAAAAAGCTCATAGATGTTTCTGAGAAATGCTGAAAGAATTTTGTTTGTGCTTCGAGCAAGCCTTTCTCAAACTAATCTTTAACAATTGATAAAATACTTTGTTTTTTATTTATCTGGTATAGTAATCAGGCTTTCTGGCAGGAAGACCAGTTTGAAGACTCCCCTCCACCAATTGTGTGGACAACTATTTTCTTCGCAGGAAGGGAAAATAAATAGAATAGTAGTAGTTAGACTGTTGGAATGAAGAAAATTGTAGGTTCCTTCAATCTGATGGATGGTATTTTTAATATGTTTTTTTTTCATGGAATTCTTTTCACATTAACATGTGCAAAGGATTCCCTATATGCCTGCTATGATTCCTTCATGTTATTGATGATAGTGGGATCCATTATAGATGGGTGGATTTTGGATCATTTGAAGAGCTATCACTATCCTATGTGATTGAAAATGTGTACAATAGAAGAAAAGATGAATGAATGTTGCAAAGAGCTTTAGGAAAATTTCTCCTTCATGGTTAATACTTTCAAGATGTAGAGCTATGAAGAGCTATGCTAGGTGAGAACACTTCCAGAATCCTGTTCAAAGTAGGCAGCCAGACTAATTTAACAACAAGACATAATGACAGTTTGTATTGCGGTACCTAAACAATTGACTTGCAGAAGCTCAACTTGGTATTTTATGCTCTAGGGTTTATTGTATAGACTAATATTGGGTCCTTATGTGAATACATTTAATATGAATTTTATAGTGAAATGAACAAAAAAGCTTGTTTATAAATCTAGCAAGATGATTTAAAACTGGCATTCCAGAAATAGAATGAAATTGGGGTGTGTGTGTGGCAATGAACAAATCCAGAAAATAGCTTCTATCTAGGTTCTAAATATTTTGAGATTCACTTTTTTAATATACCAATAGAATTTTTTTTTTGTCCTATAGCTTTAGATGTCTGCTTGTCGACCAAGCATTTTTTTTTAAAAAAGTAGTTACATCTCTGTTTTACCTTGTGCTGTAGCAGTATTTGTAGCAGCAGAGGGCATTATATCCCTACAATAAATCCTCTTGCATAAATCACTTGCATACATTTACTCATATTGATTGGGATTTATCCTTGGAAGTAGAAATTCAAAGTGATGTAAAATGGATCTAGTACTTGGGATAACAACCGTTTATATGGCCCTTTGATATTTTAAATTTGTGGAAGGATCCATTTATAACTTTCTTTTTTGCAGCTGTGTTGGAATATTGTAGGGGGCTAAATGAATTTAGGCTTTTACAATAAAACGTTTCAGTATTGGGGATCCTCAGCTATTTTCGGTTAGTAGGTACATTTGGAATTTTGGGAACATATGAATACTCCCAAAATGGCTACTGTGGGCTTTCTTTATTCAGAAAATAACTGGAGAATATGATACATTTAACAAAATGCTAACTCACTAGGGTTCTATCTGATATACCCCTAGTTTATCACTCACACAGAATAATATCTCCCACTTAACTTTAACCTGAGAGATGAGCATACTGCTAAACAGTGCAGTGGGATCAACTGTCTATCATTCTTATTGGCTAAGAAAGCCGATGGATCCCATTTGGGGCATAGAAGCATTATTGAAGATAAAAATGATGCTAGATGTTGAAGCTTTGCTTTGCAGCATGCCAGTTTCCATTTAAAAAAAAAAATCTAAAAAATGGGATTGGGAGCCTGGTAGGTACCAAAACAACTATCTTGGACATATTGGTGTGCATCAGTACCATATTAGGGATCCTAAAGCTACCATATATGTTGTGTTGGAGTATGATTACATATACTCCAAATTCTTGTTATTAAATGGCTGTAAGAAATACTTAAATGTTATATCTATTTATATACCTTTCCAATATGCAATTTCCAATAGAATTTAGTCAACATATTTGGTTTTGTTTTCACTAAATCACATTGTTCCCCAAACTAAATCCCATTATGCCCAAATGTGTAATGGGTATTGTGATCCAGCAATTCATATGTTTGATTCTTGAATTAGATCTTTAATTTGTTAAAAGTTCAGCATCTTATGCTGTCAAAACTATATGTATGCTTTTTATATATTTTATTTAATATAATTATATTCTCTAGAGGAAATATAAGCAATAGGGAACTATTAGAAGCTGTTGTGAGAAATGTCTCCTTCTGTTCTCTGTGTTACATATTTGTATTGCCATGGTTTTAAACAATATTTATGGGATTCCATTTCAACATCATTTGCTCCCCAAATAGTTATTCCTGAAAAAGAGAAGGGGGGGAATCAAATATATTCTATTGAATGGATTTCTGTCTTCAATGCACTGAGTTTTTCCTCCCATTTAATTGCCTAATCTTTTATGCAGTGCATAAATGACCTGGCAAGGTTACTGAAGAAATATTCTAGAATATTAACACTGGAGAGAAGATATTTACATTTGTCATTTTACAGTTCTAAGATTATAAGGTACCAATAATATGCAGCAATAAGCATCTTCAGTCCTTTGCATGTTAGTTTTATCTATTACATCACTACCATACAGCTGAACTGAATATAATATAATTTTCCTGTACTAAGTAGAAGTATTATTGTATATGTGTTAACTTTGTTGTAAATCTGGAAAAGGAGTATATGTGGTGGTAGATCACATTTTAATTAAATTTATGAAATAATTAACTATTAGCTAAGACCTATTACTATCTAACTACAAAAGTCTTTGGTTATAACTTCTGCCATCATTCCAAGGTCTGTAAAATGAGGACCCAGATTTTTGGGGGTCATATGCTGACTCTGTAAACTCCTTAGAGAAGGTTGCAAAGCACTATGAAGTGGTATATAAGTCTATTGCTATTCTTGGATGGTATGTGGGAATAACCTTGGGAGAAGGGGTAAAGAGATGCCCCTAGGGATAAAAGAGCATAGCCTGCAGTTGCATAATGGATGAGCAAGACATTCAGAAGGAATCCACCTTAATTTTGGGGGCTGTGAATGTGATGGTAGGGGAATTATACTTTCAAGCTTGCAAGATTTTGTTAATATAGTTGTACAATACAGTAGATTTGGCTTATTAGGTTTATTTTCCTGTCTGGTCTACCTGATAAAGCTGACACTTCTGCACTAGGTAAGTGTTGTGATCCAGCCATTCTAAAATTATCAGGCTTCACAACAGGATTCAACAGTAAATCATAGTTTTCCAGTCACTTAATCTCTTTATGAAGCACATGGCTTGACTTGGCAAAAGACTTTCAGACATAACTAGATTAGGATCGTTGTTACAGATAAAACTAAATGAGATGAGGCAGTCATGCAGTTTAAGTCAGCAGTTTAAAAGTTACTATTACCCTGTCTTTTCATTTAGTGACTGTATCCTGATCCAGCAATTTTGCCATTAAGTGAAATGGTTGCTAAGTGAACACATGCCTGAGAAACACTGCAAAGATTACTGGTTGCTGCTGTCTTGTTCAGATAAATATATGTCCTACAATGTCTTAAGTCTTTTTAAAACACTTTTTTTTGCTCTCTCACAAGGCAGAGAGTTTGCGTAAACAAGCTATCTCTTCCTGAGCTGGTTTTCTCAACAGCACAAAGCTTCTGTAAAAGGTGTTAATCACAGATTAATAAGCATAGCTCTGTGACCTTAATTAGTTGATCGGAACTTTTCTTCAACTGCCTGAAACTGACCAGACCTTAATCTGTTTCATACTGAAAGTTTTTGTTGTCAGGTCCACAAAATTAGATTGTAAATGCACATATACGTCAAAAAATGAATTTTTATTACCATCGTATTTGTGAAAGGTCATTAACTAGTTAGTCACTAAACAAGGAGTGGTTATATTGTGTACTAAATGTCATTTTTGCCTTTGTTTTCCAGCAAGAAAAACAAATCTCTGAGTTTGGATTGATTACCAGGGTGTTTTTAAATTGGGCCTTTTTGTTTTGTCACTTCTGATCTCTAAATCAGGAAAGGTGACAGTGGTTCATCAAGTCAATTGAGAGATTTCATTCAAGGGACTGAAAATGGGTTCTCTGATCATCAGTAATTTAAAGGGAGCTATAAAACGATCAGCCTTTGTTGGTATGGTTGACCTCGAGATGCGAATGTAAACCATAATTTAATCACCCTTGTTTTCCAGATGTGCACAACAGCTGAACTACACAACAAACTAACCACACAGGTTATATAAGCTGTGTGGTACATTGTGTGCTGCTGCACTTACATGATCCTCAATTTCCATGTTTCATGACAGTTTCTGAGCCACTCTCCCAATTCCTGGTTCCCTCCCCCACCCCATGGGAAGAGGGAAAAAAGGATGGTGAGAAGGGAAGGAGGAACCCCACGAATGCTTCCCAGCCCATGTCATCATGTGTCAAACTCACACTACCCTTCCCATACACAATCCCTGACCTGTATGGCACCTCTCGCACACTCCCAAGTACTCCTAGGCACCTTCCCGACCCAAGTTGTTCCCCTGCACCCTCCGTAACCTATGTAACACCTCTCATATATCCTCATGACCCATGCAGCACCTGTTGAGCTTCTGCATATTCTTCCTGACCCTCTCCCATGGTACTTCTCATGCACCTCTGCGTAGCCTTCTCCATTCACACTCCTATGCACCTTGCTTGCTTCCTCCCTTAATGACAGCAGCCACTTAACTGCTTGCTGGCCTTGGACTTGTTACTTTCTGCTGGATTCCCCACTTACTTTTTCCCTACAAGCATCCCACAATTAAAGTAATTGGGGAAGCTGGCAAGAATTGGAGGGAAGGGAAGTGAAGGAGGAAGGAAGGAATTTCCAATATTTCCTGCTAGTTTCCTTCAAGCAAATTTAATGGGGAAGCCAGCAGGAAGTCGGAAGTCACTCTGCTCCTATTGCTTTTAAAAAATTTTCCTGCCTGTGATCATTCTGTTCTTCCGTTTATGTAAGAAAATACATCTAAAATGACTTGATAGGGGACAGGTTGTCTAGTACTAAACTAAAAAGATATTTGATGACTTGTGATCAGTATGTTACATTAAGACAATCTCAACAAACTGATTAACTTACACCCCTCTCCCCCATTCAGTGACTGAACTTTGTAGTACAAAGGCTCTTAAAATAAATATCTAAAATAAGTAACTTTAGAAACTCTTTAAAAATTGAGGATAGGAGCAAGCCTTCATAGGAAACAGCATCTAATCATAGAATATCCATTGCTGTCTTCTGATCTTTGTCTACTATCACAATGTCTCATTGATTGATTAGTTCATCTGGATCTAGAAATCCCACAGGATCTTAGCTGTATTATTCTCCACAACCTTCTGTGGAATCTCCCATATAGACTGGGGTGGGTGGGTTCTAACTCATATATTGTGCAGTTGTTCCTGTACTCCGTGCCAGCTACTTGATTTTGCCATTCAATATATGCGATTCCTGCCTGAGTCTTCTAACTTTCCACTATATGTTGGACTGTTGCTGAGGCCTTTTTGCAATCTGCACTTTGGATCCTATCTAGTGTGATAGAACACTGCTTTATGGATTTATTTTATTTTATGAGACTTATATACCGCTTTAAGTGCAAGCACTCTCTAAACGGTGTACAGCAGTAAGCAATGTATATATAAATATATTTTACATTGCCCCCAACAATCTGGGTCCTCATTTTACCTACCTCGGAAGGATGGAAGGCTGAGTCAACCTTGAGCCGGTGAGATTTGAACCGCTGACCTGCTGAACACAGTCAGCTAAAGTGGCCTGCAATACTGCACTCTAACTGCTGCGCCACCTCGGATCTGGTGCTTAGTGCCTGTTCTTGGGCTGCTATGATCAGTGCTATCTTTTAATCCAGTCCTTTCCAGCTACTGGTAGGATTTTTCAATATCTGTTATTTCAGCTAACTGTTGATGTTGTCTTGCCATGGCACTTCTGCTTGATCTTCCTCCCATGTCTGCTGCTGCTTCAGACATTCTCTCAGTAGCTCATCTTTGGGTACTATCTTACTGATGTATTCCTGAATGCTCTGTGTTTTATCCAGGACAGTGGTTTTGAGCCGTGGTAGCGAGTAGTTAGAATGCAGTACTGCAGACTAACTCACTGTTCACTCCAGGAATTCAGTTCTGAGCTGCTCAAGGTTGACTCAGCCTTCCATCCTTCCAGTGAGGACCCAGATTGTTGGGGGCAATATGCTGACAATGTAAAATGTTTTGAGAGGGCTGTAAAGCAATGTGAAGCAGTATATAAGTCTTAAGTGTTTTTGCTATTTCTATTGACATTCTCTAGACCCTGCCTTCTTTCTGACTGTTGTACAGTCTCTGGGTGCTGGATGTAGGGTAGAAACCTCCATACGTTGTCAGGAGCTTTCAGGTGTTCACACCAGCAGCTTCCATGTCCTTCTTGGACCACTCACTATACCAGCAGAGTATCTGATGGCTGGCAAGATGTACATGCTGATAGCATGAGTCTTGTTCTTCCCATTGAGCTAGTTCAAGAACTGTCTTATTCTTTGGTGGTACTTGGACGTTGCTGTCTTCCTTGCCTGTTTCTCATACTTTTCATGTCACTATGATACCAAGGTAGTTGTATGTCTGTCCTCAATCTTAACTGTCTTGACTACTATCTGTCCGTACTGCTCCAGTCTGAATGACATCGCTGGAGATCCATGTCAGGTGGATCCATGAGTCGATGCCTTGTTCACTTTTAGCCCCAGTTTGACGTCATCATTGGAGAGGACATAGCTGATAGAAGTTCCACTCCTGAATTTGTATCCATATCTGTACCTATATTTTTATAGTATACTATATATTGTCAATATAGCATTCCATAGTACGGGTGTGCAGTCTGGAAGTCATCTTGGACTCAATGTACTTGAAAAGAAGTGGCAGCTGCAGGAAGAAAGGCCTTAATGCTGCTGGTACTGTTGCTGATAATTTGTATGCTGCCCAATTATCAACTTCTCTGGGCAGCTCTGTCTTGTGCACTGAATCTGCCTTTTCCTGGACTTGGAGGACAGTCACGCCTCGGTTACCTTGGAATGCACCATGTATGGGGCTGACTTTGAGACCATTTGTAAGCTGCATTTGGTTCAGAATGCAGCAGTATGGGTAGTTAACGGTTGCATCACAGTATGCCCATAGTAACTCCACTACCCCGTGAACTGCATTGGCCTCGAGTAGGCTTATGAGCGCAGTTCAAGATGCTGGTTGTCACCTTAAAACTCTTCATGGCATAGAATTGAGTTACTTGTAAGACTGCCTATCTCCAGTTGAATCTATCTGTTCATGAGATCTGACAGGGTAGGCACATTCCAGCCTCTTCTGTTAAAACCGTATCTTCTGATGAAATTCAGAAAGTATGCCTTTTTTGTTATAGTGCCTGTCTTCTGGAACAACTCTCCCCTCCCCCTCCAAATTTAGATGGCCCCAATCCGTTGGCCTTCTATTTATCTAAATAAATAGAATTTCCTATGTGAAACAATATATCCCGTCAAATCACTTAAATCTCAGATTTAAATTAACCTGGTTTTTAATGGATAATCCATATGTAAAAAAAACATTTCCCCCATTTCAGACCTATATTTTTACAGTGCATTTGAAGTATCTGAATGTAGTTCAAACATTTCAGGAATACAGGAACCGACTGTATTCAGTTCCCTTCAAGATTAAAGCTTCATGGCTTTAATAGTTAATTATGAATATATGAAACATAGAGGATTTTTTTCTTCTGGGTTACAGGAAAACTATGCATCATTTTTATTACCAGAAAGTAAAAGATTATTCTGACAGGTGGTAGAAATTAGCAGACAGTTTTGAAATTGCATTGTGTGACCAGGAATTGGATCTTATTTTAATTCATCTTTTCTCAACTAGTAAATGAGTTTAATGCCATACATATTCAACTGATATGGGTGAAGAAATTGATCAACATAGCTAGAGGGCAGCTTTAATTTATAGGTAAAGAGGCAGTGATAAATGGAAGCAATGTAGTGGTGGTCACTAAATTCCTCAGCCATCAGGGCTTAAATAGTGTTAGTTGCTCATTAAAGGTATTGTCAGGATACAAAAATAGAATTGTGAAAAGAAATAGTCAACCAACCCTTAATTATCAAAATACAGAAAATACTAATTATATGTTAATTAGTTTTTCTCTTAATGTACTGAAATTGTTACTTTTTGTATAGCACAAATGGATAGTTATATCAACAATAAATAGGTTGTTTTAATAACTTTCTTGTACCTCCTGGGAAAACTGAATTCCAATTTTTAATATGCAATAATGTTTCTCTCGCCTTTAGGAGATGAAAATTATTAAGTAGCTTTATTTTTTTTTAAGATTTTATAGCAGCTTTGGGAAGAATTATTTCATCGTGCATCAATTATTTTTAATTGAACTGAATATTTTTCAGATTGCATTAAATGCCTCTCATTTAACTTTAACATTTAGAGTTTAAAGAAGAATTTTATATAAAAAAGTTGGTGTAATTGCATCCCAGAATAGTTAAGAATGCTTTAAAGATGGTTGTTTTAAGTAGAAATTTTCTATTTCTTTCTTAAGATACATAAACATGCTATAACATAATAAAAAAGTGAACAAATAAATACTACATTGTAGATCAAAATGCATATTTGATCATTTGTGGACAAGGAATGAAAGGAATGAATACAGTAAAAAGATATATTGTGCATACAGTTTCATTCCTATATTTTTACAGAGTTTATACATAAGAAATAAATATGTTGTCTCTGTGTGCTCAAGTGAACCTTCTGCACTGTGACAATCCACTATTTGCTATGAAATCAGAAATTATGCTTTACACTTCAAATCATAATTCGAAGTTCCACTCATCAGTGGGTTACATAGACATGCATGTTAGTAAATATAACATATTATGTATATAGATAAATCTCTGACTGGCATAGATCCATCTCATTTTTTAAGTGAAGTACTGGTTTAAGGATGTGAACTTGGCCTTTTTGTTAGAATGGTTTGACGTGTAAAATTCTGGCTATTAAATGAAAAAGGTGTCCTATTTCAAATTTTGTGAGTTGTAAAATCCAATCAGATTGTATACTTTCATATAATTCAATCAAAAGGAGTAAGTCAGTGCAATGGGAAATTTCTTTTAATAGTAGTAGTCAGAAAATGTATATCAGTGAGTTTGTTCAGAAATAAAAGGAATTCAAAGAGGATTAAATACATAAAAGATATATTAATTTCAGAAATTGAGAAGTATTTTGTAGAAAGTAGCTACAAAGCAGTCCAAGAAGGTGACATGATTGAATTGTGCTTCACAGAATTGAAATAAACGTACTATATAAGGATCAGAATAAAATAGCTGAGAAGATCGTGTTTCTCTCTAATTGTTAAGGGATTGAATAGTTAAAATAATGAAAATCAAGAAAAGTTTGCAAACATTGTCCCATCAATTTTCAAATACTGAGAATCTGTGCACCTATGAGCAATTTTAGCTGAATTATACAGTATATGATGTTTGCTAATTAATCTATATCTTCTTCGCTTGAAGGCAATGGAAATTGTACAAGATATGACCTGTTTGGGTAATGTATTAAGAATTTATTCACTGTCTTTAATATCTATCTATTAATGGCTATATTAAACAGGCATTGGTCATACCTTCTGTAGATATTAATATGTTTTTAACCTTTCTTTCAGGAGAATGTGCACAGTTGTTGACATTTGCTGTATGTGTTTTCAGCAAGTAGCTGAAACCTTTTTAGATTCAAAGAGAAATAATCTGTTGCTTAAAGGGTATAATCTATGAACTGCATGGTTGTTAAGTAACAATAACAGACTGTACAAACATTCTAAAAGTGCTATTAGCAAAACATTTTCAGATTATCAAGTAACACTAACAACGGGAACTCCAAAGAGCAATTACAGTAAGTAGGGATAGGTAATACATAAATTGTTAAGGCTGCACTTGAGAAATGAGTTTTTGTTTTGACAAGGTAGGTTGCAATTAAATGGCTAAAAAGATCCCTTTTGCTTCTAGTTTCCTCACATTTCTGCCACTACTTTGCTGCAATACCATCCTCTCATACCTGCAGAATCAGGCCACCATCTCAGTCTACCTGGAAGCAGCTATGAAAGTGTTGGTATAGTTAGTTCTCTACTTACAACCATAATTGTGCCTGGGATTACAATTGTAAATTATTGTGGTTGTTAAGTGGGTCACCATGTGACTGGGCCAGATTTTATGAAAATCTTTGTGGTAGTGGTGGTTAAGTGAACACCACGGTTGTTAAGTGAATCCATTTTACCAAAAGGTCTTTTTTTGCCAGAAACCAGAAGTAAACATTCAGAAACTGACAAAAATGTTGAATGTTTTCCAAGCACCCAAAATGGGATCACATGACTGCAGGGGATTATATCTTAGAAATGCAGTCATAAGTAGCTTTTGGAAGGCCCATTGTAACTTCTAACTGTTGCTAACCCACTTTTCATAAGTCAACAACTACCTGTAGCTCTGTTTCTTAAAAACTGTTCCCCCCCCCATCAATTTTGATTTATATATTGCCTGAATAGCATTTTTAAAAGTACATTCTATATCTAGTTTAGATAGATATAGTTTGAACTAAATTATTTAAATGCTTGAATGTGTGAATTACTTAGTTGATGCATGGATGAAAAGCATATATTATTAAATCTGTAATTTGAGCGTACTACAAAACATTTGTGGAATATGATCTTACTGTTGAAATATGGGTGCATTTGGCAGTGATAGCTCGAATCAGCTGAAAATTGTAAGTGTGTGTGGAAAATGCTTGTATAATTGAAACTTGACTTGTTTTTTTTTTTCAAGAAATAGAATTCATAAATGAACTAGAAGTACTCAAGATTCTTAACCACATACACAAACTAGAACATGTAAACTACCAATATACCTCTGTTGAAATAGTGGTCTCTTGCTTATACATAAATTATTTCTTTCTTAAACAAATGAATAAATCACAGCAGGCCAAAAAACAAATCAGATATCTTTAGTTTTTGTGCAGACAAGGCCTATAAATGTGAAAATAACCAACAGGGTTAGTTTGTTTGACCTGTAGTAATTGGGTTATAATAACTTTTTATGCACTTTATATGAAAACTTCAATCCCATACTAATTGAAAACAATATTGGATGCTACCCACTTGAACACTTAATTTTGTTTATTATACAATTGTAAAGAAAATCCTGATTTTAGTGTCTTCTTTTGGCTAGACTTTTTAATAAAATGTACTATATCTATCTTTAAAATGCTTAGCTAAGTTCACTACTAGCTCAGCTTTATTTTGTAGCAGTTAATGAAGCCATATTATGTTGTTCAGGC
The DNA here is from genome assembly GCF_016545835.1 of Crotalus tigris. NCBI lineage: Eukaryota > Metazoa > Chordata > Lepidosauria > Squamata > Viperidae > Crotalus > Crotalus tigris. The sequence continues at coordinate 384,215 of NW_024100565.1, forward strand.
ATTGTAATTATTGAAATGTGTGTGTCCATTAACTGCAACGTTAGGCTGTGGGTGTAATTACTGTCTAGAGCCAATATCTTTGCAAAGCTGCATCTTCAGTGCTACAAAGCCATAAGCAATATTTGTAAAATAATATTGAAATACATCTAACAGATTGAAATGTTGCACTGTTTATATTTAAAAAATTGCCTTTAACTTGGTCCTGAGTAGCAATATTATGTTTTTATTTATTTATGTATTTATTTGAGAGAGTTGTATTTGCCCAGATAAAATAATTAAAAGTAGATGGAGTTATTACATGTATGAAAGTATTAATAAATCCTGATAACTTTAATGTAGTTAAGGATAGATAGATAGATAGATAGATAGATAGATAGATAGATAGATAGATAGATAGATAGATAGATAGATAGATAGATGGGATCAACCACTATCAATAGAATATCAATAGAAGATGTTTTATTTTAGTGGGCCGAGATTTTCCTTTGCTTTTAGGAGCACAATCATTGGAAGCTACTTCGTATGAAACAGAGTTCTTGATGTAGTAGAGAGAGAACAAGAAGACCAATATTCAGTTCCTCAGTTGAATATAAATCTTCTTAGGTGACTTGGACCAACCCCACACCGTCAAGTTAGACTGCCCCGTAAAAGTGTTATAGTGATAAAAAAAATGTGCCTGGAGTGGGAGACTATGCTATTACCTTCCGTTTCTAGAGGAAAAGTAGGATATAAGTTTCTAATTTTTTTCAACATTTTTTTGTAATTGTAAATAGCCTAGTAGAGATTCCTTTAAGGTGTCTTACCTTTCTATTTCCTCAGGTTCTAGCTTCAGTTTTCTGAACAATGTAAAGTATGTAGGACAGAGGTCCCCAACCTTTTGGGTACCAGGGACCAGTTCTGTGGAAAGAGGTTTTTCCATGGACTGGAGAATGCATGGTTTTGTGTGCTGCCTGCATCCCACGGATAGGGCTTTGCTTGCTTGTGCGGACTGATTGTTGCATGCTGTGGCCCAGTACCGGTCCATACACTGGGGGTTGGGGACTGCTCGTGTAGGATTTTCCCACTCACTTGTGTTGGTTGTAGGGTGGGATATTTTGGAGAATGCCTGATGCCTGTGTTAGTATACAGACCCAATTCCAAGAAGTTTCCCCAGTTCTCTGATAAATACATTAAAGTGTTCTGTCACACTATTTGAAAATTGCTGCTGGAAATTTATTGCTGAAATAGTATTACAGAATATAATCATAGCAGCAGTAACAACTATTCAGTTGGCATGGAAGCACCTTGCAGTAATGTTTGACTAATTTTAATGTACAATTTACTTCATGCTAATTAATATTCTTTATTCTGCATATTTACTGGTAGTCCTTGACTTATGACCAGTGTTCAGTGACTACAGTATTTGAAGTTATGACAGTGCTGACAAAAGTGATTTACAACTAGTTCCTGAAATTATGGCCATTGTAGTTTGTGGTCACATAGTCAAAATTTGGGCTTGGCAATCAGTCTGCACTTATAACCACAGATGCTTCAACGCCTCAGATTCACTTCTCTCCCCCCCCCCATTTATGCCCTTTTTACCACCCTGCCTACACAGTGACATTCCTTGGTGACAGTGGCAGTGTTAGGGATGGAGAAGAGGTCTGGGGTCTTTAGCAGTCTCAGCCAGCTGTCACTCAGGCCTCTACTTCAACCCCACACCACTTCTGCCATTGAGAAACGCCACCTCAAGCTCCACACCACAGACAATTACCATAGTACAAAGCCCCAGTTGTTCCCACCTCTGCATTTTGCAGGCCCTGCCGTGCCCAGCTGACCATCATCATTTTCTTCTTGGTGCTGACGAAGTGCACCTGCCCTGGCCCTAAGCAAGTTAGCCACTGGCTGCACCAGGCCTTCTTCTTGAGGCTCGTTGTGCCATTGTTTAAATGTGTGTCCCATCTTCCAAAGAATCATGAGAACAGAGCACACTATTTGGAGAGCTGCAGGTACAAGGCTTTCTTCCTATGTCACATGTGGCAATTTTCTTACTAGACCTGTGGAAGATGCCCTCATGTGCATGGGCACGCCAAGTCAGCAGTGGGGGCAAGAAGATGGTGAAGGTCAGTTAGGGTGGCATAGGATGCAGGGGACTCAGATTTAGGATGGTGAGGGCAATTACTGGGCATGGTAGCTTTTGGCCCCACTGTTGGAGCTTCCTGGATGGATAGTTCTGTAGCTGGTTGCTGCCCCATAAGGTAGGGTGCTGAATATCTAAGAGGCCAGATATGAGAGAATAGGCAGTTGTGGGGAATTGAAAGAGAGGCAGTCTTTTATCTTGGAAAAACTGAGGCTCAGGGTTGGGAGAGATCAAGCCCGGAATGGCTTGGATTAGATGGATCCTTACCTAACGACTGGTGAAATTTGCTTAATAATGGCAACAGGGAGTACTGGGGTTGCTGTTGGTAAGGAATGCAGTCATGTGATGTCAGACTTTACAGTCACATGATTTAGCAATGAAAATTCCAATCCCAATTGTACAGAACTGCCTGTTCTTGCGTTCAATGCATTATTTCTTTTTGGGATTTTAACTTCCAGCTAAAGTATCAGGAAGGGAGCTGCTCAGTTAAAGTGAGGGCATATGAGGTCTCAGAGCTGCCTTCTCTGAAATAGCACCCGCCTTGTGGAACAGCTCTTGCCTGATATTCAGTTAGCCCTTCCTTTTTTTTTAATTTTACTGATTTTACTGTATTTAAAAAGATGTTGAGACTCTAGAAAGAGTACAGAGAAGAGCAACAAAGATGATTAGGGGACTGGAGGCTAAAACATATAAGGAAAGGCTGCTGGAATTGGGTATGTCTAGTTTAATGAAGAGGGGGGACATGATAGCAGTATTCCAGTATCTCAGGGGCTGCCACAAAGAAGAGGGAGTCAAGGTAATTTCCAAGGCGCCTGAAGGCAGAACAAGAAGCAACAGATGGAAACTAATCAAGGAGAGAAGCAACCTAGAACTAAGGAGAAACTTTCTGACAGAACAATTAACCAGTGGAACAACCTGCCTCCAGAAGTGGTAAATGCTCCAACACTGGAAGTTTTTAAGAAGAGACTGGACAGCCACTTGTCTGAAATGGTATAGGGTTTCCTGCCTGAGCAGGGGGTTGGACTAGATGACCTCCAAGATCCCTTCCAACTTTACTACTACTACTACTACTACTATTTAGCTGCCCAGAATTATTTGACTAATTTGGGTAACTGTATAAATGTAGGAGAAGGAATGACAGAACTTGGGAGTGGAGTGAAAAGTGGGATCAACTTAGCCATGTGAACTACATCCAACCCTTCTTGAGTGCCATTGACCTTTAACTCTAATTAGGTGTTGACTGCTAGTTGAGAAGATTCCTGTGCATAGCAATAGATCTGTTTAATTAAATCTTTACAAGTGGACCTAGTCTTTCACATCTGACCATAAATTTGCTCATAAAAAAGTAAATAATAAAAGTCTCCAAGCCTGTTGTTTGCAATCTATGCAGTCTTTTCTGATCATAACTGTTGAAAATTGATGACAAGAATTCCATTGTTGTGAGGTGGTAAATAGATGAAAATTACTGTGGAAAGCTATTTTTGATGGGATTTAGAACTTCAACAGGGATCTAAAACTTTCCTCCCTAATCCACGAAAAATATAGAAAAATTCAGGACTCATTAATTGGTATGCTGTAACCCCTGTCATTTTTCCTCATCATTGTACCTACTATAACTTTTGGCCAATTAAATGAAGGCAGCAGCTATCCATGACTGAAAGGATAGTTTCTTAGTCTAAACGCATGGCTTTAAATTGTGAAATAGTTATATACTGTATAATACGAGTTTGCTTACCATAATCTGTCAAGAAAGCTGTATGTTTGCTTTACAAACATGTTTATCTAACATTCAGGTGTACTAAATGGAACAGAGTAGAATCTGATAAACTGCTCATTTTAATGTAAATGCAAAAAGGTTATGGTATCAAGTTGTATTCTGCTCAAAAAGATCACTACTTTCAATCAACAAAGACATCTATTAAACATTCATGAGCAATAACTACAGATTTTAGCAAAATATTTTCAGCAAAAAATTGTTATTACTTTATTATTTGATAATTTACTACACTGAAGGTCCTGTACATGCATGTATAGATAAGAAAAATGAATGAATAATTTCTTAGTTATAGAAAACCAAGTAATAAAAGTCATAATGGGTAATGGAGATCACTATAGGTGGGCCCATCAGATATTGACCATAGTATATAGAAGATTGCAGTTTGGAATATATTAAAAGTAAATGATATAATTAATAGTGAAGAGGAAAGAATCATGAATTAATGAATAAAGTGAGAAAAAAATAGGTGGATTTAAACTTTCATCAGAGGTATGGCAAACTAAAGATGTCTCTGTGAAAATGGAATTGATCACAGCAAAAACCAAAAAATTGGTTGAATCGATCAGATTCTTGGAAGCTCTCTGGATAAGGATGGGACAGGAGATTGCTCACATGTGCTCCAGAAGAGTGTTCCTCATAAGGAACCTTATCCTTCTCATCTTTTCTCATCTTCTCTACTACCTACTCTTATTGGTATTATTATTATTATGGTTATATTACTTTGTTATTTGTATGTACACTGAGAGCTTATGCATGGGAGACAAATTCTTTGTGGGCCCAATCACACTTGGCCAATAAACCTATTTCTGTTCTGTTCTGTTCTATTCTATTCTATTCTATTCTTCACCAATATATTAATGGTCAGAACATTAATACCACTTGCTTCATGACTGTCAGTGCTCATTGACAGACTCTCTGAAAATGTATTTAAACATACTTTTTCATTAATGATAATCTCAGTTAACAATGATCTCAGTAATAATGTAACTCATAACGAAAAATGCCTTTCATCCAACAATCTTGAATTCTAAATTTGATTAAATAGTATTGCTAAACATCTTTAGTGTTTTCTTTGTATATTTGTAAATGTAGTGTCTTATATTATGCCACTTTTTATTGGACTAGAAATAAGATTGGCATTTATGAACTATCATCAAAGAAGATGATACATCAATTATTGCTCTTTTATGATTTCTGTGGCCTAGAATTATTAATGAAATACAATCTATTATTTTCATTCAATTGAAGGATAGCATACATGTTTCTCCATCAGGATGGATGTAGACTCCACTGATTGGTAATTTAATCCCACCTGCTCAGACTAAGACAAAAAAACTCTGCCACGCCTCCTTCTGGGTGTGACTTCCCAGTTTTGGTCTTAGTCTCGTGCTCAGCAAGACGCTTTTCAGAAGGCTCCTAGCTAAGTTTGATTCTTTCCTTTTTTCTTTTAGGCTATTCAAATTAAAATTGGATACTTTAAATTCAAATTGATTAACAATTAGATTAATTCGGCTTCACTTCCAAATTAAGAGGATTGCGTTGGGGGGGATAGGGACTCTGTCCTCCCTCCCCTGCAGCCCTTTGGGCTTTGAAAAGGAGGCTGCAGGCTTCGTTCGTTAGGGAGCTCCCGTTCCGACGATCTGTAGCCTCTTTGCGATTCCGCCAATTCAGCTGGGTAGCGGAGGTCGGCTTTTCAACTCGGAGACCTCCTGAGTGATTTACTTGCCTCGAGGCCTTGAGGGAGAATTCCTGACTGCAGCTTTATCTGGATCGCAGCAGGGGCTGCGCTACTAATCGCAAGTGCTTGGGGACTGGGGGAGGAATCCCAAATCAGCCTTGTATTCCCCTGCTGTGTAATTGATTCTCCTGTTTAAAATACGACAGGGTTTTGCTTCTCCAGGCCTTAAGGCCTGGCGGCTGCCATTTTGACCGCATGGTCTAGCGTGGCTGCTTCTAGAGGTCCCACGTGGCGGACGCCATTTTGGAGGCCTAATTGAAATTTTTGCATAATCATTGGCAGTTATTCCTGCATTATTGCGGACGCATAGTTGTTGCCTGTGTCACTTGGTCTGTGAGCAGACCTGTTCAGGGGGGAAGATATTTTTGTATCCACAGGAGTTGTGGTCAAACTTGAGGGGGCTACTCCAGGTGTGGGCCTTGGCTGCATTTGAGCAGACCAAGGTGTTATTAACTGGTCCTAAGGCCTAGAAGAGAAGAGTGAAGAGATTCTTTTATTGTCCACCTGTTTCTCAGTTTAGCCCGTGACCTTTTGTCACAAGGCCTGTACAGACAGCATTAGAACACTGTCTGGCTGTTCTTGCCATTGCCTTCTGTTCAGAGCGAGGATCGGTTTTCCATCTCTGACTGTGATCTGCGTGTTGGGTTCCTCCCCCCATTTCTAGGTACTACTGTCCAGGAATACCTAGACAGCAATGGCAGACAGCTCCTCGCCCCAGGCTTCTCAATCTAGTGTCCCCCCCGCTCAAGCAAAGCGCAGATCTGAAGAATTGGACATGGGGGGGAAGAAAAAAGCTAAAACCAAACATCTGTCTTCCAAAGATACTTCCAAATCAGCCGGGCGAGAGGCCACAAGGAGACACTTAGCATTGGAGAGAGAATTCTCCAAGGCACAAAGGCTCAGATCCAGTGGGACTGAAACGGTTTCCCCCGCCCCACTGGATACTCCTTTGACAGAACCTCAATTTGAATCATCTCAGGATGCCCCAAGACCTTGGTCTCCTCGGGGGGAAACCGAGCAGGTAGGTCCTCCTCGCTCCTCTCCTTCATCAGCACACCAACCACCTGAGACCAGGTGTGCCTCAACGGAGGTTGGGGTCAGTTCCAGGGACCAAGGGGAAATGTGGTCCCAGGCTCAATTCCAGGCCTTCATGCACCAAGCATTCAGGCAGTTTATGTCATCAACTGAGAGTAGCCAGGTGCAGTCCCATCCTACTCCTCCCGCATCTATTCCCCCACCTCTGGTGGAGCGTGATACTAGACCTAGCTCTGCTGTTTCGGAGACATCCTCACAATTAGGGGAGGAGGGATCAGTGGAACTGGGAGTTGCAGACACTCCCTTGTCTGAGGAGGAGGATCCAGCTCCTGAACAGGTGACCTCTTCCGGGCTTTTCGATCCGGCCATTTTTCGGTCACTCCTCGTAAGGGCTATTGACACGGTAAAACTTACCTCAGCCCAGGAGGAGACTCCTTCTTCCTCATCCAACCGGGAAGCCAACCCTCTGTTTGCGGAAAAGGTCAAGAGGAACCGCAGATTCCATGCCCACTAGTCTTCAGGTCTATGGTGGAAAAGCAGTGGGCATCCCTTGCTACCACTCCTTCACAGAGCAGTTTAGACAAGAAACTTTACAATGTCTCTTCTTCTTTCGCTTCTCTTCTAGAAGTCCCATCTGTAGACGCTCCGCTGACCTCTCTGTTCTCCAATACCGCCGTCCCGGGGGACATGGCTGAATTCTTGAAGGCAGAGGACAAAAAGTTCGAGTTCTCTTTTCGTAGAGCTCACCAATCTTCGGCTTGGGCCATAAGGGCGGCAACCTCATCCTCCTTCTTTGCACGCTCGGCAATTATGTGGTTGCAGGAACTCCAGACGCTCATTCCGCCGGATCAGGTCAGAGCGCACCAAACAATAGGGAAAATAGTGGCAGCATCCGAATACATTGCGGATGCATCCTTACACTCGGCTAGATGTTCAGCCAGATCCATTGCAGCCTCAGTGGCGTCACGTAGGCTGCTCTGGTTGAAGCAATGGCGCACGGATTTAAAGGCAAAGTGGCGCTTAGCAACATCTAGGTACAGTGGCACCCACCTTTTTGGTCCGGTCCTAGAGCCTCATATCATTGAGGGCAAGGACAAGCGCAAGGCGCTGGCCCATCCCTCTAAAAAACCAGATAGACGGCCCCAACAGGACTTCCGTAGGCCATCATTCCGTCCCAGCGGTTCCTGGGATTGGAGACAGCCCTTTCGGGCAGGGCAGTCCTGGGATTGGCCCAGAGGCTCGCGATCCTATTCTTTCAGACAGGATCGGCAACAGGACCGCCAGAGTAGTGCAGCCAGGGGTCAGTTCCAGACCAAGCGTCCCTTCAGGGGATCAGGCAGTCGTCCTTACAGGCGGTCCAAGTGACGCCAAGGAGGACTACCCCATTGGGGGTCGACTGGCACTGTTTTACGACGTTTGGGAAAACACAACCACAGACGCCTGGGTCAGAGAGACCATAAGACAGGGTCTCTCCCTAGAGTTTCGATCTTCTCCCCCAGATCGTTTTATACAGTGCCCGGTTTCAAACAATACATCAAAAACACAACTAATCACAACAGCCATCGCTCATTTATTAGAGATCAGAGCCATAGAAAGGGTTCCTCAGGAACAGATCGGGGAAGGGTTCTACTCCATCCTGTTTGTAGTTCCCAAAGCCTCAGGCGGTTGGAGGGCGATACTGGACCTAAAGGGTCTAAATTACTTCCTCATTTACAGGAGGTTCAAGATGCAGACCCTAAAGTCCATCTTGGCAAGTATCAGGAAGGGGGATTTCCTTTCCTCCATCGACCTGACAGAGGCTTACTTACACATTCCGATCATCCAGGAACACCGCAGGTTCCTGCAGTTCTGTTACGCACACAAACACTACCAGTACCACAAACACTACTCTTCCCTTCGGCCTATCCTCGGCCCTGAGGGTCTTCACAAAAATCTTGGCCGTGCTGGCGGCTCATCTAAGGATGATACCCGTACGGGTACAGTGCTACCTGGACGACATACTGATACAGTCCAAATCTTTCCAATCAGGGCAGTCGGACCTGGCAATCACTATTCAAACACTTCAGGATCACGGGTTCTCCGTGAATTTCAAAAAGAGTCACATCACACCCACAAGACGTCTGCTCCATCTAGGAGCTCTGATAGATTCCAGCCTATGCAAGGTATATCTCTCCCAGGAGCGACAAGTCAGCATCCGGAAGCTGACACTGCAGATCCGAGGGGAAAAAAGAGTACCCCTGGTACAATTATCCCAACTCCTGGGGAAGATGGTCTCTTGCCTGTGCATCGTTCCTTGGGCCAGACTGCACTCCAGGAACCTCCAGTGGTTCCTTCTTCCTTTTCAGAAACGCAACATCAGCGCCTCCACCAGGAAGGTCAGGATTCCCCATCACACTCTGTCCTCCCTCCTATGGTGGACCTCGTCTGCCTTGTCCAAGGGCACTCTGTTCAAGGAACCCACCAGGATCACCCTCACCACAGACGCCAGTCTGTTCGGTTGGGGCGGTCATATTCTGAACCACTTAGCCCAGGGTCAGTGGTCCAGTTCAGACCTGGCTCACAATATAAATTGGCTGGAGCTCAGGGCCATCCACCTGGCTCTCCAAAGATTCTCCCCCCTGGTATCAGGGAAACACGTATTAATCCTGACAGACAACATTGCGGCCAAAGCTCACGTAAACAAACAAGGGGGCACCCACTCTTGGACACTCATGCAGGAAGCCCAGGCCATAGGGCTGTGGGCAGAGTCCAACCTGAGGTCCATCAGGGCAGAGCACATATCGGGGGAGGCGAATCAACAGGCAGACTCCCTGAGCAGGGTCACAGTGGATCACTCAGAGTGGAAGCTAGACTCAATCCTATTCCAGGAAATATCACGCAGGTTCAGACAGCCCATCCTAGATCTCTTTGCCTCCCCGATCAATGCACAGCTCCCCAGATTTTTTACCAGGTTTCCGGCGAGGGGGGCGGAGGGAACGGACGCCCTCCGGAGCAGATGGCCGGAGGGCGTACTTTATGCATTCCCTCCTCTTCCACTAATACAAGCGACCATTCGCAAGCTCATCCAGGAACAGGCAGAGCTAATCTTAGTGGCTCCATTTTGGCCAAGACGCCCGTGGTTTGCCGACCTGGTGGACCTGTCAATTTCACCTCCATGGAAGATTCCCCCGGACCGAGTAGCTCTCAGCCAGGGGAACCTCCAACATCCGGATCCACAGTGGCTCCAATTAGCCGCTTGGCACTTGAGCGGGAGAGTCTGACCAAACAGTCTTTCTCCTCTGGGGTTATTTCCGTCATCCAGGCCTCGAGGCGTCCCTCGACCAACAGAATCTATGACGCCACTTGGAGAAGTTTTTGCTCTTGGTGTACCAAAAAGCGGCTTTCACCGCTTGCTGTCTCCATCCCAGACATATTAGATTACTTACTTGAGGGGTTAACTAGAGGTCTGTCAACCAGCACCATACGTAGGCAGATAGCAGCCTTGTCGACAGTTCTCACCTGTGACAACCAGGTTTCCCTGTCCCAACACCCAGCAGTCAGTGCCTTTCTCAAGGGTGCGGCCAATGTAGGGCCCCCCACGGTTCATCGTTATCCATCCTGGGACCTCTCTAAGGTGTTACAGGCTTTAACGTCCTCTCCATTTGAACCTCTGAAAGTTTGCTCCCTTCACTTCCTTACATTGAAGGTAGCCTTCCTAGTGGCCATCACGTCGGCCAGGAGGATTTCAGAATTGGCGGCCCTGTCGGTCAGGGAGGACTTGTGCATGTTCCATGAGGATAGAGTGGTCCTCAGGTTGGATCCTGCATTTGTTCCAAAGATCAATACAGGGTTTCACCGCTCGCAGGAACTAGTCCTTCCTAACTTCTGTCCTAACCCTTCCCATCATCTGGAGAGACGGTGGCTTATGTTGGATGTGCGCAGGGCTCTGCGCCATTACATTAAACGAACCTCGACCTTCAGGAAGTCCGAGGCATTATTCGTGTCCTTTCAACCCTCAACTATGGGTCGGAAGGTCTCTTCTTCCACCATTGGTCGGTGGATAAGGATGTGTATTTCCAGGGCTTATATTTCCCAGTCCCTTCCGGTACCTTCACATATTACTGCTCACTCTACACGTAGTGCTGCTGTCTCAGCGGCTTGGTCTACCCAGGCATCACTCGAGGAGATTTGCAGGGCTGCGACATGGTCCTCTCCTTCCTCATTCATAAAACATTATAGGATAGATCAATTTGCAGCAGCTGAGGCTGCTTTCGGTAGGAGAGTCCTACAGCAAATAGTGGGTTCTCAGGGGTCACAAGCCTAGACTCCCTCCCTATAGGGACATGAGCAGCTTTGGTATGTCCCAATCAGTGGAGTCTACATCCATCCTGATGGAGAAAAGAGCGTTGTCTTACCTGAACGCTTTTTCTCAGCAGGATGGTTTAGACTCCACACCCACCCTGTTAGTGTTAGTCTAGGCCTGTGTCTTCCTTTTTTGTTTGGAGCCTTGCGTCTGGTAGCTTCGCCTCGACAAAAACTGGGAAGTCACACCCAGAAGGAGGCGTGGCAGAGTTTTTTTTTGTCTTAGTCTGAGCAGGTGGGATTAAATTACCAATCAGTGGAGTCTACACCATCCTGCTGAGAAAAAGCGTTCAGGTAAGACAACGCTCTTTTCTGTATTGGATCTGTGTGAGAATAGTATTTTGAAGCTACTTTTGCTGTGTGATATTTTGAACAGTGAGCCAAGATAATTTTAGAAAGTAAATCTTGATATATGGATTCAAATGTTGAACACTTTTTTTATGAATTTGTAGCTTTAGCATAAACTATTGAAAAATCAGTGCAACATTAATTCATGTTTTTAATGCTTACTTAAATGTAAAAAAATTAAGTGATACAGAGCTACTGTTTTCTTTAAAGGATGAATGGTTGTACATTGTAATTTGCATGAATTCTTTGGACATACTGATGTGATAAATCTTGATGGGATTGATGCGGGTGCCCTTCAGAAGCATGTCCAAGGAAGCACATTCAGTTCCTCATGTAACCAAGAGTTCTGATTACACTGTAGCACAAATGGAGTCTGTTGAAAAATAGGCAGTATCATTAATTTGCTTTCTAAGATTACTGTACATTTAGAAATACCTTTCACAGAAGAAACTTTTGTTATTTGCATAGGAATACCATTATGACGCGGTTTTATATCCAGTCAAAGCACTGAGCCATCTGATTGGCAGTGGCTCCAACACCTGAAGCACAGGCCTTGTCTTTCTTATGTGTTGGGGCAACAGATTGGTAAAAGAATATTAAAAGTAAAGGTTTCCCTGTCAGTCATGTCCAACTCTAGGGCATGGTGTTCATCTCCATTTCTTGGCCAAGGGAGCCAATGTTGTCTGAAGACAATTTCCATGGTCATTTGTTCAGTATGGCTATATGCCATAAGCGCACAGAACGCTGTCACCTTCCCACTGAAGTGGTTCCTATTAATCTACTTGTATTTGCATGCTTTCCAACTGCTAGGTGGGCAGGAGTTGGGGCAAGTAACAGGAGCTCACCCTGTTGTGCAGAGTCTGGGTCTTGAACCTGGACTATCAGCTCTCCAGTTGACAAGCTCAGCATCTTTAACCGCTGAGCCATCCCGCCCCAAAGCATATCTCTGTAGCTAAAGTTATATCAGCTGATTAAATAATTCTAACATGATCATATGCTTTTTAAGCATTGTTAATATTTAAATCTGCATATGATAAAAGAACTAATTTATGCATGCCTTTTTAAACATCTTGCTCATTTCTGGTGATTGAAACACTGCAGAAGAGAAGTACACCCTGAATTAGTTTCAGTTCCATCCGTAACAATTTATCATCCTTAAGTAATCAGCTAATAACAGACCTTGATTCAGAAGTAAGTCCAGTTCAGAAGATCCTCAGATATACAGGCACAGAATCGTAATCTAATACTAACCCTAAATTTTTTGGTTCAGATATAAATAGATACAACTTTTTCATCCGTTAAAAGGCAAATGCATCTACTATCACTGTGCTTTCTTTCTGTCTTTGTTTCTGTTTTATTACGCAGAAGATTGCCCATCTTTCAGTGAAGATTTATTGCAAACCAGTCCATCTTGGGTTTGCGCTCCATGCTTGGAAGATTTTGGTTCATCTTTTGGTCCATGTGGCAGATGGGGCAAGTCTGTCTTTCAGGGTGTTTTTCAACATGGAAAGGTAAGATAGCAAGGAGAAGGTCTTAAGAGGTGGATGAACATATTGATATGCTTTCACAGTTAATAAGAGCTATGGTTAAACTATTGGCCAACTTATAATTTTTCAATTAGCAATTGTTTAAGAAATAAATTTAACAGATGCTTTGCACTTAGAGTGAGAATACGTTAATATTTCAAGGATATTTTCATGTCCTTTGAAACCCTTAAAATGTAAATTTACCTGAAATTCACCAGGAAATTTCATCCAAAGTAAAATTAACCACCAGTGTCAGCTTCTATCATTTGGTACTTTTTCTCAGAATGTAGATGTCTTTCCTGACCCCAGGGACTTCTTAAGTATAGGTAATCCTCAATTACAATGGTAATTGGGATCAGAATTTCTATCACTAAGAGGCACAGCCATAAAGCGGGACATCATGTGACTGTGCTGCTTAGTAATGGCATTTCTGGTTGCTATCATTAAAGTGTGAATTCCATGCTGTTGTTAAGTGTGACATCATGGGCTCACCATTCGCAACCTCCTGTTAGCTTTCACACTGATTGGGCTTGTTGGAATCCATCAGTGAATGTTACAAGTGGCAATAACAGGACCTTACAATGTAATTGTGAGTTATTCACTAAATGCCTCATTGCAATCTTCTGAATGCAGGGACTGGCTGAATTCAGGGACACTGTGACAACTGCAACTACAAGGACTGGTTGTGCCACTCATTCAGTGCCATTGTAAGTTCAAACAGTTGCTGAATGAGTGGTCATTAACAAGGACTCTATAATTAAAGCAGGGAGGGGGTCATGATAATTTCTGGAAATAGCAGCTTGGGGACTGTGTTGTCTTTGACATAACTCTAGGTTACGGTGAGAAACATTCTGAGGCTTACTTTTACTATGCTGTAGGGCTGCAGCACATTGCTAAAAGTCATGGTATTACTGAAGTAGATAGGACTGATATTTTTCTGGCCTCCTTTTTAATGTTTTGGGGAATGTTTTCCCAACATACATGACTTTCCGTACTTTTTTATTTCCTTTTGTCTTCATTATCATAATAATGATAATGAATAATGATAATTCATTATCATTATTCCTTTTGTCTTCATACCATGCAGAATTTGGTGAGGAATTTGTCAGAAGTCCTCAACATACAATCATTTATTCAACAATCATTCAAAGTTACAATGGTGCTGAAAACAAGTGACTTGTGACTGGTCCTCACACTCAAGTCTTACAGCATGCCTGTGGTCACACAATCAGAATTTGGGCACTTGACAAATAACATGTATTTAAGATGGTTGAAACATCCCAGGGTCGTGTGACTGCCAAGCACCTTGGTGGCACAGTACTGCAGGCTCACTGTCACTGTCAGAGGTTCGTTTCTGACCGGCTCAAGGTTGAGTCAGCCTTCCATCCTTACGAGGTTGGTAAAATGAGGACCCAGATTGTTTACCAGCTGTAAACTGCTTAGAGAGGGCTGTAAAGCACTGTGAAGTGGTATATAAGTCTAGATGCTATTGCTATTTGAGACTCAGAACCCCCAGGGAGCTTCTGCTAAGCAGAGCCAGCTGAGGAAGACGGATTTACTTAATGACTGCAGCAAAAATGGTCACAGAAATCAGGCATAATACATTTAATGACCGCATCACTTAGTGATGGAAGTTAAGAACCCAGCGGTGGTCGTAAGTTGTGGATTTTCTATACAGAATTCCCATAGAATTCCAGTTTTCATTTAACTAGTCTATGTTTACAGGAATTTTTTTCAAACATGCAGGAAATAACCCGCAAAAGGCTAGGATGAACTTCTTTCTGCTCAACTGCTAATACTATACTTCAGGGGTATCAAACTGCCGGCCCACAGGCCGGACGCATCACAACAAAACTGCGCCTACCACTTTGCTGGCAATGGGGAAAAAGTTCCAATACTTCGCACATCATGTGATATCGCGAGTTTGACATGTCTGCTCTAGTTCTATTATTTACATATAACATACATCTATTTACAGTATACTGTATATATTTTTCAAAACTGTGAAGTCATCTTTTATTTTTGTGTGCCAGTCTCTTTTCTTAAATGTATAATTTTTATGAAAGCAGTTTTCCCCAAAACTAAAAATTATACAGATTTTTATTTAAAAGATAAGATAAACAGATAAGGAAAAAGAAAAAAGAAAAATAAAGAAGTAGCTTCTAATCTTCTTAATAGTAGTCACAAGTACATTTATGTTTTATCCTCTCTCTGTCTAAGGTTACATCAAATTTTCCTTCTTTCCATAATCTACTCTTTCTAATCATTAAATCCATAAATAATCAATTTTCTTTCCCCCCTTTTTTCAGCAAAAAAGGGATTTCCAGTCACAAATAAATATAGTAATTGTTCTTTCTCTAAGCAAATAAATTAATTTTGTTTTAAATAAGTTATAATCCCTGCTAGTTTTGTCAACTTCAGCCATTTCTCCATTGTGGGTATTTCAGAATCTTTCCATTTTTGTACATACCGTAGTTGTCTTGCAGCAGTGATTATATATGAAAATAATCTTCCATGGCTTTTTTTCCTAGTGCACAGGTAGGCAACCTTGGCTCTTTTATGTCTCGTGGACTTCAACTCCCAGAATTCCTGAGCCAGACAAGCTGGCTCAGGAATTCTGGGAGTTGAAGTCCACGAGTCACAAAAGAACCAAGGTTACCTACCCCTGTCCTAGTTGATGTTCATTAAACTAACAAATTTTTTTGGGCTTCAATTGAATCTTAGTCTTTAAAATTGTATATGTATTTGAACTGAAAACTTTCTGGCTCCTCTACAAGTCCACCAAACATGATAAAATAATGCTTTGTGTTGTCTACATTTCCAACATAAATTTGAATATTTTTATATATTCTAGATCAGGGGTGTCAAACTGCTGGTCCATAGGCCACATGCATCATAGTGAAACTGCGCCCACCCTATTGCCAGCAATGGGAAAAAAGTCACGATACGTCGCGACATGTCATGTGACATTGCAGGTTGACATCCCTGTTCTAGATAAAATTTTGGAGTCATACACCAATGGCACAATCATTTTATAAAAATTCTTTTAGGTTAGAACATAATATGAATTTCAGTTCCATATAGTTTTTCACTGTTCCAACAATAGCTTATGTCCAGAATTTGTAGCTCAAATTTTGGATATAACTCTTAATCTGATATTAAATATTAAATTTATTATCATTTTTCCTAATCCCACTGGGGATGTCCATTAAGTTTAAGCAATGCTATAATGCATTGTACACAGCTAAAACAGTCTTAGAGGAAGCATTCTTGCTTGTGTGATCAAATAGAAGAATACTTACAAGAGGACATCTATTGTTCCATTTATACTCACACTTTAAAAATTCATTAATCACTTAGAACATTAATCTATCCATTAGGGGCAGTATTTTTTCTTTAAAAGGATTTTCAAAGACAAGGCCTCAAATGGTAATGAACAGAACCAGAACAACCATACCTCTTACTTTTTTAAAAAATGTTTAAAACCCACAGTCTTTTTTTCCGTTAAAGATCCAGAGAGTATACGGAGTGGTGGTTTTTAGATCATCACCCTGTCTTGGTTCATACTTTAGCCTATCCACATGTATGCTGTCCATAAAGTGGTAATACACACACGGGAATACACAGAGATGTGTATTATTTAGTTGTCAACCCATTGTTTCATTTTTTTCCACAACATTGTGTAACTTTATACAAATGTGTGCTCATGCATGCAAGTGAACATGCCAATATATACATACATCCATGCTTTCCAAATAGTCCTTCCATTTTGCTCAGAGGGAGATTGACTCTGCTCAGGCAGAAAGGCTTAGTTGCAGTCTGCTAGAGTGACTGTTCTGTAATACAGGTAGTCCTCGACTTAGAACAGTTCATTTAGTGACTGTTCAAAGTTACAATGGCACTGAAAAAAGTGACTTATGACTGTTTTTCACTTACGACAATTGTATCATCCCTATAGTCATGTGATCAAAATTCAGATGCTTGTCAACTGGTTCACATTTATGATGGTGTCATGGTTCCGACAGACAGAGACAAATAAAGCAGAACTCCCAAGGCTTGGAAATTCCTCAAGGAGCATGTTTATTGATACAAAGTATCGGCACATCAAAAGTGAAACCAAGTCTGAATAGACACGTAACAAACCCCAATATAAAGTTAAGAAATCCCATCCCTAAAGCTATGCAAGCTACGTTTCCCAATCCATCTTCTTGGCGGGCTTTTCACAAAACGCCCAGCCAATGACCTTGGTTCCCACAGGAGAAAATCTGTTTAGTCTAGCGAAGCACCTGGTAAACCCCTCTCCATGCTATGTGTCAACCAAAAATGAGTAGGGAAAATGGCTGCAGCCATGCTCATTTTCAAAGTTGACAGACCGTTGCAGTGTCCCAGGGTCATGTGATTAACTGTTGCAACTTTCTGACAAGCAAAATCAATGGGGAAACCAGATTCACTTAATAATCGGTTTACTAACTTAACAGCTGCAATAATTCACTTAACAACTGTGGCAATAAAAGTTGTAAAATGGAGTAAAACTCACTTAACAAATGTCTCATTTAGCAACAGAAATTTTGGGCTCAACTGTGGTCATAGGCCAAGGACTACCTGTATTTACTACCATAGCTATGTGAATCTGTATGATTTGTTTAGGGATAGCCTGCAATTTTAATGGAGAAAATTACCATGTATCCCCAAAATAAGCCCTGGTTTTTGGGCGAGGCACATGCCTAAAAATCAAGCTAGGATGGTATTGGTGGGGTGGAGCTGTCCCTTGCGCCCCCGCCCCCGCCTGCTTATTGTTGCAGCCAGGCCTCCCATAAATTGATGCCTGTCTTGTCTCGCTGCCTACCTTTTCTGCAGTGCCTCCCCCCCCGGCCTGCATTTCACCATCAGAGGCCTTCAGGAAATACCTCTCCAGCTGTGAACCAAGCTACAAATTCAATCAATAGCTCTGTTCTCGGCTGCAGAGGCCTTTCCGGAAGGTCTCTGATGGCGAAATGCAGGCCGGAGGGGGGCACTTCATGCCTCAGTCTGGAGCTCCATTCTCAGCTGCAGAGGCATTTCCTTCGGCTGCAGAAAAAGTGGGCCAGATGGGCAGGGTTGTCGGTGCCGCTGCCATGGTGAGACTGTGGAAAAGACACTCCCCGAAAATAAGACCTGGTGCTTCTTTTGGAGGCAAAAAAAAAAAAAAGACCAGGTCTTATTTTCAGGAAAACATGGTAGATGCTATGCGATAGCCTTGACTTGGATAGCCTTTTAAATCAGTCAAACAAACAAATAAATAAGTATTTAAATAGATGTGGTGAGTTACATTTCTTACTTTTAATTCATATACTGTACATTCATGAATAATTTCACAAATTATATACATTTCCGTATGACAACTCTTCTGTTATATTTTCTTAATATCCCAAAGAAAAGATAGCTTTGAATTATGATTGATTTTGTTGTTGGATGGGGGAGGTGCAGTGGTGAGATTCAGCCGGTTTGCACCACTTCGGCAAAACTGGTAGCTAATTTTTTGTTGCCCAGGCCCAGAATGGATTTCCAGAAGTGGCATCCACACAGAGAACCAGTTGTTCACATATTTGAATCCCACCACTGGGGAGGTAATACTTATCAATTGTGTTATGTCTATGTATGTGCGTGATATAGCCCAATCCCTTTGCATCTTAGTTTCATTTAGCAAAAAGGATATTAATTACTGAATGTAAGGCAAAAATACAGAGAAGAGGTATGTGCATATACATCTGTATGTGTAACTATGTCTTTTTAATAGGGAAATTACACATTTGCCTTGTATCTCATGTTATTTAGCCAAAGTAGCATGTATCTCTACAATATTTACATACTGCTTTAAAAAGTGCTTTGTGATTTTACTTTGATTCTTGTTCTGTTATGTCTTGCAGACCTTTCTGCAAACTACTAATGGGATGAATACAATATATCACTTTTATAATAGCAAGCTATTAAAGGCAAACATAAAGCAGTCTGAAGGCCATAAGTGCTGCCAACAGCTCCTGCTTTAATGAATTCCCTTTTAGATGTCCATTAAATGCTCATGGCAAATGTACTCATAATGGAAATGGCAAATCTAAATGGGTAGATATGAATAATCCATGGAGTTTAAATTCTGTTTATGATCATCTTCACATTTAGTTTTCAAGACAGTGCAGTTTAGTTTTCATTACAGTTTGGAATAAAGAGGACAGGGAGTAATTGATTGCTTCAAGCAGATTAAAATCAATGGTCTTATTTCCAAAGGACAAATTCACTGCAATAATTCCAACTTTAAATATTGATTTAGGGAATTCAAAACAATGTTTTCTGTAGTGTGGATTTTATGTAAAGATAAACTTTATGTATTGTATGTATGTATATAGAAATGTAGAGACAGTGGTTAGCAGTGCATGCATGAGTTAATAGTGATCTATATTAAGTCATTTTGATATTATTGCAGTCATAATGAATCAGTGATATTCCCGTCATCATTGTAATACTGTTTGTAACCCATTAGCACAGAGAAATTACAACCCATCATACCTCATTACTGTGATTGAGGGTTTATTACCATATTCTCAAATTGCTTGCTCGTGATAAAACTAAATAGGCACCAGACAACTGTAGGTAGACCATAGACTGTATGTTATTGTATCAGGGTAATGAAGTATTGTTATAGCATAATAGGATAAAATATATGCAGAAAATAAATTTGCCAGTAGAAGGGAAATAGAGAGTATTTTTTACCTTTGTCAGCCTGGTAAAGGTTGAATATTTGCTTTCAGTACATAAGTAGAAATTTTCATATTTAAATATGTGCTGTATATTCAGATATTAAATAAAGCTTTTAAAGATCTTGGATTGTGACATGTACATCACAACCAAATTGACATTTTGATGCAGATAGTTAAACAACACAGTAGTTAATCCATTATGATTGCATACCTTTATCAGATATTTATGGTAAATAGTTTAGTTTTGGTTTATATATATTTTTGTGAGTCAGAGAACCTTGTACATCCCAAGTAAGAAAATGAATGAAACTTTTTTTGGCCACTGTAGATAGAAAAATGATATGTTTTGAGTGGATTACAGACATATCTTGGAGATATTGTGAGTTCAGTTCCAGACCACTGCAATAAAGCAAATATCGCAATAAAGCGAGTTATATTAATTTTTTTCATTACATTTTCTAGGTAGAGCTTGCATTTATTTATTTATTTATTTATTTATTTATTTATTTAATCAACTTTATATAGCCGTCTCACCAAAAGTGACTTTGGGCAATGTACAGTGGTTAATTAAAACAAATATATAAAAGCAGTCATTATTAAAATGTAAAATTGCATGCTAGCTGCAGCCCTTTACTAGAAAAACATATTGGGCTTTTTGAGTGTTTAGCAGTTTTTAGATGATGAGAAAATATAATATCAAGCTAGTCACGTTATACTGAATTATTTGTACCTATTTGTTGGGTGTTTTTTTTTTTTTTTAATTGAAGGGGTAAATACCATGCTACCATTTTTCTCATTCTTGCTGGATTTTTTGCCTGCCTGAGCTGGGTTCTTTCAGATGCTGCTAGAGCAGATTATGAGTAAGATGCTATAAATGAATTTTCATCAGCTAAACGAATAAAAGAGTTTGGCTCAGGAATACAGGAATAATTCAGAACACTTAATAGTTTTTACATTATTGACGACATTAATCTACTTGAGTCTGAATAGCCCCTGGAAACCTCAATCAGGATTGTTCTTTGCACAGTGAATAGGAGACACAGTCTAAACCTTTAGCTATGCAGTAACATACAAAAAAAAATGTTCCTTGCACATTCAAGATTATTTTGCTTTTGGATGATGATGGCAGGCTATAGTCTTAAATTTGTCTGCAGATTCAGCTTTATATGAACATACATTTCTCTTTCATTTACTCTGTGATAATGAATGGTATTGCATAGAGAGACCAAAGTTACCATAAGAGCCAACGGCCAAGTCAGGAAAATGTCATGACATTCTTCCTCTACCTCCATAGAAAAAATGTTTCTTCAACAACCAGTACCAAATTTGTGTAACAAAAAAATAAATAGATGTTGCTCTACATGCTCACAATAATGAGTGGTTGTAGCTCACAATAATGAGTGGTTCTCTTTCATACTTAAAGAGAAAATAGGTATTTACTCTCTGGAACAGTGTTTCTGGAGTCAGACTCAAAATGTCTGGGATGGCTTCTAATATGTCTCTAAGGGGCTAATGTGTATGTTTATTATTTATTCAACTTGTATACCGCTGCAATCTAATGAAACTCAGTGGCTTACATAGTACAGGTATTCATCATACCAACCACAATTGGGACTGGCAGCTGTGTCAAGGTAATCGTAAAGTAAAATGTCATGTGACTATGCCTGACTTACAATGTCAGTTCTGGCTGTGGTTAAGCAAATCACTGTGGGTTGTTAAACATGCTTCCTGCTGACTTCTTCATTGACTTTCCTTGTCTGAAGCAGACTGTGAAGGTTGCAAATTATTATTATGTGTCGGTAATGTATGGTTAGATTCATGGTCTGGTAGAAACTCAATCCAAATCATAGCCAAGGATCTACAAAATATTGAGGCAGTGTCCATGTAGGGTTTTTATTGGCTTTTTCTGCTGTATCTTCAAGTATCGGTCATATATTGGCTTGTTTTTCTAATTAATAAATTGGTTTTCAAATGTTTGTTTTCTATACTCAGTCTTCATCTTTATTGTTTTCAGAAGCTTTCCTTGATTGACTTCTTTCAATAATGGTTCTTTGCTTTTCTTAATATGGTCATTAAAGTGATGTTTTTCTTCCCCCACAGTTTGTTTCACCTGTAGGAGTTCTCTGCTCCTTTTGGTTCTTGACAAATACAGTTAATCAATACCATGTTTGGTATATAGAGCATGGTAGATTGTCATTAGTTTTCTTGTTTTCTGATCCAAGTTATCAAGTTCCATCTGGATCTAGCCAACTATTCCTGCTGTATATTGTATAATGGGAACTGACCAAAGAATTGATTGCTTTGAAGATGTTTTTACCATTTAGCTTTGATTTCAAAAAATTTTGAATTTGTTTTAATATATTTGGCAGAAGTACTTTCTTTGACTTGATTCTGTAATAAATTGGAAGGTTCCCAACATAGCAAATATTTGTAGCCTTCTTCTGGTGCTATTGCCTTTATCAAGTCTTTATTACCAAACTGTATTACATCATCTTCAACAATTTCCTCTACCAGTGAAAGAAAATAAAACAGACAAAAAAGACAAAGACTCTCTCACTGTGCAATATATGGAACTGTTAAGAGTAACCAAAAAATGACCTTGTCAGCACAAAGAAAAAAATACTACAAAGAAAAATATTAGAGAAGAGTCATAACAATTGAAGTTTTGTGCTAGAGAGACAGTTCTGTTTCTATTAACAATATTTATGCAATTCACAATGGTTAAAGGTTTTTGAAATAAATACTTGGATCCATATTTTTATATATGATAAGTTTATTTAGTTAGCATTGATCATCAAAGAAACGATAGGTTATTAGACCAAAATAAGCAAATAGGTATGTTATAGTCTTTCCTCATCATGATTGTCTTTTGGCAAGACTTGTCGATTCTGTCGGATCCCAGGGAAACTACATAATATGTATAATTCGGAATTTTTAAATTCTAAGTGACGCTATTCTAGTGTGACAAGTGTATGTCTCAATCAAGTATGCATAGTGCTGCTGGGTAGCCATGTTCAGGAATAGTACTTATCAGTGATAACAGTGAAAAATTCAGACTCCTTCCATCTGCCTTCCTTGCTGTATTCTTTTGTAAGATGAAACTGTTCAAAGAGTGAACAGAAATATATTAGTCTGATAAAATTCTGTATATTTGTCTTAATATCTAGATTTTTCTCTGTGTTCTTTTCCATAGTTTTAAAATGGCCTCCTTGCTGTGGAGAAGTTCATTATAATTATAATGGTTTCTACAGTATAATTAGTTTGGCATATCAAATACAAATCACTTTTACAGACTGTCTACAACAGGATTGAAGTAGCAGTTAAATATTGAAAATAATTAAAGGAATCGTGTTTAGTGTGGCATGATTAGCTAATTCACTTTACAAGCATTTATTAAAATGAATTCACATGTTATTATTCCATAGGTAGTTACACAATAGTGTTTCTCTAGGAAAAAATATAATGAACCAAATTCTTTGTATTCAGCCCTTCACAATTAAAATGAAGACTCCCCAAGTAATATCAATCTAGGATAGACTAATTAAGTTTGGTTTGATAACCATTCATTTCTTCTATTGCCTCTGAGCAAATTGTTTATTAGAGAAAGTTATTTTACACAAATCAAATCAAATTGGTGAAGCCATTATATTTGAGAGAAACCTTAGCCATCCGTCAATTAATCCATCATTTTCTCCAGATACTTTTGTTTAACAAGGGTGTCACATTATCAACAGTTTAGATATCAGATGATTGTAACATAAAATTTATTGACAGATTTTCTAATATTTATATTATGATTAAAGATGGAATTTTCTCCAGCTGTTGAACAAAGTACAACCAGGTCTAAAACATAGAAGAAGTAAAATAAGGATCTAATTATTAGAACACTCAGCTTGTCAAAACCTGTTCATGATTTTTTGTGAAGTTGTTCCTAGCAATGCATATTTAAAAGCCATAATGGAGAACATGACTTTCCCAGCCCAGATTGATCTGGAGCCCTAAAATTGTGAAAATCTGACCAAGCAGGAAAACGGGACATTTTTTTTAATTAGAAGTCTAATTTGTTTGCATTGGTGATCACAACATGAAATGTTGGAAATAACAAAGTTCCCTGTGTGTTCATAAAATGGCTGCCATAGTGGGATTGCAATTCTAAAGCATCCAATTCATAGGAAAGTTTCTCCAGGTAATTTTTTATCATGTTTATTAAACAAATGTGCTGGTTTATAATTGGGCTTTAATACTACTGTAATATAGGGTTCATAATATAAATAAGGCATATAGAAAGTTTAAAAGTTTGATAACAGTATAAATGCAAGTACATCTATAACATTTCTATACCATTCAGTTAACAAAGATCCAGGGGATTTATTTATTTATTTGGTAAATTTATATATCCATCTCACATATATGATTATAGACTATTTAACAAAATTTTATAAATATTTTAAAAATAACAAAAAACATTAACAGCAATGAAACCTTTAAAACCATACAACATAATTTATGGAAGAGTGCACTCAATTCTCTGAACAATAAAATCACCTTAAAGATCCCATACCCATATTACTGGATCCCCGGTCAGAGGTAATACCTTGTTTCAGATCATTCCAAAACTCCAGCAAGTTTGGGGCCAATCTTTCCTCAGATGGAATAATGTTCCAAAAGGCAGGCATTCCTGCAGAAAAGGTTCTCCATCTGAGTTCCATTAGATGACATTCCTTTTCCCAATTTTATAGATTATATTTTCTTTGTAATTTCTTGTAAAGTCAGTGGTTGTACCAGGCTTTTTTAATCTTCCTTTAGAATCTTTTTGATTTAAATATTTCCCAAGAAATTAATAATTTGGTGTTCAATTAAAGATCACTCCATCGTTATATATTAGTTTAAAAATTGTATAAAATTATATGTTATAAATTTAAAAATCATAAATGTGATAATTAATAGATTCTCAACACATAACTGACCGCTGTTGGCTTGAATTCCAAATATAACATTTCATTGCATTGTTATTTCAATTGGTAAGCCAATAATACTCCAGTATTCCTCCCTGTTCCCAATTCTTTGACTAATGTAACTGAAAGAATATTCAAATTGTTCTGAATATAGTAGACTCTAAATTAATTTAACTGCTATAAATAATTGATATTATTCATCTGTGGGGTTTCTAGCATAAGATAAAAGTGAATCTTTAACTGTCGTTTCCAGCAATATAAGATTAACATCTCTTCCCCTTCCCTATTTTTTGGCTGGGATGATAGTAATTGTGTATCTAGAAACAAATTCTTATACTACTAAAACTCTCTTGCCTTTGTAATGTTCCATTGGGCAAAACAATGTTCAAATTGTTTTCTTAAAAACTCAGACACCTGAATTAGGTGTGGAACTGATTAAAAACTTATTCCCTGGATTTGGGAGAGATTAATTTTGCAAAGTGAGATTTTTGCCCCTCCCAATAGTACAAATCATATACACTTCAGGCATAATGAAAAGCATTTATTAAGAGAGATCAAATCAAGGGTACAAAAATAAACTTTTGTTATATGTCAGCATTCCCCAACTTTTCCAGGTGACGAGGGGGGAAAAGGGGATGGTTTTGTGTGAAGGGCAGGTGCGCATGTGGACACAGCTTCATTTGTGCGAGCAGTGGCTGCCTACACCTACCACTTGTGCATATAGAGATGCGAACATGCCTGCTGCTCAGGTGAGTGAGGCTGTGAGTGCTGGCGCCCGCCACACATGCAAGATGGGACTGTGAGTACCAGTGCCTGCCGCTCACGTGAGTCAGGCTGCGCATGAGTGCGTGCAGGCTTCCCGCTCATGCAGCCTGGTTGCGAATAGGCCAGAGCCCAGTAGTGGGCCCACAGTTGGGGACCCCTGATATATGTTACGCATTAGAAAGCAATGAATCAAACAATAAAGAAACATTACACTTCAAAAATGAAAAACATCCTTTAAGTATGTTGCATATTCTTTTTCATCCAGGCTTGTTTCTTTAATACTTGTAACTTTTGAGGATTTTAGAATACGCTCCCTATTGTTTAGTTTATGAATGGCTAGTTTTTGCACATTAAAAAAAGGAAATGCCTTTGGCTCACCAGAAAACATGATTTCCTGAACTTCAGAAGAAGACATGGATGCTCAGTTAAAATGCTAATATTACCTTTATTAAAAGACCAATAATGAAGCCTAAAATTTCAGGTAACTATAGGGCAACAATCTTTGAACCAAGATAACATAAATGGGCTAACTTATAATAATAATAATAGTAGTAATAGTAGTAGTAGTAGTAGTAGTAGTAGTAGTAGTAAAGTTGGAAGGGACCTTGGAGGTCATCTAGTCCAACCCCCTGCTCAGGCAGAAAACCCTACACCATTTTGGACAAATGGCTGTCCAGTCTGTTCTTAAAAACTTCCAGTGTTGGAGCATTTACTGCTTCTGGAGGCAGACTGTTCCACTGATTAATTGTTCTCACTGTTAGGAAGTTTCTCCTTAGTTCTAGGTTGCTTCTCTCCTTGATTAGTTTCCACCTGTTGCTTCTTGTCCTGCTTCCAAGTGCTTTGTAAAATAGCTTGATTCCCTCTTCTTTATGGCAGCCCCTGAGGTATTGGAATACTGCTATCATGTCCCCCCTTGTCCTTCTCTTCGTTAAACTAGACATACCCAATTCTAGCAACCGTTCCTTATATGTTTTAGCCTCCAGTCCCCTAATCATCTTTGTTGCTCTTCTCTGTACTCTTTCTAGAGTCTCAACATCTTTTTTACATCGTGGTGACCAAAACTGGATGCAGTATTCCAAGTGTGGCCTTACCAAGGCATTGAAGAGTGGTATTAATACTTCACGTGATCTTGATTCTATCCCTCTGTTAATGCAGCCTAGCACTGTGTTGGCCTTTTTGGCAGCTGCAGCACACTGCTGGCTCATATTTAGGTGATTGTCTACTAGGACTCCGAGGTCCCTCTCACAGTTACTACTATTGAGCATGGTGCTACCTATGCTGTACTTGTGCATTTGGTTTTTCTTGCCTAAATGTAGAACCTTGCTTTTTTCACCATTGAATTTCATTTTGTTAGTTAGTGCCCAGTGTTCAAGTCTGTCCAGATCCTTCTGTATCTGAAGCCTGTCTTCTGGAGTGTTGGCTATTCCTGCCAGCTTGGTGTCGTCTGCAAATTTGATGAGTTCCCCATCTATCCCTTCATCCAAATTGTTGATGAAGATGTTGAAGAGTACTGGGCCCAGAACAGAGCCCTGGGGCACCCCACTACACACTTCCCTCCATATAGATGCAGTTCCATTGAGGACCACTCGCTGAGTACGGACGGTCAGCCAGCTACGGATCCATCTGGTGGTGGTTCTGTCTACCCCACATTTTTCTATCTTATCAAGTAGTAGGTTGTGATCTACTTTATCAAATGCCTTACTGAAGTCCAAGTAAATTATGTCCACAGCATTCCTCTGATCCACTAATTTTGTCACTTGGTCAAAGAATGCAATAAGATTTGTCTGGCATGATCTATTTTTGACAAACCCATGTTGGCTTTTAGTAATGACTTTGTTTGCCTCTAGGTGTTCGTTGATTCGTTGTTTGATTATCTTTTCCAGGATCTTCCCAGGTATTGAGGTCAGGCTGATAGGTCTGTAATTTCCTGGATCCATTTTTTTTCCTTTTTTGAGGATGGGAACTACATCAGCTCTTTTCCAGTCCTCTGGTAGTTCCCCTGTGTTCCAGGATCTTTGAAAAATATAGTTCAGTGGTTCCGATATCACATCTGCCAGTTCCTTGAGAACTCTGGGGTGTAATCCATCTGGTCCTGGCGATTTGAACTCATCTAGGCTGGACAGGTGCTCACTTACCATTTTCTTGCCTATCTTAACTTGTGTTTCTATTTTGTTTTTTGTGGCACTATTTTTGATAGGTTGGTCTGTTTTTTCCCTTTGTGTAAAGACAGATGCAAAAAATGAGTTAAATAGTTCTGCTTTCTCCCTGTTGCTTGTCACCTTCTTGCCACTTCCACCCACTAATGGACCAATCATTTCCTTCACTTTTTTCTTGTTTTTTACATGTTGAAAGAAGCTTTTTTTGTTATTTTTGACTTTGGTCGCAAGCCTTAGTTCATTTTGAGCCTTGGCTTTCTTCACTTCATCTTTGCAGGCTCGGGCTATTTGCTGATATTCTGACTTAGTTATGTCCCCCCCCCCTTTTTTTTTTTTTAAACAAAAGAATTGAGCAATCTTTATTTCTTATCAAGAGTCTGGAGGCCAAATACTTTCTTGCAGTTCAGGGTAAGTTATCGCTTCTGGCTTTGCCCCCAAAAGCTGCGTGACTCAACAATGCTCCCAAAAGCCAAGACCAAAAGGCTGGTCCAGCTCTGGAGGGTGGGTACGGGCACTCAGCACCATGGATTTTAGAAGACCAGGACCTATTGCACCTGTGGGAATGAAATTTGGGAAAGTTATGGCCACTTCAGCACCACCACATTGTTACTGCTTCAGTGCTGCCATGGTCACCTGATTATTTTCTGCAGTCCCTGATAGCTCCAATCAG
The DNA here is from genome assembly GCF_016545835.1 of Crotalus tigris. Lineage (NCBI taxonomy): Eukaryota > Metazoa > Chordata > Lepidosauria > Squamata > Viperidae > Crotalus > Crotalus tigris. The sequence goes on from NW_024100565.1 coordinate 412,376, forward strand.
TCTAAGGGAAGCAGAAAGTATAAACTTGTGATTGCCAATGCTCCCTACCAGCTTCTTACAAGCAAAGTCTTTGCTTGTAGGAAGCTAGCAGGGAACATTGGCAATGGGGAAGCTGGCAGAGAAGGTTCCAGGTCATTTGAAGAGTGTGTGTGAATGTATGGAGGTACATGAGAGACATCCTGTGAGTTGGGAGGTTGTGTGGAGGTGCACCAGAGGGCTGCATAGATCAGAAAGGGGGCATGTGAGGGACTGCAGGAATCAAAGATTTGTGAATGCACGAGAAGTGCCTTATGGGTTGGGGAGGTTATGCAGGTGTGTGGTGCAAATTGTAATCGTAGTCACTCTTTGAAAAGCCTTATTGGAACATTTTTTCTTAATGCTTGGTAATGATTGCCAGCTTGAGTAATGAAGAATTGCAGCATTTTTTTTCTTTCCTTACTACTGATTTCTGAATTGTTTCATAACAGACTGTAAAAATAGTATAAAGACATTATAATAGGTGTCTATAGTGGGGTTGCTCTCTGATATCAGAATTTTTGTAATTTCTATGGGTATACTTTGTTGTGTTAATGTGGGACTTACACTAAAAAAATAGTTATAAGACTATAGTATAGGATTTCTAGGCAGTTAATGACATTACTCTTTGTGACTCCAATTTCACAATTTTGCTATGGCTGCCAAATTTTTAACAGCAGCTTAAAATCAAATCTATCAAGGCTTCTCTCAGTTCCTCATTTTTCCAGTCTTAAATTCAGTATATTTTTTGTGAGAATGTTAAAAATAGTGTGAGAATATAAAAAAAAATCTACATAAAAGTGCTCACATATTTTTATTTTCATTTTCTACTAAAATATGCCTAATCTATATACAATTTTGCATCATATAATTCATTTTTATTTTTAAATACAAATTTTTGTGTATGTATTTTGTAATATATGCCTTTTTGCAAACTGTTTCTTCCTGCATTACAGAATTCAAAGAATTGTGAATATTATGAGTTTTAATTCCCAGCTTGCCTTGAAAGCCTGAAATTACTGAACATTCTTACCCATTTCTGTTGGCATCTGTAAAAGGGTAAAAGCTAATGAAATTGGTGATGGCTGTAACAATAGACTAAGAGCCTTTGTGGGAATAGCCCAAAGAGCTATGTACGTTACCATTTTCAAGCAATCTGCTGTATTTTAAATTTAACACATGTCTCAACTAATCTTTTTAAGAGGACACTGGATTTTATCAAGGAGGCATTTCCATTTACATAACTAACCACAGTGTACTGGAGCTTGCTTATGTGGATTTTTGTGTAAAGATCAAAAATTGCCTGTTTTATGACTAATGTTCTCAGCTTTTCCCCACCCCAATTTCTATCCTGCTGTGATAAACTCTTGGAAATATACACAAGAATCCTAGCTGCCCAGGCAGATAATGGCAATTCTAAGTGTTGGCAGTAAAACTTTTGTTTTACAGGGTAGGGGTCTGGGTAGGTGGGAAGGAATTTGACTAACCAGTCAAGAGTATTGGCTGCAAGTCTCCAGTTACTAATGAATAATATACCCATTACCATGTTACATTGCTTCTGTATGTGTATTAAATAGCTTCTTAATAGCCACTAATGGCCAGTTGCTTGATGTGAGCTGAAGCTAATACTCCATCAAAGATGTCTAGACTGAATGGTGTTAAGGCTGATGCTGTATTTAAGGTTACATTAATTTTTATTCATTTAGACAATATTTTAGAAGAAATAAGTCTTGATTTCCTGTTTACAAATTTTTAGGAGATGGTCATAAATCCTCAGTACCTTTATTACTGTGGTTGATGTTCCCCTGGAATTATTGCTTGTATCTGGGAAGGAAGATAGAGGATCAGTATCCTCAAAATCTTGTTTATATATCATAAAATGCTATTTAAAAAAACTCAAATGTGTCTGATCAAGAATTGTAGCACTATAGTAAGAGCCACGAGAAGGCAAAGACACACATTTTACTGGAAAAAAATATATTTTCCAGTTTTGAAGTATTTCAGTACTAAACAATTAAACCCCACATTAAGTAGTCCATATTTTTTAAAAAGGATGAATCTTTCATTTTATATAACAAAACAAATTATACACTTTAAACAAACTGGTTTCTATGGTTCCTTCTGTCTATAAATTCAAGGTATTTGAGTTCTGAGTTCTAAGATAATGGATGATACAGTACCTCCAAATTTATCAATTAAATTTTTTATCTCAGTTTTGTAAAATAATTTTACAGAAGTTATCCTGTTTAATTCCCTATAGAGAACCTGCTTTATCCCCCTTTATGCCTCTTTCTACAAATCTGGTCTGTATATTTGGATATATACTGTACAGTACATAGAACAAAATGTAGTGGCAATTTTAACCACCAAATCTCTTCTTAGTAGTTTTAATAGATGCTCTTTTGTTTTGAATTGATGTATGTTATTTGTGTATACCAGCTTATGATTCCCCCTGCCGGATTTCTTTTGTTGAAAAACTGGGAACAAATATTCCAATTAGAATAAATACATTCTGTCTCTATACATGTATAAGAAGTACTATTATATATATTCTTATTTTAGAATTTTGTTTTCTGTTCTGTTTCATTACAGGTAAGTCCTTGGGTTATGACCATTTGTTCAGGGACTAATCAAAGTTACAGTAGTGCTGAATGTATGTTATTTACAACTGGACCTTAAAATTCTGGCTGTTGCAGCATCCCTGCAATTTCCAATGTTTCCACTGGTTTCCCATAAGCAAAGTTAATGGGGAAGCCATCAGGAAATCAGAAGTCCTGACCATGTGGAATCCTTGCTTAACAGCCCACATGGGCTGTTAAGCAAGGATGACAACAATCAGGACTGCCGAATTTGCTGCCATTAAGTGACGTAGTCACATGACATTGTATTTTGTGTCCACATAGCTTACCTGCTTTTTAAGAATTTTATATCAAACAGACTATTTTAAAATAACAAGGTTGCAAGAATGAAAGTGTGAAAGGTTAAGTTCTTACTTATTGCAAATTATGTTTCTCATGTATACACTATTGCTTTTTTTAAAAATGGTCATTGTTATCCATATTGTGTATTGTTTACATGTTTGAGTTCTTGTTTGGATTTTACTTGGTGATTTGATATTAATTTTTAATGTGAAAGCACTTAGCATTAGGAGTTTGACATTTTGTCTGACCTTAATCGCCAGGAGGATCATGAGAGGTTTATTCAGTGGGAAGAGAACTGTTACAGTACTGACAAAAATGATGGGAAATAAGTAAACATCCTTTTAAATCTCCTGCAGAAATCAATATGGTTTAAAGATGATGGACGCTGGTTTTTGTTGTTGTTGTTCTTTTTATTTATTTATTTATTTATTGCTGCTTAAGGACTTCAACCTTTTACGGGAAATGTCTTATGGACGTGTCAGCATTTTTTTTTCCCTGAGCACCATGAATCATAGCTCCAAATAGAACACTCTGCATAGAACACTTCATCATTTATTATAGTGATGATGTTGTATGAGACCTACTGTGGTAATGCAGTTGATGCAATTTAGTACTTTAAAAAAAATGATGTAGGCTTTCATAAACTCTAATTGTTTTGTCAGCAGGCACTTTCTTTGTAAAATATAAATGGAGAAATTTGTGGTTTTCATTCTTTTAGTGAAATGCTTCTCTTTTCTCTTGCTTCCTCCCATCTCATCTTATCAAGTTTTCTTAAGGTCAGTCAGAGCTTTACTAAAATGACAGTTGTCAACATCATTTAATAATGAAAGGTAATAGTTCTGGAGTAATTGAATCAGCAGTCTTTTTTGAAAGGTACAGGTTTTGAATTGCCAGAGAGCAACATATAAATAAACATTCCTATTTTCATGAATGATTTAGTAGATATTAAGTTGATGCGGAATGTAGTAATGTGTTCACAAAGAACTATGTACAGATCTATGTATTTCTGCATTGACTTTCATCAACCATCATAGGTGCTGCCGATTTCTTATACTAGCCAATACTGAATACGCTTTTGGAATTGCTAAGAGTATGATTATTTCAGATTAAATATGGCTGATATTAAATTGTTTTAAGAATTTTTAAGTCTTTAATACAGTGGTTCTCAACCTTTTTAATGCCGTGACCCCCCAACCGGTCGTAAGTCGAGGACTACTCAACCAGTCGTAAGTCGAGGACTACTCAACTGTTGCAGCACCGTTTGCAGAATGGGACTTTTGGCAGGCTCAGCAGGGCAGAGACAGCCTGGACAATTCCTATTGGCTTTTGAAAGGCAATAGAATTAGACTCTATTCAAGAGAGTCTATTCTATTGGCTTTCAAAAACCAATAGAATAAAAGGGAATAGCACAGCTAAGGGGAAAAAAAATGGCGGACTGTGTTGTTTGGCGACCCCCGTGAAATGGTCATTCGACCCCAAATGGGGTCCCGACCCACAGGTTGAGAACCACTGCTTTAATAAGTTTGTATCTGTATACAGTTGTTCACTTTAAATAAAATGACTTGAATTAGAGTAGAAAAAACTCTAGTTTTATGCTAAAGTCTAGTTGTTCCACAAATATAAATAAATTATTTTTTAAATGCCATAATATAAAATCCACTTTGCTTCATGATACTTGTGTGTGCTGATAGTCTTTAGATCTTACTGCTGATCTAATACTGTATGCATTGATATATTTGGGCTCATGTGACATCAAAATGAAATTAAGAATTTCATCCTAGTGTAGTTTTTCTCACTGGCTCTAATAATTGTAACCAAAAACAAATTGGCCATCCAATTCCATATCTCAGTAGTTTATAATGTTAAGAAACATTCAATAAAGTAAAAGAAGTAGAAGTAAGATAATTCTCACAAAGAGCAGTGAAGCATATAACCTGAACATACTTGTAAAACATTCTCATAAGAGGCCCAGTATATACCCTTGTTGAGGGCCTAAGGGAAAAGCTGAGTTTTTAGGGCTTTTTTGAATGAAATCAAAGTAAGGGCTATGCAAATATCTGGGGAACGGAACAGGGCAGATGTTACAACAGAAAAGGGTCACTTCCTAATTCCATCAGATAACACTGTTTAATTAATGGGACCTGAAACATGCTATTTCTATCCAATTGTACAGGATAGGCAAGAACTTCAGGAGCTAAATGGGTTCGTAGATACTCGGGACCAGTGCTACAAGGAATTAGATAGGTAATAATCAGCATCTTGAATTACTCTGGGAAGACATCTGATAACCTTTGTAGCTTCCAATGTAGAGATGTTATATTAGCATATTCTGTCATACTCACAGTTGTTATGCCATCATATTCTGAACCAGCTACAGATTCCAAATGATCTTCAAGGGCAGCTCCCTTGAAGACATTGCAATAGTACATTTGAAAGGGGACCAAGGTGTGAGTGACTGTCTGAAAGGCCTCCCAGTTTAGGAATGCTTGCAACTGACAGAGAAAGTCAATCTATTCAAAGCCTTTCCTGGTGACAGTGCTATTTATTCCTCAAACAAAATCTGTGAGTGCACGAAACTCCCAAAATTGTGTTTAGTCAGAGAGGTGCAATCCTATTTGTGATTAAGAGAACAAACTCAATGATGTTAGGATTAAGCCTCAGTCTAATCTCCCCATCCAGATTTCTACAGCTTTCAGGTACTAGACAAGTTTTTGGCAGCGTCTGTTTGATTTGGGATGTAAAACAACATATTGATACCTGACCCACAAACCAACATATGACTAACCCAATAGCCACATGGAGATATTAAATTGGAGGAGTAAGAGCATCAAACTTTGAGGAACCCCAGACATCAGAGATCTTGGGTTCAGTCTCACCTCCCCCTGCCAATACCAACTGAAACCCACCAGAGAGAAAGGGGACAACTACAATAATACTGTGCCCCCTAATCCTTGTAGGGAGTCCAGAAATATATGGTGATTGGTGGTACTGAACACAACTCAGAGATCAAGGAGAAATAGGTTGTTGCACCTCTTCTATCTTTGCTGTGCCAGAGGTTATCAAATCAAATCTTGGTTATGGTCATAGGCTAGTGTAAGTAGGTAGAGTACATTCAGTTAAAATTTAAAAGGCATGTAAGATACACCAGAGTCTTAAACATATAAAAAGTTAGATATAAAAGATAAATGTATTAAAACAAGTATATATAGAAACAAAAGTCTAAAAGAATCTTCAAGAAGGATTAGGAGCATTAGGTGCGCGTAGGAGAGCATAAAAGGGTATTACATGGACAATAATATCATATTACAGAGCACTCTAATATGGCTAAGTAGATGCTCATTAAGCCTAGTTTATGGCACAGATCATCATTCAACAAATTTTGAGCACTCTATAATAGAGGTCATCAACAAGCATGATCAACGCCTCTTCAGTACTATTCCCTGGTCTGAAACCTGATTGAAAAAAAGTGTTTATAATCTTTCAACTAAAAACACCTGGGAGTAGGGTGATACAATAATGCTAAATTATCCACATTTGTTCATTAAACTTTGGCTATTTGGGAAATATGTGCCAGTCAGGATTACCTCTTCAACAATATTTTCTGTTGCTGAGAAAGGAAACAGCAGACTGTCTCCAGTGATCTCATTGGAAATAAGTAATTCAGAGTAATTCAAGATGCAATTTTTTTCAGAGGCCATTTGGGAATCAATCCAACAAATTCTATATATATTTATACCAGAACCAGTTAGCTGAAGCAAAGAAGAATTTGTTTATTTGTATATCTCTTGCCATAAACATTCTCAAACCAAAGTACAAATGTCTAATTTCTGTAAGGAGATAGCTTTTTGTCCCTTTTTTTTTTTTACATTTTCCCCACCTAGAGTTTTCTGTGAGAGAGGAAAAATTATATTCTGACATATTGCTAATGATGATGTTCTAGCTAAGCATCTAAAATCCTTTATTGCCCTCAGTGATCTGCATAATATGGAATTTCTTGTTCTTATATAAGGTTCCTTTGCTCTGTAAATTGACTAGAGCCTTTTCATTTTGGAGGTTTGATTGAAACAGTAGTTACCTCCTTTGTGAATTCAATTGAGATAGCAACAATCAGAGCTGTAAGTCCTGTAAATAACATACTTCTCTTATTTATATAATAGCTCAGTATGCTACTTGACAGTGCTTCTTGTAATTGGGATTTTCACTATGATGGTCACTATACCTTGTCCCTTCTCTAAATAAATTTGGGGGAAATTAGTATTGCTTAATCACGCTTTTCTTTAAATGCATAGATACAGGTAGTCCTTGAGTTACAGCAGTTCATTTAGCGACAGTTTGAAGTTACACGGCACTGAAAAAAGGGACTTATGACCATTCTTCATACTTATGACCATTGCAGCATCCCTATGGTCACATGATCAGAATTTGGATGTTTGGCAATTGACTCATATTTATGACAATTGCAGTGTCCTAAGCTCATGTGACCACCTTTTGCAGCCTTCGGACAAACAAAGTCAATGGGGAAGTCCAATTCACTTACTTAACAACTGTCTCATTTAGCAAAAGAAATTTTGGGCTCTATTGTGGTCGTAAATGGAGGACTACTTGTATAGAGATTCCAAAACATGTGTGATATCCTCTCTGTTTTCACTGCCATCTACATTACATGATCTTACCTGATGATGTTACTTAGTTGGGTAATGAAAAGTCTGCAAGAAAACAACCAAACTCAGAGAGCACCAAGGACCCAACCCTGAGCTACAAATATTCTCTTCTATCATTTATAGATTAACCCACAACATGCACACTATATTACAGACCATGATTAAATAAATGTATAGTACAGTGATGGCAAACCTTTTAGAGACCGAGTGCCCAAACTGCAACCCCAAACCCTTATGTATCGTCGGGTGCCGGGTGGGCGTGCCCCATTGGCTGGGTGTGGCCAATTGGGTGGGCGTGGCTGTGGTGGAAACGGCAGACTGGGTGGGACTAAAAAGTTCAATCAATCAATTTCAACTTTGCAAGATATTTTTTTTTTGTACACGGCAGCAGAGACCTAAAGCAAAAAGGTTTTATAAAACCCAGCTGAAGGCCTAGGACTGGGGCGATGGCGCACGTGTCCACAGAGAGGGCTCTGAGTGCCGCCCCTGGCATCTGTGCCATAGGTTCGCCACCACTGGTATAGTATGTACATAACCATCACAAAATTATATCAACAAGGTGGCCTGTTCCTAAGGATTTTATCATCTAAAATAAGCAATAGGGGAAACCATAAAAGGAGAGAGGGAAGACAGAAAGATGAGACCATGCTACTGGATGGACTTACTGTGTGACTATTGCTTGGAATGTAATCTTCCACATATAGAGACTAAGCTTTGAGAAAATATTTAGAAGAATAGAGCAAAATGGTGTTGTGAATATGTTCAACTTGAGTTCTTTGTGAAGGAAGGAACATGAAAGTAAGGGCCAGCAAAGGTTTTAATGCCTGGCTATTTAAGAAATTATTAAATAATAAATTGGGATAAAACTAATGCATATTGTTCTTTTTCTTTTCTTTTTATGTTTTTATGTTTTTACCAGAGCAATACAATAAAGCAAGTTGGTCTGGAAGGTTTGATTAATTATGCTTGGGATTACATCCATATCTGGAAGCTAAGGCTATTGCTTCCAAAGCAAATCAGGATATGAAACCATGATGTAAAATTTGTTTTTGAATTCCAGTTGTTTGAAAGTTCAATGTAGTTTCAGTTTGAGTAACTGTAGCTTTCTGAAATTATACTTCTTCTCATGTGTAACAAGATAGCCTTTCTTGTATAACTTAAGATGGATTTGGTTGTTCAAACAGAACTACTTTTTATAATTACGATGTGCAAGTACAGTGCTGTTTTATGCAATACCTAATTATTAGATTTATTTTTTCCCCGAGTCCAGAAGATGCATTAGAATATCAAGATGGCATCCACTTTTAACAATCCCTTAGACAGATTTTCTCCATTATCAATCACATTGTATTGTCTGCCCAGATGGTTTTCTTAATAAAATACAGGAGTGGTTTAGCATTGCCTTCTCCCACATAAAATGATCCTTTTGCCTGTGTGACTGAAATGATCATCTGCCTCCAGCATCTTCCTATATCACTGCTGCCCAATATAGGTGTCCGCTTGTTTTAGCAGGGCAGCTGAAATGACCTTCATGCCTTGGGTGATTCTTCTGGGATTATATACTCGTGGCGTATGATCCTGACATTCTTCTCTCATCGATCCCAAGAAAACCCTCCCCAATACTCTCTGATGAGACACCCTACAGGACTTGGTGGTACAAATACATACATTTAATTTATTATGGCAACCTGAAATGAATAATATATCATGCTAGTTATGTTTATATATTGTTCTTCATTAGAGTTCTTAACTTCATTTCCTCAATCTCTAATTTTGGATTTAACTGGACAACACATTTTGGTCCTATTTGGCTCTCCATGAATTTAATAAAATGGAAGCCAAAGCATTTGCAGCACTTTTATATATCTTCAGAATTAAAAAGAGCTGACAGTTTTACTGGCAGAGCAAATGTTAATGCCTATAACGTTGATATTAGAGGGTCCAATCATTTGTCAGTGTACTGTAATGCATGCAGTACATCTTCATTTTATAGGCGTATAGAAATTGGCTTTACGTTTCTAGATAAACTGGTGATCAAGTTGTAATTAACCTTTTGAACCTTGCTTTGTAGCACAATAACCAATTAGTAAACATTATTATTTGCAATTGAAGTCAATTCATTGTTACCCTGCAAGAGCTTTTATGAAATAGTGAATGATAATTCATTAATTTTCCCTAAAACCAGCATAAAATACCCAAACTCATAGCATATGTAATTTCAAATAAAGTATATTCTGTGCTGTCAATTGTAATGTTTGCTTACTATATATTTTTTTAAAAAAAAAATCAGATGTTTTGGTGCAATGCAAGTGAATCTTTACTTTTTAATGTTCCTCATTAATGGCATATAGTGTAAGCATGTTTGGAAACAAAAGGAAATACATACATGTTCTTATAGTGGTAATTTTAAATTGGAATGATAATTTCAAAGAGTAGTATATAATTTGGCAAGAGTTAATAATAAAGAGGGCATTCTTACATACATACATACACACAAAAACAGCCATCATGTTATTCTTGTTTATACACATGCATATTATACAAAGTGTAGGGAAGGGGACCAGGCCTGTGGATGAACCCACAGTGTGTGTTTTTAATCTTAATCATTTGTCACACCTACATCTTTATGAGGATTATGTTGCCTTTTATTTGACTGATCCCTAATCTGCAGCTACTCCTCCTCTTGTCTCAAGGACATTCTCACAGAAGATTCTAACTACACATCAGATGACTAAAGCATAAATTATTATTTGGAGGGCCTTTTGCTCCAGAGTTAGTGCATGTCAATCATACTGAATCCATGAAGATACCTCCCCCCATTGCAGTCCAGCCCCAAGTGAGATTGTGCCATTCAATCTGTTGCTAAAGATATATCATTTCCAAATCCAGGGAGTCCAAATACAAGCACTGAATCTTGCCTATTCTTCTCCATCTGTAGCTTCACACTTACCAGAAATTAAGATAGGTAATTAACAGCATTGCTTGGCTGGCCTGGGGTTGTGATATACATTTGGGTATTATCAGACTATTGGTAATACTTAACTCTGAATTGGTGAGTTCAGTTAAAGACTTCATGTAGATGTGAAGCCAGGGGTAAGAACATCAAGCCCTCAAATGTCAGGGTGTCAGCTCCCCTTTTCAGGACTGATGTGATAGTGGAGAAGGCTTGCTTGGCCCACAATGAGCGAAGAGGAATTGTCTTGAGCTGCATATAAAATATATAATATAGTTAATGTTTATAAATCACATAATGTTAAAAGTTCATGATCTTGTGAGGCCACATTACTAGCTGTCCAGTTCTGCTTGCAGCTTGTGGGCCGCAGGTTGGACACATCTACTTTAGTTGAAGTAATCCAGATATGGGCTTTGTTTTTGATGCCAACTTGCAAAAAAGATCGCAGACCCGACCGTAAGCTTTCATTTTGCTAAGTAGCTGTTGGGCTGCTTCTTCTTTGGGTTCTGTATAGGGAAAATGAATTATATTGCTATTTGTTTCAGGAATACTGCATTATATGTTGTTAGACACCAGAGAATTGCTGTAAATCAAATCGTCCTCTGATATCTTGTAATAAGCACTTCTCAATCATATGATTCAGTAATTAGGGCTGCTGACGGGCTGCCCTTTCAGTTAGTAAGACAATATTGAAACTATACTTGACAATATAGGTTAGAAACATGATTTGTGATCCCTAGATTGAAATTACTAGGCAAATAGGAGGCTTTAATTTCTACCCTTTACATATATTTCTCTGAACCTCCTATCCCCTATTAGACCTGCTTTCTAAGGTGCTGCAGTCAGTGAGAGTTATGCTAAGCATTAGATTTAATTTTAAGAATTTGGGAGCTACTTATGTTTAGCTCAGCAAAGAGAAGACTTTGGGGAGAGCTGATAGCAGCCTTCCAATGCTTGAAGGGCTATCACAGGGAAGAGGGGTCCATTTATTCTCCATAGAACCTGAGGGCAAGACAAGTAGCAATGGATAAAGCTCGTCAGAGGGAGAACCAAGGAGGAATTTCCTGACAGTGAGAACAATTATTCAGCGGAACAGCTTGCCTCCCAAAATTGTGAGTGCTTCATCACTGGAGGTTTTTTAGAAAACATAGGACAACCGTTTGTCAGGGGATGGAGACTCCTGCCTAGTAGAGAGGGTTGGACTAGAAGACTTCCAAGGTCTCTTCCAATCCTGTGATTCTTTGATTCTATGAATTTGATGTTGGGTATGTCTATTCAGGATTAGCCTCATTGCGTTCAGTAGAATTTATAACCAGACAAAAGCATATATCATCACATCTTAAGTACAGTATCACATCTGGAGAATTGTCTACCTCTGCCTTTTTGTGGGAATGTGATGCCATTTGCATAAATCCTGCACATTTTCTTTCTAGCAAGTTCTTCTAGCTATTTGTCCCCACGCTCCTTTCCAATAAAAGTATTTCATTGACCAAATAATGATGATGCTTACATGGAGCACATGGTGATAATTCGGGCACTTATTCCCCAAATGCGTATACCTGTCCAAGAACCTAAACACTTACAAATAATCATTTGTAAAGACTAGCGTAATATGTCGTTACATTTTTTTTTAACCGCAGTGACAGCATTAACAGTTAATCTGCTGTTTCTGCACTGTATAGATTTTGCATGTTGAAGTAACGGATTGTGAATGCTAATAAGACATCTAAATTCATTAAAATGAAAAAAGCCTCCATTGAAGATACAAGGATTGTATATAAGGCCTGCCAAAAAAAAGCTGTCTTGTAGAAAAACATTCCCTTTATCTCTGTATAGAAGAATGCTGCAAAACATATATAAAGATAGCTCTAGTAATGAGGAGTACAGTCGAGAGAGGTGATTTATGATACCTGTATCTGACAGCTATAGTGCTGAGATTCCCAGGGTATGTGATCACTGTGTTAGCATTCTGACAGCTCAGCATTTAGAACATTATGGTAATTTATGCAGCATAGGCTGTCACCTGCACTGTCAGAGTTTCTCTTTAATGATGGTGTAACTATTTTGTTTGTTTGTACTGCATTCTTTTCATTTGGCTAATGCCTTCTCATTAGATTCAGCTTAGAAAATGAGAGTAATTAAGTGCTTCCTATAGCTCAGATGCAATGATTAAGTTGCAGAGCTGCTGCTGGTTATGTCTTGTCATTTATCTCTATTAATCTGAGAATAATCAAGATGATAAACACATGTAATTTTTGTTAATGTTCAATAGATGAAATTTATAGTTTCTTAATCGAACCCAAATAGTGCATGCATATTTGTGTGTAAGTTTTATTATTTCAGATTTTTCGTGTTTTAAGCAAACATACAATTATCCTAACAGCAACAGAGCATTATACAGTGATTTCCTTGTCTTTATGAGCATCTTTCTTACTGGAACTTGAGATTAATAAATAAGCAAATGTGTTTGTAGTTCTCTGGGGAGTCTGCAAAATATGCTGAGGTTTGGGGTTATTGTTCAGGAATAAAACTTGTCTTGAGATTTCAAAGTGTTTTTCTCGTTATATCATTTTCTACAAAATCCCTCAAATCAACTTTATGTCTTAATAGAAATAATTTGTGCATACAGTGTTACGTATGTAGCATGCTTTTTAATATTGCAAAAATAGTTCTAACATTGTTCAGCAATTTATAACATTTGATTTACTTAAAGTCCTAGAAATCAAGGTTCTGTCATGCTTTGTTCTCTTCTCACATTAAAAGTGATTGAAGAACAATATCTCAGTTTGAAGTAGATGTGCAGGCATAGTAACTGCAATGCAAGCAAGCAACGGTTTTTGATTTGTATGCCTGACTATTAGCCTAAAAGGAATCTATGTGTAGGTCTGTTTTGCAAGTAATTTCTGCATCCGGCATTTGCGCTTTTTTTCCATATTAGTAAGAATCAGACTATCCTCTTGAGAATGACGAGGACAATTTATGCTAGGCCAATAGTAGAGGTGAATAAGTTTTTATGCTTAAAGGCCAGTCAGAGAGTTTTATGGAAGCTGCCTGTAGGTTTTGGCATGATTAATCTTTTTCTTCTATTCAGGGGCAATTTTTAAAATTCATTGGCTTTAGAGAGGTTATGTGTGGATATGAAAGCAAGTTAAGAATCCTCTTAAACCACAGAAGGTCATCAATGTGTGAGGGGATTTTTTGTTTGGGGAGGGGAAACAAATCACTCTAATACTCATGAAGATCTATGCTTTATCGGACTGTGAATTAAAGCCTATCTTTAAACTTTAAATAATGAACCAGGGTAAAATTATCATTAGAAAGGATAAAGCATTATAATTGACCCAAAGACTATACAAATCATCTTTGTGAAATGTTCCATAGCAATGTTGAGGCAGGAAGAGTCAAAGTAGAAATCCATTTATGTTGTACTTCATAAAGGCATTAGAATCCTTTCTTGAAAAGAAGGCCAAACACAAATCCTTCATTTTATAATGATGCATCATCTCAATATAAATAAAATTGTTGGTGTCTTTAATAACAACTTTAAAAAAAACCTTCTGAAATAGGAAGTAATGAAAATTGTCCGAACAGGTAGCTAGATGGAAACTTTCATGACTTCTATAACTTTTAAATAAGCCATCCCTAGTCTACAATACCACCATCCTGAATTCCTGAAGAACTGGATTGCAGCTACCGCCATCCTTGCCACCATAAGCAAGCTTTTAATTCTAATGTCAGTCCTTCAAAACAGATTTTATGCGAAGTGAATGTACCTGCTTCTAATATAGATGATTAGAAGAAAATTTTCAGATTCGGAATGTGCAGCAGTGATTTAAATACATAGATTTATGTATGAAATTAGATTTTGGCCAGTAATAAAATTATATTGCTTCTTGGCCTTTTGGCTAAAATCAGATAATTAGATGATATGTTGATCCATTTCAAATATGTGATTCTATGACCTTTCTTGCTTGACTTCTACTACCAATTTCTTCGAAGTAGATCCTTTGATAACCTTAGGGGGAACTGTCTATACGGGTTTTTGCCAGCCTTTTTACCTCAACTTTCACTTGTATCATTTTCAAAGAATTCTCAATAATAGTCATGCTGCTTAGGGAATTCTGGGACCTGTAATCCACACGTCCAAGAGTTGCCTTGGGAAACGCTGTCAAATGCTTCCTTTTCTTTTGTCCATTATATTTCCTATTTTAAAAAATAAAATAAAATAAACAACTCCAATGCTGATGGGTCCTTTGCATCTCAAAATTTCAATTAACTAGACTTAAAAAATAAAAATGACGGGTTCTTTTAATGGCTATGAAAGATAGCAAAAATGTGAGAGCAACTGTACAGTTAAGTATGAAGGAGGAAGCTGAAGGAGGTTGGGAGTGGATTTTGTGGATCATACTTGACAGTTGTCTTAAATTATCATACTTATTTGGGAAACCACCTATTTAAATAGAATAATTAATTTAAATACTGAATGCAGTATTGGAATATTCTATCCAAGGGATAAACACATCAGCATTGTTTTGAGAAACAACATTAAGGAGTAATTCCTGCTTGAGTTAGACAGCTCTGAGACCTCATGGAAAATACCATAAAAGGTTGGATCATTTCTCTGAGAAAAAGGGTAAAAGTGGCCAGTGATGGCTGCTGGGCTTTCACTTTTCTGTGACTGGTAAATGAAACGCATGCAGCTTCACCAAACTACATGACTAATGACAACCTCTAGTGGCTTCTGCAATCAAAGATTAATTTGCTTTATCAAGTTTAAAGAATAGTAGGTGATAAATCATGTCAGAAACAAATAATCAGTGGCAGGCTGATGTTCTTTTGTACAGTGGAAGACAGGTGCAATGGAGGATTTGTTTCCCGTAGATGGTTAATGTTGCTGCACTCTTGTGCAAAGTCATTCTAATTTTTATTGTGTTAATTTTTAAGTAAAACTCCTTTATCAGATCAACTGACATTTTTTTAAAAATGACTTTATTAATATATATAAATGAAAATGAACATCAACATAGTGCTCCTTTTCTTTATCTAAAGGAACAAGGTATTTAATATACTGTGTTCAATAGCATATATCAGCAAAATCAATAAAGACATAATTTTAAAGATCTACTCATTAGGTGCAATCCTAAAGATATCTACCCAGATATAAATTGCCTTGAATTCAGTGTAATTTCCAGACGAATGTGCCTAGGATTATACTGTGGAATAATCTATTTGCTTTCTCTAAAATATAAATGAATAAATATGCAATATGGCCACGATTCATCAGTTCAGTGTAATTATATTAATCCTAAGATACACATAGTAACCAATCATTAAGAAACAATGATTTCAATCTTTGTAAAAATTATATATATTAAACAGATCCTTAGGCATAACATGGTGAGGCTTATTCTTAAAGAAAGGTATAGATCATTTAAGCTACAAAACAATGTAATCATAGTCAATCATATCTCTTTCTTTTCACAGCAGTAGCCACAAACCAGATAGTCCAGAAATGATAATGCAGGTTGTTTCAGAAAATATGTCAAACGTGGAGATGTACATGACATAATTTGTTTTAATTGCTGTTTCATGTCTTGCAGTGATACTGGTCAAAAATATTTGATACTGAAGAATTAAGATTCAAAGAGATCAAAGACATTTTTCCTACTCAGTTTTCTTTTTTATTAATCTAAATTTTGAATAGAGAGATGTTCTTTCCTCTAACTCACCTTTACTGGGAAAGATCATTCTGTCCCATTAGTGTTTAGTGAACTTTAAGTGCAGATTCTTTAGTGCATATGTGGAGCAAATGAAAGTAATACTGTGTATTTTTCTTTCAGGCTGATGTAATGCAAGATATAGCATCCTTTTAAAATCAACACAGTTCCCTTAAATATGAGTTTTTAAAACTCAGAGTTGAATTATTTATTTGGTGCTTCTGCACACTGTACTTACTTGTCATTATTTATTTGTAGAATAGGGTGAAGGCCATATCTGTACTTGCTTTTTACAGATACTTCTATATTTTCTTTCAATTCGGCCCTGTTAAATGAAACTGTCTGCTTGCCACAGACGCCATATAATTAAAGGCAAATATTTTTCTGGAATTAAATGTACATCATCTCTACAATGTAATTTGAAAGAGTAAAACTAATTCTTACCAACTAGCAAGCATTCTGAATATAACTATTATTATTATTTTTGTTGTTCACAACTGATCCAGGAAATCAGTATACTGTAGAACTCAAGTTTATCTTGGTATAAGACATGGTTTAGAATGCAAGAAATACAGTAGTGTATTTTTTTTAACATGAATTATGCCTAAAATTCTCCAAGAAAGCTATAAGGCTTTCTTGGAAAAGATAGAGCTACTTAAAATATTTGGGTAAATTATCAATATAAAAGCCTCAGTACTTTGTAATAAATCATGTATTATGTTTAAAATAATGAAAAATTAAAAAAAAACCCAGGAAAGTATATCCAAAGGAAGCAGTTGGAAAGGAAGAACAGGCACTCTTGTTCATAAATATTATGCCACCAGCCACCTCCTCTCAACCCATAGCTCCTACATATAGGCAATACCTGAAGCTAATCTAAATGCATGTTTTATATTTCTCCCATAGAATGGCTTAGCTGGATTCTAACTTTGTGTGCCTGTTTTACTTAAGACAAAAACTAAGGAAGTGTTGGGTCCATTTAATCCCTCCTTTTCACAGAATACCTTTCTCCATCTTGGAACCCCCTTACCTTCCAAAACCTGTAGCAGGTTTGGGAAGAGGAAACATAGAAAAAATAAGAGATGGGAAAGGCTGTTGTGCAAATCACAATCCACCTACACAATACTGGTATCCAGAAAGTAAGTAAAAAAAAAAAAAGATCTAGTAAGATACATAATTATGAAGAGTAATATTGACAGCTATTTTTAAAAAAGTGAAATGTAAAAAAAGTAGAAAAATCAATTTATAGAAAAGGCTTAGGCTAGAAAAACAGTAATAATGCTTTATTACTAATCCTGCCACCTAGTTTGGATAATGAAATGTCTGAAAGAAAAAAAAAACCAACCGCAGAGAACACCAAGTACTCCTCATTTCAACCCTAAATCTAGCAGAACTAACAGATTTATATGGTACCTGTTCTTTCAGTGTGAAACAGCAGCACTATGGGTTAATAATGCCATTCCCTTTGATTTCTATATGAAGCTTGGATTTCCAGGGCCATGAGCTGTTTTAAAGATGGAAGTTAATTTGCATCACGAATGACCAAAATTGGAATGTCCTATATCAGATAAGTCTGTCTTTTGATTGACATGCAGAAAAGAAATTACAAAAATCACATTTAATATTTATACCATTTGATCTAAAGATGTGGAATAAAAGTTGTGCTTTGCTCTTTTTTTAGGCTGACTATTATATCTTTTCATAATTTGAATAAAGAAAATATTATGTATTTTCAAACTTGTATGGGAGAAATTTATTTTGCCTTTAAAATTTTTCTGTTTAAATAATGTGACTCAAACTCCCTTAAGACAAGACTATCTAGAATCTGCTATTTTGTATATAATTGTGATTGACAACTGTTGTCCAAAGGCTATTTTATACTTCTATGCTGGTATACAAGAGCACGCACCATTGGAGATCTCCTGAAGAAAATCTTTGCCATGGGTGAACAGTTATGACAAACAGTTGCATAAATGTTCATCATAACTTTAGGTTGATTGATTATGTCATCAAGCTGATGTTGACTCTTAGGAACCACATAGATAGATTTTTTTCCATGATAATCCGTCTCCAGTTGGTCTTTTAGATCTTCCAATGGTATACCCATCACCAGTATAATTGAGTCTAATCATGCTGCTGGTTATCCTGTTCTCTTTCTTTCCTTCAGCCTTCCCCAAATTGTAGTTCTTGAAGCTAGAAAGAAAGATGCCTCCTACAATAAAAGATAGAGTTTGTGTAATGATACGGTTCTCACTTGATGCAAATTCCATTAAATTTTGAAAAGATTTTAATTATGCTGTACATAGTTGACAATTGAGTCCTTGTGCTCTCAGAGCTTGGTTGTTTTCTTGCAGACAGTTCATTACCCAGCTAGGTAACCTCATCAATTCTAGAAGGAAATGGGGTTTGCTGTCTGCTCATATACAATAGTTTGCCCTGTCAGTTCTTGGTGGTTTCTTGATAAGACTGTTGTTTACTGTTCAATTATTTGTCAGAGTTCCTTAATTGAGATATTGTTTACTGCTTGATTCTTGGTCTAGTATTAATCTTGGTGTTAATCTCTGCTTATCTGGGCATTGATTGGTAGTTTTGGTCTTATTTCCTTTTTAGCTTTGTGATTGTCTCCTTTGAATGGTTTGTAGATGTTTGTTTATCTCTATGTACCTATGGTTAATTCGTCTGAGTTCCAGGCTTCCAGGATTTCTCTAGCATTTTTGTATTTAGCTTAATCTAGGATACTCACAGTTTAGCTCAACTGTGAGCTATAATATTTTCTATTGATAATTGAAAATTTTACTCAGGTATTTCATAGCTAATAAGTTGGGCTAATTTCCAACTGCAATTGGAAATTCTTATTTATATAAGAAAGATAATTAAGGAATCTTCCGTCAATATTTGCTGAAGCTCTTTGCTACTACTTCATCCCTTACAATTTGCTTATAGTAGAAGAATTTTTGGTCTTCCTTTTGTAGAAATAATAGGCTGTAATATTAGGTTGATTTAATTATTATGTTCCCAAATTTAAACCATGATGTCTCTCTGAATCTTCATTCCTGGCCATGTAACTACCTGAATGACTATTTATTTATTTTTAACAATTTTGGGGATTCTATTAAAAAAATGGGTTGAAGATTTTAAGTAGCCTTTATTATAGGTTCTTCGTTTGGAATCAGATAGAAAGAGTTGCAAGCTACATGTATGATTAATAGAGTGGATTCAAAGTAAGTTGACCATTTTCAACGCTTCAAGTCATTAACAAGTTACTGAATACAATCTTGATGTTAAAATGAAAACATTTTCTTTTCCATGGGTAGTATGAGGGTTCAGCTTGGTAGTTCCATCATATCTACTCTCATTAAATTTATTACAGATTTTTGAATTTGCTTAAGTCTTGAGTGACTTAACCAAGGTTGAATCTAAGAATTCCTTAATTCTAAGTGATCCCATGATGATTTCCTTTATACCTTTGAAGAAGCATCTGTAGGCTGCTGGAAATTTGTTTCCGTGTGTTGGCTACATTGGTAATGAGCATTGTCTCCAACCCTCTTAATATGATTCTCCAAATCTTCTAGATTTAATTCCTCAACAGACTAGAGAATTGCTCCAGACCTACCAATCTCTATTTGAAGTTATATTCATGTTTCAACTATCCCTAGTATGTCCTGTAAATTTACAGTTTCCCTTTCCCAGGTATACTTCCAAAATTGCCTCTAACTGTAATAATTTCTGAAGTTCATTTAAGAGTTCTCTCACTTTGAAGAAGTAGCTCTTGCTGAAAAGCACCTTTGCCCTTCACAAATAAATATGCTGACAAATAGAATAATATTTAACTTTGGCAGAAAACATGTTTACACTATATCGAAGTCTATAGTTTGTATAGGTTTTAGACCACAGGCGATTATTTCTTTTGTGAGAAAAGAGATGTATATAACATTTCAGTGATGAAATACATGATAAAAAACTTCCTAGTGCTATGTTTTGGTAAAAAAAAAATAACCAAATGCCTGTCTGCTCTGGTTGTAGACTTTCTTTAAAGGACTTTTGAGGTAAGAAGGATCAGTTCTATTGGCCTGAGCATGTTGATGCATGCTAGTTTGGTACTGTTTCTGTCAGCTGTTCCTCTCTACATGTGGAATTCTAGATTTTGACCCTGGAGTCCAGCCCTAGCTTCATCACTGCCAAAAGTCAATTCAGTTTTATATCTTGTTCAAAGATTTCATGTCTAACATCATTACTGCTGTTTTAAGGTCACTGTACATGCACCATCCTTGATATTAGCGGCTATACTAAGGAATCAACAATGTTTCCTTTCCTTCTCCTTTTCAGTTTCATTGGAGAAGTGGGAGACACGATGACAGTAATAAAAGAGTAGATATCAGTGTAATGGAAAGAAGAGCAATATTCTATACTATCAGTCATCACCATATAAAGTGCACTGATCCAAACTGAGGCAACAGTGCTGTTAATTCACTCTTGAGAATTGTTCAGAAATTATTAAAAAAATAGCCTGTAGTAGAGTGGGGAAAGGAAAACAACAGAAGGTTGTGGAGAATAACATGGGGATTGATTTTTGTTTTTGAATAATTGGCAGAAGTAACTGAGTGAAAAGTAACAGAGCCACCACAGATCTTTTCCAGTATTTTTCTGTAGTTAGTCTATCCAATTGCAAAAGATTTTTTCAATTCTGTATTTAGAGATTAAAGTTAATCAGCTAATCAGTATTAATGCTGGTTTTATCATTCCTGTGGGAAATGGTACATCTTAAGTAGCTGAGCTGATAGCCCCCAATGTGCAATTAGAAAGGGCATCAATTGTTTTTAAAGATAGGTTCTAAAAAGATTCTTCTTCATGAAGCATGCTCTGATTCACATATATAGGATCTATATAGTATCTACTTGATATCTTCCACAGCTAAAAGTTTGGTGGGTGTCCTCCTTCTCTAATGCAGTTCAAGATGTACACCAAGCTACTTCAGTTCATGCAAAGAACTGTATTATCTTTTCCTCCATTTTGAATAAGTAGCCTTCCTTCCATGTTCCAAGCTAAAACAAAAATAAAAACCTGCAGTTACTTTTAAAAGTAATTCATCTTTGGGCTGAAGTGGCTTTTCAACAGAAAGCAAATGTAACACCCCTTTTGGTTCTAGTTATATTTTCTTATTGTCAGTTCTAACTGTTGGGTTGTGTTTTTATTACCTATGTAATGTGTTTCTTCTTTCATTCTAAGCTGTTCTTATTCTTTATCATTTCTATGTTTCTGTAACTATACTTTGACTTCCATCTTTCATTATGTATGAGGCAAACCCATCTTGCTTTCTTTTGAAACCTGTTGTGAAATAGTTTTCTGTTTTTGATTTTAGCAGTAATATTTTTTTCTGAAAATCTTAAAACTATGCTAAAGGATAGTATCCACAAAACAATTAGGAAGATGCATTTACAGATCTCACCATAGTCCAGTCTTGTTGAAAGATATTTAAAGGCAATGTATTGTTAAATTAGTCAGTTATTTTCCCCTGAATGTATTATTGTTCAGTTGGCAGAAGAAAGTTAGAATTATTCTGCATTTTGTTGAAGTGCAGGTTTTAAAAAAGTGATCTTTGCAAAGAATATGCCTTAATTTGCTGCATTTAATGCAATTTTTGTAATTGTTGGACATTATATACTGGTATGTATATATGTATGTATGTATAGTATGTTCTTAATATTTTGTTATAGAATTTTGTGTTTTAAGATAATAGCCATACAAATAATAAAGAAAATTGCATTTATATGATATGAATATCAAGAAAATCCAGAATCATTAAGTATATGTTCCATGTATTATTCAGTGATAATATTGGTGAGACTTTATAATAGGACAATGTGATTAAGCATAAAAGATTGTGAGTATAGATTCCTATTTTTTTATTGTATAGCTAAATTAAACAATCTTTTGGTATCAATTTTGAGTCAGGGGCACTTTATTGCACATTTATAATTCTTGGAATTACAAATATAAATAGATTTTCTTAAAAGTGTACTGGAAATTCATAATTCTGTATTATTTTTTTCCTTTTCGGTAGAATATAGGACTATAATTTATCTTTAGCAAGTACAGAGAAAACATGCTTCTTAAGCACAGTATGAATTGAAGGAGTATTTTTTATTCCTTAAGGCTATAATGTATTAGTGAATAAATTATTTATTTTAGATAACAAATTTTGTGTTCCTTGTGTAATTGTTGTATACTGACCAGGATGAAAGTGTTACTAGATAAGGGAATATGTATACTTTTAGATATAACTCAGAGCTGCCTTCAGCTCTTAAATAAAAGGTCAGATTTTAGTAAACTGGTTAATAAGACATAAATATAGACATTTCATATGATGTACCATGTAAATGTAAACCTTTGTAGTTACACGTTTTTGCAGCTGGAGAATTGTTTTAAAAGGCATGTAATTTATTAGCTATCGGTAGCTACTTTATTGCTTTGCCGCACTGCAGTAATAAATAAAAGAAAGTGAACTGATTTTACAAATGGCACACAAGGTGCACATTTTGTGAAAAAAAGTCTTTTTTTTAAGAATTGGCATTAAATCCTTTTTTTGTGATGACAAAGAGGCTAAGAGTGCAAACTGTATTTTCTGTTTATCAAAAACAGAGTCTTTTTTCTCGAGGGCATTTTTTCCCTATGATCATCAAGGGATTTCAAAAGCAATAAAGTGTGGAATCATTGTTCGACTTGAACAGTATTAAAACTTAGGTTTTAATTTTGGTGAAGTAATAAGATTTGAACCTGTCTCATGTTACAGCACTGTAAGGCATTTAGCAATTGTATTTTAAAGGAGGTTTTTAAAATGCATCTCACTTGTAGACTAACAGTCTGTCTAATAATTAATAGTGTCTTCTTGGTATGAACTGCTTTTTTCATATGAGCTATTTAGGCTTGTTAGTAACAGATTACAATAATTGTAAGGATATTCATTCCTAATGAAGCAAATATCTTATTTTTTTCTTCTTCTGTCCAATTGCTATTGAGGTTATATGGCTAATAATGTTTAGAGATACTGTTTGCTAGCATTACTTGAAAATTCAAATAGATATCATGATTAGACTAGCAATATATCCTATTCAGATATCAATAGCAAGTAATAAAATATTAACCAGTTAGCAAAGTAGCATTACATAAATGCATTGTTTCCTTACATGTTGCAAGTGTGACACAGTGACACCTGATTTGCTTTGTAAAAGCCACATAAAGATATAAACAGTAACAATTTGTACCTGTCCAATGGTGTGTAGATAATTAATCTTTTATTATTCTAATGGGACTTGCTCAAGTAGCTACAGATATTTAATTTCAGAAAACCAAGCTGTGATCTTTCAGGAAGATACACATACTAACTGCCTCAATTAGCCATAAGGATTTTTTCCTTTCATTTTAATAGATGGACGGACTATAAATATTAGAGGATCTAAAATAAATCAACATATTATCATAGGGATACAATGTGTGAGAGCTATTTGTGTTTGGGAACCTTTGACAGATAGCTTGAATGAGGCAGATTGTCCGCCTTTCGTATCTGGCCTCCATTACTATGCCTGCAGGCAGTTTAGTCTTATAGTTGTATACTGATGTCAGAATTACTACTGAGTGGCTAGCAATGACAGATGTCTATAATTACAGGCACTGCTTCTAGTAGTTCAAAAGACCCAGCCTATGTTGAACAATTATCTTATTTCTGGTCTGCCAAAGAGTAGTGTTCAAATTGCTAGTATTAGCTATGGTGTGTTTTCTGCCTTCCCCCAAGGCTTTGATATAAATGTGTGAGAGACATTCTATTATATATCTTAAGCAGGCCTCGATGGAGGAGATTTCATACATTTTTGTTGATTATGAACAGTTCTCTACTATGCATGTGGTTTGTGCTCTCATCTATCAGGAAATTATAATTTTTCTAAGTCATCAGTTTTGCAACAATCAATAGGACATTTGTTTAACAGTGCTTGCAGGATATAGGGGAACCTTATATCCTCAGGTACTAGAAACTGCTTGTTTTCCTCTCTGCTGAAAATATTGTGCATAATGGATGACAGCATCCACATATTCAGCCATGCACATAAACTCCTTTGTAAATGGCGTCAATATTGTTGAAATAAGATGATCCACTTTCTCTGCCAAGCATGGTTTTCCAATTATGTCATTAGTTAAAGTGATACATTAATTATTATAATATAGCCTACCCTGTTGCAATTATCAGGTTCACCCTGGTAAGTCCGTTAAGATTCTTGTTGAAAGGAAAGAGACAAAAAAAAAGAAAAAAATAATGTTCTTGTCATTTCCTATGTGATTTTTGAACAGGGAAAATATAATAATGTAATATATTGCATAAGAATATCCAACAAAGTAATATATATATGGTATTAGTTAGGTGAGGTAATGATATAGAGGGAAGAAGTCAATGCTCATAATTCATATTTCAGTGCTTTACATGCAAAAAGTTCCAAGTCCATACCTCATGTTGTAGACTAAAAAAGATTCCTGTCTTTGATCTTCACAAACTTGTCATTTACTGAAGACACTAATGAGCTAGATAGGCCAATGCTCTAATACAATGATGAGGCAGCTTAATTAGACCCAGTTTCCCTAACCAGGCATTTTTAGCTATGTCACCAGAGTTGTTGCTGAAACCCCACCTCTGCTGATGGTATTCATTTTAGAATTCTTTATTGGCCAAGTGTGATTGGACACACAAGGAATTTGTCTCCAGTGCATAAACTCTCAGTGTACAAACAAGCAACAAGTGATAAATCATGATCATAATCATAAAGTACATTCACCATAAATCATAAGATACAACACTCAGTGATAGTCATAGGATACTAAATAAGCAATCAACCTAAATCATACTAGGATACTAAATAAAACAGTTCATATAAATTTGTAAGATACAAACAACAAAGTTATAGTCATAAGAAGATAAGGAAATAGGTAATAGGAAAAATGAGAAGGATAATAGCAATACAGCCCTACTAAGTAGTTTGACTCTTGTGGGAATTAGTTGTTTAGCAGAGTGATGGCATGAGGGAAGAAACTGTCCTTGTATCTATTGTTTTGATGTGTAATGCCCTATATCATCGTCTTGAGGGAAGTTGAAACAACTTATGTCCAGGATGTGAAGGGTCTGTAGATAATTTCACAGCCCTCTTTCTGGCTCCTGCAGTATACAGGTGCTCAGGCAGGCTGGTAGCAATTGTTTTTTCTGCAGTTCTAACTATCTGTTGAAGTCTGTATCTGCCTTGTTTGGTTGCAGTGCCAAACAAAATAGGCACAGACTTCAATGGATAGTTTGTTTTCTCAGAAGACAGTGATAGACCAGGTCTAAATTCTTAGTTTTGAGGTCATCCAGGATCAGACATACACAATTGAATTGGGATTCCAGACAAAGGAACATAAAGCTAGATTTCAAGGATTTGTTGGGGATGAAAATGCATCAAAAGTAGTTACATTATACGTCTTCAAATACTGTTTTCATCTTCCTTCATATTTGGGACAATTGTCCATAAAAATTGTAGTGCTGTTGCATTTGTGTGTTTAAACTGCTTTTCTTCCCATCTCCATGGACAAATTCATTTGCATGTTACATGTATTATTATCACTATTCTTTTATTTCCAAAATAATCTGCAATTTAACATTAGATAAGGATTTCTCTGCATTGTAGGTGTTTAAACCTGGCCACCATTAGGATTATAGTATGAGCCCAGTGAAATCTGCAAGATCAGATATTACCAATTTGTTATTTGCTGCTCATATAAATTGTTGGTCTCCTTGTGAATTTAGTTGCATGGAAGGGGAGGGGTCCTAGTTTTTTGTAACTGCTATTTTTTATCTTACTGAGAATAGTAGTAATTTCAAATTAGCTTATTTTCAATTGACATGAAGTATGTGAATTTTATATTCGGGCTACCTATGCCTAAACAAGTATATTCACATATAAAAGTAAGAAACAATCTAAAGAAATAGCAAAGTAAAATGTGAACCATCATGTTTTTCTTCATTTCTTCCACTCTGTTTACCTTCCCTCTGAACTTGGCTGGAAATAGTTTGTTTCCCCTATATTATCCAGTGACCAGAAAAATAAATAAATGTAATAATGGAGTCTGTAACAATGTCCTTTTTGCCAGCAAAGCCTGAATAAAGTTCAGAAAGTGGTAAGATCTAAAATATTTATGCTGGGCCTCTGGGTAATAACTTTCCTGTAATTTTGTGAAGATTTGCTATCCCAAATCTTAATTCATTATTATAGCCCTTACAAAACACAAAACCAGTGCTTTCTGGTATTTTCTTATTTGCACAGTGTGAAGGATTCATTGTTCTAGTTTAATTTGTTTCATGTGGTGTTTTTGAGTACATTCCATACAGAGCAGTTATTGAATTTCTCTGACTGTCATTATATACCCGAACAACCTTTAGGAACTCTCATTCTCCATCTCCAGTTTTATAATATGCTTCATATTTTAAGGATTGACATAATTAGCTGCTGCTTTTTAGCTAAACATATCTAGGGCTAAAGGATTATATTAACATTATAGTAGTGGAACTTTAATCTGTGTAATGGTTATAACATACTTCCTCAATGTAAAATTAAATTCAGACTTGAAGTTCAATTTCCGTCTCCTACACTCTTTGAATAGCATTAGACAAGCAAGATATTCTTTGCAATGAAGAAACAATATAAACAGGGTATTCTCATTTCTGTGTTGCTAAAACATTATGGCATTTCAGATATTAATTTGGGAATAATATAGTTAGATGCTGCTTGCTCCTCATCTTAACTGTTTTATGAGGAGAGATGCAATTTGAATGGAAGTCATAATTGAACATTATCTTGGTTTCAGCCCGTGCTTAAATATTATGCTAAGATTAAAAATTAACAGTCAGACTTTTTTCAGTTTACAGTTCCTATAAAGCAAATCAGTATAGTTATGGATTATTGAGGTTATAATCTGAAACATCTGAAGGGCACCAGATTTCCTATCTCAGATAAAGCCATAAGTGTTCAGTATGGATTATGAACAGTACCTTGGGCCATACTGTTCCATACGCAATATGTATTTTGCATTATATATTAGTTGAGGTTTATGGGTTTGTCTTTCACATCTGCTTTGTTCCTAGTGCTGGCTAGTACTTTCACACTGTATAATCTGTATAAACTGTATATTCAGCAAGAATACAAAATCAAATAGAGATATCTGTTCAGAATAAGCTTCTATTGGGTTCTCTCAGGTTCCATATTTGAAGATCCTAGGATGAGGCAAGTGAGTCATCCTATGCTACATGGTGACTCTGTGCAAATGTGGTGTCTGGGGCAAAAGATGTATCTACCTGTCTTCTTTCTGAACCTGATTTCCGTGTTTTGGAAATTTCAAACAGAGAACAATCTCAACTGAAGCACCTAGGTCTGCCTTCCTAACTTGATATATTGAGGCTAAATGGTCAGCTATAATGACCATCTCCAGCCAAACTAGATACAGTTGATTTAGGCTATCTATGAACTGTAGCCTCAGTTTACTTCAAAACTGAGACCCCGGAATTTGAATACAAAGAGAAGGGGGTCAAATGCATTTCTCTTAGTTATATTCCCAGCAGAAGACATATTTCCTAAAATTCAACTACGACTTTGTGGGGAGGAGAGGGGTGGCACAAACAAGAGAAAGGGAAATTACTGCCAGGCCATTTTCCATCTCTGAGGTTAAAATCCTGTCCTATTCCTATTGTCCTGAGGGAACCCCATTATGGAATTCAGTAGCAATTATTTGTAAGTTAGTATCCACTGTTTCCTCTCAACTGAGGTTGAAGGTCCTTTCCATTACCCAACTCACCCTTTCCCACCTCATGAACAGACACCAACTTTAGCGCAAAGGATATGGGGGAGAGGAAAATTAACAGACATGCCAATATAATTTGGCCAGCCAGCCTTTGCCTTCTTCAAAATAGACAAATTGGAAGTTGTGCAGGTGTTCTCCAGTTTTATGATTTTTTATTTCCAAACTGGCTCTTGGTGTTATTTAAACTTTATTTGAATGCTTTTATTTTTGTGTTATGATTTTAATTGTGGCATCTAGGTGCTGGACTAGAATTGGAAGTTGGTGAGTTCTAGTTCTCCCTTAGACATGAACTCATATTGAAATGAGTTATACATCCCTCAAGAGCACTTTTTCCCCCACTGAGGATCACATCTGAGGTAGCTCTCTCCATCAGTTGCTATATTGAGAAGGCCATATAAAAAGATCAGGTAGGACAGCCAGCTTGCTTCCTTGTCACTTTACGGTGGCCATGCCAACCTTGGTTTGACTCTCAAAACAGGTCTTTCTTTGGCTCTTAGATTTCATGGTTTTTATGGGATAAAGATCAAAGACTCAGAACTTTTGTATTCCCGTTTTCCAGTATTTGCAGTCAGTATAGGAATTGTATTAGGGATTACAGGAGTTGTAGTCCAAAATAGAACCTTCAGAGCCATAAAATGTCCACCCCTGCTTCAACTGAGTCATTATCTATAAGAAAAGCAAATGTAATAGAGTTCTGTTCAATACTACATAACTTTAGTTTATATGGTCATTTTCAACTATCCTAATTTAAGAAGCTTCTCTTTCCTAGAACATCTTGTTTAACTATGTTACCCATTCTGTTGCTAAAAAGGAGTTTGCCACCAGTGGAAATAAATCAGATTGTTGTTGTTTAATGAGCTTTTCAATTAACATATTCAGTGGTTCAGATAAATAGGTTTAAGAGGTGATGATCCTGTTTAGCACTCAGGTTTAATTGTCAAATTGTGGCAATTGAAGGACATCTCTAGGGATAAGAGTTGACACAGATCTTGATTGGATAATAGAAATCAAAGCTAAAGCATGATAAAAAGGAGTAGCGAAAGCCACAAGGATAACTGTAAAATAAAGTAATGTTCTCTTGTTTGACATTTCTACCAGCATTTTGGGTGTTAAACTCTGATTTGAATTTAAAACGATGGTAGAACAAAATATAGCATAACTCATTCTTTCTCTTTTCTTCCCTTTCTCCCTTAAAGTTGCACGTAGAGCAGGGGTGTCAAACTGCCGGCCTCTGGGCCGGATGCGTCACGCCAAAACTGCGCCCACCTCATTGCCGGCAATGGGGGGAAAAGTTGCGCTACGTTGCGACACGTCACATGACATTGCGAGGTATATGTTTTTATTAGAAGTCTGAAACAAATACAGTCTTCCCAATGTTCTGTTGAACTATCCATGATCAGCTGTCATTTGGCAGAAACAAAACTGTGCTGTGATCCTGAAGTCCTTTGACAAGCAAGTTAGGGAAAGTCCTGGCATGTGTTGCCCTCTCTCTTCCTTCAGGCCAGCCTGCCTCTCCAATTTTACCCATTGCTTTGCTTTGTTGGCCTGGCTGCCTGCTGTTACTGATATTCCAACATGGCAATTCCTACTAGCCCTCAAGCTTTCCCTCTTCCCCCAGATGTTGACAATGGGCTGGGCAGTACATCCCATTGGCCCACCTATCTCCTGATCTTCCCAATGTTTCCTCTGTTCTCTTGCCCTTCAGCTGTTGCTATTGGTGTCCTGTTGCTGGCCTTGGTTTTTCTTTCACTGTTAACCCACACCCTGAAACCATTTTTGCCTCAAACAACTTTCTTTCAATCCATATCTTGGCCAAAACAACTTTCTTTATCTGGACTAGTTACACATGCTTCCTTCTGTGTATGAAACCACCCCAGACCATTTGTTCTGTGCATGTTTATTGTTGGTTTGTTAATGAATCTAGGTATGTAACATATCTAGTTACATAAATAGCAGGGGGTGAAATAGAAGCATGTATTACTAAGAATAAAGAGACTAAAGAATATATTTTACTAGTGAAATGCTATCTCTTATGATATCTTCTTCTTTGCCACTGGGGGTTGTATATTAAAGCACTACGGAAACAATGTTTGAATGAATGATTGGCTGTTGCAGTGAAATTGTGATTCTGAACATGCCTGAACAAACAGATCTGATACTGTAAATGAAATTGTGATTTCTGCACAAGTGGTAGATATTTTGCAGAATAATACAGTTGGAGCGATAATGACTTAAATTTTTCATTTGATCATCATTCATAGTATTAAATTTCAGAATTATATTAAAATACTTAACCATTTCTTTGACCATTATATAGTACTTGGTCGTACATACTCATGCTCTCATAACCACTTTATCCTACTATCATAGGGGGGCTGCCTTTTAAGACCATATACCAGTAGAAGGATCAATTAGTCCAAAAAGCAGAAGTCTGGTTATTAGTGGATACTTGCTGACATAAATATATTATGCTTGTGCTCCGGGCCCTGCCCTAGCTTCCTGTTAGTTTCCATGTGTAATTAAAAATACTAGTTTAAGTTTTTAAAGCTCTACATGGCTTGGTAACAAAGTTATCTGCAGGACTGTCTCCTCAGCTCAGTTTCAACCCATTTATTAGTAGAAGTGGAAACTTACGTTTTTCTCTGGCACTGCTGATGCTATGAAACACCCTGTCCACTCATAATCTTGGGCCTACCTTGTTAGCCTTCAGGAGATGATTGAGTTATAAATGTGACCCTGTATTTTTATTTAAATTGGTTGTTTTTATTATTTTATCCATGATTCCATTATATTTTATTATATAAAAATATACCGTGGATATTTTATTTTTGAAATTCTAACCATACTGTCAGCCCTCCAGATAAGAAATACCAACCATGAGTACTAACACTAGCTTTGTTGTAAGGTTGTAGTAACAGAATCTTGCAAGTCTGAAAGCACTTCTCTCTTCCAAAGAAACTAGGGAGGATCCCTTCTGGGAAGCTTGTCACATCCCCATTCCTTCTGTGGGCTGAGATAATCGTTGTCTAGGCTATACCTCTTTCTTCTCCTTGTTTGTCAAGGATATTCTGACCTACCATTACTCCCAACAAGTATCTCAGTTGGACTGGATAAAACAAATATTGTCATCTTGTCTAAATGTAATCTGCACTGCAAATTCAGTTTTTCAGAGTAAACCTAATAGTAATGGCAAAGCACTTTGTGCCTCCAGAAGTTGTGGGAGCTCCAATACTGAAAGTATTTAAGAAGAGATTGGGCAACCATTTGTCTGAATTGGTGTAAGGTTTCCTGCCTGAGCAGGGGGGGTTGGACTAGAAGACCTCCAAGGTCCCTTCCAATGCTGTTATTCTGGAAGGAAGACCAGAAATTAGAGAGCCTGCAATTAATGTTTTACAAGAAGAAAAAATGCAGTTCCATTCCTTACGCACATTGATCAGAGAACAAATCTTACAAACTGCCTTGACTATACCTGTATAGAAAATTAATTTACACACTATTTATAGTTATTGTCCATCCTTTCCAATCTACTTATTATTAGAACCAGCTTCTTGGAAATGAAACATTAGTTTTATTTCCTAATATAACTGACTAGAGAATAAGAACTAGAAGCAGAGACAAAGTACTGTTAGTCTGGAACTTCAGTCTTTAAACCCCAAGTAGAAATGAACAACTAAATATTTAAAAATCATAGCATGTTACTGACAAGCCACTCTTTATTTTTCTTTCAGGTTTATGCTCGAATGTCTGAAGTCTTGGGAATAACTGATGACAACCAAGTTTTAGAAACATTTATGTCAAAAATGTGAGTTTATGTCCATTATTGTATGGTTTTTTATTGCCAGAGTTTATGATTTAAATATTAAATTTAATGCATGGCAATGTTAAGTATTAATCTTTAGATTTTCAATTTCAGAATACACTTATATGTAATCCATATTATCTTTCAGTCTCTTCCTCACTGCCACTGGTTAACAGTATTATTCTGTTACTTCATTTTGATTGAAATTTGAAAATTTGCTATTTTTCATATTTTCCATTTATGTATAACTTTAAACTTTAATTATATTGCAAAAGTAGAAAAATTATCTTTTTCTTCCAATTTAGTAATTGCATTAATTAAAACTATTTATGATAATCTTGACATTAAAAGGGAAGAGGATAAGCAAAAGAGTATTGCAGCTTCCAGGGTTATTATGCAATTGCTTGCACCTACCCTGCAGAAGACTTCATTTTATATAGGATAAAGTTTTTATAATATATATATATATATATATATATATATATATATATATATATATATATATATATATATATATATCTCTACAATATATGTTTATAAACATTTTCTTTTTAATGTTTTAGTGTTACAAACCTTAAATATTGGGGGACATGTGAGCCTGTGATTTCAAGAACACTTCAGTTTTTAAATGATCTTTCTGTTGGATATCCTTTTAATTGTGTATTATACATGATATCTGAAAGCAGACGGTTAAAAAGAGAAATTGAAATGGAATTGGAATTTTAAACAGTCTTAATGTACAGAGATGTTTAACATTAGTCATTTAGTTAGCTTTTTTGATGCATAAAACATGTTTAAAATATTTGTCTTTTTTGAATATAAGTTCTTCAACTTTTTAATGAGCTATCAAACTAATTTCCTGCTTTAATAAGTAAAGTCTGACAACACTAAGTATTAGACTATGGTTAATAACCCACAGTGGCTGGATGTAAACAGCATGTAAGGCAAAACCAATAAAATGCTCTGTGTTTATCACAAAGGTGAGTAACCTGTAACCCTCCAGATATTGCTGAGTTTCAATTCCCAGCAGTTCCATTCAGTATTACCAGTTGTGAAGGATGCTGGGAGCAGTAGTTCGGCATTATATGAGAGCCCATAGGTTGCTCAACTTTAGTGTGCTGTGTGAAGCTAGTCTCTCACTTTTCATTCATTCATTCATTCATTCATTCATTCTTTAAATTCATAATGGCTGCCCACTCCAGCAGCCTTTGTGCATCTTACAAATTCCAATTCTAAATTAAACAATTTAAAACATAGACGAAACAGCCTGAACTAAAAACTGTCATTAAAATGCAGTACAACAGCTCTCTTCCCCAATATATTAACCCCATGCTTGGGACCAAAGCAAGATTTTAAGGACTTTTCAAGGACCCTGGGCACCATTTGTATTTTTGGGGAGATGCTGTTCTAAAGGGTGGGAGCTGCAACAAAGAAGCCATACTTTCTTAGTCCTACAAGATGGCAACACTGAGGTTGGTGTTCTAAGAGGCAGTAATTCTTGCCCTCTAATGTGATCCACTTAATATTTCACCCCGAGTTAAATATTTGAAATGTACTCAATGCTGAAATTCACTAGGACTTTACTCTTAGTAGTGAACATTCCCTGGGAATTTAGTTTCATCAGAGCCATTGAGGAAGTAACTATTTCCTGGGCATGATTTGCGGGACTGCAGTCCTGATTCTTGATCCATCTACCAAGAAATAGATTTCATTCACACAGAATGCAAACTTACTGTTAGATAAGCTCATTTCAGAATCTATAGTCTAGTTCAGGGATCTTCAAACTTGGCCCTTCTATGACTTGTGGACTTCAACTCCCAGAATTCCTCAGCCAGGCATGCTGGCCTAGCTGAGGAATTCTGGGAGTTGAAGTCCACAAGTCATAAAAGGGCCAAGTTTGAAGACCCCTGGTCTTGTTCCTTCACTCCTCAAGAACTACAGTAAAAATATGCTCCTTCTCTGAGCAGTTATGCACAGAGCCATCTCAGAAACCATCTCCTACCACTGTTGTGCAAACTTGAAGCTTCCTAGAAAGCAGGAAAAAAGAAAATCTTCCTAGTCTTGTCATTTGTGTCTCCTTTCTCAGAGACACAGACAGTATTTGTTACTCCAAGGCTCCCTGATTTCACTCTTTCTCTACAAAAAAGATATGACTTTCTTTAAATATTCCCTGCTGTTAATACGGTGACTCTGCAGGTATTTCATCCTGAAGCATTTCATCTTGACAAAAAGCAAACAAACAAACACTTTTATGCCTTAAATGATTATTTCCACAGATCTCAGAACTCAAGAACCTGGACGCAGGTTGAGCATTAGCACTGTAGAAGTGGTCCAAAGCACTCTGTTTCACAAAGCTTTTAATATTTTTTATTCTGTCCAGTTGCTTTTTAATTATTGAGATAATATTCCATTCCATGCTTCTTAGTAGGCTTAGATTTCAGCTGCTGTTGTTTCAGTTTAGTGTTTTGTTCCCTTTGCTGCAAAATGCAGTCTTCATTACAGTATAATTTTAATTCTTCTATTTTTGTAAACTACTTTATTATGTCCTTCAAAAAGGAGGGAGTGCTTTTTTTCTTTCAGGGAATGGAGACATCCACATTTAGTTTACATGGGGCATACTAAAGATTGTTCTTAAAAATATTGATTAGTGCCAGGACAGTTTTTTAAATTTTTATGTATTTTTATATAAAAATGAACATTTTTGTGTATTTAATAAAGTCATTTTACACTACAAATTAGTTTGATGAGAAATGTTAGCAGTTTCTGGAGCTACATTCAGGCTTTCAGTCCATATATCGCTTGAGGGCCTATGTTATCAAGCATAAGCCATAAAGAGAGATTATTTTTAACATCTGTGCTACTTGGGCAGGATACTCAGAACATGTAGAAGCAAATACAGTTTTATAACTTTCAATGTGCAATTTCTGAAGAAAAAGCTTCACTCACTCATTCACATATATGTTCATACATATCAACCCTGTCAGTCAGTTTCAGTTGAGGTGGGACCTCAATGAAATATTACATTTCCACCCTCTCTTATAACTTTCAGTGGTGTTTGCACCATTTGGCATTTTCCCATTTGAGTACAATTATATGGAAATTATCTTTTCTTTGAGAACCATCTCTTCATTCAGGTATTCCTCATGTTACATAAGCTGAACACTTCCAAAAAACACCCTTTTGGATCTTTTAGTGGGTCTTACTTATTACATTGTTCATACATGTCAGCTAAACTAATGCATAGCACAAAACTATATAGCACTAACAATATGATAGCTAAAACATGGCTTTAAATCAATATATAGGGATGATGAGCGAAAGACAAGAAGCAGATATAAAAGGACACAAGCATAAACTCAAATTCGAGCCTGTTTTTGTAGTGATAAAGATGATAAAGTGAAGCTCCTTCTCTTCTTTATTGCATTTGCCAAGGTTCACTATTCATAGTGACCAGATCCTTACTAGAGAAAGATGGAATGAAAAACCTAGTGAGTGTAAATTGTGACCATCTGTTATTCATTCCAGGTTGGAAGTTGAGTGGACAGAATGATGATGATAATGGGGTAAGAACTTAGAATGTTTGGAGTCTGGATGAAAAGAAACAGGCTCAGATTTGTTAATTCAGAAGCCTGCTTAAGACAATACCAACTTTGGTTCTTCATGGGGCAGCACTCCCCAAAAGAGCAAATTCACATAATTTGGTGGACATCTGGGACTCAAGGCTTGTTGTGGAAGAGCAGGATAGCGGCTGTGACCAAAAGACTCTTTGATAAGCTTTAGCTGGTATGTCTGTTGTGCTCTTGGTAGCTATTAGATTTCTTTATAGTGTATGTCAGAATGGGCAATATTCTCTATAGAGGACTCATACCTACAGGCCCAGAACATATGCACTTCCAGAGCACAAATGTCCATATACAAATCCCTTAACTCCTTCAGTTTTCAGTATTTTTCCCATTGATAATAAGTGTAGCACATTTGTCCAGCCCAAATTCCATTGCAAAATCTTGGCTGTATATAGATAGTGTTGAGCAGCAATTCCATTTCAGATGTTTTTCCATACTGCTTCAGTTGTATAGGAAGTGGGATAGCCTGGCAGATGTTGTTGATGTTTCATAACCATGGCCTGACTTATTCAGTATTGTTGACAGGAGAATTAATGGAGTGACAAATGGTAGTGAGTCTCCTTAAAAGATTCCCCTCTTAATGTTAATCTCTTCCAGTCTATCACAATTGACCAACAACTATGTCTCCCATTGTGCCATGGATCTTTGCACAAAGCTTTCGGAGGGCTCCTCTTATTTCTAGTCACTTGATTATCCAATCATGGCAGGGAGTCAAATGCCTTCAGATGCTCCATGTAAAGGAGGTGGGATAGCCTGGCAGAAGTTTTTGATGTTTCATAGCCATGGCCTGACTTGTTCAGTAGCCATGCTACATTCAACTTGGTCTACCTTCTCTTGCAGTTTTACAGAATCATTTTGACAATTAAGAACTGATCTTTTGTTCCTCTGCTATTTGGGAGATCTCCTTTTTGCTCAGGTGGAAAGACTTCTTTTCAATTAGATTATGGATATCTTTTTGCCTAGGCCACACTGAGTGAAGAGGAATTATCTTGGGCCTCATATAATATAGTTAATGTACATAATTAATGTTAAGAGTTTATGGTCTTGTGTGATGGGATTACTAGCTATCCATCGCCTCATGCAGCCCATGGGCCGTGGGTTGGACACCCCTGAACTAGATGGTGTCGGACTGTATCAGCTATCATATCAATTAAAAATTTTAAAGTTTTTGGTAAGTGGCCTATAGTCGCCTAGTGCTGTCCTTTTGTTGGATCTTTCATTGTCAAGTAGGTTTTGCCAGATGTTAACCAATCTTCAATTTCGTCTCCTTGCAACATGTTGTTATATTATTATTATTAGGATTATTCAAGGCTATAGTGTTTTTGTTCTTTTATAATCCTTTTAGTTGACAAATAATTTTACTCAGTTATTTGATTTAATAAGCAGTATGAAAAGTTCTTAGGTTATATACAAAATCATATTAGCTTTGCAAATTATTTCCTTAATTGGCCGCATGAAATGAACATTATTTTGAATAAATAAAATGTTGCCAACTAATAAATCATCCAAAATTGCATAATTTTTATCTTTTACCTGTTTTAAGTGGATGCAGCACGGTAAAGCTAACCTAATGGTTGTTTCATTTTATTCTTGTGTGTTAGTATTAGTTAAGTTTAAAACTGTGTTTCTTGGCAAATGAGAAAAGAATTCTGAAGTATTAAGACACCCACTTTTCTGCTAGAATTTAATATGCAACTTTTTATTGGAAAATAATCGTCCTTGTCTGGCAAAATTCACCATGCAATATTTCTGTTAGTAGACATAATGTAATAAAGGCAGGGAGGGCTATTTATCACAACAAATTTTGAGGATTTCAGGATTCTTTTTATTATTTTAATATATTTCTTTGGTATTAAATCAGAAAAATGATAAATTACACCTGTCGAGGTTGCTTTTCCTTTTTGCTGGAAAATGATGAACAACCCAATTTTGCTGGTCATTTTGGCTTTTACCAGTACATACTTTTTTCCTCTTAAAAATTTATTGGCTCAGCTTTTAAAGAATAATACTGAAGTACTTTTTATTTCTTACATATGAAGTGTTTATAAATACTTCTGGTATTGCAAACTGTGACCTTTATAACATTGCATTAGTTTATCAGAGCAACTCTGGCTGTAGTGCTCACTTAACACAAGCATGCTTCATTCTGATGGGGATTATGCCAGTGTGGTAGGTTGAAGATTAAGCTCCCATTACATATATAACATTTTGTGAGAAGCACTGGATTTTTTTTGGCCATCACATTCCATTGACTCATTTTCAAAACACAGAGTACATTAAATTGCGGTTAATTTAAGAGGCTAAAAAATAATTAATTTATTTTTAAATGCCTTCTCATTGTTTAATTCATTCATATGTATATAATGTCCTTTCGGTAACAATTGCCATGTATTTCTTGAGATTGTTGCTTTTATTATGTATGAGGATTATTTATTGCTATGGGGGTTATGTAACACTTTAAAAATAATTTTAGAAAGGATAAAAGACATGAAAGGGGAGAAATGTTAAGCAACACGAGGCAACAAATGATTTGTGTTGCTGTCTTCTTTTGTATTATTTTAACACTTTTTCCAGGCTTGCATATTTAGAGATATATTAGCCCAATTTGATTTTAAGGCTCGGTTATTTGAATTATAAATCATTACGTCCCTTCTAGCTTGATCAGTCATGGAATAGCTTTGAATTCATTTACATAATGGAATGTGTTAGTGTTTCTTTTACGATGGTGCAGCAGTGCTGCTTTCATGTATTCTCTTTTGTTTCTAATAATTAACTTTATCATAATGTTTCCTGTAACTGGGTGTGTCTACTTGTGTGTCTACTGCTTTTGTTTGTTTTTGTGAAGTTACTGCATACAAATTGACTCTTACAATTTGAAGTTTCCACTTCCTCATGTTTGGATTGACTGAAACTTTTCTTTAGATTTAAGAAATGTAGAGTTCTCAACCTGAAATGTTTGGTTTAGGTTGGTAATATTTGCATTAATAATTAATAATTGAAAAAAATCTGGAAAAAAATTAAAATGAACATTTTAAAATCTTATCCATTACCAAAAAGGAAGGCAGCTTACTTAAAACTTGGGTTATTGAGCAATGAACCATGCAGTGATCTGAACCTGGCTTCCCCAATCTGGTACCTCCCAGAAGGATTGAGACTACATTCCAGAAGTCTTTCAGTTTTATTTGCAACCTATCTAGAAGCTACCAGCTCAAGAAGGTTGGTACTTCTTTACATATATTCATGTAAAAAAAAAATATGGCCATTTTCCAGTATTGATTTTAAGTGTGTTGATAACTATCATGAGTTTATGATCATGAAATCTAACCAGTCAGTTTTGTTTAAACTTTCTACATGCTTATAACATGAATTATTGCCATTATGTAAATAGTATTAAAAGTAAATTTCTAAATTTGAGGACAGATAAGGTGTATGCAGGTGAAACCTCAAAGATGTGGATATGTACTTGAGATAAAAGGAAATATAGGTATTTTTATATTTTCACTTTGATTTAAATAATTTCCAGATTGCCAGTAAAAAAAGGTCAGTAAAGATCAATTTACTGCTACAATTTCAATTCTGTTCCTACATCCTGGATACTGTAATGGTTGGTTCACAGATAGATGATAATTCAGAACTCAGTGGTATATACCACAAACTCCTCTGTTATCAGTAAAAAGAAATTCCTCCCTTCTTGTGCACAAAAATAAAAATAAAAATGAGAAAGCTCTGCCCTAAGGAGGATAAGGACAGGAATAATTCAATTGCTGAAATTCTTGTAACCCTCTGCCTTTCATCTCAATACTTTTTTAAAAGAAGAGTCTAAGTTCATAGAATCGTAGGGGCTGGAAGGTATCTTGGTGGTCTTCTAATCCAATCTTCCCAAGACACGAGTGCTTATTCCATCCCAGACAAATGATTGTCCAATCTTTTCTTGAAAACCTTCAGCAATGGAGGGCTCACAATTCTGGGAGGAAAGCTGTTCCATTGACTAATTGTTCTCACTGTTAGGACATTTCTCTTAAGTTCTAGATTGGATCTCCCTCCGACTAGTTTCCATCCACTGTGCCTTGTCCTGCCCTCAGGTGCTTTGGAGAATAAATCAATCCCATCTTTCCTGTGACATTCTTTCAAGTATTGGAAAATGGCTATCATGTCACCCTTAAGGCTTCTCTTCATTAGACTAAAGTTATTATTCCCTTAGTTATTCATCATATGGTTTAGCCTCCAAACCCCTTATCATCTTTGTTGTGCTTCTCTGCACTCTTTCTAGGTCTCACCATCTTTGTATTGTGGTGACCAAAACTGGACACAATACTCCAAGTGTGGCTTTACTAGTGCATTCTAGAGAAGTACTATCACTTCTTGTGATCTTGGTGCTTTCCCTTTGTTGATGCAGCCTAGGACTGCATTGGCTTTTTGGCAGCTGCAGCATACTACTGGCTCATACTTAAGTGATGATACACCAGGACGTGTAGATCCCTCTCACAGGTACTACTATTGAGCCAGTACTGCCTATTCTGTATCTTGTTTGGTTTTTCCTGCAAAAGAGCAGAACTTTATTTTTCTCATCAATTAACTGCATCTTATTGAATAGGGCCCAGTGCTCAAGTCTGTCAAGATTCTCCTGAATCTTGAGTCTGTCTTCCAAAGTGTAAGCAGTTCCCTGCAGCTTGGTGTCATTTGCAGATTTGATCAGCGCTTGGCAAGTTACGTTGTCCAAAAAATACTTTGTCCAAAATTAATTCTTCAAAGTAAGGTTTTCAGTTTTTAAGATTCTTAGTGTTTATTAGTTTGGATAATAGGTTTTGAACTATTTCCCAGTAATGATGCCAACTGTGGTAAATTGATAAAGGCACCCTCAAATTGAGTTTGATTCTTGGTGACTATAGGAAAGTTCAAATAGTTTGTCTTTTTCAACAATCTAGAAATGGATTTGCCTTCTCCAAGATGAATGTATATTTGCTTATTAATTTTCAAAGGCCATGAAAGATTACACCCATCCCACTTTTCCCATTGTTGTATATTTCCCATTGGTTTCCTTAAAAAAAAAACATATATGCATGTGCGCTCATCTATATACAATTATATATACATACATACATACATACATACATACATACATGAATAAAAGAATAAAATACGATCACCAGGAGGGTTGAAGTAAGAATACTTTACTAAAAATATACTTATACTAAAAAGTTGCCAAGCTTTCGCTGGGGGAACTCCCCAGCATCGTCAGGGCTAAAAGGCCATTACAATAAAGGTGGTTTAAGTAGGTTCAAGTAATGTTTGCGCATGGCTCCTAGACTGTGTTACTGGCCCTGATTGGCCAGCTGATAACCAAGATGTGTCTATAAAGTTATGTTCTTTTCT
This sequence comes from Crotalus tigris, assembly GCF_016545835.1. Lineage (NCBI taxonomy): Eukaryota > Metazoa > Chordata > Lepidosauria > Squamata > Viperidae > Crotalus > Crotalus tigris. The sequence goes on from NW_024100565.1 coordinate 453,306, forward strand.
TCGGATGCCCTTCCCTATCCCTCCACTTCCCTTCCTCTTCCGATAATACCAACGCCTGCCGTATCGGGGGGAGGATTCAATCTGATGTTTTCTTGTGTCTTATGATCTCAGATAAGAGCTGTTGACATGACAAAGGAGGAGAGAGGTATACAATTGGGAAGGGATATTAACCCACAGTTAGTGGAACCCTATCCCCATCATAAGATACAAGAAAACATCAGATTGAATCCTCCCCCCGATACGGCAGGCGTTGGTATTATCGGAAGAGGAGGGGATGCAAGGTTACTAACGCCTCCAAAGACCAATAGTGGAAGGATAGGGAAGGGCATCCGAAGAAAAGAACATAACGTTATAGACGCATCTTGGTTACCAGGTGGCCAATCAGGGCCAGTAACACGGTCTAGGAGCCGTGCGCAAATGTTACTTGAACCTACTTAAACCACCTTTATTGTAATGGCCTTTTAGCCCTGACGATGCTGGGGAGTTCCCCCAGCGAAAGCTTGGCAACTTTTTAGTATAAGTATATTTTTAGTAAAGTATTCTTACTTCAACCCTCCCGGTGATCGTATTTTATTCTTTTATTCATAATTATGCCTGGGAGTCGCATTTTTACCAATATTCTTGAATATATATATATGTATGTATGTATGTATGTATGTATATATGTATGTGTGTGTGTGTGTATGTGTGTGTGTGTGTATTTATATATTATAAAATTTGGATTGCTAACAAAGAATTAAGGGAGAATGGGATAGCTATTTCGACTTTCTTAACTCTCTTCAGCCAAACTTACCCTTCTGAGATTTGAGCCTGGGCTGTGTGCATGTTAGGCAGCTGTATTAACCTCTAGGCCACAGGCTCTTTCTCACTTTGTCAGCTGTATCAGGGAGGGAAGAGAAAGGGGGAGGAGATTTACCTTGAGTGTTTCTTGATGCACCCTGTCAGCCCAAATATGGGAGGAAGAAATCTTTCTTTTTCTTTTCTTTTGCCTGTATATACATACACACATACATATATACATATATGTTGTTAACTCTTATTTGTTGTTAGAATTTTAAATGATGTGTGTGGTATTAACCAATTAATTTGACTGTGTTATTTTCCTTAACGAAAAATACTTATATCCTTTTAAAAAAGCTTGTGAAAATAGATGCTGTGAAGTTCATGCTACAAAATCATATGGTAGGCCTTTTTAGTTTGTTTTAATATTTTTAAAAATTGCTAATTTTAAATCGTGAATAAATTTATTTTGTTATCTGTTCTTTACTACCAGAGTAAACACTTTCCATTCTTGGGTGTCAATGATAATTATGGTTTGACCGATCTTAGATGCAGAACAACCTTCTATACTGCTCTTACACGTCTCCTCATGGTAGATTTGGGTAAGAATGTGTTCATCTTTTTTCTTCTGGTATTGCACAGATTTCTTTACAGTGTTCTTAATAATTAATTCTTAATAATTAATTCTTAGCACTAGTGCTATTTTTTTTTCAGCCAAAATAAAACCATGTTAGATAATTCTGAAAATGTTATGTTGAAATCTAGTAACTTAGATTACATATAAAGAAGGCAAATTTTGAGGTTTGCATTCATTAAAGGGTAAATTATTGAGTCCTAAAGCATGTTTCAGGATATGCAAATGCATCTTCTTTTTGCAGCTTATCTCAATACACTTATCTCTTTGTAACTTGCACTGTACATTCTCTGCTTATGTTATTCAGAACCTTCTAGAGCTACGTTTTGTATTTGTCACTTTCCATTCTCATCACTTTGAAAAAAGAATTAATTAAAATTCTAGATAAGCCCAATCTAACCACAAATCTTCGTAGAGAAATTCTCGAATTTTGGAAAATAATTTAATATCAGAGTTACATCTTTGATTTTAAATTCTTACCAAGAATTTGGTCCAACATTGTATTAATCTCTAATTAGATTCTTCCAATTTCTTAAGGTTTTTTTTTCCAACTACCATAGCAGTTACACATTTGGAACCTTTATCTTTAATCTGTGACTCCTTAATATATTTTAAATAGACTCATAGTGTTATTTCTTTCTTTCTTTTTTCCGAAAGTGGGCTAAAGGTTATATGGTTATAAAAGCTGCATTTTTAAAGTACCAACAGTATGGAAGTAAACATTTTCTTCTGGTGGGTACTCCATGTATCTCACACAAAATAAATAAATAAATAAATAATAACAAATCTGATGTTGGAGAAATGACATGTAGTTAAGTAATGCCTTCACTACCAAGCACTTCCCTAAACAGGAGAGTACAGATAGTCTTCCCACTTGTGAATTCTCTGGGAAAAAAGCATTAAGACTGTTCAGTTTTGAAACTTGCAGTGCACAATAGCCAAAGAGACTTTATAGCCTATCTGCAAATGTAAGATATTGAAATAGTTGTTGATGGCTACAATCATGTTTTTCCTACTTAGCAGATTGTAAACACGGTCTCATTACTGGCAAGCCAAATACCTTAATACTCTGGGTTGGGTATTCTAAATTTAGAAGTGATCAAAATAACTCAGCGAGTAAGTTGAGAAAGTGAAAAATGTTTTAGCATTGTAACCCTGATCCCTTCATCCAATTTTCTCCTCCCAGTCATTTCAGTGGAATTTCACCTTACTTTGAACAGTCCTAGTCAATCTCCATGTGATTCTCTAGAACTAGCTCTCCATGTCACTCAATGAAGGGGTGTATCTAGAATTTCTGAGTCCATATTAATTTTATCAGACATGATGATGCCACAATAATTGGACTGTTTGTATCAAGAACTGTTGATAGTACAGTAAAGCTGTGTATTTCATTTGCCTGGAGGACTCTGTTTCTCAACCTGTTGTCATTATCTTCCTACTCAGTGGAATCCTATCAAAAATAACTATAATAACCCTAACCATAACCAGACTAATTGTATACAGATAGCCTCCTGATGACCATGTCAGCCTTGGTTTTCTCTCTGCCATCTGTTAAAATAATTAGATACCTCTCACAGGATGCTTAGGTCTGGATCTTTATGGGGGCAAAAATGATCCCTCATTATTCAGTCTAACAATGTGGAACATTCTTATATGGTTCTCCCTGCATTCAAGCCCAGGAGACACTTATAACTGCAAAATGAAAACAACACTGTAGTGAGCAAAACCTATTCTTGAAAATGAAAGGTATTTGAAATATTTGTAACCAAAAACCAACTGACCACATCTACTGTTTGATATACTACTTGCTTTCTACTGTTGAGAAATATTTGACTTCTCATCCCTAATGGTTCATCACTTTCTAGTGGATGCGATACTGTATCCCATCTCCCACCTCTAGCAATTTAATTAAATGCTTCCTAAAAAGTTTGAACCTTTAACAGCTTGTTAAAGTAGGCAAAGATATTGTGCCAATAGCACTTTGGTAACATATTGAGTATCACTATGAATCCAGTGATCTACCTTCATGTGATATCCATTATAAATTGGAATGCTTGATAAGGAGAGCAGATCCATTATGGCTTGGAAGTTTAGCCAAACCTCTGGACAGATCATAGTTCAAACCTGTGTTTTAATCCATACAGAGAGTAGCCAAACCTGGCTGTTCCTTGCATAAACCCTTTTGAACACTTCTACCACTATGTATATGTGAATTATAGAGACAATGTGAATTATAGAGGATCAGAGTATTTATTTGTAATTGATTTCCTGGATCAGTGGATTCAAGCATCACATACACTGTAATAGTATCTGGATCCAAATATGTACAGAGAGATAAGAGTAGAGCCTCTGGATGTTAACATTATGTTCCTGCTTCTTGCTTTTGGGGTAGCAGCTTAATCATTTATGCTGTCATCACCTATCCTGCAGGCTGTCTAACTTTGTATCTATCCCCTAATTCTTTTTTTTTATTACTGTTATTCATTTATAACATAAAATTTGAAAATACAAAAGCAAATAGGGGACAACAATAGAGAAAAGGAAAACAAAAAAGACGTGAAGAAAGGGAGGGGAAGAAACAAAAGGCATTGATTTCCGACTCTCTCCGTTGCAGTAAAATCAGACATTAAAATCTAACTTTTTACATTTCTATAGTAGTATGCACTAGGTATTTTTGTATCTGCAAATCAGTCAAATCGGTAAAACCCAAAATCATAATATCATTTTTTTCCACCTCAAGCACAAAGTCCAGAAGCGATCTCTAAGTAGAAACAAAAGTACTTACATTCTTTTCTTTTATCAGCACAGTCAATTTGGCCATCTCTGCTAATTCCATTTGCTTTTGTAACCATTCATCCATGATAGGAATTGAGGCATCCTTCCACTTTTTTGCATTAGACCCAGAAGGAAAGTTTCTGGTTTATTCTTTATGTTCACTTTAAGAATTTTCTGCATTAATATAGGAATCCTATTCCAATATTTCTTTGCCTTATCACATGTCCACCATAAATGATAAAATGTCCCTTCTTTACATTTACATTTCCAACATTCATTTGAAATACCTTTATACATTCTAGATCAACAGTCCCCAACCCCCGATCCATGGACCAGTACCAGGCTGCGGCATGCCAACAACCGGTCCACACAAATAAAGCCCCATTCACAGGATACAGGCAGCACACAAAACCACGCCCCCTCCAGTCCGCGGAAAAACCTGTCTCCCTGTAACCAGTCCCTGGTGCCCAAAAGGTTGGGAACCTCTGTTCTAGATAACTTATCTGGTGTTAAATACCAGCAACACATCATTTTGTAAAAATTTTCTTTTAAGTTATAATTTAATATGAATTTTAAACCTTTTATCCACATATTCTCCCATTGTTCAAGCATCACATTATACCCAAAATTTCCTGCCCACCGGATCATACAATGTTTTACATGTTCATTTTCCAAATTCAATTTTAATGATGTTTATAGATCTTGGCAATTATATGATCATCACTATCACATAGTAGGATTTCCAATTCTTTTTTTATTAAACTCAAAACCATGGCCTTTTTGTTCTAGTTTAAATCTTTCATTCCTTTGTTGATAATGTAAAGCAATGACAAGTGTGACTTCCGAATCTAATTCTTCCCTAGTCTCCAGAATTGAAAGATATTATTGCACCATACATCTGCCAGTCCGGCTTCACCATCATTTCATTTCTAAAAGAAGCTTCTTGGGGGGACACCCTTAGGGACAGTTTTGCAAAAAATCTAGTTTTATATTTATTCCAAACTCTTAATATGGCATGTCTAATAAAATGATTATTAAAATCAACATTTACTTTTACTTTATCGTACCATGTAGACCCATGCCATCCAAACCTTAATTCATGGCCTTCCAAATCAAGCAGCCTCTTATTCTGGAGGTTTACCCACTCTTTTAACCAAACCAAACAGGATGCATCAAAATAACAATTTCAAATCTGGCGTACTCAGATCCCCTCTTTCCTTGGCATCTTGCATTAACTTATATTTGATTCTTGGTTTCTTTCCTTGCCATATAAATTTAGAGATATCCCTCTGCCGCTGTTTCATCATACTGAAGCCGCGCCTACCCTCTTGCCAGCAATGCAAAAAGAGTTGTGATATGTCACGACACGTGATGTGGCGAGTTTGACACCCGTGATTTAAAACTTCCATCACCAAAATAAACAACAAGGGAGACGAGGGGCATCCTTGTCTCATACCCTTTTGAATGTTACATGGATCAGTTAAATTACCATTAATAACAATTTTTGCTTGCTGTGACATGTAAATAGGTTTAATTCCTTGAATAAAGCTCTCTCCAAAGTCCATTTCTTCCAAGATTTTAAACATAAAAGTCCAATTTAAATTGTCAAAAGCCTTCTCTGCATTCAGGAATATTAAAGCTGCCTGTTTCTAATTGTGGTATTATAAACATTCAGTGATATTCAGAACTTAACTGTCTTTTTGGCAGAAAACCAGATTGGTCTTCATGCAAAATGTTCTTTAGTCTTTCTGCCAGAATTGCAACAAAGAGTTTATATTCATTGTTCAATAGTGAAATTGGTCTATGATTCTTTGTCTTTGTAGGATCTTGGCCTTCCTTCGGTAATAACACAGTATTAGCTTCTTTCCATGTTTGGGTATCCTTCCCTCCTGAAGTATATCATTCATTATGTCCTTTAGTGGCCGTAGAAGTTCCTCCTCAAAGCACTTAAAGTATTGACTTGTAAGGCCATCTGGTCCTGGAGCTTTACTTAGTTTCATATTTTTTAATAGTTTCTGGTATTTCGAAGACTGTTATTGGATCATTCTTAAGTTGCCTCTAGGATTGTGATAACCTTTGTCTTAAAAGACATTTGTCTATTTTAGACCTATCCAACTTGCTTTTTATACAAGTTAGAATAAAAATTATGAAGTCTTTTTAATGAGTTCATTGTCAGTTATTACCTTATCCCCTTCACAAATTTTCTCAATCATTCGCTTTTCTCTTTCCTTCCTTAATTTATATGCCAACCATCTCCCTGGTTTATTTGCAAATTCAAAATGTCTTTGTTTCACATACTTCATTTTTGTTTCTGTTTCTTGAACTGTTAACATAGACAATTGATGCCTTAACAGTTTAATTTGATGTGAAATTTTCACATCCTTAGGTGTCTTTTGCCACTTAGTTTCTTTCTGTCTAATCTCATCTAATATTTTTTGCATCTTTTTCAGAGATTTCTTCTTCTCTGAACAATTATACTATATGAAATAACCCCTCATAACAGTCTTACTTGCATCCCACACAGTTGTTAAAGCTGTTTCTCTACCTACATTATTATCAAAATACTCTTTTAATTTTACTTTCTCCTTCTCTATGTAATCTGCTTCTCACAAGCCAATTGTGAAGCACATAGGTGAATATAAGACCTGAAGCACATAAATGGTGATCATGTGATCATGAGGTGCTGCAATGGTTGTAAATGTGTGCTGGTTGGGAAACACCCAAATGGTGATGTTGGTATATGCTCTGACAGTCATAAATGTAAGGATTGATCAGAAACCTTTTTTAAAAAAAAACTGTAATAGTTTAGTGTGGCTATTAAGTGAACAGGGCAAATAAAATCCCATGATTGCCGGTCTTTTCAAAAATTGTATTTGTGAATACAATTGCGCGTTTATAATACATCTGTATCAATGCAGTTTAGATCAGAATGGTTTGTGTATGTGTTCTGAATTTCTTGTTCTTAGTTCATTGTTACTTAGTTCATTATTTCAAAATGAATTATTAAAGTTTCATTGATCACCAAAAGTGACAGACCATTAATTTGACAGAACTTCAAAAGATGTAGCAATAGTACCATTTTATTTCTGAATGCAAAAAAATTACTCTGAAAACTAAGTAGCTTGTGTACTCCTGCTATATAGATATGAACACCCTTCCCCTGCGATCTGGGAGGATCCTATGCTTCTAGACTTCCCAAAAACCATGAACATCTGGCTTTTTGTAAAGCATTGGGGTAGTGTGAAGCTGGAGCCCAGAAAGTGTGTAGTGGAGATGTGTGGGGATCTGTGACAGTTGGCGGTATGAATGTTTTGGCTTTTTTGTTTTTATTTTATTTCATTGTGAGCTGCCCAGGATCATGTTGCATAAGATAGGCAGCTTTATAACTCTCTTAAATAAAAATATATATAAATGATGTCCTATGACACCACAGTTACAATATGAAATGCTTCGTTTGTTTGTTTGATTCTTGTCATTCCACTCCTGCTATTCCCCGCTTCCTTTTTTCTTTCTCTCTCCAGGAGTTGCTCTATTTTCCATGCCTATTCTTATTAACAGTATTTCTTATCCTAATTAATTCTTATTTTGGAGGGGGATAGTGTATGTTTTCCAGAGGTGCTATATTAACAATGTTTGACATATTAGTGATTTTTGTGGGCAACATGAAGAGGGCAGCTCAGATTCATAATGAGAACAAAAAGGACATTATCCAGGCAAAATGACAGTTCTTTCTAGATTAACAGATTAATGTTCCTTTCCCAACTTTCCCACTTTCCTTCTGTTCCCCCACCTCTTATTGAGGAATCTCAATATTACACTCTTGAATTCTTATGGGACTATTTTGAACGTAGCTTTCCTTAGCGATTTTTCCCTAAAGAATGTTGAGCATCAGTGAAACCTCTAACTATAGGGTGTTCATATTTTCTTTGAATCATATATGCTATAGTTTCAGCTACATTAGCTTGACGTGAATTGGCAATGGAGAGTATGCTAGTCAGTAGAGTTAACTGAAGAAATGTTCCCAGTGTAAAAGAAGGCATAGCTCCACTTACGTATTTACTAATATTACCATGGATGTGATAGCTTCACAATTCCCTTTAACTATGACCCTTGTGTTGACAGAGGTGGCCTGTAAAAAAAAATAAGCATATTCATTTAAATGCAGGTGGTGTTTCAAAATTCCATAAGGCCAAACACCTGAGTAGGATTCAGATGAATTCCTAAAATAAAAGAACAAAGGAGAATAGCAACAGGCTGTGAAATAATTGCTAGCAACTGCTTGCTCAGTCCATGTGTTTACTAAAAGAAGTCATTCAGATTAGCTTTGCATAACCCAAAGTTTTTGTTTAATTTGTATAACAGCGACTATGTCAAATTCTTTAATAATATTCGTGTTTATAGTTGTGTCCTCTCCCCTCCTTTTCTTGCAGGAGAAGATGAGGATGAGTTTGAGAACTTCATGCTTCCCCTGACAGTTTCATTTGAAACCTTAGCCCAGATATTTAACAATAGCTTTAAGCAAGAGGAAGCAAAGGTAGGTTACTCTGAATAGAAGGAGAAATCTTGCTCATCATAGTAAATAGTGGTTTTAAATATGTAAAATTAATCACATTTAAATCCTATTGAATTCAGTGGAAGTGAGTTATGAATAATTCTATTCTCCGTTTGAAGTCCATATGATCAGCTTTGGCTACATGGTTGAATTTTTCTTACCCTTGCATGTATGGAATGCTGTCTTTTAAAAGCAGATATTCCATAAATAAATTTGTAACTGCTGGACTTTCAAGTGTGATCCTACACTTCCCATGGAAAGGGGAAAGTATGAAATCTGCCTCATAAGAGCCTTGCAAAGCATTGACAGGGCACAATAGTAAATCAGAGAGCATTGGCTTCTTTTCCTTTACTTACGGTGGCTCTGACTCTCATCTTGACTTGACACATGCCCTGTAGTTTGGTCTGTGTTCCTCAAGACAAGTTGTTAAGTGACTGAAGGGGCCACAACAAATGTAACTAATTACTAGTCTGTGTTGATTGCCCAAAGAGAAGAGTAAAGGCTTTGCCATCCTTTGGGGAGAATAGGATTCCATTAGGGATTTTTCCCCCTCAAGAACTTTATTCATAAAAAGATGAAATTAAACATGGGCACTGCACATGAAAATATCACCACAAAGAGCTCCATTCTCTCCTTTAGATTTAATAAGAGACATATATGGCATTATGCCATTTATTTAGTCTCTTCCCTTCCTTTTTAGCAACAAGTAGACAAGGTTTAAAACATGATGTCGCATTATAGTTTCCCTTATTAAATAGGAGCCAGACATATGACTGGTGTTTTTAGTTGTAGTCCTGTAGTCTACACTGTATTTAGTTCCCCTGCTGATTACTGCTTTTGAACAAGATCTAAAATAAATGTTTAGCATCCTTTCCTTGTGTAATTTTGTCTCTTGCATATTAAATACTTGTGAGCTTGTATGCTTGTCTGTCTGTTTAATTTACATATTACAGCTGGGTGTGAGTAGATTTATAGAGGACCAGATACACAAGCTTAAAACGTGTATGCTTAGAACATCTCTTCTAAACAGGAATTTAATATATAAATCAAGAGTTTATTAAATGGCTGGGCATATATGTATAAATAGGAACTGGTCTTGAAGTATTACATTCTTAAACCCAACAAAGTGATTAGGATAACTGATAGCTAAATAAGGTTTTTATGTGCCTGTGGGAGCCATATTAGGATTGATTTGACAAGTCAGTTCAGCTGTGGCAACAGTCATATTATCTAGCACAACATTATGTTTTATTAGTAAAATCCTTAAGTGTAGCAAGCTGTTTGTGTCAAAACAACAGTATATTTTAAGGGGAGAAAAGACTTGCTAAGTGGAAGCTGTATTATCAGGAACAAAACACATTAGCATAACATTACATTAAATAAATTGCATTCTTGTATTATGAACAAACAGTTAACCATGCACTCTAGAGTGGCTATTTCAGATATGTTGTGTAATATTCCTAGAAGCTCTATCAGTATTTTTTTTTTTTTAGCATTTTAAAGTGTGATGGGAGACTCACTAGCATCATTACTATTTCTCCTTCTCTGATGCATTTCAAGGAACATAAGCCCCAATTCAGAAAGCTATGTATTAATTCCATAGATTCAAAACATTTCTGAGCTACTTGTTCAAAGAGTACTCCACTCCACTTTGCTAGCTGTAGGAAATTTAGGGGAAGTTAAAAAGGGGTTCAGGGACAGAGCCAAGACACTTTGGTGCTTGAGAAGGAGGAAAAGAAGACATCACTGCCATTCCCTTATTATACAGAAGCTGCCATACAGAAGCAGTGGAATCTCAGTTCAGTATTTGTAAGGGGCGCAAGGTAGCTTATATAAGTGAAAAGGAAAATGGGATATCTTTCCTTCCAAAAATAGCAGCCATGAAGTTCTAGAAAAAATAGTCACTGGGGAGATTGCTACTGCTGCTGCTACTACCGCTACTACTACTATCACTACTACTACACTACTACAAATAATATTGCAGCATCTCCTGACTAAAGCATCTATCTTACTTTGTAGAATGATAAGGCATAGTATCAAACACATCTAGTGAACTTACGGACATACTTGATTTGATTTGATTCATATAGCTACAAAACTTTTAAAAAAATGCTGCTCCAGACAGCATACACCCATACAAACAGAATTATAAGTTTATTTTATTTTCATTTATATGTAGTCTATCATCATTATTATTATTATTATTACAAATATCTAAAGGTGGCAAATATATCCAACTTTCTTCCTCCTGTTTTACCCACAACAATAACCCTGTGAGGTGCGGTAGGCGGAGAGTGAGTTACTGACCTAAAGTCACCTAGTTGGCTTTTATGGCCAAAACAGGACATGAACTCAAGGTCTCTGGTTTTCTGGCCTGGTGCCTTAATCATTAAACCAAATTGGCTCTCCTACAATCAAAATTCAACCAAATACATAACATATCTTCAGTTCATTGGATGAGCTCTTTTCATCTAACATTATCCATGCTCTTCTAACCCTATGCCTGAGGGAACAACCAGGTCTTCAACAGCTTCCTGAAGGTTAGCAAGGTTGTAGCAAGTCAAATGTTCAGATGGAGATGAAAATGGTATTCACCATCACAGAGAAGGGATGCTTCCTAAGTTCTGTCAGATGACATTATTTTACAGAAGATAACGAGCATGCCCACTCTGTTGGAGTATGTGGGATGGGCAGAAACAACTAGAAAAGAGACAGAGACCTAGTCTTACACCATGCAGTCCAGCACCTTTCATTGCACCTTGAAGCCTACTGGAAGCCAGTATAGCAGATTACTGGATGCTATATGGATGTACTGATAAGCACCCGTGACTATCTGTGCTGCTGCATTCTGGACCAATTGCAGCTTCCAGAAGGTTTTCAAGGGCAATCATGTAGAGCATTGCAGTAATTCAGCCAAGAGGTGACTACAGCATGAGTAATTACAGGCAAGCCTCCTGGTCCAGATACATACACAATTGGTGCAGTAGACAGAGTTGTGCAAAGAATCCATGGCCACAGCTATCACTTGTCCTTGGAGCAGGATCTGGAGGCCCAAGAGGACCCCCAGATTGCATACCAAGCCTGAGGAGTGCCCCCCTCCTTCAAAAGCAAAGATAGAAAATTTCCATTTCTCAGACAAGGAGGCTTCAAACCTCACAGTTACTCAATTTTGCTAAACTTGAACCCAAGCTTGTTCTTCCCCATCCAGGCTCCAGGCACTAAGAAGTATTGTCAATAATATCACTAAGATGTCCAGGAGCAAAGATATACAACTATTACGACATACTAATTATATTTCACTCCCTCCTATCAGATAGCCTCTCCCAGCAGTTTCCTGTATTTGTTAAACAAGTGGGGAGAGATGGAATCTGAGGCACTCTACAAATAATAATAAAGGCAGGAGAGATATGTAACACTGTGCCTTCCAGCTGCAAACCCTACTCCATGGCTCAGAAGGATCCATGACCAGTGATATGAAAAACAACTGAGAGATTGAGAAGGTCCAGGTTGGATGCACAATCCTCATCTTGTTCCCTCCATAAATCATCATCAAGTGAACTCAAGTGCTGTCTCTTATAGCCAGTTCTCAATCCATACTGGAAAAGTCTAGATCAACGGTTCTCAACCTGTGGGTCGGGACCCCATTTGGGGTCGAACAACCATTTCATGGGGGTCGCCAAACAACGCAGTCCGCCATTTTTTCCCCCTTTTCCTTAGCTGTGCTACTCCCTTTTATTCTATTGGCTTTTGAAAGCCAATAGAATAGACTCTCTTGAATAGAGTCTAATTCTATTGGCTTTCAAAAGCCAATAAGAATTGTCCAAGTTGTCTCTGCAGCGAAGGCGAGCTGTCTGGAAGTTTCCACTCCTCCCTGCTGAGCAACTACTAAAAATGTAAGTAAAAGAGGGCCAGGGGTGGGAGGTGGGAGGCCGGCGGGCGCAGGGAGGGTTGCTGGTGCGCGTGGGGCCCAGCGGGTGCCTTACCTCCCTTGGGCTGGGCCAGCTGGTGGTTGGCCTGCGCCGTCTCTGCCCTTGCCAGCTACGCCTTGGCCGGCGCAGGGGGCAGCACCACGCATGCGCGGCGCTCCCGGGCAGGGAAAGTCCTTGACGTACGACCAGTTGGGTACTCCTTGACTTACGACTGGTTGGGTAGTCCTCGACTTACGACTGGTTGGGGGTCGCGGCATTAAAAAGGTTGAGAACCACTGGTCTAGATAATACACTTTCTTGAGAGCCCTATGGAATTGTAGCCTAATCACTTCCTTATAAGTGAAAGGTTGGAAACTGGATGGAAATTGTCCAGTTATGTTGGAGCCATAACAGAAGTGTTGGCAGAAGCATTCCCTCTCTCAAACCCTTACAAGTTCTTGAAAGGCTTATAAGAATGTGGCTAGAAATGATTAGAATATCAGTATGTATTAAATCATGATAAAACTGGTGATTTGATTAGCAGATTCTTGAGGGAAAATATATGAAAAGTGTTCATCTCATTATTCATCTTTGATTCTAAAATATGCATTGCCAATTTACTCTTGAACTGGTAGACCAGTTAGAATAGTTCTTCTCAAACCTAATGCTATCCATGTATGTTGGACTACAATGACCATTAATCCACCTACTCAGTGTACATGTGCCATTTAAAAGTATATATGCTCTATTTCATTATTTGATCTATAATGTCATTTAAAATTAAGATTTGGGTTTTAAACAACCCGGATGAAAGATTGCAATTTGTTGTCACTTGCAGACTTTATCGGTATTGAAAGCACAACGTTCATGTACTGTCTTACATGACATAGAAGCATTCTTACTGGGGATGTTGTTGTTTTTTTAATGGAGTTCCAGTGTTACATCCCTAAACTAGCAAGTTCTTAATGACCCTAGAAAGTGATTGCTTTGATTACACTTTAACGGTATTTGCAAATAAAATCACAAGTAATTAAGGGGAAATCTCCAGGCTTTTGAGCAACTTTGATGCATGATAACTGCCTGATTCAGCTCCATCTAGAGTAATGCTGTGTAGACAAGAGCTACTGAGATCAATAGCAACATAATGATAGTGGCAGAATTAAGTGAGTAACCTGAGAACTATGCCTTCAGAATGCATGCAGCTGCCACAAGCCGGGCCACACAGTGCACTCCTTGCTTCCGTCCTAAATGTTCATCAAAAGACGCCCTGCAGGAAAATGGAGTTAGATGCTCTTTATTGCTGATCGTGTCTCTTGCCACATTTATCAGGGAAATTGGATTAGCAGTTGGCAGCTGCAGGTAGACAAGGTTCTGCAGTGATTAAATATGCAGCTTGGCTGCATTTGTTGTGACAGACCTTTAGTAAATTCTACTGTAAGCACCATCTGTCTAATTTGTATAAAGGAAAACTCCATGCTCTAAGCCACTGCTAAAGAACTAGATTTGTTGTTTTATCATAAAATCAACTTTTCTACTGAAATCTTTTAAGCACAATTTATTAGGTTAAAGGAGTGTTTTTGTTTGTTTTTTGTTTAGATCTTAATGAATAAATAATGTGTAAAGTGCTTTCAGGTACTCTGTTTTGTAAAGGATGAAAATAAAAATAATCTGTTTTGCTCTTGAGTAAAATATTTAGCATTCCTGTTTTCAAGGAAGTGACATTGCTAAAATATAATTTAGAAAATGGCCAGTGACTGCCAAATTCATTTAATTTGTGACTTCTAATAGTGTTTTCTAATTGGCTTTTATACATCTGAAATGTGTAGTTGAAATATAATTGAGGCAAGATAGCTTATCATTCTTGAACTACATCTGAAATTAGCAATAGGGTTCATAAACAATATGTTCAGTTTTGTTTTCCAGAAAATGCTAAAAAAAATACATGGAGACAATTTTCATGTCAAAGTATTAGCTGGATGGGAAACTCATGTTCCAAAAGGATAGCCTATTTTCTTCAACTCTATTCTCTTAATCCCCTAGATTGGACCTGAAAATTCTGCTCAGTAATATGCTAACTTTCTCTATTTAATGTCAGTGTATTCTGATATTATTTATGTGATTAGTTTGAAAGAACAAGTAAAACAATGTGTCTGAGGAAGAAGAGTTGTTAAATAGCATCATGCTATTTATAGCTGGTTCACCCAAACTCAAAGCTGTTGAATTATTTAAAATCCTTGATTTCAGCTTGCACACATTAAAAGTTTTCACACTAAGTGCCAAATGTTGCAAACAGCACTTTAACAGAATGATTTTGCTTTGATCCCTGTAGCAGTTCCTGAATAATTTATCACAGGTTATTGCCTTAATTCTGGAGAGGGATAGTGCAATAAAGGCAGATGAAAACACTCCAGTTGAAACACCTTGGGGCCTGCTCATTCCTCTGACATGGCTCTTTTGTTGGAACTATTTAGAGGTTATTAAGACGTGTCTGTAGAATTAAGAGTCTGCTGTAAGGATGAAGAAGACAGCCATCTTAATTCTAAAGACAAAGCACTATGACCCCTCACCTTTTTCTTGGCTGTTATTATAGAGCAGAATTATGAAGGTAATATTATAGCTGCACCCAGAAGTACTACTATACTTAAAAGTGTATCAGACGTTTCCATTATAAAATCCTGTTTTGGGGTGTTGAATGGTATCTTATCTAGCTAGCAAGTTAGACTGACATAGACTGTTGCTGTATACAGAAATTTCATGTTCTGTTGATATCCCCTTCCCTATCTCGGAATAACTTTTAAAGCCATGAAACTAGAGTTTTGAAAATCAAGAGATTACTTTTTACATAGTCCCAAAAAAGTAATTTTAAGAATAGTTCTCTTTTTCTTTATAGTTAATTATAAAATATGCAACTTTCATTTGAAAATGAAAATATTCATAAGTTTGGTTACTAAAAAAATGTGTTTGCATGTTTTTCCATGTTCAGACTTGAAATATATTTTTGGATTATTAAGGCATACTACTGAAATGAATCCCACATAAAATTAAAAACATGTACAATGTGTAAATATAAAATATAACAATGGCAACCAAGGCCATAACAAACAACCAAAAGGAGACTCCACTCAACTGGGGGGGGGATGCCCGGGGGGGGGGAAGCCAGCTCTGTTTCCTAAAAGTGAGCAGACCTGTCTGGGGCCTGTCATATATTGGGGGTGGGGGGTGGAAGAGATTGTTCTAAAACCAGGAGTAACCATAGATGAGGCACTCTTTCTAGTCCCATAAGATGGCAGGATTTAAAACAGGATCCCCAACCTCTTGTCCACAGACCCAGACCAGTGCGTAGCATGTTGGAAACTGAGACATGCAGGTGGCAGGTGAGTGCAGGAAGCTTCATTTACACATGCATAGGACCTAGGTTGTGTGCACAAAACCATCCTCTGCCGTTGCTGCTGGTCCATGGAGCCAGAATGGTTGTGGATTACTGATATAAAATACAGAACCTGAATGCAAGTTCTGTTGTTCCATTCTTTATATCACCTTTCATGAAAACCCAGCTGATAATGTGAATACCAAAGACCTATTTTCATTTTTTTTTCCCCAGGCAATGCCACCTTGAATTTATTCTTTTATGTGAAGTCAGTTATATGAACCTAGAGCCATTTTTAAAGTCTGCCATAAGCTAATAAATGGGTTATTGGTCCTTACATAAGTTTTGGCTGCTGTAAATAACTACTTTTAAATCCCTACTTTTAGGATGTTGTTTGCTCTCAGCAAGTATTTGTATAATCATGCAGCAATTTTATTACAATATAGAGTAAGCAGGACTTTCTGGATAGTGAGAATGCCATAGTTCAATTGATTTTTATGATTATTTTCATTATTTTTTGGATAACAATGTTCCATATATTTATCTTATTTGCTGTTATAAACAACTAAATAATCCATTGGAATATGATTTCACTTTTTCTCATATATCAAATATTGTCAAGAGTTTCTCACATGGAAGGGATTAATTCATAGATTTAAGCTAGTGAAAGTCTAATCATGATAGAATAGAATAGAATAGAATAGAATAGAATAGAATAGAATAGAATAGAATAGAATAGAATAGAATAGAATAGAATAGAATTCTTTATTGGCCAAATGACACACAAGGAATTTGTCTCTGGTGCAAAAGCTCTCAGTGTACATACAAGTAATAGTGATAGATATTGTGATCATAAACAATATCATCAGGTGTGATCAGTCATGCCTATCCACACCTATAAGTGGATCATAAGCTTTCTAACAGACATGATAATGATGATGATGATGATAATGATAATGATGATGATAGATATTGCTTGTGAATGGAGAACATATAATCTCTATGCATATCTTCCTAGTCTTATATCCATGGAGACTAGGGCAACTACTGTAAAGTGGGGGTTGAGATTTTTCTACTTTGAACTATAGCATAAAGTTTGACTCCCATTTCATGGACTTTGGCCTTAATTCATGAACCCTAATTCATATGAATTAAAAGTTCTTCTTTCTCTGTAACTATGTCAGTTGATTTGCCCAAATATACGTTTGAGTTCTTTGTTCTTATGAAATCTTTGGCTTCAGAGAGACAGAAAGTGTTGAAAGTTGGCACAAGTATTGGGAACTAATTGAAGGGAAATGGGACTTTTGTTCTGGAATTATATACATATATTTACTTGAATTTTGGAAAAGATCAGAAAGATCTTTTAGAAAGAGTAGGCCTTGACTGGATTTTTAAAATAAAGATAATTATTGGAAGAAAAGCTCTTTGAGGTGTCACTCAAATAGCAGGAATCATGCAGAGTATTATCTTAAGGCTTTTGAAAATATTAAAGTAGCACATTCAGTAGTTTCCCTTTTTTTGAAGGAGTATTTTCATAAACAAGACTTATATTGATGGCTCCTTATAAATATAGTTCTAAAGAATTGTAGTATAATCTGACTCTAGAAAAGCTATACGATGGTCTATTCCATGTAGAGCAGGGGTGTCAAACCCAATTTCATTGAGGGCCGCATCAGCATTGTAGTTTCCCTCAGGGGGGCGGGTAGGTGTGACCAGGGTGGGTGCAGCCTACTGGGTGGGCGTCGATGGAGTGGGTGTGGCCTACTGGGTGGGTGTGACCAGCTCTACATCGTTCACGTCAAGGGTGCCTGGGCAGGAGTGGGACGGATCTGAGGGTCTCTGGCAGAAGGGGATGGGACCAGGGCAAGTGCTAAGGCATGGTCCACTGGAGGAGCCTCACTGTTCCTCTCAGGCCATGCGGGGGGGGAGGTGTCTTATGGAGCTAAGACTGAATGCATTTCAGCATAGATGGCCACCACCACAAAATTGTACATTGGCTTCCAGCCGGGGGCTGTTCCCTCACTGTTTCCAGGATGGCTTCGCGGGCCACATGAAACCACTTCGCGGGCCTCATCCGGCCCCCGGGCCTTGTGTTTGACATGTCTTATGTAGAGTGTCTTCTTAGAGATATTAAATTTATGCTCTCAGGAAAACCTTTTTTTACATATCCAGAGTCTCCAACCCACTTTCAGTCAAGGAGACAAGAGGGCATGCCAAGTCAGATGACTCCTTCACAAGACCATGGAGGCATAAGACGCATACAGTGGTACATGTATGATGGAATATGTAGTCAGTTCTGTAAGGCATAAGGAATTCAAGAAGTTATATATGAGTTATAGGTTACATTTTGAAATACATTGGTTCATGAGAATAGAATAAGTGTTCTATATATTAATATCTAGACCATTTATTCAATTAATAAGCCAAGAAAGAGGGACCAGCACCAAATTGTTCATCTTCCTTCTTCTTCAGTGTAGATGATTTACTCCTAAATTCACTTCATTGTCCTCTTCACTTTCTCCCATCTGTCTCTTTCCAATTCCTACTTTCACTCCTGATTTTCAGGGGTCCAACCAACAAAACTAGACTAGCATAAAAATAATCCTCTTCTCTCTTCACTGACAACCAAAGTGGTAAATCTGTTAGTAGTGAGATAATCCTTCATACTGAGGAGCTCCACAGCTGTATTGTTGTCTCAGTTCCAGACTGAAAGTATATTTGCTTTTTCTGAATTGCAATTTCTAATTCTGTAAGTTTGGGAAAAAGCAGAGAGCTATTTATCAATAGGCATTTTTCCACTGCTGTGTAGCCTTTGAAAGTTTCATTGTCAACCCTATTATCTTTGTCCTCATGATTGGAAATGTAGTAAAACCTGAAACTGACATACTGAGATTTGCCAGATAATAAAGTTGTTACAGTTCTTGTCATTGGGGCTTTCTGGGGATTCATGGGATTTAATGGAAGACATAGTGCAAAAGCAGTTCTTTTGAATTTTTTTTCTGTTTTATTAAATCAAATAGTATCTAAATAAGCAAGCTACTTTCAGTTTTGCCGCATTTCTTAGAAAAAGCTAACAATAATTATATACTGCTAAACAAAACAAGGTTGTTTTTAACCTCCTTTTCCTGTCCCTGCTCCTGGCTGCAGATTTATTTATTTTTCCTGTACTGAAGATTGCAACCTAAGCTTGCTCTCATTCCGTATGTTTTCAAACTGTTTTCTTGAATTAGCATACCTTTACATGGCTATTTCTAAGATTCTCCTCAGAAATAAAGGAGAGCTGAATATACTGGCAGCAATCTTTGTCACTCAGACTAGTATAGGCTTTCTCTCTCATTTCTGGCTAGCAGAACGTCTTCATATTCTGTCATGTTCAATCCCAGGAGGAACATCTGTGAAGGACAAACAAGATTGCATCTTTGACATTAGCCAGCTTTCCTTCCCTGTGTCTAACAACCCATTCCCTTTTCTCTCATTCAGTAGCTCAAAAGGGCTGAATCCTGTGAACGCCTATGATGCTTCCTCTTTATCTTCAGTGAGTCGTCTTCTCGCCCAACAATTTTCTTCAGCAAACTACTCTGGAGTTGCCCTTGTATCAATTAGTCTTCAATAGTACCTTATAACTCAGTCCAATATGGGTTAACTAGCCACATTATAACAGTAACAACTCTTCAATAGGTAACACTGCCTAGATCCATTTTAGGTCCTGCCAGCCATTTATAACCCCTCTATCAAACTTCTCCTTCCAGTCCTTCTCAGAGTTCTTTCTGATGCTCTTAATATTCCTCTTTCTCTTATGGGAACATTTTCCTTTGAGAAACTAAGCTATCTGTCCTACTCTTAACTTCTTCATAGTCATGTTAATGAAAACAAAGTATTTGTTTGGGTGTCTGTATGTTGAATAGCCAGCAAGAAGCCATGATTAAATGCAGAGTGTGACAGACGTACACCTGTATATCACACAACAGTTTTATGCTTGAGAATTAAGCTCCATGTAATCTAATCTTACAAAGCTCCAGGAGAGCTCATTTTGATGCAGAGTAATATTGTAGTTCACTATGTTGACCAGAACACCTTATCTGGTCACCTTTCTTCCTTTGATAGTTGATGTTACTGTGGCATTTGGCAGTATCCCTCCAATTTCTCCTTTTGCCCATTCAGAATTATGGTTGAATTATATCATTGGCAAGTTCTGGAATGGAGAAAACATTTTCTTTTGTAACTTTAAAAAACAAAATCAGGGTAACTATTTGGACTGAATTGTGTATATTGAGTCGAAATGGGTTTTTCACATTTTATATGATATATTACTTAAGTATTAATCTAGATAGATTTTCCTATGCTCTTACCATGAATTAACTGTGCTGGAGAAGTTACATGAACCCAGAAAGATGGTCTAGTATAATATTTTTTATTAGGAGTGACCTATGATTAAAAACTACTTTGGGCTTACTGTAATAACTACTACAAGCACATTTTGCATATCTTACAAAAAATATAAGATTTACATTCAAATAATTCCTATGTACAGAAAAGTTAGTATGGTAGTAAACCTACCCATATGCTGATCATAATATCAATTGTCATTCTTTTCTTCTGAGGTTTCTGAAATTAAACAGCCAGTTCTGATATCTTAACTGGTTATTTAAAAACATCTGCAAGAGAGGAGATGAACCTTGAACTCTATGTATGATTTTTAGGAAATATCTGCTAAATGGTTTCAGCAACTCTTCAATAACAACAGTCAACATTTAAAATCTGAAACATTTTAATCTAATATTTTCAGTGCATTTATTATTAATGTGTTGAATATACTCAGTAATATTTATGGAAATTTATTCATGTTTCCTGCTCATCAACTACTTTTAGTTGAAACATAAAATGAACTAATGCATTTTCTTCAAATTATTTTGAGTGATGATCAAGTTAGAAAAGTTTCATCTATAAAAACCCCCAATTTAACAAGGAGGGGGAAATGCCATACATTTTAATAAACGTACATTTCCGGCTTTAAACTATTACATGATTTTATATCTGATATTTAAACTCAGTTACATTATTCTGTGGGAGCCTTTATTACATGTTTGTAAACATTTGATGAATATTAACATTTAAGAGGGAGACTTAAGCTCTAGCATTCTTTAGAGGGGGAAAAGACATTTACACTAATGAATTAAAATCAAATATTGTGCTCATTACTGGTTGATCATTACTCCATCTGCTCAGTGCTAACGTGAAAATCAATTACTGTGTTTCTTTCCCACTGACAGCGTATGTTGATCGGACTGGCAAGAGATCTTCGAGGGATTGCCTTTGCTCTGAACACAAAGACCAGCTACACCATGCTGTTTGACTGGATGTATCCTTATTACACTATGACAATACCAGTTCTGTGCACAGAGGGATACCACGTCCTTTGCATTCGTTTAATAGCATGGCACAGTGGGGAAGAGGAAACAAAGCTAAACGAACTAATATGTAATCAGCTAAAATTACAGTACAGTTGCACTCATGCCATTAACTGGGAAGGCAACATTTGGAGAGAGACCACAAAAAGGTCACTTTTTGGGGGTGGGGGGTTGCACCACACTTAATCCCTAAATGTTCTCCTGCCTTTTTGAAACCCTGCAGCGCTTTAATAATTCTATAGCCCTTTAATTTACGATGTGATATGTCTCTGCTTAGTTAAAAGTATGTATAAGTTATCCCATTGTATACTTAATTTTCCTATACTTATTGCAGGAATCATATTTAGATGCATTGATTTAATTTCATTTGATGCTATGCAGTCTCATATTACATCGTAAATGATTTAGGCTAGCAAAACTTTCAGATTTTGATTGTGTTCTCTGTTTTATTTTAATAGAAGGCAAAAATTGATTTATATCCTACCAATGGATTTTCACTTTTCTATTTAAGAGCCAAAGTAACAATTTGTGTAACTTGATTACTAATGTTAGTTAGTGCAGAGGTCCCTAACCTTTTTGGCACCAGGGACCGGTTCCATGGAGAGAGGTTTTTCCACGGACCGGAGGGTGCGTGGTTTCGTGTGCTGCCTGCATCTCATGGATAAGACTTTGCTTGTTTGTGCGGACTGGTTGCTGGCATGCCGCGGCCCGGTACTGGTCCACGGACCGGGGATTGGGGACCCCTGAGTTGGTGCATATGATTTTCAAGAAAAAAGCAGCCATATATCTCCTCAGAATCTTCTAATTGGTCTCCCTTAATGAAATCAACAGAGCTTGTTTTAGAGTTCATCCAGTTGGACCTCACGTTTACTGAGAACTTCAAAGAGTAGTTTAGACAGGGCAGTGTTCCACTTTGACTTTGTTTGAAATCCCCTCAAACAATATTTGGTTTTCATTCTAACTTGTATAAAAACTCTTTAAAATAAGGTCTCCTTTCTTAACTACTAGGATTTTTTTTAAGCTATTACAGAAGCTAAATTTTAAAAGCAAATATATAAACAAAAATTAAAATAATATAGAGCAATTATTTTACAGCAAAATTAATACAAAACAGTAAAAGATGCACAAGTCTCCAGCAGTTCTGCTAAACGGCTTTTTCCCTATAAGCTACCTCAGTTGAATAAATGTTTATAAGAAACTAAAACACTCTTAGAAACACTTGTATCTCCCTTGAATTTTCAGTTTGGATACACAGTTTTGAATGTGATTTTTGTCCACTAGATGGCAAAAATGAGTAGAATCCATAATATTTCTTAGTTGATCTTTGACCTGGGAATCATTATATATATGGAGAGGTTCTCTTTTAATGTTTAGAAGTATCTAGCTGAGCAAGAAGAACATTTACGTTATCCTGCAAAATGGAATTGTTTGTAGCAGGCTTGCTTATACTAATTGGGTTTCCATAACAAATCAGACTCCTTGGAAAAAGGCCAAAGGCTTTTCATAATTGTATTGACAAGAAAATGAATATGATAAATGGTGTTCATTCAGTTGAGAAAAGATTTATAGTTTCTCCCCCTGGGCAAGGGATGAAGAGCAAATATGTGTAATAATAAAAAAAAATCTGTTACAAAGTTGTAACAAATTTGATCTCTCATAAAGCTTTATTAAAATATCTCAAAATATGTTAAAGGCATTTCTGATAGTAAGCTATAGATTTGGCTTAGTGTATTTCTCTATGAAAAGGAAAATAAGGATGAAGAATTAAAAATATAAATATGAAAGGCATACATTTCTCCTGAAATATTGATATGTCAAACTGTCTGACTCGGGTTCCAGTTCAGAAGTTGATTTGTCTTGGTTAGTCAATAGGATATATTGGCTGTATAGAGCATGCCTAAACATATAGAAGCAGTATTTTTTTAATAAAAATATGTGCCTCAGAACCTAAAAAATTAGAATGCAGTGACTGAAATATTTTCCCATAATTTTATAGTTCCATATTTCATTTAATAAGTTGTACATCTTTTGAGGCTTTAGTTAAATTTAAATGCTTTGCTACAAACAGTTCAGTTTCTTAAATTCTGAAAGTTCAAGCAACACGTAGTCAACATAGTAGAATAAGGCTCAAACATCCATTACAAAAGCACTGTAATTGGTGAAATTGGTAAAACTTCTAATTACCGGTAGAAAAATATAATCTGTCAGTCCCTTGACTCTTTTCTACTACTCGCTACAATTTTGCACGTATGAAAACATAAATATTTCATGCAAACAGCTTCTTTCTCTTTATTTCTATTACTATATAGCCTTTCTAAATGTTCAGGAAGCTTTAGGTAAGGTGCAGGTTTTCCTGTAGTCACTTCAGAGCAAATTCTGTTTTACTGTATTTCAGAGAGCTATAGAATAATAGGTAGATCACACAATGGAAACTCATAGTTTGTTTTTTGCTTAGTGTACTGTGTGGACCCATACATTGTGGCTTGGCATTATATTGTTGTTGTTTTTAAATGCTGGCTTAACCATAGATTTTTAAACTCAACCAAGCTCTGTAGACATGCTTGATTCAATGTGAGATTCAAACAAATCGAGTGCATTTTGTTCCTGGAATTGCAAACGTCCTTCTCTGTCTGTGCAAAACTGCATCGCAAGAATTTGTTAGAAGACTGCTCCCCTTGGAGTTCAGTTCTCCACTTTGTTTCATAGAATTAGAAGGTATCTGAGAGGTCATCCAGTCCAACCCCTGCATAATGCAGGATTCACTCTATCATCCCCAATAGATGACTATCCAGTCCCGATTTGGAAACCTCCAGTGAAAGGGAAGAAATCATTCTGTGTGGTATTCTATTCCACTAATCGATAGTTCTTACTGTCAAGTAGTTCTTCTTAATGTTTAATTTGTATCTTTGACATTCCATCCCATTAATTCTAGTCTTGCTGTCTGGAACAAAGCTCCAGCCCTCTGCAGTATGACAACCTTTCAGATATTTGAGGACAACTAATATGTCCATTCTCAACCTTCTCAAGCTAAACCTACCTAGGTCTTTTAACCATTCCTCATAGGACTTGGTTTCCGATCCTTTCATCATGTTGTTAGCCCTTGCTTCAGTTTATTCATGTCTTTTTTCAGCTGAGGTGTATAGAACTGAACGCAATACTCCAAGTGAGGCCTGACCAAGGCAGAATAGAGCAGGATGATATTTCCCATGATCTGAATTCTTTGCTCCTCTCAGTGTTTCTAAATATGCCATTGGCCTTGTTTACTGAGAGAGCCCTCTGGTTCCTGTATCAAAGGAACGATCTTTTAGCATTGATTGGTTGTGAATGGCAAGCAGTGTGCTGTTGGTTTTAACATTAACAGTTATAGGAACACTTATTTTGTAGACTTCTGTCAAATGATGCAAGGGTGTAGAAAGTATTTTTCTCTTAAGTTTTCTTCATAAAACTTGATGACATGATGGGACGGTGTACTTTGGTGAGAAGTTAGTTAGACTCTATGAATAACATAACTTTCAGATTCGAGAGAAATTTTTTTTATTTTTTTTTAAATTAAAGTAAAACTGAATATTTTACTGTAAGAATTTAATGGATATGCAACTAAAGGTCTTTCAGTGTATATTAGATCTTTATATTATTAGTATTTTGGCTTTGCTTTAGTAAAAAGTTACAAAAACTAAAGAAAAAACCCCAATTTTAACCATATTTTTAATAAGCTTTTAAGTTGTACATGATGCATGTCATTTATTTTGAATCTTTAACATAACTTATAAAAGCTACCCATCATATCTGCCCATTCTTCAAACAGCTGTTGAACTGTGGTATCGTGAACCAGCATGTACAACTCCAATCTTGAAGCTTATGGCTGAAATGATGCAAAACAGGTACAGTTGTTTCCATTTCATTGGCTTGATAGTTCTCTCACCTATGTCATCAACTGCAGGATTTGCCTCAAAATAAAATTTTGTATTACTAGAAACCATATTTGTGGAGATTTTGTGCAATCAAACTAATGTTGAAAAGCTGCACTTACAGCTATATATTCATAGATCTTTTAAGCTACTTAATGTAGTACAGTCCTACGCAAATTCATTCAGATTAAGGTTGAAGAAATTTAAATCAGATTTGTGATTTTATCTGTATTCTGATTTTTTTCTTTTCTAACTCACTGCAACAAAATGGTGGAGATAAATTACCTTGTTGATCTCCTTGCAAATAATGCTTTCTCTTGACTACCATGAATATAGAATACTGGCTGGGGGATTCTGAGAGCTGATGTCCATACATCTTAAAATTGCCAAGATTGAGAAACACTGATATAGAGTGATTTGGTATAGAAAGCCAATCGTGATTGCCTGATTTCCTTGATAGATATCCACACACAATGAATACACCCTTTAAGAAACGGAGCCTAGGCTACTTTAGTTCCAAGAAAGTATTCCATTATTAAAAAACAATGGACAATTTACTGCATAATTCCTACAGAAATACTGGGCACGGTTATCCTACCTTTGTATGAGTAACAGCCATTTTTCCTTTTTTGAACTTGAATAATTGAACTTTTCAATTATCGTCCTACACTTTTTAATGGGTCACATAATGGTTAGGCTGAGAGGGCACCATTTAGAATAACTGAATTTGCACTCAAAATACTGTTGTAAACTAAATGTGTATTTCCAAATATATTTGATTTTTTTTTTTTAAGGAGAAAGTTCTACATTTAAATAGTTAAACTAATTGTCACAAACAGATGAGCAATCATAGTCAAAATTGAAAACAGTTTTTCAGTATTCTAAGTCAACTCAGTCTATAAACTAAACATTCAGTAAATATGTTTTATATATATGACACATCTTAAATGGATACCAGGTGATTGGATGACTTTAATTTTGGGTGATTTTAACATTGACCTATATTAAGCCTCTCTAAACAGACTTTTAAACGGAGGTTTTATAATTATAATATAGCTTTAAAGGAAAAAGGTACAAGAGAAACCTTTACAAATCCAAACAATTCTAAACAAGACAAAGAGGTATTAGATTAAGTCTCTAAAGGAAGGAAAGCTCATTGAAATATTTTGCATATTCATTATATTAATTTACCTATTGGTATTCAGAAAGTCTATATTGTTCCCATTAGACATCATCATTGGGGATGGGTTTGCTTTTTCTTGAGTTGTGTACAGCATTAAGTTTTACAGGTTAAAATGCATAGTACAATACACTTTGACATGGTGGAAATATGTTACAGAGCATTACATTGTGCAATATGATAAAATGGAGTTGCTTCCATTATTTATATCTGCCAGATGTTACTCTTTTGTACTTTGTAGAATAGAAAGTATTATAAAGTGTTCCTTATGTGTCACAAAATCCTAGCCTCTGTTAAGAAATTCAGAATTTCTGGAATTTTAAGAACATTTCTCTAATTTGTCCATCTAAAACAATAAGGCATTTTGTCTCATTTTTTCATTTAAGAAATGTCTGAAATACGGTAGCAAGAGAACACAGCACACGGACAGTAGGCACTGTCTACTTTGACTTTGAAACAAGTTTATTTCTTCTTAATAGTTTCTTTTGCAACCAGTCCATTTGCATTACAAAAGGCTTTTAAAAAACCTAACAGTCTAAATTTAATTACTTTCTTAGAAATTGATTATTAACATTAGTTTGGTCTACTGTGGTTAAAGTGCTGGCCTAAGAACCAGGAGATGGTGAATTCTTGTCCTATCTTAGCCATGAATGCCAGCTGAGTGACTTTGGGCCAGTCTCTCTCTCTTTTAGCCCAGCCTACCTCACAGGGTTGTTGTGGGGAAAATAGGAGAACAAAGGAGCATTAGGATGTTATCTGCCTTGAGTTATTTATAAAAAATAAAGGCAGGATAAAAAATTTATTTTATGACTGCTCTATTCCAGAATGAAACCATAATAGTTAAACATTTGCTTAGTTATTTATATTGAGTTGTGTCTTAAGACTAATATTCTTAAGGTTTGAGTTTCTGCTCCTGATATCATTTGCCTTTCTCATTGCTTATGGTGTGACACCTATGGTATATATATTTCCTCTTTATCCTCAGATCCTGAACAAGCTTTTAATCCTTCCTTCAAAATCTTGTGTACTTTCTCTTCCCTGGGCATACTTCTGTACTTGTATATTTTGAGGCATCACCTGTTATCTCTAGCTCTACTATCCTTAACTGTCCTGCTCCCTGAAGCAATCTTATACATGCTTCTTCTTTTGATTTCCCAAAATGCCACAGCTCCTTCACTTCCTTCAGATCAATTCAGAACTCATCTGTTCCATGAATGCTTTCAAAGCTTCATCACCAAAGGAAGATGGGGTTATTTCTGTTCTCTGTACCTAAATAACAACATCATCTTTCTTTGTTCATCACTATCTCTGTTCTGTCCCCATTCATGTTATCTATTTTGTCACTTTTTCCTAGGTAGTAAGTCCTTGAGATCCACATCTTTATTTGCTTGTTTGCTTGTTTGTTTATCTATATATGGCATTGTATATAAAAGACAACTTTTTCTCACTTTGTCAAAGCGATTGTTTCTAATTCATTTTGCCATGATATCCAAGCAGGAAATCTAACTGTATTACTTGCTAAGCTTCACAATCAATCTTGTGGAGCTAATTTATATATTAAGGTTGATATGAAACATTTTTCCTGTCTTGTGGGAAGTTCATATTGTCTTTATTTTCATCAGTCAGCACCCACTTCAAACATATTTATTTTTAGACTTAAAGGAGCTGTATCTTCCCTGGAGTCCAAATGTATGTGGGTAACGGTTTTCTGGGTACATGAAGGTTGAGTAATCAGACTCAGATTTACGGGTAGTTCAGGAAGGATCAACATTTAAGCTTAGAGGTTATGAGGCTCTCTTTTTGAAGCTTTTACACTTCCTCAAACATAATTAAGGAGACTGCATCTCTATGAAGTAACTTTTAATGCATTAAAAAAATATCATCACATTTATATGATGCTGACATAAGGGTGATATTTGCTAATTAAACTATTTAACATTTACTTATTCAGTTTATATTGAATTGATGTAATGATTCCCCCATTCATTCCCATCAGTGAACGAGTACAGAATAGCATGACTATTAGTCTTGTTTCCAGTTACATATATTTGAGAGAAAATCTGGAACATATACATTTATTCCTTATATATGTATATGTATTTTACACACCTACAAAAGTTCTGATTAGAAAGTGTTTTGATTGCCCAGAGAATCTATAGATAAACAGCTTGATGCACATTCTATCAAAGTTGTGAGTGGTTGGGCCCAGCAGTTACGCTAATATTGAAGATAAAAATGTTGAATATTCTTACTTTGGATGATGAGTAAACCTTAGATTTAGGCTTAATTTGAATAGGTATTTGTAGAATAATGAAAAATACTGTCATTCGAGCAGCTGTATTTTTTATGTCTAAATCATACTGCTTGCTTTTGTATATAAATTATGATACTTTATACTCAATGTAATACATATGATTACATGTTTTTGAAAGATTTGAAGTGCATTTTTAGAGAACGGGCAAAAAGCTTAGATTCAGGATTATTTTTATTTATTCTAATAATTATTTAAAAAAGATCAGGGAGACATGATGGAGATTTATTATAGCGTGAGGACATTAATTCGTGCTTTGGTGAACTTCTCAAGACATTTAAAGAGCTAAATCCACAGTAGCAAGATAATGCATAGACAGATAGAAAGTATTTTGTTGATTCTAATTGTCTTTGTTTCTAGATGCCCCATTTTCTTGTACTCTTCCTTCCCCTCCCTTTCCTATCCCAATCATTTCCTTCACATAATACACAAATTGCATGCTTTGTCCATGTGTTGTGAGTAAATGATTGACTGGAAAAATGATTATGCTAGGCAAGATAAAGAAAAGCTTAAGAGACAAGGCAATAAGTAAGCTGGATAGAGAGTATCAGAGAAATTATTGGGATGTTTTGGGAAGAGCTGCTTGTTACTACATGAGGCTAGATGAAATGACAAGCATTTGTCCATACAATCAAGTTTAACTCAACACATACCTATTATTTTGCTTCTATGATGCCTCACTGGTTATTTTTGTCATATTTTTTTCTGTTTAGGATTATTTTCTCTGCTTCTGCTAACCATACAACCTCACCAAGCTTGTTGAAATCTAAATAGCTCCATTTTGGTTATATAGCTCTCATAATTCAGGAGTTGAATTACTATTGATACACATTCTAAGTGCTTGTTTCATCAGTTTATATAAAGATATGTTGCTGCTTTTTTCCTCAGATCTCAGCGTTTAAATTTTGATGTGTCATCTCCTAATGGAATTCTCCTCTTCAGGGAAGCTAGTAAGATGATTTGCACTTACGGTGAGTTACATATATATTTTTGTATACTTAGTAAGAAAAAGCACTTCCTTCTAATTAAACAGGACCTGACTTTTAAAAAATACTTGCATTCATGGATCCAGTTGTGAGAATTTATGGTATAGGATGTCAGTGGACAGCAGATCACTTTGGGCAGAAGGTGAAATGCATTCCTGAAGAGCAATCATTATTCTCTATAACATTACAGTTGATTGATTGATGCTGTACTTATCAATTTGAAAGCCACCCAGAAATATAGCAAAGTTTTCTACATACATACACATTTGTACGTACATTAAAAGAAAAAGGATAATTTAAGGAGAGGGGAGAATTAGAAAGGAGGTTGAAACAAAACCTCTTTTTCCCATGTTATTTCATCTTTCAGCAGAATAAAAATTTTTATTGAATTTATTGAGAAACTGTTGATGAACACTTTTTGAATGTGTTTCAAGATGGCAACATATCTGTTAATAGCCATGACTCCATCCTCTATTAACCAGCTTGCTAAATAGAATGTTATGTACTAGTTCATCAGTTGTTGTGCTATATCAAGGGTATATTACATTTGCAGATTATAGATAGTATAATCTATTAAAGAAGTTAACCAATCAAAAAAATGAGGTAACATTAGTCTGGAAAAACTTGTTCTTGACTAATTCATGTTAATCTGGTATTTTGCAACAATATTTCAACGTGCTTAGATCACTTTGTAATTCACTATAGTATCCAGATACTTATATCAGATTAACTGGCTTGTAGCTGAATCCGTCTTTCCCTTTTCTTTAACGATAGAGGCAGTATTTGTCCTTTGGTCATCTCACAGTTCATTTAATCTCCAGGAGCTCCCAAGGAAAGAAAATGTGTTTTGGTTCAAACATCTATTATTTTCCTTGATATCTTAGGATGCAATACATGTCCTGTTTCCTGGCAGTGTTCAATCAGTCTCAAGGTCCAACTCTGTCCATTTATCCTTCTTTTCCTACTTATTAGGTGGAATATATATTCTTGTAGAGAAGATTGATTCAAATGAGAAATTCGGCTTTTTTTTTCTCTGTGTTCAGGTTTATATTGTTTTTTATGTGCAGCTACAGTATATTGACTGCTTCTTTTGTTTTCGTCTCCTGCCCCTGCTCCAGGTTGTTGCAGTTGTGCTATTATTGTCTTCTTTTTTAGGAATTACCACTCATTTTGAACTTTTCTATATCTGCTAAACCTTTTTTTGTCTTTTTGTACTATGAGATTAAGGTTATGCTGTCTATTTCCCGTACTTTGTACATTATTTACAGACAACAAAAGCCATGGAGTTACAAGCCAGTGCTCTTTCTCATTTTTCATGGAGAAGTTTAATAGGCACCATTACAGGAACCTTCCCACTGGGTAAATCCATTCACATGCCAGTATGAGGTTCAGCAACTTAGACAGGGATGCCACTGTCTTAAATACTGCACAACAATAGCATGCCTAGTTGATCCTTGAGCCTAACTACATAAATAGGGTCTTATATTTAGTCCTTTGTGAAACGCTATTCTTATAGGCCACAATACAACCCCTTTTGTCTCATGTTAAAGCTCTGGAAAAAACATCAAGTGAAAAATCTTGTAACCTTGTTAATCGAAGGAATCGAACTTCTGGCAATTTGAACAGAGTTAGCCTGGATTACTGCATTCTAATCACTGCATCACCATGGCTCATTTCAGATCAACATATCATGTATCATAGTGGTTCAAATCAGAGGTTATCACTAGATGAGTAACTTATAAAGCTGAAGTATATTGCAGTACAGTGCTGTGACAGATTTCTGTCTGTGTAGTGGACAGTTGCACACATTTCTGTGCATGATACTATCTCCAAGGAGACTAAGGTGAATTTCTTTTTTTATGGTGTACTGGGGCATCTTTCCCTATGTTGAACAATGGTCAGCCTAGATCTTTAGGGGGGAAAACAGGTTGATTTCATAAAGATAAAAGAATGTAGATTGACAAAGTCTGAACTTCAAATAAAAAAAACCTGCAAGTTGATATTTATATCTATGATGAAAATAAGTACTTCTTTATGTATTTTGCTTGGGAGCTGGGGCGGGAAGCCCATTAAAGATGGTGAATCTGTGCTATTATTCAATATTCTCCAGCAGTTCAGAAATATTTTTCCTCAATTCTGGTTATTTGAAGAAGCAAAAATGTCTTCCTCCTTACATTTTCAGATATACTGTATATCTCACAATCCAAAATTGTGCTGTTTTTTTTCCTGAAGCATTGATAGAAACCCTATGACTTTTGAAATTATTGGTTTATTTATTTATTTATGAGACTTATATACCGTTTTAAGTGCAAGCACTCTCTAAGCGGTGTACACCAGTAAGCAATGTATATATATATATATATATATATATATATATATATATATATATATATATATATATATATATATATATATATATATATATATATTTACATTGCCCCCAATAATCTGGGTCCTCATTTTACCTACCTCGGAAGGATGGAAGGCTGAGTCAACCTTGAGCCAGTGAGATTTGAACCACTGACCTGCTGAACACAGTCAGTTAAAGTGGCCTGCAGTACTGCACTCTAACTGCTGCGCCACCTCGGTTACATCCTAGAAGGCCTATTGAGACTGTTCTATTCTCAATCCCACTAACAACTCCCTGATGCTTGAAATTTTAACTCCCATAATCCTTGCTAGCCTGGATCTGAATAACCTGGAAGTAATTAGGCTTTATCAGGTATATCTAAATGGAGCAAATACAACTGATATTGGCAAAACAGGGTGAAAAAGATTTGTTCTAGACCCTAATAAGCTGCACTGCTCTAGCTTTTGTTTTTTTAATTCTTCCACCTCATGGTTTTGGAATACTGACAGAAAAATAATATTTTCAATATGCTGTATTTTATTTATCTACATTTTGTCATGATATACTTTGATGTAAGTTTTTAATTTTGTTGCAGCTTTCAGCTGTTCTAGCAGTTAGTGTTCAGGGTCGGGCCTCAAGGTTAGCCACAGTAGCACAGAACAATTTCCTGTTCTCATAGACCAGGTAACACTTGGATGAGGATTACATTTTACCATTTTTCCAGCAGCCAGGGACATTATTTCTAATGAGCTTTAAATTACTTCTAGAACATCTATTGTGTGAAACGTAGTTTTGTAATCCATTTTACTCTTCTGGCTTAATATCATGTATCTTTTTAAAGAAAATGTTATTTGTTGCTGTCTAATAAGTATTATTAATTTTTAATCAATTGCTCATTTTCAATAATGGAACATACTTTATATCCATTGCTTGTTCTATTTAGAGCATTCATAGCAATGGTAGTGACATTTTGCAGATATATAGATGCTGCCAGATTTTACAGTAGTAAGCAATAGTGTTACATATTTTAAAAGCATGGAAGCACCTATTTCCCTCTGTTTTTTTAAAGATAGTTCAATCATAAGAATTTGATCTTAATAATAACTTGCTTCTGGCACTTAAATAATTTTTTATCAGTGTTTATACAATCCATAACAGCATAACTCTTTCTAAATTCTTTCTTTCTACTAAATAATACTATGCTGAATTCTGCCATATGTCCGGAAACATTAGCTGTTAAAAATACTCTCCAGTTCACAACAACAAATAATTGCTATAATTGCAAGAAAGCTACTGAAAAGTTCATCCCCAAGGTATTACAGCTGTTTGTGGCAGCTGCAGCATTCAGTCAACTATATCATGTGAATGACAAAATCCAGTCAACTGAGGCAATTTCCAGTCTTCACCCTCTATCCTACTAGAAAAAGAACTGGAGAAATACAGTGGTTTTAAAAAGCAACTGTCTCCCTGACAGAACTAATTGCTAAGTCCATCCTACAGAATATATCTCCTAAAGAGTGATTGGCTGAAAAACTCAAGTCATGCCTGTCACCTGGGTGAACAGTATAGAGGGGCCAGTAATATAATGAAATCTGCCAATACTGTCCTGTTACAAAGATTTATGGATCTCCAGGAGGTTCTAGATGGGGGATTCTGAAAGTGACAGCTCTTGATTCAGTTAGCATGATTGTGTGGTGCCAGTGGGTATGGCCATTTAACTTTGTTAGCAGTTGACTAGGTTAAGTGTGGTGTGTAAAGATTAGAGCACATGGAACGCATGGCGCTTTAGTTTTAATTTTAATTTCAAGTAACCATTGTTTTCCCCTTACAACTGGTCCCCACATTTGTGACCATTGCAGCATTCCCACAATCGCGTGATCAAAATTTGGACATATGTTTATGACAATTACTGCTTCCTATAGTCATGTAACCTCCATCTGCAACCTTCCCAACTGGCTTCCGATAAGCAAAGTCAGTGGGGGAAGCCAGATACACTATATTCTCCTATATTTATCTGCCTGGTCCCAGGTCAAATAGTAACTCCTTCCAGGTCCCATCCTTTTGAGATAGTTGTCCCAGAAGTAGGCTTTTTTAAATTGTAGAATTCCTGGGCTCTAGAACAGCAGCTCTCAACCTTTTCGGCACTGGGGATCAGTTTTGTGGAGAGAGGTTTTTCCACGAACCAGAGGGGGCATAGTTTCACATGCCGCCTGCATCTTATGGATGGGGCTTTGCTTGTTTACGTGGCCTGGTTTCTGGCTTGCTGTGGCCTGGTGCCGGTCCACAGACTGGAGGTTGGGGGTGCCTGCTGTAGAACACACTTATTCTACTTAATATAGGACGAAATAATGTGTTGGTTGATGGTGTAGTTGTGAGCACATTATTACAGTATTTAGCTGGTTTGATTTTATTTTGATCAGTTATACTATGTATTTTGTGACTATTTTAATGATGACATTATTAGCTACTTAGAACCTTCTGGAATTGGCGGCATATA
The DNA here is from genome assembly GCF_016545835.1 of Crotalus tigris. Classification (NCBI taxonomy): domain Eukaryota; kingdom Metazoa; phylum Chordata; class Lepidosauria; order Squamata; family Viperidae; genus Crotalus; species Crotalus tigris. Next base: position 487,962 of record NW_024100565.1, read on the forward strand.
AATAAAACAAACAGTTGGAACCTATGTCTGGAAAAAGAGTTATTGACTTTGTTTCAAAAGTAAAACCTCCTAAGACTCCCAGCCAAAGATGTCCCTTGGTTATTTGGTTGCAGACGTTTAATTGCCCAACTGGTTAACATCATCACCTTGCACTGCTTATATTAGCTACGTATATTCTATTGCAGATAGTTCTGATCTAATCCTCTCAGGCTGGAATGGGATTATAATAGTTCCCCCATATAAGAAGGGGGGAAATTGAATACTCTGTTAACTTGCTCTCAATCCTGAGAAAACTCTATGCTAGACATTTAAATAAAAAATTAACCTTGTACATTGAAGAGTACTTTGTTTTAACAAATACTCAACCTTTTTTTTTAGAAAAGGCAGATCAACAATTTATCTGTGTTACGTATTATGCTACTTCACAAAAAAACCTATTTGCTTCTTTTATAGATTTTAAGGCCTTCTTTGATTCTGTTAATACTTTGTTTCTGTTAATAGACATAAAACTGGGTTAATGAATTTAGTTCCAGATATACATCTTATTTACTTAATACGGGGATTATATTAAAATAGTCTAATGATGTTAGGCACGAAAGCCAACTGGGTGACTTTGGGCCAGTCATTCTCTCAGCCAAAGCCACTTCACAGGGTTATTGTGGAGAAAATGGGAGGTATGTTTATCATCTCGAGTTGATTAATGATAATAATGCCAGGTCCTTTGGAAAGACTCATTAAGTGGACAAAAATGCCATGTACAGTCTAAAAATCTGACTGACTGTGCAACCAATAATAATAATAATAATAATAATAATAATAATAATAATAATAATAATAATAATAATGGTTGCAATCCCAAAATATCTGGAGCACCACTTGAACACTATTGGCATTGACAAACTCACCATCATTTGTAAAAAGCAGCTTTATTTGAACAGCTTACATCCTGTGATGTTACCTTTAACACCATCAAATAACATCTGCCTATTCCAGTTTCTGGGGAAGGACTCTATAGGTAGATAGAAATGCCAAATCCAGTCTGAACACCTGGCTAATTGCAATCAGCTGTAATAATAGAAGAGAAGGCATAGTAAAATAGAGTAAAAGAATAAAATAGAAGACAATGAATTGCAAAAGATCACGAAGTAGCAAGATCTCAAAATTAAAGTTCAAGATTAGGGCATAAACTTAACTGTCGTGGTTGCAGTGGTTATCAGCATACTGGGTGACATATCAAACAACATTGGATGATACTTAGAAAATCTGCATATTGACAAAATTTCCATCTGTCAATTAGAAAAGGCCACACTGCTTTGATCTGCATACATACTCTGCTGATATATTATGACATCGAAAGTTCTTGGGAACTTGATGCAAATGAAGGCCAACACCAATTTAAATAATTGGCAGCTGTGATTTCATATTTTTGTATATAATAATAATAATAATAATAAACAATATCATCTACCTATCCCTCCTTGGGAAGGACTCATTAAGTGGATAAAAATGCCAAATCTAGTCTAAATATCTGGCTGACTGTATAACCAACCATCATAATAACAACAATGGATATTAGGTACAACAGAAGAGTGTACTTATAAGCAACATAATAATTAATAAGGGTGTGAAACAAGGTTGTATTTTGTCCCCAACACTATTTAATATCTAAGCCAATGATTCGGAGACTTTATTATTTCATGGCCACTGTCCATTATTAACGAAAGGGAAAATTCTTCCAAGTTAGCAATATAGCATTTTAATGCAGAAATTACATTTCAAATTTTATATGGAGCTCCAATTTGGATTACAGTTGTCAACAATAATATAACCCAACAGCAGATAAAATTGTTAAATGTTCTAAGTTGTGTTCCAAATTCTCTGCTTCTCCTGGAAATTGGGCAGTTCTCTTTGATAATATAGCTTGGCTAAGAACTATTAAGTTTTGGGTTCAAGCATACGTTTTCAAAAATAAGAAAGGACTGCTGCATGAAATCCCAATTGATTCTTATGTATGTAGTTCAAACAGGTGTTGCAAAAGATTGGTTAGATTGGTATGAATCCTGATTATTTGATTTCCAAGGATATGACTTCAACATTTCATAGGATTAAGCAATATTATAGGATAATTTAGGACAGGAATTATTGGCAAAGCCTGAAGTTTCTTGTTTACTCATGATTTATGCAATAAGTACACTTTTCAGCTCATGATACATTTTTTTTTTTTTTTTTTTTATTAAAAGTTTTATAAATTTTACAAAAAAAAACAAGAACAATACAGAACAAAAAACAACATATACAAAAGAAAAAAAAAATTAAACAATACATATAAAAAAAACCCCCCACCCCACACCCCTCCCAAAAACCCTCCCTTCCCCCCCCCTGAGCTTCCCAGAGCAGAATATAGGCTTAAGAAATAATAATAAAAAAAAAAAAAAAAAAATAAAAATTAAATTAAAAACTTTATATTTATATATATAAAAAAGATATCTATAATATATATAAAAATAAAACTTATGAAAAAGCTATATAATATTTTTGTATACCCAATCTAAATTGTATAAATTTTATCCATTTGTCCCAGATAGCAAAAAACTTCTCTTGCGTTTGTTGCTTTAAGAAAGCCGAAATCTTTGCCATTTCTGCCAGATAAGCTACTTTAAAAAACCATTCCTGCAATGTAGGCAAAGATTCCTTCTTCCAATATTGTCCAATTAACAGCCTCGCGGCTGTGATCAAGTTTAACATCAATACAACCTCCTTTGTATCACAATCTGTAACAATACCTAACAAAAATAATTGCGGAGTAAATTTTACCCTCCTTCTAAAAATTCTCTGGATATTCCACCATATTTTGATCCAAAATGCTTTTATCTCTCTACATGACCACCAAATATGATAATAGGAAGCCTCCTTATAACCACATCTCCAACATTTAGGTTGCACGTCAGGGTACATGTAAGACATTTTTTGTGGATCAAGGTGCCATCTATAAAACATTTTATAAAAATTCTCCCTTAGATTCTGTGCTTGAGTAAATTTGACATTTCTCACCCAAATAGTTTCCCAGGTGTCCAATGAAACTGGCTCACCAAAGTTCTGCGCCCATCTAATCATACAATCTTTAATTAGTTCCGTTTCTGAGTCCAATTCAACTAAAACCCCATAAATTCTCTTAATGTGGGTTTGTCTTTGATCCTTCAGTTGCTTAATAAGATTTTCATCTTCTCTAAGAAAACCCACCTTACAATCCATCTTCCATCTATCTAGTAGTTGCCTATATTGGAACCAAGAATAAGTAAAATTTTCTTGTGCTAATTCTTCCCGTGATTTTAATTGCCAGTTTTGTCCATCCCATTTAAGTAACTGTCTATAAGACACCATATCCATTTTAACCCCTCTTTTTATTCCTTCTATCGCATGCCAAGGTATAGCCCATAATGGTACTTTAAAATCACTTTTATAATATTTTCTCCAAATCCTAAGTAAAGAAATTCTTAAAATATGAGATTTAAAAGCCCAATCTATTTTTTTATTAAATATTAAATAGGCATGCCACCCATAAAGTAAATCCCATCCCTCTAGATAAAGTATCTCAGAATTTGTCAAATTTACCCAGTCACTAATTAATGTTAAAACCACCGCATCATAATATAATTTCAAATTTGGTACCTTGAGTCCGCCCCTCTCACGGAAGTCTTGCATAATTTTGAACTTAACCCTTGGTTTTTTCCCTGCCCAAATAAATTTATTGAGACCCTTCTGCCACTCATTTAAATTAATCTCATTTTTCAAAATTGGTAACATTTGAAACAAAAAAAGAAACTTGGGTAGAATATTCATTTTTATCACTGCAATTCTTCCCATGAGGGATAATTGCAGCTTTTCCCAATTCTTCAAGTCTTTCTGTACCCCGACCCACAACCTTTCATAATTATTTTTAAATAGTTTTGCATTAGAAACAGACAGCATCACCCCCAAATATTTTACCTTATTAACAATCTCAAAACCCGTCGAGTTAACCAAAATCTGCTTCTCCTGACTCGACAAATTTTTAGGTAAAATTTTAGTCTTATTTACATTAATCTTAAAACCCGAGACCAAACCATAATGGTGAATCAACTGTAATAAGTTTACTACAGAATAATCAGGTTGCGACAAAGTAACAACCAAGTCATCCGCAAAAGCTCTCAACTTATATTCTTTTTTATTAACATATATTCCTTTAATTTCCTGAGACTCTCGAATTTTAATCAATAATATTTCCAATGTTAAAACAAACAACAATGGCGATAAAGGACACCCCTGTCTAGTACCTTTCTCTATTGTGAAAACCTCCGACAAACCTCCATTAACAATAAGTTGTGCTGTTTGTTTTTGATATATTACCTTAAGGGCTTGTAATATGTTTTCACCAAAATTCATTTCTTCCATTACTCTTAGCATAAAATGCCAATTCAGTTGGTCAAATGCTTTTTCAGCATCTAAAAATATGAGCCCTGCAGGAACTTGGTTGTTCTTATCTAAGTATTCTAATAAGTTAATAATTTGTCTAACATTGTTTTTCATATACCTTCCTGTTATAAACCCTGATTGATCTTTATGCACAAGATGATGCACCACCCTCATAAGCCTATTTACCAAAATTTTTACAAATATCTTATAATCCACGTTTAAAAGAGATATAGGCCTATAGTTTTTTGGTAAAGTAAGATCTTGATCCTCCTTTGGAATCAATGATATAAAAGCACTACGCCATGAAGGAGGAATCTCTAAACCCTGTAAGATACCATTAAAAAGATCATTTAATGGTTGAATCATCTCCTCCATTAAAGCTTTATAATAAACAGCTGTTAACCCATCCGTACCCGGTGCTTTCCCTAATTTCAATTGTTGAATTGCTGAGGCGATTTCCTCCTTAGTAATTAAACCATTAATTTCATATTTCTGATCCTCAGTCAGTTTAGGAAAACTTGCCTCAGCTAAATATTTATTTATATCTAACAGTTGTACATTAGTAGATTTGTATAGGTTTTGATAATAATCCAAAAAAGATTTTTTAATTAATTCCTTCTGAGAAACTAGTTTACCCTTATAATTTATTTTCTCTATTATTCTCAGTCTCTGTTTCTTTCTTAATTGATAAGCCAACCATCTCCCCGGCTTATTAGCATTACAAAATGTATTTTGTTTCATAAATAATAAATTGGTTGCAGCTTGATCTGCTATCAACATATTAAATTGTGACCTTAATAACTTTACAGATTCTTTAGTACTTTCATCAGAAGGATTTAGAATCAAAGCCCTTTCTTTTAGTTTAATTTCATCTTCAAGTTCTCTACGTTTCTGAGTCTGATTTCGCTTATAAAAATTATTCATTTTTATCAAAACACCGCGCATAAATGCTTTACCTGCATCCCATACCATTGACATTGAAGTCCCCTTATACATATTCAAAGCAAAATAGTCCTTTAAACACTCCTTTAGTTTTTGAACATTCTTCTCTTGTCTAAACAAATTTTCATTAACTCTCCAGGATCTTCTTTCCTCTTTCTCTTGAATCAACTCCATCCAAACTGGACTATGATCCGTCAGTGATCTAGGAAAAATCTTTACATTCTTTACTTTATTATACAAATCCGTGGTAATCAAGAAAAAGTCAATTCTTGAAAAAGATTGGTGTCTGTCAGAAAAAAAAGTAAAGTCTCTCTCCTCTTGATTACGTTCCCGCCAATAGTCCCTTAATTCCCAGTCTTCTTTCATATCAAAAAAGGCTTTAGGTAGCCTTGCTTGTTTAAGAAAAGGAGAGGAACCTTTCTTATCCCTTTGTGTATCTAAGACACCATTCCAATCACCCATTAATACCACCGATCTATAATCAAGCAAAGTTATTTTTTGGTGTAACTGTTTATAAAATTGTTCCTGTTGTTGATTTGGAGCATAAAGTCCAACTATAAGTACTTTCTTACCATAAATACCAAGTTCAATCATCACATATCTCCCCTGGGATGATACATTTTAATAATTTACATGTAAGTAAATAAAAATTTTTGGCAAAAATGTTCTGTCTCATAGTATTGACCTTGATGCAGTAAATCATATTTTATTGCATTGTGAATTTTCAGTAGGATACTATCTAGCTTATTTTAAAACAAAGGCCAGAACGATACATTTTTAGATTAAAATTGTTAAAATTTTACGCACACATAAAAATCCTAACATTACAAGGGCAATAGCCAAAATTTTAACTAATGGTTATAAAAGCAAGGTCTTTAGTAGCACATTCATTTCTTAAACTCTTTTACTAAATTTTAGATTACCTCAGTACTTCGCTATTTGGATCTTTTGGTCAGAAATAAAACTATATAAACAAAATTAGCACTTTGAATTGCATCTAGGAATTAACTGGTAACCAATTCATGTCCTGCAAAATAGATATGAACATGGTAACTGCTGCCAACTTATATATGGTCCATTGAATTTTAATTTCTAAATGGTCTTCAAAGGCAATCCTATAATTCAGTTACTAGTGGATCAGTCAACAGTAACTGAATTTAAGCATATTTGGGATAAACACATGCCCATCATCCAACAAAAATTAAAAATAAAAATAATAAAATATAAAAATAATTTAAAATAATAAATTAATTAATTTAAAATAAAATAAAAAATAAAGAGCAAACTTGATGGAGCATTAGGTCTTTTCTGCTGTCTGTTTTCAATGTTTCTGTATAGAGTACATTGCAGAAGTCTATCCTTGGTTGATAAGTGCCTGATTTGATATAGCCATATTCTGTTTGAGGAAAGACTATAGCCAGTGCACCAGCTAAAGCAGTAACCATGACCAAGAGGATCTCCTGCTCCCCTTCAAGGAATAGCACCAGAGCTGACAGAATCATCTTGACTAATGTCATGTTAAGTGGCGTGTGCATGTGTGTCAGTTTTACCCTATTCTAGCCATCTAGGACTAGGTCCTAAAAAGCCTGAAAGAAGAATTATATCAAATTCTCAGTGTTTTTTACTGTAAAAGCCAATACCTCTATGTGGGCATGTAAAAATATAATATTTTATATCCATATATCTTTATCACTGTATTATCATTATATTGCCAAAAGGACCAATGTAAGGATTGACAGACTTACATTTACAGTATAAACAAGTAAAATCTCTACATAGATGCATTAGTGATGTTTGGATAATAATATTTTCTTTCAGATGTTCTATTGGTAAGTAAACAAATAGGCTACCTATATATATATATATATATATATATATATATATATATATATATATATATATATATATATATATATATATAGTCTTTGGTTGTTCGGGTTTTCTCCCACGTAAAATTGGAAGTGTCTTGGCGACGTTTCGACGAAGTCCCATTCGTCATCTTCAGGCTGGTGTTTTCAGCTTCGTGCTTTGAGCAGCAATGTGTGGTCTTAGCTGTTTCTTCCTTTTAACTGCCAGTGGGGGTATGAACTGATTGGGTGGGAGCTTGGCTGTGTTCTGATTGGGTGGAGGTGTGTTCTGAATGGTTAGGGGCTTGGCTGTGCTCTGATTGGCTGGGGGAGTGTTCTGTTTGGTTGTGCTCAGGTTAGTCTGAGTTGCAGAGGGGTTTAAGATTTTGGGCTGCCTTGCTATTTTTGGCTTCGCGTTCGTGGTCGTGCTCCTCTTCATGGAGGGTGTCAGTTTGCTTCATGTATGGATTGGAGGGGTTTAAAGTGGCTAATGATGCAGCTGTGGTCTGGCTTCTGGTTTGTGGTCGTGCCTCGTCATCGGTGTGGCTTTGGGTTTGTTTTTTGCGTGGATGTGTGGTGGTGACATCCTGTGTGGTTTTTGTGAGTGTGGGTCTGGTATCATTTTTTGTGTTAGGGAGTCGTTTGTCAATAAGGGCGGGTTTCCAAATGGCTGGTAGGCGGGAGGTATCATCTCGCTTGTTCATGCTGTGTGGGCGTTTTTCTATCTCGATGGCTTCTCTGATTATTCTGTTATTAAAATGTTCACTTTTGGCAATGGTTCTGGTATTTTTAAAGTCAATTTCATGTCCTGTGGCTTTAAGGTGTTGGACCAGGGAAGATGTTGGTTCCTCTTTTTTGACTGAGTTCTTATGTTCTTCAATGCGTGCACTTATTCTTCTGTTGGTTTGTCCGATGTATGTGGTGGGACAAGTGGTGCATGGGATTTCGTATACTCCTTGATTTTCTAATTCAATTTTATCTTTGGGGTTTCTAAGGATGGTGGATATTTTTCTGTTTGTGCAGAATGCTGTTTTGATGTTGTGTTTATGGAGGATCTTACTGATTCTGTCTGTGGTGCCTTTTATGTATGGGAGGAGGGCTTTGCCGTTTTCTTGTTCTTTGTCTTGGATTTTAGTGGGGGTTTCTTTTTGGATTAGGTTTGTAATCTTATTTCTATGGAATCCATTGGATGTTAGTACATTGGTGAGAGTGTGTAGTTCGGGTTTTAGGTGTATATATATATGTATATATATAGGTCTTTGGTTGTTCGGGTTTTCTCCCGCGTAAAATTGGAAGTGTCTTGGCAACGTTTCGACGAAGTCACATTCGTCATCTTCAGGCTGGTGTTTTTAGCTTCTTGCTTTGAGCAGCAAATACATATACATATATATATACACATACATACATACATACATACATATAAACAAACAGGTAACCCAATCTCCCTTTGATTTCAGGTAGGTCACTTTTCCAGTTCCTATTTAGCCAAGTCTAGATTTGGCCTTAAGATGAAGGAGAGTTTATTTTTTCATTCTTAAAATACTGTTTAAATTTGGCATTTACATTTTTACTAATAAAAAGCTTTGTTTCCCCCCCTCCCCAATAAGTCTCTTCTTTTACTTATACAATTCAGCGACAACTATTTAATAGCAAGAGAATATCAAATGGTCCAACTCACGGAATAACATCAGTCCTTATTTTTTCCTAGATGTAAGGCAGATCACATGACCTCTCCATTGATAATCGTCTAGAACAAATATTCCAGTAATAATAAAAAGTAACAGTTAAATGAAAGTACTAAGTAACACAGATTCCAGGTTTTTCAGTTACTTATGTCAGTTTCTCTTTGTTTTTCCTTCTCGCAAACAGGTAATCAGATCCTATCTCTTGGGACTTTGTCAAAGGATCAGATTTATCCATTGAAACTCAAGGGTATTTCCATCTGTTACTCTGCACTCAAATCTGCCTTATGTGGAAATTATGTCAGCTTTGGCGTCTTCAAGTTGTATGGGGACAACCACTTTGACAATGTACTTCAGGCCTTTGTCAAAATGCTGCTTTCAGTATCCCACTGTGACTTGCTAGTAAGAAAATTATTCATCCTGGGAGTCTTTATGCAAATTATATATTACTACCACAGGCTTAAAATGAAGATAGAGTGGAATCTAGAACATCTTAAGTGCAGTTTGTTTTTGTTTCAACTGCATGCATGCATTAGTAGTTCTTGCACATACAATATTATGTGTAGTTTCATTAACTAGTTATGAATATTTATTTTAAAATATTTATAATATGTCATCAAGATAATCACAGATCATCTACTAAGTGGATAATAATTCACAAACTGGAGTATGATTGTTTTTGACATTGTCAATTAAACTTGCTGATACGTTGTCAATCAGTATTCCTCTGACATTAATTCCCATGGATTGATTTTAATGAAAATGACAGTCTTACAAACTAGTATCTGACAAATGAGGGGAAACTCTCTTAAGACCAAAACTTTACCACTGGATCAAATAAGCTGTACATCTTGTACAGCACTGATTTTCACCTAGTTTAATAGGAATTACCTTGGTTTTTGCAATTCTCTCTACTTTACTCATGCAAAATTTTAGGAAAATTAAATATATAAATTCCTTTTTAAAAATCATAATTTTTAATTATTTAACAGATTTAGTGTGTGTGTGTGTGTGTGTAAGTAAGTAATATAGATTACATTAGTAATCATTTTTTGCATCAAGGTTTCCCAAGGTAAACATTAAAGCAGCATTGGATGCCATGTTTATTTGATTGTATGTCCCAAAAGCAGTTCCCAAACAGATGAGAAATAATGACAATATTATTAAAGGAGATATATAAACATCAGAAATGGGAAATGCAATCAAAAGGAAAGGGTGTTGTTACATTTTTTTTTTAACATTTTCCTTCTCCCCTTCATCTGAGTTGCATTATGCTTGTGATTAATTGCATCATTGTCTACACTTTAATTCTCCTGTTAGGGAGTCTTACTGTCTTCAGTTGAAAGAAAAACAAAGCATGAAAATGATAAACTTTCACAGTTGGCAGGGTGACTGTGAGAAAAGTATTTAGAACTATTGGAATTTTTACTTAGAAATATCAACATAGCTTGGCAAAGAACAGCAGTAGTCACAGAGTATATATTTGGGGAAGGACATACAAAATAGGCAGCACAGTACAAACAGATAAGCTTTAGTAAGCAGCTGTGAAACTTTTATTCAATATTAATTTAATTTCCATTTTCATAATGTTGAGGGCTCCAGTTCAATTATTGCAAAATATTTGACCTGATCAGTTTTTATATTTCTTAAGCTGAAGTAATATTTTCAGAATTAGAAGGCAAATTTTTTATTAAGTTTAGTTTGCCTTGGATTTTATTACTAATGAAAAATCTTAAAATAGGAAGTTTTTTTTTCCTTATTTTACAACTGAAGACAGTGCAGATCTGAATAGACAGTTGGGTATTGTACATTTTCAGTAGCATCCAAAAACATGCATGTTCTTGCAGAATGTAAGCTGATTTGAATAGTTAAAATATTGCAAAATTATTTGCATCAACTTGTAGATTTTAAGATAAAATGTTCAGAGAGTTGCTAAAAGGAACACCTGGAATGGACATAGTGATGCACAGAGCTCTCAGTAGCAAAGAAAACTCTTAACTGTTACACCAGGCACAGCTACAGATTCACTAGTTTGATACAGTAAAGGGACCATATTTCTTCCCCCTCTTAAATTCCAATTTAGAAACCCTGCATGGTTTTCCTTTCTCTTTCATACAATAATGCACCTGCAGAGATCCATGGCTATACACCGTGGATGAATAGTATCAGGGTTATGTTGGTCTGTTCTGCCTAGAACAGTGGTTCTCAACCTGTGGGTCGGGACCCCATCTGGGGTCGAATGACCATTTCACGGGGGCCGCCAAACAACGCAGTCCGCCATTTTCCCCCCCTTTTCCTTAGCTGTGCTACTCCCTTTTATTCTATTGGCTTTTGAAAGCCAATAGAATAGACTCTCTTGAATAGAGTCTCATTCTATTGGCTTTCAAAAGCCAATAGGAATGGTCCAGGCTGTCTCTGCCCTGCTGAGCCCGCCAAAAGTCCCATTCTGCAAACGGTGCTGCACCAGTTGGGTAGTCCTCGACTTACGACCGGTTGAGTAGTCCTCGACGTACGACCAGTTGGGGGTCGCGGCATTAAAAAGGTTGAGAACCACTGGCCTAGAATATAATATATTTCTTTTAAGAAGAGACTGGACAGCCATTTGTCTAAAATGGTATAGGGTTTCCTGTCTGAGCAGGGGGTTGGAATAGATGACCTCCAAGGTCCCTTCCATCATCATAATCATTATTATTATAAAAATACAGTAGATGATATTGAATATGGTAAAACTGTTTTATTAAAATTACTGTTTATTACAGTAATTTTTTTTACTAAGCCGTGTAATTTCTTATTGCATGATATTCTCTCTTTCTCTTCTATCCCAAGCAATATAGAAAATTGAGTCAATCTTACTACCCACTTTTGGAGTGTCTAGCTCAGGATCATATGAGTTTCATCACCAGCTTAGAGCCACATGTACTAATGTATATATTTACATCGATATCTGAAGGACTAACTGCACTTGGTAAGTACACAAAAGAAATAAACTATGGAAGAATGTAAAATGATTCTAAAGCAGACAAAAGTAATGTGGCCACAAATCATTAGGTGTTTGATTTAATTACTAAATGCAACACATAATTGTTTATTCACGAGACTTTTAAGACTAAATAGTCCTGTGTTCAGAAGGCTACATTTACAGACTAGTAGAGTAGACATGGGCATGATCTTCAGCCAAAGAAAAGAGTCTAAAAATTTGTTATCCAATAATATTCTTTATTCTTTTGAATGTGTTCAAATGAAAGCACTCTCTTTTCGATGGAAGCTAAACAAAGGGGATATTACTTTGAAAATGTATTTGTTAAAAAATTGTTTTATGATTCATGTAGAATTTATACTTTCCTAATGTATTTCCAAACATTTGAAAAATGTAAACCACAACATGAATCATAAAACATTTTTACATTCCAATTACTTACAACATAATGCTCATAAGCCTTAATACAAGAACTACACAATATTCTATAGTCATTGCCAATGAAAAATACCTACTCCAGAACACCAGTAATAAAGTATGGACTAAAATGTTTTGTTCCTATTATTACTGAGGAAAACTGATCAGATGATTAACAGTAATGTGAATATAGAACTATTCCTAATCAGTTTACTCAAGTTTTCAGTGAAATTACGGACCGAAGATATTAGTATTTTTGAATGTGAAAACCGGTTGCTATAAGCCTTGAACTAAAATAATCCACTCATAATAGATTAAAATTTTTAAGCAAAAAAGTATCTTTAAAAGCCTATATTATTCTCAGTACTGATTAAAGAAAACCAATATACATTTTAGATATAGATATGGAGGTAGATATGCATGCATGCACACATAACATGCATATGCATAAACAAACACACACACACCAATCAGTTTATGAAGGATATCAGTCTATGTAATTTTTCTGTCCTCCCAAGTGATGGAGCTTGCCCTCAAAAATCAATTCCATCACTTTTCTCAGTGACATTTTCTTACACTTTTCTACTTCTTTTGTCAGAAAGACCTCTACCATTTTTGTCTCCTAAATCCTTAGATTAAGCCTGTCACCACTGCTACAATGTTTCAATGTGGAAACAATCCACAAAATAGCCGTTTCAGATTCTCCATTAAATTAATAGGTGAACCGGGATTGAATTATGGGCTTTCTGATCCAAATGCAATTCTCTATAAAATAGCTCCATATTTTATGTAAACATAAAATAACAGTTCCTATTACTATGGTATTGCAAATTTGGAAGAAAGGTAAGTGAGGAAACCAAGTATCACTCTTTTTTAAAATTAACAAACCTGTAAGTACTATTTTTAAAACCTCAAGTCAGAAAGTAATTGAAGTACACAAATAGTAGCTAATACTTTGTGATTATTAAATACATAATGGCCTGATGGATGTGCAAATGTTAAAATGCTAATGTAAGAAACAGACATCCTAAGTTTATTTAAAAAGAAGAGATGAAGATAACCGTTAGTCAGTGTCTGTCATTTTTTTAACGTAATTTTTCTGTTATTTCCTTTTTTAACAAGGTTTTGTTGTTCTATCCCCTTGCATCACCGAAGTGTTTGACATAGAATACAGTAACATGAATTAAACAGAGTAGGAAAAAAGATATGAAAACCTACATCTTAAAACTTTTTTTAAAAGAAATTGTGCATGGCAATATCATGGCCATCATAGTTCTGGACAATGAATGCATTGATGGATTGATTGCTTTATCACATTTCTATAGTCGCCTATCTAATGTAGAGACTCTGGGTGGTGGACATGCAAAGTCAGTGAGGGAAATCAGATTCATTTAAAGACCACATGATTTACTTAACAACTGGAGTGATTTGCTCAAAAAAAGGTCACCTAAAAGGATCATAAAATGGGGCAAAACCTACTTAACAACTTCCTTGTTTTTGTAAAAGGAAACAGGTAAGAGATCATTTCACTTAAATCATTTTCCTTCATCATAAACAAAACAAAGCTCTTAAATTTTGTCATGCATAATAGTTATTGCCACTTGCCGAATAACTCTTCCAGCTACATACATTCATAAAATGCCCAAGTAAATTTTTTAGATAGCAACGCCTTGGTTCTCATGTAAAGAGAAATTTGTTGAAATATATAAATTCCAAGCTAGGCATCATTCCCCTCTTCCTTGCTTGCTTCTCTAACAACAACAACAATTGTCATTCTTCCCCTTCTTCTGTGTTTTCCTCCCTTTTAATCTGCTTGTTTACCTAACTTGAGTAAAATGCAATAAGGATTCTGTTCAGCTACAACAAATGACTCTGTGTCCATTAAAATCAGAATAGGGGTCTTGCATAACATCTTCCTCTGTTACACTCATACAATGAGAAAAAAATATGAATGTCACAAGCATCTTTGATATAAAGTTATGGGAAAATATAAGTAGCTCTTAATACTTAAATTGCATCCTCACGAACAGATAAACCTCTCCACTGTGCTGCTAAGATCACTTAAAGAAGAAAATAAATATCAGCTTGTCTGATATCAGCATGTTTAGAGAGCTTTTAAATGGACGTTAGTGATTTACTTTGTGTTATTCAATTTTCAAACAAATAGTCAAAGTACTGCAAAACATACTTATGAAATATGCATTTCTAGATACCTTTTCAAAGTGTCCATTGCTTTCCTATGTGACCAAAGGGAAAGAAACTTGTAAGGAAATCATAATGGGTCAGATCCTTTTTAATATGCACTCACTACTCAGAGCGAGTGGGTGGCCGTGTACATTTTCTTAGATAAATAAATAATTTGTCTGTGTGAGAGTTTCAGTACAATAACTTTAATTATGTACTGCAATATATTTATGAAATATGTTGGAAAAGAATCAGTGATATCCCTATGAAATATATTTAATCTTGAACAACTATGACAGCCACCATCTTCTTTTTGGAATCAGATTAGATTAGATAGGGCTATTTGATATTGTCCTGTCTCTTCCCCCGCCTGTTTGAATAATGATTCAACTTTAGTGCAAAGCAAAGTCAAGCTCTTCTATGTAAATGAATTCTAATAAATAAAGAAGTGGACAATTACAATTGATCACATTATTGAATACTTAAAACATTTAACTCTTGGGCAAAATGCACAACTGAGCATTTATAAATATTAAATTATGCTCTTTAGAGAGAGAATGGCTGTAGGAAATCTTTACTTGGACTTCCTTTCTTTAAACATCCAGAGTAACTATCACCTCAGTATTTCTTCACAAAAGCAATACATATATTGTACATAGGGACACAAGCAATTACTGAGACCAAACATGAATTCTTTTTCTCACATTTTTCTAATACATTACCTTATCTTTTTGATATGCTGTGCAACACATATTCCAAGGCCTAGTGACTTGATTCCCACAACAAGCATAGAATTAATATGCAACTTTTGGATACCAGATGTTTAGCATTTTATATTTTGCTTTTTGCAATATTCTGAATTGATGCTGGTATCTTTACATTTAAAAAATATCCAAATCCATCTAACTATTAAGAAAGACAAATGTTATGAATTTGTCCTTATTAGCTTTGTGTAATAATTGAATTGGATAATCACATATGTCATTCCAAGCAGCACGGTGTAGAAAAGACATGTTGTGGGCTATTTTGAAAATGATTGGAGTGGATGTATTTTACAGATGAAGAAACCAGAGACAAATATTTGCTTCCAGTGGAAATGGGGATTGTCAGAAATTCAGAGGAATGTTTCATACGTGGTAAAATGAAGAGAGTCTTGAGACTAATTGTGGTTAAATTGTCTGCAAAATCTTTCTTAACTTCCCAGGAGAACTTAGCTTAGGAAAAAAATATTGCAGTGATGTTGAAAGAGAAGTAAACTTCAAAACAACATTTAGAAACCAGAACTGGCACGGATCAACATTCTGTGCCTAGAGGGAAGTTTTCAAATACTTCCTGCAATATTGGCAAGCTTCCACTTATTGCAGTTTAGGGGGATACACTTAATTGAGTCTATCATATACCTTACAATTCTCCTTCAAATAAGCAGTATTTTAACAGTAATGCTTGTGAACATGTATATACAGTATCATTCACAAATAAAGAATCCAAATCAGTCATGTAATATCTGAAAATAATCTATATTGGCATTAATGATGGCTGTGGTTTTGCCCTCGTTTAGAAACTGAACAAACCCCTAAATATTGGTAATTACACAATCAGTATTTTTTTGCACAATCAGTTTTTTTCTTCTCACAGATAGGTGCATAAACTATACCCACTAGTATAAAAGAATGATTGCTCCTAAAACTGACAACAGAAATAATACTTTAGAAATCTGTGATGTATTTAAAGAAGTTTGTATGTCCCAAGAATGACAAATGGTGAAATTGGTGAATCTGTAAGCAGTGAATAGCTAGATCAGTGATGGCGAACCTTTTAGAGACCGAGTGCCCAAAAACTGGTCCCGCTCCGCCCCACCCTACCTGCCCGCAGGGCCACTCACCGCCTCCAGGGCCCACCGCAGATCACCCAGGCAGCCCAGCAGCTCTATGGTGGTCACGTCCTCTGCCCTCGCACCGCAGCATCAACTATGCGCATTGGGGCATGAGGGCAAAGTCTTGTCTACGCTGCCTGGCTGCCATGTCCTTGGCTGCGCTGCTCCGCGTGGGCCACGCTTGGGGTGACTCTCCTCCAGGTGGGCTGCTGGTAAGGAGGGGGTGGTGGGCGGAGGGAAGGCTGGGGCAACGGCATCTGTGCCCACAGAGAGGGCTCCGAGTGCCGCCTCTGGCACCTGTGCCATAGGTTCACCACCACTGAGCTAGATGATTGCTAACTTGTTGCAGCCAATCACTTCCTAATAAGTAAAAAGAAATATGCACAGTTTGAATGTCATATATTGAAATAACATGATACAACATGTTTGTGGTTCACACATGTATTGTATCAAAACTACTAGATGAGACGAATATAAATATAATCAATATTCCCTTAAAATTGTCAAATATATTGAGTAATTATGGATTTTGAGATTGATCTCTATTATACATTCACAATTATTTTGCTGTTACAGTATGCAAATAATAGTTGCCTTTACCTTTTAAACAGTAAATTATAAAACAGGTATATTTATAATCTTTTGCTTTAATTATAGCAAATAGAGGGGGTCTTTGCTCTGTTTTATTTCTCACTAGTTTTTTTAATATATCTTTTATTTGTATTTTCATTACATACAAATATAAAAATTAAACCATATAAGTTACATATTTATGGGGGACAGTTGGGTTTTGTTTGCTTTGCTTTTAATTTCTTGGAGAAGGAGGGTTGGCTACTCTTTTTGTTTCCTAATATTTATGTCATCTGGATATTTAGTTTTCCATATAAATGCAGATTTATACTGTGATTTCTCTCCAGATTGTATTAAAGTTTTGCCTTGGTGGCACAGTAGTTAGAATGCATAATTGCAGGTTATTTCTGCTGACTCTTGGCTGCCAGCAGTTTGGCAGTTCGAGTCTCACTGGCTCAGGGTTGATTCAGGTTTCCATCTTTCCGAGGTCGGTAAAATGAGGACCCGAATTGTTGGGGAAAATATGCTGACTCTGTAAACCACTTAGAGAGGGCTGTAAAACACTGTGAAGCGATATATAAGTCTATGTGCTATTGCTATTTTAATATTTATGATGGTAGAGAAATTTGGGTCACTTCTCCAGTATTGGTACTGAAAAGTATCTGTGAATGCCACAGGTATTTAATCTGTGTATATATTTTTATTCTGTCCATGTCAGTGATTTTTCAGATTAAAACTGCAAAAACAATACATTTTTTTTCTTATTCCCCCAAGTACAAACTCTTCAGAATTCATAATTTCATAGCAATAAGGAAACAGCTGGATTCCTTGAATTTGTAACAGCCAGCAGGAGTGCGTAAAAACCCGGCAGAACACCAGCCAGTAGGGTGTAAAAGCTTCCTCTGTGCTGCAGAAGAGTGAAAGATAAAGGATTGTCATAGGGAAATCTACTTGGAATATGTTATAACAACAGAATAAGAGCAAAATAGTCCCATCTACCCTTATTATAGTTCTGTAATCCCATTTCAGTGTATGTCGTTGATAGAGAAATTTTTTCAGAAATTGTAATACTGTGTTTCTTTTTTTCTTTTTTTTAAATGTTTAGATACGATTGTCTCCTCTAGCTGTTGTGCAAGTTTGGACTACATTGTCACCTATCTCTTCAAGCACATAGCAAAAGAAGGAAAGAAACCCCTGAGAATCAGGGAGGTTTCCCAAGATGGGCAAAGATTACTGCATTTCATGCAGCAAAACTCTGAGGTGCTGCAGCAGGTAAACTCAGAATCACTATTTTGCCTCTGTCTTTATGAACTTTCTTTTCAAAATATATATTTTTTACATTTAATACTGCAGTTACTAGTGGCCATTTCAGTCATCTCCACAAGCTTCTGCATTGACCCTCAAAGCGTCTTAGTTGTGTCAGTTCAATGACCCAGGAGTACATAAATGAATTGATGTGATTATAGAATTTTAGAAGCATTTACATACAATGGAATATAATCAGTGAAAATGTCAACAGTGAATACTGTAGTGGTGAAAAAAAAAGCATTGTAAGGACCTGAAAACATTAAAAGAAGCCTTTTTTTTTTTTTTTGAGACCTTTCTAATTGGGTACATAGCTGCATATTGAATACTATATAGATTTTTAAAAGCTTTTTGTATATTTCCTATGAGGGGAGAAGTTTAGGCATTATGGCATGCACTACTTAGAATTCAATTTTGAAAAACTGCTTTGGAGCACATCAGTGCATGAATAAAGTACTTGTCAGTGACTCTTTAAAGCAGATATTTTTGTTTCCAGGATTGTGAGGGTAAAGCAAAATCTTCCCCTGGAAACAGTTACAGCTGCTTCAGTGAGTTGCCAAGTGCTTTATTATTGCTCTTTCATGCACTGTAGCGGTATTTTGGAGTTGGATCTGAAGCATTGCGCAGCTTATTGGGCATATAGTTGTCAGTTTTTAAAAAGTCAACTTTTAGCAACAGAAACTGGCATTGTGAGATGTCTTCCAACAAAGACTGGATTGACATTTGTTGGAAATTCTTTAATTTAGATTTCTTCATTGAGCAGGGGTTGGACTGAGTAGCCTAGTGGTGCTTTTAATGACAGTAAAATATTTTTATATTAGCTAGTTTTCAGAATAGTTTTTGCTTGAATAATGAAAATATCATGAAAAGTGAAACAGCTGAATTATGCTTCTCTAATACTAGTTGGAGATAGAATGTACCTTGATAAAGGATTTAATGTGCTTCCAAATAACAGACTGGTAAGCACTTTCAGTAGATCCCTGTTAACAAGGATCTCACTGAAATAACTGCTTAAATATATGGATGCAATCACATCACAGTAACATTAGTTGTAGAGGTCTCATGATCTTCAGTAACCTGAAGATTGTGCTGATTATGAGGTACCGGCAACAGTGGTTGCCATTTAAGTGTACAAGATTTATCCTTCTTATTTATTGCTGCGATTACTTTGGGTGATCTTTGCCTCCAAATAAAATCAAATGGCGAAGTAATACAACATAATATTTAAGTATGTATAGGACTGTTATTACTATCCTCAGTGATTCATTGCCATCACTGTTTTATATTGCAACTTCCTGGAGTAATTACTCTACTCAAGTAGAAGTTGATGAGAACCTAGAAATGTATTGCACATTTGCCTGTTGCCGAGCATTATAGTCTCGCTCTAAAGTTCAGCTGTGTAATCAGGAAGATCAGGGACGTTGGCCTCAAACCCAGATTTTCCTACATTTGCTGTTCTTATGACCTTAATGTTCTATTTTGTGTCAAGGATACTTTGCAGTCCTAAAATTTATAGCATATGAATAAGCTATGATATGTCTTTATTAGCTTCGCAATCTGTGGAATACATTATATTTAGTTTGAATGTAGGCTTTCAGGTGCTCTTTTAAATATTTATGACCAGTCTCCAGTAGTCAGCATAAATATGATTTGCATTAGCACAAGTCACACTGCATTGAGTGCTTCTGATGTCAACCATTCAGTGTACTAATACCTGACATCATCTCCCGAGGTCATTGCCAATTTTGACCTTTCTTCTTCTGTACAGTTTCTCTACTCTCAGAAGCTCTTTTGAATTGATTTGAAATTTTGACTCTTCCCTTTATGAGGCAGTAAAATTGATAATTATTCAGATGGGAACTGAGTGCTGAGTGAAAAATCAATTCTACCCGCTCTCTGCTGCGTATAAAATTACTTCTGACTCTGCTGGTCTGAACAAATGGGCAAGGTAAAAGCAGCAGGCAGGAATAGTAGAAAGACTTAGCTGGATAAAGCTAATAGCCTAAAGGGATAGCTCTTTGAGATGAGGGAGTGAGCCAGTTGGGGGTGGTTATCAACAATGATGGGACTCATTGATTATATGTTTACATCAGATTTCCATTGGGTTATAAATCAGCCCCTGAATAGAAATAGAACCCTAGGCCTTGCATCTTACCAAAGGGACAGTGAATTAGATTATTCTCATTTTCACACTCAGATGAAAAGTGATCCATTGATTATTCATCGGCAGGCTATTAAACCATAGCTTTAGAGCTGATTTGACTATCATGGAGCCAAATGAACAAGACCGTTGCTTCACAACGAGAGGTTTCAGTTTTCTAGACAGCTGTGTCTTGTAAGTAATGCCTAACCCTATTAAAACAAAAGGGTTATTACAAATTGCTTAACAGTGCTAGAAAACTAGGCCCTAATGACTAATTGTACTGTGAGCTTAAAGAGACTGTCAGTTCTTTAAAGTGATGCAATGAAGCTAAATATTCTCCCAATTTGTCTGCTTTGATGGAAACGCTATTACATCACGTCTCTTTTTAAAACTGAAAAGATGCATCCCTAAATATTTGCCCATCCTGTGTGTTGAGTTAATTGGGGAAAAGTATATAGGTAGTCCTCAACTTATGATCACAATTGAGCCCAAAATTTATGTTGCTAAGTGAGAAATTTGTTAAGTGAGTTTTGCCCCATTTTACGACTTTTCTTGCCACATTTGTTCAGTGAATTATTGCAGCTGTTAAATTAGTAACACAGTTTCCTCACTGCTTGTCAGAAGGTTGCAAAAGGTGATCACATGACCATGGAACACTGCAATTGTCATAAATGTGAGTCAGTTGTCAAGCATCTGAATGTAAGTCACGTGATCGTGGGAATGCTGCAACAGTCATAAGTATGAAAAATGGTCATAAGTCACTTTTTTCAGTGCCGTTGTAACTTTGAAAGGTCACTAAGTGAACTCTTGTAAGTCCAGGACTACCTGTTATTAAGCATATGAAAATGCATTTTAATACATTTCTAAAGGACAACATTGCTGGATTATCTGTTTAAAAGGTATTGCAAAAATTCAAGTTGCAAATCAAAGATGTCATTGTAACTCAGGTAGAGTCAGAATCAGTTCATTTGGATTAAACAGCTCTGCACCTTCTTTTAATACCCATTGTTACATCAAGTATATCCCCACCTTTTCTACTGACATTTTTTTTACCTTCAGTACTCTGTACCTCATTCAGCTATTCCTGACGGATTAATAGCAACATAGACAGATGGGTAGTATTTCAGTGGGACTAGGGGGAAAGTGCTCTTAAACTTATAGGGCTTAAAAGCCATTTCAACTAACTCGGCATAGTCTTGCACTGCTGTTTTGCTGTCCTTTGGGCTGCTGGATTATTGTTGTGTGAGTAGCATGAGATCAATAGCTATGTGTAGTTTGAAATGAGTTGTTACAGTTGGCTCTTTAAAGAGATTGTTGTGGTATAAGGTAAGTTACAGACAAGTCTATCTTAAGCTTTTGCAGCAACAGAAAATCTATGGCAGCCCATTTAAACAACCAATTAGCATTCTTCTTATGAGGATGAAAAAGATCTAATAGAATTGAGACAGATCACAAATGTTGATGAGGTTCCTCCACAGTCTCGTGCCAACTGATGGCTAATTTCTGTCCATAAGAAGTTAAGGTAAATCAAAGGAGGAAAGGAAAGTTGGCAATAGGTAGTGATATAGAATATCTCTTTGCGACTTCACAGTGACTCAGGCATAGCATCCTTGGACAGCAAGCCTAGCCACAAAAACATATCGCCTGAGGGAAGCCAGTGGCTTCATGATCCACTTTGCACCTAGCCACACCACCAGATTCCACTTAGTCCTTGCCACTTCCTCTTATTCATTTATTTGTTAGATTTCCTTTCCACCATTCAAGGCAGCATGCTGTGCATAGTTTTCCCTCCATCATTCTCCCCCCCCCCCAATAATAAGTAGGCTGGATTGAGAGTATGCCTGGCTCAAAATCACCTAGTGAGCTTCCTAGTCTGAGGGTGGATTTGAAGCTATGATTTCCCAGTCCACCATTTTCATCCCTTGGTCACACTGCGCTCCTCCCCCTCCCCAAAGTAGGTATGCCTCCAGGTATTTCAGAAGTAGATTAGGAAAAAATGTCTAACACCAAAGATGAGCAACCTTGGCAAATAATTGATGAGAAGGTTCAGTGTCTTAAAAGGATCATATAGCAAAAAAATGGAATGTTCAGAAGCATCACAGTTTGGCTCACTTGGTTTATCCAAAAAGCTGATCCTCTGCCACAATCTTGAGTCTAGAAATAATAGTATTGTACATATATTTAGAAGCACTTAAAACATAAAGTGTTATTAAGAATTTTACGCAAAAGTAATTTGTTCAATTTCAACGTAGAATAGCAACTCAAGCAGGGAACACATAGTAGGATTGAAAAATGCATTTTAAGATTCTACCTGATTCAGTCAACCAGTTTTTATTTATTGATGAAATGAAATCTAAATAGAAAGCATGTGGGACTGCTGTTACAGTACTTGCAGAAATGAAACTATACATTCTCTGTAAATAAATGAAGGAACATACACGCCTGTTTGCATAATTTCTAATTTAGTTACATGATTGTCTTTTGTTTTATATTCCTGTCAGTCTCACTTTTAAGGGCTAATGCTGTATTTTGCAGTTTGTTTGTTTGTTCTTTTGTTAAAAATGCTTCGGCTTCTATAAAGATTAAACAAAAGCAATGGCTTCCAACTGTTCTTTTTTTAAAAAAAGCCTTGAATTTTAATTAACTAATGTTTGAGTAGCCTGTATAAGCTGTAACTCTTACAAGTTGCTGTAATGTAAAAATAGAAACCTTGTTAATTTTTACTGTGCAGTTTAGTAAAAAAGTAAAAATACATATTTTCGTGTCATACATCTCATAGTTCAGTTCAGTCTTACTCAGCTGCCCCTCTTTATAGTAGCTTGTATTTCTTACAGTTTCTAAAACTTGGATATGCTTCGTGGTATGTTCTTTGCAATTAAAGTTGTGGCTGCTCTCAGCGATAGTAAACTGAGAGAAGTAGCAGCATACCAAGAAATTGTAGTATTTCACTGTGATCTTTTTCAAAATTAGTAAAATTTCGAGCATCTGTTTGGATTTAGAGAAATGTTCGCTGCCCCTTATCTTTTGTGGCTGTCTTTATTATTCCCCCTGTGGGGGGGGGGGGAATGTCAGCGTGATAGAGTGGTTGTTGTTTTTTTCAAGTAGTGAAATCTTTTCAGCTGACATTTGTAGTTGCTTCTGCACTAGACTGCCGTTCAATAAGATAGCTTCACTAGCTTTTGACAGAAATGGGAATGGGACAAAGTGGTAATAATAGATAATTAATATGTGCACAATAGGTCATCTGCATTGCTGTGTAGCAATTATGCAACTTTGAAGAAAGCTTTACTTTAAAAACCAAATCAGATTAAAGTATGTGTATTTATAAGTAGCCTAGGTTGAGCAGAAATTAGGACTATATGAGTTTACATTAAAAAAAGAGAGTAATGTCAGTCCAGGCTCTCTTCTACATTGAGGGTGTTCTCCCTGTTTTTTTGATATTACTGTACACTGGAGTTAGGTTAGAAAATTATACCATGAATTCCAAACTCAACCCAGAAAGATGTCCCTTGGACTAAGAAAAAAAGATATGATCTCGTACTTGAGATAATGGGGGGAAATCTGTGGATAAACTTTCACATAATTAAATTACAGTAAAGAAACACAATCTAACAACACGATACTTGTAAGCCTTCAAACCCAAAAAGACAGTCACATCTTTGGATGCCTAATAATCTTTGGATGGCAGTTTTTACTTGTTTAAGTTATAAATGTGTTTAAGGTCGTATCTCATTAGGCTTTAGGATATTGTATCTCTGTTTACAGTTTTATCACATTTAATTATGTAAACCAGTGTTATCATTTTTTTAAAACTGAAGAACAAAAATATAACAGCTGTGAGCCAAATCAGCTGAGATTTGAGTGATTACAGAACCAGAAAAAGCACCATATTGAATGAACTAAAATTCAATCTCAATGCCATTTATTTTATTGTTTGACATTAATTTGAGCTTTTCAGCATTGATTGATGGCTTAATATCATCAATAATTTTAGAGAAACTAACCTTAACAATACATGTAAACCATTACATATTGATTGCTCTGCTTTTGCGCTTAAAACAATTTGCATTTCTTGCATTTCATCTTGACAATATCCCTATATGCAAAACTATAGTCCCAGAAGTTTTGAAGCAGATATAAGGCAAAATCTGGGTAAAATTGCAACATACCTAAATTGTGAGCACAAAAGTTTACAGAATAATTTGCCACTTTATTTCAAAGTCTTTTTGTTGATTTTTCTAGCCACTTAAATCATTTGCATCTCTTAATACAGGGAGTTAAATCACTCTGGTAGGAAAATTAATGGCTAAATGAAGCATATTAAATAGTTAACAATACAGTTTTGTGGGCAGCAGGAGTGACGTTCACAACTGTGGCAAAGTCAGTATGGATGGAAATAAAAAGTGTATAATTCGGCTTTCAAAAAAAAAAGAGTTGCTAGAGGTGTCAATGGGACAAGGTGTTCCCTCAGGCTAGGCAGCTGGTGTCTATATGCTTTTTGTTTATCAGTTTCTGGTTTTTGTACCCTTTAGGCCCGCAGATGAAATAATTGCTCCTACAGGGTCAACTGCTGGTCGCAGCAAAGTAAGAAAAGACCTTAGCGTTCAACCACGTCAGCCATCATTTTAGCGCAGCTGGCACCTGCTACTGGTGCGCAGCAGGAGGGTTAAAGGTCAAAGAGGCAGTTGTTCTAAACTCAGTGATGGCTTAAAGGGACTTGTAGATTAATCTGCTTTATTAACTTCCGTATATTAGATAACTATTGCTGTGAATGAAAGCATGTCTTTCTAAATAAGTACCATCACCTCTTTCCCTTTTAAATTGGCTTTTGAGTAATGAATATTAAATAGAATGCGTTTCAAGGGTAATTAAATGAAAACATTAGGATGCTAGTATTTGCATCTTATTTGTAACTTTGTTGCATATTTATAACACACTGCTTGATTTTGATAGTACATTTGGAGGAATACTAAATGCAAAGAATTTAAGAAATACAGTTCCTTTCTGTAAACCCAGGAACAGGAGTTTTCTCTATAGGTTTTCTTGATGAAATTATAATTCTAATGAGGCTGGCATAGCAAAATGTTTTTCTTTACCTGGGTCTTCTTTAGCAAGTTTATTTCTCTCCTCTGAAGATAATGAAAAGTTTGGAAACAATCAAAGCTATTTCCATTTTGACTCCAGAATACAGTGGATGTGGCCAAATGGCAAGTTAAACATTTAATTGAATTCTATTTCAGCTGTTGATCATGCACCCCTGTTTTCAGACAAGTTATCTGCCTTCCTCCAAAAACAAAGGTTGTTATTTATTTCGTAAAATGTATAGAAGAGATTTCATATTCAGTGTCTGAAAAACAAATTGCATAGGAAGATCGTATCTTTCATTCCTAGAGATTTTTAATTAGCTGACCATTGTTGAACATATTTTCTGCTTTAAATGGAGCTGTTCTATATAGATGACATCATCATATAGGTAATACATAATCAACTTCTAATAAAAACTATATTAAATCTATGGAAACAAGCCTTTAGGTTACTTTTATATTACATTTCATCCTACGACCTGTCCCTTTTCCACTCTGACATTGAATTAGAGTTTAAAGTAAAATCTGCTGAATCTGTCTTCATACCTTAAATAGGGATGAGTGATCTATGTCTTCAAGACTACAAACTTCCCATGAATATTTTTGAGTGGTTTTTGAACTTTGCCAAGTTTAGTCCCCACCACAGGCTATTGTGTAGGAAACAAGGAGAGAAGGAAGAAACAAAAAAAGAATCAAATAAAAATTAAAACAAGCAGCCATACTTATTTTTGCTCCTCTGTTTACCCCACCAACTTGTTTCTCAAGCTTGGGAACTTTAGATGTTTGGACTTCATCTCCTAGGATCTGCCAGCCAGCATATTGAAGTGAGAGTCCACACACTTCTCAAAGTTCCCAGGGTTGAGTCTATCCTAGCTTTTGTTTATTGAATAAGCCTCTGTAGGACTCCACAACGTGTATCTTTGTTTGCCTTACATAAACTATGCATGCTGGAGTAGAGGAGGACCCTGTTGCTGAGTTATGTTCAGTATCTGTGAGGCTGTATTATCATTGGAGCAGCAAAAATAGAAGCCTTTATTTAGTTCATTTCATATGAATTGACAGAAAGGCAATCAACTTTCTTTTGCTATGAAGAACAATACTCTGTTCTGAAGTAAACATTTTCACAATCATCAGCTAAACAGAGGAATCCAAGAAGATTAGGCACATTAGTAGTAGTTACAGAGAAAAGAAATATCCAGGAAGATTTAAATCCTTCAGTTAGGCTATGAGAAATCATGTGGAATTACGAAATAAAAAAGATTATGATTTCTTTTTATTGTGCAATAAGTGGGTGTGATAGCTACCTTCATGAGGTCTGTATTTCATCTTTCTGGTTAAGTACCTCAGTAGTCATTTTATGAGAATATGCTTTTAAGTTGCAAGTTAGTCACAGTGCAAGTTTTAAAACAGAGTTCAAAAATAATTCTAAAACAAAGAGACTGAAAGTGGGCATATTGAGAGATGCAAATTTCCAGCATGTCTCTTAAATGCTACCTTGCTTAAGGATGAATTTTTGGAAGCTCAATAAGAAATTTCAAACTTGTGCAGATCTGCTATTTTTTTTAATCATCGTAGTTTTTGCAGGTATAAGTAATATTTAGTTGTATATAAGGAAATGAGTTAGTTTAAAGGTTGATTCCAAATAGGAGTCGCTACAAAGTAAGGACTTATGAGATGGACAGGAGAAATAATCCCCACATCCTTTCTCTTCCTACTCTTGTTTTTAAAATGTGTTCCACAATATTGTACCTTAATTTAGGCACTGCATTTAATATCAGCCCAGCCAGATGATGAGCTGTAGTCCAGAGTACCTGGAAAGTGCCATCTTGAAAAATTTGTGGTTTCAGCAACCTGATAAACATAATCTTTTTTAGGACAATTTCTAATAGAAAAACAGAGAGAAATTCCTTTGCCATTATCATACGCTGAAAAAGGATGTCATAGATTCTCTACCCAGTTATGAGTGAAATGGGTAAGGGAGGTTCCAGCAGAAGTTTAGGGACATATACAAAGTGATTGGTTGTCTAAAACAGTGCTTTTCTGGGAGCCTGCTGCAAAGTCCATTGTTAGAAAAAGCAGGATAGGCTGGTCTTCAAAAGAACAGGCTGCCTGTACCTTTTCTCCTCTCAAGAGACACTTGTAACGGATGATGCTTTTTTTTTTCTTCTCATTAATCACATGATAGTGATTGTCCAAAGACACAGAGCTCTCCAATCCCTGAAAATTCAGTGCAGACGCATTGGGAGTAAGTTCAACAGAGGCTTATGCTTGAATTGCCCAAAGGAGAAAACTGTTTGATCAAGTCCTTAAAGAATTCATCATAATCTCCAATATGTAGTACAGTGGTTCTCAACCTGTGGGTCGGGACCCCATTTGGGGTCGAACGACCATTTCACGGGGGTTGTCAAACAATGCAGTCTGCCATTTTTCCCCCTTTTCCTTAGCTGTGCTACTCCCTTTTATTCTATTGGCTTTTGAAAACCAATAGAATAGACTCTCTTGAATAGAATCTAATTCTATTGGCTTTCAAAAGCCAACAGGAATTGTCCAGCCTGTCTCTGCCCTGCTGAGCCCGCCAAAAGTCCCATTCTGCAAACGGTGCTGCAAGTTGTCTGCAGCGAAGGCGAGCTGTCTGGAAGTTTCCACCCCTCTCTGCTGAGCAACTACTAAAAATGTAAGTAAAAGAGGGCCAGGGGTGGGATGCCGGCGGGCGCAGGGAGGCTTGCTGGCGTGCGTGGGGCCCAGCGGGTGCCTTACCTCCCTTGGGCTGGACCAGCTGGTGGCCCAGCCGGTGGTCGGCCTGTGCCGTCTCTGCCGCTTGCCAGCTACGCCTCGGCCAGTGCAGGGGGTGGCACCATGCATGTGTGGGGCTCCCGGGCAGGGAAAGTCCTCGACTTACGACCGGTTGGGTAGTCCTCGACTTACAACCAGTTGGGTAGTCCTTGACTTACGACCAGTTGGGGGTCGCGGCATTAAAAAGGTTGAGAACCACTGATGTATTATGATATGCACTGTCAGGATGTGACATCTGTGAATTTTTGGGCTGAAGAACGCCAAACAGCAGCCCAGCCGGTTGCTCAATGAATCCTTGTTGCCATCAGTTATTCCAGCCTTGTGGGAGAAAAATCTGCGTGTTGAAAATCACAGATGGGTACAAAGTTTGGAAACATCTGTCAGTTGTTTTGCTTACCCAAACACCAAGAGATTTGGTGGGATATTGAATAGATAAGAGCAATAAAAAAAATTCTGATTTTGTGTTTCTTCATGATGAGCAGCATCATGAAGCAGCACAAAATCAGCATCCCAAAATAAAAATAAATAAAATAAAATAAACCTAGAACTAAGGAGAAATTTCCTAACAATTAGAGCAATCAACCAATGGCACAGCTTACCTTCAGAAGTTATGGGTGCTCCGTCACTGGAGACTTTCAGAGAGAGACTGGACAACCATTTGTCTGAAATAGTATAGGGTCTCCTGCTCAAGCAGGAGGTTAGACTAGAAGACCTCCAAGGTCCTTTCCAACTCAACTCTATTATTCTATGTTCTATGCATGTGGCCAATTCAGGCAGACGTATCTTGACTTTCATAAGAGGAAGTCTCAGCAACATTCTCTTGAGCTGAGTTAACACAGCAACACCTAAGAGTCTTGTCTTGCTATAAGCCAGTGATGGCGAACCTTTTAGAGACCAAGTGCCCAAAAACTGGCCCCGCCCCCACTCCACCCCCACCCTGCCTGCCTGCAGAGCCACTCACCGCCTCCAGGGCCCGCTTCAGATCGTCCAGCAGTGCCATGGTGGCCATGCCCTCTGCCCGCGCCCCGCAGCATCAACTGTGCACGATGGGGTGTGAGGGCAGAGTCTTGTCTACTCTGGCTGCCATGTCCTTGGCTGCACTGCTCCACGTGGGCCATGCTTGGGGGCGACTCTCCTCCTGGGGGGCTGTTGATGAGGGGGTCACGGGGAAGCAAAACTGGGGCAACGACATATGCCCACAGAGAGGGCTCCGAGTGCCGCCTCTGGCACCCATGCCATAGGTTCGCCACCACTGCTATAAGCTCTATCTCTCTAGACTTATTTTTATATGCAGCAGATGGATTATAGCTATCGTTTTTACACTTCTGTTTCCTGTCTCCCCATTTCAGTTGGATTTACTTTCAGATTAAAGGCAGCCATTTGCCTTAATACCTTGTCAGCTCTTTCATAGGCTTGGCAGCTGTCAATACTGTAGTTTCTGTAATAAAACATAAGAGATGATAGAATGCTAGCTTTCTAATCAGTAAAGAAAAACTATTACATATTATTTGATAATGTAAACTGAGAAACAGAACTAAGTCTGAGCGCTATTGTCTGAATGTCTCCCTGCCTTATAACTGAACTGATTGTTTTCTCATCTCTTCCAGAGGTGGGCAGGTTTGGACACTCTTTTCTGCATAGTTGCACAAAAGCCAGTCTCACTATTCCCTTTACACTCCCAGAAACACTTTACAGTTGTGCCTTTTCTTTTCTGGCTGTAATAATATCAGTAGAAAAAGCCATCTCAGTTACATTAAAATCACTTTAACCTTAAGAACGTAGCAGCCTGTGTGTATGTATGCACCCAGAGTGCAGGGGTATGTATCTACAATAGTGGCCAAAATTGTGGAATCCTTTTGGGAAAAGTGTACAGTAGAAATGCCACCTTTGGTTAAGTTTCCACTAATTTTTCATTTAATTTCTTTATAACTGTAGCCTTTTTCACTTAATAATACTATTTTGCATCGCTTTCTGGGCAACCAGTCAACTCTTTGCACCATTATTTTAATTTTATTACATTTTACAAGCTCACTAAATGAAAGAACACAAAAAAACCCAACCAACTTGATAGCGATCACATAACACACTGACAAATGTCCTCCTCTCAGCTTCAATACATGACATCAATAACTGAATCCTACCGTGATCTGATTGGCTCATTGTCAAAACAAGATGTCACCTGATTGGCTTTCTAAACACTCATGCTCATTGGCTACAATCAGATGAAGGAAAGCTACCTGATATCAACCTAAGCAAGTTGTGCTTCCTTTTTCTGGTTATTTGGCTATAACTTTTCATAGAATACAATACAGATAATTGAACAAACTTTGTTGCATTACATTCTTGATTAAATTATCTTTCCATTGATATATAATTTTATGGTACTACTCCCCCAAAAATGGTGCTATTAGCCATCAAACCTCAAAAATACACTTTTCCCAAAAGGTTTCCACAATTTTGGCCACTACTGTATGTATGGGGTCCGGGTGAGACTCTGACCTATTGACTTACCTAATTTGAGGACCAAAAAAGATTGCCTGCTCTTGATATACTTTGTTCAGTCAGGATAGTATGAATCATTCTAGTAAATCTTACCTCTTTGTCTTTCATCCTTTTAATTAGAGACCTAGGCTTTCTGCATTCTGAATGCATAGTCTTTCTCTGAGTGATAAGCAGAGATAATTCTCACATAAACAGAACAAACAGATGGATACCAGAACTGGCTGTTACCAAAAATTTAAAAAGAAAACGTATGAGAAGTGCTCATCCCATCCAAAAGAGTTTCTCTTCCAACCCTTTACATAAAGATAAGAGAAACAAGAATTTGAACATTCGGTGTAGTAAAAATGAAACATGCATTTGATATATAGCTGTCACTGGAATTCCTTCATAATGGATTTTTAGCTTTTCTATAATTAATACATCAGAAACTCCTAAATTTCTAATATACCTATTCATCTGCTTTCAGTCTAGCTGCTGGGGAGAAGTCTGATAGCCATGTCCTTTTCAAGCTCAGTCCTTTTCAGTATACCTAAGGTTAAATTAAAAACATACTTTTAAACAATCTGTTCATATGGTTTTACTGGGAATTCTGGGAACTGCAGTTCCAATACATCTTGGAGGTGGGAAAGATGGAAAGTTTAGAAACATAAAGGTCAAACTATATATTGCTTGCAAAGGGTATGCTTCATATTATTTTCTTGCAGGAAAAAAAATACTCAAAAGTGGAGGAGTGATTGATCTTTTCTTTAAAAAATACAGATTTGGATCCTGATTGTGGAACAAATCATTTGAGGAATGGCAGATTAGTGAACAGGAAAAGGGGCTGGATTCTCTGTTTTCTTTCATCTAAACTGCCTTCTCCTAGCTCATCTTTTCCATTTCAGAAAGGGATATTAGCTTATATTTTTGCCCTAGATTTTGTAAATTCACAGCATTGTGAAATGTGGGGTTTTTTTAAGGATAAAGGTTCTTCAAAGATATACTAAATTCTATTGTACTTCTTTGTGACAGTTTGTCTCCAGTTTCTGTGCCTTAACATCAAGCCAGAATTCCATAAGAGAAACATCTTTTTCAGAAATTAAGGATCATCCTATCTTTGTCCTCATTCCTTTCCTTAGTCTAATAATCCACCATTAAGCCGTTCTGCTGTTGAACCAGAGGTTCTTTCATTAATTTGGGAGGAAAGATAAAGAAAGCATTTCAATTCTTTTTGAATTCATTGTTTACTAATACCTTACAATGTACTACCCAGTATAAATTATAAATAATGTGTTGCTTAAGATAAGGACGTCTTATATCTAAAGTGGTTTACAGAACATAAGGTGCCCACTCTTTTGGCCTTCTGGAAGGCATTAAGACCTGGCTCTGCCAGCTACCAAGAGGTGGCCCAAGAATGGTACACAGCCTTTGGAGTGGCTGGTTCCTTGAAGATTCCCTCCCCATTTTTTAACAATATTTGTACATTTTTCATTTGTTTTATGCTCTCTTTTATTGTAAATCTACCAATGATAGTTCAGGCCATGGTTTTCCCAGTTGCAATGTATGGCTGTGAAAGTTGGACCATAAGAAAGGCTGAATGCCAAAGAATTGAGGCCTTTGAACTATGGTGCTGGAGAAGACTCCTGCGAGTCCCTTGGACTGCAAGGCGTTCAAACCAGTCAGTCCTAGAAGAGATCAACCCCGACTGCTCTTTAGAAGGCCAGATCCTGAAGTTGAAACTCAAATACTTGGGCCACCTAATGAGAAGGAAGGACTCACTGGAGAAGGGCCTAATGCTGGGAAAGATTGAGGGCAATAGAAGAAGGGGACGACAAAGAATGAGATGGCTGGATGGAGTCATTGAAGCAGTAGGTGTGAATTTAAATGGACTCCAGAAGATGGTAGAGGACAGGAAGACCTGGAGGAACATTGTCCATGGGGTCGCGATGGGTCGGACACGACTTCGCAATTAACAACAACAACAACACCAATGATTTAAACAGTGAGCTGGGTGGTGTATAAATTTGATTGATTGATTGAAATCAGCTCTTATCAGCCGGTTTGACTTCAAGATGACATAATGTCTTTTCTCAAGGTTTACACTGAGAATTTTTGACTATCCTCTATGAAATATTCTCCACTTTGGGACAAAGGACATTATTTATATGACAAGTTACAATTATACAAGTTTTATCTTCATACACCCTAGAAACAAATGGATGAAACAAAAGTTGCAGTGAGACTTTTTCTTGGAGTATTAAAGGTGCTAAATTAAATAATGGTTCCATATGTACATTCTGTTGGGTCCATCTTGCCCAGTATTGTCTGTGACACACGCAACAGCTTTCCAAAGCCTCAGGCAGAGGAATATCTTTACCCCTGAGATTCCCCCCCCCCCTTTTTTTTTTTTTTAAGTTGCCAGGGATTGAAATTGGATCTTCTTCAGTCTGCTAGGAGGATTTTGTTTGTTCTGTTCTGTTTTTGCCTGTACTGATTAGAAGAGAAATGTTTTAGCTCCGAGCTGGACAGACTTCAGGCTTCAAGGACCAAGGTTGATTGAATAGGATCTAGTGCAAAATAGGAAGAACAATAAAGTATAGAATTACACATTTTACGTAAAATTGTCGTATTTCTTTTCTTCTATAAGGGTATTGGACAAACTTCAGTTTTTTAGCAAATTCTTCACAAAACATCCAGATACTTTTCTATCATTGGTTACCTATCCTAATTTCCTGTACGTAGGAAATTTCAGCATCAACGTTGTTTAAACTATTGGGAAAATTTAGGATATTATTGGTGAAATAAACAAGCCTTACCTCTTGATTCTCTGATAATAGGTATGATCCTCATTAACGAAATAAACATTGAAATGTAAAAGTGTGAAGAATTTATGGGGGGAAAAAATAAAAAATTAATGACCCAAGTGTTTGCTTCAGTACCTTGATGTTTCCATACATTCCATGTAGTGGCATTAATTTGTCCAAGAAGCTTATATCTAATGGACAGATGAATTCCGAACTAATCTGTTTCAGGAAATGTTTGCCAGAAGCCATTGTTACTTGCCTACAGGTGAAGTGCTTCGTTTTATTTATGGTGTATGGAACTCAGGTATGCAGATTAGTCGCTAGGATCATAGAAGAGTCATCAGATGCTCACACTGGCATTGTATCATGTGAGCCCCCATCTGTCTTCTGAAGTGCTATGCATTAGCCCAGTGACCACTGGGGCGTACATTCCCTGTAGTATATCATTTTCTTTTGTTGTAGAGGTGCTAATGACACCTGTCTCAACCAATTTTCAAAGAGAAGTCCTTGAATTTGGGCCCTTATTCAAAATCTACTTTGACCTGGTCCTAGACTGCGTGTAATTCCAACCACCCACAACCAGTGTCAGTAGATTTAATAAGGTTGTCCGGTGATGAACAATGTGTGGGAACCATACACAGCAGTTTGTGATTGATGCAATTGTTAATATATACTAATAAGGAATTGAAGAATGGACTGCTGAACATATTGAACTGTCTCATACTGATTTTATATCATATGCTCTCTATCCAAACTGGCCTTTGAGCTCCTAATAGAGTTTTCCTAGGCTTGTTTGTGAACAGCCTATCTCGAGGAAATTATCCTGAGATGCCTAATTGCAAAGCATATCCGAATCGCTCTGTGAGGGAAATGGGTAGTTTCTAAATGCAATAAATAAACAAATAAACAAACAAACAGATAAAAATATGGTCTGCTACTGAGACAGAGGTTTGCTTACGGTGATCAGTATATGGGGATCCATTCTGCAGGAGCTGTTGTTTTTTATTTCTGTTTCAGCTAGTGATGGTTTGGGTGATGAGCTTGAACTTCTTTGCTAATTGAAAAAGGTGACATCTGAGATACTTTTACATCCTTATTATAGTGAACAGGAATTATGAGAACATCCATATTCAGTAAGAAATTATCAAAAATACAGTACTCTGATTAGGCTGGAAGGATTATAAAATGCAGCCTGTTAACCTATATTGCAACCAAGTAAATACAGTAATATTCCTAGTGCAGACTATTAATCTATAAGGTTAATAGGCTGCACTAGGAGTATTGCCGTATTTACTTGGTTGCAATATAAAAGAAACTGCTACCTTTTATACTCTGCTAATGACGTGTTTAACTTCAACTCTGCCAAGTATCTAAAGCTTCAGTCTATTTTACCAGAGAAACTGACCTTTTTTTTTTCTGGAATAAAGAGACCTGCCTTTCATCAGGGTTCAATCCAGAGGGCAATGCTCAATTCTGGAGCATTCACCTATGAAAAAGACAGGCAATAAATTCAAATTTTTCATTTCCTTCAGGTTTTCTTGACTTGTGAACTATTCAGAAACCTTTTATCATTGTTGCCTTCATCTGAATCCTTTTGAATTTGGTGGTACCTTCATAAAATATTATACTCAAAATTAGACATGGCATGTGCTCTCCCTCTCCAAGGTCTAAGTGGAGCAAAAGAAAGCTCTGTTATTACCTCCCTTATCTTGTATATTGAAAAGCAGCCGGTAGAATGGCATCTTTCTCCCCTCCTTTTTTATAGCAGCAACATCAGAATGCTAACTCAGGTTTAAAATGTTCCAGGTTAACCCTGTACATACATACACACGCAAAACCTTCATTTGTTTCTAAATTTTGTTCATATTATTCATTGATTGCAATTTTTCCTGAAATTGCAGGTTTGGCTCCAGTTTAATTTGTTTCCTAGAGCCTACTATGAAGTTGAAATAAGGGCCTGCTACAACATCTAGATTGTCATTTTTCCTCTCAGGGGGCATCCCTTTGTGGAATAGCCTATCCTCCATGATACTCCAGGTAGCCATGCTAACCTGTCTCTTAAAAACTCACTTTCGACTTTAGCTAAAGTCCAAAATCACATTTGTCCTTTAATAGTTTGTTTTTATTTCTTGTTTTTTTTTAAAATATTATTTATAAAGAACATTCAAAACGGATTTCTGATTCAGGCTTGATAAATTCAAATTATGATTCCAATAGAAATGAAATTAGACTATTTATTAGCTGTGCAAATTACTCTGCTGTTACTATGATGTGTATGTTTACCCATAGCAGTAATCTACCCTGTTTTTATTTCTATTCTGGTTTCTATTCTACATTTTTATCTTATTCTGAATATTTTTTATTATTACATTCCATCTAGGGTATATTTTCATATAAAAGATAGAAATACTTTATTTACATAATTTACAGTATATAAAATACATAAATTTATTTTTTGCGAGCATTCTGCTTTATCTCCAACACAGTCTTCTATGCAATTATATATTGTTTTTATTTTGGAGGCTGATGTCTAAGTAAATGGGTCAGCACCTGGCTAATCTCTTTTTTTAATATTTTCTCTGAGCTAAAAAAAACCCCACCAATTTATATTTCAGCTTGGCTAGTTATCCACCTGTCAAAATCACAGGCCAGCAGCAATCTTTTAATTCACATTTATTATGCAATTTGTATTAAGCTCATAATAAAGGGGAGCAAAATAATTCTTGTACGTGGTGGTATCCTCTTAAGTTTATATATTTCTTTCAAAGCAGATTACATTACTGGACGCTTCAGAAAACTGGGCAAAATTAAATGCTGATACACAAAATCAGATATTCATTCAGAATCAATTAACATTTCATAGATGGATGGTAGTAGTGCATATAAAAAGCAGTGGCAGAGTTTGAAGACTATGGATCTGCTTTAGATTCAAGCCATGGATGCCTTGCCTACATTACCTGCTCTTTTTCTTGTAACACCAACATCTTTGGGAAATGGTGGTGATTCTTTCCTAGACCTGAAATTTTATAACAGTAAAACGTTGTAGGACGAAACAGGCACTCTGTTTTCCTAAGCAGCTTCTAAATTCTGTAGACCAGAGACCAATTTTACACTGCTTATCTAAGATCAGGTGGAAATGAAGCCAGCTTAAGAAGCCACCCTCCAGATTTTAAAACAGACAATGAAATCAGCCAATACTCTATGCAGACAGTGATAAGCACAATCTCCAATTGTTGAATTCTTAAACCCTCCCATTTGTGCTGAAAAGTAAGCACCAGGAACTTTCCTTTTCTCAGGTAGGTCTTTGAAGACTTGTGGTTCTGATTTGCATGAGCAAACAGCTTCCACCCATCTGTAGTTTCATACATTTGGAAGAAGTCTTCAAAGTCATCAGTGGTCCACCATTGGAGAGGAAAATACCATCTCATTATATGGCACTTCAACTAGAAGGGTAAATTGGAATCATGGAAGAAAAAAATCTTAAATCTTCATCTGGAAATCTTCAGGTTTCAATGGAATTAGCTTTGTTCCATTGAAACTAAAATAAAGAGGCCAAGGTAATTTTTCCCCAGTAAATCCCAGGGGGTTTATATAGTTTGTGTTCTTAAATTTTTTTCTTTCTCTCTCTCTCTCTCTCTCTCTCTCTCTCTCTCTCTCTCTCTCTCTCTCTCTCTCTCTCTCTTCTTTTTTTTCTTTCTTTCTCTCTCTCTCTCCTTTCTTTCTCTCTTCTTTCTTTCTTTCTTTCTTTCTTTCTTCCCCTTCCTTCCTTCCTTCCTTCCTTCCTTCCTTTCTTTCTTTCTTTCTTTCTTTCTCCTCATACAAGCATTAGGATTCCAACGTGTCCCTCACTATTTCCAGTTTCATTGGTTCTGCTGGGAGCAGGGCGCCATATAAATTGTGATGATTCAAGGCTTTGTGATGTGCATTTGTGTGGAATTTAAAAAGAATATGTGGCAGACAAAGGTCTGCAGGTTAGTTTTGTTTCTCCTGGCTCAGGTTAGGAGTAGTTTGTAACCTGGGCTGGCTGAAAATGTTTATAGCAAGTGGAAAGGAACCTTGATTAGTGGCTAGCTAAAGCAATGGATTTCTGGAGCTGGTCTACCAGCTGCCTCCTTCAGGAAGTAGCTTACTGGAAAATAATTCATCATTTTCTCTCCCCCCGCCTCCACGCCACAGCATCGTCTCAGTTTTCAGACTTTCCACCTCAGCTAAAATGGAATTACTTTCCCCAGTATCTACAATCTACAAGGCTTTTGCCACAATGTCCTAAGCAAGTTGTTGAAGTTCAACAAGCCAAAGATGTCCTATTTGTAGCCAAAATCTGAGACTGTTAAGCCTATGTCCCCAAGTAAAGAGCTGATTTTAACAAATTATTGCTGGGGAGAACTATCCTATTTAAAGGTATTGTGGTTTTACAAGAAGAATTAGTCAGAGATGTTCCCAATTTTTTTTTTCAGGTAATCACCACAACGAATGAATTAATAGATGGAATGGCAGAGATCCATATACAATATAAAAGCAACAAGAAGTATATTCTTTGGTTTTTTTATCTGAGTTTATAGTATTAGAAAATATGATATCAAAATAATGTACAAATGTCTTTATTTCCCCATAGGCAGATTTTAAAAATTATTTTAATATGGGGCATGTATATAGAGAAGGCATTTTAGCATACTGCATACATGATCCATTGTGTCATTTTTTTATATATAAAAGCTGTAGGCTTGGATTATGGCTCGCTCTCCACATGTTCCAGCAGCAATAAAGTGAAGCCTTGATTTTATTCTACAGTGTACTTTTTGTGCTGAAGTTTCAAGTAATCTTTGATAATTTCCTTGTTCTGAGTGATTTGCAGGGCTCCGAATATCTCTTTTCATTTAGTGAAACATGTTGTTTGACTTATTCTTGGGCAGTTATTACAGTCTGGCTTGCAGTGTGTGGTTAGTTCTCTAGGGACTCAGTTCACTGTTACTTCTTGGCCTTGGAAAAATAATTTAAGGTTTTTCCACATTTTCTTTCTGTTTGATATTGGGTTGGATGCTTTATTTATAACAGTAGTATGTTACAGCTTAATGGACAGATTTTATAAGTGTAATACTTTAAACCAGATTAAGCATTATCTGCTGTTTGTGCTAAGGATACTGTGCTGTCATTGTGAGCATTCGGGCTTTTTTCTTGTTTATTCTGAACTGTTTCAAAGGCAGGCATTTAAGATTTCAGAACAAATTATGGAGAATGATAAAAGTATCTTCAAAATCTTTAGCTACCTCCTGACCAGAATTGATCAGGTATTCCTTAATAGGCTGTGCAATATTTATCTGAAGGGTAACAGAAATTGATTACTGACTGATTTAAGAATAATCATTTTTTTACAAATCCTTGTCTATGAATTCTCTCTTTAATATTTTGTATATTCCAGAAGAGCTTTGCTGTCTGTTTTTTTAAGCCTCATCCTAAATAAAAATTCCAGAACTGTAGTCAGAGATGTATAATGAGCTTATTAAATATTTCAGCACATATTTTTTTCTGAAGAAAATATTTTCTTTCTTCCAGATGATGTCTATCCTTATGAATACTATAATTTTTGAGGATTGTAGAAATCAGTGGTCTGTATCAAGACCACTCTTGGGTCTCATACTCCTCAATGGAAAAGTAAGTATCCCATAGCTATAAATGGCACATGTCTGTTTGTGGACTTAGCACTGGATTCTGCTAAAAGAAACTGAATTCTGCATCCCCTTTTAAAGGAATTTGAATGGAAATGTTCAAAGAGTATAAACTTGAACTCATGTTGCCCTGTTCTGATTGTAAAAGCTGTTGAATCAATTGGTTTCCTTAAATATGAGATAAATATACATGATTTGTCTAAGATGAGCATCATGACACTTGGTTTATTTCTGCACATACAGAACATAGCAAGAAGACATTGTCTGTATTTTGTAGTTGTTATTTCTATTATTATTGTGATAGCTCACCAACATTTCCATTATATTAACAGCTGCTGGTAGAGTGCACACCCTCGTTCATCTCCAGTAATAGATAATCCATTGGAAAACTTCAGTCCTAAATTTGAATGGAAGTCAAATAGGATCTAACTCAGATTGCTTCAATCTAGTGCCTGTTATTATGTAGAATAAAAGAGGGTAATTGACAATTCCATTGAGAACTCCTAAAGCTGAGATGTTGTATGTTGCATCTCAGAATAGTCTTTTTCTTCCGCAGTGATAGAAGAAAAATCCAATAATACAAATCAATGACTTGTGATAAGCAAGAATTAAAAGAGGAACTATATAGATGATTGGTTAGCAGCAATTTGAATTTATTATGACCTGGCTGGAAAGTTTGATCTTCAGGATTGAAAGCATGTTTTTCTTAAGAAATTATCATTTGTAATTTGATATCATCCTCTAAAGTAGCAACTTGGCTATCAGCCCATACTTTCATATAGTATTATGGAATTGTGATCCCGGCCATAGTTGATCAGTATTGCATAATATTTTCTTTTAAATGTTTCATATTGATTATTGAGTAGTTCCGTAAGATTGGAAATGATCTCACATACTCAGAGGAGCCTCCTCATTTACTCTTCTACCTTGCAAATAAGTGTCCTTTCCTTTATCTTTATGGAACAAGCTGGCTCACTGTATACTTAATGTACGCATAAACTTGTTTTGATGTTGGGTATGTATTTGTCTCAAACCTGTGATAGAGTTCATTTTGTTACTGTCCTGGGGATAGTTTAGACAGTGGTGGCGAACCTATGGCACGGGTGCCAGAGGTGGCACTCAGAGCCCTCTCTGTGGGCACATGCGCTGTTGCCCCAGCCTTGCCTCCCCCATGACCCCCTCCTCACCAGCAGTTCCCCTGGAGGAGAGTCGCTCCTGAGCGTGGCCTATGCGGAGTAGCACAGCCAAGGACATGGCAGCCAGGCAGTGTAGACAAGACTCTGCCCTCATGCCCCATCACGCAGTTGATGCTGCGGGGCGTGGGCAGAGGGCGTGGCCACCATGGCACTGCTGGGCTGTCTGGGTGATCTGTGGCAGGCCCTGAAGGCAGTGAGTGGCCCTGTGGGCGGGTGAGCAGGGTGGGGGCGGGGCAGTGGGTGGAGTGGGGGTGGGGCCAGTTTTTGGGCACTCGGTCTCTAAAAGGTTCGCCATCACTGGTTTAGACCCTCCTATATAATGAGTGTTTTTCAAAATGTTTCATCATGCTCTCCTATATTCAATTAAATCCCTGCACCCTGAGTCTCTCAAAGAAAACAGTTCCCAACAAAAATTCTGAAGTTTCCAAGTTACTATTAAAACCTTTGGTTTTTTTCAGTCATTGATATTCTGTCTTGATGACTCCAGCATTTTTCATATCATTTGAGGTTTGCAAGGGTTGCATTTGGTGTCTGGACTTCAAGCTGAAGTTGGATACCAGAAAGAAAGCTGTTTCTTTCAGTACAGTACAGTACAATACAATATCAGCTATTCTGCACATGTACAAGCTTGCAGTGGATGCTAAGGGATTGTTTCTGATGATATTGACCTAGAGTGTTCTCCATACTTCAATGCAAGTTCTGACTTTATTCCAAATCTATTTATCTCCTGGGCAGTCACAAGTGGCAGTGCATTACTGCTTTGGAGAATGAATTGTCTATACAATAAGATGGTGCTGGGAAAAAATAAGACACTAAGATTAGCGGCAGCCGCATACATTAAAATTCAAACTGAAATCCCAGCTCTGGTAGGAAACTAATAGAAGAAGAAAATATATCAAGTATAGAAGCGCCGTCTCATCATTCACCTGTGCTGAAGGATCCAATTTTAACCATATCCAATAGCACTGTCATTCATCTTCTTGGTGTATTATTGTGATTTAAATCCAAGCTCCATACGAGAAGCAGTTCTTTTAAAATGATTGAGAGGGAATAAGGGCAAATTCAGTGTTTAGAAAAAGTTTATGACATCACAATATTATCCTTTACAGATGGAAGCAATATTTCCTACTTTGGGAGGAAAACTAATCATTTTCTATCTGCCCTGAGTCACTGCATCATTATAAAAGGTGGAAATAAGTAGTCTTATGCATTCCCAATCTTGTTCTTGGCAACACTTTTGCTTAGCCAATGTCTCTGATTTATAGTATTAAATATTAGCCCGGCTCTATATTAATTATGTGTTTTTGATTTTAGCAGCTTTAGTGTAAGAAGGAATTAAATATTTCACAAGGAAATATAGCTGTGCAATCATGAAGAGTAAGAAATATGAGACTAGCATAATTTTCCTTCTTCTGGAACAACATTGCATTCTAATGATCATGGAACTGGTTCGTTGTAAAATGTATCTGCATGGCATTATTTATCTACAAATCCTGAGCAGATTCTGAGCTTGCCTGGTTTAAGAATGCAGTGTGGGGCTGGAAGATTTTATAAAATCTATTTATTGAAGATATAGGTGACAACCAGCAACAAATATGCTTTGTGCTTGTAACATTCACTGCTACGATTCCTTAAAAAGTCAGCCGTATGGTAATTGGAGCCAATTTATTTCAGTTTCATTGCAAAATTAGATGCTATGTCTTTCTCAAGCCAGTGGCATTTTTGTGGAAGTACATTGCTTGATTTCCTTCTGGAAAATGTGCAGTGATATGGGGGAACTGCAATAGATTGTGTAATGAACTTTTCCATTTACATTGCTGACTTTAGGTTATGGAAATTTATGTTCAACTGGAGGACACCATGTTGACGATGTCCTTGGTTTTTAGAGTTGTTATTGCTATTACACCACATGTATTAATTTTCAAAATTTCTAATCTAGAAATATTTTAGGATACTATTTCTGGATTCGTATTAGTAAATCATTGCTCTTTTTTAAAACTTAATACTATTACAAGAAGTCATTAATGCCAGGGGATACAATGAAATTATAGAAGTGCTAAAATTTCCTTTGTAGTACAGTAGTCCTCAACCTTTCCAGTTCTGCAGACCCGGGGCGGGTTCATTAACCCGGTACCGGGCCTTGGCCCTGGAGTTAGGCACCCCTGCTGTAGTGGTTTTATTGTTGGGTTAGGACAGAGGAGATTCAGGTTCTGAATCTGCTGTTGGGCCATTCTCTCTTAACTCAAGCTACTGCACATGAGGAATGAGTAGATCTTATATGTGCTTAGATATAAATACATACGGTATCAAATAAAAAGAATGCTCCGGCTATTCCTATTATTTAATGTGTAATATAAACCATCTTTTAAAATTCTGGCTCTGACTTGGTGTCTTTTGATTTTTGTATGACTTAAATGCAACTAGCACTTTCTGGACTGTGCTCCATTAATCTTGTCCTTTTTGCCCTGTTGGCACTGGGATACAAAGGACTTACATATTTTCTCAAGCTGTTGTTTTAATGTGGCTTAATAGGTGAAAAATATCTGTGTGAATGTCCCAGCGCTGGAAGCTGGATTAAATCATCTTGAGACATCTTCCCGCCATAGAACAGTATCATCTTGAAAGGCAGCGGAAATTAGGCAATCATTCTCCCCAAACTGAGCTGCTTTGTAGTCAGAGTTTGACAATCACTGATCCTCTAAATTCAGTCATTTTTATTGTATTATTTTGCCCATTGTCTTGTCAGTACTTCAGTGAATTAAGGGCAAGTTTGATAAACAGCCAGCCTTCTGAAAAGCAAGAGTTCCTTCATCAGTGCTTTAGAAACCTAATGGAAGGAGTCGAGCAAAACCTGCTGGTAAAAAACAGAGACAGGTAAGCCAAATAAATATCTAAAGGTGAAATGATAAAATTTAACATGCATTAACTTTCATTTGGGGGGTTATACAACATGCGTGAATTCAGGTATATTTTATTATTTATTGCATTTATATTCTTCATTTTCTTGGAAAGCTTAAGGCAGTGTTTCCCAAACTTGACAATTTTAAGGCATATGGACTTCAACTCCCAGAATTCCACAGCCAGCAATTCTGGGAGTTGAAGTCCTCATGCCTTAAAATTGTCAAGTTTGGGAAACACTGGCTTAAGGCACTGTCTTGCGGTTTGGGGGCGGGGGGGGATTTCAGCTACTTTCTTCCACAGAAGAAATGCTGTGATGCTGGTTAGCCTGAGAAAGGGCTGCCTGAAGCCATTCCCGTGAGCTTCGTGGACAACTGGGAAATATTTCCTCAAGAGGATATATATTTCTATACTGCTGTTTCTAAAAATGGCATTTTAAAGCCTATTGAATAGATCTTTATCATTCCTAAAATACTTGTGAAACAATATAAATGAATTCAGGAAGGGGGAAAGGTCTTCAGCACCTACAAGTGCTCCTCAACTTACAAATGGAATTGAGCCCATAATTACAATTGTAAATTATTGCAGTTGTAAGTCGTCCTATGACTAGACTCGATTTTTTTCAGCATTATTTTGTGGCAGTCATTAAGCAAATGCATCAGTCATTAAGTAAATCCATTTACCTAGTGGGCAGGTTTTGCCGGAAGCCAAAAGTAAACCCCGAAACTGGCAAAAAAACCCCACAAAAACATGGTCACGTGACTCAGGACGCTGAAAAGAGCCATAAAGGTCAGCAATCCCGTGACCACGAGGGGCTGTGGCCATTGTAACTATAAAATCGGATAATAAGTAGCTTTTAAGGGGTCTGTCATAACTTCGAACAATTGCAACTCAAGGACTACCTGTACTTAAAAGAATGTAGGCTCCTCAACATGTGGGGGGGGCTATATTCCAGAGAACTGGCACTACTACCAGCAAGATTTGCCTTCCAAGTAATTGCAAGTTGACATTCTGAGAAAATGTAGCAGAGTCTGCTGATTGACCAGGTCTGTGATAGTGAAAGAAATGAGGCAGGTGTTCTCTGAAGCCTTATATATTAAAAACAAAGCCATGGCTTGCCTAAGTAAATCATTGGCAGTCATTGAAGGTGCTTCAGTATGGAAGTACATGGGCATAGTCAGACACCTAGATCAGCTTCATCTTCTGAATGAAACT
The DNA here is from genome assembly GCF_016545835.1 of Crotalus tigris. Classification (NCBI taxonomy): domain Eukaryota; kingdom Metazoa; phylum Chordata; class Lepidosauria; order Squamata; family Viperidae; genus Crotalus; species Crotalus tigris. The sequence goes on from NW_024100565.1 coordinate 532,491, forward strand.
CAAAGGTTAATCCCATATAGATCAATATACAGTAGCATGAGGTTACTAGTACATAAACCTCAGTAAGGCAGATAAGCAGTCCCTATCCACGGAAGATAATAGTTGATATACTAGCCAAATCTGGAAGTAGGTATTCCTGCCTTAAGGTCACCAAGATCTTCTATAACACTCCAGGAGACAGAATATGACAACTTGCCACAGACAACTCACCACGGACAACTTGCTGTGGCACAATTCATCACAGGACATTTCAACAAATACAAAACTTAAATTAATTTCAGCAGAACTATGGCCAATAATAATGAAGTCAATCCACAAATACAAGAGTTACAATAATTTCGCTGAAAACATGGTCACCAATAATAAAAGTAACTGAATGAAATGATTAATACAATGTTGAATTGTCCCACAGTGAATTGGCATGTGGCAAGTTAGCCTAGACCAGAGGTAGGCAACCTTGGCTCTTATATGACTTGTGGACCTCAACTCCTAGAATTCCTGAGCCAGCCATGCTGGCTCAGGAATTCTGGGAGTTGAAATCCATGAGTCATAAAAGCCAAGGTTGCCTATCCATGGCCTAGACCAGGGGTAGGCAACCTCGGCTCTTTTATGATTCATGGACATGCTGACTTAGGAATTCTGGGAGTTGAAGTCCATGAGTCATAAAAGAGCCGAGGTTGCCTACCCCTGGCCTAGATCCTCCAGGACCACCCCCAAACTATATAACTTTCCTTTCTAAAGGAATGCAACTATTTAAAATAAGTGGGTTTCCCAATTCCAGTATTCATCCACCTATAAGATCGCTATCAGTATCTCATTTCATTGGTCCAGTCACTTTACCTAGAGACTTGATTCAGAATATGGACATCTCTTTTTATTCTACCGGACATGGATGTGGGAAAAACATTACATTAAAAAAAAGTAATCCCCATGTGATTTCTCATTTTTTCATAGTACTTATATATTATTATTGTGAATGTCTTCAACACTTTTCTGTAAAGCAACTTCCCAGAAGTGATATGGCTTATTTTTGCTGTTCTCATAATATTTTAATGCAAGTGATAACATCGAAAAGATTAACCGCATTGGCACTCAGCAGGTAATATAAGAAGTCGCTTATAAGATGAGTGATCATCCGGAAGTAGCTCTTTTTTTGACAAGCAATGTTACTTTGATAAAATATTTTATTCTCTTTCGAAGTTAATTTCCCCCAATCCAGAAGAACAGTTGAATAATCTTTGACCATTGACCATGGTACCTCAAACATCTGAAGGTTGTAGCTCAAAACATCTGGAGACCACCTGGGTGTCCACACCTAGAATAGAATAGAGTAGAGAAGAACAGAATAGAATAGAATTCTTATTTGCCCAAGTGTGATTGGACACACAAGGAATTTGTCTCTAGTGCATAAGCTCTCAGCGTACATAAAAGCAACAAGTGATAAATCATGATCATTATCATAAAATACAATTATTATAAATCATAAGACACAACACTCAGTGATAGTCTTAGGATACTAAATAGCCAACATAAATCATAATAGGATATTAATAAAAGCAATCAACATAAATCATGATATAAAAACAACAAAGTTATAGTCATAAGCTAAGGAAGTAGGTAATAGGAAAGATGAGAAGGATAATAATAATAGTAATACAGCCCTACTAGATGGTTTGAAGTGGTGCAGATATTGCCTAGAAAGCTACACTAACATTAAACAGTTGAAAATATGTTTCCCACAGTGTAACAGAGAGTTGATGGCACCAAAGTCTAGTTTTTAGTTATGGAGAGAAAATGTATTGAATACATAAGGAGCAATCATATGAATTCAATTGAATCAGTTTAATTTGAATCTAGGTGTCAGCAAAGATAAGCGTACGCCCAAGAAAGCACATTCTCTCATAACCCTTTTCAGTTCTCTCAGTCTTTTAGATCCTGAAATAGAAATGGTCTGAGGAACAGAAAGAAAATATTTTACCCTTATTGGCTCATCAGAAAATTCCGTTTTATGTTGTGCTTTAACACATATTTTCCATTCTTAAAACACTATTAAAACAAAAACTGTAACTCAAACCACGATGCTAAAGGTGTTTCAGGAAACAATTGAGATGAGTTTGGCTGGTATAAAAATATGGTATACCCGTGCCAGTAACTGGTAATTTCTGATCATTTTATAATAGATGCCAAAAAGACATCTGTATTTTTGTTTTTAAGAATTCTATCACTTTTTGTTTGAGGTATCAGATTGTATTATTATTCTAAATGATTTAACTCAGTGGTTCTCAACCTTTTTAATGCCGCGACCCCCAACGGGTCATAAGTCAAGGACTGCCCAACCAGTTGTAAGTCGAGGACTACCCAACTGGTTGTAAGTCGAGGACTTTCCCTGCCCGAGAGCGCCGCGCATGCGAGGTGCCGCCCCCTGTGCCAGCTGAGGCGTAGCTGGCAAGCCGCAGAGATGGCGCAGGCCGACCACTGGCTGGGCCACCAGCTGGCCCAGCCCAGGGGAGGTAAGGCACCGCTGGGCCCCACGCGCCCAGCAACCCTCCCTGCGCCCGCCGACCTCCCACCCCTGGCCCTCTTTTACTTACATTTTTAGTAGTTGCCCAGCAGGGAGGGGTGGAAACTTCCAGACAGCTCGCCTTCGCTGCAGACAACTTGCAGCACCGTTTGCAGAATGGGACTTTTGGCGGGCTCAGCAGGGCAGAGACAGGCTGGACAATTCCTATTGGCTTTTGAAAGCCAATAGAATTAGACTCTATTCAAGAGAGTCTATTCTATTGGCTTTCAAAAGCCAATAGAATAAAAGGGAGTAGCACAGCTAAGGAAAAGGGGGAAAAAATGGCGGACTGCGTTGTTTGGCGACCCCCGTGAAATGGTCATTCGACCCCAAATGGGATCCCGACCCACAGGTTGAGAACCACTGATTTAACTGGTAAGATATTTTACCTGTTTATAATCTCTTTGGTTACAGGTTCACACAGAATATGTCCATCTTCCGCAGAGACGTGGCTGAAACCTTGCGTTGTGAGGGTGTATCAGAATCAAGCAGTACAGAAATGATGAGCTGATACAAAGCTGGAAATGTGTTTAAATAATAATGAACAAACATTGAAGTTGGGCACTGTTCTATATTGCTGGATAGATTTTGATTTTCATAGAAAATATTTTTAAAAAACTGCCTTTTTATATCTTGGGCATAAATGTAAGGATTTGTAACACTGGGAACAATCTAAAAACAAATGTGACATAAAGAACAATGTTGCATTTCCTTATCCAGACTTCCAACTCTACATGGTACAGAAACAGAAGTTAACCAAAGAACAAAATAATATATGTATTTCTCCCCCTTTGAAATGGCAGCTGTTGAGATTTTCAGTTCCAAAATTCAATTAATGCAGTTTCTCAAAATTCCTTTTAAGGGCAGTGATAATATCATCCATTTCTCTCATATTTTTATTCAAGTCTTCAGAATGACTGAAAGCATAATTTTGCAACTAAATGGCTAGGTGTACCTCCCTTTTTAAAAAAAAAAAGTTAATCGTAAATACACTGTCAATAAGAAAAATATTAACAGAAAGAACATTTCTTGACCTAAATAAAAATGAAAGTGCTGAAATTGGTACTTTATAAAACTTACAAATGGGAATACATGCTTTAGTAGAATATTAATAAAATGTTGTTTCACACACATGCATCTCAGGTGTTTCATTCTAGGAAAAATATCGTATGTGTTTTAAATGGTAAAACATTGTATGAACAGGCTGTAAATCATTTGCTACTATAAACAGCCACCCAATAAACTCGTAACACTCTTTCCCCCACTAAAATATTTCATTTGTGTGCCAGAATATGTATTTTTGTATGTCAAGCCCTATCTTAGGGAGGTTAACCAAACACAAGTAGAACAACTCATATCTCATAATTCAAGAGCTGTAGTATTAATTACTGATGAAATGCCCAAATGGCATGGAAGTGTGATGGCAAAAAAAGGGTTGGCATCAATTGTTTAATCTCAAAAACTGGATTAACACTATTCTTGTATAGCGTTTTATAGCGCCTACTCACATCAGTAGCAAAGCATAGCTTGGAAAACAAGAGAAACGATTTATGGACTGACACAGTAATAAGCTGTACGTTATGTGGCAAACAATGCAACTTCCTTTCAGTCATTTAATTAAATTGCTACCGCAGGTAGCCTGTTTTACTCCATGTAAGTAGAACTTCTGCCTTTCTACAGGTTCTTGTATAAAAGATGAATTGCCTTCCTGTAATTCATTCTGGGATTTTTTTTTTTATTTCCAGGAGATCACACATGTTCCTTGAGAGGGCCATTTTTCTTTTCACCTGAGAAGTTAGCCTTAAGTAAGCAATTCTTATGAAAACATCCCCTCACATTGTTAGAGTGTCTGGATTTGATGAATTTGCATGTAGCATAACTTTGCATTTTAAGAAAGTGGCCTTTTTATATCTTATTTTAGATCTTGGGCACCACTTTGCATTTTAAGAAATGTTCCTTTCAATTCCACTGATTTGTGCTTTAGAAGTACTACAATCTGCAAAACGGCATGGTTTCATATTCCACAAAAAACATTGAGATTTAAGCTTAGTAGCTGAAAGTCAGAATCTGTAAATCAGGCCAATTTTTCTTTCTGATCTTAGGCTATGCAAGACTAACATTGTTATCACAGGCCAGCATAGTCATTTTAAAACAGCCCTGATTTTGACTTAGACATCAAGTGTCATTCCAAAATTTTGCTTTTCTTCTTTGGCAATAAATTACATTTATTTCTGTGTACATATATAATTAGGGCTACATTAATTAGGTCTTCTTGCCTCCCTCCTGAAAGAATCTGGGAGGTTGGGAGGGAGCAAGTGAGCTGTTGCTTTGTTTATCCAGCAAGGCAATTGATGCAGTCAAAAATCTTAAGCACTATTGGGCTTTCAACAAGCACTGAGCAGAGTTGACAGTATGGACTAGAAACCAGAAGTGGCCTATTTCTGGTCTACCCTGCAAGAAGAGCCAAGCAAGATTTGGGTTAACTCGTGGATACAGTGAATGCGTACAGGTCTGATAATCAGAAAACTAATAAGTTGTATGTGAAATCTGTTCATTTGCTTCTATAATTTGGTAACTGACAGCCAGTTTTTTATAAGAGAGCTGTCTAAAAGGAATGTTATTTTACTGATCAAATTTGTAATATAGAGTGCCCAGAGATTATGGATCTGTTACAGGCAAGGGAGGTTTATTCTCAGGCCTTTCAGTTGCCTGGCATTTGGGCTGTTTTGCTCTCTTTTAACTTGTTCGCTCTCTATAGCAGCTCTAGTTTTTCCTGTGCTAGTTTCAGGCTTTGCTGCATTTAATTGATTGTTTAATTGTTTGTTTATGTTGCTTTGATTTGACAGATTTTATTTGCACTTTTATTCTACACTGCTGTGAGAGCTATTAGCTATGGAGTAACTAATATATGTTAGACATTAGAAAATAATGGCCTTAAATATGGCCAGTTGAGAAACAAAGACATTGATAAAATGAGCCGTTGTTGTGTTGTTGTTTTTTGGCCATAGGACAAAGCAGAGGGGCTTTATGCTGATCAGAGTTTTGACAAAGAACTGTGGCCAAATGTTTGTCCTTCTCCCCCCCCCACACACACACACACACACACCCCACCCAGTAGCCACATAGGTCCAATTTCCAGCAACCATTTTAAATTATTAAAATTTGGAAGTGGGGAGTTTCTTGTCATTGACTTTCATTTGTTGTTTCTCATAGGATCGTGCATGTTTTACATTCTGAACATATAATTTAGATCAGGGGTGTCCAGCCTTGGCACCTTTAAAATTTGTGCACTTCAATTCCCAGAATTCCCAACCAGCCATGCTGGGAGTTGAAGTCCACAAGTCTTAAAAGTTGTCAAGACTTGGACACCCCTGATATAGATTCACATTCTTTTACAAGTTGCTGGCAGCCTGACTTAATATGAAAACAGCCTCCTTTGAGTGCCTCGTTTAAATTGTTTACAATTTGTGTTTTGTGATACACTAAACTCTGAGAGGCAAGCCCAGAGAGCTGTATTCTTCCCAGTTCTTGGTTTCACAGTGCCAGTTCCCCAAATCAAAGGTGTTTTTCCTTCCTGCTCCTCTAGCTGTAATGCGAAACCATTCCCTCGTGAATGTTCATTGGAAAAGCTGACATGGGAAGGGAAAGAGTTTCTAATTTCTCATTCCTTTGTTATCAGAAGAAAACAGTTTATGTGAATATTCACAAATCAGTGAACACAACCTTTTGTCGGTTTCAGTTCTGGATTTAGTTTCTCTCTCATTTAATGTTATTTGCTCACTAAGGAAGTGTTTCTCAGCCTTAGCAAATTGAAGCTTCAACTCCCAAAATTCTCCAGCCAGCAACTTCCTAAGGCAGGGGTGGGGAAACTATGGCCCGTATATGACTTGCGGACTTCAACTCCCAGAATTCCTGAGCCAGCCATTGGAATCCATTCCAGAGATTCACAAAACAGATTCCAAGTCACAGTTAATGTGAAACTTGCTAGACATATTTTGACGTTTCTCACCCTGTGTTGTTTTGCAAATTGTGAGGATAGAATAGATGTTAGAGAAATAAGTCTGTCTTTAGAAATGGAAACGAGTGTCAGTCTTCTTCCCCTTAGTGTATGAATTGATTTCTTCTAGAAGCACTCTTTCCAATACCATGTATCTTCCATAGCTATGAGCCAGGAGGGATATAATGAAGGGAAAGTAATTGTAAAAGGTAATGAGTATTGGGGCCGTAGTAGTTTCCTCTGATTTGAGCATATCTTGGAACTTTAAATTGCAACAGTAAATTTAACAAACTGGGATTTTCAGTTGGAGAAAAGACACGGTTTGTCCCACTAAACACCTTAGAGCAATAAGATGAAATCAGACATAAGCCACAAAGAGAAATAACAAGAATCTTTTGTTTTGTAGCCTAGGGAATACAGTATTACTTGCCTGTCAAGAAAGGAGAATGTGGAGAATGAGGCAAATCTAGCTGCCTTGGGGAAAACAATTCACATTAATATAGTCTGCTTGCATAACAGTGTTTCAAAGGAATTCAACTCTGGGTCCATATTCAGTTGTAGTATCTTCAACTTGTTAATGTTTCATTGCAGTATGTGTTTATGGTGACAGCAAACCTTTCAAACTATCCAGAAATGCCATGCTTCCTTGCCATATTAAAAAATAATGGTGGTGTAGATTTTATGTATCTTAGTTTAGATTGCTGTTAAGAGCACTGCTTTGATGATACCCTTTTCAAGGTTTACAGAAAAGTGTAATAAAATATGTAAGTTACATTTCTACAAACTCAAGGCCCATCATATATTTATAAGTGTGAGATCTGAACAGTATCACGATAAATAAACTGTAATGGATATCTGCACCATCCACTCTAATGCAATTTGCCCAACAAAAGTGTTTGAAACAGAGCTCTATTTACTACAGGAGAAAAATGTGGCAAAAGAAAACGTTGTACGAGATACAAAGGAAAAAGGCAACACAGAAACAAGTTGGCTTGCTGATGGCTAGCTGTTCTTTCATAGAGCTGTACATTGATAGACCTGAAAAGCAGTTTCCCCCTTGAAATAATTTGTTATTGAGATGCTTGATAGAATGAACTAAATTTCAAACTGGCTGCTGCTGCTTCTTTTAAGCCTATTGACAAGCTTTGCTACTCTTGATGCTACCCCATGTCTTACTTAAATGTGGTGTTGCTAGTTATTTCTACCAAGTAGCAGACCTGTGGGGCACCACTGTCCACCTCTAGCTTAAATAATGTTCTACCAATTGATCTTTCATTGGTCCTGATATTGTTGCCATTCTGATTGCTAATATAGACAGCATTTGTGGCATGACTAATGAAAACCACGGCAAATGGATGCTTTCAGTTTAAAAAAGAATTACCTATCAGGTCCTCACTTGCTCTTCCAAGCATAGTTTTCCTTACTTTCGCAACTATTAAACCTCGAGCAGAAAGCAACTGATACGGGTGAGGGACACTTAGTCAAATAGGAGTGGTCTATTAATCACTTTCTTGGAGCTGCATTTACTCCACAAATTAATAGGAAAGCCATCTGTCCGGAAGGGATGCAAACCTTGATGTCAGTGCAATCTGGCCTGTGAGAGGCCTAAGAGAAACAAGAATAGATAAGAAAGTCAGGAAAACATGGTGGAAAACAAGAGGAGAGGTCACATTAAATAATTAACAAGAAAAATTCACCCAAGAAAATAGGATGTATTGTTCTTCTAAAATCTCAGCCTGCAATAATAGCTTAAAATACTGGAGGTTTTCTCCCATCTTCCCATTTTTTGGATGCAGGAATTGGACAAGCCTTACAAACGACTTTATTCATTTATCTTAAAGCCTTTCTATATATGGTGGGGAGGAAGAAAAACATAGCAGACCATCTCACTTCTAACCTGTCCTATTAAGTATGCAAGTCACATGTCTTCCTGGCTCAGTCCAACTGGACATACATGTGTCTTCCTTGTGTTATGACTGGTTCTGTCCCTGGTCCCTGCTCTCTCATCTACTTCCCAAGTGGGTGCCTGTACTGTGGCAACGCTTTACAACAGGGTTCTTCAAACTTGGCCCTTTTATGACTTGTGGACTTCAACTCTCAGAATTCCTCAGCCAGCATGCCTGACTGAGGAATTCTGGGAATTGAAGTCCACAAGTCATAAAAGGGCCAAGTTTGAAGAACCCTGCTTTACAATGTCACCTTCATTGTCACGTGTCTTCCTGGCTTCATATTGCTTTCCCTCTTGGGTAGATTCTGCACACTCCTCTCCAGAATTTTCAGCAGAATAACGAGCGAGCCATATACACGTGTCTGGCTTCCCACTACTTCCCACTGGTCTTGATAAAGCTCAATGACTTCTCACGGCCCTCCGTAATGGCAAAGCAGTAATCTGTTCCCTGCGAGAACATGCTAAAATAGCAGATCATTGGGAAAACCACTCTGGGGGCTGCACTTTTTACAATAGGATCTTGTACCAGATTGTCACCTTTGCATTACAAAGAAACACCTGGGAAAGTGTCACCTTTAGCATCTTCAGGGTGGCCATCCACTAAGCTAGCGATAGAAGTAAGGATGGGCAATTGAAGGTTGTATGAACACCTCTGAAGGGAAAGAAGAGCCACAGAAAGCAGACTAATGATGCAAGATGGGCTGGACCAAGTTACAAATGCCAATGAAGCCATGATTTTGGAGTGGCTGGGTTAAAAAAAGGGAGGAATGCATTTAACTGTGGTTTTCCAAAAGGGCAAGTAACTACTGCAATATTTGGCAATCGCAGGCTGCAAAGTAAAGGTTGCAGGAGCCCCATATTATCCTGGATCTATGGACAGTCTGTTGGTGGGTCATCTATCCCTCCTATACATTATCAATTGTGGTGGCATATTTCCTGCACCAGGAGGTGGTTAGGCTACCTGATTCTTTTAGGCCCTATAATCCTTTTATGATTTGATGACAGCAGATGAAATCAATTGGTACCTATTTCATTCACAGTGAATGATGTCGGACCATTTTCCCTTATGCTGTGAATTGGAATTCATTCTTCATTTCCCTAATAATGCTATCCATCTTGCTGAGTCCTCTTTGCTTTGTTGCAACTCTTCAGAAAGTTCAGAGTAATGTAATATCAATTAATGTTCCATTATTATAAAACATTACCTGTCTCTTTAAAAGGTTTTCAGGGTCTTGTTTTCACTAGATCATTTTCCATCTCACCTCACCCTCTCTCTCTCTCTCTCTCTCTCTCTCTCTCTCTCTCTCTCTCTCTCCCTCTCCCTCTCTCTCTCTCTTTCCCCCTCCCTCCCTCCCTCTCTCTCTCTCTCTCTCTGCTATGTACATTCAGCTGAAATGTTATACTGTTGATCAGTATTCCCCGATTTATACCTGCCTTGATAACCATGCTAAGGAAAGGAGGAATACACTGCACTGAAACCAGAGGAAAAGGCAGACATTACCAGAATCTGAACTGAAAGTTGGCTTTGGGGAAAGCTGTAGTACTTTGTAATTCTAGAAATAGATCTACGAAAAATACAAATTATACAGATAACAGAATTCTGGAAAAAGGCCAATTCATGACCCCAATGCATTTTTCCTTGATAATTTTGTCCAACAATAATATTTGAAGAAATAATGATGCCAGAGTTTCTTGGTCATCCAGCCATACGTAGCAGGATCTCTCTTAATTATAGCCAGTGGTTTTATATATATCCAAAGAAAATTTTGGGAAAACGTACATAACATTCAAGCTGAAAGCTTGCAGACTACATGGGCATGATCAGGGACCTTTATTTTGGACAATCTATGCAGAACTTAGTTCTGTCACCGTATGACTTAAGCATACCAACAATTCAGTCATTATGCAAGAAAACAAGCCCACTACCACAGAGAGAGACACAGGAAAGCGACTCGTATCTGCTCTGGCCAAAATACATCAAACTGACCTGTAGTTTCTACAGTGCAAAATAAATGGTCCCACAAAATAGAACAGAGGAGATGATGATGATAAGCATAGGTACAACCATGTATATTAACAAACCAAAATTTGTGCTGAATTTGTCTGGAAAGGGGGGAGAGCTTTACTAAGCAAGAAATGAAGTAGATTAATCTTTTAAAGGTTTATACGGTTATATAATCTGAATAAACAAAGTACGAATAAAATATCCATAATTCATGCTGCCTTGTTAAATTTGTAATACTGGAGACAGTCACGGAAATCATGTGCATCTTTGATAAGAAGCAGTAACATTAAATTTATGTTAACGACTACATGAATTTCACATCAAAATATTTATTATTTATTTATCACATTTAGAAACCACCAATCTCGCTCACAGAGCAACTCTGGAAATAGCAGGACAAGCCTAAATCATGTATGTCCCAACGCTGAAATTGTTTGCCAAATGCTAAGTGACCTTAACTCTAACCAATAGAAAGAAAACGTTTTTCTTTGTACGAATTGCGTTTTGAGAGCAAAACAATAGTTTCACCATTTTGAAGGCACTTATTTGCATACACAGACCATTCAAGGACTTTATTCAATCAATCAATCAATCTGTGGGCCACCCATCTCACAGTAACTCTGGGTGGTATACAATTAAAAATCATATAAATATTGTATTCTGGTAGGAGGCAAGATGTCATGCAAACAGCCAGACCCACACATCCAGAGTTCAAGCTAACTACTTTATTTTGTTCTGCCTATAATACAGGAATCTCCCCAGTCTGGGAACTCCCCTACTCTTGGAAACAATTAGATAAGCTCCAAGGAATTTAAGCAGGGCTGTTTCTGGCCCTTTTACGTGCAGTGACTCCAGGCTAGCATTTTGTTCTTTGAAGTGGCCAACCGGATCCATTTGGGGTCTCACGAACAAGAGGTGGAAGCACACCCTCTGCCAGAGACATTTTTTTTTTTTCCTTTGCAAGAGACATTTAGAATGAGCTTGCCGCTCCCAACCCAGAGATAACATTCAGTCCCAAAATAAGTAGTTGGTGGGAGAATTGGTTTACATTAACTTACCAAGTTTCCTTTTAAAGTTATTGCAAGTTCTTGTGGTAGTTAATTTCTCAGGTTAGTGGACCTGAGTGATATGAGAAGTCCTTTCTTCTGTTTCCTCTAAATCTCCTCCCATCAGCTTCCCTGAATGACCACAGTCCCACTTCCGCTGGAGAATAAAACAATTTTCTCCAGAAGATAGTCATCATGGACACAACACGGTACATTTGAAAAGCAAAAGAATGTTGAATGACAATTGAATGATGGAATACAATCTCATAAACCTCTGGACCACCAAATCTAAAAAACTCAATGATCTAACTAAAAAAGGACAAACCATAAGACAATGACATGGAAACCTATTTGACCAGTCTTCTTATACTTCTCTGGATGCCCTAAAGCAGGGGTAGGCAACCTTGGCTCTTTTATGACTTGTGGACTTCAACTCCCAGAATTCCTGAGCCAGAATTCTGGGAGTTGAAGTCCACGAGTCATAAAAGAGCCAAGGTTGCCTACCCCTGCCCTGAAGTATACAAACCTGTCACCCCATCCAGTTTTATCACTGCTATGGACACTAACATACAATTTAGCCAAATATCTCACCAAGATACAGTATGTGGACATTTCATAATTGGAAATGAATATTCCATCCATCACTTCTACAATGCATCAAGAAAACAAGATCTAACAACCGAGGAAGATAAAAAATCACAGCTTCATTTGATATTACTGCATTTTTTACATTCATCAATCCCAAAAGAGCAAAATTATTAATTGCAGCACTCATATAAACAACAGACAACACACATACACACAAGAGAAATACCTCTGAGGGACACAAAGTGGTAAGAAAACAGTAACAAATTACTCTTACAGGACATTCTCATCAGGAGAACAAAGAATGCAACCTGCAAAGCCAATTGCACTGTATATGACGCACCAACCAGATACTTAACAACCCAGTAGCACACAAAATAAGCTGAGTGAGAATTCTGCTCAGACGACACTGTTGTAACCCAGAACTCCAGTAAGCAGGAATTGGTAACTATACAACATTTCCAGTGCAATAGATACCCACTTGACAATTCTGTTTGAAAAAGGCTACATTAAGGCTGGGATGAGACTAATAAAATGCAATCAAAACATTCCTGGGAATTAAAGAACACGGTATGAGTTCCATTAGTTTTCCTACAATTTCATTTATATACATAGCAAGAGGAGAGTAGCAAATATCAAAATGATACAATGAGCCCTTGGGGTTTAAATCACAGAAATCATACCTGATTGCTCCTCTGTGTAAAAGAATCGGTTAACTTTCTTCTGATAAGTAGAAACTAAGATAGTGAAGAGCAAATTAGCAGAATATTTTATTCTGCTAGAATCTGCCAATTCATAAGATCAAATATTGCTTCCTTCACTTCATCTATAAGTGGGCACAGTCCATTCAGCTCTTCCACTTCACTGTACTGTATGCAGACCAGGATTTTGAAAACAAGAAGAAATGTACTACTGCAATGAAACATTCAGAAGCCAAAAATATACAAAATATATCAATTGCAGGTGGGATGCTATATCAAGGTTTTCTATTGTTTTACCATCACACCAATGCAAAGTATTCTGGGATAGCAAGGACAAACTGAGGTAGGGTGACAATAAGTGAAGACCGAAGGGGGACCCCCAATTAAATTCACTAGATCCATCCCTGACTCCCCTCTTCTAGATAGCAATAGCAACAGCATTTAGGCTTATATACTGCCCCATAGCTCTTGATAGTACTCGCTGGGCAGTTTACAATGTAGAAGCGTTATTTGCATATTGCCCCCAACAATCTGGACCTTCATTTTACCAACCTTAGAAGGATGGAAGGCTGAGTCAACCTTGAGCCCCATCAGGCTGTGGTCAGACTTTGCCTGCAATATTGCATTCTAATCACTGCATCTCCAGGGCTCTTTAAGATGCAGTGTGTTGGGTTCTTCCAGTTGAACTCAAAGAGATCTTTTATTTAAAAAGGATTTACCCATTACTCCAGTCAATCTGATTCTTTCAGTGGGTTTTGTGCTCTTCCCCATACTTAAGCTGTCACACAACATTGGGATAACCAGAGCTTTTTTTGTCATAGAACGTCCAGAACGGAGTTCCGGCACCTTTTTTGGATGGAACCTTGTAGGATAGGCAAGGCCGGTTGTATAATGTGTGTGAGTTCCGGCACCTTTTTTTTTTTTTTTTTTAAGAAAAAAAGCACTGGGTATAACACTTTGCTGCCTTACTACTAATCCTTACGCTGCATCCGGTGCATTTATTCCCAGTTACAGCTCTGTGATTTCTAAATAGAAGTCTAGAAAAATGTAGGTGTTAAAATTAGGGAGAAGGTGAAGTGAAAAGGAAAACAATCCCATCCCTTCACCCAAGTAATGGGGAATGTATTAAGAGATGGACTTCTTTTCAGAATCACATTTTGAATGCTAGACTGCCAAAACTGCCTTATAATCAATCGACTTTGTTTGAAAAGAACAATCTTTGGTGATTTGCAGCCCTCTCCTATCTGTTGCCTGAATTTTACTTCCAGTTGGCTGTGCTTGGTTCATGGTTGAAGCCAATTTGGAGAAGAAACTTCCTTTTAAAATACAACTGACTCTGCTTAGGGGCTCATTGTGGCCTGTATACAATAGGCCATTTGACTGATGGATAGATGGTTTGGAAGGTGTTTGGTTGTGCAGAGGGCTGACCTAAGACATCTTTCAATTCTACCCCACCCAGGTTCTGTGCTAAATGGAAAGGGGAGCCCCTCGTAAAATACCTACTTCATTTGTATTATCGACTTTTGATTTTAGCCAGGCTGAAAGACCTGCAGACACTCCAATGAGTGAGAGATATGTGGATGCACATGCTGCCTCATCCCCTAGGCTCTAGTCTGCTTTCATGTTATGAAACATTTGTTAGCTTTCACTAAAACAGGGTGAATAATTAACAGGATTAAAAAGCAGATTGGTAACTCTAAATGAGTATTGAAGACAAGTCTCCACAAAATGAAGCCAGCATGTCACTGTTGCCGTGAAGAATTTCCAAAGTCCCATGCTAGGTTCTGGGATGACATCCTGCCTGGCAGATGGGGGCAAAGTACTTGTAGTATCTTCACAGGAGATACTTTGATTGCCATCCTAAATGCATTTCACTAGGGGATAAGCCCACATTAAACAAAACGGGAAGTATTCCTGAATAAAGCTGAATGAGATTTATTTGGTTTGAACCCTTAAAAACTACAATTTTTCATTGGAGAGCAGAATATGTACTGGCTTAAAAAAAAATCTATCTGATTAATGAAAAGCTCTTTGAAGGCTTGTTTCAACTTTCTTGTAGTATTTGCTCAATGAGGTCTGTCTCCAGAAGGCCACCAACTGCTGCTTGTTGCATTAAACTGCGTAACTCACTTCCAAAATTCAGAGATAGGTTTAGATTCACTCTCCTTCCCCTCCACTTGTGGAGAATAGGACCAAATACTTGTGGAGACTAGAATCTAGAAGGCATTCTGATGGGGAGGGGGGGAAACTGCTATATACCAGAAATAGATATCCTCCAGATAATTTGGACTGCACGTCCCATACTCCTTTATTATCATTAGTCAGAAAGCTGCAGTTGTTTTTGGAGTTGAGCTTTAGCAATTGTTTACCACAGGTCTCCAAAGTCTATGACCCAGGCCTATAAATCAGATCACTGCAAGGTATAGGAAGAAGGGATATCAAAGCACAAAGCTGATGAACTCACACAGCAGAGTTGGTGCTGACCCTCCTAAACCTGAGAGCCCTGAACAAACAGAGGCACCTCCAGGAATGTATTAATGTTTTCAATCTACTCTTTCTTTAGGCCTAAAGGGTCCTCCACCCTACCTGAATCCCATCAGCTCATATGAAGAGCTTTTCGGGAGGGCTTCTCATAGGAATCTATTACCCAGGCATTGCATTTCAGCTCCCTAATTCCATTTCCCCATTTTGCGATGCTTAGAACTCTGAAAACTTGCATTCGTGAATTTCAACAGCAAACTGCAACGAACTGAATAGCAATTTAAGAAGTGCCTATACATACCTAAGTCTTAGACATAAGATGTACCAAAAGGCTATCCCTCAAAAGTCTTGCTTTACAATCTTATAAGGAAGTCATGTACCATTGTTCAATCGATGCAGGGCTATCCCCCTCTCCCAAAATATATGGCCTCGATACTAAAAAAATGGCTAATCTTTGATTTATGGAACCTCAATGAATGAATACATAGAGAACAATGAGGAGTTGAGATGGTAGCACAGGGGTGTCAAACTCAATTTCATTGAGGGCCGTATCAGCATTGCAGTTGCCCTTGGGGGGCCGGATGGATGTGCCCAGAGTGGATGCGGCCTACTGGGTGGGCGTGGAGGGAGTGGATGTGGCCTACTGGGTGGGCATGGCCAGCTCTACATCGTTCGCATCAAGGGTGCCTATGGGGGGCTGGGCAGGAGTGGGACAGATCTGAGGGTCTCTGGCAGAAGGGGGTGAGACCAGGGCAAGTGCCAAGGCATGGTCCACAGGAGCCTCACTCTTCCTCTCAGACCATGGTGGGGGCTGGATGGTGGTGGGGGCTGCCCGGAGCCCTGGGCAGCAGAGGTCAAATGCCCAGCCTAGCCCTCGAGCACCCGTGGCACTAAGCCCAGCCCCACTCCCCCAAGGGGGCGCCCAGCTGCACTTACCTCCTTCTCAAGGCTGCTGCTGCTGTGCTTGCTCTCCTTAGCCAGGTTGTTCATGATGGGTACCAGGGCAAAGTCAGAGGGAGACTGAATGCGTTTCAGCATAGATGGCCACCACAAAATTGTACATGGGCTCCTGGCCAGCTGGCCTGGGCCAGGGCCAAGGCAGTGGGGGCCATTCCCTCACTTTTTCCAGGATAGCTTTGCGGGCCACATGAAACCACTTTGTGGGCCGCATCCGGCCCCCGGGCCTTGTGTTTGACATTTCTGTGGGTAGCAGAACCAAGAGTAGGCCTTCACAAGAACATGCTCTTAGTCCATTGATAGAAACCATCTTTGGCTGCTTACACATTGGCTATTCAACATCTGGGATGGAATAGCATGTCACCCACTGCACTATTCTACATCCATTAGTGCCAACTAACTTATGGATGTAGAATAGGCTAACACAATTTCCTCCCATTCAATCTCCTTCAGTCTCAGTTTCCTGAAGTTCTGTCTAACAACAGGGCTGGCCTGAATTGTTGCAGCCTATTTCTGTTCCATCAGAGATGCTTTCCCTAGAGTGCAAAGTGTGCTTGAAACAGCAGTGGGGATTCTTGTGTGCAAAATGGCTTTATATATATGGCCACAATAAAAGGAATTGTCTGTCTCCTGCCCTGCCCTTATGTCAGTTTTATTTTTCCAGAGACGTTTGCTAAATTAAATAATGCTGGATATGGCTACACAGATGGCTCTTTTAATACATTAAAAATTGCATCCAGTACCAGAGGTGTTTCAATAGATTCAGACTGTCTGTTTCCATCTGGTCTCCTCCCAATGATACATGTATTCAACCCAAGCACCACAATGCAACAGTTAATGCATTGTGTTCTGGACACTGCTGAACAGGAGCCAGTAGATCCTACTGCAACCTTCCTTACTGGGCAGCCTCCAGAAGTATGGACTTGAATTCCCAAAGGTCTCACAAATGGCTAACCTGGTTGAGGAATTCTGGGAGCCAAAGTCCCAGTTGTGGGAGAAGAATGTCTAGAGATAGGATAACATTGTTATATATACAGTCCATGGCAATAGTATACAGTATTGGCTATTACACACTATATAATATTAAACACTTCTTCAACATGCTTAATCCAGTTAACTATTGACTCAATCAAACCTTCTTATTGGCAAGTTCTGGCATCATCACACAAAGCCAAAAATTACAATTCTGGCAACATACCTAACTTTGACCAAGAAATTCCTAGTATTGATTGAGTCCTTGTGCCAGGTAAATATGGGCAAGGTGTCAAGACATCATAGCCCCTTTCCCATGAAGGTAGCAAAAAGCTACCCCAGATCATTCAAGTCTGAAAAAACTTTCTATAACAACAAAGGTTGCGTTTCAGCCACTCTCTCTTTCTCGGAGGAAGAGATATTTTTCACAACCATTTTGTTTAGGTGAGGTTAGTTTATCACAGTACACAACTGTCTGCTTAGAATTGTAGCCAACTCCCTTGAGTTTAGTTGAATGGTTTAGTTGAACCTTTTTTGGTATTCTCAGAATACAGTAGATTTATCCCCACATTGACACAGTTAAGCTGGTTGTGGGAAGAAGGCCAGGAAGTTGAATAAATTCCAACCATCCAGGTTAAAGAAAGAATCCTATGTCTCTTCCCTGATGAAATCGAACAGTTTTAAGTTCAAATAGGGAATAAGTTCAGTGTAATGACTAATGTTGCATTAAAATAGGAGAGACTGTGAGTTCTGATCCCCCCCCCCAAGCAGAAAAACCAGTTGGATGACTTTGGGCCAACCAGACCCTCTCAACCCAACCCACCTCTCAGGTTGGTGTTATGGGTCAAGTAAGAATAAATAAATAAAACAGAAACAGAAACAAAACATTGAAAGATAAAATCAAGAGTTATACAATATAAAGGCAGAGTATTGTTTGTTTGTTTATTTAACAAAACAGTTTTCGTTATCCAGCAATCATCATTTTGTTCTTTGCCCCCTCAGGCAAATACCACGAACTTTGGGTGAATACCTGAAAGCACTGAGTTGTCCACCTTTGAATAGACCAGTGGTTTTCAACCTTTTTAACGCCGCGACGCCCAACCGGTCGTAAGTCAAGGACTACTCAACCGGTCGTAAGTCGAGGACTACTCAACTGGTGCAGCACCATTTACAGAATGGGACTTTTGGCGGGCTCAGCAGGGCAGAGACAGCCTGGACAATTCCTATTGGCTTTTGAAAGCCAATAGAATTAGACTCTATTCAAGAGAGTCTATTCTATTGGCTTTCAAAAGCCAATAGAATAAAAGGGAGTAGCATAGCTAAGGAAAAGGGGAAAAAATGGCGGACTGCGTTGTTTGGCGACCCCCGTGAAATGGTCGTTCAACCCCAGTCCCGACCCACAGGTTGAGAACCACTGGAATAGACCTTTAGATTGATCCCAAACAGTTCTTCTTACCTCAGATGAAGATTTGATTCAGACTTGTTACCTCCTTCACAAGGTCTTCTCATTAACAATAATAAGCTTACTATAACTTTAGAGCAGGGGTCTTCAAACTTGGCCTTTATGACTTGTGGACTTCAACTCCCAGAATTCCTCAGTCATAAAAGGGTCAAGTTTGAAGACCCCTGCTTTAGAGTTTTGTATCCTTGGTCATTTTAAGATGTGTGGACTTCAACTCCCAGAATTCTCCAGCCAGCATGTTGGCTGTAGAATTCTTAGGATTGAAGCTCACACATCTTAAAATGGCTAAGTTTGAGAATCACAGCTGTAACTGAACTCTTAACTCTTTTTTTCCTCCCGTCATCCTGTGGCCTGCATCTTATTTAGCCTCCTTCTTTGTATTTACACAACATCTTCTGGTTGTTTACATAGGAAGCTAACCCGCTATGGCTTGTGTGAAACTGGCCTACATCTGTGAGAAAGACTGCAATCATGAATTAACCCTTTAGGAGCTAGGTAGTCATTGCACTATATTATGTGAGAAACACGTTGAAGCCTGATAAGGCAGAGGGAGGGAGGGATTTACGGTGGGTCAAAAAAACAAAACCAAAACCAAAACCACTGCCTTTGTCAGTAGAGCTGGTAGAGCCAAAAGGACCCAATCAAGAATCAGGGAGAGGTCACTGCTGCTTCTTGCTACTGTTTTTCCTGCCTTGTTCCAGAAATTCCTCCAAATACTGGGCCAATAATGGCTCCCCCTCCTCTTTTTCCTCTCCTTTCCAGAAAAGGCCTTAACCTGGATTTTCTGGGGTTTGTAACTTAGCAGTATTTGGGGGCCCGGATGTTAAATATCCTCGTTCCCAGTTTTGGGAGCTTTTTTAAAATGTAAGATAAGGGTCATCTGGTATGGCTCCGTGGTCATGAAACCAACAAGGAGGTGTCAAGCTCTGATTCAGAGGAAGCTCTACTTTAATCATGATTGGAAGATCAAGGTCGGAGTCATTAGCGAGGAGAGCGGGAGGCCTAAGGAGGCCTCAACACACCTTAGGCCGCGCTCCTTGCATCCAGAGCCAGGGAGCTTGCTTCTGGGTTCAGGCCCATTCTGAACGCTTGCCTCCCTCGTCCAAAGCAATCCGGATCAGTTACCCAAGGGAGGAACGTCTCAGTCAGCCGAGAAGTCCTCGCTTGCACCTTGCGGATCCTTATGAATTCTCGGCCCTGGCCTCGATCCGCAGGCACCCGCTGGCGAGGGCGGGGAGGGAATCGGCCCAGCTATCGACCGCCCTTCCAGATCTCCCTCGCAGGGCCGGAGCGAACCACTTCCGCCAGGCTTCGCCCTTAGCAAAAGCCCCGCGTTGGGTAAGGGCTTCTTCTCGACTGCTCCTCATTACCGATTCAGCCCAGGAAAAGCAGGCGGCTCCAGTTGGCCCGCCTCGAACCGGCAGGCTCCGAAACCCCGGGGTAGGCCTAATCGCCGGACCACCTGTCCCCGAGTTCGCCGATCCGCTGCCATTCGAGATTTGGGATGGCGGAGACGGTTGAGAATAAGCCTCCATCCGCATTGTCTCCCTAGTAGCCTCCGCCGATCTTGGGCCGAAGAAACGGGCCAGAAGGGCCAAGGCCGAAGCGGGAGAAATTCAACTGCAATAATAATTATAGTTACTCATCCATCTGGTCTTCTGAACTCGGTCCCTCCCTCCCAGCTTTGGATCTTTCATATTCAACCCCACCACTGTAAGGGGTTTACTTCTGAGGAGGCGTGAGGGAGCCTGCATATATCAAGAGTTTTCAAAACTCCGGAGACGAGGAGGCGTGATCAGACAAGTCTCTCCCCACGCTTTCTCAGTTTACCATCTGGGGGGTTTCTTGGGCCGTTTCGACTTGGCCATGGAGACGCCCAAGTGCAGAGCACTGTCCCGCTATGGCAGTGGCACGTCTGGGGCGCAAGGGGAGCGGTTCTGTCCTGAAATATCTTCCTTCTTTCCTTACCTCCCTCCCTTCCTCCCTCCCTTCCTTCCTTCCTTTTGGTTGCACCCGTTTTTTCCTTCTTCCCTCCCTTCCACCGCCACTTTCAAACCAGCCTCTCTCTCAGACACACTAACTGAAGAGCCGGGTAGAAAACTTCTCTGGTACAAATCAGCTTTAAAGGCCTCTGTTTACCATCCTGGAGAAAATGCTAAATAAATAAAACAAACAAAACATTAAAAGATAATATCAAGATCTCCCCCCTCTTAAAATATAACTCGATATGTCTCATTTAAGGAATTAAACGAATTCCTTGGGTTTAAAGGAGTGTTAAAAACCGGAGTACAGGTAATAAGATTGTGTGTGTGTGTGTGTGTTTATGCATGGGCCATTTGATATTATAGGGTTTCTCCATAAAATATTTTCAAACGTTTTTAATGAAAGAGATGGAAAACTATGGCAATAAATTCACCGGGTGGCAAGCAGAAAACAATTATTTACTCCATGTGACCTGGTGAAGTCTACCAGCTCTCAAAAATTAATTCCCGGGTTTATTATTCATGGTAGCAAAAATAGTACAAAAGAGCCGCACCGAAGGGGGGGAAAAAGGTTGTATCAAAGTTATTAATTATAAAATATAATTAAAGTAAAAACGACCGAACGTCAACATATTAAACTTAAAAAGCTAATATTAAAATAGAGTTAATATTTAATAAGAGAGCCCAGCCTTGCAAGACGGCGTGTTGCGAAGTCTACAGAAGTTAACTGTGGGAAGGCGGGCGAGAGGAAAATCCCCCCAAAGAAAAATGTATTGTTTATATGATTATCAAAGACTCCGTGATATATTATCCATTTCGCCCAAATCATATAGATCTCTCTCTCTCTCTCTCTCTTTTTAAATATAGTAATAAAAACATACTAGCGCCTTTTAAAACCCACTATTACTTACCACCCCTTTTCATATTGTACTATCAGAGACACTTTGGAATTGGTTTAAAAGCCCATCATTCATTATTCAAAGCTCATCTTTGCATATTATTTTTTTTTCCCTAGCTCCGAGTCTGCCAGGCTCCCTGTGAAATCGTTCGCAAAATTGATAACAGCAGACGCACCCGCAATAAAAAGATTGCCTTGGGCATCCGGGCTGCCATTATGCAGAGCGAGCCGCAATTTCCTCCGCACAAAGCCATGAAGCCTGCCCGACTCCGGGCCGGCGAGCTTGAGTTCTTGATTTACTTGGGCCTGGGCGGCTCTCCTCCCCCCCCACCCCCCACCCAATTCTCCCCCCCACCCCCCCCACCCCCCAATCTTCCGAGGAAAGTGCGGCTCCCGGCCCCGAAGGGCTCCTTCCAAAAAGGGGGGTCCGCTCCCATCCCCGCCGCCCTCCCTCCCCCCCCCGCGCGCATTTGGCCCTTGGCCGGAGCTGGGACTCCGGAGCCGCCTTTCCCGCGGAGCAGCTTGCTGGTCTCCTGGAAATCCAATTAGCTCCGCTCGGTAGGAAGCCCCAACTAATGCTCAGGCCGCCCCGGCGCGCCGCGAGAGCCAGCGGAGAGAATCCAATTAGCTCAGCCTCCCAGACGGCAGCCGCTTCCCAGAGGCGAGGCGAGGCAGGTCTGCCCGCGGGCGACCGAAGGATTCGCCCAGCCGGCCTGCCCACCCGACGGAGAAGGCGCGGCAGCAGGGGAGACGAAGGCCACCCTGGGCAAGTGGGCGAGCTGGCGCTGGGCACGGGACGTGTCCTTCCTCACGATCTTGGCTTTGCTTCTCCCAGACAAATGGAGGCCCTCTTACCCGGGGGCGCCCGTTCGGGTTTCCAGCTGTGTGTGCGGGCGAAGCG
Organism: Crotalus tigris; assembly: GCF_016545835.1. Lineage (NCBI taxonomy): Eukaryota > Metazoa > Chordata > Lepidosauria > Squamata > Viperidae > Crotalus > Crotalus tigris. Next base: position 554,986 of record NW_024100565.1, read on the forward strand.
TTGCTTAGGCAGCTGTTACTGAACTCCAATTCCCAGCAACCCCACCTAGAATGTCCAATGGTGAGCGAGGCTGGGAGTTGTAGTTCAGCAATATCTGGAGGGCCACAGTTCCCTCCCCACACACACCCTATCTTCTACCTGGCCTTTCTCTCTCTGTCGATCTCTGTTTCTGTCTCCTTTTCCTCTGTAGTTTCCTTATCTTGGTTTTGATACTGTACGCTCTTCCCGGCGGGGACCGGTAAACTTTTTCTTCCGTTAAATACCTTGCATCGTTATCCGGAAATAATCATTCTCAAAATATAGCATATACATAGTTTTCATAGATACGTATACGCATACTGTACCCATATATTCACTTTTTAGCTGAGATTAAAGGCTCCACCCCGCACTCCACCCTCTGGATGAGATCCCTAGTTTCAATGAGTCAACTCAAAGATGATCTGCAGGCGTTGGAGGTTTTTAATCGGGCAAAACGAGGAGCAGAACTGGTCCCCCAGACGGAGCCTTTCTTAACCCTACTTTCCCATCCCTATCCGCCGCTTTCTTTGCTTTTATTTCGCCTTCTTGTATAAAAATCCGGACTGGACCTTAAGGAAGATTGAACTCTGCTTTCTCACTCAACTCTGTCCAAATGTAGGGATTTCATTTGGGATTTCAGAGTCTGGGTGCCCACCCTGCAGGGGAAGAGAAATGCAAAACGCTGTCCGAGGTGCTGAACCACGGGGTGCCTCTGTGCCTGTCTGTCCGCCATACCGGAGAGGCCCACGAGGTTGTTGTTTTTTTCTCTCATTCCCCCCCCCCACCCAAACCTTTCTTCACACACATATACATATAAACATACAGAGCAAACAAATGGTATACACTGAAAAACAGGGAACGAGTGTGTTGGGGTGTGCCTGTGTACACGCACACAACGTGGAAAAACATTGGAAGCCAAAGGTGTCCCCACGTGCCCGCGTGCGCCTTTGCCCATCCTGGTTCAGGGATAGTTCGCTTCGATTTGGCCGCGTCCCTTCTGCAGAGCCCACCTCCCCGCCGCCTGTTTTCCCGCCGCGGCAAGGGCCTCTCCGAAAAGGCAGCCAAGCTCCAAGGGAAACGAGTTGGCTCTGGCCCAGACGCCGGTCTTTTTCCCTCCCTTTAATCGGATTAGCTGGGAAAGCAAGACCCGCCGCATTCCACCCGCGCTGCCACTCACAACCCCGCTTCCTGACCTGACCCAAAGCCGGCAGCTCCACCGGCTTGCAGAGAGAGCAACCCGCAAATAGACCGAGGCTGCTATTTCCCCCGGATGGGCCCCCTCGTTTCTTTTGCCTGTCCCCCACCCCACCCCCCACGAAGGCCAACTAGGCCCTTTGCCTGATCCGAAAGGAGTGTGACCAGGCATAGAGGGCGTCTCGCGGAGGGCTGTGCTGGGAGATTCCGGAGCGTCGGGCCTGGTTAACCTTGGATGGGAGGCCACCAGGGAATCTCACGACTGTAGATTGCAATGGGCGGGGGAGGGGGGGGACATAAGGAAAGAAAACAGCGCAAGCCTTTTTTGTAACGTACAAAGAAAACTGCCCGGTGGTGTCTGTGCAATCGAGTTTCTTTCTTTGGATGCCTATGAAAATCCGGAGAAAGATCAATCTGGTGCCTCGTTGTCATCGTCCTCGTTGTTGTTGTTGTTGTTTTAAAGGCAGGATTTTAAGTGGAAGTGCTTCCCCATCCTCCAGCCATTTTGAAATGCCATTTCCTTGCCTGACAATTAAAGTCACCTCTCTTTTATTCCTTTTTTTTCCTCCATGCATGGTTGCCGTGTTGAAGAAGGGTGTGTTTTATATTGATCGTGCGTGTGTGTGTGTGTGTGTGTGTGTGTGTGTGTGTGTGTTTAAAATATTGTTGAGTGAATACATATATGAAATCAACAAACCAGGAGGCCTCTCTGTTCCTGATTATGGATTCTCAAAAGTTTTCCGCAATATATATATACTTTAAAAAATGGTAGCCTCCTTCGGGAATTGATCGCAGGACCTAAATCGCCTTCAAAGGCTGCCCTGCAAGAGGTTGGAAGCGCCAGACCGCGCAGAGAAACGAAATCTTCGCTGGGGCTTTCCTTGCTTCGGGACGAGGGCTTGAGGCTTGATCCCCGGATAGAAAAAGAGATTTGCGAATCAAAAATGAGGTGACCTGCCTCTCTACTCCATCTCAAACTCGCCCTATCGTCCTATCTAAGCCGGCCTCTTTTCAAAGAGAGAGGAGTGGCCGGGATCTGTCCAAGCAACGCTCTCCTTTGCAGGCCGAAAGTGGCCGCGGAGACCTTGAATTTCCTTCCGTGTTTATACCGGTGTGTATGTGTGTGTGTGTGTGTGCGTGCGTGTGTGTGTGTGTGTGTGTGTAGAAACTGCCGGGGCCCCACGACAAGTGGGCAGGAGGAAACCCTTCAGCGGCCCCGCTTGCCTGCCTGTCTTGGGTCGGTTCAGAAAGCCAGAATGGGCCAAGGGAACCAGCAGAAGCGGGTCGCCTGGCTGGTGGCAGCCTCAGTCCGCCTTCCAGGTGGGTCCCAAGATATGTTGTTCGCTCGACCAGACCAGCTCATCGGGCAAACTCAGGACTGAGGACCCCTTGATTTCAATTCCACACGCAAAAGATGGTATTAATAATAATGAGTTCGTTCCTTTTTGGAAGAACAATTGTTTTCGATGTAATTCTGAAATTATTTTTGATAGTCATAACAATTGTTCTTCTGAAAAGAACCAAACCGACTATCTTTTTCAATGTAAAAATAAATAGACTACTATTATATATATATATATAAATTATAATATATATATATATATATATATATATATATATATATATATATATATATATATATATATATATATATATATATATAAAAATCCTAAATTAAAACATCCTACCATTGGAGAAGTATGTTGCTGCTGTTTTTTTTAAAAAAAACAACAACAACCCAAATAGTCTTAAATATTAAGAAATGCTTCTTAAGAGATGAAATGGATTGTTTTCCTTTTCCTCTACTGGAAAAGTCGAATCAAACGGGAAGAAAAGGACTGGAGGAAGGAAGGGAAGAAAGGAAGGACGAAGGCTCCGTTGTACTGCAGCCTTTTCTGTGCAACAAACCCAATAAACTCCACAGGTCTGTTTGCATTTTACTGTTGCCACTTAAATTATTCAGTGTGTTGCGGTAATTGAATCCTAAGCTTTAAAAACTAATATACTCCCTCCTTGTCACCGCTTTCTGAATCACGAAATCCGCCCTAACAGGTGCTGATCAAATACTATTACATTCTATTAAAAAGAAAATTCTATTCCCTGTTTTCATTTCCCTTTATAAAGGGGGAACTAAGTAAATGCATTTGAACGTTATTTAATTTTTAACGCTTTTAGTCCAATTTGGACGTTAGGGAGCGTCTCCAAACTCACAAAACCCGGGCAGCGTGGCAATAAATTGGGCTGACATAAATTAATCCAAAACGGAATCTCTTCTTAGGGTGCTCCCTTTTTTTCCCTCCCCCAGCTTTTGCAATCGAGGGGCTGACCCAAGCAAATGCCAGCTAGCCTCACCGAGGGAGAAGCGAACCTTTCTTTTAAAGGGGCAGAAAGAATTAGGAATAACAACAACAACAACAACAACAACAGAAAACCAATACCCTGACGAGCGAGTCGGTTTAATGAAAGCAGATTAAAAATACAGAGCATCCAGGAAATGGCATGTTTGTTTTCTATGAAGGCCGATCTAAGCTACTCTAAGATCAAGTATTTGGTAATGTCTTTTGGGGGGGGGGAATGGAAAGGGGTCAGACCTCTTCCCTGTTTCTTCAGGAAAACGATCACAATTGTTATAGACCGTTATAATTTGTTGGATACTTTGGGTATCTGCATACATGCACCCGCACTTATGAACATCTGTATATGTATGTTTTCCAGCACACCCTGTGTAACTGTAGAAAACCCTAATTCTAAAGTCAATTCCCATTATCAAATGCAATCTACGGTTGGAAACTAATACCCGCTTGCCAGACCATCCCAGGCAGGTTTTCTCAGAAATTCCCAGCCCTGGAAAGTCGTGTTAGGCTTTGTCGTTTTAAGACGGGCCAAAAAAAAAAAAAAAACCAAACACACACACACAGGAAAGCGCAAAGGACATTGTGTGTGTGTGCGCGTGTGTAGAAGAAGGAGAAAGTTGGATTTCAAATCAGACTCTTGCTTTTTCATTCCAGCACCACCACCAGCAGGGAATGTCTTCCAAGGGGAACTGGACCGTTCCAAAATCGGGTGGAGCGTCCCAAGTCATTTGCTTCAACTTGGTGCCTTCGGCCGGCCTTCCTTTCCGCACAATGTGTTTATAAACAAAGAATGCTAAGATAGATTTAGGTGGATCCCCAATTAATACCCCCTGCGGTGGGTAGCTCGGAGGGTGGGGGGGGGAGGCGAGGCTCAACATCTCCAGCCTGGAATTCTGCTCAACTCCCCTCTTGGTTAATGATTCTGGAGAGTGGAAGGGAGGGAGCAGCTCGCCTCGTAATTGCAAAGGTTTGTTCAATTTCATCTGGCTAATTTCGAAAGACAACCATCGCAGATGCGCATTGCAATATCCGCCCCACATTAGCTTAGCTAATAAATTTGACCTATTGTGCGTTTGTTAAAATGATGTCACCATGGAACAGTCCCTAAGCTCCTATTCCAATGAATTAGGCCTTTATTGAAACCCGGGAGCCAATGGGAGGAGAGAGGCTTGTTTGTTGTGGCCAATGGCAGCTGTCGGAGAGAAATTAGAAGCAGAAACTCAAGGTTTGGTTCAAAAAAGATGACACAGAGCCTGTCGGGCTGGACCACTCTTGGCAAAGTTTCAGTGTGACATCTATACAAACCAGGACCTTACATGGATCTACTGTAAAAAGGAAGGGAGCGTTTTTATAGGGGAAATCTTGCCGGGGTGTTTTTTTTTCTCTCTCTCTCCCCTCTCCCCCCTCGGTTGAGCCAATATTTCTATTCACCAAGGATGGATCAGCCAACGAACACGCAGACACCGCATCAACACGAACCCATCAGCTTCGGGATTGATCAGATTTTAAATAGTTCTGATCAGGAGACCCCTTCCCAGCCCGCCCCCCGAGGATCAGACGGCGGCGGCACCAATTACCTGGGCAGCCCCGTGAGCAGCAGAAGCAGCGCCCCGTACCCTTCCCTCCCCGGCGCCTTTGCTGGCATCGGGGCTCCCTTCGAAGACTCTGGATCTTACAGTGTGAACCTCAGCTTGGCTCCATCTGGCGTGATCCGGGTGCCAGCGCACAGACCCATCCCTGGGGCAGTGCCACCTCCAATTTCTAGCGCCATTCCAGCCATGCCAGCTGTACCCAGCCTTGGCAGCCTCAACTTCCCTTGGATGGAGAGTAGCAGGCGGTTCGTCAAAGACAGATTCACAGGTAAGCGGCGGCGGCGGCCGGGCTGGCGAGCGCTCTCCGATAGAGACGGCCGGCCGGTGAGGTTGGGTCTCCTGAGCCGGATGTGTGCGAGAAATTGGCTCGGCTTCATCGCATTCTTTCTCCAGCGGAGAAAAGAGCGAACGGTGTTTAAAAAGGCGAAACAATATAGGCGTGCGATGATGCTACGGTAGGAAAATTGGCCGACCGGCCATCCTGCCGGCTTTCCTATTTTTATTTTATTTTATTTTATTTTATTTTATTTCCCCCTGGCAGACCTGCTTAGCATATCCAGGCGTGAAAGGGTGATACAGGGTCTATTTGGGTGGTCCTTCCAGAGAGATCGAACGATCTTCCTTTCCCTCTCTCCCCCTCTTAAACCGAGGCGATCAAGGGAGGAAAAATCTTTAATCCGGCCGTTCTCGGAATAAGAAAACCTCGAGACGGCGGGTGAATTGAAATCGCGGCGTGCGGAAGTGCAAAGGAAGGCGAGTAAATAAATGGCCGTGTCTAATCCGATTACAGTCTTAGTGCGAGAGATGGAAGAGGACGATAAAGAGAACAAAAGAAATTTAGGGAGGTTTAAGTGCTTCCAATGAAAACGGGATTAAGCCAATTAGGGCGAGGCAAGCAGAGGGTTAAGCGGGGTAAGGTTAGTTTTACCTTGCAAAAGCGGCTAATCAAACGCCAAGTTGCGAGTGTGCTGTGTCACTTCAACACAATTTATATTTGTGAGTAAAAAAAGGGAGAGACGTTTCCAGCGGGTGCCTAAAAGTTACTATCGGTAACTTTCATGGTGTGTATTTTTTTCTCAGGAAGAAAATAGACGGGAAATCCCTAAATACTTATTTATGATTATTACTCAGAAGAAAGGTGTACAGTAGCTGGGGTAGATTTGTAGACACGTTTAGAATTACCGGGTCGGTTTTTCGCTGCAGGGCCAACTGTTTTCTTTCCTCGGCAATGTACTTTACATTCCGAGGAGGGGGTGGGACCCCAGAAAACAAACGAAACCAGAACAAAGCAGGCAAAAGGCGACAGGGTGGCCTCCTTTCCCCCTTCCGGAGGCCGGTGAGAGGCACTTTTCCGTCTCCAGGTGGCCCCTCGGCCTTTCCCATTGCCCCAAACTCGACGTTTGGCTTTGCCCTTTGAGCTACAGATCACCGCTCCTTTTATTTTTCTTCCCAAAACGGATTTCTTTTTCTTTTCATATTCCCCTCCCCACGGTTCTTCTGCGGCACAGCCTCCAGGATTAGACACCCCCCCATCCCCCCATGCACACCTTCTTCCATATTGTAGGTTTTTAATCGATCCGGAATTGCTTCGCTTCCCTCCCCACAGCAACGCCAGCAGGGGCTGACACGAGGGGCGGGACGAGCCACCCCTTTGCGCCCCCCCAGCATCCGAGCACATGGGGCCGGTGAGGGCGGGCGGGAGAGGACCGTCACCTGCCCCCAAGCATCCAGCCCCCCCCCCCAGCCCAGCCCAAGACTCTGGCCGGGGGCGCTGAGGTCTGTGGGGCTTTCTCAGAGGTTGCCCCGGGTCGCTCTCCGGGTCCACGCCTCGCCAGGAGAAAGCAGCCAGCGACCCCGCCGCCCCAGCGGCTAAACAGGGTTAAGGGGCCCGCTTAGCCCCCCTCCCCCCCATCGCGGCCCCCGTCGGTTCTCGGCTCCCTTGGCTGACTCGCTCCCGCTTTCTGTCGCAGCGGCGGCGGCGCTCACGCCCTTCACGGTGACGCGGAGGATCGGGCATCCCTACCAGAACCGCACTCCGCCCAAGCGCAAGAAGCCGCGCACCTCCTTCTCGCGGGTGCAGATCTGCGAGCTGGAAAAGCGTTTCCACCGGCAGAAGTACCTGGCCTCGGCCGAGAGGGCGGCGCTCGCCAAGTCGCTCAAGATGACCGACGCCCAAGTCAAGACCTGGTTTCAGAACCGCAGGACCAAGTGGCGGTGAGTCCCCCCGCGGACGCGCGGCTGGGTCTGGGAGGGGGGGGGGAGAGGAGGTCTACCGGGCGGGGGTCGCTGAGCAGGGGAAGCGGGTCGGCCTTGGTCGGGGTTCCTCCTCCTTTCCCCTCCCTTCGCAATCCTTGCGGGGCGCCGTGTAGACGCGAAACAAGGCCCGCAACCTTTGGTGAACTCTTTAGGCCTGGCCCAGTGTGGCCACTCTTTAGGTCAACCCGCTTGGGAACCGGGATTTTCCTCCTACTCCTCCTCCTCTCTTCCTCTGTTCCTCCTCCTTTCTTCCTCCTCTTTGCATTGGACCCTCGGAGCGCAGCGGCCTAAAACCCGGCTTGGCCGGAAGGAGGCCTGGCAGACGCTGAGCAAAGGACCGCTTCGGTACAACGACCGCTAAACAACGACCGCCTGGGGTCTTTGGGGCTAGAGGCGGACGATCCCAGGCACCCGGGAGAACTTCAATATAAACCACATTCACCGAAACCATGGCTTACCGCGCCGAGTCCGCGAGTCACGGACAAATTCTCTTAGGGTACCCACAAGCCAGGTGCCCGGAATCCCCAAGGCCCGTCCCGCCGCTTTCTTTCCTCGCGGGGGTGTTGAGGAAGTCTTTAAAAGAAAAACGCCCCGGGAAGAGGCTTCTGGAAACCGGGGCAAGGCTGAGCCAAGAACGGGCGCGGGAGTTTGCGAGCCCAGATGCGGGTTGGCCCCGTCTGCGGGCCCAAGAGGCGCAGAGGGGGACCGAGGCTCCCACCGATAAACCGGCTCCTCAAGCGCAGGGCGTTTAATGCCAGGTTGCCCTCCCGGGTTAGGGTTGGTTTTTCAAGGCTCGGAGAGGCTCGGAAGGGGACGTTAAAGCAGGACGAGCGAGAAGAAGGCGTTCACACGTGATGCTCAGTGCAGTGATTGAATCTGACCCGTACAATTTCACCGTAGGAAAGTTATCCAGTGTTAACCCACCGACCGAGCTTGGCAAACGGGGCGGATGGCGGTAGCGGGGTCCGGAGCCGCTTCGGTGGAGCGCGCAGCGTCGAGGCTAAACGGAGATCAGCGAGCCTAGCCGACGCCCAATTGTCAACTCCCGGCTGAGAACGGACCTTCCCTAACGTTTAGCGGGCCTCTCCTGAATCTCGAGGCAGAACTAGAGCTGCCGTTGTCCGTTTTATGGGCCCGGAAGCCTGGCTGCCGTGGGGGCGCTGGGAGGCTGGGGTCACGAGGCCCGCGCGTCCCGTGGAAAGCGGGGGAAAGGACCCGGCTGTCTCCCCTGCCAAGCCGGGACCAGCTCCGGCTTCTCGCAGGGCCTGCCCCCGAAGGTCTTCCTGACTTGATCCGGCTCCCTCGGTTCTTCTCCGCGGCCTCCAGCGAGCGTGGATCGGAGAACGCGGAAGCCGCGCGAATGACACGCGTGGCGAGGGGAGCGGCGTTCCTGTCCACCCACCGTTGTTTTCAACCAAAGGCAAAGCAGGGGGAGGCAAGGCCGGCCCCTACCCGACCCAGCCTTGCCAATTCCCAGATGGCCGATCCCCAGCTTGACGGTGTTAACAACAACAACAACAACAACAACAACCTGCAACGGTATCTTTAACACCATTAAACAACCAACACCCGCCTATCTCGGGTTATCGGGAAAGACTCGCTAGGTGGATAAAAATGCCAAAGCCGGTTGAAATATCCGGCTTGACTGAGCGACGGACCCGTTGTAACAATTTAAATGTAATTTATCTGCCGCCCGACTCGCAGCGACTTTGGCCCAGCGACTTCCCCAAACCCATGAAAACGTTAGAGCGACGTCTTCGGCTATTGGTCCTGGGCTGGAAGGTACCGGAATGGAGTTGAACAATATCTTTTCCCGAGGTTTCAGCAAGTCCAGTCCCAGGCGAAACCCGCGGAATTCACGATTTCGCGGCCTTTGACTTCGTGGGCTCAGATCTCCAAAGCGGTGTCTCCAGAGCAAGAGGGGCCCCCAGTCTACAGGGAGTGGAGGTGGTCTGGATCCATCCCCCCCCCCAATGGTCCTTTTGCCGAGTTTGCTGCGTGGTCTCCGCAAACAGCAAGTCTCCGCTCCAGCTGCAAAGCCGCCGTCGCCGTTTCTGTTTTGTTTTGTACTACAAAATAGGCTAAATAGGCTGCCGTGGAAATAGCAGCTGATAGGGAAAGTCCTTTCCGTGTTTCGGCTGAAATCTCGGTTGAAGTTAAAACCCAAGACGCCAAAGAAGGATAAAACGGGCGGGTGCGAATTATTGTTGTTGTATAATTGTATTAAAATACTAATGTTACAATATTGTCACTCTCCCCTTATGCTGATATTTCCTTTCATAATAAAGTAAATGCTAACGCTGTTAAGCTCTACTTAATGCGGTTTGCGATATACTTAACGCCTCGTTTCTTTCGATGCCTGTTTTAAATTGACCTACCCCAATTCCCCGGCCCAATTCTCCGGACAAAGTCCGGGAGGCCCGAGGCCTGAATGGGCCTGAGCCACTGAGACTTTGCGGGGACGGCCCGGGGTGGGGCTGTCTTTCTACTCAGAACCTGCTGGTCGGATCCCAGCTGTTAAAATCCACTTCGCGGGGTTTCCACAGAATCCACTTCTTAGCTTCCGGAGTTTTTCTTTGTTTTTCTTTTCCAATATTTTTGATTTTGTTTTTTCCTCCACCTGCTGTATGCTGGGTTTTTTTTTTAAATTTTTTCCCCCTGTTCTGAAATTGCTTGTCTTCTTGCAGACGTTGCATTACCAGACTAGGGAACGCCATCAGTGCTCTCCCCTGAGCAGTGGGGTTGATGGTGGCTGCTTATACGTAGCGGTTTTTTCCTTCAAGTTTCGCGGCAGGATATTCTCTGGATATCCACGCCCGTGAGGCGTGCGTGTGTGCATTTTATTCGATTTATAAAGCCGTCTACTCGCAATGCGTTTGTGGGCCCATATCGGTTTCACCAACTCACAGAATCCGAGGCCCATTTTAGTTCGGCTTAAGCAGTTGGCAGGCTTCAGGCTCGGAAGTATAGCGATGATGGGTGTTCCGTGCGTGTATCTGTAGTGCCAGGAAAGGGGCCCTTCGCTCAGAAAAAGTGCAAGGCGCTCCAAGATGGAAGGCCGGGCCAGGAAAGGAAGGAGCCGCAAATCAGGCGGGCCTTCCTCCCACCGCCGTCGGAACTCGACCCGAAAAATGGGCGTTAGCAGCCAGGGCCCAATTCTCCCCTACCTACCAGGGGAGAATTAATGACAGGGACTCGTTTATGACTTTTGAGAAATAGGGGAGAAGAAGCATTCAGATAACACTTGGTTCCCGCATCGTTTGTCAGCAACCGTTCTCACGACCGGTCAAATCCTCTTTGCGAGTCTCCGTTCAGGTTTCAAGAAAGTTGCGGGGGGGGGGGAATGGTCGATCGCTTGCTGGCCTGGTTGAGAATCGGAAAAAAAAAAAAAACGCGTTCTGTCTCGAAAACTGGTTTGCCCGCCTCCCACTTTCGGTGGTTCTCTTTTCCGACTTGGTTGTCTTCTGCGTAACCCTCGTTTCATTTTGGTCCAGCTTCTGGTCTACCTTTGGAAAAAATCTGCTTTGCCCTCCGGTTTAATTTTTGGCAGAGGTAGGCGTTTTTTTTTTTTTTGAGGCGAATTTGGCCAGGCTGGCGCAACGGTGGGGAGGAGGCTAAAAACGGAGGGAAAGCGGATCGGGGGGGCTGCGAGTCTCCAGGGAACCCCGAAGTCGCTTTGCCCTCCTCCTCCTCGCCCAGCGCGAACAGCAACTGTGCCTAGCAAAGGGAGCAGCCCATCTCCAAGTAAATATACACGCTTGCTCGTCTTGCATGACCCCGATCCTCAAATCGCTTTGTCTCTGATGGCAGAAAAATGGTTTTGGTTTTTGTATTATTATTATTATTATTATTATTATTATTATTATTATTATTATTATTATTATTATTATTATTATTATTATTATTATTATTATTATTGTCATCATCATCATTATTATCTCGCCTTTCTGAGCCCTGTGAGGAAACAAGGCGAATACGATGCAGCAGCGTTCCCATAAAATTCCAGCTCCTATGTGCAGTCCCAGTCTTCGTTGTTTTGATCCGGGACGGAACTTTGCTCGGAGCTGACAGCCGGTTCTGGGGGCGGGGGGGGGGGCAGGAGGCTTTTAACGCTGGATTCGAAAACCGCCTTTTTGTCTTCATTTTCCTATGTATTTATGTACGTACACAAACAAACACACAGGCTTAAGTGTGCGTCGCACGACGGACAACAATTAAAACGCGATCAAATGAACAAGGGATCGAAGAAAGCAATTGCCTTTCCCTGCCCCCCCCTCCTAATCCATCCTCTTGATTGGATGCTCTGATTTTAAAACCCTACGCCATTCGTCTGGGGCGCCGTGCCTCAGTTTCCCCTCCCGGAATTTCCCTGGGAAATATTCTGGGAAAGGGAGGCACTTCCGAGGTACAAAAACCTGGGGAATCCAGACTCTGCTAAAAGAAATTTTTTAAGTGGGGGAAAGAAGATTGTTAGATTTTGATTTCCATTTTTTTTCGGAGGGGGGGGGGAAGACAAGATCGGCTTGGGAGGGAGGGTCAACGCACCAACCACGAAACCTCACAAAGAAGGGTAGCGAACGATCTCCGCAGCCGCGACGTTTGGGGTTCTCGGTCGCTTCTGCAGCGGAAGAGCCCTTGGTCACTTTTGAAGGTTTTATGGGCCAGGAATAAAATACTCCCTATTTCGGAAAGAGAGTGAGAGAGAGAGAGAGAAAAAAAAACCGGGGTTCGCACATAATAGCTTACTGAACTTTGGTTTATTGAAACCTCTTCTGATTATTCAGCTTAGTTTATTCAGTGCCCTTCTTTCGCACGGCACTCTCATCCATAAAATGCCTAAATTCTCCGGGCTGGTTTGATACGACCGCAGCCGAAGCCAACAAACCGCTCCTGACAATGCTTAACCGGGCGGTGCTTTCATCAACCTTAATCGCCTTGAACTATAAATCCTCGCCTAGGCCGGATTGGCATAAAATGCAAAAAAAAAAAAAAAAAAAAGTAAATCCGGGCTCTCTTTCCAACCGTGCGAAAACGAGGGTCCCTGCGGCTTGTACCCCCTTTTTCGAGGATTCAGTCCCACAGATCTAATGAGAAGTCCTCGACCCCCTCCCGGTCGCCTCGGTGGCCTTCCCCCCTCCCCAGCCTCGGGAATTGGGGTTTGTGCGTGTATGTGTGTGGGTAACTTTCTCCTTCTACCCATCTTGAATTTTCCCCTTCTTCGGCTAGCCTCCTCCTCCTCTCTTCCTCCTCCTCCTCCTCCTCTCCTCCTCCTCCTCCGCGAATTTGACTGACCCATTGGAACTTCCCCAGACCCTCCTCCCTATTCTGGGTCCCACTGCTGGCTGGACCCTTTGATCTGATGGGTGCTGGGGGCGGAACGGGGGGGGCGCCAGTTGGAGACCGGGTCCAGGCAGGCAGGCAGGGAGGGAGGCAGGGCTGGAGGGCGCGGGGCCTCCGGGGCGGGAGAGCCTGATCCCTGTGCTTGGCTTCCGCAGGAGGCAGACGGCGGAGGAGCGGGAAGCCGAGCGGCAACAGGCGAGCCGGCTGATGTTGCAGCTCCAGCACGACGCCTTCCAGAAGTCGCTCAACGAGTCGATCCAGCCCGACCCGCTTTGCCTGCACAACTCCTCGCTCTTCGCGCTCCAGAACCTCCAGCCTTGGGAAGACGAGAGCGCCAAGATCCCCCCCGTCACTTCCTTGGTGTAAAGAGGGTCGTCCGGGCGGATGGGCCCCCCGGGGAGGAGAGACAGGCGGTCCGGCCTGCGCCTCTCCCTGCATGGCCCGAACCGCAACGGAACGTGTGAACGGGGGCGCCTCGAGGGAGGCCACAAGCCACGCCACGTCTCACACACGCGCGTCGTCTCGCTGCCCGGCCGGGCTCGGACCTGGGCAGAGCCGTCCCAGACGCGGTCGCCTGCCAGGATTGCCGGGCGTGAGGCGCTTCTCTCGGCCCGGGGCCTCCGCCCTCCGGCACTTTGGACGGAGCTCGGCCGCTGCGCTCCTTCCAGCTCCAGACTTCCCCGACGGCCAGAACGAACTTCTCCAAGGTTGGTGAAGGAAGGGAGCCGAGAGCGCCGCTTTACGCCCGACACCCCCCCCGTCGAGAAACTACTTGGCCGTCGGATCTTTGCCCCGGGCTGGGGAGGAGGCTTTGGGCTGCTCGAGAACAGGAAAGCGGAGACGCCTCGCTTCTTCTCTTCCTCCAGTTTGCTGGGGACAGGAAGTTAAATGTGTGTGTGGGGGAGACTTCCCTGCGAAGGATTTTGCGGGTGCCCCCGCCTCGCCTCGCCTGCCAGTCCTGTCGCTTATGGTCCGTTCGGGGGGAAAACTAAGAAGGAATAGAGAGTCACCTTTTTAAAATTATTGTTATTATTATTTGTAAGAAATGTTAATAGTTTAATTTATTTATCCACCAAGATGCCCGAGCACTGTTAATATGGAGGCAGGGGGAGAGAAAGGCTGGATCTTGGTTATTTATATGGAGGCCAGAACAAACAGGAAAAGGAAGTGTGTGTGCGTGAGTGCTCTGTATATGTGTATGCGCGTGCGTGCGTGCGTGCGTGCGTGGGGCACTTTTTGGCCAAGGCTGGCCTTTACCTTGGATGGTCAATCATCTTGACTATCCTGCCCTCTGGAAATCATTCTGCAAAGGAATATATATATATATATATATATATATTACATTAAGGACAACCTACTGCAGTGAAAAAGCAAGCCACCCCCAGCTGTCCCGCAGGCAAACCCTGTCAGTAATTTATTCAACATGGTAATAAGGGCTCCCCTTTCAAAGAAACCCCAGCCTCTCTGGCAGGAAAATGAACATTAATATGGAATGGGGTGGTTGAGGGGATGAAAGGGGGAAAGGAAGGAAGGAGGAAAGGGAAGAAGGAAGGAAGGAAAGGGAGAAAGGAAGGAAAAAAGGAAGGGAGGGGGGAAAAAAGAAAAGAAAATTGGTTTTAAAAGTATCCTTGGCATGCTACAATGCCCATTGTCCCAAACCTGTTACAAAGAAAGCGCCTTATGTTTCATAATACTACTAATAATTATACTGATAATTAAAATAAATACTAAGGAAAGCTGGGGTTGATCCAGACCATGTATAATACTTTGTACTTGCTGAAATGTGTAAATAAATGTTTTCTTTAAAAATGTTTCTGGTCTGAGCTGTTATGAATAAAGACCTGAGGAAGCTACATCTGAGGGCCTCCATAGGTTTTGGACTTGGACTCCCATCAGCCCCAGCCATCATGGCAAATAGCAAAGGACTATGGGAGGTGCCAGACCAAAATGTTTGGAGTACAGCCACTTCCCTTTCTTGCCAACCAGGGTCACTTTTTACCATTGGTGGTGATGGTCCCAGGTAATGGTAGCAGGAGTTCATCAATGCATAGAACACCTATCCTTGATTCTGCTGCAATTGGCAGCCACTATCCAGGCATGGTGGCAAGAACTTTTTCCATCACTTTCTACATGGCTTGTGCTTAGAGCAGGGGGTCCTCAAGCTTGGCCCTTTTGTGACTTGTGGACTTCAACTCCCAGAACAACTCCCAGAATTCCTCAGTCAGTGTGCCTGGCTGAGGAATTCTGGGAGTTGAAGTCCACAAGTCATAAAAGGGCCAAGTTTGAAGACTCCTGGCTTAGAGTGAACCTGGGACCTTACACATGCTATGGTCTCTATGTCTCAAGATTCCATTTGGTCATTCAGTCTACCTGATCAATCAAACAGCCTTTCTCATATTCTGTCAGCCGCTGGTGTCATTTTCCTAACTTCCCCATAGTGTTGGTGTTGAGTGTGGAGATATGGCTGAACAAAGAGGACTTGTATTTTGAAGGTGAGCTATGGGTGCTGTAGTAGAGTCCCAGGCAAAATAACATCAGAAGAAACTGATGGGATGTTCAGTTCTCATTGTGTCATCTGAACCTTCGACTGTAGAATCGCTGAATGAAAAGGGCCTTCATTTTCTACCCAACAACCTTGCTTGCGGCAACTAACAATCTTAGTATTACTGGGAAATGACCTAATGGCTGAGAATGGGTGAACTTTTCATTTTTACAGCCCTTGAAGGTGTCCCATGAAGCTCAATGTAGCTCTGGCTTCACAGCATCCCAGAATGATTGTAGGTCCTGATTAGTGTTTGTAGGTCCTGATTAGTGCTTCTCTTCTGGTTTCTTAGTAGTGAGGTCGACAGATTCAATTTGTCATATGACCAGAGCCCAAATCTTCTCTTCTTGAAAGGTATAAGAGCCCTCCTTTTTTCCCCCAACAGATGGACTATCATGCCCGAGGCAGTGAAATACAAGAACACTTGCCTCTTTAAAAAAAAGAAAGAAAGAAAGAAACAGTCTATGTATAAATTATTAATTCAGAATACAGGAAAAGAGGATGCACCAAATTAAGACTGGACTCTTTGTCTTAGCCTAATGACTGCTCTGTCTCTGGAGTTCATTCTTCAGCCCACAAGTAGGAGCATCACATGACTGAATGCCCCTTTTAAGTGTTTAAAGAACAAGCTTGTCCTGGAGAAGACTTAGCTGTGGTTTTTGCCTTTTCCTTTAATTTGGCTTCTCCAAAGGGCTCCAACAGGCCCAGCAGCAATCGTGGGGCTGCGTACGGGGGGGGGGGGGATGGAGAAAAGTGAGAAAGCTGACTTCAGCCAGGCTATAATGGTATCTGGGAAAGACTTTGGGAGACTTTTCAGGCTGTGAAAGGGAAGGCAGGAGACCTGCACTTTCAGACTTGCAAGAATCTATTGTGGTAGCCTTAAAATAAAGTAGAGTTAGCTCATCTGGTCAGGTTTCCTGTCTGGTTTGCCTGGGACAGGGGTCTTCAAACTCGGCCCTTTTATGACTCATGGACTTCAACTCCCAGAATTCCTCAGCCAGCATGGGTTGAGTTTGAAGACCCCTGGCCTGGGAAGTCTGACACATGCTGGACTATCAAGCAGGCATCTTGAGCCTTGGCTGGAGATGATGGAAGTGGAAGTCCAATGCAGTAAGAGGGATCGGCTTGATGGTATTGCCCATTGGTAGTAGGGGAGGAAGAAGAACGGGGGGGGGGGGCGAAACCTCCCGGCACATTAGATAAAAAAGGGAATTAGATAAAAGAAGGGACAGATATTTGAGGGGCTACTCCAAGAACATTTATTTTTGTGCCCTGAAGGAGATGACTCCTGGGACACCCCGGGCTTCTTTTCTTGGTGGCTAAAGCTCTGTGGTGCTGATTTCCGCCTAGGCCAGTGATGGCTAACCTTTTAGAGACTGAGTGCCCCAAAACCGCCCCCCCCCGTCCCCGCTCCACCTCCCGCCCTGCCTGCTCCACCATTCCGCCCCCCCTGCCCGACCTTCCCAGCCACACACCGCCTCCATGGCACTCTGATCGCCGAGGCAGCCCTGCAGTGCCATGGCAGCCACACCCTCTGCCCACACCCCGCAGCACCATCTCCACGCTATGGGTCACGAGGGCGGAGTCTTGTCCCTGCTGCCCGGCTATGTACTTTGCTGCGCTGCTCTCTGCAGGCTGTCCCTGGGGGTGACTCTCCTCCAGGGGGGCTGCTGGTGAGGAGGGGGCTGCAGGGGGAGGCAGGGCTGGGGTGACGGCACGCGTGCCCACAGAGAGGGCTCCGAGTGCCGCCTCTGGCATACGTGCCATAGGTTCGCTACCACTGGCCTAGGCTTCTCTGTGAGGGGAGAAAGTTCCCCTGAACCCTCTTCCATTTCTCTGAAAAGGCTGAGTAGCTCTTGCACCCAGTCTGCCAGTTTAATTTCTACAGGTGTGGGATTGCCGGCTGGTCACTCCTTGGCCCAGACTACAAACTCCAGTTTGTCCAATTCATTTTCTGTCTATGGCAGGCATAACAGCTCCCCCTTCTCACTAAGCTTCACTCATCTGTTCACCTATCCAGCTGCTAATGCACAAGAGACAGAAGGAAAAGGCATTTAATTTCTACTACCTGCTCCCCCCCCACTACTTTCTCCCCAGCTCCAACATGCAGAATATGGATTACTATGAAGCCATTGTCAGAAGCCCTGGGAGAGCATGCAATTTTCCCAAGACAACTAACGATTATGTGAAAGCCAAGCACCTGGAAAAATTACATTTCCCCCAAGTCCTGGTGCTAGAATGTAATTTTCTGGAGAAAGAAAGGGAGGGGAAGAAAATGGGATGACGCAGAAAAAGCAAAGGAATGCCAAAGCTCTTTGCCAGGGGCTTTAACATTATTCTGGGAGAACTAAGCATTTCATATAAGAGATGCCACCTCTGAGCAGATGTAGAGATCTTGGGAAACAAAGACACACCCAATATAATTGCTATCCCCTCTAAGCTTTCTGTGGGAAGACTTTGCTACACTTCAGTGAGGGGGAAATCTCATTTTTTCTCTCTCATTTTCCCTGGAGCAGCAAAAAGAGATACAGAGAGTGGCGAGAAGAAAAGTGGAGGAAAGGAGAAAATGAGAAGGATGGATATGAACAAAACCTGTGAAGATTGTACCCTTGTAAGTGTGTCCATGATCTGGAAAATATGGAGTATTTTTGACCTCTCTTTCCACAAAACACCCTTCCTATAATCTGGACAAATCTCTGGCAGCCATCTCTACATATTGTGAAAAAAGTCAGACATATCAAACATCTCTCTGTTGTTAAAGGAACAGGAGATTTATAAATAGAAGAACATAGGAGAGCTTCTCCAAATTGCTGGCTTCCGTATTGCATAAGCTGATATCTCTGCCTCAGCCACTGAATGATGAAAAATATAGTTCCATACATATGGAGGACATCAGGTTTAGGAAAAGCTAATGTAGTGCCTATTTTATTTTCTTTCTATTTCCTCACAAAACCTATGATGTCTTTTAAGAAACACCAGACTGTGTTGATCTTGAAGAACTGAGAAAGAAAAAGTTAGGGAACATCTACACAGAATAGAGGGATGATGTTTTCAAATGTCTCCCTTCTTGTCATCCCCATTTTCTATAGCAGAAATTAGGTCTTTCAAACTATAAAGGGGGCTTGCTTCTTAAGCATTTGTAAACCAAACATTTCCCCAGGTGCCTGGATTCCAGGCCTCTTGCAATAAACTGCATTTGTTTTGTTTCATTGATCACTGGATCTCTGCCATCAGATCCATCTCAGACAGGATGTTTCTCGCTGGAGAAAGTAATCTTTCAAACCAGATGTTTTAAAAAGATTTTGCCACAGACATGCTTCCTATTGCTGGCATCCATCAGAAAGGTAAAAGCTGCATATTGAAAACAAATTGAAGTGCAAACAAGGCCACATCATTCACTGCTGGATCAGATGTTGGGATTGTAATGTGGAAATCTGATCCAACACATCGAACGTGAGAAAGCTGGTGGAGGGCCCTTTTATTAGTCATTCTCTCTTTTCTGTCATTAGGAATTCCAGAAATTACATTAAAAAAGATTTTAGGCGAAGACACTCGACCCCCTTCCCATATTCCTTTACCCAGAATTCTCTGGGGAAGAAGCCATGATAGATGTAGGAACATCAAAACAATATATGTTTTCAGGGTCTGCATGGCCATAGAGACTTAATATATATGTGTGTTACATATGTGTTATGATCAAACAAGGGAGGATATATTTTACTATATTCTTGGCTGTTGAGGATTAAAACTTCTTCTGGTCTCAAATGATCACTTTATGCATTATTTGGGCAACAAATAATCTATTGGATTGGTGAAGTCAGCTGATGACACATACACACAAAGAACTCCTGGAATTATATACTTTTTCTGAAGTTGTCTCTCTTTCTTTTCTTCTCATTGGCTTCCTTCCTCTGTGCCTATTGTCTTGATCCACCCTTTTATTTAGGAGACTCCTTCTCTGTCCTCCTTGCTGATCAGCTCCCTCTCCCATTCTCTCCTACACTGCCAAATTCTTCCCTAGTCTGAACATGCTCCTGAATAAAGCTATACTTCCAGCCAAAATGGAGGATCCTCTTCCCTAACAGAATCAGAATAGCCTAGCTACTCTACTACTCCATCAGTCAATCAATCATTGTCAGAAGCCTCTATATCCGGAATTCGGGATAATATAGATCAGTGGTTCTCAACGTTTGTGTGATGGCGACCCCCGTCACACAAACGTGCCGTGCATGCACGGCGCGGCCCCCATGCGCGGCCCCATGCGCGGCCCAGCCCCCATGCGCGATGCGCATGTGTGGAGTGGCCCCCATGCGCAGCGCGCATGCGTGGCGCGGCCCCCTGAGGGGGAAAAATGGCGGATCGCCTTGTTTGGCGACCCCCGAGAAATGGTCGATCGACCCCAAATGGGGTCGCGACCCATAGGTTGAGAACCGCTGATATAGATGATGGGAAAGTTTAGCTAATAAAACCCAATAAACTCTGCAAATTGCCTGATTCAACCCATAGAATTCTTTATCACCACGTGTAACGATGCCCCGAGAGGTACATCATATTTTACACCCATTGCAGTCTTGAAATGAAAATGAATAAAATCCCTAGAATTTCAGTACAGTGCCTAGAACGTTCAATTGAGATATTTTTCCCCCTGATAAGTGTATTTTGAATAGCATTCTAGGTAGGTTACACTAATTTGGTCTATTTTGTCATTTTGCTATTCACTGAAGAATGTGGTTTTTAGGTTCTATTACAATATGTAACCCATTCTTTACCTATAACATTTATTGATGATATGATAAATCGCAAATACTAGGGATATAGAGGATTATGCATCCTTGATATGAGCTATATAAAGTCATGATACAACTTCAGGTCTACCGTAGTTGTAAGAAAAAAATAAAACAAGTCCCAGTCATGTGGATGCTGTACAACTCTTGAATTTCACCTCCGGCAATGAGGTGATTGCAACAAAAGCTTGTTAAAGATGACTAAGGTGCCAAACATACAACAGAACTAATATTTTGGTTGTATAAATCTCATTGGAAGATCTGTCTGGACATTTAGATTTGTTATTCCAAACATTCTGTAAATGATTAATATAAATTACATCAATTTCCCTAAATTACTGGGTTTAGGAGCCTCAAGTGATTTTTTTCCCCAAAGCTTCTGGGAGGCACAGAATATACTGGAGCATCAGGACCAACAGATTTCCTTAGGGAAAGTATTCCAAGGTCAGAATGCCACCAGAAGAAAAAAAATCAACCAGGAATATGCAGCAATATTAAAACTAACAGTCTACATACCCAATGGAAATTTAACTAAATTTAAACAAGAGTGGTTCTCATGTATAAAACACATAATCTCCTAAACAACCTAAAGTTTGTCTTTTAAGGTTGACTAAATGCTTACAAATACTGCAAATCAGCAAACATGTCCAAAGGGCTTCTGGTTTGGGTGGGATTTGATGAAGAGTCCACATATAGGTTGGCAACAACATCTTTGGATGTTCTCCTGCAGAGACTGGATTTGAGTTGCTCTCGCTAGGCTACTTGTGATCCCTCTCTCTTTTTTATTTAGTCATATTCTACCAAGCTAAAGACACATTGGAACTATAGGTTGTCAGCCCTCTCCCAACGAAGTAGTAATGCTGTAGTAATAGTAATAAACCACAAGCATTTGTGGCCTCTGAGAGCACTGAACTTCAAACTGCTGTTTCAGATAGTCCAATTAACGGTCTAAAGAGCAGCTGAATTTTTGCACCATTTTAAGATTGATCGGGAGCCAACCTCCAACTGGGGAGGTGATAGCAAATAGAGACAACAATACATGGACATTTTTCTTCTTTGCTTAATTAGGCCTGGCTTCATCTAACTCCTTTCCCCACTGCTGTCCACCCACCCTTGAGTTAGAAGAAATTACACCAGCAAGCAATTTGCTGCTCTCCTGCCCAGCCTCTCTAGCTCACTGCCAAATAGGGCTGTTCTGATTTGGCACGGGCAGCATGGGGTAAGCGATGTGATTGGTTGAGTCTTCCAGCTTTGCTAGTCTCCGTCTTCTGCATGTTACTGGTTGGAGGGAAAACCAAGTTTCAATTGCAGCACTGATGGAAGATTGAGTTACAGTTCTCTAACCCTCTTCCTGTGCTGTCGAAGAGCAAATTCAGAAGAGTCATACCAATCCCTGCTCACCTGACTTTGGGTTCAGCATAATGACGGGAGCAGAACAGAATATTGCGGTGTTTCTCAACCCTGGGAATTTTAAGGCATATAGACTTAAATTCCCAGAATTACCCTGCCAGCCATGCTAGCTGGAGAATTCTGGGAGTTGAAGTCCACATATCTTAAAGTTGGTAAAGTTGAGGAACATTGGAATATTGTATATTGCATGAGATTCCTCTCTGATGTTGGCTTAAAGGGGAAACATTTCTTTTATACTAGGGTAACTAAGAATGACATAACTCTATTTTGGCTGGGGAGAAGGCAGAAAAAGTTATTGTCATTGTTAAGTGCAAATGGAAAAAGACCCCAAATCTTATTTTCTACTGTAAAGTTTATGGCAATTTATAATGTCAAGAGTAAAATCTCAATTCTTGGGAACTTTATTCCGCAGACTTCAGATTCAATGGACAGAATTTTACTTTTGACTTCATTTCCACAGAACAAAGTCAGTTGTTCCCGAGGTAGTTCAGGTAGTTGGGGAAACCAGTGTAATTTGTTTCATTTGCATAATAAAGTAATTGACATTTTTGTATACTCTGGATCAGTATTCCTCAATCCAACCTACCACACAGGTCGTGGGGAAAAGCAGGCGGTGTGGGTACTATGTATCCTGCCTTCAGTTTCTGTACTAAAGGCGGGATATAAATGTAATAGCTGAGAAAGGAACAAATAAATATGTGTCATTTGCATAATGAAGTATATTTTAATGCCATTTCATAGATTTGCAGGACATCTGTAATGACATAATGGACATTTTACATTGTGTCAATTTATATCATTTGCCTGCCACAAAGGAGGTAACTAAATGTAAAAGACGTGCTAATTAGATCATTATGCAAATGACATCAATTATATAAATTCAGATTTAACAGATATTTGACTTTAACGGACTTCTCTTTCCTCTAAATATTCATTAAATTGTGGTTTTAGTGTACTTTCCAGAAGGTTTGATAATTAACAGCCCTATGAGATAGATTACATTGAGAAAAGGGAAATCTGGTCATCTAGACCTCTCCTAGATGGTAAATATTTGAGTCTGATAGCTCAGCACTGAATTTAATACCTTAATGATGCCCATCCAAATCTGTGTCCTCCAAATGTGGATGATGAGTATTCTGGTCCAATATATTTGGAAAAACAACAATTTATGAAAGGCTGCTTTAAGCACCTCACATGCACGTTCCTCATCCTCTTCTCTTCTGCCTCAAAGATATACCAGGTTTCTCTGAAAATAAGACCCGGTCTTAAATCTTTTTTGCCTCCAAAAGAGGTATTAGGTCTTATTTTCAGTGATATTTTATGTTTCTCCAGCAGCTGCCCCATGTGGCCCACACTCGCTTATCGTGTGCAGGGCTCCTGCTGTTGTCACCACCTGTCATGCTGCAGTTGCTGCCGCAGTGAGGTATGTCCCGCTGCTGTTGCTGCCATTGCCACGAGGCACATCCTGCTGCTATTGCTGCTGCTGTGAGGTGTGTTGCGCCGCCACGAGGCTTGTTGGACTACAGCTCCCACCGCCATGAGGTACGTCCCACTGCTGTTGCCGCCACCACTGTGAGGAGCATCACACAATGCACCTCATGGCAGTAGCGGCAATGGTGTGACACACCTCGTGTCGCGGTGGGACGCACCTTGCAGCAGCACGATGTGCCTTGTGGCGACAGCAACAGCAGCACAATGTGCCTCGCAATGGCAGTGCAACAAGCCTTGCACTGGCGGCAACAGCAGCAGGACGCACCTTGTGGCAGTGGCAATAGCAGCGGGATGTACCTTGCAGTAGCAGCAACAGTGGGATGCACCTCTCAGCAATGGCAATGGCGGTGCAATGCAGCAGGAGCCCTGCAGCATGGTAAGTGAGTGTGGGGTGCATGGGGCAGCTTCCTCTGCCTTGCCTCACCTTGTGTCTTAGCAAATAAGTAGGGCTTATTTTCAGGGTGGGCTTATATACGGCCCACCTCCCAAAATCAAGCTAGGGCTTATTTTTGGGATAGATCTTATTTTCAAGGAAACACGGCACCATAGTCATTTGTTATCAGATCTCAGTGAGACATGGATGCTGGTTGACTGTCTTTGATAGGATGATGGATGCCTAATAATCCTGAATGAATGGATCTCCAATTGAAAGCACAAATTAAGACACGAGATATTTTTGTAATAGGGCAGTCTTTGTGGTGTAATTTGAGAATGGTTATCTGGAGTGTTGGGGGGGAGAGGTAAGAGTAAAAACTGACAGCAAGAAAATAAAACTTTTTTTAAAAAAAAGATATAAGTTAATTCAAATAGAAAATGAGAGCCAAGAATTTTTACCAGAGTTGCTTAAAAAGGTAGACCTTTCAAGAGTTTCCTTCTCATTCCATCCCTTTCCTTCTTCCCTTCACGGCCCATAGCTGTGGTATAGAAATGTTCTTATGTTAGCACTGTACTTTAATGAAATTAATGGCAAATATAATACAACCAAATCATTTTTTTTCTGCAATAGACCAACATGGCTAATTTCTTCTGAAAATGTAATACTTGCCTCCTGGTAGTGTACCTTTAACAGTACAAATCTATGTATTTATTAAGATGTAAATTACACTTTGTTCACTGTATGGGCACTGTATTTAGGAATGCAGTATAAGACAAAATCTATACATGATTGTCAAGATCTGTTCAATATTAGGGAAAGAGAGCTTGGAAGTACCAGATGATGCAAGGAATTCAAAAATGTTTAAAACCATAATTCAAGGACCTGGTGTGAAACTGCTCAAGGGTATCTTGAGTCAGCAAAGTATTTCATTGTGTTTAATTCAATACTTAAAGGGTTACAAAGCATGTCCTGAGCAGAGGTGGATTTAAAACAGATATGGAACTAAGTTTCACTCCCAGTTCCAATCCTGAAAGAGCTTTGTTAATGTCAGTCCATCTGACATTTCTAATATGGTTTATAGTAAATGAATCTACATGAGAACGTTTGGTTAAAAATCTTCTTTATCTCAAAAAGTCCTAAATGTAACAGGTTTTGACATCTTGACTACAGTAAGAGGAAATGGTTGACTAACACTTGGCTGAGATAAAATATCTCTCACCTTTGCCAGCAGTGAAAAATCTGGAGGCATACACTCAGAGCAGCACATATATGTTTTATTTAGAAATATGCAAACTGAGCAAAGTGAGAACAGAAGAATCTTCTTCAAGTCCCCAAACTAACTACAGATGTTTCAGATGGCCAAAGAAATGGCTGATTCCTACTGCTACAGCCATTTCAAGCAGCTGATTTTTGGTGCATAGTAAATTCTTAATCAGTGTATTAAGATTAATATATTAAACTTTGTGGTGTTGGCATCTGAAGATGCCAAAAATACATGCACAGGCATGGTATACTTGCATGGCAGAACCCATAAAGTAGAAAGGTGAAGATTTTGAACATCTTTTCCCAAAACATTTTTGCAGCATCAGGCCTTGCTTTACCTTTATTGCAGAAGCTTGGCAATTCCTGCTGCTACCACTATCTTCTAGGGTTAGCTCACTTACGTCCTGCTCCTAACTCCGATGTGTGGGAGACATATAGCTCTTATATTCTGTTGCCTGTGTGAAAAGGTAAAAAGTAAATGAGATAATTGACATAGTATTATTTCTTGTCTATATAGCATTGTGGTCTTTCGATCAATAAACCAATCTGCAGACTTCCGGTTCTGGATCGCGGCACTCGCAGCTGTATGAGGAGACTGCTCTCCTCGCCAGTGATTCTCCGCTGCCGGTAGAACCTTAATTGGGTCGAAAAGCCACCTTGGAGGGGCGGCTACCGGTGAGGAGGTCCTTGTTGTCCTTGGGAGAGCAGCAGCTTCTTCCAAGGACCGAGATTGCTCCTTTGGGTGGACGGTGGAAAGAGCAGCCAGTAAAATGGCCGCTCATCTAGCCGCTGAAACCAGAAGTCAGAAGAACATCTAAGCACAGGAACCACTGTGGCTGAGCTGGGTGAGACTTTTTTCACTTCCTCTCTTGGTTCTCCTTTTTTCTGTCTGTGTGTGTGCCTGTAAAAAGCACTTTTGAAATCATTTCCCTGCTCTGAGAAGACGGCGTTGGTGAGTGTGGGAAAAAGAAATTTATGGACTGAATTAATTTAAAGTGACTTTTTTCTCTCTATTTTTACTTTATTTTTTATCCACTTTGGGGTCTTGGAAAATCTTTTTAATATTGAATATTATTTATTATTGGACTTTGTCTACATCTGAAGAATTCTATTTTTTTCTACGTTTTCTGATCTTGTTAATGATATTTCTGATGTCTGGGAGGAGATTTTATATTCTACTGAAGACACCTTGTGGATAAAGTTAAAGTTGCACTATTTCTTTTTCTGTTGATGAGATTGGCTTTGACCTTCAGACTACCATAAAAAGGAAAAAACAAAGAAATTCAACAGCTGTATTTGTGGGGGTGGATACTGATTAAATGTTCTTTAAACACAGCCTCTACTAAAGATACAGATTGTTTCTAACTTTCCTTGAAATGGAGAAATCTAATGTTCAACTTGACTATCAACTTATACTGGAAAAACTTTATGAAGCTACTGACCAAATACGTTTCCAAATAAAAGAGTGTACTATGGCAATAAAAAACAGACATTTTGCTTTGAACTTACAAACTGACCCCCAGACTACATCTGACTATTTTATAGATTAAAAAAAACAACAGAAGCGGAATCAACTAAGATCAAAGAAGATTCTACCTTATTTTATATACTTGCTGATGAGATCTCCGAGGAACCAAAAAGAACTGTAACTAAACCACTTACAACTTTAAAATTAACAGAAATGAACAGACAAGCTCAACTAACTGAAAACTATGGCAGCTTGGATAAGCATCTATTAACTACAAAACTGGACATAATTGAGCCTGTTATTCAACAGTTTCAAATGTGGAGACTTGACTTTAAAATAACAAGGGATTACTTACAAATGAGCTAGGTCTTTAAAACAGAAAAGGAGATGCTCTTGTTTGACTCAAAGGATACGACAAGGCATAAAAAGTGATTTATTCATTGATATAGAGGCGGTGTTATGGAAATCTGTTTGGCATAAAAGGAAACCTAGAATAAGATTTAAGAGTTTTGATCTAAGGCTCTATATATTGGATTTTAAGGCTTACTAAATATGGATTGATTTATGGCTTAAGATGATTAAATAAGATGTTAGATTGAATAAAAATTAATTTAAGATTTGAATTTAATATATATTAATAGGTTTGTTATGGTAATAGTAATTTTGAGAAGAGGTTAAAGGAGTTTGACACAGATATTGAGGGAGTGATAGTTTTTTTTCTTTTTCTCTTTTCTTTTTTGAATTAATATTTTTACTATTAGGAATGATAGCTATTTTGTAATGGAAGAAGAATAAGAAAGAAAGAAAAAAGAAGATATGATATTAACAAATGTTTATTGATTATATTATGGAAAAAGGGAATGGGGAGACACCCGAAGTGTTAATTATGTATTTAGAGTAACAATATGGAAGATAGTAACTGAAATAGTAAAGCTTTATACAGGATTTAGACTTATTGAGATGAAATGTTACTGATTAAGAAAAAAAGAAGGAATGTTATTAATAAATGAGTATTGATTGTGTTAATGGGAAAAAAAGGTATGGAGAGACATTTGAAGTGTTAATTATGTATTTATGTTACCAATATGGAATATAGCGATTGAAATAGTAAAGCTTAATATAGGATTTGGATTTATTTAGATGAAATCTTATTGATGACTGTTTTGACTGACTTAGTTGTACTGAAATATATTAACTTGAATATAATATACTACTAGAGGGAATAGAGAGGGGTGCATTTTTTAAAAGTGATTTAATTTGATCTTTACGAGTATGATTTTGTATTTGGACAATTGATTGCCCTGCCACCACAGTGATTCTTAAGCACTGGTTTGTAAAATGAAAAAAACTAATAAAACTTTTTTTTTAAACAATCTGCAGGGAATAAACAAAATAAAACTTTTTTTTTTAATGTACGGGAACCCCCCCCTTTAGCCTTAAATTGATACTATACAGCTTTAGGGGGTTGTGGAAGTGATTTTTCTGCTCCACTTCAGATAGGCATTATTTTCGGCCGGCTGTATAGGAGAATAGGTAGGAAGTCCCTACAATTTCTTTGGAGATCTTGTAGAAGAGCTGAACTCTGGTTGCGTATTTCTCTTCCCCTCCCCCTCAAACAAATATTAATTAATTGAATATTATCTATAGTATCATGCTTTAATCTGGATTCCTGCTCTGAGCAAAATTTTATTTTTTTATTTTTTAGATTTATACCCCAATTTTTTTCGATGAACGCAAAGTAACTTCCATAGGTATTCTCTTTATTTTACTCAATAGCAATAATTCTGTGAATTAGGTTTGTCTAAAAGAGAAGGACGTACCCAAAGTTATTCAGTGAATTTTCATGGCTGTGGATGGATTGAACTTGGGTTTCCCTACTCCTAGTACAATACTTTAACCACTGAGAACTACTCTCCTTCGTATCATTGAGAGCACAATGTTGCCATTTTCACAAAACAATTGCCTTTGTAATGATGGGCAATAAAAAAGCACTAATTTTCCTGTTCTTTGTCATTCTTCAGTATGTTTCCTACTATCTGAGTTTTCCTTTGCCTTTTTTTCCCTGGACAGGTGAGCACCCTTCAAAATAAAGTACAACAATGCAAATACCCACCATTTTTTTTATTTTATAAGTAGCTCTATAGGATCTTCTTGTGGCTTAAATACATTCCTGTAAATAAAGATAATGCTTATTTTTTTTTAAAAAAAAAATTATTTCTTTAAAAGTTAGGTGGTAGAGAGAGCTCAGAGATGCCCCAGGACACATTAGTACTCATGAGAACAGTGTTACCTGCCCCTGCACACGCCACTCTTCTAGAACCCAATTTCCCTGGCTAGGGAATTCTGGGAGTTGAAGTCTACACATCTTCAAGCTGTCAAGGTTGAAAAACACTGGTTTAGACCATATCCTATGACGTGTGAGAGAATGTGCCATCACATTCAAAGCATCTGTCATTATGTTTGTGGGACTCAAAGACAGTCTGTTTCAGGAGAGGTCAAGTTGGACCTGAATTCTTACACATTGCTGTTTAAAAAGCAAAGGTAAAGAATTTGTGAAGGGGAGCAGGGGCTTAGAGGTTAAAGATGTTCAGCTTATCAGCTGGAAAGCTGACAGCCCAGGTTCCAGGCCCAAGTGCTGTGCAACAGGATGAGTTCCCGTTCTTTGCCTCAGCTCCTGCCCATCTAG
Organism: Crotalus tigris; assembly: GCF_016545835.1. NCBI lineage: Eukaryota > Metazoa > Chordata > Lepidosauria > Squamata > Viperidae > Crotalus > Crotalus tigris. Next base: position 583,760 of record NW_024100565.1, read on the forward strand.
CAGTTTGAAAGTATGCAAACGTGAGTAGATAAATAGGTACCACTTTGGTGGGAAAGTAACAATGTTCCATGAGACTTGCGTATAGTTTGAAAATCACTTCTTCTACTTGCTGTAATAATGTGCACAAAACCAACGATACACGAAAAACCTCAGGATGGCAATTCTCTCAGTGTACATGTTAGTTTTCTCATCTTGCAGCCTACATTCTAGTATTGTGTGTTACAAGGTTTTGTAGCCCAATAAACTCTCAGCAGTAAACTGCTTTTCCAAATTGATCTGAAAACCAATTGGTTATTAGCTCTTCATATACACTTACAAACTTTGCAGTAGAAAGCCGGTAGGTGAAATGTGAAGTGACAATAACATTTGGGATCTTCAGTGCATAAAAATATATTTCGGGACTTTGTTGTGATTGATTGATGGCCAGCATAAATAACAGTAAATTTTATACCCCATATGCAAACAAACATATTGTTTATCTTCAGCACCAGCAGCTCTAGGGAACAATTAAGTACAAATACGGGTCAAAATGCTGCAGGATATAAACAGCCACTATGATATTTAAATATGTTGACTATCCAATTTTATAATTTGTTCCAAATGAGAGCTTTTAAGCAATGCTGCTCTCACTTTTTCATTTCTTTTTTCTGCATCCATGAGGGCTAGAAACAAGTAGTAAAATAAAACCTATGTTTTTAAAGAAGCATTTTGGTCCCTAAAACTCAGTCTCATAATGACAACTCAGGATTACTCAGGTTTGTAGTGCAACCCTGAGATTCTTATGAAATTATCACTGTTTATCACTTCATCACTTCATGTTCACTTTAAATTATCACTTCGGGTGAAATGTTTTCTGCTCGTATCTTATTGTTATGCTGTGTTGTGCAAAAAAAAAAGCCTCTGTCTTCATTAATTAATGTACAGTATAATGCTTAAGAAATAAATGTCTGGTTTTTTATATGGTATCCTAAGTCACAGCTTCCTACCACGTGTTGCACATGGGGTTCCTACAATGAAATGATGTCTATGGAATTGATTGAAGCATCAGATAACATGGTTTGCTTCAATGCTGACTTTAGAATTTAGAAATTGCTGTGGTATTATTCTGAGCAACACTAGGACATTGGGTTTAGTTGCCCTTTTGATTTCCCACAATGCCCCAGAACAGCATTCCCCAACTTTTCCAGCTTTGTGGACTGGCGGCAGGGAGAGAAGGGATGGTTTTGCACAAGCGGTAAGCAAGTATGTGGGCACATGCGCTCATCTGCCACTTGCACAAGTGGAGCTATGTGTGCATGCCCGCTTGCCCACCGCTTCTGGCGCCCAGTTTTGAACAGGCTGAGGCCCGGTAATGGACCACGGCCCAGAGGTTAGGGACCCCCCTACCCCAGAATAAAGCTACCTAGATGCATGGTGGGACATTAAAAGGATAGCTTTGGCCAGTTACCTCTGGTAACCTGGGATGCTGGGTGAAAAGAAAGAAGAATTGAGGCAGAAGCTATCAATAGTAGGGTTGCAGCTGTCCAAATATGGTAGATTTTGACACTATCCCTGCCCTGAGCTATTTAACTTACCCTCTCCTTTTTACCAAGACACCAAGATATGTCTCACTGGGTGTCAAAGTAGAGTGGGCAACATTTTTTCTGGAGCCAGCAGGAACTATGGAAACATTACAGGGTCCCAGCCTTTGCCAATCCTCACAACTATTAGATAACTCAAAGTAGAATTCTCAGTCTACCAGAACGTCAAACTCATTTTGATTGATCCCATTCATTTCGCAGCCATTGTATGCTGGCATGTGCCACATTCAATCCATTAGTTGTGCGCATTCAAAATGCACTTAAGTTTTTATTGCTTCTAGTTCTATGTCATCAGCAAAGAAAGGTAAAGTTGATCTTCATCTAAATCACTGTCACCGATTATTGCGATTGATTACAAGCTAAGAGAGCTTTTTCAAGTTTAAAAGTTATGCTCCTTTTATTTCCCCAAGTAGTAATCTGTGCTGTTTAAGTTATTGCACTAGGGCTGGGGCTGAAAATACTGTGTATATTACATTCCTTCGTCAGATCATTTCTTTTAGCTTCTCTTGTTCCTTGCCAACGCCCCACTTTTGTGCATTATTCTACTTGGTTTTGCCCAGTAAGGCAGAAATTCAGACTCTCTGAAGACTTTCTAAGGCAGTCTTCCCCAAACTGGTGGCCTCCAATCAAAATGGATCAAGAGAGACAGCCACACTATCTGGCAATTTTGGGAGCTGCCACTCAACAGGCACAAGGTGATGTGGTTCCAGGACATATGTCAAAATGGAATGTTTAACTAAAGACAATGGCCTGTTAGTGAGCAACCTTGAAAACCTGGGGAGTAGGTGATAGAAAAGGGAGACGTTCCCTTTTACAGCTATGAATACCTTCCAATGGCACTTGGCTTCAATGAAGTTGTAAGCAAGCACCCCTTCAAAGGTCTTCTGAGAAACATTATAATGTCCTTCTTCTAGGTGGCCAAATTGCCACCACGTTTCCTTTATCAGAAGTGGTTACTACACCTATGTACGAGTAGAACTAAAGCTTACACATGAACTGCAGTTCTTCTGAAGGTGGTGTTTTGGACTTCAGTGAATTCAAATGTAGAAACAGATATTCCTGCCTTGTGCTTTGTTGTAGGGCAGCTGGAATTTAGGAATTTTATTATTTTATATTTTATTTTATTATTTTTATTTTATTTTATTATTTGAGACATGGTTAGAATGCAGTATTACAGGTGAATTCTGCCAACTGCCAGGAGTTCGATTCTCACTAGCTCAGGGGTAGGCAACCTTGGCTCTTTTATGACTCGTGGACCAACTCCCAGAATTCCTGAGCCAGTTGGCTTAAGAATTCTGGGAGTTGAAGTCCACGAGTCATAAAAGAGCCAAGATTGCCTACCCCTGGACTAGCTCATGGTTGACTCATGGACTAGCTCATGGTTGACTCAGCCTTCCATCCTTCTGAGGTCAGTAAAATGGGGACTCAGATTATTGGGGGGGCAATAGGGTGACTCTGTAAATCACTTAGAGAGGACTGTAAAGCTATATGAAGCAGTATATAAGACTAAGTGCGATTGCGATTTTCAATTACTGCTCAAAATTTTGAATTCCTCGTCTGGTTCTTTTGACTTCTGCTTGAAAAGTACAAGACAGCATTGGAGACAGATGGCCTTCAAAAACTGAAATGTGGAATTCTCCACTCTTGGTTCTCAACGTGGCTGAAATTGAGATCTCAGACGTAGATGGCAGAAGAACAACTTTAAATCTCTTCCTGCATTCAGATTAAGAACAGCGGGAGAACTGCTTCAGCCTCCCCTCTTTTACTGATCCCTATGAAATCTAAGCAAGTACTTAAGATAATCTAATATTGAGGTGGAAATTATGTTCCCTTTGATCTCCCTGGACTTGCATACACACTCATCTTGCAGTCATGCATTGCCCAAATATCTCCAGCATGAGAGTGCATGCTGTCCACCAATTACCAATCAATTAATAGACGAAGAGGTAGAAGCATCTATAGCAGGCTACCAAAGGCAAGGACGAATACTGAGATTTCTGGTATACTTTGTTCCTTAGCATCCTTGTTTTCCTCAGCACAATAGCACTGCTCAGTAGAACATCCAGCCAATCAGCTGATCCATGGCGTGCCTACAATACTGGACAAAGCAACTTGTGATGTAGGTGGTTGCTAAGGCTGGCATGAGATTTTCCCCACAGATCTGTATGCTGCTCATTCTGAGGCCAAGATCTGCTTCTTGAAGAATTTCACTACTAAAATCCTACATGAGTACCAGTTTCAGTATTGATTAGAACAAGGTCTCATGTATGGAAATTCCCTGCATGGTCTATTTCTTAAAACAAGGAATAGCATCCTTTTTTTTTTATAGCAAAAGCAAAAGATTTTAAAAGAAGAATTTGGAGGCAATGGGATAACATTTTTCTGAGGTCATACACAATACATTTCCTTTAGCTATTTTCCCAATCCATATTCCCAATTGAACTATAGCTCTGGGAATCCCCAGCTAGCCTAGCCAAGGTTTAGGAATCTGGGGAGCTGTAGAATCTACATATCCTAAGAGCACTAAAATGAGGACGTCTATCCTACTTTCATGATCTCCCTTATCACTCTTGGGAACTGTGCATGAGAAGATCTCTGAGGCACAGTTTAGTCTTCTATCACATTTCTCTTTTGAGTCTGAGGTGTGTTTTCTTCCTTTCAGGGTCTTGCATTATAAAGTTGGAAAGCAAAGCAAATGATTAATAATTGAAGAGCCCTCCGGCCTTTTATTTGGAGGGGGGGGGGCTCTAAAAGACCATTATATTTTTAAAGTGTCCATATAATGCTGTGCTGGTGATATTATCCTGCAGGGCTTTGAACTCAAATTTTATCAGGTAGACGTGAGGACTAAAATGAGGGTGGGTGGCAAGTAATGTGATCTGTATTGCTGAGGTGCTGCATTCTCTGCAAAGGGCAATATTTCTGGATGGGTCTCAAGTCCCAGCTGCAGCAAGCTTTGTCCAAGCACAATCTCCCTTAACCCTTGTAGATCTGCAGGGTTACAATGCCTAAGCTTTCTGTGCCTCCATTCGGGATTTGTCCAGGAAGAGAATAATAGAAAGAGGAGCCAAGATATCCAGAAGGCAAAGAATCAGGAAAATGAGAGGTGTGGATTTATGGATTGCTGGGACTTTGGCTCCTGTCCTAAAAACCGCCAAATTATCTTCCTTTTCATTGGGCTTCTGGCTTCCTGGCTCAGCAAAAGTCATGTCTACGGAGCTTGCTTAATCTTCATGCTGTTTGTTTATTTGTTTGTTTTTTGGGAGCCATCCTCCTTTATGATTTTGGGGGCCAAATACTGTATTATGTAATTCAAAAAAACCTGGAGTTTTCCTCTTATACCCTGCTTGTGTTTAGAGAAGTACTGTTTTAGCTACAAAAGCATTAGCCCATGCTTTAGCAGCAGAAATGGAGGAAATGGTTTTCCCATTGCCTGGCCCAAACTCAAATACCTCGTCAAGCTTTTATTTCACTGGGATAAACTTGGCTAACTTTGAGATGAGCAGTTGGAGGGGAAAAAAACCCTGACTTTTTGAGTCAGCATTCAAGGAAGCATTCATACCAGTGTCTAGAGCAGACATGTCAAACTCAAACGATGTCATGTGACGTCGCGCAATATATCGGGAGTGTTTTGCCATTGCTGGCAATGGAGTGGGTGCGGCTTCTGCATGACGCATCTGGCCTGCGGGCCGGCAGTTTGGCACCCCTGGTTTAGAGGGACCCCTTCCCTTCAGTCGGTGGTTACATCACAACAGAGGACACACTAGCACAGGGGTAGGCAACCCAAAACACTTAAAGAGCCACTTGGACCCGTTTCCCACCAAAAACAAAACACTGGGAGCCGCAAAACCATTTTGATATCTAAAATGAAGATAACACTGCATATATCCTTTTTTACCTTTATTATAGGTGTGTGTGTGTGTTTCTGTGTGTATCTGTGTGTGTATATATATGTATATGTGTATATACACACACACACACACACACATACACAGGTAAAAAAAGGATATATGCAGTGTTATCTTCATTTTAGATGTCAAAAGGGTCTCTCTCTCTCTCTCTGTCTGTCTCTCTCTCCCTCCCTCTCTATCTGCCCTTGGTCTGCCACTCCTCTTCCCCCGCTCTCTTTCTTTCTTTCTCTCTCTCTCTTTCCTCTCTCTCTCTCCCTCCCTCTCTCTCTCTTTCTCTCTCTCTCTTTCTCCCCCCCCTCCTATCTGTTGCTCACCTGGCAAGCTTCAAGCTGTTGTCCAACAAGCAACCTCGTCTCTTTTATGACTCATGGACTTCAACTCCCAGAATTCCTGAGTCAGCCTAGCTGGGCTAGCTAGCTCTCTCTTGCCCTTCCTGCTTCCTGCAGAGACGCAGCAAAGGGAGGAGCTCCGCCCAGTAAGCTTTTCAGCTCCTCGGAGAATACTGTGAGTGCACTCTCTTTTACACATACACACAGACACACACACACACAAAAACACAAACACACACACAGAGAGAGAGAGAGAGAGAGAGAGAGAAGCAGGGAAGCGCAATTGCCTCTCTCTGTCTCTGTCTCTCTCTGCAAAGGCAGAGGAGGCTGGGAGCCACATGGGAAGGCTCAAAGAGCCGCATGCGGCTCCGGAGCGGCAGGTTGCCGACCTGTGCACTAGCATGATTAAAGGTCTGGGCCTTTTTTTACATGCATCACATTAAAAAGGAGTGGGCTTCAGTCATGTGGGCACAGGAACCACCTTGCCTTGGTATAAATCTTCTGAAGATTATCATCTGTGTCAACCTATTCTCCAAAAGACCAGAAGGCAGAACAAGAAGCAATGGAACTAATCAAGGAGAGAATCAGCCCAGATCTAAGGAGAAATTTCCTGACAGGAAGAACACTTAATCAGTTAATTAATTGAAGCTTGCCTCCAGAAGTTGTGGATGCTCCATCTCTGGAGATTTTTAAGAAGAGATTGGAGAGTCACTTGTCTGAAATGGTTTAGGGTTTTCTCCTTGAGCAGGGGGTTGGACTAGAAGACCTCCAAGGTCTCTGCCAACTTTGTTATTCTGTTTGAGTGGGAGAAATTGCCAATTACTTAAATGAAATAGAAAGTAGAAGTCACTCAGCAAGTGAATCACAAGAAAGTGATTGAGATCTTTGCTAGCGAATCCCAAAAGTGCTTTTTCAAAAGGCAACTGGACTTTGTTTTTTTTCCTTGAAGACGTTTTGCTTCTCTTTCAAGCAGCTTCTTCAGCTCAGACTCCTCGACTTACAACAGTTCATTTAGAGACCGTTGAAAGTTACAATGGCATTGAAAAAAGTGATTTATGACTATTTTTCTCACTACGGCCATTGCAACATCCCCATAATGACAGGCTAATGCTTGGCAACTGATTAATATTTATGATGGTTGCAATGTCTCCTTTTGCAACCTTCTGACAAGCAACTGATTCATATTTATGGCGGGTCACGCGATCCCCTTTTGCAATCTTCTGACAAGCAAAGTCAACGGGGAAGCCAGATTCACTTAACAACCATGTTACTAATTTAACAACTGCAGTGATTCACTTAAAAGCCGTGGCAAGAAAGGTCGTAAAAATGGGGTAAAATTCACTTAACAACTTTCTCACTTAGCAACAGACATGGGCTAAACTGTGGTCGTAAGTTGAGGACTACCTGTATATATAGTAGATGCTGATCCTGTTGACTGAGACTGATGGGAGTTATTCTGAAGCATCTCACATTGACTACCAGGAGCAGGCATTACATGACCTTTTTCATCCTATTCAGGACTCATCAAATGTAGCTAGTCAGATGTTCTTCTGTGGAGTTCAAGCTCCGTACTAGGAATTAAACTCATGGACCATTGCACTTCAGATGACTCTACACAATATAGCAGTTTTAGGAACTATCCACCAATGTCCTGATGTTCGCTGGATATCTGTCAGAATAGTATATGCCAATCCAGCTTCTTTTTAGATCTCAGTGTGGATCTCAGATATGGATTTTACATCATGTCATGCCCCTAGGTTTTAATAAGTTTCAGGTTTGTCGCTTTCTTGAATTACCTACAAGGATCCCTTTTCTCTTTTTTATGTCATAGTTATGCTATGTCAATGCAGAATGCATTCTTCTGGTTTAGGAAAGAGTTGGTTGCACTATATTCATGGAACATAGGTTGCTTTTAGGAATCAACCCAGTTACAAAAAGAGTATATTTCCCTGGACATGGTATTTGCTTGTTAGGTCTTGCATTGTGTTTTGTATGCACTGTTTGATGTTCAGGTTTTGTTAACCATATGCAAACTCTTTAACTTCCTTATTTTCCATGATCTTCAAGATATATAAATCTGTCTGTCTGTCTGTCTGTCTGTCTGTCTGTCTCTCTCTCTCTCTCTCTCTCTATATATATATATATATATATATCTTGTTCAGCCCCCCCATTATATATTTTTTTCACGTGGAAAAGCTTATTCTTTACTAATATTATTATAGGCAATGATTAATATATCATTTATAAGCATACTGCAATAACACCAATCTTCAGACTTCCTGCTAAGGCAGAACTACTGTTCCCAGCAGCCTTCACCAATGTGGGAGTCTGAGACTTCTAGTTCAGCTGCATAGTTTTTTTTTTAAATTCCTGTTAAACTGTCTTTTCTCAGGTGTCTTTGGCTTTTCGTTGATTCCTGTTTGTAGGAAAGGCCATGTATTCAGTAGGGATGGATTTTAACAATGTGAGTTATGCCTGTGCTTCCTTCTCAATCCCAAGAATTTTGCTAGCATGAATGGCTCCATACAAATTCTTCTCAGTAATTAATTTGTCATTTTGCTGTCGAATTTCAGCAATGCCATTCTTGGAAGATTATAGGGTTGGCAAAAAAGTGGCCCCATCTAGAAGGATTACAGAGGCATTTGAGTAGTGACTGTGAAGAAAGGAGAGAGAACAAGATAAGCAAGCTTGCATTAGGAAGGCACGTTTGGAACTCTGATTTTATATATGTTGATGGCAGTGAGACTACTTTATGCACAAAAATGGAGGGATGTTGATTCCCACCATGGATGAATGGCTACAAAAGCTGATAGAGTTAGCAGAGATAGCCAAATTGACCGTTCTGATCAAAGAAAAAAATATAAGTACTTCTGTTTCTACTTGGAAACCACTGCTGGACTTGGTGCTTGAGGTGGAAAAAAATGAAACTTTGATTTTGAGTTTTACTGATTAGATTGATTTGTTGTTATAAAAATGGCTAGCTTATACTATTATGGAAAAATAAAAATTGGAGGTTCGATGCTAATTATCTTATTTTACTGCAACAGAGGGAGTTAGAAGTCAATGCCTTTTTTCCCTTTTTCCTCCCTTTTCCATACTTCTCTTTTTCCTTCCTCTTACCTTGTGTTTCTTACCTTTTGCACTTTTGTATTTTATGCTATAAGCTGATGAAATAAATATGTAAAAAAAAAGGAAGGCACCTTTTGTGCAGCATCACAATACTAGCTCTAGCAGATCAGAGTGTGGTGTTTACCCCCTTTCTTTCTGTGTTCCATGTACAGTATTTGGACTGCAAATATCCAGACAACCATTAAGCAAAGAACTAGCATTTTCTAGATCTTGTGGTTACGATTTAGTGGTTATGTTGATATTTGCTTGTATGGTATGCCTAGTGCAGGGATAGGCAACCTCAGCTCTTTTATGACTCATGGACTTCAACTCCCAGAATTCCTGAGTCAGCTGACTCAGGAATTCTGGGAGTTGAAGTCCATGAGTCATAAAAGAGCCGAGGTTGCCTGCCCCTGGCCTAGTGTATGGAAGATGATAAGTTGATATCAAGACTTTTGTCTAAGCAGCAATTCTGTTGCAAACAGCAGCTATTAGTTTTTCTCAGCCCCTGTGCTTTCCAGATGTGATGGGCAGCAACTTGCACTCCTTGTTGGCTGGGTCATGATGGCAATCATATCATACATTTGGAGGACTTGCAGCTGAGGTAGTTGCTCAGAACAGTCTGCAGAGGGGCCTTGGTCCCACTCCAAGGCTGTCAGGCTGCCATCTGCCCTGGGTGATAATAGCATAACCTGACAATTTAACTGCACGTTTGGCACCTGGAGGGACTCTGAGGACATCTACCACCATCGCTTTCCACCTGGTATTTCTGTCCATCAGGGTCTCGTTGCAAGAAGCCAATTATGCTTCATTACATCCTGTGTGCATGCATCAGAAGAAGAAGAAGCAGAACCAGAAGCTCAGATACTGGTAAGCATCCAGAGATTGAATGCCTTTCTTCCAACTAAACTGTTGATGACCCATAAAAACCATGGGCTTCAATAAGGTTCTCCTGGCCAACAAATTTTCCCCACCTCTTCTACCAGTACGGTTCCATTCAACTCCCAATAAGCATAATTTCAGTTTCTGCCCACACTCTTTTCCCTTCCCCCCTGTTCTTTATAAAACCATTTATTTATTTATTGCTTATTAAACTTAAAAGACCAACCACCTTCCTAAAGATTCTAGGTAGCCTAAAGTTACAATATAGGCATACTGAAATAAAGGGATCAAGTTTTAATTAATGTTATTCTTTAGCTTCTATGAATGTAAACCTTCCGTTCTTCATTACTGCAAAGCTTCTATGGACCTACAGGGGAACAAAAGAACAACTCAAATCTTTTGCTGCAATCATTATTACAAGAGAACAATGATGTCACAATAAGAAAAAGGGGAGAGAAAATGTCTGCTCTAGTGTCAAATGGGAGAAGGTGGGAAGGGAGTTTGAAGGCATCTTTGTGGGCAAACATCTGGGAAAGCAAAGTGAATTCTGTGAATAATAAAAGCACTTTGCGCCAGTCCCTCCCTCTCTCTCTGCCCAATCTACCTCACAGAGTTGCTGTTGTGGGGAAAATAAAAGGAGTAAGGTGTGTTGGATATGTTCACCATCTTGAGTTATTTGTAATTCAAGGGATACAAACAAATAAACAAATAAACAAAGTCACTGAGGCTACTGAGGTGGGAACAGTTGTTATGAGAAAAGGCAGCCAATGTAGACTGTCACAGAAGGAGCCATCCAGCAAGGGTAGCCTTAACTGCATGACTGGGAAGGACAAGAAGCAGGGAACAACCAATCAGGCCCCGCAGTGTAGTCCAGCCTCGGTGTTAAACCACTGCAGTCTAGTCTGGGAAGACTGTGGGAGAAAAACACTTTGGGTGCCAGGTGGAACTGCTCACAAGGACAAAGTGAGGAAGAGCACAAACATGACCTCACAGAAGTGCGAAACATTACTCCGCTACATGGTGAAAAGAAATACAGATTTCTCCTTATGGCGACTACCAGAAAAAAAATTAAAATCTTGTATATGCCAGTTTGAATCTTGATAAAAGGAAGGAAGGAAGGAAGGAAGGAAGGAAGGAAGGAAGGAAGGAAGGAAGGAAGGAAGGAAAGAAGGAAGGAAGGGCATCATAATGAAAACGGATGCTATGGAGTGTCCTTATCAGAAGAGTCCTTGGTCCCATAAGCAGTTCAGCAATTTAGTATCTTCTGGATGTTTTGTATTGCAGCTTCCAATGTCATCTCTCTGTGTGATTTTCTGACCCAAGAGGATAGAATGATAGAATACTGTATCAGGCTGAGGAAATTTGGCCTACATCTATTCTAACTGTGAGGTTAAAGGTTTGTGTCATTGACATCACAGGATGAGTTGGCAACACCAGTTTCCCCCAGGCCCCCTGTTGCTGCCTTGTTGTATGTATGGCACATGATTGTAAGGCTGACTTGTCAACTAGTCATCCACATGTCTCCCCAGGATGTATCACTACTGGCCAAGTCAGCAAATGCAACCGGGCTTCCTTCATGAGAATCTCAGTTCTTCTGATAGTGGCAGAAAATCTCCTGCTCTTCATTTATCACTGTCAGCCTCCTTTCACTTCCATAATAAACCTGAAGATTTCAACTCAGATTCCTAGAGTAAGGGACCTGGTTGTGTGTTCAGGTGTGATAGTGAGCATGCAAATGAGCACATACATACAAACAACTCTTCTGGATCACAACTTACCCCTGCTTGAAAGTGCTGAAGGTGGCATAGGAAAAGCACTCCAAAGCCAGGATTGTGCATTTACTGATCCACGCTAGAGCAGGCCTTCACGAGAGCCCCTTGAAAACAGTTGGCCTGTGTGGTTTTCTTTCCCACCAGATCACAGCATTGATCCAAGCTGACAGCCCGAGCCATCTGCTTGGCAGGTGAAAGTGCAGAGATCTTCCGAAACCCAACATGTGCAAGATGAAGTTTGGGCAAGGGGCCGTGGATCAGGGCCAGCAACAAGACTTTGGGTTGTGTTGACGTATCAAGACAGCTGGCAATTCTCCATGAAAGCCCTCAATGGCTCCTATCCCATCTCTGCCTCCCCCCTCCTCCAAAGGCATCCTAGCTGATCAATAATCTGTGAGGTTTTTCATTGGAATTGCTTTCCAGGCGGTGTGGAGGGAGGGGATGGATTTGGTTGCTTGAATTAATGAAGGTATCTGATGGGCCATATTGCATGTGGGCAGTTTTGTTTAGGGAGGAATATTTGGGGTTCCACTGCAAGCTTCTCGAACTATACGGCCCTAGCGAAAATGTTCAAATGGGCTAAGATAATCTGGGGGACAGGATAGCGAGAAGGAGGTGTGAATGAAAACAGTTGCTTCACTTCCCTCCTTCTTCTCCCCCCCCCCCAAATATGGAAAGTCAAAAAGAGCTTTATTCATCCTAAATGATTGTTCAATTGCTTGCAGACCATATCTTTCAGTCAATTTATTGCTGGCTCTTGGAGGGGGGAGGGGGAGAATACCCCCTCCCCAAAAACAAATGCATGTTGCATATTAACGCGTAACTCTTGTTCCTGTCTGCTCAGTTTGGGAAATGGTTTGAATGCTTTTATAAAGAAAAAAAAATGGCTAATAAAATTGGCCGCAGCACCATTGCTTTGCAATTCTTATGAACAGTAAAGTGCTACTTACAGTCATTGATGTTAAAAGCTATTTCTAAATTATGGTGCCATTTATTATCTGTAGCGTCCAAAGTAAGTTTAAATGATGCTGATAATTCATGTTTTACCAAATTTCCTTTCTCCCCCGAGGATACCTCTGATTAACTTATGCACATTTAAGCGCTTTTTAAATTCTTCTTTTATTGCCATTATGCTCTGAGAATCTCAGCGATTCTCAAAAAATGGGTAATAAACTTGAGATAAAATGCTACAGTTTTAGATCAATGCTGACATATTGCTCGGGTGATTTCTTCAGAGCCAAAGTGATGATGTTTCATATTTACAGAATATATACTAGGTTATTACTGCAGGATTACCATTTCTGTTCCAAGATGAAATGAGTAATTTACCAATTTATTAAACAGTTACATTTAAGTATTGCTTAGGACATTACTACACCAATCTGTTTACTTAGCATGAGGAGTTATCATTAAAAACAAAACAAAACCCAGTTTACTTAGGTAAGATTTGTAATCATCACTCCCTCCATTAGAAAGACTGATTTTTTTCTGCAAACTTAATTGCTGCGAAATGAGCTTTTTCTTATTTACTGTGCTAAATTCTGCTAAGCCAGCTAAAAACCATCACCCTTGCATGAAGTGCTACAAAAATTAATAATACATACAAAAGGCAGTTTTAATTAGTATAATACCAAGCATTAATAAAAGATTTATACAATGGAGGCTGCTGTTGCATCCACAGTTCCTGCGAAGTAAGTAGGGTTGAGCGCTAGGAAGCTTTCTTTCAAGTAGACCTGTTCAGAATTGGACCATGGATGTATGCTTGGAAAGGAAGGCATTTTTTTTTCTACACAGGAGTTGGGTTAACACATTACTCTAGCTCATTTTGTATTTTCTTTAGATTGTATGAGCACGTTGTAGATCATGATTTATGTCTTAGTCCAATGGATGAACCCAGTTAACTGAATGTCTTTGGAGATTCTCAGTCATGATTGTCTCAAAGGTGCTTTTTAAAAAGGCAGTTGAACTATATTTTTTCCTTGAGGAAGGAGAAGACTTTTTGCTTTTCATCCAAAAAGCTTCACCAGTTCTGGCTGGATGTTGGGGGGATGGAAGAATTAGTTCACATTCCTGAATAGGTCTAGGACAACTCAGCATGGCCAACTCGCCGCAGCAGCCAGCTCACCGCTGCCAACTTGCCACCACCAAGTTGCCTCTGCCAACTCACTGCCACCAAGTTGTTGCAGGACAACTCAACATAGCCAATTCACCATGGGGACAAATTGCTGCAGGTAGCCAGAGGGAGAGCCACGTGGGCAGGTGAGCAAGTGGATGGGCAGAGCATAGATTGGCGGTGGCCAGAGGTTCCACATTTTCACATTTCTCACCACTGTTTCTCCCGCTGTGCCGAGCTCAAGGCAATTCAGAGTTTTGGTGATGTTCAGGACATTTGGCAGTGGCTGTGGGCAGGGTGGGTAGCAGGTAGGTGTTGGAGGCCGGGCACATCCTCTGGGAGCATGGGCCATTGCACCATGCTCCCAGAGCTCCTGGAGCTTGGCATGGTGGCAGCGGGTGTGTGAAAATGGGATCTCCCTGGTCTCTGCCACCTCCACGCTGCCCGTCCCATCCACCTCCACCACTGCTGAAAGACCTGAACTCCAAATGACCTGGAACTTGTCAGGGCGGCAGTGTCAGTGATGGCGGTGGCAAGGTGTGTGAAAATGGGAAGCCTCTGGCAATCGCTGCCACCAATCTATGCTCTGCTCACCCATTCGCTCACTTGCCTACCCATTCACTCTCCCTTTGGCTTCCTAGGGCAAGTTGTCCCCATGGCGAAATGGCCATATTATAATTGTCCTGTAACAACTTGGTGGTGGTGAGTTGGCAGAGGCGACTTGGCGGTGGCAAAATGGCGGTAGTGACCTAGCTGTGCCAAGCTGGCCATGCCGAGTTGTCCCATTCTGCTCCCTGATAGTGTAGAGATGAAATATAATTTATTGTTAGTTGAATTTGACTCCTCGTGGCTACATTGAGATGCTGTGTATTTTTTTTTTTTGCAGTAGTACAGAAATGGCTTGCCATTGCCTTCTTCCAAAACACTTTTTTTTAAATGTCCAACTTTAGTTCATAGCCGTGGTGGCGAACCTATGGCACGCATGCCACAGGCGGCACGCAGAGCCCTCTCTGTGGGCACGCGTGCCATCGCCCCAGTCCTAGGCCTTCAGCTGGGTTTTAGAAAACCTTTTCACTTTAGGCCTCTGCCGCCGTGTGCAAAAAAAAAAGGGGGGTTCAATCAATCAATTTCAACTTCTCGCGGGAAAAAAAAGATCTCGCAAAGTTGGAATTGATTGGTTGAACTTTTTAGTCCCACCTAGTCTGCCATTACCACCACAGCCACGCCCAACCAATGGGCACACCCACCCAATTGGCCACATCCACTCAATGAGCCATACCCACCTGGCACCCGACAATACGTAAGTGGGTTTTGGGTTGCAGTTTGGGCACTCGGTCTCTAAAAGGTTTGCTATCACTGGCCTATAGCCTTGGCCTCTCTTCATGGTTTCCCACTTAAGTATTACTCAGCTCTGATCCTGCTTTTTTTCTTTCTTTTGAGGTCAACCAAAATTCTTCCTACTGAAGCAATGGACTATGTCAGGGGTCTCCAACCTTGGCAGCTTTATGATTTGTGGACAACTCCCAGAATTCTTCAGCCAGCCATGTTGGCTGAGGAATTCTGGGAGTTGAAGTCCACAAATTGTAACATTGTCAAGGTTGGAGACCCCTGGACTATGTCTATTCAGAAGGAACCTCACTGTCAGACGTATTGTAGGATAAGCAAGTCCAGAATTGAAATCAAAGGCAATAAGAAAAAAAAATCTGTTGAGGCTTTTGCCATGCTCAGGTACGCTGCCACATTTTAAATTGAGCTCTATAAGTTGTACCTTTATGTATTATGAAAATTATGAAGTGATTAAAATTAGCAAGGGATCCAAGAACTCTGTGGAAGGATAATATGCCGTCTCTAGTGATCATACATCTGTTTTTCCTGAAAAGTGCAAAGGCTATAATTCTCATGAATGTTAGAGTCATGCCACCAAGTATGTTGAAGCTAATGATAGCTTTAATGGATGTCTCCGCCTTAGGTTTTCATGGAAATTATAGGGAGAATTTTAGTTGCCCACAATTTTAGTGTTCATGTGCATTCTACAAAAATGTTTTACTTCCTGATTTCTGCAAATCACAATCCTATTAAGGACGAGGAGCAGCTCAAGTCTTTTTCTCTCCTTCTTGAAACAACCAGCAAGTGTCTCTCTCTTCCTCATTTAGAAGATCTTCACCTATTCACAGATATCCTCTTTTGTCCATCTACCATGGATGGGCTGGTCTATTCACCAACCTTACTTAGGACTTCTCATTACATATTACAACTACGAAAACTAATTTGGTCAATATTCTTTTTTCCTGGAGAAATATGGCCATGGTATTAGTCAAGCATCAAAATATATGTGATTACGTATTTTTATTGCTTAGCCCTGGGATCTTCAATTGTCAAAAAAGGCAAGATGGTGATGGGTAGAAAACCATGAGGGTGTTTAACAAATATCCCCAGTTACTACAACAAAGTACTTCCAGAGTTCCCCATTGTGCTAGACTCTGCGCTTCCAGACTGGGATTGCAGAACCTCCTCCCTGTTTGCAGATGAGCAGCAGAACAGCGGGCCTTCTTTGAACCCGAAGGACCACCATATATAATAATCACAGCTTCGTGTGATTTGTGAACCCTTCCTACATATTATTATCATAGTATCAAAGCAGTAATGAGTAATCTGGAGCTCTCCAAATGATCTTGGAATATTACACACATCATCCTTTATCACTGGCCAAGGTGGAGAGCTGATGGGAATTGGAGCTCTGGAGGGCCAGCCACATGTTGCCCATCTGTGTCACGAGGAACATACAGTAATTGTGCCTTAGTCTATGAGTGTGGCTCTTGGAAAGTTTATTTTTTCTTGTGCCTCCAATCTGTACCCAGCCTTACAGTTTATCTGAAGATTAACGGCAGTCATCCTAGCTTTACATGTATCTTAGGCTTCCTGTTATAGGAGAGCTCTCTGCCGTGTCAGAGAAGGAGCATCCATTTTAATTTCACAGAGAAGCTTTTCTATCCATTATTTACTATCTACAGAAAACAATAAAACCTCTATCAAAATGGAGGCAAACCCAAGAACTATTTTTCACTCATCTTGTTAGCACAAATCACAAGAGAAGTAAAACTTAATTCAGAAGATGTCCATGCCTTCAAATCAGGGCAGCCAACAAATTCAGAAGAATTCAGAGCAAAAGTACATTTGAGACAGATGCAAAGCGGGGTGAGATACAGGTTGAAGAGCCACCTGAGATGCATGAACATTGATGTCTATGTATCCACCAAACCCTTCCTCCACTCTGCAAATTTATCCCTTTCTTCTGTCTCAGGCATCCCAGTTCAATGTTTATTTCATCTGAATGAAAAGGGAGAGATGACTGAGATTCACATCCAGGGCTTCATCAGCAGTTGGTCACATCTTCTGTAGTTCCTCTCGATTGAGCGTTTCCCATATTGCAGTGGGTAGGGCCCTATGCATTATGGGTAAATAATAATAGGATAGCTCCATCAATACCTGCCAAAGCAGGTCCTGGGTTGTGATACTTAGGCAATGTCATCTAGTGTAAAGGAATGTAGAGATGAGCCCTTGGGAAAGGGTAAAGAAACTGTTGAGGGAAGTGAAGTGGCAATTCAGTCCTGGGAGAGTGGAAATCATGAGAAACTCAAAATAACCCAACCTTAATTCTGTTTCATATTAGAGGGGGTAGAGGGAAATTCTGACAGGCTTCCAAGTTTGATGCTAGCCCTTTGTGGCAGGCAGAAAATCGACACTATAAGGATGCCAGAAATGCTAGTTGATTGTTGTTTTTCCATCTCTTCCCCAAAGTCATCTCTATGTTCCTTTACATCTGGTATGACAGGAAGTTGACCTCCCCTGTGCCTGGCTGAGGAATTCTGGGAGTTGAAGTCCACAAGTCATAAAAGGGCCAAGTTTGAAGACCCCTGCTTCTAACCTGCTGTTTTTTTTTGACTGCAGATCAATGCATAAAAGATAGCCAGTAAAGTTGCAGATTCATGCATTTCACAGTTTTTTCAGTGTTGCTGAATCAGAATCACAGAAGTACATTCTGTGTCCACATATGTAGGGACATTATGGTTTCTCATTATCTGTCAGAGTTTTCTTCCTGTCATTGTGATTTGAGTGTTTCCTGTACTTCAAAATGCTCATATGATGATTGTGCAAATCCTGCAAATAGTAACACCATGCTAAGTGCTACAGAAATGTCACAAACGGACAAAAATCAGAAGTGGAAAATTGGTGGCCCTAGAAATATTATTGAACCTCAGTCCCAACAGCCACAGTGAACTTGATCTTGATTTGGGATACTGGAAATTGCAGTGTGGCACCATCTGGAAAACCCAGAAGCCATGCCCCCAGATAAAGTTTAGAGTTAGAATCAAATATACACAGGCATGTAATCTTTCAAGCAAAGCCTTTCTAAACATTTCATTGGGACTGCTCTTGAGGGATCCCCTCTAGTTAACAAAAACAAAGTTTTTATTTTCTTGGTTTGCTTCATACACTTTTTCCGGATTTGTCTCATAGCAAATGTCATGTCTGCTGTACTCCCTTCTGATTGAAAGCCACACTGTGCCTCTGAGATGTTCCATTTTGAGACAGTGACATTTCTGTTCAGAGAACATGGGCAGATGTCTTGCCTGTGGAGGACAACAGTGAGATACCTCTGTAGTTTCCGCAGTCTAATTTGCTTATCTTATTTTTACAGAGAGCCATCCAGTGGTGGGATTCATCTGGTTTGCAACAGTTCAGCAGAACCGGTAGCTAATTTTTTGTTGCCTAGGCCCAGAATGGAGTTCTGGAAGCAGAATTCACACAGAGAACTGGTTGTTCACATATTTGAATCCCACCACTGGAGCCATCTTGACAGCATTATGGAATTCATCAGACATCTCCTCTGTGAACCAAATGTCTTCCAAGAGGTCTTTGGGTGCCTGCAAAGCATGTGGGTCTAGTGGTTTGTAGACCTCAGCAGGAATGCCATCCCTGCCCTGTTGCTTTATTTGAGCTCATCTGCAAGAATGCTTGGCTGAACTCATCAGTAGAGGAAGGCAGGTCTAGGCCACCCAGGACTGGCATCGGAGGAATCTTCTGTAAGACATCATGATCAACTGTGAATGGCCTATTGGATAAGTTGGAAAAGTGTTCAACCCAATAGCTTTTCAGTCTTGTGGTTTTCATCAAACCAGTCTTGGTGAGTCTGGGTTTTCAGTCCAAGTACATTTGATGTTTTCTGCATGGTGACATCTTTAAACATCATCCAATTTTCAGAACAGGTTCCTACAAGTGGTAAAGTGTCAGAGAGCTTTTCATTAAGTACAACTTGGAAGCTATGGGCTTAGCCTGAGTCTCGTAGTCTGCCAATGTTGAATGATTTTTTGACAGTTTTTGGTTGCTTACAGTGTAAAGGGGCTATGCGTAAGTTGAGAATTGACCAGCTCAGCCTGTGATCTGTCCAACACTCAGCATCTTGCATGTCATGGATGATGGTGACATCTTTAAAGTTCAGCTGACATACTGTGACATAGCAAAGAAGATGCCAGTGTTGGACCTGGGATGCATCCAGGTAGTTCTGAACTTCTTCGCAAGTCTGAACATAATATTAGTGTTATACAGGTTGTGCTTGGCATATGTGCTCAGAGGCAGCATGTTGTTGCCTTTTATCTTTCCCACTCAATGTTGCCCAAAGCCTCCATCCCAGTTGCCACTGTTTGCCCCCATCCTAGTATTGAAATTGCCCAGAATGACAAATTTGTTGATGGTGAGGGTTGTTTGAATAATTGAATTCAGGTCTTCGTAAAAAAAAACTTTCTTGTCTTTGTCTGGATTCGTGAGAGCTGGTGCGTAGGTGCTGACAATACTGGGACTTGCTGAGATGAAAGCAGAACTTCATAATGTGTTCATTTATTCCAGTGGATTGAGTAAGAGATGTTCTTTAACAGAGCAATTTTGATTGCAAAATCTTCTTTATAAGTCCTGTTGTCAGTCTGTGGCTTCCTTTTCTAAAAAATCCATATCTGTTTGCCGCTTCCTGTAATGAATTCTCATCTGCCAACCTGGTCTGACTGAGTACAGCATTGTCAATGCTATAATGGCCAGGTTTGTTCGCAATGGGTCCTTTTTTTAGGCCTTGACATCTTGTCTCTATCCAGCAAGGTATGGATATTCCTGACTCCAAAAATGAGTTTTCTTTTATTTGTTTTTCTTGATTCTCGACCACTAATGAGATGATCTGTTAAACATGGTTAACTGGCCAGATATTGTAGGGCAGGCAATTGTTAGAGTACCTTTTCTATCGCCCTTTCTCATGAGAGGGTGGACTTGACACTGTTATTCTAAAAGGGCTGCCCAGTTGCCCTGGATGCTGCTGGATATCTCTGCTACTCCAGGTACTGGCTGAATGACCATGGTCCAAGGGCTGCCCATTGCAGATTTGGGATTATAACTGCTAGTGATCGTTGCCACCTGTTGCTTTGCAAGCTCCTTGTTCCTCTTTGAGCTTGAGCTCCAAGGATTGTTGCTCTGCTGCTCCCCGCTGAGAGATGGGAAAGGATTTTGATATCCCAAACCAACTAATAACAGCAAGGTGAAGATACCTAGAATTCTATTAATGGAAGCATTTCAGAATATCTACTGATACATATGTCCTCAAAGAGATTAGAACAATGATTAAGATGATTTTAAATCACATCTCCTGACACTTGACTATGGTAACTCCCATAATAGCAACAGCAATAGCACTTCGACTTATAGACCGCTTCATAGTCTTTTACAGCCTTCTCTAAGCAGTTTACAGCAGGGGTGTCAAACTCAATTTCATTGAGGGCCGCATCATCATTGCGGTTGCCCTCAGGGGGCTGGGTGTGGCCAGGGTGGGTGCGGCCTACTGGGTGGGCATAGATGGAGTGGGTGTGGTCTACTAGGTGGGCATGGCCAGCTCTACATCTTTCGCGTCAAGGGTGCCTGTGGGGGCCTGGGCAGGAGTGGGACAGATCTGAGGGTCTC
Source organism: Crotalus tigris (assembly GCF_016545835.1). Classification (NCBI taxonomy): domain Eukaryota; kingdom Metazoa; phylum Chordata; class Lepidosauria; order Squamata; family Viperidae; genus Crotalus; species Crotalus tigris. The sequence goes on from NW_024100565.1 coordinate 604,451, forward strand.
TGGCAGAAGAGGGTGGGACCCGGGCAAGCGCCAAGGCATGGTCCATTTCTTTATTCCTCACAAAGGGTGACACCTCCCCAGCATGCACCCAGGGGGCGGGGCCAACACGGCAGGGGCTGGTTCCTTGCTGTTTCTAGACGGCCTTGTGGAGCTAAGACTGAATGCGTTTCAGCATAGATGGCCACCACAAAATTGTACATTGGCTCCCGGCCGGCCTGGGCCAGGGCCAAGGCAGTGGGGGCCGTTCCCTCACTATTTCCAGGATGGCTTCGTGGGCCACATGAAACCACTTCACAACCGCATCCGGCCCCCAGGCCTTGTGTTTGACATGTCTGGTTTACAGAGTCAGCCTATTGCCCCCCAACAATCTGGGCCCTCATTTTACCGATCTCGGAAGGATGAGTCAACCTTGGGCTGGTGAGAATCGAACTGCCAAACTACAGGCAGCTGGCAGGCAGCAGAAGTAGCCTGCAATACAGCATTCTAACCACTGCACCACCAGGGCTCATAAGTAAAGATGAATCAAATTTTCAGCTTTTTGTGAAACGTATTTATTTCAACATCAGTATTTTTTCTTACAGAGCAATCTTTTATGACACCTAAGTCCTATGGTTGGTTGAACACTCCTGGATAGGTAGATATAAATTTGCAAAATGAAGCAGACATAGAAATAAATCATTTTGTTGAAGTTGTAATTTATAGAAAGTTCATTGGAAAAAGAATACTATGTGAGAAATAGCATATGACTAATTTTGGAGTGACTCTGGCAGGAGTAAACCGGGAACAGGCTGGAGAGTACTGTTACATTAACAGAGATCAAATACCTCTGAAGGTTATCAAGAAAATAGCCAAGGTGAGTATGTATTAATGAGGAAAGATGGGAGGAAAAAGCCTAGAATTTAAACCAGGGGTGTTCAACCTTGGCAACTTTAAGCTTGTAGATTTCAATTGCCAGACTTTTCCAGCCAGCCATGGGAAATTCTAGAAGTTGAAGTTCACAAGTCAATATCAAGGATTTGTTTCCTGCATGTTTCATGGAGCAAACCTGTGTTGTGTTTAGTTTATGGCTTTATTCTTATCTGCAATAGAGATGAATCTGTCTGAGTCATGTCTGAGAGCCTTTTATCAAGTAAACCACATTTGAATAAAATGTTTGGAGAATCGAGATTTACAACAAACCTGGTATTAAGCCTGGCATCCAAAACTTTGAAGCCAGACCTGCATATGTTCTGTTGTCCAGTTCTGCCACCCCTAACTAACCTGCTTTTATAGATACAATGCAATATGCAGTCTTTTCATTGATGTCAACATAATTATCAGTCTAATTAGCTTGTATACATGGTTGTCAGACTGATCTTCTGTTCTGACCTGGGTAGAAAAATGCTGTGGACCAGCCATGTTATGTTGTAGTCCTGCCAGAATATATCAATTTTCTTAACAAAAATACTGTAAATTTTGGTGCTTTCTTTCCCTTCACCCTTTCTATTTCTTTCTCCATCCCAAGGTCTCTTATAAGATCTCAAGAACCGATTAATGTTAGAGGTGAACAATCTGTCGAGTTCAACAAGAACTGTATCTAACACAGGGTAGCAGAAATCAATTTTTATGTATTTTTTGACTGCTCTTAGGAATAGCCTGTGGAGATGACTATCCCACTGTGCCAGCTTGCTGGATATTTTCTTTTGTTCTTTGTGATCTACAAGTTATATCACTGTCAGAGTGATTTTTTGATACTGCCAGGCTAGCAATGGCAATTTCAAGGTCTTTAGCCATATTTTCAGCTTTATGGTATCATACTTTTCACTTATTTTTAGCCCCACTCATTCTTGAGAAATACTAACAAGCTTTGACCTAGTCCAGGATACTAGCTACACAGAAGCTTTTGTGTCATAGATTTTCCATAGCAAAGCTAAGATTTCAAGGCATCATTATTAAGCAAATAATCTCCATATTTTAGCAGGTTTAATGCTTCATTCTCCAATGGAGGTTTATGTTTCCATCTCTATGTTATACTTGTATATGTTTGGAAACTACCTGTAAACTACCTGGAATTCATAAATCTTTTCCTCTGTCTCAATCTTGTCCTGCAAAGGGATGGATTACAGGTTTCTGGTTCTGTGCTGGCTTATTTAAAATTGAAGCAATGCTGATCTTTTGTTTTTACAGGAGCTTTGGGGGCAATTCATTCTTTCTTTTAAAAGCTTTATTGAATTTCAGAAAATTCTAAAATACAAAGAACCAACTCCCCCCCCCCAAACCATTTAAAAGGGGGAAAGCAGGGGAAAAAATAGGGGATGCAGACAAGAAGAGAAAAATGGCATAAAAACCCCTAATTTCTAATTTTCTTTGGTACAGATACAAGTATGAAATATAATAATCCTTTAAAATAGAGTAAACCATAGCACATCATACTTTTATAGTTCTAAACATTTATTTCTCCCCCCCCCTTCTTCTCATCTCCTGGCCTTTTGAAAATATTTAAAGACCTGGCTGAGTCATCTTGCTTATTAATTAATTAATTAATTAAACTTTTATGCCACTCATCTGGGGCAAATAGAGGAGCATGCAGCCATGGGGCTGGTAGCACTCTGAAGGCCTTCCTTCCATGTTTTAATTAATTTTTAATATCACGTTTTAAACTATTCTTTATATTCAGTTTTTCTGCTTTTAACATTTTATATGTTTTTACCTTTTTATTTGTATATTGCCCAGGGTTCCTCTATGAGGGAGATGGCCAGTTTATAAATATGATAAATGAAAAAAATAAAAATAGTCATCAAGTCCTAAGGTTAAATTTCAGTTCTTTCCATTTCAAGATGAAAGTCCAAAAGTGGGTTACCAGATCATTCTTAATTAACAACAATATTTTTCTTCTTCTTGAGCTCAGGCATGCCCTTCTATTTCATAATAATTGGCAATACCCCCCCCCCCCCAAAAAAAACAACAACAGCAACCCCCCAAAAAAAGCATCTAATATTTTGAGTCCTGGTTGGTCAAAGCAGGGAACAATTGTCATCCTTGTACCTTTTTATGGTCTTTTCACCTGGGGAAATTTGTTTGAAGCAGGAGTACCAAGAAGAGCATCTTCTAAGCAGTCAATTCAGTCTGAATCTATGTTGGCTGTGTTTTAAATTCCTAAAAACATCTTCAAATGTTTTTATAAGATACGTTCTTCCCTTCACACAGCTAATTATCTCTCACATACTTTTTCATTATAGCAACATGTGGGAAGATGGTGATGGTAATGGTATCATTTAAAAAAAAATATGGCACAAGGATGGACTTTTGGGACCTTAGCAGTTGATCCTCAAGGTCCTAATTTAATAACTTCTTATGGTCTCTGATTGGAGAGAGCTGATAGTCTCCAATTCGTCAGTGGAAATTGGCTGATAGTGATTTCAGTATGTTCTCTGTACTTCAAAGCTAAGAGAATTGAAGAGAATCTAAGGTCCTTTCCAAACATATTTGAAGAGACTGGAGAATAAAAGGCTGGCAATGCCCCTTCCGTAGAGATGTATTCCTAGTACAGCAGACCAAGGTGCTTCCTAGTACTTGCTCAGTGTGTAGGAATTTGTTTTCAGTGTTAGGATTTAAACTCACACACAAAACTTTTTATATACATATCTACTCCTGTCTCCCTATGCTTGCCTTTGGCTTAATTCCGAAGGATGAAAAATATGCATCTGTATGGGTGTTTGTTGTTGGCAATCCATTGAAAATGGGAAACTCTGCTGATTACAGGGAGTCCTTGACTTACAAGTTTGTTTAGTGACCGTTTAAAGTTACAACGGCACTGAAAAAGGGACGTGACCATTTTTCATAACGACGGTTGCAGCATCCCCATGGTCATGTGATCAAAATTTAGATGCTTGGCAACTGACTCATATTTGGGATGGTTGCAGTGTCCCGGGGTCACATGATCCCCTCTTGCAACCTTCTGACAAGCAAAGTCAAATGGGAAAGCCAGATTCATTCAACAACCATTTTACTAACTTAACAACTGCAGTGGTTCACTTAACGACTGTGGCAAGTAATGTTGTAAAATGGGCCAAACTCATCTAACAAATGTCTCATTTAGCAACAGAAATTTGGGGCTCAACTGTGGTCATAAGTGGAGGACCACCTGCACTGTCAGCAATTCAGGAGTCCACTGGTAAAATAGATCCTGTTTGACCTTCTGCATACTGGAATTTCATAGCTTAGGATGAAAAATGAAATGACTGCTAGTTGACATTTATATATTTGATTTCAGGATATTTGCAGCAAGTCTTCTCTTGATAACATTTTAGTGGTATCACAAAAGAAGTATGTTTTCATTTCAAAGACATTTGTAGATAGCGGTAGCATATACAGAATATATAATATTTTTATTTATCTCCCTTTGCTGCCTCAATAAGATATTTTCCACAACTTTCTACTACATTTAACTATATTGATTATGTCATAAAATATACTTCATATTCCAAGAGCCCAAGACATTATGAACATCTATAAGCTATATATTTACACTGACTCATTGCATTAACTCTTCTTCATTACAGCAATTGTTATGCAATAAATATAATCAATGCACTATTTCAAAGGAAACAGGAATGGCTATATTCACCTAAGACAAAATGAGCATATCTTTTGCTCAGATGACTAAATAAAGCTATTTATTTATACCACTCTATAGTTCAACAGGAAAATATTTTATTTATTAAATGTTTACCTTACCTTTAGCCCTATTGGCTCTCTGGTGATGGCTGATATTGACTTAACAGAATGACTGACATTTTTTCTCATTCTTCTTTAACTTAAAAAAAAAAAGAGAGAAACAAAAAAATTCTTATAGATCCTGAATAGCTTGTCTTACACGTCATGATATCTTACTGTATTCAATCTTGAGCAGTTGTACAATATTCTGTAAAAGAGATTTAAATTGGGAGGAGGGGAACTTAGTTATCCTCTCATAGAAAATTTCTGTGATAGTCGATGATGTGATAAGCCATCTGAAGCAGCCCACTTTTCCATAACAAACCAATATGCAAAATATTTTGCTGTTTCAATTAAACAACCATTATTATTGTTGTGAGCTATGTATTCTTGCTTTTTACAGTGCCATTTTGAAGAAAGTTATTCTATCTTTTTGCCATGAATAGAGATGATCAGATACTCATGTTGAGGTAGCTGGTGATGGGGAAAATTCTTAATCAGATATCCTGGATGATCTAGTCTGTCAGTGTAGACAATAACAATTTCCTCACTAGTCACTCATAGAGCTTTTTGCCGTTATCAATACAATTTAAAGCTTGCTCTCATTGGTGTTATTAGGATAGCAATGATGGTGGACAATGCTGTGGGTTTTTCCTCATTTGCTTCTAACCATTGTACCGTATGAACATGCCCCAATAACTGCTTTTTACTCTTCCATATGCTCAGGATAGCAGGAGTTTGGTGTAATAGTTAAGGCATCAGGATAGAAACCTGGAGACCATGAGTTCTAATTCTGCCTTAGGCACAAAGCCAGTTGGATAACCTTGGGCTAATCACTTTCTCTCAGCCCTAGGAAGGAGGTAATGCAACCCACTTCTGAAAATTTTTGCCAAGAAAGCTGCAGGGACATGTCCTGGTAATCTCTAAGAATCAGACATGATTGAACTAAGGAAAAAAAATAATCCTTGTGATATTATCTTTTCTTAGGTCCAGCTCATATCTGAGGAAGTTTAAATTTATCCTTAGTTGTTCCAGTTGTAAAGTGTTGATTTTCTTTTCCCAACAAAATGTTTCCTGTGGGCATGAGCTGACTTGCTTTATCAACCAGTTAGTCACTGATATGGTAGGGAGTTGGGATCTGCCCAGCCCTTATTGGCCACTCCAAATTGCTCTCTTTTATGGGTCTTAACACTAAACTGATTTTATACTGGACAGATCTTTAATTAGAGGAGACCTTTTAATAGAGGATCTACAGCTCTTCACAGAATCAAAGCTACCTCAAATCCTACATTATACAACTGGACTCACATACTGTAGCAGTTTTTTCCTCTTTTCCTCATATTAATGGATCCCTTAGCTCTTTTGCCTCCCCATCTTTGGAACAGATGCTGAGGGACAGGGAATTGCAAATGAAAGGGGACATTTGGTTTGCTTTCAGTTTGCTTGTTCCATGTGGATCTACCTGAAATGCTCAAGATCAACAGAAGTTTCACAGTTAAACAAACTGAGCCTTGGACTTCCCAAATCAGGGAAATCTGATTCTTTTTATTCTGTTTTTACTCTGTTTTGAATCACACTTATACATAGATTGCTTAAAAATAAGCATAACAAATACTCCTTTTTTACGACCCTGTAATCCCTTAATTCAGGGTAGGGTCAGGGTGACTAGATGGAGCTGAGCATTTATGGGCTGGATGCCCTTCCTGATGCCACACAGAGTTCACAGCAGATATTTTTTCTTTGCGCTCTAGGAGAGAAACATCTGCCGCTACCTAGGATGGAACTCTCAACCTTCTGAGTGGAAAGTATCTTTACCACTAGGCCACCAAGCCACTCATAATAACTCAAATAACTAAATAAAATATTTTCTTGTTGAACTGTGGGATGGTATAAATAAATAACTTTGTTTGTAGCTCTAAGCAATTAAAAATCAGAATAAAAAAAAAAACTAATAGCGGAACAAATAACCTGGATTGGAACCATTCATTTTTCACACAAAGACACCTAATATGTATTTGCCTCCTCCCTGATTGATAATCTACCCTATTGATCATAAGTACTGGGAAGAAAAATGTGTTTGGGTTATGGGAATTGTAGATCTAAAAAAAACCAACCAAATCTGAATCTGAATCTGAATTTGAGTCTGAGTCTGAGTCTGAGTCTAAGTCTAAGTCTAAGTCTAAGTCTAAGTCTAAATCTTTCTAGAGGGGGCTACCAGGTTGAAAAAAGGTAGCTTACATCATGGCACAGCCAAATAATTTCAGCAAAAAAATTATTGCATATTTGCCAATAATCACTACACATTCTATTTTGCTTCTTAAAGTAAGGAAATAGCACACCTGCGCCATCTCCTAACAGATTGCAGGAGGAATTAAATATTTCCAAGGACTTTCTTATTTATTTATTTATTTATTTATGAGACTTATATACCGCTTTAAGTGCTTGCAAGGATGATAGCCATGTTAATATTTTTAGTCACTAAAATACTGCTATTGTTTATTGTGGGAGAAATTTTGGACAACATCTTACAACCGTGTTATTAGTCTTTGAGGAGAGCTAAGATTCCTTGTTAATGTTAATTAAATGACTAGTGGTGGTTAATGTTGAATGAGAATCTCCACTTCCATAACTGTTGCTTAAAATAATTAAACAAAAGGCAGCTGCCAAGCAGAAAGTGACTATGGGTTGTTCCGAATGTCTGCCAGTTTCTTAGAGGGTATATTTCAGTTAAACAGTCTGTAGTGCCCTCTGGTGCAGTTTGTGAGGTAAATGTCTTCAAAATAGAAACAAAGCAGGATCAGACAGAAGGGGATAGATAGCATGAGCTATCTGTGCAAACTAGCATTTTAAAAAATAACTTCCTGAATGTAAATTTCTTAGAAAAGGAAAAAACAAAGTTTAGGCATGATTTGTTTTTTGTTTTTTTACTCTGAATAACATGGTTTCACATGAAATTATGCTAATTCTTCAACTGAGTTTTCCATAAAAAAAATCATGGTGCCTATTGTACAGAAATCAAAAAAAATCTAGTAAAGAATGAATACGGTAAAAATCTAAGCCAGAATAAAATATTCCAATTCACTTTAGAAGAGCTTCTGCTAAATCCTGCCAACACTAATCTGATAGCTGGAAGAGGTAGGAAGAGCTAGTTTGATGTAGGTGTGAAGGGCTGGGCTAGAAACCAGGAGACTGTGAATTCTAGTCCTACCTTTGGCAAGAAAGCTGGCTGGGTGATTGGGCCAATCATTCTCTCTCAGCCTAAACCTCCTCACAGGGTTGTTGTGGGGAAAATAAGAGGAGGAAGGAGTATTAGGTCTGTTCACTGTCTTCAGTTAAAAAAATAATAAAAGTGGGATATAAAAAATACATAAAAAATAAAGTAATAAAGTTGGAATAAAAACACAGAAATAAACAAATTGTGTGAAGCACTCCAGGCTGTGCAATAGAAGAATAGCAGGTTTTTAAGTCTGCTTGACCAAGTGGCAATTTCTTATATGTTTCTGTAGACCTTGGTGTTTTTTAAACAGTTTTGCATTTTAATTATATCCATTTATTCTATATGTGTTCATGTGAATAGGCATGATAGTCCATTCACTGTCAATATCCAGATTATATGAATGAAATAAAAGCTATATACTATCTTTGGTTCTAAGCACCCCAGAAGCATTGCCAAGTCTCCAAATGGAGTTAATACAGTCTTAAAAATTATGGAAATTGTGTTCATTACAAAGAAATATTTGATAGTTGCTACTAGCAATCTGAAAATGGAAAATTTTCATTTTTCTTGCTGTCTTTGTTTATCTAGATGTAACAACCAACATTGTTTATTGTTGATTTTGCCAATTATGTAGTCATGTACATCATCCTATTTGCTGGGTTGTCTTGGATTTATTTTGCTATGTTAAACCTATTATACAATAAAACAACCTATTATATAATAAAACTCTAGACCTATTTCAGAGATGGCTCATGAGATTTGACTGCTTCAGATTTCCCCCTTGCTTCCTACTTCTTCCAAACGATCACCCCAAAGGCAGATTTTTCTGTCATGGATGCCCTCCAAATAGTGAACTTCAATTCCCAGAATTCTTCATAAGAATTACCACTTTTCATGCTTGAGGTGTTACTGCACTTTTTTCTGAGTTTATCTCAACATATTCAAACTATGCTTTAGAGGTGTACTTGGCAAGTAAGCAGTAAAAGCATGTTGTATAATCCTTTGGGGAAGAGTACTTTTAGAACTAGTAATATTTAATCCTGTTGGGTTTTATTACTGTATATTTTCTACTTTTTTTTTTTACAAAGAAGAGAGAAAATGTCCAGTTATCACTTTTTTTTCTAGCTGATGCCTGATGTGTTGAACATTCTAAATATATTTTACCTTGGGTTGTTTTATTCACTTCTAAATGGATGCGGAGAAAATACTTCACTGAAGTGTTAAATTCATCATCATTTAGTGGACAACCAACATCTTTCTTCCAGTGACATCTTTCCAATGTGAGAGGCAATAGTACAACTGCTGATGCCCTGATAATACCTAATTTAATCCGTAGGAAAGAATCACAAAAGAATGCTCTTTGCATTTGTTCCTATTCTCTGCTTGTTCCTGCTGTCAATTTGATCAATGACTGAAATCAATTATGTCTAAGAGGCTAATGTTCATAATATGCTAAATTCAGCGTGACTGGAATAATTTGAACTGAACATCTGACATAAGTGTATCTCATTCCTTAATCGGAATGGACATTCATTCAGAGAATGGTAAATTTTGAAAGAAATGGGCATTTTGTACAACTGACTAAGTCATCTTTTAGTTATTTTCCCATATAGGTCCATTTGGGAATTGTAGCCTTCTATCATGTCTGTTTCCTCAGAGATGTATCTTAGACTAATTTTCAGGAGACATTCTTAAATAATTGTGCAGAGGATTGAAATCAAGTGTTTTAAAACTTCTCTTGGCATTATTATTTATTCTATTTATATACCGTCCTTTTTTTTGGCTGAAACTACATCTTTTTTTCCTTTACAACAGTCCTGTGAATAAAATAAAGCAACTGATTATTTTTAACTAAAAGGCACCTAGTGGACTTCTAGGCTGATAGAGGATTTTAATCTGGCTATCACCACTTTTAGTTTGCCTCTCTAACTCAGCTTTTCTAATCTGTTATCTTCTAGGTGGCTGCAACCTCAATTACCCTCACCTAATATGTGGTTAAAATTTACATTATAGTGACAGAAAATGCAAAAAGTATTTTTAGTATTTGTATCTGAGCATGTGGATTGGCACAGTTACAGTGGCAATGACTGTATCATGGGAGGACCTGAAAGACAAACTAGAGACAGATCATTACAGAGAAAATCTAACAATGTGGTTGCAAGTATAGGTAGTTCTCAACCCACAACAGTTCATTTAATGATTGTTCAAAGTTATCACAGCACTGGAAAAAAGTGACTTGTGACTATTTTCCACACTTATGACCATTGCAGCATCCCCATGGTCAAGTGATCATAATTTGCATGTTTACCAACTTCTGACAAGCAAAGTCAGCGGGGAAGCCAGATTCATTTTACAACCGTGTTACTAACTTAACAACTGTAATGATTCACTTAACAACTGTGGCAAGAAAGATCATAAAATGGAGCAAAACTCGCTTAACAAATGTGTTGCTTAGCAACAGAAATGTTCGGCTCAGTTGGGAGCACATGTGTACATGGGAGATAGAGAAGAAACTTTAGATTACCACTTTATTCCCTGTTTAATTTTTAGGATCTTTTCTTTTATTGTACTTCTGGAAACTAGCAATTCACCCTGAAAAGTTGGAATAAAATTTTGGAATAAACTTTAAAAACCTATTTCAGGCCCTATGTCCCCAAGGTAATGCTTCCATTAACAAGGTGATGAAATAAGTAGTTGAACATTCCCTCAGATTCAGATAGAAAAATCCCATTAATCTAATAAGATTACACTCAGAGGATCACAGAGTATATTTGGGAGGAGTCTACATATATTTAAGCTGAAAGTTAATATTTATCATTTACTGCTTTTCAGAATTGTGAAGTGGGTGAAGTGATCGGCTAGAGATTATAACTGCAATTAGGTAATGTTAATAGAGGAAGCACTGATGCCTCACTAAGGGAAATTGCTAAGATTATACTTTAAGTATAGTCAATTAACTAGATTTTGACAAAGCAAGGAAAAGATGAAACAGAAGCCTTTGGATAAAATAATGAGAAGGAACATGACTGTTTGGGGAATCTTAATATTTTGGTTGAAATCCATTAAGTGAAATTAAATACTATTTTAAACCAAAGTGCTAGAATATCTAATTAAGTTAGAGAAAGACTTGGGGAAAGGGTATTGGTATGGGAATTGAGAGATGGTTTACTAGCTTATCAACCAAGCCCATAGGAAAAAAATGGTCTTGTTTAATTGGTTGGGAGGATTCCTGGATAATAAAAGTAAAGTTTAGCATAGATTTATTTAGGATGACTTTGAGTTTGAAGCCATAGTTAAGAAGGTAAAGAGTTGACTTCAGAAAAATAACTGAGTGACTATTGAGAAGTAAGGAATTCAGTACAATTTCCAATGTATTCTTCCATACCGAATGCTGAGGACTTACAGTTAAAAAGAAGTGAAATAAGGGGAAAGAAGTATGTTCCTTCCTAAAATTATTGAACAAGAAAGAAGTTCATAAATCAAACTGAGAGATTCTAGATAAGGCCTCACAGCACAACATGGAATGAAACCTGCTTTGTGATTACTGTATCCCAGTATTTTCCAAAATAAAAATATTTCCAGTGTAAATGCCTTTAGCTGAATGAACATACCTGTATTTAGAAACTGATTTTTTTCTGCTCATTACATTTCCCAATGAATCATTCTCCTGATGTATTGGGACTGCATTTCCAGAATTCTCATTTAGGTATGGTTGGCTGTGAATTCTGGGAATTGAGGTCTCTATATATTTGTGGGACCACCATTTTAGAGAGCACAACAAAACATTTGAGATAACTGTGGAATAAATCCATTGTGATAGTGTGATCATTAAAACAGTTACTGATATGCTAGTCACTTATTATTGTGATAATCTGAATGTTATACGCAACCGTATGGTCAGTAATGGAATAAAATATCTGTTGGTCAGTAATAGAATAAAATATCTACCACACTATTTTATAAATATCTACCAAACTGTTTTACAATTTTTATGTAATTTTATTTTTCCTTTTTTAATAGATATTTTATCAAGTTTTTATAGTTACAAATCTTTAGTGCTTAATAAACAACATATCTGGGTTCACATATCTGACATTAATAGTAATACAACTTCCATTTCTACTCTCTCTAGGCATTTATAAAAATTATCCCATGTTTGAAATATTCTGTATCTTCTTTCCCTTTCATTTTCAATGTAAGCCTATCCATTTCTGCACAATCCAAAATTTTCCTAATTATGTCTTCTTCCAATGGTGTTTCTTCATTTTTCCAATACTGTGCAAATGTAATTCTCGCTGCTGTTAATACATGTAATATTAAATATATACATTTTTGTCATAGTTCTCTGTAATTATACTTAGAAGAAATAGTTCTGGATTAAAATCTACCGGTACATGTTTTCTTAACATTTTCTGTAACCACATGTGTACTTTTGACCTTTTTTTTTGTTTGTTTGTTTTAGGGCATGTCCACCAAAGGCGATAATACGTGCCTGGCTTTTGCGTATATTTCCAACAATTAGTAGACATGTTTTTAAACATTTTTGCTAATCTTGCAGGTAGTAAATACCATCTATAAAACATTTTATATAGATTTTCTTTATAAGTAGCTATCCTACTTATAAAGATTTTTTCCCCTTTTTTAAAGAGAAGTTTCTCCGTGCTTCTCCAATTTTTTTTGTACCTGTTGATTTATGTTTCATTTTTTTTCACAAATAATTTATCATACCAATTTTCCTATCAGTGTAATTCTCAGAAGCCCTCTTGAGTCAAATCACAAGGAGTGAGCAATGAGTAAATAGTGATCGCCCTTAGAAGCAAGTGCCCACCTTGCTACCACATTAAAGATTAACATAGTAAGATGAATAAAAATGCAACTCTACATTCACATCATCTCCAAACATGGAAGGATAGAAATCAGAGTATTTCACACTTCTGATACCAGCTAAGAAGCATATTGATACGATGGCTCTTTCTGAAGTTAAGAATCTTTGATATTGGAAAGGCCCTACAAGGTTTAGTAGAGTTTAGTAGGAGAACACAAGGATTCCTTTAGGTCAGACATGTCAAACTCGCAACGTCACGTAATGTCGTGCAATATATTGGGGCTTTTTCCCCATTGCTGGCAATGGGGTGGGTGCAGTTTCCTGGTGATGCATCCAGTCTGCAGGCCGGCAATTTGACACCCCTGCTTTAGATCCCTCCAAACATATCTCTGCCCAACTCTTACTAAACTCTCTCTTGTAGATCTTTCCAACATCAGAGATTGAAAAAGCCATCCAAGAATCCTTTTGGGAATCTGATGCTAGATTTTCTGATTCCATGCCTGAGGTCTTCTAATTTCAGAACAAGGAATCTGACAAACCTGCTGGCTTGAGGTTGAATACTAAAGGAATGAATAAAGATCATTCCCCCCCCCCAGTCAAACTTGACTTCTGATTTCTTTATGAATATGCCCAAGTAGTATTCTTCTCAACAGTTCAGAAGTAGTTTGCCAGTGCTTTTTTTCTTTCAGAATATTTTTAGCTTCCCAATCCAGTTTACTATCTTAGAATTTCTTGAATGTCTCCTACTCAAATGTTATCCTGATTTCATCCTGTGTATCTTTAGCCATAGTAAATTGAGAGCTGCCATCAGGGATTATAATCTTATAACCAATCATTAGTTTGATACATCTTAACAGTAATTGCCACTGCAGCTTTAATTATTTGACATATGCAAAATGTAGGCAGGTGGTCAGTCAACAATTATCATGCCTGCTCTATACATCATTTTCAGTTTACACAATGGTGTCAAATATAATTGTTATAAGGGTTTAAAAATGTTTTTATTCACATTTATCATAATCAGAGTCCTTTCAAGTGAGGTTACTCAAGCACGGTGAAACTTTTATCTCAATTGAAGCTGTAAATGTTTCTCCCATTTTTTAAAAAGGATACATTACCATTTTTCAGAGAAAGATCTGGCTCCAGTTTTAAAAATGCAGTACTCTAATTGGGTATAGTAAAAGCCTCTCTACTTCCTTCAATTCTCTAATTATTTTTAAAAACAGACAGATCTTCTTTGGAGGAAATTCTAATCAATCTTTGTTTTAAAAATGAGCTGGGTATTTCATACTGTTGTATATTAATCTAACTGATTTAAATCAAGATATTAGTTAAACAATATTCATCATAGTAATCTTAGCAATTCCTTATTTGAGACTGGAGGGATTTTTTTTGAAATAAAAATAGTTATATTTTTATTTTTTTAAATCCCACATGCAAATAATATTCACACATAAAGCATCATATCACTGGATTTGACTTTCTAAAAGTAAATAGAATCCTATGCAAATTAAAATGAATCTTAAAATAGTTATTCATTCTGATAACCATCCTAGACCAAAGAGATATAGTAATCTAGATATATTTATATGGGTTTTTTAAAGTAAAAATGGTACATTAATGAAAATAATAATAATGATTACATATGTTTGAAAATAAGTGGAAAGAAGAAGATTAAAGATTTGCCTTTAAGAGAGTCATCAATTAGATCTAAGCTAGCTGCTAATTCTTCTGACAAAGAGATGGAAAGTTTGGCTGTAGGTGTGTTAAGCCCTCTAGATAGAAAAAGTGAAATAAAAAACAAAGCCCTTTTGATCCCTAAATATCAAATATTAAAAAGCCAAATATTCAGTGTTGTAGCAGACTAATACATCTGCTGGTAACTTAGTTAAATGGAAAATTTCAAAAGAAAATACACTGTTCCAGTCAGACCACAGAATGTGTGGGTCTACTCCAAATAGAAAAAGAAGTCTCTAACAGTGATTAAAACTGGATTCAAACTATTACCTATCATAATAAGATCCTAGAGAAAATAATATCTTCATCCCCAGCTTGATGTAAGGATGAAGGCAAATAAAACACTCATTTTAGGAAGCTGTGGCTTAGCACCACAGAAAGAAACAGCAATCAAATCCTTCTCATTTTGCCTATTCCTACAGAACTGGAAATTTCTGAAACAGATTTCTTGTTTCAATGACCTAGACTGCCCAGTTTCTTTGAAATTCCAGAATGTAGTCAATGGTTGTAGGAATGAAATTAGTCCCATGCTTTTCCCAATCTCAGCTCTCAGCTTCCCTCTGGAGTTCTCTGCCCCCCTCCTCCCATTTGAAGCAGACATATTTTTTTTCTCTCCAGAGGAAGAAGGAAAAGCACAGTTGGACTCTGTACAAACTCAAGAACTATATTCCATGGGAAGAAATGTGTGTTCTGAATGCCTGCAATTTAGATGTGTATGACTCTCCCCAATAAATGATAGTTTCTTATGCTATGCACGGCTAAGAAATAAAATAAAATAACTTTTTGAACAGAGGATTTAAACAGGTAGTGAATGGGACCAAGGCTCTCCAAACAACTTCCTGCTTCATTGCTGGAGTAGGCATTCACCTAGGGCAGGGGTAGGCAACCTTGGCTCTTTTATGACTCGTGGACTTCAACTCCCAGAATTCCTGAGCCAGCATGGCTCAGCATGGAAACCTTTCCCTTTCTCCTCAGCATGGCTGGCTCAGGAATTCTGAGAGTTGAAGTCCACGAGGCATAAAAGGGCCAAGGTTGCCTACCCCTGACCTATGGGGTGCATGCACAACTCCCAAGGATGATTTGCAATCCTGCTGGGCATCCTGTGGATAGGAATCCCCAAACTGTTCAGCTTATTGACCCCTTTATGAAGTTTTAGATGGTTCTTCAACCTCCCAACATTTATTATATTAACAAAATTTAATAACACTATTTAATTAATAGTACTACAAAGACTTCCGGCCATTTATTTTTTCTCGGATACAGGTAGTCCTTAACTTATGACCCTAATTGAGCCTCCAGACAGTCGTACAGTGGGCCATCACATCTTGTTGTTATTACTTTTTATGCAGTGGTCATTAAGTGAACACAATGGTCCTTAAGTGAATGCAGAGGTCACAAAGTGAACATGTGGTCATTAAGCAAATCCATTGTTTTCTATGGGCTGGTTTTTACTAGAAACCAGAAGTAAATGATGGTCTCTAGCAAAAACGATGTAAATTGTGGTCGTGTGACCATGAAACACTACCAGTGGACGTAAATGCGGATTGAGCACCCAAAATGCAGTCATGTGATCATACAGGTGAACAGACCTCCGAATTTTGAATCTGGATTTTAAGTAGGCCCATCGTAAATTTAAACGGTCGCTAAGCAAAAACTACCTGTAATCCCATTGCACATGGGGGGGGGATTCTGCTGCATCTGGGATCCCGTTGATAGGATGGATGGCCAGATGTCGGCCAGAAAAGGAGGACAAGGGAAAGGAATGGGAAGAGGAAGAGGCGGAGTGGCCTGGGAGAGATGGAGGATGCAGCAATAGAAGTATTTCACACCCTTGGGAGAAAGGTCTTCTGTGTGGAGGGTGATCTTGCATAGGAATCTGAGCTTCTGAGTTTCAAATGAATGGCTGGTTTCAACCCTGCTGAATGAAAGGCATGCAAGTCCTTTCCCCTCCACCCAAGTTAGGTGGTTTCCTCTTTAGATTTCTACAGAGAGAAATTTGGCCCAGTACGAGCAAGAACACCAGAGGCTCTCTTAAAGAATTTATTGAGTATTTTGACCTCCATCATCATCGTGTTAAATTCATTTTACATCTAGAGATGAGTTAGTGAAATATGCATGGGCCACTAGATTAAAAAGGAACAGTATTGTTCAATTCATATCCAATTGGCACTTTGCAATAATTGCCAAGAGTGTCTAAACAACCCCTCAATGTGATTTGATGTTATTTTATTACCATCCTATTATTCTCTTTGCTAAACAGGCAGGCAGGTGGCGACTGCAGGTTTTTGCAAATGCTTACTGGGCAATATTCAATGTGGGATGTTTTATTTATTAGCATAAAGAGACACAATGGATTGTTGCTGATTAAAGGGATGATATGGCTGCCATAGTTGTCAAAAATATAGACTTAATTCAATAGAGAGGCGACAGTCCGTCTCCATGTTGATCTATGCTGAAGCCAACTGCATCTGAAAGCCGCATAAAGTCAGCATTGGCCTCTTAATTTTATGCTCCAGGGCATGATATAAAAAGGCTGAATTCTTACTAAGTGTCTGTAATTGCATGCTCCTAGCAATGAAAATACAAGCCAAATTTTTCAAAATTGGAAAGTGTTAATGTTTTTCCATTCTGGCCCATGTCCAGAGAAAATAAACACATAAACCAAAGCATTTTGTTTAAAAATAAAAGAAATAGAGAAAAAAGGCCAGCTCCTATCTGCATGATGGCAGATTAAGGACACTTAAGTTTAACTACATATTATTCTTTAGTTAGGCCAAGCAACAAATATTCATGCAACCTTTTTTTTTTTTGCTGAATTTGGACAATGGTGCAGTACTGTATTAAACTAGTGTAAAGATGGAAAAGGAGAAAGAGAGCAAATCAAAATAAGTTTCCATTATCCCCATTTGCAGGTGTCAATGATCAGCAGATCTAAAACTGAAAAATGTCAAATGGAAAAATTCATATACAGTATATTGGGAGCAAATTGATTCTATTTCACTTACTGGGAACTCTTTACTGCAAATAAGTTAACATACTAAACAGAAACAAAATATACAAAGAGGCAAAAATTGCCATCCACATCCTCAGTACTGAACATGATAGAACTTTAAGGAAAAAAAAATCGACATTTGGGATTCATGGTGGAAACACAGAACGATTCCATAACACATCAGACTCTGATAGAAAAAGATGGTATCTGAATAATAAGCATAAATGCTTATACTACTTTGTAAAAAAATCAACTTATTAACAAAAATATAGGCTAAGCGGTCAATTAAACATAGGCTAAGCATAGAATAGGCACAACTCAAGCACTCTAATAATAATCATAATAAAAAAAATTGGTGGGAACATATAGTTGAAAAAAGCAGTTGAAAACGAGCAGGTTAAAATAATGTGGGATTTCCAAATACTGACTGATAAAGTCTTGACTCATAACACACCAGATTTAACCGTGGTTGAAAAGAAGAAAGTGTGGATAATTGATGTGGCAATATCAGGAGATAGTAGAATAGCCATACCAAAAAATATTTGATGGCACTTATAAAAACTACTCATTGACAAAATTTCCATCTGTCAATTGCAAAAGGACACGTTGCTTGAATGTGACCATATATTATGCCAATACATTATGACATCCTAGGTTCTTGGGAAGAACTTGATGTGTATGAAGGACAACAACAACTAAAGAACTGGCAGATGTGACTTCACATTGTTTTTTTTTTTTTTTTTTTTATTGAAATTTTTCAAAAGTTTTACAAATAAAAATCCACCCCCCCCTCCCCAACCACCCCACCCCCCCCCGACTTCCCAGAACTGAATATAGGATTATTTAACAAATATTTTAAAAATAACATTTGCAATTTATAAAATAATTAATAATAATAATAAAAATCACAGTAATAATATATATAATAATAATATACATAACATAAACTTTAAAATGAATAATATATACTAAAAAAGAAAAAAAAATAAAAAGAGAAGAGAGAGAGAGAAAGAAGAAAGAAGAAAGTAGACGAAGAATAAAGCATATATATAAAAAAAAAATATATGAATAATAATACATAAAAAATGTATATATATAAAAAAGAAAAAGAAGAAAGAAAGAAAGAAAAAACAATCATTACAAATTATAAAAAGGCTAAATAATATTTTTCCATATCCAAATTATGTTGTATAAAATTTATCCATTTTTCCCATACCGCAAAAAATTTTTCTTGAGATTGCTCCTTTAAGAAAGCCGAAATCTTTGCCATTTCTGCCAAATACGAAACTTTATGAAACCATTCTTGTAAAGTAGGCAAAGATTCCTTCTTCCAATATTGTCCTATTAACAACCTAGCGGCTGTAATCAAATTTAACATCAATATAACCTCCTTAGCATCACAGTCAATAACAATACCTAGTAAAAATAATTGCGGAGTAAATTTTACCCTCCTTTTAAAAATTCTTTGAATATTCCACCATATCTTAATCCAAAAAGCTTTTATATGCTTACACGTCCACCAAATATGGTAATAGGTAGCATCCAAATATCCACATCTCCAGCATTTCGGCTGTAGATTAGGGTACATAATGGACATTTTCTTTGGGTCAAGGTGCCATCTATAAAACATCTTATAAAAATTCTCTCTTAAATTTTGCGCTTGTGTGAATTTAACATTTCTTATCCAAATAAGTTCCCAAGTATCCATTGAAATCGTTTCACCAATATTCTGTGCCCATTTAATCATACAATCTTTAACTAGTTCAAGTTCTGAATCTAATTCCACTAAAACCCCATAAACTCTCTTAATATGGGTTGGCCTTTGATCTCTTACTTGTTTTAAAAAAATTTCATCTTCTCTAAGCCAGCCCATTTTACAATCCATCTTCCATCTATCCACTATTTGTCTATATTGGAACCATGAATAAGTTAAGTTTTCATGTGTTAATTCTTCCAAAGATTTTAACTGCCAGTCTTGGCCATCCCATCTTAATAACTGTACGTAAGAGACCTTGTCCATATTTACCCCTTTCCTTATACCTTCTATGGCATGCCGAGGTATAGCCCATAATGGTATTTTGAAGTCACTTTTATAATACTTTCTCCACACTCTTAGCAAAGAGTTTCTTATAATATGAGACTTAAAAACCCAATCCACTTTTTTATTAAATATTAAATAGGCATGCCATCCAAAAAATAGGTCCCAGCCTTCCAAATGAAGTATTTCTGTATTTGTTAAATTCACCCAGTCGCTAATCAATGTCAATACTACAGCATCATAATACAATTTCATATTTGGTACCTTGAGTCCACCTCTCTCACGAAAATCTTGCATTATTTTAAGTTTCACCCTTGGTTTTTTCCCTGCCCAAACAAATTTATTAATACCTTTTTGCCATTCATCTAAATTACGTTCGTTCTTTAAGATAGGTAACATTTGGAACAAAAAAATAAACTTTGGCAGGACATTCATTTTAATAACTGCAATTCTGCCCATAAGGGATAACTGTAAATTATTCCAGTTTTTTAAATCCTTCTGTACCTCCATCCACAGCTTTTCATAATTATTTTTATACAATTTTACATTAGAAGCAGATAATGTAACCCCCAAATATTTTACCTTATCAACAATTTCAAAGTCTGTTAAGTTAACTAGAGCCTGTTTATCACCATTAGTCATGTTTTTAGCTAATATTTTGGTCTTATTATTATTAATTTTAAAGCCAGAAACACGTCCATATTGTTGAATCAATTGTAATAATTTCACCACCGAAGAAACAGGTTGAGACAAAGTAACAACCAAGTCATCTGCAAAGGCTCTTAATTTATATTCTTTTTTATTAATTTCTATTCCTTTTATTTCTTGAGACTCCCGAATTTTAATCAACAAAATTTCCAGTGTTAAAACAAACAATAACGGAGACAACGGGCATCCCTGTCTTGTTCCTTTTTCTATTACAAAAGCCTCTGACAAACCCCCATTTACAATAATTTGAGCAGTCTGTTTTTGATATATATTGGATAATACTTGTAATATATTTTGTCCAAAATTCATCTCCTTGATTAAACACAGCATAAACTGCCAATTCACTTGATCAAAGGCTTTTTCAGCATCCAAAAATATCAGGCCTGCAGAGACTTGGTTATTCTTTTCTAAATACTCTAATAAATTAATAATTTGTCTAACGTTATTCTTCATATACCTTCCAGTTATAAAACCCGATTACTTCACATTGTTGTGAACAACTAATAATACTAATGCAGCAACAGAGAGCAAATGCAAAGAAGCTGATAAAACAATGGACCACCTACTGTACTTAGCTGTTGCCAGGAGATTGCACAGAAAGACTACAAACAACAATACAGCAAAGTAGCAACAATGGTACCTTGTAATATCTGCAAGAAATACCACTTGCCTACAAGCAAGAACTGGTGGGACAAAGTAATAGAAAATGAAGAAGCTAAAGTGCTCTGGAACTTTAGAATTCCATCAGAAAAGCATTTGCCACATAATACCATAGGCTTAACAGTTGTCGATAAGAAAGATAAAGTCTGGATAGCAGACATTGCAATACCTAGAGAAAGTAGAAGGGAAGAAAAAGAACTGGAGAAAAATCACACAAATGAAAAGATCTGCAAATAGAAATAGAACAACTATGACAAAAGAAGGCAAAGGAAGTATCAATAGTACAGTAATAGCACTTTAGGTGCAATGGTGCACTTGATAACCATTGGCATTGACATCACTATCAGTCAGTTGCTAAAGGTAACTTTACTTAGAACAGTTTACATCCTGTGACAATAACTTTAATACCATTAAACAACACCAACTGCCCCATCTTTGGGAAGGACTCGATAGGTGGATAAAAATGCCAAATCGGGTCTAAACATCTGACTGACTGTGTGACCAGCCATAACAATAATCTTTTACTTGATTAAAACACCAGAAAAGACAGCAAGCCCTTTATGGTGCATTGATTTTTTAGGGGGGGGGACTTTTCTTTCTTTCTCCCTAATTCCTTAATGTCTCTCTTAAAATCTTTTAACCAAGGATGTGTTTTTGGTTTCCTTCACCTGAATTTACCATCCTCAGGTTTTAGGGAGCAGAAGGAATGCTGTTCTTTAGAAGACTTAAAAAAGATCAAGCTTGGCAGTACTGTAGCCTCAATCAGTCATACATCTTGCTAATAAAGTGATATACAGCAATATTGCTATTCAACAGTCTCCAGCAGTTCATTTGGCTCAGTTAATCTTCTCCTGTCCAAATCTTGCAATTGTATTACAACATGTTGATGAGACGGCTGGTGGACAAGACAGAAGAAGGAAAAACAGGCCTCAGAGAGATCGTTGCAATCTCCTGAACTTTTTTTTTCAGGAATCTGGTCCCACATTAAAAATGAATAAACATCACAATCGCCAGTGCTTGAGTTTTGCTCTAAGTGTTATCAATGAGAGACGGCAAAATCGCTTTTTCCAATGGATTCTAATGAAAAATTAATGTAGTAAGTAATAGAAAAAAAATTGCTCTACCTACTTTGTGAAGATAAGCATGTCTTTTCTAAGTGTCATTCAACCAAGAATGCAATATTAATAGCTGTATTATGGTTAAAGTTCCGGTGTCAGTTGCTACTCTGGTTCTTTGGACTTTCAGAAAAAGGCCATTTATGAGTTTGAGTTTGTGAAAAGGTTATAAATATTTCTTTTCATAGGTTATTTGGTCCCCCAAATATTGTTTCCCCCCCCCAAAAAAAATCCAGAGGAAATCATGGAGAAGAGAGATGGCAAGGATTCTTCCTTGACCAAGCAGGTGAAGTTGTAATGGTAGATTTTACTCCAGAGATTTAGCTGTGCTTTATTATTATTTTCATTCACAATCCATTAAGAAAAATTCTTCTGCAATTTTGCTGACAGGCTCCAATTGGATCCCATGCCCTAGTGACCAATCTGGATGGGAAACAATGCGGATATGGAAGTCTTTAGAAAATGATTTAATAGCAAGCCCCTATAGAGATGGTGGATTTATTAGGAGGCCAATTTTCTTTTCAAGCAAGGGTTGCAACTCTAGTTGCTGAGTAATCGTATATAAGTCTGCAGCTGTCACTCTGAACTGGCTGACGTAAATCTAGACCAGGGATGCTTCTCGATTGTGCAGCTCTTTTGGTGGTTTATTACTTCGTGCAACTTAAATTCATTATCTTCACAAGAAGAAACTAGATATTATGTTCTATCCCTCCTTCCAGACGATCTTTTTCCCTAATTCCATAGCTTTCTATCTGCAGGGGAAATGGGGGGGGGGGATAAAGAAGCATTCCACAAAATGTTCCCATTTATTAAGTGGTGGTGATGTCCAGATGTAGCTGAAGCACCTCAGTCAGAGATCTATTTTTGCAGGCCCATTCTCATTCACTTTTCCTCTATTGCCTCTGTTTGAACCCGTGTTGTTCTGCTCTATTCTTCAAAGAAAGCGGCAATAGAAATGTAATGTTAATCATTTTGTACTCTTGATGGCTTCATTGGACAATGAATCAGTTATATTGGATTGGGAAAGATACTGCTCAAATGCTATTAGCTCTGCCTCCATTACTGAGCTGGGATTTTATTCCTTATTTAAAGAACTCTGCTGCGCTGGAAATAAATACCCTTGGAAGGTCACCATGTTTTATCCGTCCCATGATTGCTTTATATATTGCATTCTAGGAATTAATGTTGCAGATTATACATCACAGAGGTGCTACTTTTTCTTTATTTATGTTTCATTAAAAAAAAAAACACCACCCCACCACAAACTGAATTGGGCTTTTGAGAATGCATAGTTTATGTACCTGTTCAAAAGCTTTATAGAAGGGTTATGTCGATAGGCTCTGATGGTGAAATGGGGGGAGGGTGAAGGTTAGGGTACATGGTGGGATCGTAGAGCAGGGCTTTTCAACCTTTTCACAGATTGTACAGTACCTCTTTTAGGACATGACAATATTCAAGTACCCCCAGTGCTTAGTCATCAAAAACGTGATGACTAAAAAAAAGGGGGGGGATTTGGGGCTTTACTGATTAGATTCATTTGTTGTTATAGAAATGGCTGGTTTATACTATTATGGAAAAGTAAAAAGTTGAAGTTCGATGTTAAGGCTTCCTTCTACTGCAACAGAGGAAGTCGGAAGTCAATGCCTTTTTTCTTTTCTTTTGACCTTCTCCTCCACACTTTCCTCCCCCTTTTCCTCCTCACTGTGTCCTACTATTTGCTTTTGTGTTTTTGTATTTTATTCTATAATCTAATAAAATGTTACAAACCATAAAAAAGGGGAAAAAGTACCAGTTTTCATTTCTTTGATGGCAGTTCCTTTGCTGAATCACTTTCCCTTTGCATTGACAAATGTATGACAAATTTATTCATATTTATTGATATGCACCACTACCTTGGTGGTCAGCTGGCTGGTTGGCCCTTCTTCCTCTCTCCCGGCCCTCTCTCTTCTTCCTCTTTGCCTGCTGGGCTCTCCTTCCACAGCTTCTTCTCTCCTGTCTCTTCGTCCTCCCTGCTTGCTGGGCTCTCCTTCCACAGCCTCTTCTCTGTCCCCTTCTTTTTCCTTGTCACCTTTTTTCCCCTTCTCTACCAAAACTCCTCCTTTTATATCCTCTCCTCTCTCCCCCTCTCATTTTCTCTTCGGTGCACCTCCAGCTGACTCCTCTCCTCAAGGCTGCACTTCTCTGTCTCTCTTTCTCCATCCCCTTTTCTTCCCCGTTGTCTTTTTCTCCCTTTCCCACCAAAACTTCCTCCTTTATATCCTTTCCTCTCTCTCCCTCCTCATTTTCTCTTCAGTGCACCCCCAGCTATGTGCTGCTTCCAGAAGTGCCAATCAGCTGGAGCCCGGTGCCGATCCTGGGGCATCTGCTAAGCCCTGACAGGCCTGCAGCTCCAGCTGACTCTCCCTCAGGCTTGTGTGGTGCTGCCATCGCTTCAGTTCATTCCCCTCCCCTGCTGCACTTGTCTAGAATGGTCGTGTACCACCTGCCAGGTGCCAAAGTACCACAGGTGGTATGCATACCACTGGTTGAAAAGCCCTGTCATAGAGGATAGGAATTGACTTCAAAATGTCCGGAGGGTACCAGTTTGGGTAGACTGCTCTAGCTATTCCTTTAACTCCATCTGGCATTCCTCCTTTCACAGAGTACATCTGAGCGACTGAGTTGAAGTGCTATCCATCCATCTTTGAGCTAGCAGAAAAGTCAATGCTGGCATTAATGTTCTACTCTGATCTCTAATTTACCACAGCAACAAGGCTGGCGAAGAGAACTGCTCTTATTTATTTATTGCAAATGCTGCCTCTTTAAAGAAGCATAGACTGTAATGAACTTGGCACATAAGTATGTTGTGCCAATAAGTAACAATGAAATGGCCATTTAGCATTATCATTTCTGTTTTGAAAAAGAAGGCAATGTTTTGGTTTACTAAAACAACAACAAAAACAACCGCACAATGAACATTTGATTGATTCACAACAATAAAGTTATTTATTTGCAAGAATGAAAAAGGAATGAAGCAATATTTTGGTTAGCGATGAAATGCACTGTCCTTTTGGAAATAAATTTTCATTTCTTGTTTATTTGAATTAATATTCATTTTTACTACCTGTGAAAATGCATAACTCACTAAATCATATTGATTATACTTTTCAGGTTGATAGATCAAGTATGATTTTTTTTCTCTGAGAAGATATTTGCATCCCTGAAAGATGTATCAACGGTAATAAGAAAATGCAGAGAGATATCTTGCTAAGCCTATTGACTATGCCTGAAATAATGGGATTGAATATAAAAGAGGAGGAGAAGATGAAGATCAAAAGATTTGTATTAACTGTACTACTATTTGAAAAAATAATAGGTTGCTTAGGTATCTTGATTATGGTTATCTATAGCATTTTATTTTTCTTTTTATAAAGGCAACTATTTGCATGCAAAAGAAAAGATAAAACAAGATTTATCCCAAAGAGCCAATATAACAGTATAGATGTGACACTATTCTCTTCTAAAATAAATGCTTTATTCGGAGTAATATTTTTGCTTAATGTAATGCCATTTTAAATACTTAATGTCATCTTGATGAAAGTACAGGCTTAGAATATGAAATTTATATTGGAGTTTTTTTTTTAAAAAAGAATTTGTTTTCTGCAAAGAAAGAAAAAGGAAGGAAGGAAGCAAGGAAGGAAAGAGAAAGAAAGGAAGGAAGGAAGGAAGGAAGGAAGGAAGGAAGGAAGGAAGGAAGGAAGGAAGGAAGAAAGGAAGATGAAAAGCAAGGCCTGGCCCAAAATATGTTAAGTTGCTCAAGGCACTGTACTAAGAGATATTCCAACCTCTACCCCACCCAGATCAAGGTGCATGGTATTCAAATTATGCTGGAACTGGAGGCAGAAAGTCCCACAAGCTCTTCTCTCCAAATATAATTAGAATAAAATGGATAGTGAAGGAATTACTGCTGTTGTCAGTCAAATAGCAGGATCAGGCTTATTTTCAGTTGCTTTTACTTCAAATTAATTGTGTGCTGTTTCAAATTATCCTGTCATTGTTTAGCAGTTAGTTTAATTTTGAGGGGAGGAGGAGGAAAGTAACTTAACTAAAAGAAAATGTCAATTTAGCCAGGCTTTGTAATACAGGATTGTTAGGATTATTGCATTGGATTCCCCACCAATTAGTGATCCTGGGGAATTCAGGACATGGCAGCTGATTTGCATAGGAAAAAAGGACTCTTATCCTCTGGCTGCCAGCCCGGACAGTGGCCAATAGGATTAGACTGGATAGCAAATCTGTGCTTTTTAATTTTACTGCTAGTTTATGGATTTTAGGAGAGCATTTTTTTTTAATTTTTATTTTTCATTTTTCCAATTTACAAAACATTAAACATTTTTTTAACAGTACTGTGTCATGTATCTCTTACAGTTATTTACATTTATTACTATACATTTTTAGGAGAGCATTTTTAAGCAACTTGGAAATAACCCTTAGAACATAAGGCTGATTCTCAATAATTTGTTCTAGATACAAAGTTTTTTCAGAACTTTAATTAGTGCTTTTACTACAAAATGTTAACACACCTTGGCAAAATTGAAAAAAAGTTGAAAAAAATCATGAGAAAAATGGAAAGAGCTTGATATGCATCTTTGGCACCCATCATTGAAACACAGTACAATACGATAGGTTAAGATTAAGGTCATTTACTGTTCTATTTCTCAATAATAAAATATTTGAAGTCAATGGTTTTGGAGATTCAAAATCTCTGAAGAGCTTTTATAGTAGTATAAAATTCTTTCCCCCTTTCTTTCTTTGACTCAAACAAGCAGGATTCTAGGTAATTATATTTACTGGGGAAAATAGTCTAGTTACACAACTCTTTATTCCTTATTCTATTTTCCTCTTGTCTTATCCCACAGCAGCAATTTTCAAGTTCAAAGAGAAAAAGAAATCATGATTAAATTTATACTATGACAGTAGGAAACTAGAAGAGCAACTCTAAGACAGAATTTGAAATAAATATACTGTTGGGTCAGGTCAAATTATCTAAATTCGCTTCAGTAGTATTTATTGCCACAATGGAATATATTTTTTAAAAGTTGTTTTTCTATTTAAAAAAATAGTGTGTTTTTTCCACAATCAACTTATATTCTTCCTTTAAGTTAAACATTTGAAGTGTTTTCTGTTTTAAGAACTGTGTGGTATGGCTGCTATTTAAATCAGGCTAGCTTCACTAGCGCCACCTGCTGTAATCCCAATTCAACAGAATTTCAGTAGGGCACAGGAAGGCATAGCAAAATCATACTGTAGATGTACTCTATAGCAGGGCTTTCAACCTTTTCACCCACTGTACCACTTTTAGGATATCCGAGTACCACCAGTCGCCTAGTGAGGTGTCAAAAATTTGATGACCCAAAAAAAAAAAAAGGAAAAAAGTGATAAAAGTAGTCCTCAACTTACAACAGTTCGCTTAATGACTGTTCGAAGTTACATTGGCACTGAAAAAGTGCCCCCCCCAAGCCACAGCCAAGCAAGACACCTGCCTGCCCACCAAACGGCGTTCTTCCTCCTGTTCAAGGTTTTCATTGTTGTGAGCATTTTTGTTGGGGATTGGCAGCAGAGCTGGGGTGGGGGTATTTGGTTTTTATTCCACCCATCTGCTGGGTGGTTACAGCAGGTTTTGGTCACTTCACATTACCCTGGACACTGTGACCGTCATAAATATGAATCAGTTGCCAAGCATCTGAATGTAAATCACAAGACCCTGGAGATGCTGCAACATTCCAGCTGATCGGCGCTTCTTCTGGGCTCAGCAGAAGTGCCAGGATCAGTGCCGGGCTCCAGCTGGAACCTGGCACTGATCCTGGGGCTTCCACTGAGCCTTGACAGCCCCGAAGAAGCGCCGATCAGCTGGAAAGCGGCACTGATCCTGGTGCTTCTGCTGAGCCCTGATAGCCCTGCAGCTCCAGCCTTGTGCAGTGCTACCACCGGTTCAGCTCATTCCCCTCCCCTACTACCACTTTTCTAGGATGGTCGCGTACCACCTGCCAGGTGCCAATGTACCACAGGTGGTACCAGTACCACTGGTTGAAAAGCCATGCTCTATAGAAATGAAAAAAAATGTTTTAAGGGGTGAGCTATTGTGGGATGGAGGGTGCACTAAATCAGTCTTAGTAGGCTGGATTCTAAGATTCTTCTACATCTTGGTGCCCTAATGATATTTATACAGTTAGCCTCTAGGTGGCAACCAATAGGTTTAAAGTAACAGTTTCTCGCCCCAAACCTCATTATCAGCTTGGAGACAGCCAGTCTGGCTTTCAATAACAGCAACTGTTAAACAATACAGCAGTGATTGCAAACCTTTTAGAGATGGAGTGTCCAAACTGCAACCCCAAACCCACTTATGCATCGTCAGGTGCTGGGTGGATATGGCCCATTGGCTGGGTGTGGCCCATTGGCTGGGTGTGGCTGCAGTGATAACGGCAGATTGGGTGGGACTAAAAAGTTAAATCAATCAATTCCAAGTTTGCAAGATCTTTTTTTTCCCGCAAGAAGTTGAAATTGACTGATTGATTGGACCTTTTTTTTTTTTTTTTGCACACAGTGGCAGGGGCCTAAAGTGAAAAGGTTTTATAAAACCCAGCTAAAGGCCTAAGACTGGGGCGACGGTGCGCGTGCCCACAGAGAGGGCTCTGAGTGCCACCTCTGGCACCCGTGCCATAGGTTCGCCACCACTGCAATACAGCAATGTAGGTCAGACATTAAGCAAGTGATTTAAAACAGTTGTGGCCAACACATTACAAGGTGACTTGGAGCAGCCTCAGGTAGGCCTCAAGTAGGCCGCAGGGGCCTATCAAACAGAAAAAGAACAGCACCTGAGGGTAAGCTGGGCATGGCAGATCCTGGGGATTACACATATGATTAGACTGCATTTATTTTAAATTTGCATCCTAGTGATGAGAGTTGGACACCCCCTCCCCAGCCCAAATAAGAAATAACCTAGGAACACCCCAACTAAACTGGGTCAACAGCAGCCTGAGGCTAAATGGCAAACACTTGACACACACAATGAGGAACCAGTTAGCAACAATCAGGACACAACAATAAAGTAATTAACACTTTTCAGGCAGGATTAGCAAGGAAATTTAACCAACAATAGTCACTGACCAACAAATCAGAAAAGGCAGATTCAAACTCACCAATCAAAAATGACAAATTTGGAAACCACAAAAAGGTATAAAACCTCTGTTTAAAAGATCATTCTGTCTAGCTAGCCGGGGACTCGAGCTGAATTGTCACTCAATGCTGATCCCCGAAATTAAACCTCTTTCTGGTAGCTGGCTTCACGATCTATTTCTTCCGCGCCGCACTGTCAAGGGGAATCCCGGCTGGAAGGACCGAACGGGGGAGTTCCTCCCAACAATCTGGCGACCTACGAAGGGACTTCCAGCTCACCCAGCCACCGGACCGGGCCCGGAAGAGTCATCACCCAGCCGGCAGCGGACACTTTGATCCGTGGGGAAGCCTCCTCGGACCCTGCCCGGTCGGCATCGGGTAGTAAAGGGAGTTTTTAAGTCTTATGCTCGAACAGCTACCAGGAAAGAGGGTAAGTGCCACCAAATTTAAATCTATTAGGTTAAAGGGTCTGGGGGAACGAAAGGAAGAATGCATGAGTGTGTATGAGGCATCCTCCTCTTAGAATCAGCTGGAGCTCGCTCCCTCCGTGTGCCCTCTAGCCGCACCCCGACCTGCTGCTAGCTCCAGTGGAGCCGTGACCGGCGGAATTCGGGAAAGCAAGGGGGGGCACCGGAGCGTGAGACCTTCTGGTGAGAGAGGAGGACCGAGCGGGCAGAGAAAGAGAGAAAAAACTCTATTCTGGGCAAGTTAGGACCCCTTCCATTAGTAAAAAACTTAAGCAGTAGCCCCAAAAAGGGAGTGACCGCCTACCTCTGAGAGCAGGTGGAGGTGCCCACGGACACTGGAGGTCCAGGTGTCCATAAACGGTGGGGTAAAGCCGGCTGGTCGAAGAGTAGCCTGTACCTTCTGAGGGAAACTGGAAGGTCTCTGCAGACCCCTTTTTGGTCTGAAAACGTGGAGGATCCCTCGGAGGAGCCCACGAACTCTGAGAGGGATCCAGAGAAGCTCCGTGAGTCCCCTTTTTTCCGGACTCACAAAATCGTGGTGGTAGGAAGAAGTCTCACAAGGAGGCTTCCGACGTGTAGTGCCCTTTAGCAGTCAGGAAATCCCGTTATAGAAACATGGGAGGTTCCAATTCAAGGGCAGATGTAGGTTTCCCGGTTGAAAGCTTGCTCGGGGCCTGGGACAGGAATCAGCTTCCTGTCCAGGCTGGGATGAAGAAGAAACAATTAAAGGAATTATGTAAGAAATGGGCTTTGCTTAAAGATGAAAATGGAAGACAAATTTGGCCCGATGGTGGTACTCTAGAAATCAAAACACAAAAGCACTTAGGTCAAGGATAGAACCAACCCAACTACCCTACTGGTATTGCTGGGCTGAACTATCCAGACAGAGAAACCCGGTTCAAGTCGCCTTGAACCCCCAGTCTCCCTTAGATCACGGCCCCCTTGTTGAACAGGCCCATACCTGGGCGACCGAGGGGCCAGACAGGACACATTTTAACCCACACCCCTTTCTCCCCGTCCGATTTGGTTGTTTGGAAAAAGGATACTGCCACCTTTCGTGCGGATCCCCAAACCGTTATAGAGACCATAAAGTCTATTGTAGACACTCACAATTGGATTTTGCTGCTTCTGGTCTTTCCTAGCCGCAGAAAGGATCTGTTTAATTGGCAGAACCTGGAAAGCATGGGAGTTGGCCAGAGCACAGAACCTTTTGTTAGGGAAAAGGGAGAGAATGTGTGAAAATGAAATGGAATGAGTGAATGAAAGAATTGGATTTGGGCAACTAGCTGGTAAGGCCCTGTAAGCAATGCAAAGTTAGGAAAGAAGTCTCACAAGGAGACTTCGACTGTGTAGTGTATGAAAGAAAGACTTTGCTTAGGGCCTTGCTGGGAAACCAATTTGGCTAAATAAAGGTACTTAAAAGGGAAAATAAGAAATAGTGATTCTCTCTCTCTCTCTCTCTCTCTATGCAACCACATGGTATGTTTAAAATGTGTGCCTTCCCTAACTTGAGTTATCTGAAATTTATGGTGGGAATGACTAGGATGTGTAAAACTAAGACTTCTGTTCTCTTGTCTTTGTGTATATATGTTTGTCAAAGTCTGTGCGTGAGAGGTAAATGTGACTGTTAACTGTTTCAAATCCAAAGGAAAAAGAATTTTAAATTCTGCTAGAAATTCTGCTTAAAATAAGCCACAAAAAGGAAATACCTCACTTTGTTTGTCTGGCCAACAAACAGAGTGAAGAAAAAAAAAATTGTGTTTGTTTGTTTGTTTTCCTCTTTCTCTCTGTGTACGCTCAAGAACAGCCTTAAGTTACTAGGAGGGATTGTTTTAAGTTTATCTGTTGGAAAAGTTTCACTTGCATTTACTGTATGTGTTTTATCTATCCTTTTCCTGAAAAATGTGTGTCTATCTACAAGAGCATTTTGAAGTTCAAGTCTGATTGTGTGGGGAAATAATTTTCTTAAGTTACTTTTCTTATCCTATCACTTACTGGTGAAACTACTATGAAGCTTTCCGAAACATAAGCATTTCTCAATCTCTAAAATGATGTGGTCTATTTTAGAATAAATGTTCTCCTACCTCTGGAAAGTTGCACACCTTAAAATATTAGGCTTTTAAAATTATTTGGAGTTTTCAGCATTCTCAAGCTGCCTAGCATTTTTTTTTCTCCTCTTCCTTTCAAGTTGCAAGTTCTTGTCCATAATATGTTGCAAATGGTCAAGTTCAAAGGTGAAACATTTCATTTTGTTGTTCCCCATTTGTCCATGTTTAATAACTGCAGTATTAATGACCTTTTCAAACTGCCTGCAAGCTACCCCCCTTCCAATTCTTTTCCTGTCCTTTGTTCTCCATACCTTTTGTCTTCCTCTCCTGGGAGAGTCCATCCAGAAAGGGGGGAGACCTTGTTCTTGTATCTTTCAGCCCTGAAACCCTCTCCCAAGCCTTTGGAAGCAGAACACACAGACCCAGATGCTGCCTCCATCCATTTGAGCCATGGAATTGAGTTTTGAATCCAGCCATCCACTAAAAAGCCACCATGCAGTCTAAGTTGAACATCTTCCCAAGTCCTACCATTTCCCCAGATGCCTGTGAGAGCTGCAGAAGGAAAGATTCCTGGTGCCATGTGAAGCCTCAGAAGAGAAAATAAGACTGTGGGGGGAGGGTGGAAACTCATTGTAAACTTTTCTTTCTTGCCCCATTTGTATTGTAACAAGGCAGTTGAATGTATTAATGGAGAGATGGCATTTAGGAATAGGTGGCAGAACAAGTACTGAACACCTTGGACTTCTATCTGGTGGGAGGGAAAATTGATCCAAAATGTTTGTATTGACTATTTTGTAAAAGTAGCTGCACATACATGCACACACACAGAGACACCATTCAGAATCACACTTGAGTCTATCCCCTCCACCTACCTTTAGTAAAGTTCCCCCCAGGTTGATTTTTGCTCTATTGCACCAAAGCTTTGTGGGACCAACTTCCAACAGATTCCAAGGGGGAGGGAACTAGGCCCCCTCAGGTGATTTACAATTCATATGCCCTGACTAAGGAAGCAATAGGAAAAATCCCAAACTTATGCCCTGAATATTTTGCACTGTTGAGATCAGATTGGGATTCCTAGAACTCATTATGTGCAATTTAAAGAAAATTTAATAGCCTGGCAGTTGGGCATTACAAACCTGGATGCACTGAATTAAGAGCTAAGGCAGGAAACAACCCTTGAAACTGGGCAGCCAGTGGTCATGTACTAAGGAGAACCATGGCTGTGAAGAATTTTGGGGGGTATGCAAACCTGACTGGAAGCTAAAGGTGACATCCAACATTTAAGAGAACTAGCACAAAACATTGGGCACAACCAGTCATCCTGGGACCTTTCCTGGCTCTTTTCATGGTTACCAGACTTCCATTGGTTGAAAATTCTTATTGGTAGTATAATCACAGTCATAATAGGTGGAGCCCTCCTTTGTTGCCTATGCCAATTAATTCCTTTAGGGTTAAAATGCCTAAAGGTCTGCACAACCCCCATCAGAAGCAAAGGACAGAGCAAGAAAACATCTCTCATGATGTGCCAAATTGATCACCACTACCGTATATATGAACCAGTTGGGCTAATCACTGATACTCCAGTGATAGCCCAAAATGGGGGAATTGATGAGAGTTGGACACCCCCTCCCCAGCCCAACTAAGAAATAACCTAGGAACACCCCAACTAAACTGGGTCAACAGCAGCCTGAAGCTAAATGGCAAACACTTGACACACACAATGAGGAACCAGTTAGCAACAATCAGGACACAACAATAAAGTAATTAACACTTTTCAGGCAGGATTAGCAAGGAAATTTAACCAACAATAGTCACTGACCAACAAATCAGAAAAGGCAGATTCAAACTCACCAATCAAAAATGACAAATTTGGAAACCACAAAAGGTATAAAACCTCTGTTTAAAAGATCATTCTATCTAGCTAGCCGGGGACTCGAGCTGAATTGTCACTCAACGCTGATCCCCGAAATTAAACCTCTTTCTGGTAGCTGGCTTCACGATCTATTTCTTCTGCGCCGCACTGTCAAGGGGAATCCCGGCTGGAAGGACCGAACGGGGGAGTTCCTCCCAACACTAGGATGTGACATTTTTCCTACAATTTGCAGTCCTTTCATATCCAAGAGCTTCTTAGGGGGGCAGAGATGGCCCAATATTGCTGCTGTTCTTCAAATGTTAATACGGCCGTCGCACTTCCATTCCAGATCCGTTTCTTTCAGGCCACTATTTTATTGTCTCCATTATGGATTCTGAGGTTCTTCATAACTTCTGCATATGGAGCACCAGACTGCATCACATGGTTTGGAAAAGGGGGCCACCAAGACTGTGAGTTTGACATGCCTGGCCTAGAAGCAGGTACTCACAGTGCTTCTACAATTCATTCTCATATATTTGTTCCAAGGCTGTGAGTAGCTGGTTGCAGTCAAATTATCAGCCTGGGACGAGGGTCCTAAGGGCTGGGGCACTGTTGCTGGATATATTGGTCCTTCAGTGGAGCCAATGCTCCTCTGCATTATGCTGTTAGATTTTGTAAGGCTGCTGCTGTCATTTTCAGCTTCTCCAATGCCTCTAAAAGAGTTTGCTCATGAGAAATCATTGGAGCAGGGCCTTTTCTACTTTACTACTTCATCCAAAAGGAGGGTTTTATATCTGCACTCCAAGGATATTCTGGATTCTATATTGCCTACAAATTGGAGCTGCAGAAAACTGGCTTTATGAACTCTTTGTTTTTCCTAGCTATTCCTTGAAAATATTCCTCTATGCTGGAATAAAGATTGGAGCCTGATATAAAGTCAGATAGCATGAGTTATTCTGAGGTGGACTCAGCCAAAATCTGTGGAGCTCCTTCTAGGACTGGCCTCCCCCTTCATGATATCCAGATCATCACCTCAACAAAGCATTAGATCATACCCCATCATTTACCTTTTATCTTTTTATGATTCTTGGTTGAGAGATGAGAACTGTTCTTGAAGAGCTGAGTACTCTGACATAGATCTAGTTCAGTATGTCCAAACTATGGGATGAAGGTCTGCATAGCAATTTCTGTATGTCTTCAACTTCTGATAAGGAATCACCCTGTAGTGCAGAGTAGTCCAGTTTGCTCTTCATATAATGCAACAACACCGCAGACCACCATTTTCCAGCATGAGATGAAAACAGAGTCTAGAGAAAAGAATTATAGTGAGAAATGAAGGGGGAGGATAAACCACATCACCCTTTCCTCATCATCTATCAATTCAAGCTTTTCCCCAAACATGCTTCTGTTTTTCTCCTGTAGAAAAAGTGGACAAAATGCATTCATCCTGAAATATAAAATGTGTATTTCTACTATATATTTATCTATTGACCTGATTTTTTTGAGTTTACATAAAACTTTGAACCACGTGCTAACTATATGTGTTAGGCTTATGGTGGCCACAGATGATTGGACCATTTGATACATTATATGAATGCAGCCTAAGTTTGGGTTGTGGAATTTTGTTGGATTCAGCATTATCTATAACAGGAGATTGATGAGACAGCCTGTGTCACAATCTTGAAGTTTAACACATCTTGTCACTTTTGACTCCAAAATGGAATTCTGCAGTCCATATATATTTTCCTGCCTTCTTCCCACTATTGCACGTACCAGGGAACCCAGTTAGGAATAGCCTTACTGTGGTTTAATCCTATTATCATATCCTGCTTCCCAGGTGATGGGGCTAATGACTCCTAGAGTTTGACTGGGGTGTGCAGATCTTTTCTTTTGTCTTCTTGATTGCTCTGGCTTCAATTCTCTGATGGTTTTACATCTGCATTTGTATGGGGCTAGCTCTTGCTTGGGGCAGAGAGATAGATTTGGGGCCAGGTTTGTTTTTAAAAAGTCCTTTTGAGGAAAAATATATTTTTCTGCCCTTTTTAATATTTCCTTCTCTGGGCTAACTTCCCTCACTACACTTTAAAAAGTACTGGCCTAGAGCCCTAGACTGTTCTGAAATAATACTTGGCACGAAGAAGGCGAGACCGGAAATGCAAATAACGTTTTGAGATTGACGTATTTATGACCCAAAGCCCAGAAATACAAGACAAAAAAACACAATTTTCTGTATATGGAGATTAAGCCCGCGAATACAAGACTTTCTATAGTCTAAGAAAGGGGTCAGCAACCTTGGTTCTTTTATGACTCGTGGACTTCAACTCCCAGCATGGCTCAGGAATTCTGGGAGTTGAAGTCCACGAGTCATAAAAGAGCCAAGGTTGCCTACCTCTGGTCTAACGCGCAAGGGGAGCAAAGACAGGCGCTCTAGAATCCTCCCAGAATTCCGGATTCCAAACCATCGCGATTCATCTTCGAAGAGCGCCTGCGCACCCCGGCGTACCCAAGCCCCCCCTCCCTTTCCAACCGCGTGGAGCCACTCTGATCACATGGTGAGGCGGCCCAGCGTAAAATCGCGGCTGCTGAGTCGCCCAACGGTAATCGACTCCTCTCGCGAGAATTGCGACTTCATATAGTTGGGAGGGGGGGCCAAACGGCGGGTTCTTTCCCAGAGGTCGCTGGTGTGTTCGGGGCGTTGGAGTCATCGTCCTCGAGTCTTTCCCCCCCCACCCTCCTTTTTATCTCGAATCTTCGGCAGCCGAGGCCGGTGCTTGAAAGCGCGCAAGCAGCATGGAGGACAGCGATATGGATAACATGGGCTCCCTGCGTCCGCAGACCTTCCTTTTCGGTAATAGATCGGCAGGCAGTGCTCTTCCTCCGCCGTCTCCCTTCTGCGCCCTCTTCCGCGGCAGGGCAGGGCCGGCCGGGGCGGGAAGGCTGCTTCGCTGGGCCTTCGCACGTGGCCGGGGTTTGGTGGGCGGAGGCGGCCGCTTTCGCCGGGAGCAAACGGCGTGCGGGCCGGGGAGAAATGCTGAATTTTCGCGGGCCACCGCTTTGGCCCGACCCCTCCCCCTGAAGTGCTGCTGCTGCTGCTTTCCTCGCCACGTGGTCGACGTAGGCCTCTTTTCTCTGCGGTTTTATCGCAGCGCCTTTTCCATTTTTATTTTTTTAAACGATGCATTTGGTTTTTGTTAATGCGACACGCCAAGCCATGGTTTGCTGGCTGAATTCCATTTTATGAGCCCAGCTTTTGTGCAAATCCGTACAGGGTTTATTAAAACCAGATAGTGGCGCAGTAGGAGAATTTACTCGCATCGATCGTGCCTCTGATACGGTCGTTTGAAACAAAAGCTTTGACCCTGCCGAAAAAAAATTGGCCCAAGGAGCGATTGACTGGGGAATAGCAAGAAATGGTCTCGCCGCTGCCAGTATTGTATTGGGAACAGGGCAGGGAAAGAAAGATGGGTGGCCATGTGCTTCCGTAGGTAGGGCGTGATGCATCTTGCAAACGGTAGATGGCAACGTCGTTTTTATGGCCTACAGGCAGAATAAGAAACTGCTACCTGAATAACGGCTGCTACCTGAAAATTCTCAAAACGGTTGTACTAAATAACTTGGCATTACGCACGATTAATTCCCCCATTTCTGGCATTTGTGGCCATGGCCCCAGGCTTGGGGAAACATTTCTGTAAAACACTTTTGTATGAGGTAGATGTAATTATATAAGTGTTGTATTTTGGTCTGAAATGGAATTGCATTTCCTTTTGAATAATTAAATGGTCACAACGTGTTTCTGCAGGCTGTGAACTGAAGGGAGATAAGCCATACCACTTTAAGGTGAACGATGAAGAAAACGAACATCAACTTTCTCTAAGAACAGTAGGTTGTTTTTTTTTCCCCTTAGAAATTTCTCAGTTGTGAATCATAAGACATATTTGACACTTACAGACTATAACTGCTATTTGGACATACTTTGTGGTTCCTTAAAATGCTCTTAATTGTGCAAAGTATCTTCAGGTGTGCATAATCGGCAATTAGTTGCTGAATATGCAAGCTAGTTATGGTAGCATGTGCCCAGTTGATATATACTGCTCAAAAAAATAAAGGGAACACAAACGTATAGGATCCTATATGTTTGTGTTCCCTTTATTTTTTTGAGCAGTATATTTGATTCTGGATAAATAATGAAGCTACATTTTTTCCCCACTTGTGATTACTGTAGAAGGTACTTGAGAGGTAAAGGAATCAACATCTCAAACATTGTATTTTGTAATGCAGGTTAGTTTAGGAGTTGGTGCTAAAGATGACTTGCATGTTGTTGAAGCAGAAGCATTGGACTATGAAGGCAACCAGATAAAAGTGACACTGGCATCCTTGAAGATGTCGGTTCAGCCTACGGTAAGAACATTTCTTGTTTAGTAAAATGAGTACCGTATATGCCGGCGTACAAGGCAACCCGGCGTATAAGACAACCCCCGTCTTTATCGCCAGGCCGCATTCCTAGAACATCGTCTTATACACCGGAAACTACCAGTATTTACGGCGTATAAGATGACCTCGGTCTTTGGCGCCGATTTCAGCGCTCGCGGAAGTCGCCTTATACGCCAGCATTTACGGTAACAAGAATTACAAACATGGTAAATTGCCGTTTTTGGCACTGGTTCCACTCTTACTACTATCGGAACTTTGGATATCAAAATATGAGTATCGTTGTACGTACTTAATTGATTTTTTAATAGCTATACAAATATTTACATCAGTGGTTCTCAACCTTTCTAATACCGTGACCCCATAATACAGTTCCCCATGTTGTGGTGACCCCCAAGTGGGTGTGGCCATCAATAAGAGGGAGTAGGACAGCTAGGGAAAAAGGGAAAAAATGGCGGACAGTGTGGTTTGGCGACCCCCGTGAAATGGTCATTCGACCCCAAATGGGGT
Organism: Crotalus tigris; assembly: GCF_016545835.1. Lineage (NCBI taxonomy): Eukaryota > Metazoa > Chordata > Lepidosauria > Squamata > Viperidae > Crotalus > Crotalus tigris. The sequence goes on from NW_024100565.1 coordinate 642,898, forward strand.
CCCGACCCACAGGTTGAGAACCACTGATTTACATAATAAAAATTCACAGTTTTGTTTACAAACCAGCTAATAGAATGCAGAAACCATTAAAATATCTGATTTTTTAAAGCATTTGTGGATCCTAGAAGAAAATTCCTAATCTTACTGTTTAACTGCTCCCCAATCTGATTGTTTGTTACTGCAATCACTTTTCCCACTGAGATCATATAGGTCACAGCTTCAATTGAGGAAGGAAGTTGGATATTTACCTTCCTCCTTTGGTTATGTCAACTGATTTGCTTTCCCTTTAGCGTTATCAACTGGATTCACTGTATAAAACCACCCTTGCCAGTTATCCTAGTTTGGAGGATTATGTGTGCCTGCTATTCCACAAACAAGAGGACAAATAAGACTTGGGGATGGAAGGAAACCTCTCATGTTAGTACATAGTAGGCTGTCTTGAAATGTACCCCAAAAGTTATGCAAGTAATTACAGGCCTGCATCTATTTAACTTTTTCCCAGATTCAAAGTCTGTGCTCAAAAGATACGGATTTTTTAAGGATGTAGAAAGCACTTATTGTACCATGAGTGCTACATTATTTTATTTATATTTTATTTCTGAAAATGAATATGCTTTTTAGATTCCTATAAATTGATAACGCTGAGAATGCAGTTTTTCTTTTAAAAAAACTAACTGGCCTTTTAATAGAGAAGGGTCTCACTTAATAGACAATCACTTTCAACACATGTTAAAAAGAATTTTTCACCTGCTTTGACTCAACATTTCACATGTGATTACAATGCTTAGTGTTGCAACCTTTGGTAACAAGATGGGGTATTTATTAAAGGAGAATATGAACACAACCCTTACTGGGACTCCTTCCCCTAATTTTTACCATGCTTACTATTTTCATTCTCTGGGTTAGAGCATCTCCCTGAGAAACTAAAGAAGTCTCTTCCATGATCCCAATTCTTCACTAAGGCTTTGTTTTAATGACTTAAGGTTGTGAGGCAGGAATTTTCCACATAAGAATTGTTACTCGTTTGTTTATTCAGCTGCACCTCACATTTCTCTAGTATCTTTTTCACCTGATCCTCCTTGGAATGCATATGTGATATGCTTGCCATTGGAGAATATCTTCTTAAGCATTGTATGCCTTTGTCTTAATGAGCTGATTCTAGCCTTTTTTTTTTTTTAGAAAGATCTTTTAAATTTTGTCAGGCTGGTCAACTACCAAGCTTAGCCATAATTCATAGACTACAACTTGAAACTCTGGGGAGCACAAGCAAAACATTGTGTATAGTGGCACAATCATTAGAATATTACATACCTGTGTGGAGAAGAAGTCATACCAATAAAATTGATCTTCACCTTAATGACACAATGAGAATATCCCAAACCCTGAAATCCACATAGCTCTCATGGCTCCATGTTCTTTCTAACATTGCCCCTCCTGATCTCAGGCGACAACAGACTGTCAGGAGTGGAATACTGATACATAAAATATTAGATTCTCTGTCTCTCACCATTAAAGTCTAGGAAACCAATTTGTGATGACATACAGCAATCTTACCATCTACATAAAGAATGGCCATTAAAATGGGTGACTTTTAAGAACCATAACCTAACAGACCACACATATCCAATAAAACCACTCCCAGGAATGCAGTTGCCCTAAAAATATGGAGTCGCCTGAATAGAATCAGAACAGGCTAATCTGGAACAAGGCAGAGCTCTTTCATTGGAGAATGGCTGAGAGCCAGCAATGCAATAATACATACAATAATCTCAGGAAATTTCAAGGCACCTAGGATGATCTCATTTCAATCACATTAGAAGCAGTTAGACGATTTTCATTGTGACTATATGATGTATTATGGTAATTTTATTATGGCTTTATCTTAATATTTTATCTTGCATATTGTATTGTCCACATGCCATATATGCATGCATACATACATACATACATATATATTTGCTGATTTTTTATTTAACTTACATTGGTACATCACTGATTGCATAACCTCTGTAGATGCCATACACTAAATAGATTACAACTCCTGCATCAAAGTTAGTAATGCAGAAGTAATTTCAGTTCTTTCTAGTTTACATTGGAAATGTTACTTTGTTACAATCAAATCTCTGTTGCTAAGGATATTGGATTCCAATATTTTGCGGAATGGGTAGCTTGATGTTAGGCAAGCAACAGGAAGACACAGGTTTTAATTCATCCTTGGTAAGTCCTGTAAGGAAAGTAATTCAAATGCTGTTTTTAAGCAGGAATAACTAACTATAGAAGCTATAGCTTTAAAATTATTTTCTTCAGCAGAGCCGGTAAACAAAGTCAGATTCTTCTCATGCCAATAAATATTGATGAGTATCTTTTTTATCTAATGAACAAGTACATAGCAGAGTTACATATCTGGCAAGCTCTACCACCAGTGCTCAGCAAATGAAGGCAGTGTAGTATTGATACTAAGCATAGAGTTTGAATCCTCAAGATGTAAGCACTATCCATATCAAGCTCAATTAAAGCAACATATGCTTTGCAGTTCACAAAATATGATTGGGAAGACTTACATAAATATACAAAGAACTGGGCAGAAATATATATTTGCGTTTAAGGTACTAAAAGTCTAGCAAAATTAGGTCCTTCATGTCATGAATTGGAAGTGATTGATAATTGGTTCTCTATATCCCCTTGAGTTCTAGTTATTGAAAGGCAAACAATTATGGGCGCTATTCATAGGTTTTGATTGAGTTGTGGCATTTGAGTAGTTTAGTATGACTATACACTTAAATGACTGCTGTTCTGCATTTTCCTGTTCTGTCAGTACTGGGTGAAAGAGCCAGGTTTGGAAAAAGCTTGAAACTGTTTGGAAAAAAAAAACACACCTCACATTTTTACAACCCTGTAATTTGACTTGAAAGGATCTTTTATGGCAAACTTGTTTTACTCCAGTTTGTGTTATTTTTTTTTCCAATGTACTTGGTTTGAATAGTGCAATACAGATATTTTTGAGTACATTTTTGTATTTAAAATGAAACTGTTAGGTAATACATGCAGCCTAAGGAACAAAAGCTTGGGGACCAGGTATCATATTCTAAAGTAAGGATGCTGATACCAAGAATACCATTCTCTGGATTTCAACCTTCTGGTAATTAGATAGGAGAGCCCCTAGAGCACCCTTCCCTGCTAGGCCATATAGGGTGGGAAGATGCAACCTGGAGAAAACAATATCAAAGGAACAAATCTGTGGAGTAAGTAATCCCCAGCACCTTGAATTTTGCCCAGAACCTTACTGGTAGCTCATGAAATACATACGTTATTCTCTGAACTGGCTAGGGTGCCTAATAGTAGGTAGCTGCATTTTGGGTCTCGGCACCCTCAAGGGCAAGTATCCGGAGTTAGTGTGTTTTACATTTCTTTCCGTTTTTTGGGAAAAATATCCCTTTTTGTCTTTCCCTAGTTAGCTAGCTTAATCTTTGAGCAAAGGATCCCTTTTTGGATTGCAGTCTTTAGCTTTATTTGAAAACAATAGCATTCTCTTTCAGCCTGGTTTGGTTTGAGTTCTAGTTAATGATGTCTCTGCCTGTCACGGTTTTGTTTTTGTTCTTTTCCATTTCAGCAGAACTTTCTATTTTTCTTTTAAGGTTTCATTAGGTGGCTTTGAAATTACACCTCCAGTAATTCTGAGATTGAAAAGTGGTTTGGGGCCAGTTTATGTCAGTGGACAACACCTTGTAGGTATGAACTTTTATAATCTGTGTTTTAATTTTGGGTTGTTACTTCCATTCAGTTTGCTAAAGTAAATTTAGTTACGCTTTTGTCTTTGTAGTTGGAAAATATTGTCTGGTTTACTCTGTCTTCTGTAATAGCTTTAGAGGAAGAACCAGAATCTGAAGATGAAGAGGATAAACTACAGCAAAATATGGCAAAAAGACCTGCAGGTGTGACTTTAACTAAAGTTCCCTTGGTAAGCATCTAACGGAATGTGTTTTTTTGACCTGCAGGATATTAGGAATACAGGTAGTCCTTGACATAACTATAATTGAGCCCAAAATTTCTGTTAAGTGACATATCTATTAAGTGTATTTTATCCCATTTTATGACCTTTCTTGCCACAGTTAAATTAACATGGTTGTTAAGTGAATCTGGCTTCCTAATTGACATTGTCAGAGTTGTAAAAGGCAATCACATGACCCCAGGACACTGCACCATCATAAACATGAGTCAGTTGTCAAGCATCTGAATGTAAATCACATGACCATGGAGATGCTGCAGTGAAAAAACTATTGTAAGTTGAGGATTATCTGTATGCCTGTGCTGTAAATTTACCCACAAATTTAGTTCGTAGAAGAAAATACTTTTTGCGAATCAACCTTATGAATAAAACTGAATTTTCTGAATACAAGTGCTTCTAGTAATATGAAATGTGAAAGAAACAGATTAACGATTTTTGTAATTTGATTGACATCCTGAATAGTTTTTAATTTATTTTTATTCATAAAATTAGTATTGAAGATGGTATGCGTGTTCCCCTAAATTACATTTGTTCTTTCAAAGAAAAAAGCAAGGCTGGCAGGCAAGGATGATGACGATGAAGATGATGATGACGATGACGATGAAGAAGAAGAGTATGTTGCATTTCAGTAAACTGTTGTGTTTAAATAAATAGCCTGGGCGGGAAATATGTTTTGGGTATATATTTTAGAGACTATAATTTTTTTAAATAGTGCCTCTGTTACATACCTGAATTTTATCTTTGGTTAAATAATGGGTGGAAGTATGACTTTATCAGAGAGTCTAACTTTTAATGTACTTAACATTAAGGAAATCGTCACACAACTAGGCCTTTTGTGAAACTTCCATTAGACTAGGATACTACATTCTTTTGTTCCTATTAATTTGTTTTTCTTTAGCTTGTTCCAGTAGGACCATCTGTTGGGATAGGGGTCAAAGAAGTCAAGATGGTGGGCAAAGCCATGAGATCAAGAGTTGCTACTCTTAATACACACAAAGAAAAGGGACAGCTGTATCTTAGCTCCCTCACTTACCCCCTACTTGATCCAATGTAAAATTGGTTACAGAATATCAAATTTATTAGATAATAGGCTTTAGGAATTTACATGAACTGAATTTTGATTGTAGTGATGATGAAGACGAGGACGAAGATGATGAAGATAAGACTCCACAGAAAAAAGTAAGTTATTTTTGCTCAAAGTGCTTCATTCTGAGATGAAAGTAGACTTACGATATACATAACAGATTGAGTTTAAAGGATGCAAAGGAGATGAATGTTTCCTGTGTTGAATATTTTTATTTTTTATTTTAAAAACATTTTGGGTGGACAGCCTGCATCATTGCAGTCTCAACATTTTATGCACTTTGTTGCTTCTAACTCCGAAATTGGGATTCTGTAGTCCATATGCAAAGCATTATTTTCCTGTCTTCTCCCTGCTATTCTCTGTACCAGTGGACCCAGTTAAGAGTAGCTTTTTTGTCTCCTCTTTTCCCAGAAAATACATTTGCTTTTTCTATTTTATGCCTTCCCACATTACATTGCTTACTGAATGGTAAGGTACTACTCTGAATAGATTCCAGCAAACTTACGGAAGTCAATATTGATACCATTTCAGCTGGCACAGTGGGATATTTCTTTTATCTTTTTCCTATATGCTTGACTTTCTGTGAAGAAAAACTGCACCTGGCTGCACTCAAAAAGAGGTTAAAAAAGATGTGGGCTGGAAGAACAATTTGAATTGTAAGGAAGAAAGAGGAAAGTGTTTCTCTTGTCAGGTCTTAAAAGATTTTCTTTTAAGGATCAGACAGAAACACCTTCCTATTTCTATTACAAGTTGAAAAGTGAAAAAGGATGGCAACTGAGCTGTTTCAGGTTGCTTTTGTTTAAAGAAGTGCCTGGAATAAATTCTAAAAGAATGTTTTCGAGTTAAGAAATGTAAAGTAAATTTTCCTGCATTTGGTTCAATTAATAGTTCATTACAGAGTGAAATAATTATAAATGTTTCTGGAGGCAGCATGACTAGGTGGATCTGTGAACAGTGAACATGGACAATAGCATAGGCTGTTGTAAGTTGTAGTGCAAAATGCATGGTAAATAATAGTTGGTTTATTCTCTTTCTTGAGTGTCTATATTAAAATGAGGCTGCTAACATTTGTTCTTTTAGCCTGCCAGAGATTCTTTTGTGAAGAAAACACCAAAATCAAAACAGAATGGAAAAGATTCTAAATTGGCAACACCAAAGTTGACAACATCCAAATTGAAAGTGAGTATATAGATTAATTTTCATCATTGGCTATTATAAATTAGGAAAATTGGAAGTTGTGCTAATCTAGGTTTCTAATATCTGATTGAATTATAATACTAGTATATGATAGGAGTTAAAATAATAATTTGTATGTATTGATGAATTGCCAAGTGGATGGTTACACAGCTTTTTCATGCAAACCTTTGAGGGATTAATCTATAGTGCAGAGACTTTTAAGTTACACCCTAAACCAGGGGTCCCGAACCTCGGCCATGGGCCAGTACTGGGCTGCATAAGCAGTAGGCGAATGAGCAAAGCTTTATCTGGCATGTGTGGGATCTAGGTTGCAAATGAAACCATTCCTCACCTCCCAGCCCAGTCCATGGAAAAATTGTCTTCCATAAAATTGGTCCATGGTGCCAGAAAGGTTGGGGACCGCTGCCCTAAATGTTCATTCTGAGGCAAAAAAGATACCCCTTCAGAACAAATGTTATTAGTTGTAAACTACTTAGTATTTGATAAATGCCTCTCATCCCTCCACAGGGAAAACATCTTAAAAAAACAACAACAGAATGCTCAAGAGATTCTCTCCCTGTCAGTTGTCACAAAATAAAAGATAATAATTGGAAGAGGTACAGGTAGACCTTGCTTAATAACTGCCGTGTTTTACCAACTGTTCAAAACTTATAATGGTGCTGAAAAGGAGACTATGACTGATTCTCACAGCATCCCTAAAGTCACATGATCACCATTTGCATACTTTGTAGCTGGTTTCCGACAAGCAGAGTCAGTGAAGAAGCTAGCAGTAAAATCACATGTCATAGTCATGTGATGTCTTGCTTAATGACTGGGTGTTTTGCTTAGTGATGGTTTAGTGTGGTTAAATGACAATGGAAGAGATGCAAATCTGGCATGGCCACGTGTTTTGCTTAACCATCATGTTGCTTAGCATCAGTTGCCAATCCCAATTGTGATAATTAATGAACTGGCTGAAACAGCACAGAAGTTCGAATAAATGAAAGTAAAATGAGGTGCAAAGTCAAAGAGTTCTGAGTGTCTGTATCCTTGTACAATCATCTGCAGTCTTGGCTCCCAAAGAATGAACACATCATCCATCATCCTTGCAGAAGTCAGTGGAAGAAGCAATATATTCTATACTGTGGATAAAATAACCAGTGAAAAAGTGACAATGACAAATGCTAAATAGTATTGGATATTATTTGTGATGAATTTTTTACATCCATCTACTAAAGCCAAGTTAAAAAAAATTTAAAGACATGTTTACAGACATAAAAGAAACATTTACTGGAAAGTTAGAAGTATGTACTTGAAATGTCTTTAAAAAAAATACATTCCATTATGTAAAACTACTGAAGTTAAGTAAGCATTGCTCGCTGATATTTGACCAGATAGCATAGTGGATCAAGATTTTTTCCTTCCTATTTTTCATATGCCTGGTTTTCCCTTCCTCATTAATATAACCTGAGGTTTACATTTAGGTACCATAATAGAACCTGGGCTTCAGTCATAATCTCATCAATAGAATATAGTTATCTATTGTTAATCATCACTTTTCTTGTTCTGTTGTTGAGGGATTTTAATCCTAGTTGGTATGTTTCAGGTACAAGAATCCCCAAAAGAAAAGGCACCAGTGACTCCCAAATCACCAAAGCCTGTAAAATCACCAAAACAATTCTCTATAGAGGAGATAAAAGCAAAAATGCAGACAATTATGGAAAAGGTAATTTTATTACACTGGATAGCTGTGGCCACTGAGATAAAGAATATGTGTGTGTTTTAATGTAAAAAACTTGGTTTTTCAAGTGGTGAACATACAAGTCTTATGCTTTTAGTTTTTGTATTTTTATAGTTTTTCCTTTGTGCGTTCTTCAAGGCACGTAGCATTAATTGTTGTTTGGTGGAAGAATTAGATTTTCCCTCCTGCCAATTGTAATTTTTACTCACAGTCTCCATTTAATGTATTTTACCATGTGAATTGCAATTTTATGTGTCTTTGTTGACAATTCCAAGATTTCTCTAGGGCATTTCATGTGAATCAGTTCTATCTTAAATTAACTTATTTGTAGCGTGAACTATAGATTTTGTAGTTCATTGTTTTAATGTTGTATTTGTCTGTTTCTCTCAATAGGGAAGTAATCTTCCTAAGTTAGAAGCCAAGTTTGCAAATTATATTAAGAGTTGTTACAAGGCAGAAGACCCGAAGGTAATGGAATTATGTCTTGATAAAATCACTTAAATTAACAGAATTGTGTTATTTCTTCCAGTCATTACAAGAAAAACCAGAATTGGATGTTTTTCTGATGGTGATTATGGAGAATGTTAACATTTTTCTGTGTTCAACGGGTGGCCATTGAGCCCTTTCACTAACAATAAGGTGCTTCGATGCCATTTTTGACCAAATAAAATGCTTTTGCATTGAGCATTGCCTGATGTATTTGCCTGTCCTTTAGTTCCTATTTCTAGATCAAAACTATTTTGTAGCTTTAAGCTCCCCCCCCCCCCCCCAACGTCAAACAGCATGTGAGAAAACATAGTGGTGATATTAGTGTCAGGAACAAATTGGTTGGGTTAGAGCTGTAAATCTTAAATTTTCTGATCCAAATTTCTGAAAGAATGTTTTCCTTTCCCCCAGCAATTCAGTCCTGTTAAGAGAATTTGTGATGAAGAATAAAATTGTGGTTGCTTAAAAGGGCCTTTACTATGCTTTGTAAAATGTAAATGGGAAAATACATTGAATAATTTTAATCATTGTGATCTGAGTGGGGCATTTAGTAAATGTTTTTAAATTTGGTACACCTGAAATTCCTGCATGTGCATCTTATTTTAAACCTGGAACTGTTGTATTCCGTACCCATAAATATTTTTGGAGGCATTATATCCATTAAATAATTTGTTTATTCACAAATTTTATGATGTTGTAAGGTTACAAATACAGCATATGACTTAGGTAAAGCTAACTTCCTTGTTGTATTTCTAGGTGATTCAAGAGCTCTGGCAGTGGAGGCAGTCTTTGTAAGCAAGAAGTCAAATGGTTCCTTTTTAAATGATGATCCTATGTGTTTAACCATTAATACCTGACTGAAGCTTTCTCTCCAGAGTCTGATTAATATCGTCCATATTATTTTGGCAAGAATGTATGGTCCACAATGCCTGTTCAGTTTTTTAATACCAAGATTCCATCCTTTTCATTTAAAATATGTATGGAACATTTTGATAATGCATAGTAGTGGTGATCAGGGAAGGGGAAGTCTAAATGTAAATGTGAAAATAAAAATTTAGTATTTTAAGTCTTTTTGCTGCTGCTTTGTTATGGGAAGAGAACAATCCTGTAAGAATTGCCCCACAGTCACACAAACTGGATCACTTACATTTGCCCAAGGACCTGTGTATGCTCTGCAGTTTCTTGCAGATGCTCACTTTTCCAGCAACCCATTCAGATAGTAATGCTTTTCAGAATGTATAATTTTTTTTTTTGCAAATTATGGCAGTGCACACAACACATATTAAGTTAGATTGTGTTCCTACACCACTGATCTGAGCTACTTTTTTTAATCTTTTGGATGTCACTTGCATGCATTTTTTCCCCTTTGGTTTGCCCTACAGTCAGTTCTGTCTGGCCTCACATTAGGGACGTGCATAAAACAGAATATTTAGTTTTCACATTTTTGAACTATCCATCTCCCTCAGAGGGAGTCTTGGTGTAAACATGCTTTGTTCAGTGCATAAAAATGAATGAATGTTCCTTGGACATTGGTTGAAACATTCTAGGCAAATAATTATCTTCGGAAGATGAAATCTGGATCATTTTAAGTTTTCCTGGTTTGGTCTGAGACAAATCCAGAGGAGCCATTAGGGCCAAAAAGATAAAGACCGTTTCTTCTTCCCCCCATCACAACTGTACTGGCTTGGTTGCTGATCTTTCTGTGTTCACCTAATAACAGTGATGGCGAATCTTTTAGAGACTGCCCAAACTGCAACCCAAAACCCACTTATGCATTGTCAAGTGCCCGGTGGGTGTGGCCACTGGGTGGGCGTGGCTGCGGTGGTAATGGCAGACAGACTAAAAAGTTCAATCAATTTCAACTTTGCAAAATCTTTTTTTTTCCCTGCGAGAAGTTGAAATTGACTGAACCTTTTTTTTGCACACGGCGGCGGAGGCCTAAAGTGAAAAGGTTTTATAAAACCCAGCTGAAGGCCTAGGACTGGGGCGACGGCTCGCATGCCCACAGAGAGGGCTCTGAGTGCTGCCTCTGGCACCCGTGCCATAGGTTTGCCACCACTGACCTAATAGGACCCTCAGCTGTGCCCGCCCAGCAAGCTCCTAATCCAGCCTCAGCCCATGCAGTGCCAACTTTCTCTTGCTACTTCATCCTTAGAAATTCTGGGGGACGGAGCTAGTCAGTCTGAAACCAGCTTGCCTTATAAGATGGTAGTTGGGGGAGCGATGGGAACCAGGAACTTGCAGTGCACCAAACAATCTTGTACGCCTGAATAATAAGGATAAAAGTGCTGGAGCTTGTGTTTCAGGTCCGTGTATAGGCAATGAATGTGTGATTTAAGGTTTGCAACCATCTCAGTACTGAAGGGCGTGTTAAATGTTTTGCATAGCTCTACTTCATAAGTTTGTGTCACAGCTGTTTCATTGGCTTATGAGAAAAATGCTTAAAGAAGCCAAACAAGATTGATGCAACAAAGAGCTTTTATTTTCTTTGTTCTACATATACAAACCATGTTCTACATATACAAACCATAGTTATCACCGTGCCTCTTGCTCAAGAACTGCAAAAGAGTCTGGACCAAATCAAGGCCACACATTTTATGTTGGATTTATTAGATAATAGAAAGCAAAAGGGATATCAATATAACCCCTGTCCTGGAATGCTTTTGATAAAACTATTGGAATAATATTCTACTTTTTATACTGGTGGAACCCTATCCTTTTAGGTAATGCATTTGCTCTGAGGCACCAAAGATCCCATATTCACAGTATAGGTCAACAGCCACACTCAAATCACTTTCAACTGAACACTGAGGCGCCACCAGTTCTTTAGATGCATGGAGACCCAGTAAATTTAAAATAACAGCAAAACTTTGCTGGTTATAATTTATATTTGCTCTTTCTCACATGCACACACATACTCATCCACATCCACCTCAACTAGGCTAGTAGGTACTATTATTTAGCATATGTTAAGGAAATCTACATATGCTGGACACAATACAATCCTGACAGCCTAGAACTCTAGTTCATTCTATTACTTGCCTATCCTTAGTGCACCACAGAGGGTGAACCAGCTTTACACCAGCTGACTAGTGGTGCTTAGGTTGATGGCTCTTCCGGGACTCTGGCCTCGGCTCACCCCGGCTCATGTCACAATGCCTTGGGTCTAGGCCAGAGTCAGCTACTCTGCACACAAACACAGCTAGGCTTTTTCCACTAAAGTAGTACCCATTTATCTACTTGCAACACTGCATGTTTTCAAACTGCTGCATGGGCAGGAGCTAGGGATTGAGCGACAGGTGCTCATTGCATCTCACAGAGCCGGGCTCAAGCTGCCAGAGTACAGACCATTTCTGGCCGGCAGTTCCAGTATCATTAAGCTTCTATGCCACTGGATCCCCAGCTAGTAGGCACTAGGCAGAGGGACGGAAGCCACCAAGTCTGGATCCAAAGACTCAAAATGTGAGTGGGCTTCAGGGCCCCTCTTATTCCCCAAAGTCCTTACTTTATTGATCCTCAAGTCTGGCAGCTACTATTGCTTTGTTGATTTTCAAGTCTGGTAGCTGTGGATGGGATTTGGGGAGGGATTTTCTATGTCTTAGGCCCAACTTTTGTCTAGTTTAGGAGGCATTTTTTCTTTGTTTTCTTAATGACTTAGTTCCTTCTTATCTATCTCCCTTATCTTTCTCCCAAAAAGGTCTTTCAGATTCTTGGTTTTTGTCTACCCTGTTTACGTGCCTGCTTCATTTTAGGTATGGCAGCTTCAGGCTAGTCTTTCATGTCCACTATACAGCTCGAGACTATGCTGTCTCTTATAGGCTTCCCTAGGCAGCATCTCTTTGTCTGGTCTTCCAAAGTCATTCCCACATACCATTGCATGGTTAAACAACTAAATAGCAATGGAGAAGTAAACAACCCTTGTGAGTGCAATATTGATCGAAAAATTAAATGTTGAAAAGTGAATGTAGCTCAGGGCACGGTTGGATGTAGGCTTGAAATGTCTTGGGGGGGAAAAAAAGTAAGAAGCATTCCTAGAGCAACCAGATTGGTATGGTCTGGAAGAAAAACAAATTGTCCATACCAAATTGTTATCCTAATTAAAGCAAGGGGTCACAGTTGTTAGCACATTTTTGTTTTGGATATGTGATTAGATAAATAGATACCACTTTGGTGGGAAGATAACAGTGCTCTATGTTTCACTGCATATTCCGCACTGCAGTGTGATGTCATGCTGGCCACATGACTGCAGAAATATCTTCGGGCAGCACTAGTTCACATTTACAAATGGAAATGAGCACCGCTTCCTACAGTCAGTTATGACTAGCAGTGTAAAATCCACAGGGACTCCTTTACCTTTATATGTTACTTTGAGCGATGAACATATTTGCACTACTGGTTTCCTAAATAAAACCGGGACAAAGTTTTTAAAGGACAAGATGTGAGTCTTTCAGTAAACGGAAAGCTTCTTTTTCTTCATTAACTTAGTTGAAGTTGATCTCATACTCATCAATCGGTGCTGCTAAGCAAATTAATACTGCCTGTAACATAAATGTAATTTCTCAAGAGAGCGATGCTAATTTAAAATTCAACCTCTTTCATGTCAAGTTACCACACAGAAAGGAACAGCACTAGAAATTAAAACTTCATAAGAAATAGGCAGTCAAAAGTATCACAATTAATATGAGATTCTTGTTGAAATTATTCTTGTATGAAATTGCCCTCTGCAATTCCTTGTTTTATCCAGAATAGAAGTGATTCCTAAAACAGAAAGTGGTTTTGAATTGTTGTATGGAGTTTGCTTGATAGGAAAGCAATTGAATAGCATTTAATAACACCTATAAACAGAGCCAAAAACTTAACCTAATGTGTGATGTTCTTTGATAGTTCAGTGCTTCTATTTGATGTGTGTATTTCAATATTTCAACACCAACTTTTAATTTTATAATGAACTTTTAATAGTTTTTAACTGCAAACAATATCGTTATAACAGTTTTGATGGAGAAGCAAGATCTAAATATAAATCAATAGAAGTGTATTTGTTTTAGACTTGCACATACAGTATTACCTTTAGCTACACAGTGTAGTGTTAAATTGTTTAGGTAATGAATCTAATTAGGCTTTTCAACTTTTTGTTGTGCCCTTTTAATTCTTTTTGCAAATCCAGTGTTAAGGATGCTTTTTTACACAAAAGCCAACTTATTACATTGTCAACACTTCCACCATGGTTAATACCCTCAAATTATTTGCTTTTCTGACTTATGATACCAGAGAGCTGTTTTTGGTACTCTGAAAAGTTCCACCAGAGATTTATGATCTTTGCTTGTGTTAATGAAACTTACTTTATAATAGCAACTGTCCCCTGCTCAACGATATGTAAATTATGAAGTACAATGCAGAGCATAGAAAAACTCAAAAGAAATAGTGCAAGATTGGAAGACGTGGAGACACTTGGCCCATAGAATCATCAAGAGTCGGATATAACTGAATGGATAACATCATCATCTAAAACTAGACTGGAACAAATCAGAAAGTCACTCTATATTAGAGCTGTGGTAGTGCAGTGGTTAGAATGCAGTATTGTAGGCTAATTCTGCCAACTGCCAACAGCTCTATTCTCATCAGCTCAAGGTTGACTCAGCCCTTCCATCCTTCTGAGGTCAGTAAAATGAGGACCCAGATTGTTGGGGGCAATATGCTGTCTCTGTAAACTGCTTAGAGAGGCCTGTAAAGCACTGTGAAGTGGTATATAAGTCTAAGTGCCATTGCTATAATAGCATTGTAAGTTTAATATGCTATCTTCCTTCTCTGACAAGATTTGTTTGAAAAGTAGATCATCACTTTTTAAATTAACTGTAGTAGTATAGTTTTTTTTTCAGTTGTGGATTTGGAGCTATGAAGAGTAAGAGTCGAGGGCAGAATGTGTAGAAAGACAATAATCCTTTTCAGCAGTTCTTACATTTCTACATTCTGATGAGACATCCAATAGAGAGAAAGCAGCTGAATTTCTTGGGATAAAACATATAAGGAACGGTTGCTGGAATTGGGTATGTCTAGTTTAATGAAGAGAAGGACGAGGGGAAACATGATAGTGTTCCAATATCTCGGGCTGCCAAAAGAAGAGGGAGTCAAGCTATTTTCCAAGGCGCCTGAAGGCAGGACAAGAAGCAATGGATGGAAACTAACCAAGGAGAGAAGCAACCTAGAATTAAGGAAACTTCCTGACAGTTAAAACAATTAACCAGTGGAACAACCTGCCTCCAGAAGCGATGAATGCTCCAACACTGGAAGTTTTAAGAAGAGACTGGACAGCCATTTGTCCGAAATGGTATAGGGTTTCCTGCCTCCAAGGACCCTTCCATCATCATCATCATCATCATCCATTATTATTGTTATCATCATCAGCTCTATTGGAAACCAATAGAGCTGCCAAAAAGAATTGTTTTTCATCACTAGAGGGAACCCATAACAACCATGTAAGGAGAACATATAAATATAAATTTGGGATAAACAGCAGTTATCTATTCTCCCAAAAACCTGTGCATTTAAAACTTCTTGATTTGCATCATAATGATCCAAGTTTCCCCTCTCTTCTGAGAAATTTGTTCATCTAGAGTTGTCCTTACACAAGCCTTTACTTACTAAGTGCATTCCAACTACGTAGGACCCCACCCCTTATAATAATCCACTAAAGGAAGGCTGCCTGACTGTTAGATCTATAGACAAAGAGAAAAAAAGTGGGAAACAAAGCAATTGATGGATTAAAGCAGTGGTTCTCAACCTGTGGGTCGGGACCCCATTTGGGGTCAAACGACCATTTCACGGGGGTCGCCAAACAACGCAGTCCGCCATTTTTTCCCCCTTTTCCTTAGCTCTGCTATTCCTTTATTCTATTGGCTTTTGAAAGCCAATAGAATAGACTCTCTTGAATAGAGTCTAATTCTATTGGCTTTCAAAAGCCAATAGGAATTGTCCAGGCTGTCTCTGCCCTGCTGAGCCTGCCAAAAGTCCCATTCTGCAAACGGTCCTGCACCAGTTGCATAGTCCTCGACTTACGACCGGTTGCGTAGTCCTCGACTTATGACCGGTTGGGGGTCACGACATTAAAAAGGTTGAGAACCACTGGATTAAAGCCACAAGAGGAAACACACACCCAACACACACACACACACACATACACACACACATTATTTCCTCTCCTTTTAAAGGTATTTAAAAAGCTGGTGAACCAGTGTTAATGGCACCTCTGTGTACAGGGTGGGATGAGGCAAAGGTAGGAAATATGTCTGCTGCTTGAATAGAAGCAGAGATCTGAGACATTTCACAGGTATGATTGTAATGCTTAGAATACCAATCAGATTGGACAGTTTCTTCGTAATATTTAAGTTCCATCCACAGCGATTATTCCTATATCCCTGGACAATATATCTTTGTCTATTCCCAGTAGTTTTAAATGTATCCATTATTTGGGTAGGGGAGAGGACCACCAACATTCAGTACTGTCTACCTGTGACTGGCACATATTTGTTTTATTTGGCATCTTTCTAGGGATGGATACTCGCAAGTGAATGGTGTTCTTATTTTTTTAAAAAAAAATCTTTCTCATAAAATGGTCTTCCTTAAATCTTTAGGAATCTTGGGACTTTAGCTATTCTAATGGATGGTGGCTGACATTTTCTTCTTGTTGTAGGTACAAGATTGATGTCAATATGTTTTGGCTTGATGCTTAGCCAAGTCTAGGTAATGTTATGGTGATTACAGTACCAATTTATGCAGGGTGAGGCAGGTTATAGATGATGTACAGGTAACTAAATCACACCTTTCAAGATCAGTGTTGAGTACAAGTACAGTGATACTCAATTGATACTCAGTGATTTCCAGTTTGCACTAGTGCACGGGTTTCATAACTTGATACATTTCATACTTTTACATCCGAAAATCATTTTATCACTAGTTATTTCAAATAGTTGTGTATTTGTGGGAAATTAAATACCAGCTGGTCTTTTTTTCTAAATTACTGAATGACTGATATCAAATATATTTTAGTACTAATGTCGTTGTCCTTAGCTCCTTAAAATAAGACTCAATTTGAGTATGTGTCTTTGTTATTGTTTAGGGAGATAGCAAAAAAATCATGCATCTTTTAACCATATATCCTTATACTGACTCGGGATCCACTTATTCATTATCACCTGCATCAATAGTCTACAGCTATTCCTGATGTGGGGTTTATCTTTAGCTGAGCCATGCATCTCTGTCTGTCTGTCCGTCCGTCCGTCCGTCCGTCTGTCCATCTATCTATCTTGTTACAATGTGTGCCCAAGGGTACTTGGAGAGGATAGTGCTTCCCATCACTTCTTTTGTGATCTTGAGGCACAGGTTATGGCTAGGGTACAACTAACAGCCTGCCTCAATTTAGCGCATTCCAGATGTGAAGAGGGAGGGTTACAATTCATAGAATTTCTGGTCAGTGTACTAGCTGGAAATTCTGAAAATTATAATTCCAACCAGGGTGGAGAAGTTTAAAACTAGAAAGGCAGAAAGATTTATGAATGTTTTTTTTAAAAAAATAACTTGTTTGTTCTGCTTATTATTTTTTTAAGAGCAAGTGCCTCCATTGTAATCAGTCTACATGCAGTTCATGAACTTTGGGTTTGTAAATATAGAATTATATTTATCCTTAAAAAGACTTTTCTGTTCCAAAAGGCATGAATGAATGTAACCCGTTTTCTTCCATATTTTAGATATGGAGCCATAAACCTTTGCCCTCAGTGTAAATATCTTCAAATTTGGCTCTCTTATAAGAGCTGCTGGTTCAAAAAGAAGAATGGATCCCTTCCTCAAAAAGCAAAAGCAAGTTATTTGCTCCAAAATACTATTTTCGCCTCCATTACTTGGCCACTAGATGGCAAGCAAAGTGTTTGGAAACTCTTTCAGATCAGCAACTGGTGAAAAACAGCTGGGATGTGGGAAAATTCCTTTGACTTTTTTTTTTTTTACTTTGTTCTTGAAAAGGGGGGGGGGATTAGACATAAATAATATCCCAGCGAAGCAACAACAGCAATTTAAAAAAATAGCTTTGTAAAGTCATCATCATGCTATTTGTACACAAGTAGGCATGTATTTTTTTTCTGCAATCCCGTGCCAGTTTCCCTACATATGGCTTATATCAGTAAAATATATAAAACCAAAACTTGATAAAACAAATAATGCAAATTTGGATCAAAGCAGGAGAACATTACGTAAACATGGAAAACAGTCCGATCAAAATCCAACTAGGAAATGGATACCAAAACCAAATAAAGAAGAAAGGACCTGCAATGGGAGATTGTCCTTCAGATATTGCCAATGTTTACAGATAGATGGTACTGACACAAGGATTTCCTTTGATCAGTTGGACTAACGAGGTATTGAAAAGCCTCTTTGAAATGATACACACGCCTCCTTTCCCAGGATGGCTGGGATTTAAAGTTGGTCTAATTCTTCTATAAGAAAACTGTCCTCAGAGCATCTTGATACTATCTTCTCATCCACTGATTTTGCCAATCATCACAGCCTGCTGCTGAAGCTGGCTGTTTCAAGATGGGCATGGCCCTGTATTCAGCAAGGTGTTCAACAAATTCAAGGCATCTTTTGAAGAATTGCAGTCTTTGCAGGTTAAAGAAATTTATTATTTTCTGAAATAAGGAAGCCATCCCGTCTTTCCTCCTTGGCTTGACTTCTTGAGATTAAAGTCTTTTTTTAGTCTGCTTACAGAGGGAGAATACTTCTTGCATTGTTTCTCAGAGGTAAATGTTTAGCACCCTCTGCAACTATTGCTAGATACTCTCCTTCTGTTCCCGTTGTCTTTCTCATACATTGCATTTATTCACCTCTGTCTGAATTGTATTATCCAAATTGAGTAAGCTAACTCTTCCTTACTTGATATTTGAAATGGTATTGCTTAGACAGGTTCAATGGTCTTGAGATTGGACTGCAATTGCCCTTCAGACTGTCATCATGCCTACCTTTCTTTCCAACATTACTGCCCCCACCCCCATAATGTCCATAGAGTTTTAAGGGAAAGCAGCACCAATCTTTCCCAACTTGATAGCCTTCAGATGTGTTGCATTTCAAATCCCACATGTCCAATACAGTTAAGGAGCTGGAAGCCCAACACATCTGGAAGTGGTATGAATAGGGCACCTTGAAGTAGGATGTTTCCCTGTTATATGTCAGCAGGGCCAAACTTAGCACTCTTGGTGTGTGTGTGCTAAAGGAGTCTAATGAATCTCCACATCTCACTCCATAAATAAAGGACCTCTTTACAATCTCTTAAGAACCTTAAGCTTCTTACTGTTGACTCTTATTGCTCCTTTCTGTGCTCTTCTTCACCTGTGACCCTAGAGTAGGTCATATATATTCCCTTCTTCAGCAGAGATCCAGCCACACTTTCTTAACGTCATGAAAATTTTAATTCATGCCATAACCACAATTTTTGACACACATCCCGTCTTTCCTTGAGAGTGTTATATAAAAAAGCAGGTGAGTCGGTGGGTACAGCAGCTAGGAACATAAAATCTGAAATTTTGTTTTTTTAGAAGCGGGTTACCTTGGATATCTGGACCTGCTGAGACATCTGTATATGTTTCCAAAAGACCAGGAAGGAGATGTTCAAATGTGCTTTTTAGTGTCAATGTCTAAAAGACACTAATGTATATCCCACATGTATATTACACAAGGACACTTTCAACAGAAGGTGAAATTTGGTTGAAATACAACTAGTATGATTGCCTAGTCATAGTTTTCATTAAGACTTGCAGTGAATCAGAATCCATCGGCAACTGGGTGGGTGTATGTGGGGAGTTAGGATGTGATGGCCATGGTCAGATTTGTTTCTTGTGAAAAGAAACAGAAGCATGTATTTCAGTTCACTTTTTTTTTTTTACAAATAGAAATCTGAATTTAGTCCAAAAGACAGAACGAAGCCCAAATCAGGAATTTGAATACAGGTTTATCAAAAAATTATCCACCCGCTGAGTGTTAGTTGCATCATCAATTCTACTGGAATGCTTTCAGACAATGGTCCTCATTTGGTATATTGGATTGAATGTTGGGAAAATACACACTTTAAAATCTTCTTAATTTAGCTGAAAAAAATGAATAGGCTTTTTAACATATAGGATTAGGCTGGGGAGGGAGCAGGGGCACAGGAGACAGAGAGAAATAAATCTTAATCTGTTCCTAAGGAGTTATTTTCTGGCTGAGGACTGCACTTAATATTTTTTAGACAGCTGACACCCACAGAAGATGGGGTCACATCATACATAAGAGGGGGGCTAATTTTAGATCTCTTTCATAAAGATATGCCTTAAAAGTGTTAGGTACCCCAAAATGCTGGCCAAGTCTGTCCTCGGCCATCTCAGTGAGGAGATTTCCACAAAGGGTTAGGGTCACATGCTGTTCAGAAGAGGCAAAACAACTTGCTGTTGTTAAAATCTGCTGGGAAATGGCTATGCTTTCCTACTGCTCCTAGTTGTCCTTTGGAAAGATGGGATGATTTCAGGAGCCCACTCAATAAAATGAGGTGGTGGCATGTCTTCCCAACATAGCAGGGCTGGCTTACTATACATAGCCACAGAAAGAGCTCCTATTGTGTCATATCACAGTATTTATCAAGCTCTTTTCTTACTCACAGTTTATATTCATACCAGACCCTACAGGCAATACCAGTGTACTCCTCGCCCTGGCTCCATTTTGTCTCCAGCCTAGGATTTGAACTGGTCAATCCTTCTTGTTCCAGAACAACTAATTGTTCCTGCTTAAACTGATTGGGTTCTATCAGGCAGAGTGAAAAATCATAGTTGTTTCCTATCCCTCTGGGGAAGGGAAAGCCAGATCCATGGTATGTCTTGGAGAAATGGTGAGCTTTCTCCCATAGATCACTGGAAGTATGTGTGTACAAGTCACATTGATTGGCCATTGGTCTGAAAGCAGTGGCACTCAACAATGATGACCAGGCATTTGGTTAGCATGGGGGATCACAGGATGGAAACCACCATCCAGTCAATCTAATTTATGGTGGCCATTCTTTTTATTGAGTTGGGGCCACCTATCCTTATCAAAACTATAGCAGCACCACATTTGCTCTTCTCATTGCTGATCCCTATTTCTGCCTTGACTGCCTCAGTTCTCAGTGCCTTTGTAGTCAATTAACTTCCTCCTAAGGTAGCAAATGACAAAGCCTAACGAACACTGAGACCATCTTTGGGCAGTGTTGGAATAAAGAAGAAAAAGCTATTTAATACCAGTGTAGGTAGCTCAGGACAGCTTAAGTCCCTCTCACTTATGGACTAGGAAGGAGATGAAGGAAACACCACAGGAGACAAGAAACCTCACGTTTGTGCTGTGGTTAGGGGCAGGGGGACTCCGAGGCTTCCGATGAATGGTGCTTTAAACTACTAGTAAGAAAAGATATTCAGGATACAAGGTTCCAAGAGGGCAGGCTGGAAAGAGGATAGAGCTAGTGAGGAAACAACATTCCCCCCCCTCCCTCCCAAGCCTATGTTCTTTTCTTTTTGATTCTGGATTCCGAAGTGCACTGCTACTGCAGACAGGGCCTGGGATAAAGGTAAATCGGACAGAGCAAAAGTTTCCAGCTAGTCCAACATCACCTTTTCAATTGGGCTGGCATATGACTGGAAGGCTCATAGGTTGCCAGGGCGGTAAGGTGCTTCGCCTGCACCACCGTGGCCCTCTCTTGCTTTTGGAAAGATAGACTGCCTCTGAGCATGGCCGATCGGCCGGGCAAACAGCCCTACCGAGAGCTCTCTCCCCTTCCAACCGCCCAGCCTCGGTTTCGCTTGTTAGCCGCCCGCTCCTGCGCACCAAAAGACGGGCGCCTTGGCTACGCTCGCTTTGTCCCCGAATTGCTGCGGTCGCCTTTGGCTGCCCAGGTGGAGCTCCACACCCGCCACGGGACTGGAGGGAGGCGAGGGCCGGCAGCCAGCTGGCTTCTCGATTGTCCTTCGCCTCCAGCAAGTGCAAGCAGCAGCCAGCACCTCCCTCCACTGGTCGATGATGCGCGCTCTCTCTCGCGGTGGGGAGGATGTTGAGAGAAGACAAGAGGGAGGCTAAGGCGGAGAAGGCGCTGAAGCGGCGGCGGCGGGGCAAGGCTGGTGGCCCCATTCGGGTTGTCCTTGGCCGAGCAAGCCCTCGCCCTTTCCTCTTCCATGCCCTCGCCAGGAACCTGTCCGTCGTCGCCGGGAGGAGGGGGCACTTTTGCGCTGACCGGAGGCTGCGCTGGATCAAGAAAAGGGGAGAAAGGCAGAAAAGCAGTCTACTGGGATCCGGGAGCCATCCTTGAGTGCCAAAGCGCAGGCTGGGGTTTCAGGGTTGCTCTTTGGTCAAGAGACGGGAAGAATAGGCTGAAAAGCGGGGAGGCGACCGGGGGGGGGGGAAAGCAGGCTTGTTTGCTGACGATCGGAAGTTACTGACAATCAAGCAGGACCTTCACCGCTCCAGAGATCGAGCGTGAGAGAGGGAGTGAGACACACGCACACCCGCGCGCGCACACACACACGCACACACATCCATCCCCAGACCAGGAGGAGGAGAGAGTGTGGGGGGGGGGGAGAAGAGGAGAGCTGATGTCTAAGGGAGTCGCTCGGTGGAGGCAAAGCAGGCAGGCTTTCAACTTCTCCTCACTGCTGCTCAGCGCCAAGCGAGATCGCTGGAAAGCGGCGGAGCTTCACGGAGCAGGACCCTTCCCATGGCCAGCCTGCGGCGGGGGATTTGACGCCGTTCACTTGAAGCCACTTGACCATCCCCCGCCGCTCCACCTCACTCAGCGATGTCTTATTCCCCGCTCTCCGCCTGCACTTGCCTGTAAGGATAGTGGCATTTCTCTCTCCCCCCCCCCCCCGCCCCGGCGCGCGCGTGTGTCTGCCTGCCTTTGCTTTCTCAAAGTCTCGGTTTGGGTGGTTTGGATCTGTTGCGGCGGCTGAGGGACTCGGGGGGAGGGGGGGCGCGGCGGCGTTTTTCCCCTGAGGAAAACAAAGCGGTCCGGCTCTGACGGTATTAGTCGCGACCGTTATAAACAAAGCCACCCCGCGTGGGTCTGGTTGTGTTGTGTTGCCGAAGTTTAACCGTTTCACCACGTCCTCTGATCTTTTTGTTTTTCTCCTTTTCTCCCCAGATGGTTACATTACCTGCTGCTCTGCATCCAAGTCCAGGTAAGCGCCTTGTTTCCCCCCCCCCTCCGACTCGCCTCCCCCCCCTCCATCCTTTTCAGTTCCTCTGAGGCGCCGGCGTGGATTTGGGGCATAACCGAGGAGTCACCTTTAATAGAGAGCTACCGCTCCCATGTAAAGTCCTGGGCGTTTTGTATAGTCTGGTTTATTCTACCTCTCTGCAGTAAAATCGGCGGAGAATCACTTGCTCTGCAAAGCGGCCGCCTCTCGCTCCCCGAACTTTTCAGTTCGGGGAGCGCTGGAGCCGCTGTGTAAATCAAAGCACCATCTGCATTCTCCCTCCCCCCCCCGGAGCCCCTACGCCCGGCCACCCTTTCCCATCCGGCTGCCTCGTGGACGGCGGGGACCTCTGCAGTAGCTAGTGCTGCTTCTGTGGAGGGCCTGAGACTGGCTAAAGAGATGAGAGGGAAAAGTTTAGCCGCCGCAAACGTCGGAGAAGGTGCGGGCGGGAGCTTCTGTTCTGGGAGCCCCGGAGGGAGGGAGGGAGGGGGCGTGCGTGCCGTTGCAGCTTTGGTCAGCTCACCCTTGAAAGTGCCGGAGTTTCTTCCTCAGAGTGGGGCGGCCGGAGGGAAGGGGAGGGGGGGGGGCAACCGACAATGGAATCGAATGGGCCAAGTTCTTCCCCCCCCCATCTGTTTCTTAAGAGAAGCCAGCCCGGAAGCGAGAGGCTGGGTGGGAGATAAGGTTGGAAAAGCAACTTCGAAACGCCGTGTTACTCTCCGCCTATACCTGTCCTTCGATGTTCGACCCAGGGGAGGAACGTGGCGTGAAGAGAATTAAAAAAAAAAGAAAGAAAAAGGGGGGGGGGGGGAAAGGGCGGTGGTGGGTACTGTAGTTTATTGGAGTCAATCCCATTCTTTTCCCGGGTATTCTAATGAGACGGTTTTGGCTGTGCTTTTTTTTTGTTAAGTGTGCGCGCGTGTCTCTCTGTGTGCGTGTGTGTGTGTGTGTGGGGGGGGGGAGAATTCCGGTCGGCGGCTAGAAACGGAGGTAAACGCAACACGTGCGAGCGGCGCCGCCCCGCCCCGCGAGCCAGAGTTGGCAGAGCAGGTGCCTGGCGCCCCTGGAGGCCTCCCCGGACAGCCTGACGTCGCTGGTTCCCGCGCGCCGCCGGAGGAGCCGCGGCGCGGCGGGAGCGGAAGGCTCTGGCAACCGCACCTTTCCAGTCCGCTCGCTCCGACCTCCTTGCTTCGCGCCCAGAATGCACCTGTTTGCCAGGCTTTCCGTTTGCGGTCTTTTTCGCGTTGGGAAGGAGCTTGCTGCGGTCCACACACGGCTTCAGCCCCGGGGAAATCTGAGTCATCTCGCGAGCCGGAAAGCGGCGCCGTAGCCTTACCTTCCTGGGGGGGGGGGAAACCCAACACGATCCAGTCTTGAGTAGGAAAAAACAACACGGGGACGGGAACTCTGAAGGAAAACGGAGATCGAGAGAGAGAGAAGCGGCAGAAAGTGACTCCGAGCTTGGCTGGAAACGAGTTTGCGGTTGGGAGGAAAGGCGTTTGCGCGCGGCAAATGGGCGCACTTGGCAGGGGGAAGAAAAAAAAAAAAGGAGCCCCCCATTCCCCCCTTCTTTTCTTTTTAATTTGTGCGGTAACTGAAGTTAATCCTCCCTCTTCTTTCGCCAACTTTATCAAACCCCTCCCCCTCTTGTCCACTCGTTGCTTTTAAGTGAATCAGAAGGCTTTTGGCTGGTTGCCTGCAAAGCACTTGCTAAAATCTGATCTCTTACTTCAGCAGGAGCCTTAAAAAACTTGGGAAGTTATTGGCATTTGTACAGTTGGAGCTCTCAAGCTTTCCAAAGTAATAAAGTAATGAAGGGGGGGGGAGGGGGAGGAGAGAGAAACTCTCTGTACTTTCCTACTATTAGAACCATACTTTATTTAGTGCTGATTATGCAACATTCCGTGCACAGGAGATCTGACAGGCGGATTTACTCTGAAGAAATGAAAAGTCAGCCTCCGTGTCTTTTCCTTCTCTCTTCTCTTCCTCAGAGGGCAGAGCGCTGAAAGAGAATTTGGGGCGGGGGGGGGAAGGAGGAGGGAAGAGGCCCAAAGTCAAATTCTCATTGGATTTCAGTATCTCTCCCTGGTGGGACAGGCGGGCTTTGAACCAATCCCTGCCTCTCAGTTCTATCTACTTCGCAGGGCTACTGGGAAGAAACATTTGGCCCTGTGGGGAAGCTTAACAGACAAACAGAATAACAAAGTTAGAAGGACCTGCAGAGATCGTCTAGCCCAACCCCCTGCTCAAGCAGAAAACCCTATACCGGGTAGGCAACCTTGGCTCTTTTATGACTCGTAGACTTCAACTCCCAGAATTCCTGAGTCAGCCATGCTGAGGGGCACAGGTTTCCAAGCTGAGCCATGCTGGCTCAGGAGTTCTGGGAGTTGAAGTCCACGAGTCATAAAAGAGCCAAGGTTGCCTACCCTGACTAGACCATTTCAGGCAAATGGTTTTCCAATCTCTTCTTTAAAAACCTCCAGTATTGGAGCATTCACAACTTCTGGAGGCAAGCTTACTTTCATGCCTAAGTAGTAAAGTAAGTCAACTTTACTTTTTGGAAGTGCTCAAGTCTCTCAAGATTCTTCTGAAAATTGAATCTTTCAAGTGTTGGCAATTCTCCCCAGCTTGGTGTCATCTGCAAATTTGATGAGTTCCCTTTCTATCCCCTTAGGTAGTTCATTTGTGAAGATCAGTCAGAATATAGCTAGAAGGAACTTTGGAGGTCTTCGAGGCCAAATCCCTCTGCTCAAGCAGGAGACCTTATACCAGTGGTTCTCAACCTTTCTAATACCGCGACCCCATAATACAGTTCCCCATGTTGTGGTGACCCCCAACCACTTATACATCACTGGGTGCCAGGGGCATAGCCAAAGAAAAGGGGGGGGGAAATGGCAGACAGCCTTGTTTGGTGACCCCCGTGAAATGGTTGTTCGACCCCAAATGGGGTCCCGACCCACAGGTTGAGAACCACTGCCTTATACAATTTGAGACAAGTCGCTGTCCAGTCTCTTCTTAAAAACCTCCAGTGTTAGATCACCTACAACTTCTGGAGACAGGTTGTTCCACTGATTAATTGTTTTAAATGTTTAGGAAATTTCTCCTTAGTTCTAGGTTCCTTCTCTCCTTGATTAGTTTCCATCCGTTGCTTCTTGTCCTGCTTTGGAGAATAGCTTGACTCCCTCTTCTTTGTGGCAACCCCTGAGATACTGGAACACTGCTATCATGTCACCCTTTGTCCTTCTTTCCATTAAATTAGACATACCCAACTACTGCAACTGTTTTTATACTGCCATTGATTCCTGCAGAATAGGAGGGATGTAAATATAGCAAAGAACCAGGTGTTGCAAGAAACAAAAATGAAAAGAAAGCTAGGGTCCCAGAGCAGCAATGACAGTGACCAAGGTTCCAGTCTGAGTCTGCTCTGAACTTCAGCCTTAGGTTAAAGAGGTGGGGGTGGGGGAGAGAGGAGAGGATAAGTCAGGATCCTTGTACAAAAGTTGATTGCTGAGGCAGGACCTGGGAGGTCTAATCCTTGAGAAGGATTGTATTGTTAGATTGTATTAATCAAACAAAGAAATATGTGAGAAATGGGCTCCCCTCATTCGTCTTCTGATCCTCTTGTCTTTCAATAGAGGCCTACTATAGTAGGTATTCTTATACAAAGCCAAAACATTTTATTAGTTTTACTCAGAAGCTCTGAAAGTCAGTGTGGACAGTTTTAAATGAGATGATGAAAGCACAGCAACATGGCTGCTAGTTGTGTTTTTGTTTTTCAATTACCCATTTTGCAGTCTGGCCTTTCTGGATTGATTTGAGTTGGATGACTAAATTGGAGGTTGAAGGAGAGATTGGGGTGAATTTTGAATATAATGATTATCTTGGGAAAAGGTTAGCATTTGGTGGCCTGACATTAAGACTATATTTAGCGTAGATTTATGTCAGGGACCTTAAATTGTTGCTAAAAGGCCTAAGTTGTATTAATATAGACAATTTGAGATTGTTTTCCAAAGTGTCTTAACATCAGTTTTAAATTGGTCCCCATCAAGTCATAGGAATTATGCCAGCAAAGCAAACGTGTTTAAGAAAAGGATTTTATTCACTGACTGAATGTTATTTGATAGTTTAGTGATCAGCAGTTAACCTAATTTCTCCAGCTTCTTAAATGTTTTTGCATCCATTAATTGATTCACTCTTGATTGTAGCTAGGATATTTCTACTTACATTGAAACACAGTTCAGATAACTCCAACATTTTAAAATGGATCCAATCCACAGTAATTTCCCCACTGCCCTCCATCCATATCACTTGAAACAAATGGAAAATCTAAATATAGTGGATCAACCCTAGTAATTGCTGCCTAAGCTACCCAGAAAAAAATTGAGAAATTTAGTTGATGGAGATGATGATGATGATGATTTTCTGAATGGAAAGTAGTCTGGCTTGATATGTCCAAGCATCAGTATACTTGGGAATTACAGTAAATGTTGGGAGGAAAGGGAAGAGAACAGTTTCATAATAGGAAGGAAAAAAAAAGGGAAGTGAGATAGCTAGGCCAAATTAAACTATGTCTCCTTGTAAAGAACGGGGATGGTGTCCTTCTCACATGAACGTTGTGGTAATCTACTATTGTCTTTGTAACAGCAGCCAGCCCAATGTTTGTAGAAGTTTCCAAAGACAGGCAGGATAGATATTGGCTGTATTCTTATATTATACTAGGCTGTCATATGTTTGTTTAGTTTTAGCTTGACACATTGCATGAAACCAACTATTCAAGTTTGTAAAGCATGGTTTCAGTTTTGTGAACCCAACTAATTATGGTTTATTTATTGGCTGGCTTATGCAAACAGGTGTGCAGATAGCACCATCTGTGATACCTGTCAGTAGCTGGCAGCTCTTAAACTATGACATCATCATGCACTAATCTTAAAATGCCACTGAGATTACATCTCCATTATCTGAAATGGCTCTCTGAATGATTTCATGATCAATAAGTAGAGATGAGGAAGAATGTTGCGTATGCTGCACAGAGGCTTTTATTCATCTAGACTTTGGTAAAGCCAATAAGTTTTAAAGAGTATACTGTCTGTACAATAAGTGCCTATAATTCTCCGAGGAAAAACAAAAAGGCCGAGAAACATACTGTTTCATTGGTTAAGACTATACAGTTGAGACTGGAAGTCCTTGATTCAAAGGTCTGCCCATCCATAAAAAAATAATTGAGTGATCATCAACTCTCAGTTTAATTTTCTTCCCTGATTTGTTGTCATAATAAAAGATGTGTGTGTGTGTTTGCATGTGTGGGGGGCATAAAACATCCCATGACAGGATGAGACAGGATGAATTTGTGTGATTTAAGAGATGGTTGCTCTTCATTGCTTCAGTAAGAGATGGCACTGAGCTAATAGCTTCATGCAGATGATGATCTAAGGCAGGGCTTTTCAACCAGTGGTACGGGTACCACCTGTGGTACATTAGCACCTGGCAGGTGGTATGTGACCATCCTAGAAAAGTGGTAGCGGGGAGGGGAATGAACTGAACTGGTGGCAGCACTGCACAAACCTGAGTGAGAGATGGCTGGAGCTGCAGGGCTGTCAGGGCTCAGTGGAAGCGCCAGGCTCCAGCTGGAGCTGGGCACTGATCCTGGCGCTTCTGCTGAGCCCAGAAGCGCTGATCAGCTAGAATGTTGCAGCATCTCCAGGGTCTTGTGTTTTACATTCAGATGCTTGGCAACTGATTCATATTTATGACGGTCACAGTGTCCCAGGGTCATGTGAAGTGACCAAAACCTGCTGCAACCACCAAGCATAAAGGGGGGGAAATAAAAACCAAACACCCCCCATCCCACCCCCGCTGCCAATCCTGAACGAAAATGCTCACAACAATGGAAACCTCAGATAGGAGGAAGAATGCTGCCGGGTGGGCAGGCAGGTGTCTTGCTTGGCTGTGGCTTGGGGAGCACTTTTTTCAGTGACATTGTAACTTCGAACAGTCACTAAACGAACTGTTGTAAGTCGAGGACTACCTTGACTTTTTCCTTTTTTTTTTTTTTGGTCATCAAGTTTTTGACACCTTGCTAGGCGACTGGTGGTACTCGGATATTGCCATATCCTAAAAGTGGTGCAATGGGTGAAAAGGTTGAAAAGCCCTGATCTAAGGCATACATCTTACAGCATCTTTAAAAGGCCACCTATAAGAATAAGGAAAGCTAATCTTAGCCAAAAGACTGATAATAATTTGATTTAGATTAGTCTTTCTTATCCTGGTGCCTTTTAGATATTCACAGCATTCCCTGGGTAATTTATTATGAGAAAATTATAACCGATAGAGATACTTTTAACACTGAGGGGAATTTTAAAAAAGCGGGAAAACAGGATATTGATTGAACAAATCGATTTTAAGTGCAAATGCAATTGAGATATGTTTTGGCCTTGAAAAGATATTATAAACTGACACTATTGATATTATGTACAATACCAGAAAAATGTGATGAAGATGCCTATATTTAATTGTATATGCATTAACAGTAACAAGAATTGTATTTGCCCAGTGTGGAAAAATGCATACCCACCGGAAGAAGAGAGGATCAAGAAAGCACTGCAGATGGTGTAGTATTGGAACTAGACTGAGAAAGTTAATATGTATCACTGAATTACTAATGGATCCAGACATTATGTTGTTTATTAAGTACTTACGGTTGTAAAATTAGAAAATTAATAAAATATTTTTTTTAAAAAGGCCACCTATAAGAATAAGGAAAACTAATTTTAGCCAAAAGACTGATAATAATTTGACTTAGATTAATCTTTCTTATCCTGGTGTCTTTTAGATATTCACAGCATTCCCTGGGTGATGGGAATCGTAATCTGATATTTTGGCTTATCTAGCCTGGAAAGCATTGGTCTGGCTTAAATTGTGCATAAGAGCCAAAATAATCTGCCTCTCAACCATGGTTTGGGTATCTTTTTGTGAGATTTTCACCAGTATTCAATATTATTTTTGGCTCCGCTAATAGTCAGGTGTCAATCAGCTAGGTTTTACTGCAATCCTACGTTAGAAGTTCATGATCAGACTATTTTTGCACACTTGGCAGGCCTTTCAGCTTTCAGGGAGGGGGGTGCTTGTATAGTTTATTTTGGAGGTGGGGAGACATTTTTCTGCTTGGTACCTTGATGTATTGGGTGAAGTCCAATAGACCCCTACCAACAAAATGCATACAATCACTGGAATAGAATCCTCTTTATCTCTGAAGACTCTTCTGCATGCCCCCCACCCCCTAAGGAGAAGGCTGAGGAACCTTCCAAAACAAATTTGAGTGAGTTAGAAATAAGGGGTATTGGATGTACCCTCAGGCTTCTCCTTCTTTGGCGTGTTGAAGAACATTGCAAAGTTCGGTGGTCAAGTGGCCAAGAAATTTAATTTGTTTCTCTTGGCTAATACTACTCTAACATTTGGTGATCCAGCAGTGAAGCTATGTTGCCAGTACTATTAATGATCTGCTGGATTTGGGAAATTTAAGCACCTAGATTTTTCTTTTCTTCCTTAAATGAATGTTTCCATCAGTCCATGGAAGCTTGGAAGTAAATGCCAAATTTATTGAAATGTCTTTTGGGGCTAGTTTGAGAACAAACAGTAATACTTGATTTGGCAGTATTGAGGCTCATTTGAAATAAGATGATGAGTGGGGTCACCACATTTTATGAGTGCGGTGGAAAGATTAAAGAAGGCACAGAACCAAAGGAAAATACAAAGCCTTCAATATGTGAGATAATAGTGAGGATGGAAATAGGCATGTGCAGAGAATTATCTTGGAGCTGTTTCCCTTTCGTACATTTCGACATGCACTGTGTTTGTGATTTCCTATGTCTCCAATCCATAAGAGCACCTACAGTAATAAGAGAATGCAGTGATCCTGTTGCCATTGTTTTATGCAGACTGAGAGAAGCTCTCCTTCCTATTATGATTGTCTGGTGGACCCATTGTTGCTAAGGGGCAGGTTCTACCTGAACATGCTTCTTTGCAGTTTGCTGTTCCCAAGAGTCAGGAGGGTTACAGACCATGGGCTATGTGAAGGCCTTGATTTTTCAATGCTTTGGGTGTAGGTATTGTGAAGGTACAACAAGCAATGTTGAGCTTTCACGCAGTGGAGCAAATAAAAACTGTGCCTGCACAGTTTTAATGACTTTGAACAGCTGCATACTGGACAGAGCTAAGTATGAGTGAGCACAGATTGGTTTGTCTTTGTGTTCCTTTTGGGACTTCTGCATGTCTGGACTGGCCAAAGACATCTTTTGTTAAGTCATTTGAACTGTTTACAAGAGCAAAGAGCTATTTCCAGATATACACAACATGAGATTGTTCTGTAGGGAATAAAAATATGATGTTGTCTGAAAGAACAGCAACAGAACCCCAAATTTGCAAAATAGGATCTGAGTATAGGATGTTGTGAGAGGCCGTTGCTTTTGCTGGATATGTTTTTGGCCTAGTTGGATTTGATGCATGCCAGAATTTCCAATCATTAGCAATGGAAACTCTGTGGGTGTGCCTGTGTGTGGGCCATGGGTGTGTAAGCACCTGTGGACTCATGACCTTGCACCTCACATTAGTACTTCAGGTCCCCATTCAAGTAAATGTGGAGAAGCTTCATTGTTCCCTTTGCAGTCACAGCAAGTAAAAGGGCCTAGGGTTCATATGCAGTATTTCATTACAATGATAGATAAACAGTAGTTCTTGTTTTGCAGCCTCAGAATACTAGATATATTTCTTACCCTTTATTTTGGGCATCTGCTCATCTCTCCACTGTTATATCAGGAAAGATTCATTAGGAAGACAATTGAATGTGTTCAGCAGAACCAGTTTTCTTGTTTTCCCTTGAGCTTGGAAAAGTAATTACAGATTGGCAGAATTTAAAACACTAATGAGGAAATGCAGTGAGACAAGCAAAAAGAAACCACAATCCATTACACAAATTAAATACTTCAGCAGTAGTTGAGGTTACTGCATGGTAATAATTGTTCTTTTCTTCCCTATTATTGCTTATCAGAGATTAACACCATAATAGTGGTAACATTTTGGTGTCCTCTTATGATTGGGCGTGCACTTAACCAGGGCAATTCTATGCACGTCTATTGAGAAATGAGCCTCCCTGAATCCTGAATGTGGTATCATTGTTGGTATGGATGAAGTAGATGCTGCATTGGATGTTCAGCTGCTGAACCAGGTAGGCGCCTGGTGTGCTAGAGCTCCATAGCGACCGAGCATGGGAATGGAACAGAGTCCGTTAATGTAATCTTAAATCTTCCCTTTGCATATATCTTCGTTCGGTGGCTGGTTTCTGAACATAATTCAACATATTGCTGTTTACCTTTGAAATCCTTACATAGCTTGGGAACATCTGATTATTTAAAAGAACATCTCCTAGACGGAATTTCTTCAGTCCCACTACAAAAAAGCCCTGTTTCTTGTGCCCATCTCAGTTACTGTTGGATGAGATCAGAGTCCCTGCTTTGCATGCTCTGTGACTGCGCAAATAGGAATTAAGGTGAAATCAACATCACGGGAAAGAATTATGTAGCCTGTCTCGAGACAGCAGTGAGTCTCACTCCCACAGAATTGGTCTCTAAATCATGAGAATAATGCTCAAATTGGAATTCAGAAAATGAAAAAGGCATCAGATTCTAACAGGGATTCTTTTTTTTTTTTTTTTAAAAAAAATCAACTGTTGTATCTGTTTCTTTTTTTATTTTTTTTAAATTAAGTTTGTAATATAAAATAGAAAATACAAAAGAAAATAGTGGGAAAAATAAGGGAGGGAAAAGGGAAGGGAAAAGGGTAAGGAAAAGGGGAAAAAGGAAAGAAAAAAATGTTGCCTTCTGACTCCCTTTAGTGCAATAGAATAAGATAATAACATCAAACTGCAACTTTTTTACTTTTACATAATAGTATAAACTAGCCCTTTCTATAACAACAAACCTATCTAATTGGTAAAACCCAAAATCAAAGTTTCATTTTTTTTCTACCTCAAGCACAAAGTCCAGAAGCAGTTTCCAAGTAGAAACGAAAGTAATTAATTTTTTTTCTTTAATCAAAGCAGCCAATTTAGCCATCTCTGCTAACTCCATCAACTTTTGCAGCCATTTGTCCATTGTGGGAATCAAAGTATCCTTCCATTTTTGTGCATAAAGTAGTCTTGCTGCTGTCAACATATATAACATCAAAGTTCCAAATTTTTGAATCAGTTACCATCCACTAGAGATGGATACAAATTCAGACTTGCACATTATTTCTTTCCTCTCTTCAGTAATAACCTAAATGCTTTCATTTAGATAATACCACAGCAATTTGGGAGTTTGGAAATGTTTGGAAATTCAAAAGTTTAAGGATTGGGTATTTAATAGGCCAGCCATCTAAAAATAAGCAATACATCCAAGATAAATGGAATAAGAGCCCACTTCCCATTCATTTCATATTTAAAGATACAACAGCTTACTCCTTGTTTCTTTTGAAGTACATTATGTCTTCAGGTTGATTTTCTCAGTTCTGAAGGGAGATAATCAGCCTGAAGACATACTGACAAAATTTATGAGGCCTTGTTGCATGATAATCTTTAATAAAAGAAATGGGTTATTTTTTTTTAAAAAAAAATTCCCATTCTATTAGGAATTATAGCCTGCATCAAAAGAAAGATTTTGTCATGTGTTTTATATTTGGGCAGGTTGGGACTGTAATAAAGAATAATTGGATACGATTTGCATCAACTGAGAAATGGGTGCTTCTGGTGAAATTTTCAATGGGGGAATTATTTTTTTTTTTGCCTTTCTCATGGAATCTTAAAAGGCAGCAGCCCCCAAACCTTTTGGGCACCAGGGACCGGTTCCGTGAAAAGAGGTTTTTCCACAGACCGGAGGAGGGATGATTTCGTATGCTGCCTGCATCCTGTGGATGGGGCTTTGCTCATTGTGCAGCCTCATTTCTGGCATGCTGTGGACCGGTGCCAGTCCATGGACTAGGAGTTGGGTACCCCTGTTACAAGGGGTCCAGATGTCTTCCCGGTGTCATTTTTTCCTTCCTCACCCTCTCATCTGTCTCTCTTCTTGGTACTGCAGGGAGCCATTCATATGGAAGAACTGGAAGTTGTTTGGAAGCATTTATCCTTTAAGAAGTCCTTCTGAAAAAAGTTCTTAAAAACAATGGTACAGATTCAACTAAAATGTCCTATTTGGCACAGTATACAGCCAGTGCGACTGCATTAATATATTAGACCAGTAGTGAAATCAATGGAAAATAATAGAGATGTATCATAGGAATAATTTATGAAATGTTTTCCCTAATTTATAGCGAAGGTAAAGATGGCTTTTCCCTAAGTGGCAACGTTAAAAACAGTAGGTTCATAAACAACGGCTTCATTTCCTAACTGGCCTACTGGTGTCGGGTCTTCAAATAATGGCAAATATTTTGGTGGTTCCAAACATCTCAGAAAAGAGCCAAGGTAACAGCCTTCCCTGGGAGCACCCAAACACTCAGTAAAAACTGGAGGCAAACACAAAACTACAAACTTGGATAAGTCTGGTGCAGCTATGGGACGAAATCTAAGCCAGAGCAATTTTTTGTTAGTAACTAGTCATTACCTTTGAACAGCTGAGAAGAAAAGGCATTGCAACGCTTGGGACTGAAGGTTTTAATAACAGCAATTGCAGTAGAGAGGGGGTGCCTTTCAGTTCCTAAGGATAAGCAGCTGAAGTCTAATGTAGCTGGTGGGATAGTCCTCAGTCTTGCTTTGTTCTTGCTGTGTAGCCTGGATATTCCCCCTCCCAGCCTTGCCCTTGTCTTCAGGAGACTCTGTCCTCTCTTGCCGTGAACTTCTCTTGCCGTGCCGCTCCTAAATCCCAATACCAGACTGCCACCACATTGATTAGTGGCAGCCGCCATAAAGGCCTATTGTGTGCTCATTTGTTCCACCGTAAGCCCATGTATGATGAATATTGTCCTGGGTTCCTAGTTGGCCAGGTGCAACCACCCAAATTCACAGGGGGCTGCTGTAGCCTACCTGATGGGCTCACTCTCCCCCAGCCGAGTCAGGAGGATTGGACATCTAAAGAAATGGCTGGCTGTCTGAGGCTGCCCAACAATTTCCTTATTGGCATTCAAAGGCATCACCTTAGGATGGAGAGCAACATAAAAGGAAAGAGGAAGGGCTCAGCTTAGGCTGTCATGGTCTGAGTATTTTTCTTTGTGAGAGGGCCTTCCAGTGATCAGAGTCTGGGTGGAGGTGGGAGGTCTGGGAAAAGGCTGCTTACTTTTCTTCCTTGTTCAGGAAGGAGGGTCCCAATTTTCAGGACTCCAGAAGCAAATCCCACTTTGGCTTTTATTATCACAGCGGTTTCCCCCCACTTTCCCACACCTCCTCCCCCCATACATTAAAAATGTTCTTTTGTGGCTGGGCAAGGCCTCTCCAGAGTTTTCACAATGAAAATCTCAGACAAGACCCTATGCAGGAATATCAAATCAAAGGGAGAAAAAATTAGAGATCAAGGAAGGCAAACGAAGTGAAACCAAATTATGGTTTATTGGTTCATTTGTCAGATGAATGAATGAATAGATAAATGCATAGACTTTTCACCTCTCAGTTTGGTTCTAAGATTTCAAAAGGAAAGCACTAGAGAGACTGTATAAAAAAAAAAGGAAAGAAAAACCTTTCAGAAGAACGGGATGTATTATCTTACATTAAGATTTCTGATTACTAGAATGACAATACAAGGAAGCCATAGGATATTCAGTATCCCTTCAGCATTCCTAAACAGTTACATTTGCTTCATTTGTTTACAGAAACAATTGATTAGAAAGAGAAACACAAACTCCTCAAAAAAACAACAAATAGCTTGTAGCTTCCTGAAAGCCTAATGTATGGTTACGGCCTAATACATTTTCTTGAACTCCACTCCACTTCATCAAATAAAACAAATATTTTGAAGATTTAGAATAACACAAGTTTGTGGGAGAGGAAAAGAGCATTTGTTACATTATAACAAACACTCTCCTGACTTATATGGCAGAAAAAGCCATATAATTCTGTCGCCTACAAATGAACCTGCAGAAAGCAATTTTTTCATTTATAGCATTTTATCAGAGTTGAATGGGAATTTGTGAGACAGAAGTGAGGAGATCAGCCATGAAGTGAGCAGATACAAAAACAGAGCCAAAATTCCCCATGTGCATCCGTGCATTCCTACTTGCACACAAAAAGAGTGGAGCCCATGTCCCTCCCTTTCCCTTCCCCAGTGAGGTAAGACACTACACAGAATTCTCCAATGACCACAAGTGGCTGGTCTGGTAAAATAGGAGAACCATGGGAGAAAAATCAACCCAACCACCCCTGTACGTTTAGAAGTCCCCAATCTCTCCTTTAGATCCCCAGTCTCTCCTTTAGGATAAGTCATTGAACCATGGGGCTATTCCATTTTTCCTACGGTGCCCTTTGCCAATGAAGCAACAGGGTTGGCTTGACTCGTCAGCAAGATCCATCCTTATATATATGTCAGGGAGGGGGCTTCCTAATTAGTTGGAGCCATTAGCCAACCAGAAAAGGTGATCGAGGGCTATTCTCCTGGCACAGAAAAGCGGGTGGGGAGTGGGCAAAAGTACAGTCCTTAACATCTCCTGATTCACTTTTTGAAGATGGATCTCACCTTGCTTCATGGTTAATGCTGGTGACTTTAACCTTGTGAGTGTTGCTTTGCAATTTTTCTCCCTTTGCTCTCTGAACGCATTCTTCCCTGGCCAATGGTGATGAGCGGGATTCTCTTTTTCCTGCCCAGACCTTGTAACTTTAAGAAAGGAAGGAGACCTCTGAAAGGCAAGACCATGTCAAACTTGACCTTTACCTGCCATAAAGTAGACTTTGGAAATAAATGTCATGTCCTTCCCCTCCTGGGTGGGATTCCCCATTCATTTGAATTGAAGGGGACAGTCCTCTTTGTCTTTATAGTGCTACTCTCTGTGGTGGAAGCTGTGATAGTTCTACAAATAAAAAGGATCAGAGGATCTCATTACATCTTAAAACTCTAAAATGATTTGAAGCATCTCAAATGAGGAGGGACCAATAAATTTATTGGCAGTGTGGTCACACATAGCACCTGTGCTTATGTATTTCTCCACTATAACAACTACGAGGCAGGCTGGGCTGAGACAGAATAAGTAACTCTAGTTTATTGTCTAGTAAACTTCTATGTCTAAGTGTGGACCAACACACTAATCCGGTGTTTCTCAACCTTAGCAGCTAGTGTGGACTTCAACTTTCAGAAGTCCCTAGCCAAGTGCTGGCTGGTGAATTTTGGGACTGCTCTAATCATTATACTGCATTAAGGAAATACCGGTAATACCATCACCATCATTTAGCCCATAATAAGCAGATCTCAGTATAATTACAAAGAAACAAG
The DNA here is from genome assembly GCF_016545835.1 of Crotalus tigris. Classification (NCBI taxonomy): domain Eukaryota; kingdom Metazoa; phylum Chordata; class Lepidosauria; order Squamata; family Viperidae; genus Crotalus; species Crotalus tigris. The sequence goes on from NW_024100565.1 coordinate 680,054, forward strand.
TATGGATACTTGTCATTGCAATGGCTAAACTAGGAAATGTAAAGAGCTTCAAACAGAGGTCAAGAGAACATGGAAAAAGAAAGTGGGTGCCAATAGTGGTTGGTGCCTTTGGTGTCATACCAAAAGACCTGGAAAGGTCTTGGACACAATAGGAGTGGACAGAATTTCAATTCAAGTCATAAATTACAAAAAGTTGTATTACTTGGAAGACTCAGAACAAATGACAAATATTGTGGACTGGTGGTTGGCTAGCTCTAGCTGACTATTTGGAAGAATTCCCATTTCATATTAACTACTTGGCATATTTGGGAATTTGTAAATTTGGAAGACTTAGGGTAAGCAAATCTGTTCCCTCAAGATTGCAAGGTTTCATTAATTGCTGTATTCCTCCGCCCCCTTATGTTATTACAGCTTATTGGTTTGGGAAGATTGGAAAAGCTTAATAGAGTAGTTTATATGTGAGGCAGCATTTTTAAAGAGGGAGCAGTGAATAGGCTATGATCTTCTATGATCCTAGAATCCAGGTGCAAAAAGTGTGGCCCGACCCAACATGTGACCTCCAGCATCAGTTCTGTACCCCCTCTTCCCCTTCCAGTCTACAAGTGGATGGTGCCAAACATTTGCCCCTCCCCATTTCTTTGCATTTTTGATGATTTCAGGATTGGCTTCTGGGTGGGATGGAGGTGGTGGTGGTGAAGAGATAATACCTTTCAAATGATTAAGACGCACATTTCTCCCCTTAAAGCCCTCAAAACTCTTCCAATGAACTCTATTTTCTTATTTTTTGGAGCACAGCTCCTCTATATGTTACACAAAGCCCACCAAGGTAACCAAAATTGGCCACTATTATCCTAGTACCCTGTAGGAATTTCAAAAGAAATTCAATAGAAGTAGATTGATGCATCCTTAAGAAAAAAAAGAAAGGGAGATACAGGTTTCCATAAAATTTTCAAATGCAAATGTGATTGTACAGATGTACTGTACATTTAGAAATCGTGAATAGTCTTTACAAATTGACATGGTAATTTGTGTCAATTTTATTTCTGAATTTGCAGTTCAATGCACATTTATCTGGAAATAAGTTTAATTAGACTTAATGGGACTCACTTGGTTTGGCATGAATAGATCAGGAGGTTTTTTTTTTTTTTATTGTATTTTGTAGCCCATGATGTGTCAAAATCTGTTGGAATTTTCTTAAGATGTTCTTCGCCTGTGAGAGGGGCTATTATATTCTACTTCATTCTCAGGATGGTTTAGAATTGGAAGAGTGTAATTTGAATGTATTCTTGAGCTGACTTTATTATTGTTAGGTGGTGGAAAGTGCTGGTGTTGACTTATATTGTACACAGCTTCCCCTTGTCCTGAAGGCTTTCTGATCTGAAAACAGAAACAAAAACAAAGAAAGACTTCCCTCGTGGTCCCCTTGTGGTGTTCAGTGTTCAGCCTCCAGGGAGGCTACAGAGACACCCGGAGAGATGACTGTACAGTGAAAGACAAGTCACAACCCCATCCCGACCCCCCCCCCCAACAAATGCCTCAGCAATCTCATAACTCGTTAAAGGTGAGAACCTGCACTTAATCCGTGAGAATTCTTTAAAATTTTGTTTTAAGAAAAAGAGGAAATGAAATGATTTCTTTTTCACCAAAGTGAGTTAGAATAGTCAGGCACTTTGATTAAAGTCAACTCCAGAAGGAGTTGTTCCTTTGTTGTTTTTATTCCTCCTTTTAGATGTTTAAAACATATTTTATTAGTTTTTTAATGTAATGTTAGCTTTGTATTTTATACTGCTTACGTTTTTAAATTCTTTGTACCCCGCCCTCCTTATGCTGGTTTTTCATCACAATAAAGGTAGATTTGATTTGATTTGAACTCCAGAGGGAAGCTGGCTGCTTTGAAATAATTTCCACAGTATTAGAACTATTGTAAATCAGAGTTTGAGGAAATCACCCTCAATGTATTTCTTTCATGCTGGTAATTTATTTTTATATTTAGTCCATCTTCATTTATCACTCACACCCTATCTCTTCTCACCTTTACCATACATACTTCTTGGGTATCCTAGTTTCACTAGATTGAGTTTACTTTTTATTTCTCCTGATGCATCCAAAACTCATTTTCATATAATGAAATGATCGTAAGTTATGCTATTACACATAGCCATTTTCTGTTCTTCAGTAAACAATAATTCCACATTATTGTACATGGCATTCATTTCCTTCCTACTAGTATTTACACAAGTTAACATTTGATTAACATTCAAGCTGCTAAAGCAAATAAACTGTAAATCAGTGAGGATATATTCAAATATAAGCCTTCCTCTAGTTGGGCGCTGATTTCTGCAATAGGTGCCCAAAGTAGAATTGCATTCTTTTTCAAAAGCAGGATCTGAATGGAATCTGGTATTTGAAATAAACTCCTAACTAAATATTGAGCAACTGCAGTGCTGCAGAATCTAGTTTGTGTTAGCCTGTCAGTTATACTATTGGGAAATATTGCTGAAGACATACATATTTTGGAATAGATGAGGAAAACATGTGATAATAAGCAAGGGCCATTTTTTTCGGATCTTCATTTATGAAAGATCTTTAGCAAAGATATTTTGTATACAAGCTTATCACAGTCGCCTGTGATATTCATATTTGTTCATTTGCATAGTAAGGCTCACATCCTCAACATCAGTGGCCCGTATGGGGTTTCCATTAATATCAACATATTATCAACCTGTATTGATTATTCATGTATAAGTGCATTTAAACCAATCAGGCATAGGAAGTTTCACAGGTAAAGAGTTTTTTCCCATGTTAATTGTGTTTGTATAAATCTAGTTTAATATGTTGATCTAAAAATGTTTTGAGTTAGATATCTGTATAAATTCAGCCTCATCAGTGATCTTAAAAGCAGTCAGAAGCTGGATGTGAGTTTTTACTAAAGAAAAGTGTTTTTTTTTCTACTGAAGTAGAATGAAAATGTAGGATTTTGTTTAATGATTCAAAGTTCTGTCCCTGTTCTCTTTTATAAAATAATATACGTCTCTGAGTCTTTGTCCTAATTTGCCTTTTTAACTTAAATACTAAGTCAAAACTTTCAAATAATCTTCAAGAAAACATTTGCATTCATTGAGAATTCTCACTGGTATTTCTAAAGTAAACGCTGAATGAAAAGAATTCACGTAAAAGTATGCACCAAGGATTAACTTTGGTGGGATTTGGATTAGCATCACTTTTGCTGTACTGTAAGTTATGGAGTTAGAACATAGCAATTATTTTTCCTTGGTTACATTACAACTTCAAGTTCTGTCAACTGTTTAATAGGCTCATCAAATGCTGACTGGGCCTACAGCCATATCTATTGAAATTGCTCGAGCTGTAATGCAGAAAACTTAGATCTTAAATCACTGGTGCAATCAAAGAGATAACAATATATGGAATTCCATTAGATCCAGTATCCCTCCTGTCAGCTGTCTGAGTAAATTTAATTATCTGCTGTAGGATTCTTATAAAATGAAACAGCTGCTAAAACAGAGATAGCTGTTAAATGGAAAAACAACGATAAGTATCTTTATATGACAGATATGCAAGAACATAGCAGAATAACATCAACAAACCAGCTAACAAATTTCATTAGGTGTTATGCTTGGATTATGATTTGCCATGTAAGATATAAAGGGACAGAGGTCCTTTTGCTTGGCCTTAATCATTGAGGGCCTTGTACTACAGCACTGTCTATTATACAGCACAAGTTAGTATTGATCATCTGTAAAATAAATTATGATCGATGTAATGCTGGCTTGTGACCCTGTGATCATGACCTCAGTTCGATTGTCAGGACTCCCTTTTAGGTGAGATCAGAATAACAAACAGTCCCACTACAATCAATAGATGGAGAAACCCGATATTCTAACAAAAATGCATCGGTGTGTCACAGTGACTTGTACAGTGTTTTACAGTTTTAGATGCTGGCTGTGGATTATAGGAAGTCGGAGGTCCCTGGAGATCAACCCTAGATGGTTAAAATGAACTGCCAATAGAGTCAATTTTGCTTAGATGTCAAACCCTGCGAGGCAGATAAATTTAGGAAACAAGAGCTACATGGGTTTATGAAAAGCTTACGATGGCTGATGAAGTAGACTAGAGAATCTTGAAAGCCTGTTAAAGCATTTGGAACCTAGCATAAGTAAGGCGGGATTATTTTTGAGTTTCTTTCTCATGCTTCTCTCCTCCCCTGACCTGGAGTGTCTTTTGCAGCAAGGACCTGCAAGACATTCCACCACCATAGGATTAAAATATTGTGTGTGTATGCGTATGGAGGGGGAAAATGACGTTGTTCTTACTGATTGAGTCCTCTAAGAGAAAGAGCAGGAGAGCTGAAAATCCCCAAAAAGCAACTTCTCCATTACTGGCAGCCCAGAACAGATCTCCCCAGAACCACTTGGCTGATATAGTCATAGCTTGATTGAGTGATTCTGCACTATCAAGACTGTTAATGTCCACACAGAAATATTTTCTCCTTGATGATCTGTCCCCAACTTGGTCCTTCAGTTCTTCCAACAGTTCACTCATCACCATCGTAATTGAAGCCATCCACCTTGCTACTGGTCAGCCTCTTCTTCTCTTTCCACTCACTTTCCCCAGCATCAGAGCCTTCTCCAGAGAGTTAGGTTTTTGCGTAATGTATCTGGAGTAGAATTATCTCAGCCCTGGTCATTTGTGCACTTGGACCATTTGACCTGGACCATCCAACCTGCTTAGAAAGAGACTTCTCTGATCTTTTGACTTGATATCATTGTAAAAGCAGTGCAGATACAGGTAGACCTCATGACCGCAATTTGTACAGCAAGTTTCATCACTGAATGGTTGTTAAGTGAGTTGTGCCCAATTTTGTGACCTCTTTTTTTTGGCTGTTTAAGCAAAATCACTGTGGTTGTTAAATGAATCACACAGTTGTTAAGTAAATCCAGCTCCCCTCCCCCCCACTGACTTTGCTTATCAGAAGCCAGCTGGGAAGGCTAAAGCAAAGGGTGATCCAGTGACCCTGGGATGCTGCAACCGTTGTAAATACATATCCGTTGCCAAGCACAAAGGTTATCATCATGTGACCACAGGGATGTTGGAGTGCGAGGATTGCTCATAAGTAACTTTTTTCAGCACCATTGTAACTTCAAAGGGTCATAAAATGAACTGTCGTAAGTTGAGGACTATCTGTATTTTGCTGTTAAGGGAGGATACTTAACCATTTTCCATAGATATTCTGCTGCTGAAGTCAAAGAGTGAAGTGGAGCTCCTTATCCATTCTGCATAGAGGCTCCCAGCAAAATGGTGTTTGAATCTTATTTCAGCATTGGTGATTGGAGAACACAGGTTTGAACATATAGGGACGATAGACTAATTTAAGAGGGGTACTAGGCAGACTGTTCTATTTTCCAATGGGGGGGGGGGAAATAGCTAGAGGATTGTCACCATTTTCTCCTCCTCATTGTCCAGTATTTGCCTGATGTTAGGGCTGACTCTATCTCTAAGATAGTTCTGCAGGAGATTGAAATACATGTATCTGTTTGTCTATCTGTCTCTGTGTGTGTGTGTGTGTGTGGGCATTCTATTTGGTTTGATTTTTTTTCCTGTTTAATTTGGATTAAGATTCATTTTTTTCCTCATGTACAATTGATCAGTTATTCTGTGACTCACACATTACCATAAGCCATGTTTAATATAACTGTGATTGACTAATTCATCACTGGCTGGGGTCATATGGCCTGCTAAGACAAAAACGGGTAAACTTCATTATAGCAATTATCTGGTGAGATCCTTCCTGTGTGTATTTTAAAAGGGAAGTAATGGTGGGAGGGGAAGCCCTCTTCAGGTGAAGTGTACACTTAGCTACTGTTTAGTAGCAAGCAACTGGAAATTTTGGTGGTTAACTCCTACTGGATCCAGGCAGAATTGGCCAATAGTCAGGGAATCCGATTTTAGCAATGATTCGTTTCTCAGCTCCCTCTTGAAATGGTGATCTATTGCTACAGTTGGAACAAGAGCTGATGCGTTTAAATCCTTGTTAATTTTAATGGCTAATTAAGCTCAATGCTAACTGTGGGAAGAGTAAATGGATGCTTAGAATAAGTGGTTGTATATTGTATTTTAATTAGAAAAGGAAATATTCCTGCCCTCACCCTTAATGAGAGGATTGGCCACAAGTTCTAAGTTGGTATTTAAATGGTACTGTGGTATTTGTCAATAATACCATGATGGCGGTGGGCTAATATTGGAAGGTCCAGGTTTGCATTTATCCTGAGCCACAGAAACTCACTGGTGATCTTTGGACCAATTGCTTTGTCTTAGGGGAAAAAGTTGGCAAGGAATTGCTATGCATACTGCTTTGAGCTCCTGGAGGAAAGACAGAACATACATCTAAATAATAACAATATTATATAAAAAATGCAGCAATGAAACCAAGCTCATGCAGCTACTTGGAAGGCAGACATGCAAATTCGTCAGACTCTTTTTAAAGGGGAAAATGCATTGGACATTTATTTATGTGTACCAATGGATATCGTGGAAGAAAAAAAAATCAGTAAATACAAACACTGGGGATATCCACAAAGAATATCCATATTGTTCAGTGTATTTAAACGAGATAGCCGAAGGGCCCAGTTCTGTGGCTTGCTGTGCATGAAAAAAAGTTGTGCGAAATGTAGAATTGGGATGTGATCATTCTCTAATGGTGATCTCTTCCCTACTCAGTCCATCTATCCTCCCATCTATTTATTTCCCCCATCCACCCACATACAATTCATCCCTTTTTCAGTCTACTGGGGTAAAGATTTGTTTAGCTTGGCCCCTTTCTCTTCTTCACTTTAAAGACTTGGGTGAGAGCCTGGCCACACTTTGCCAACAGAAATTGGCCTGGGAAGAGAGCTCATTTTGTCTCCCAGCCCATCTTGCCTCTGCAGTTTAACCTGTCTGTACTCCAGCCCGGTTTATTCATGACCAATGCCTTTTGGCTGACGTACAGTATTAACAGTACCTGCTGAGCGATATATGGAAGCTCAATCAGTCAATCAAATTAGTTAAACAAACACAGTCAAATAATCACATAACTACATGGAAGGAAACACAGATTGCACTCTGCTTATTCTCACTCCTAATGAGAGGCAACCAGCACCGATGAAAATGGCACTTTATCAAAGAAAGGCAAAGCCACGTGCTTGTTGGGTGTTGAGGGTTGGTTCCAGACAAGAGCATTTGGGTCACGAGGTGAACTTTCACAGTAGAATTGGGACCATTGTCCCTGGTGGAGGTGCAAGAGCTATATGGGATTATCTCCTCAAAGTGAGTAACCGTTTAAGGTTGACTCTCTCTCTTCCAATTGAGGTACCTTTGTTCAGATGGATGCTGCTGCTGCCCAAGTAGCCTAAAGGTAGAGTTGCTGACTTACATTAGGGTTGACTGCTGGAGAAGAGCTAGTATACCTATTAACAAAATATCTGGTTTTATATGTAATTTGATAAGAATGATAATAGTTGTGTTTTTCAAGTTTTTAATCTCCGTAGTTTGCAGCAGAATGAAATACATGCCAAGAATCTGAATAGTGCCAAAGTTAAGTAGCTGCTTTTCATAAAGTTCCAGCACAGCATCTCTTTAGCCTTATTGGTTCGCATTCAGCTAGCCAGAAAAGCTGGGGGAATCCAAGTGCAGGCCCTGGCCAATTATTATTAGTAAGTACCATTTTGTTCAATATTTGTTGCTTGGTTTGTTTATGGAAATTGTTGATAGGTTTCATTATAAAAAATGAATTGCAGATTTCTTCATACAGTATAGCTGTAACTCTTTGCTGGAAACCACAGACCAAACAGATTGACATCAATACCTGGGAAAATGCTGGAAAAAATAATCAAACAGTGGATTTGTGAGCATCTATAAACAAAGCAATCACTATAAATCAGCATGGGTTTGTTAAAAGCAGATTGTGTCAGACAAACCTTATTTGATAAAGTGACTAAATTAGTGGATTAGGGAAATTCTGTGTGTATAGTTTACTTGGATTTTAGTGAGGCATTTGACAAAGTAGATCACAACCTACTTCTTGGTAAGATAGAATAATGTGGGCTAGACAGTACCACCACCAGATGGGTTTGCAGTTGGCTGACCAACCTCATTCAGCGTGCAGTTCTCAATGGAATTAACATTTATGTGGAGGAAAGCATGCAGTGGGGTACCTCAAGATTCTCTCTTGGGGCAGTGCTCTTCAATAATGTCATAAATGAACTACCTAAGGGGATAGAAAGGGAATTCATCAAATTTGCAGATGACACCAAGCAGGGGAGAATTGCCAACACTATGGAAGAGAGACTCAAGATTCAGAAGAATCTTAACAGACTTTAGCATTGGGCCCTATCTAACAAGATGCAGTTCAGAAAACTAAGGTTCACTTACTTTACTTAAGCAGGAAAACCAAATGCATAGGTATAGAATAAGTGGTACCTGGCTCAACAGTAGAAACCGTGAAAGGGATCTAGGTGTCCTAGTGGACCACTGCTTAAGTATGAGCCAGCGTGTGATGCAGGCAGTGCTTTTTTTCTAAAAAAAAAAAAAGGTGCCGGAACTCAACACACGTCATACAACCCGCTTTGCCTACCCTACAAGGTTCCATCCAAAAAAGGTGCCGGAACTCGTTCTGGGCGTTCTATAAGGAAAAAAAGCCCTGGATGCAGGTGCCTAAAAAGCCAATGCAGTTATCCCTTACTAAAGTTTTCCCTTGCTAAGGATAACATGAAGATCACAAGAAGTGATGGCACCGCTCTAGACCTCACTACTGAGGCCAGACTTGGAATGCTGCATTAACAATATAAAAAAGATACTAGAATGAGAGATTCTAGAATGAGAGCAGAGAAGAGCAACAAAGATGAGACAAGGCTCTGGAGGTTAAACCATATGATGAACATTTAACGAAACTAGGTATGTCTAAGCTAAGGAAGAAAAGGATCAGGGGTGACACAGCAGCAGTCTTCCAGGTCTTGAAGGGCTGTCAGAGAAAAGAGAGGGTCAACTTGTTCTTCCAAAGCACCTGAGGGCAGGACAAGTAGAAATGGGTGGAAGTTGGTTAAAGAACTAAGGAGAAATTTCCCGACAGTCAGAACAATTAATCAGGGGAACTGCTTGCTCCTGGAGTTGTAGGTGCTGGTGGTTTTCAAGAAAAAATTGGACCGCCATATGTGTGTGATGGAATAAGGTCTCCCTCCTTGGGCTTGGAGGTTGAACTAAAAGACCTCTAAGATCCCCTCCAGCCCTATGATCCTATGATTGCAAGAAACTGGTTTTGCAAAAAAAAAAAAAAAAAAAAAAAAAAAGCCACAAATTCTTAGGAGCCAGATTAGTTAATAATGGTCCTTTCCCTCTGCAATTTGAGTATCATGAATTGGGTAATCATCAATTAATGAAAGGAAGGCCTGAAACCATGTGGGCTGATATGATTCTTAGCCATTCATAAAAATAGGCCATGGGCTGGTGCAAATATTTTAGTAAGGGATAACTTTATTTGACTTGCTAGGCTTGGCGTTAAGAGTGTGGCTCTACCATCAAAACCACAGTTTTCATATTTAGCAAGAAGCTTCTTTTACATGGAGAATGCCATGCTTTTCTCCAGGAAGATTATCCATAACTTTTTACCACAACAGGCATATTAATGTTGGAGATGCCTTAGGATTGAATGCTTCAGGGATGTATGGAACCGAACAGTTATTGCTGTGGTTGCCTGGGTTAAATATCTGGCTTCTTCCAGCTTTGTGCCCATCAGATGTCCGGGATTACAACTTCCAGAAAGAGTTGCTTGTAGTCTTTATGGCAGCTTTTCAATCTTTTCATTGCAAGTGTCTATGAACAGCATTCATGTGCTTCTTCCAAATGAGGGCATCCACAAGATTATTACACTTCTAAAGTAGCACCGACAAAACCCAAGTCTGTTACACTCACGGATGAAAAAAAGGAAAGGCATTCCCAGATTTTTGACTTTTTTTTTGAAATATGAGATTTTATACATTTTATTAGTTCATTTATTGCATAGCATTTGCTTTTATTGTTAATGTTGATTCAAGAAGATTAGAGTCGTAATCAAAACATCTGGAGGGCAGAACATCCTAATTGGAGAAGACTGCTTAATGGGAACATAAAGAATAATTAAACAATGACAATGGGAAGCAGAAATATAATTAGGAGACAAACAAAGAGTTATGAGACATGTTTATTTTAAAAAGTTCTTTTTTAATTAAGGCTAAGGGATGTCCTGGACCACTAACTAGTTTCCTAACTCTGCATTCCAAAAAGTAGTGGGACCAGGACAATTTGATTTCCTAAATAATGTTAGACTTAATATGATTATCTGCTATGTATTTCATTACTTATCACATCAGGTGTTACAATACAGTGAGAATATTTGGGAGAACATTGATTGGGAAGAATATATTCAAGTTTGAGGAAGGCTGCTTGTAGTCTTCGGGTCTCAGATTGTATGCCTCTGATTTAAACTGTACCGGGTGACATTTATGTGGATATATGAATGTAAAACCAGGGTTTTTTTTCTCATAGAACGCCCAGAACGGAGTTCCGGCACCTTTTTGGGATGGAACCTTGTAGGGTAGGCAAGGCGGGTTGTATGATGTGTGTGAGTTCTGGCACCTTTTCTTTTTTTAGAAAAAAAGCACTGCCTGCATCACACGCTAGCTCATACTTAACCGGTGGTCCACTAGGACACCTAGATCCCTTTCACGGTTCCGGCACTTTTTTTTTTTTAAAGAAAAAAAGCACTGTGTAAAACTATGAGACTACATTCCTAAACATACATAGAATGAGTAAGCTCCATGTAGTGGGACTTAATTTCTTAATAGGACTGTAACGATAATTGAAAAGTTTGCATTCCACATACTGGGTTCACCCACTGTAGCAAGGCATAACATGACTTGTTTTGCTTTAGGTTGGCTTGCTATGTGAACCCACCTACTGTGATTCACGAAGTAGGCTATATGGCTTAGTACAAAGTGTAAAAAGGATGTTGGCTAAGCGAACAAACCATATTACGCAGTGTCCAAACCTAGCTATAGATTCACTTCCACAAATCAAGAATTTATAGATTGCCAGATGTTTCAGATTGGCTACTGCTCCTGACCCCTTGCCATCTTCCTTGAGTAGCAATCTTTTGAAATTTTGATAATTGGGAAATCTTTCACTCTCTCACATCTCTGCCTTAAATTCAGTAAAGGATTTAGGCCAGGGGTAGGCAATCTTGGCTCTTTTATGACTCATGGACTTCAAATCCCAGAATTCCTGAGCCAGCATGGCTAGTTCAGGAATTCTGGGTATTGAAGTCCACGAGTCATAAAAGAGCCAAGGTTGCCTACCCCTGCTTTAGGCAAACATAGCTCTTCTCATCCCTCCTCTTCCTAATTGGTAATGTGGGAGACTCTTTTAACCCATTTTACAATATTGCAACAAATACTGATGACAGGCAGAACTATTCTAAAAAGAGAAATTACAATATATCATTATTTCAAATGTTTGCATTAAAAAAATCATGCGACCATTTTAGAGTACAGTGCTTAATTCTGGGCACTAGACTTCAAAAATATATAAATACAGGTAGTTCTTAAGACCATTTGTTTAGCATACTTGGCCTAGGATAGATCGCAACACTTAATGATAAATTTTCTGACCTCAATTGCAGTAGTAAATTGAGGACTTCTTGTGGATTATGTTCAGTGAAGGACAAGAAAGATTGTGAGGGATAGTTTATAAGATGTCTTATTAAAAAAACCCTGTTTAATCTGCAAAATAGAACATCATAAAAGGAGACATGCTAGTTTCTTTAAACACCTGAAGTGGTATTATTTTGTAGAAGGTGATGACAAAACATCTTCTGTGTTGCCCTGAAAAGCAGGGTTAAGTTTTAAACAGTTTGTGACAAAACTAGAGATTCTGGCTGAAGGATCAGAACATTTTTGATGGGAGAACAGTTAGCAATTAGAGGAGAGGTTGGGAATCTGATGTCTCTAAAATGTTTTGGAGTCCTACTTTAAGTAGCTCCAACCATTATGGCAAATGGCGATGGATTGTGGGAGTTGTAGTCACACAATCCATTGTCATTAATTGAAGTGAAGAAGCTTGCAATTTAGGTTGCTCATCTCTTAATTGTAAAATTGATGGATTTTTCTTTCCTTGAAATAGCCATAAAGAAGCTAGACAACTGTCTTTTAGGAATGTATTAGCTCTCAATTTTCTACAAGTCTGTGATTCTATGAATCATAAATATTTAGATGCAGAGTCTGAGCGGGTAGGGGTGATTCAAAATAGAGGTCAGGATCTGGTGAACTGGTTTCATGTAAATGTTGTTGTTGTTTTTGACAACCATGTAAACAGCACACGAAGGGCCTTCTAGAGATTCCTGAATAAAAAATTAGCAGACCCATGCCTCCAACGTTTTATCCTGTAAAACATTTCTACAGGAAAAAAAGAAGGGAAGGGAAGGGAGAGGCAAGATAGTAAGGTGGGAAAGTTGAGTCACATACTAGCTATGTATGCCCGGAGATTCTGTTTGCTTGAGTTTTTTGCAAAAATGATATTGGAAAACCTAAACTAGTGTCCAAAGGATGCCTCATCCAAAACATTTTTGGATTCTACTCCCCCCCTTTGCTTCTCAAGAGCAAAGGCAAAGGTAGAGCCTGCAAATTACTGCAAGAAAGGACTTTATTGACAGTGGAGAAATGGTCTACTCAGAAGGATGGAAAATATCTAGCTGCATGGAATGAAAGAGAAAAAGTTAACAAGAAGAGAGGAGTTGGCAATCCCTGACTGAATTTGTGCTAAGCCATTATTTGCCCCACATGGTTTATTAAATGAACCACAGTAGGCTGGGTTTATGCAATGTTTTGTTACACTGCCATTCCCTGATTTAAAACTATATTCAAGTAAGAGTTGCATAGATTGATGTATATATTAGAAGAAGCCATGTTCACATTGGCACATGTCATGGAAAATTTCATACCAAAATACATAGGGTTTTTCTGGTAGAGTTTTTAAAAATCTCAGAGTGATACAGATATAGGTTTGACAAACACACAACTCTGCCAAAAATACTTTACAACAAAACTGAAGAGTGCTTTATATCATGGCTAAAAGTTTCATCTATTCTAGATGCAAGGTGGCCTATATTTTCAGCCCTGGGGGCAACCTGGGGTATTAAATAGTGGGTTGGTAGATGCACAAATGAACAGGTGTATACCCACACCTGTATGCACACACACACACAAACACACACATACATAAATATATCCTCATAGATGTAGCACCAACATGCACAAACAAGCAATTAAAAGATCTCTACTGTTAATATTGTAATACAGCATTTTAATAAAACAAATATTCTTCTGACTCTGAGGGGGTGAAATGCTTTTATATCAGGGGACTGCAAGAATAATGAAATGGTGTAATATTGGACTACAGAAAATAACACAAGGAAAAATAGAAAGGAAGGATATACTGTATGTGTGTGTGTATGTATATATATATATATATATATATATATATATATATATATATATATATATATATATATTATATAATATATAATTTTTCCTTGAGCTTTCTACTTTTCCTTATGTTTTTTTTGAACTCCAATATTACACTTCAAAAATAATAACACAAGGAAAAGTAGAAAGTGCTCTCTCTCTCTCTCTCTCTATCAGTGGTTTTCAACGTTTCTAATGCCGTGACCCCATAATACAGTTCCCCATGTTGTGGTGACCCCCAAGTGGGTGTGGCCACCAATAAGAGGGAGTAGGACAGCTAGGAAAAAGGGAAAAAAATGGCGGACTGCGTGGTTTGGCGACCCCTGTGAAATGGTCATTCGACCCCAAATGGGGTCCCAACCCACAGGTTAAGAACCACTGCTCTCTCTATATATATTTGTTCAATGATGCAATCTTCGATCTCCGGGAAGAGTATACTCCAGTTATTTATTGTTAAAACAACATTTAAAACAATAAAAACAGTTATATACAAGATTAAAACAACTTAGCTTTCGCTGGTCCTCTGCCAGCGTCCTCAGAGTGGGGCTTAGGGGATGGGAAGTTCTTTTTATCCCCTTGCTGATCCAATTGCCTACTCATTGCCCTCGTGACAGGGCCACTCTGAGGACGCTGGCAGAGGACCAGCGAAAGCTAAGTTGTTTTAATCTTGTATATAACTGTTTTTATTGTTTTAAATGTTGTTTTAACAATAAATAACTGGAGTATACTCTTCCCGGAGATCGAAGATTGCATCATTGAACAAATATGTATATATAATGTTATATATATATATATATATATATATATATATATATATATATATATATATACATACATACACACACACATATACATACATACATACATACATATATATGGTTGATAATGTCTGTAAATATATGACTCCTGGGTATATTCATAATATGAAATAAATAACTTATGACCACCAGGAGGATCCAAGTAGGGAAATACTTTAATAAAACCGAGCTTTCGTTGGGAACTTCCAACATCGTCAGGGTTAAAAGCCAGTTAGTGGAAATGCCTTAAATAAGGTTAGCTAATGCTTGTGCCCGGCTCCTAGATCGCGTCATCGGTCCTGACCGGTTAATTTGTGTTCTAATCATTTCTATGACGTTTGCATCCAGCCCTCCTCTATCACTCTTTTGGATACTCTTACTTGTTCTCTCAATGTTAGTTCTTGGATTTGTTAGAATCCTTTCACCGTCCTCCTCTATGATGACATTTAGTCCCATACCATCTTTCTCTATGCTGTGGATCTTGGGGGGGGCATTTAATTTCATACTATCATGTATTCCATTAGGGTTCCAGATATCTTCTCCTGTCCCCAACTGTGGGTCAATGGTTCGTCCTTGCTCCCCCTCCCCCATCCTCTTCACCACTCCTACACGGGTGGTGTTTGTCTGGATACTATGCAGCTTAGCACTTCCCCCTTCATCCCCCATTTTAACGCTCTCTATGCTAACTATCCCCTGCTGTTCTATCTGTTGCTGGTGATTGCCACCCCTATCCGAAGTGAATCCCCTGTATTCTACCAGGGAAGCTGCCAGTTGGGAGTACATGTGTGTGTGTGTGTGTGTGTGTGTGTGTGTGTGTGTGTAATAAAAATATATTTTGGAAGAGGAACAAAAAAAAACACCACTCTTGAGGTCATTTTCACAAGTGAGCAGGGGAATCAGCAGAGGGTGATGTCCTGCAGAAATATCCCCTGGCAGTGAGCAACCAAGCAATGCAGATAACCCAAAATGAATGGCCATTTGAAGCTGTCCCTTTAACATGGAGTGTAATGGTGGGGGAGTTCATGAAAATCAGCCTCTCACACCAACTACCATGTTTTCCCCAAAATAAGACCCATTCCGAAAAGAAACCTTAGCCTGTTTTTTGGGGGCGGGCCTAATATAAGCCCTACTCCAAAAATAAGCCCAGGTGGTGATGGTGGCGTGGCCAGCACAAGTGGCAGCCAGTGTGCTGGGGTGGATGGTGTCCAGCAGCAACTGCAGCCTGCCAACACCTTGGCACAGCGCAGGTAAGTCTGAGCACAGAGGCAAAGCTGGGGGGGGGGGGAAGGCAGGCGATCCGGACATGCTGCGTACTTTTCGTCCAGAGGGAGACTGGAAGCTTTGTCTGCTTGTGAATGGAGCGCTTGGAGACAGAGCAAATCGCTCTGTTCCAAAATACCCCATTCACAAGCAGACAAAGCTTCCAGTCTCCCTCTGGAAGAAAGGTGTTTGGGTGCCTATGGGATGCTTGGGGCAGCTCCACCCCCTCCCCCACCTGCCTTGCCTCATGGCGGTGACAAGTGGGCCACGTGGCCACCTGCTGGCGGCCATGTGGGCTCCTACTGGATGGGGCTGTGGGTGCTGCTGCCGCCGCCGCAAGGTAAAGCAGATGTTGAGGGGAAAAATAAGACATCCCCAAAAATAAGACCTACCGCCTCTTTTGGAGGCAAAAAAAAAATAAGATCGGGTCTTATTTTCAGGGAAATATGGTAGCATTGTGAACTGAGTAGTTTCGCTCAGATGTGCTTACCCCAGGCTAAACATTTGCTGATCTGAGGTTTATTAAGCCATGATTTGTTTAATCATGGTTTGTTGTATAAGCTGCAGTAGGCTCTATTCAGACAATACACAAGTCCAAACCAAATATGGGTAGTCCTTGACTCATTAGTGATCATTCAAAGGTTACAATGACACTAAAAAAAGTGACATGACCATTGTAGCATTCCCATGGTTACATGATTAAAATGCAGACACTTGGCAACCGGCATGTGTTTGTGATGGTTGCTGTCGTGTGTGTGTGTGTGTGTGTGTGTGTGTGTTGTGATCTCCTTTTGCAACCTTCTAACGAGCAAAATCAATGGGGAAGCCAGATTTACTTAACAACCATTTTACTAACTTAAGGATTTCAGTGATTCACTTAACAACTGTAGCAAGAAAAGTTGTAAAATGGGGCAAACCTCAGTTAACATGTCCCACTTAGTAACATAAATTTTGGGCTCAATTGTGATCATAGGTTGAGGACTACCATAAACAGCACGGTGACTTAAATGTTAGAATATAACCATCTATGTTGTGTCAAGACTGACTGGAGAAAAAACAACAACAGATACTTGAGAGACCGTCCAGTGAAAACATTGTTAATTTAAAATGTCACATTTGGCCGTTGTATGATTCAAGTTGAAATCTTTCTGCTGTGAAAGGATGTCAACCCAGATTATGGTCAGGTTGTGGCAAAGATCAGCCTCATCAGGGTTTGGTTCTGCTGAATTATTTGAAAATTCAGCACTGAGAATGATACTAATAGTGGGCTAACCATGATTAATTTGTGTTCCTTCCTCCCTTCAAAGAAAGCCAGGCGGGATATTGATTTCTTTGCTTAATCACCTCTATATGGTCAGAAATGATGACCTGCCCCACATCTCACCACCTCCTCACCCCCCCACCCTAATTACCTTCGCCTAGCTGGCGCACCATTAAGACCTCTAATCATTTTGGCTGTTGTTAGTATTTATACACCTGAAAGTTTATGATTTGTCAGCACAGCTGCCAAAAAGCTTTGTTTATTTCCGTATCAGGCCACACAAAGAGCTACTTTCTTATAGCCTCTACTGTTCTGCCATTACAGGCATGTCAGCATTTACAGGTTCAAAGCAGACCCATATAGGTTTTTTTTAAAATAGCTATTTAATAAAAATAATCTTCCTAGGTTTGGGAATGGAGTAAGTTGGAGTTGATGGGGGAAGAATACTGTAGAACTTTTCTTCTTCAAATTATTTTTATTCCTTTAGAAAAATATGCTTTCTTCTTAATGTTGTTCTTAAAGGTACTTTCAAATACCTTTAGGAGGCATTAGATTATAGAAAAAAATAGAGTGCGTTGTTAAATTATTTGCTGTCACTGAGCTTAAAATGAGAATGAGGATGTAGTTATTGATTGTCTATGACAGAGTTCACACCTAAATACTTAGCCTTAATCATTTATTTATTATTTTGGCCTTCCCATGATGGGCATGAATCCACCTATTATGGCTTAGCACAGAGGGAGCTGCAATTAAAACCTTATAGTTTTTGTTTATGGAAAAATCACTTCCAGGAGTGTTACTATACTTTTTGTATATTTCCCACCTCATATTTGACAATCATATTTGTGAATTCTGGAGATTTCTCAGAACTGCTAAAGGAGGATTTTGAGAACTCCATGTGACTTAGAATAATGTGTGAACCTGACATGTATACTTTGTTCAACAAATCCTGGTTAAAATCCTCAGTTAACATGTTTTAACTAAACTAATACAGCTATTAGTCTTCAAGCCTCTCTGAAAAATCCAAATCACAGTAATTCTGGCAGAAGCTACATATAAAGCCTATGTCAATTTTTCTCTTGATTTTTCTTTGGATAGAAATAGTGTTTGATATGATGTGTAGGAAATTCAAGCTTCTGTGATTTCTTTCTTCTGCTGCCGTAAAGAAATCAGAAACATACCCTTCCATTTTCAACTAATTATGGCTTGTTATAATGTCTGGACCAGGAACAGCATTAATTCTGGCTTATTGGAATAGGCTAGAATGATTAACCATACCTCACATTTGGCTTGTTACAATCAAGTTTGATTAATCTTGATTGCGGTTTGTTCCAAACCAGACTTCAATTAGCATGTGTTTAATCATAAAAAGGGATCATTGTTGCCTCTTTCTGTTCACTGGTTTAACTAGTTTTGACTTAGTGTTGTTGGCAATTTGTAAACCGTAGCTTAAGGCAGAGTACATAATCCAAAGGGCAGAGTGAACTATGTTATTCAATAATCCATGATCCAAAGAATTCATGATTTAACACAAGATGTTAACCTAGCCATTGAGTATCACTTGAAATGGAAGCAACCAATTATTTCAGTCTCTAATTTGTAATTGAACTGGTGAAGAATAGTAGAATTGGAATGGTCATGTAGACCATTAGATTCAACTCCCTGATTAGTACAAGAATCAAAATTAAGACAACATAGACACATAGTTGTGGAGCCTGAGCTTCAGCACATTCAAGAAAGGGGAATTCATCACCTCCTAACATTCCTAACATTCAACAGTAATGGGCTTTCCTGGAAATTAGGATTACTATTCTGTCCTGCACTCTGAGATGAAAGAGAACAGGTCTGGATCCTCAGATGCTATCACGTTCCCATTCACCCAGCCTTTTTTTCAAGCTAAACATACCCAGTTCCTTACTTTTTTGTACCCATTTCCAAACTTATGATCAACCTATTTACTCTCCTTAGCATATTTTCCAGTTTCTCTGAGTTGGACAGCTTGAAGTTTATGCCCAACATTATAAACCATAGCAAATATTGTTATAATTGGGGAAGGACTTGATAGTTTGCTAAAAATGCCAAATACAGCCTAAACATCTGGCTGATTATTCAATGAATCATCATCATCATAATAATGAAGACCTACACCAGCTAAAGAACTGGCAGCTGTGACTTCATAGTTGTGAACACAAAATAATTGCATCCAAAATTCACTCAAAGAGGTAGAATATTGCTAAAGACAAAACTGAATGATAGAAACACCGTCAAGCCCATCAATACCTAGCCCAAGGGTAGGCAACTTTGGCTCTTTTATGACTCATGAACTTCAACTCCCAGAATTCCTGAGCCAGCCATGCTGAGGGGAAAGGGAGAGGTTTCCAAGCTGAGCCATGCTGGCTCAGGAATTCTGGGAGCTGAAGTCCATGAGTCATAAAAGAGTCAAGGTTGCCTATCCCTGACCTAGGTCATACCTGTGATATGAAGATACACTGTTGGACTAGTCACAAGCTGAACTGGACAGTTTGGACTGAAAAACAAGAAAAAGACTTCACTATGCATTACATCCCCATAGTGATATTGATATATTATATCTGCCCCTCAGAAACGGAGGCAGAAGTTTACTTCAGGTCAAATAAACTGTCAAAAAAGAAAAGCAGGCATTGGCTAATTATGTAAGAGACAGCCAAGAACAAGCATTGATGCAAATTAAAAATTGGAACATATTAAACCTACTGGAAACAAAAATTGAGAATCAAAATAATGCAATGAAACCCAAACAGAATGTAGCAAGGAGAAGTATTACATGGTCAATTTCTACAAAAGAACTGAGGAGAAAGTGGATAAAGATAAAACCTGGCAATGGCTGAAACATTAAAAAAAAGAAATTGAAAAGCTGATTTTGGAAGCTCAAGAGCGAGTTATTGGAATTGATGAAATCAAGGCCAGAAGTGAAAAATCATCAAATGATTCAAAGTACAGATTTTGGAAAGAAGCAGAAAAACAGTAAATCATGCAAGAAGACGGCTGAAACTGATTATAAAGAACCTAACACAGTTGCTAAAAATATTCAGTGGAACATCTGTACCAGTAATTAAAAATTGATGGGAACATATTGTTGAAAAAAATAGTAAAAAACGAGCAGGTTAATTGGGGGATTTCTGAATACGGATTGATAAAATCTTGAATCACGACACATCAAATATAACTGTTGCTGAAAAGAAAAAAGTGTGAATAATTGTTCTGGTAATATATAATATTAACAGAAAACAAAGAATTGGAAAAGACCACAAAATATCAAGATCTGAAAATCAAAATTTAAAGATCATGGTATAAACCTGCCTAGGTGGTCCCAGTGATTATCAGCACTCTCAAAATGGACAGCCCTTAGAAAATTTTCCATTTTTCAATTGCAAAAGGCCACACTGCTTGAATTTATACATATACGGTATTACAGCCCCCTGGGTTGGTCAACACCAATTAAATAACGAGGAGCTGTGACTTCACATGATTGTTAACAGATAACCAAATAAATAAATAAATATCTGGATTATAGCTGTGGAAGTACCTGGAGATAGCAGAGTAGAAGTGAAAGAACTGGAGAAAAATCACAAAATACAAAGTAGAATGTAAACAGAAGTAGAACGACTGTGGCAAAAGATAGTACCAATAGTGAGAGATGCCTTGGGTGCAGCCTCAAAACATCTGGAACACCACTTGAACACCATCAGCATTGTAAAAAAACCCATCAGTCAATTGCACAAGGCAGCTTACACCCTGAGACGATACCTTTTGACACCATCAAACAATATCTGCCTACCCAAGGTTTCATGGGATGGGCTTATTAGCTAGGCAGATGTGCCAAATTCATTCTCAACATCTTTCTGACTGTGCAACTAGTCAAAGTAAGATATTACTATATTTTAAGAATGTGGATAAAATCAGAAAGAATTTAGGCCAAACTTTCTCAGCCTGATGCCATGTTGGGAAATACGGCCATTGTAGTCTAAGCATACAGAAGATGGTAGGCTAGGAAAGGCTAAGGGTGGGATGGAGAGTGCTGAAAGAGTTAAAAGCCACAATTCTTCCTGCTTAAGGAAGGCCCCAAGAGGGCCATCTGGTACTGTAATGTGATGAGATCATTAAAAGAGGCAGACTTTCTTTGCCCTTTTAAAAATTGTTTTCTGTGGTTTATGGATGGGAATGGGAAGCTTTGGGGAGACAAACTGTTCCTGTCAGTAAACCTTATTAAGAGCCAGTTGGGTACAGTGGCTAAGGTATTGGCCTATAAACCAGGAGATTGTGAGGTCTAGTCCTGCCTTGAGCATGAAAACCAGCTGGGTGACTTTGGGCCAATCACTTTTTCTCAGCCAAACCCAGTTCACAGGTCTCTCTTGAGGAAGGAATATTATGATTGTTCGCCACCTTGAGTTAGTTATAAAGTAATAAAGGTGGGATAAAAATCTAATATATAAATAGTTCAGAAACTGGTTGTTTCAGACCACTTTTCACTACCTTTCAAGCGTTTTGAAGTGGCCCCGGAAAATAGTTGCCTTCACACTCATTAAGTTTGGGCTATTAAAAATGTTTTTTGGGGTGGTAATTAATGTTCTCATTTTCACTTTTTAAAAATGAAAACTCAAACAATTCCAATATTTTGCAGCAGAATTGGGGCAACATGATGTCAGGATTGGGGGGGTGGATTGGAAATAGAAAGACATGTAGAGCCAATCCTAGTTTAGGCCTAAATACAGTAGATGACTGTAGAAGCATTTTCAACTAAAATTTCTAACTAAAATTTGTCAACTTTTTAATTCTTTTTCTTTTTTGTAGCTCCCTTCTACATGACCTCCATGTCCCCCTTTCTGATAGGTTAAACCAGGATCCTATTTTGCTCCAACTTTCTTATAAAAGTGAGCTCATCCTAAAACCCAAGATCTCTCTCTCTCTCTCATCCAAAAACTCTGAGTAGTTGATGAGGTGCTACATTCATGTGACTCTGTATCCAAACACACCCTCATTTTATTGTGCTGAACAATCTCCCACTTAATGAAACTGAAAGAAAGCAAAAATAACAGAAAGAAAAGCTTTAGTGAATTGTGAATACGTAAAATATGAGCTTCCTTGCCCTATGTCTTGAAACCAGATCCCCCCTCCTTCCATGTTTCGCTTATGACTCGGACAAATTTTGGATTGCAAGAAGTTGTTCATGTGTAAGCCCATGAAACCACATAAGATCCCGTATCCTATGAATGACGTGGAATGCAGCAATGACTGTAAGTCTTCACTGTGTCATTCCTACTGGATCCTGCTGTAATACAGCACTCTAATTACTATATTATAAGCCTCTTTTGTACCTGGGACAGGTGGTGATGACAGCTCTTTTCAATGGGAAGGAGAACACAGGAGGAAGATAACTTACCTTCCTGAGCTATTTGAGTGGTTTGGGTGAATGTGGAAATGAATCGAAACACAAAAGAGGCAGGAAGAGCCATCAGTTTCAGAGCGCCTGACCATTTTTTCCAAGCGAACCCACAAAAGGGGTTCTCATGGCATAGTCTCAGCAGTTTGCATCAGTCTGCCCAGAGGGTGCAAAACTAGAGAACCCCAGGTAATCAGGGATACCGGCAGCCGGTTTGAGGTATTAGTAAGGCGATGTG
This sequence comes from Crotalus tigris, assembly GCF_016545835.1. Lineage (NCBI taxonomy): Eukaryota > Metazoa > Chordata > Lepidosauria > Squamata > Viperidae > Crotalus > Crotalus tigris. The sequence continues at coordinate 702,576 of NW_024100565.1, forward strand.
CAGCCTTACTAATGTGCATCTGGTGAGAAAGAACTACTTGAAGACACATAGGGACAGGCTATTAACTATTAGGTATCAAGAACTTGCAAAGCTGAACTCCGACCTTGAAAAGAAAATTGAGGTAAGTCTAAAACTATGTGCTGATTTCCCCAGTTAACATGCTTGTGGTGAAGAGGCAGGGTCACGTTCGGTACAGAAATCAATCATAAGTTACTCTTTCAGATTCTTTTTCCCCACTGAGAAATCCTCTAGGATTTCCTTACATAAAGAAACACAAAGCAGAAAGTATCCTTCTTAGAGATCATTGGTTCCATCAGGCCTGTGCAAGTAGTGATGTCATGAATTGCCGCTCTGTTACTTCCAACAACTTGTAGGACTGATGGGGGAGGGCAGAAGAGAGACTGTAAAAGAGGCTTTGGAGCATTGCGTACTTTGGATAAAGGAAACCCAAGGAAAAGAATGTACAGTAGAGCCTCTCAAGTTAAAAAGGTATCACTGTGCCAATGTATTGTTTTCTCCAAGTGCAATAATTGCTGTGGGGGCTGTCCACAGTTATGCAATAGTGTGTATCTGGTGTGCTTTCTGTCCATCTACCCAAAACAGCCTGATTGTGGGAGGAGCTGATGATGTACGTCTCTTGTGCTTGATTTGGTTTATAATTAGAGGCACATGCCACTGTGAGAGAAGTGGGAGGTTGAAGTGTCCTTTAAAAGAAAGGAAAAAAAAAAACCCCAAGTAACGCATACACACTTGCACAGTTACCCAAGAATGATGGTCTTGAAATAAAAACGGCATGTAGCAACAGAATCTACATATTAAAACACAGATTATAAAGAAAAAATAATTGGGAATTTTCTGCTTGGAATTCCTTTTTCCCACTAGCTGCTTGAGGTAAGGGAGAAAAAAAAGCATAACAATTCTTCAGCTTCAATACAATTTTCAATATTAAGAACTACAACAGCTCCAAACTGGACCACACAAATTCAGTAGTGCATGGAAACCACAGTCACTGGGGGAACAAAATATGAAAAGTGTCTGGGAATAAATGGAGTATTGAGGGAAAGATAATGTCAGGAAATACCGTGTATGATGCCGCGAACCAGATGCTGCAGACCATGATAAAACCCTAGTGTACATTAGCACTTGGTGTTAATATCTTTTGCTGATACCAGTTGTTCTACTAACTATGGTTTTGCTGTTCCAATTGCTACTTTCTGAGCACATTCAGTACAGATTTGTGAATGTTACTTATCCTTTCTTTTACAAGGCAGCTCATATTTGACAAAGAGATTGTATGTGGAGAAGAGCATCTTCTGATTCTTATGGTGTCAGGATCACAATATTTTTTTCAAAGTGTTCAGGTTGGGCTATTTTTCTTTGTGGAATGAGGTGTCAGGCAAGAAAGTGCCGGCTTTAGGTTGTGAAATATTATTTATTTGGTAAATTTATTTGCTACTTATAGTTGGTCAGGATGGAGATTCGGAGCTTGATCTCTTTGCAACTTTGTTGACTGCTTATATAACATCATGAATATAGATTACCAAGTACCTTTCAGGAGAATAACAAAAACACAGGTATTTTGCTCCCCTCCCGGCGGCTTATAAAGTACAATTCACAAGTAGAGGGAAAAGAGAAATACACCTGTTCCTGCTTAAAATACTTGCTTTCATGCTGAAAACCCAGGTTGAACCCTGGGCATTTCTGGTTAAAAGTAGAATCGGGTAGCAGGACAGACAAAAAAGCTTTGGTTTGATATTCTGAGAAGCTGCTGCTGGCTAGGGCAGACATTCTTATTTTAGATGGTATAAATCTCAATTCTCATGCAAGCAAAAGCGTGGTATTTCAGTTGGATACATATTGAGGAATTTATTTTCATGGTGCTGAGCAGAGACACCATATCTACACACGAAGGAATGGATTTGAAGGTATTTAGAGAGGCAATGTCATATGTTCTAGAACAACAGTAGTAATGTATTAGTACAGTTGCCTAATTCTAGGACAGGATTTTTAATTGTTAGCACAATGTGCCATCTGTGTTGTAAAGCAGAGCTGTATAATAGAATCTCCTAGAGGGCTAACATGAAAACCAATTGGTTAAGCCAAAGCCAAGGCTGCCTTCACTGGAGTCCTCTCAAGTCCATATGTTATACGAGACTTTATAGCATTTCCCTCTGGACTCTGGAAAAGAGTTCTGTTGGATCAGTCTAAAGATTTCTGTTCAATCTTTATTGAATACAAATATTGTTCCCATCTTGGCCAAGTCAGAGCCTGTGGAAATCCCACAAATACAGTAGAAGATAAACATGGTGATACTAACTACTGCTACGGTAACCTCCCTGGTGCCATGGGAGTCTGGAGAGGACAGCAAGCCAGGTGTCACATTGTCTTCACACCACCAGGTAGCACCAAGCAAGATGTTGGTACCTGGAAGGCTTCAATTTTGGGCCCCAGTCTCTAACAAATGAGCTACAGCTAGTTAGCATCTGTTTGTGTTTTCCAGTAATTCATAATTATAGACTGTTGTTGGACTTAAAACAGTGCAAGGTCCAATGAATGTCTCTCATTTGATGGTTTAAAAATTAAGAAAATCATTGTTCTGTATCAACCTTCTGAAGCACTGCAGTCTTCAGCTCGAATATATCGTAGAACAGTGGGGAAACACATAAGAGAGAGATAGTACTCATGAAGTCTCCAAAATTAGTCTCCCAAATTTCTGTGCCTGTGTCCCTTCGCTTTTAATTTACTGGATTGCTACATCAGTTTATAAAATATCCACACGACATTTCTCTTTCTCTTTTCTCCCCTTTTGCTTAGCAAAAGAACACAGAAGGGGGCACATGGGGTTATGAGTTTCCTATAGACGTCTGCAACTCCTTCTCAGGGATTCTGGAGCCAGGTGTTTCTCTATATCAGGGGTGTCAAACTCAATTTCACTGAGGGCCGCATCAGCGTTGCGGTTGCCCTTGGGGAGCCGGGTGGGTGTGGCCAGAGTGGGTGCAGCCTACTGGGTGAGCGTGGATGGAGTGGGTGTGGCCTACTGGGTGGGCGTGGCCAGCTCTACATCATTCGCATCAAGGGTGCCTGTGGGGGCCTGGGCAGGAGTGGGACAGATCTGAGAGTCTCTGGCAGAAGGAGGTGGGACTGGGGCAAGTGCCAAGGCATGGTCCACTGGGGCAAGTGCCAAGATGGCCACCATGAAATTGTACATTGGCTCCCGGCTGGCCTGGGCCAGGGCCAAGGCAGCGGGGGCCGTTCCCTCACTGTTTCTAGGATGACTTCGCAGGCCACATGAAACCACTTCGCGGGCCGCATTTGGCCCCCAAGCCTTGTGTTTGACATGTCTGGTCTATATTGGCCTTGTGTGTTTGTTGAAGATCCACATGCAAGAATCCTAGTGGGAAGCACAGGCATCATCCCTTGCTCTTTGAAAGTAATGCAAATCAGATCAAGAAACAGACTCCACAGGAAGGCTAGAATTCTGCTTTATTGAGATAGGCTGCAGTAATAGAACCTTGCCAGTCTTCTCTTCCATCCCTCTTACACCTTAGGGAACTGAGAGGGGTGGGGAGGCTAGCCTGAGTCTCTTTGTAACACTCCCTTGACTAAAGGCATGTTTCTTCTGCCCGCAAAATTTCCCTAAAGATCTTTGGCTTGCTTCTCCAAGGTTCTCTTCTTGGTTCGCAACACCACCAGAGTGTGTAGATCAGCCCACTGAGGCAGAATCCCCAGGCACATGATCAGGCCCCAGTAGCTTGCGGGGATTCTGATATTTAGTGCGGCATGTGCCCCTCCCTCCCATCTTTGCTTGCTTCCTTTCACTTCTCAAGGGGTGCAATGGCAGAGGCACTTTCCCACTTTCACTCTTGCACTTTCTTTAACTGTAGAGGTAGTTAAACCTGCTCGAGAGTGATGTACAAATGAATCTCATATCTTGAGTTCCAAAAGGGCTTTTGGTGACTCTGTATAGGGCTGCCAAAAGATCGAGGAATGAAACGAAGAAGCCGGATGTGAAGAGAAAGGGAGGGATGGGGAGAAGGAGGGAAATGGGGGGGGGAGGAGGAGAGAGAGTGCTGCACAGTGAGTTGGCAAGCACAAAGTAACCAGGGAGAAGAAGGAAAAAGAGAGTTGGACCAGTCCCTGGACAAAATATGGAGTGGGCCTGGCCCATATAGATTGAGTCTCTTGCCCCTCATCTCTCTCTGGCCTTGCTACTAGTGACGAGGAGAGAGACTAACAGATGAATCAGCAGCAGCAGCAGTCTGATCAGAGTGTGGTTAGCAGGTGGAGAAAATGAAATTCTTCCTCCTGTTTCTCAACCTTGGTAGCTGTGTGTACCATCCACATTGATCTAATTTGGTTGATTTCTAGGAAGACCCACTGCCAAGATCACATGCTACCAAGCTTTGTGCAAAATGCACAGGTTTAGAGCCCCAGGTGCATAGCAGGAACTGAACAGATGTCCATGTTTGGCTGCTTTGCTACCTCTGCCATACAGTCCAAATTATAAATTTTATTTAACTAGATTGCTCCGAAAGCGCAATCGTCATTCACCTCTAAATCTACAAACCGTTAAATCGGCAATGCCCCTTCCCTCTCCCATTTTTTTCATTATCTCTTTCTCTGCTTCTCTCTCTGAGCTGTTCATCTTCTGCACTTGTTCAAAGAATTTAGTCTCTGGCCCATAATTTGGATTCCTAAGAATTCCAGGATTATTATTTTTTTTTTAAAAAATGAGGAAGGTCATAGTTTTCATAGTTGTAAAGATTCATTTAAAATTATATGTGAGGTTTGCTCCATCTGTGCATTCTCCTCTGTGTTGCCCTGTACTTTTTTTTTTTTTTTGACAGCTTTCAGCAACACAAATTGTGCTGCATGGACGAATCTATTGGGAGAAACCATGCAAACTCTTGATAGTGGTGTGTGTGTGTGTGTGTGGGGGGTCTGTTTTCTACTACATATGCACCATACCTCTTCTTATTTTTCTATACATCTCATGGTCCTGGACATGTTCTATACTTTGGCAAGTATGGAGCAAAGGTATCCCCCAAATCCACCTGGCACAATTTTATCCCTTTCTGAAACTTGTTTGGAGAGAATGCATAAAGAAAGCACTTTTGTGGCAAGGGTGTGAGGCTTTTTCGCCCTATAGAGGAAATATCTATAAATGGTTTGACTTTGTCTCTCTTCCTATCACTACATGAATTCGAGGTGCAGCATTTTACCCCCTCCCTGACAATCCCTTTACAGAAGCCCAAATACTTTTGCTTGCGAAAAAAAATCAGGCTTGAAAACTTCAGCAGGATTGAACTCAGTCCGGTGGTGCCAAAGTTTAATTTCCAAAGAGCAACAGAGGGGAACCTGGGATACTTGCTTGGCAATGAAGTTGTGGGTTCATTTGAATGCCTGGGGAACGACGGCTAGGAAGGCAGAAGGTAATGTAGGGAGGGGATTTTTGTCTTTCGCCTCCCAGAGTTACAAAAATACCTTGGCCGAGAACGATCTCTGTTCCCTGTATATATATATTTTCCTGTTTCTTTTTGTATATTACCCAGATCAGGCATACACAATATTCATTTTATGTGGGGACTTCCCCTTATGCTTTCTTATCCCCCTCACCCTTGATGAAAGTGCATTGCTCATAGATGCCTTTGCCAGTAATGCAAACCAGGTGCTTTCCCTTGTGTGAATGTAACAACATCCAACTTGTACAGCTGGCTCTGAATACTGTCTATCCTGATGCGATGCTGTTGGTTGGGGTGGTCCAGAGGGATCAAGCTGTTTGATTAATGCGCAGGGCTTGCCATTTGGCCTGTGTTTTGTTTAGCACCTTGCACAACCAGAGCAGTGTACCTTTCCAATATTAGATGGGCAGCTAATGAGTTTGATTTGCCAACCTTGTGCTACCATTTGAGAAAGGAACACGTTCATCCTTCTAACCGACCCCTTTGGATTCCTGGCTCTGGGACATCTCCAAATAAGCTGCATTGCTAAACATACAAAACGGTGATGGTTTCAGATTGCTAGAGGGAAGAAATGAAGACTGGCATTTTTTACAAACATGAGTACAGTGTTTGCTTGAGGGGCATGGGAGCTGCTTTCCTTAGATGATCTTGCAAGGAGCGAGTGGATCAAGTAAAGGAAGGTAGCCAAAGCTAATATCATGGGCTGTTTCTCCATCCAATCAGAGTAGATCCTGTTTTCCAGAGAGAATGTTTAGCTGGAGTAATCATTAGTTTCTGTAGCACGCTCAGGATGTTCAGAATACGTGCATCTCCATAGGTCCTGTCTTAGTTTCATGATCTTTTGTAAGATCATTTTAACTATGTCATAAATGCAAGCTAGTTTTATTAGGCTAGAGGCACAGCTGATTTAATGCACTTTATGCAGGGTGATGGGGCAGCACAGAAATATTCTGGCATAAACATTGGCGCAAATTCTGTATGGGGCACAAACAGGAATCCTTGCAAAGAAAAACTTGCTGGAAACCATGCAATCCAAATTCCTGCGAGCTATCTTAGCTGCACCCAAAGGAACCCCAAATGCCCAATTAAGAATTGAGACAGGCATGCTCCAAATCCAGGTAAGAGCCTGGAAGATGATGACCATTCACTGGCTTAAAATGCATTTCTTTCCAGAGGGACTGTCCCCGTTAGTGCTGACTGACAACTTCCCTTCCCCCTGGAAGCAGGCGATAGATCATAAATTGGGCTCTTATGGACTCTCTTCGGTATTCTTAATGTCCCTAGGCTTTGATCAAGCAAAGCAAGTAGTATCCAATAGAATAAAGGACATGGAGTTCCAAGAAGAACTAAATAGGTTGCATTGCCACAGTAGGGATAGAATCAAACAGGGGTGGGAATTAGCAAAATATCTGAATGATCTCACCTTCCCAAAACAAAGAATAGCTTTCTTCAGAGCCAGATTTAACATTCTTCCCTCAGCACTCCTCCAGGGCAGATATAAGAGGACACCAATAGCAGAATGGGTATGTATATGTGGTAAAGGAGAAGTCGGAAGACATCTCACATGTTTTATTGTACTGTGAGTTATATCGAGTTTATAGGACAGCATATATTCTCCCTTTATTAGAGAGATTGCCAGGGAGGGCAGACAATTTTTATGTAGGCTTTCTCCTTCAGGACTCAAACCCTTCTATCATGCATGCAGTGGCAAAATACTGTGTTGCGGCAATGTCCACAAGAAAAAAATTGGTTACAGATCTATAGCTGTCAACTTGTGCCAATTTTTTGGAGATATCTCTAATAATGTTTGGAACATTATATTTATTCACACACTAATCGGCTATCCACTCACGTAAACTAGGGAGTGACCCTAACATTTTGAGAATACGTATTTTCTTAACAGGGATGTTATTATTTACTATTACTGTCAGTACTTTTTGTATTTTTATTTTTTCTTAATATATTGTAAAAAGTGATGTCTATTGCTGGTCTATGACCGTAATAAAGTTGTTTTTATTATTATTATTGTTGTTGTTGTTGTTGTTGTTGTTATTATTATGGATCATCGCACAGTCAGCCAGATATTCAGACTGGATTTGGCACAGTCAGCCAGATGTTCAGACTTACCCAGGACCTGGGATAGGCAGATGTGGATGTTTGATAGTATTACAGATATCGTCGCAGGATGGAAGCAGTTCCTAGTAAGGCCGCCTTTTGCAGTTGACTAATAGCGAATTTGTCAATGCCAATGGTGTTCAAGTGGTGCTCCAGTTGTTTTGGGATTGCACCCAAGGAGCCTATCACTATTGGTACTACCCTGGCTTGCTTTTGCCACAGTCTTTCTATTTCTATTTGTAGGTCTTTGTATTTTGTTATCTTCTCCAGTTCTTTCTCTTCTCTTCTGCTGTCTCCAGGCACTGCCACATCCACTATCCAGACTTTTTTGTCTTTCTTATCGACAATTGTTAAGTCTGGGGGGTTATGTTGCAGGTGCTTGTCTGTTTGAATTCTGAAGTCCCAGAGCAGTTTAATTTTATCATTTTCTATGACTTTATCTATTTTATGATCCCACCAGTTTTTGCTTACAGGCAAATGATATTTTTTGCAGATCTTCCAATGCACCATTGTTGCTACTTTGTCATGCCGCTGCTTGTTGTCAGTCTGTGCAATCTTCTTGCAACAGCTTACCAGGTGGTCCACTGTTTCTTCAGCTTCTTTGCATAGGCGGCACTTACTGTCTGTTGCTGTCTTCTCAATTTCGACTTTATATGCATTTGTCCTTAAGGCTTGGTCTTGTGCAGCCAGAATTAGTCCCTCGGTCTCTTTCTTCAATTTTCCTGCTCTTAGCCATTGCCAGGTCTTGTTATTATCTGCTTTCCCAGCTATTTTTTTCATGTATTGGCCATGTAGTGCTTTGTCTTCTCATGCCTCTATTCTATTCTTCATTTGGTCTTTCTTGTAGGCCAGTTTGGTCTCTCCAGTAGTCAGTAAGCCTTCCTGATATACTAATTTCAGTGCATCTTCATCATTGTTCTTCAGATATCCTTCCAAAGCCATTTTTTCTTCTTCAACCATCTGATGTACTTGTAGCATTCCACGCCCACCTATTTGCCTTGGTAGATAAAGTCTGTCAATGTCACTGCGTGGATGAAGGGCATGATTCATTGTCATTATTTTTCTAGTCTTTCCTATCCATTGCTTTTAGTTCTGCTTGAGTCCAGTCCACTATTCCAGCTGTGTACCTAATGACTGGAATTGATGATGATGATTATTATTATTATTATTATTATTGTGGCATAAGTTGAATTTTCCCAATATGGAGCCTCTCCACTGCCTTTACAATAAGATTGTTGATTGGTACTGCCATGATAGCTTATCCTGGAGCAGATGAAGGTGTCATGATTGATGAATTTCTTGCCATAGAGAAAACATCCACCAACTTTTATCCACGCACCAGTGTGAGGCTGTGGGAAGAGGAGAGTTCTGATGGCTAGGTAGACCCAAGGATCTAGCTATCAGCCAGAATCTGATATGTAGAGTAGATAGGGGCTTTCTATCCATTACACAGAAGAGGAGATTGACTTATTCTCCAAAGCGTCAGAGGGCAGGACAAGAAGTAATAGGTGGAAGCCTGTTAGAATTCCAACAGAAATAAGGAGAAGTAAGCACAATTAATCAACAGAATAGTTTGCTTCCTGGAGTTGTCGGTTTTCAAAAATAAGAATGGACAACCATTTGACCAAGTGTCTTTCTCTACCTGTGTGTCTTGCTCTTGCCTCACTTGTTTATCTGTTTCATTTGTACATCTATCTTCCTAAATTGTCTCTCTTTCTCTCTTGTTCTCATCTGTCTTTAACCCACACACTCTCTCTTACTCTCACTGTGTCCTATGCTCTTTTGCTCTATTTTTTTTACTCTATCGCTTGCTCATTTTTTTTACTCATTCATCTATTACTTATGTTTCCTCTCACTCTGATGCTCATGCTCTTAATGTCTGTCTCACTCTGATGGGGAGCTGTTGACAAGCACTGGACAGGGGAACTCCAACCTTCAACTGGTGTGCCCATTTGTGACCTTTTTTACATCTGTTTAAACTCATGTTGATAAGGAGTCTGTGTAATGCCTGACTGGTGCTTTATGTGGATAAATGCCTGGTGCTTGATCACTCCAAAACAGCCATGGAGGGAAGTCACACTTTCAGTCTTGTGGAGGAGAGATAGAGTTGGAGAAGATGGAGATTTTTTACATTAGACCAGATAAATATAAAGCTAGACAGATCTGGCTATGAGACAGGTATGAGAGGAAAGATTCTTCACGTAGATGTTTCTTTCAAGCTGATATTAAGGAGCTGGCTAAAACAAATGGACTTTGAATACAGTTCACCCCAAAGCAAACTATTAAGCAAGAGTTTAAGAAACCAAGTCTTGGCCTTATGACAGTTCATGTACTGTTAGTATCACAAATACACACATACATATTTCAGTATCAGAAATCTTCCAAAAATGCCTTTGAAATGACCACCCTGTCTTAGCCTATAAGTCTGAATCAAATCTCAGCTCTACCATTAATGGAAAATATTGCTTTTTATGTATGGATGGATTGGGTTAGCTAAATTGGATTTTTCTGTGGACAAATGGTTAAGAATGTTCAGTCTGTGTTTTGAGTTTGTAACACAGGAATAAAAATGTCCAGACCGCAGACGATGGGTGTGCCACACATTCAGTGATGCCATTTAGGCAGTTCTCAGGATATGATAAAAAATTGGCAGCATTGAGGCAGGTTTGGAAATCACAATCAGTTAATGAATATCTCAGCTAACACTGTTTAAGGTTCAGCAAGGAATGTGTTTGCTCATAAATGTACTAACTGTCAAAGACAGAAGTAAGTTGCAAGAGAACATTGCATCGAGCTCACATATTTTAACTTGCCAAGAATTGAGAAATCGTTCAGTTCTTCGTGGATATCTGTTGAATCCTTTATGCCTTCTGTACCTTTTGCATTCAAGAAATGATACTTGAGACTGGGATGGCTAACATGGGAAAGCTCCCATGCTTGTATTTTCTTCTGAAAATTCTGGGGACAGGAAGCCTCACTCACCAAGCCACTCGGTCAGTTCCCACTCCACTGCTTTCTAGTTGGTGACGTTGTTGGTTCCAAACTTGGACCATGATACTTAATCCATTAACATTACTTCTTTTCTTGTGATGTGTAGTGTTTTATTTCTGTTGTTCCACATGATGCAGATGTTTCCTCCCAGGTAGCACTTCTGTGAAACTCATCATGTTATGCAGTACTTGAAAAAAAATTCTTTGATGCAACTTTCACCCCCCCCCCCAATGATGAGTTTACTCATCAAGCTGTTTCTCTATTAAGGGCCCTGGATACTACTAGAACCCCTTTCCCACTGGACCATCCAGCCATAATTAAGAAATAAAAAAGTGAGCAGCAACAAGGCTATCTTAAATATCCCACTCTTACTCTTTGTTATGGCTATAGAAGGACAATTTAATATTGAGACAATGCAGTATGGTGGTTTATAAAAATCAGACAAAAGTAACTAAGTTTAAAGGTCCACACCTCATGTAACTAGGAAACTTGCTGGTCATAATCTTTTAGCCTGATCTACTTCCTAAGGCTGTTGTTTCCTTGAACTCCTGAAGTTAACATGGAGCAGCATGTACTGAATAATAGCCAACTTTAGTACATTCCCCACATGGTATCCCCTTATGCAAGGTTAGCTCTCCAGCCAATCATATGGATCAGTTATGATGTAAAACTGAACCAGCTTGGCACTGGAAATTCCCTCTGCCACTTGATTGAAGAATTAGGTCCCATTCTTCCATCTGTTATTTTGGAAAGCCCCTTCCCTTGACTTCTCTATACCAACTGTTTTGTTTTATTTGGGCTCATGAACATTGTAAAAACCTTCTGTAAACACATGAATGACCACTGGCTTTTTTCAAGGATAAGACACCCCTTTTCTAAAAATGAGAAGTATAGCCAGGGCCAGATAAGTGAAAGGCATCTTCAGATTTATTGTCTAAGTATGTGAAGTGGAGAAATTACAGTTACTTTGTGGAAATAACATCATACATGTGTTTGGAGCCAGAGAAGCAATATTGTTACTTAATAATTTTTTCCGCTTAAGAACTTTGCACCATTAGTTCATTTCCTCATCCCTTGGACTGTGTCTCACCATTTGTCACTATAAGGTGGATCCAGCATTGTCCAAATGTTGTAAACACATATTTGAACTTCATGGGGATTGGACTGGCCTTGAGGTTTCTGACTTGCTGAAGTCTGGATTCTGCTGGCTTTGTTAGGTGAAAACATGGGACAATAAGATTCTATTTCTGGTTACATCCATTGATGATGCAAAACAGCCAATATGCCTATTTCTATGTAGTATATAAAACGATAGAGCCAATTGTGCAAGCTGTTTGGCCCAACACTTTGCAGAATTAGTTCTCTAATTTCTCATGTGATATACTTACATGGGCTGGGGCAGTGAATCCCAAGTTTCTCTAGACATTATTGAGTTTACAACATCTAGCACGCCCTGTTAGCAAGCGGTTAGATAACAGAAATTGCACTGCATTGAGATTTGGAAAACCATCAGATCTCCATCCCTGATACAACTCCCAAGCAAGTGATTAAAAAGTGATCCAGCTGTACTTTTGGAAATAAGTTGCATGGAAGTTATCACAATGTGAATTTTCTTCCTATTAAGCTTGCAAATCACATCCGTCCACAAAAGGGTCCAAATCTACCACATTCATGAAGACAGAGATTGGACATATTAGTGTAAACAGGAACTGGAAAAGAGGTATTTTCTATATGAGGGCATGTTTAAATATGTTATGACAAATGTTGAGTTTGTACACCGATAACCCTTTCCCATTGTGTTTCAAGTATGAAAGCCATTTGTGATAATGAGTAGCTCACAGAATTTATTGCCTTTGCGATTAATTAGAAAAAAGGCTATAAGGTTTTTTTTTTAAAAAAACAAATTTTATTGGTTTTTTAATTAATACAAAGTGCTCAAGACACATCGTGGGGCTGGGGTAATCAAAAATCCAAAAACAAAACATATATAAGTAATTAAATCAATACATCAAATATTCGCTCTCTGTTTCCCTCAAATAGCTTATATATTTAGACTAGTCTATTTCTACCTTTCTATTAATCCTAAACCTGTTTTAAAGCTTTGTGCAATTACAAGACCATAATTAAATTTGACTTCAAATACACACATTATCAGTTCAGGTATCCCTTCTAAATATGTCCTAATTCTTTAATTTCAACACAAATCTTATTTATTTCTTCTTCCACAAATATCTCCCAATTAAAATAAAAATTAATATATCCTATACATATCTAATCCATCAATCCATCAAAATTTTTTTTGTTAACAAAATAATAACAACCGCTATAAGGTTTTTTTTTAATGGTAAGCTGGGAGGATGACCTGTACCTTTGATCAAACAGAATATTGTTCTTCATAATTAGTGTTTCTGTGTCCCGGGATCCATCCCTGAATGAAAAGAAAATTAAAATGTTAAATCCATAAATATACATTCTAGTCCTACACCAAAACTTATTTCCGAACTTTTCTCTTTTGTTATGAAGCCTGTAATCTTGTCTAGCATGTTTTGGCTAGGCATGGTGGAACACATCTCTATTGTCAAAGGTACACTCTGGGTCCTCAGTTGATCACTCGCTTCCCCCTCCAAAAGACTGCAGCTCCTTCTAGGCATGTAACCTGAATTTATGTGAGCATTTATCAGAAGGAATTCATGATAGACACCTGGCTTTAGAACCCCATAGGCTTGACCTTCCATTAGAAAGGCGTTGATAGTTGCTTCATGTACTAGAGGCTGGTACAGTGTGTCAACAATGCCATGTGGCCTGCTCTGGACCCTTTAATCCTTAAACATCTCAAACATTTTTGTTATCTAATTTTCTTACCAAGATAGGGGCTTTATTTTTTCTGGACTTCTAGTCTTATCACTGTCTATGTAACGATTTGCACTCTGCTCTGTAATTTGCTTAAAAAAACTATTATGAATATATTTAGAAAGTTATTATTTGACCCCTTTAAGTTCTTGGCAGGGCTTGGCTCTCTTTTTAGTGGAAATTCAGTTGTTTTTCCTCATTGAAGGCATATTTGGAAAACCTTGGGATGGAAGTTTAAACTTGATCCTTATTCTCGGCATCCCCATTCTCATGACACATGACACTATTTTGGATAATACTCAATTGAAAATGGCAAGAAAATCTTTTTTTCTGGAGTCCTTGGGCAAAAAGTGGTATTAATTCTTTAGGTTTGCTCATTGTAAACGAATCTTTTAAATCATGTGCTGTTGTGCCAGAACAATTTGAACAATGGCATTATATTAAATTAACAGTCCACTCAGCTGTATAATTTCAACCTGATATACTAGCAGCATCTGAACCCCTAAATATTATTATTGAAAGGGGTTTTGGGAGATTCTAAATTTACAATTCATGTTTATATAAAATTAAAGAATAATAAATCAGATTCAGTAATCTGCAAGAATTTGGGAACAGAATGTCCCATGTTAACAAATCAATTGAAGTGGGTTTTAAAGAATGTTAAATATGTTTCCTGCAATATTAGAGTATGCAAAATTCTACAAAAGTTTTCCTCTTTTAAAATATTTATTGGACTCCTCAAAGGATGTTCAAAAAAAGATTCCTTGTCAAACTTCATTATGATCTAACTGTACTATATTGAAGGAGATTTTGACATAGGACTGAAGCATGTTCTGCAATTTTCCTGTTTTGATTATCAGGTATTTAATATCCCCAAGTTTGTAAATATGATTTGGGAGAGGTGAATAAGTGGTTTAAAGATGTGAATATGGTGTAGAACTATACAATAACAATTTGGAATCTATCAATTTATAACAAGTTTTAGATTTATTGTGCTTGGAGTATATCAAAATATACTGGAAATATATTATTATTCCAGCTTTAAAATGTTGAACTGAAGATACGTGCTCACCCTCTATCTGTATGTGGACCATATCATTTAATTTGATTAAAGTTTAATGAGTCATATAAAAATGGAGCTATTTTCTTTCTTTAATATATTGCATAATGTCTATGGAAACATTCTCAGTCATCCAGGTCATGGTCATCCCAAAGGTGCTTTTTCAAGAGGCAACTGGGCTACATTGCATAATGTAGTACGTGTATTTTTCTCCCCTTTATTCTTCGCATTGTTGCATTGTGTTTGTCTTCTTTTTTCTTACATAAGCAACACAAGTAATTAAGTAACCATAATAACCTATCCCTGTGCCTCTGTAGACTCTGTAGGGGGAACATCCCATTACCTTTTCTTTGAAAGAAGGGGTTCAGGGTATGTTGAAGAACTGAATAAACAGTGCCACTTTTCCAGTCCAGTTTATTCTTACATGCTTTTCAGTGTTTTTTTTTTTAAAAGAGACATGCAGAGAGAGAGAGAGAGAGAGAGAGAGAAATATTAACTCAGGAATAAATAGGTACTTTGTATATTAGGGAGAATTTCAGGTAGAATTTTGGAACAGACTCGGAGCTCCTAACATTAGACTATTCACATTCTGCCTGGCCAGTATGAAGTTACACAATTAACTCTTTGCAGTTTTTTTTTTTTTTAAGAAAAAAACACAGGACTCCCTGGGACACACTCGGTCTCCTACAGACACACATGCATGCACAGTTGCACCACTAATCTTGTAAATCCTGAAATGACCTTAAGAAAATAATGTGGGGATTTAATCCTTCTCCTTCATGATTTCTATCTCTGAATTTTTTGAAGGTTGCCCATCATTTCTTTGCTTTAGGTCAATTTGATGCTACTGAAGCATTACAACATTGTCTTGCTGCTCTCCTTGTATAAGGTAAAAATTTGGTTGGTAACTTCCACTCATTGCAACCAAGAACATGATTTCAGATTTATCTTGAAGCATCAGAAATCAATCCCCTTGTAAGGATAAATCTGCATCCCCAGAGCAGGCAGCTGTTACATTTTTTTTTTACTTCTTGAGAACCTTTCTGTTTTTAAGAGATGGTCTCATGAAAGAAGCAGCAACTGATACGAACTCTTTTCCTTTAGCAGTAAGCCAGTGAAAACACTGTGTTGCCAAAATAGTTTTGCCTTCACCAGTTCTAATTTTTTTTAAATTAAGTTTTATTATAAGGTAAAAATATAGAAGACTTTCTTTGGTGCAATAGATTACAAAATAATGCAATGTCCATTTTTTGCTTTACATTTCACAACCTTTCAAGCCATTTCTATAATTACAAAATCATTCTAATCTTCAAAATCTAAAATCCAAGTTTCATTTTTTTCAGCTCTGAGCAAAAGTCCAGAAGCAGTTTCCAAACAGAAACAAAACTAGATAAATTCTTTTTTTTAATTAAAACAGTCCATTTTGCCATTTTCGCTAACAGCATCACCTATTGCCTTCTCACTCTTATAAATGTCCTCTAACCATACCTTAACAAATACTTTTTAAAAAAAGCTATCAGGTAATAGATGGCCTAAAATTTAAATTTAATTCATGCAAATCTACCACAGCTTTTGTGGGTTGAAAGTGTCCAGTCCAGCCAAGCCATCCCATGATAGGGTCTGATGAGAATCATAACTGTTAAAATGAGAAAAATCCTATAAAACTATCTGTTTTGTCTCAGTATATTTTTATGAGCTTGATTCAATTAATTTGCATAATAATTCACTTTTTTTAAGAAAATGCACAAAAACATATTTTATGTTCATTTCTCCATACATATGCAGCTTCCACATCATACATTTTGGAAAAAAAAATCCAATAATATTTTGCACACTATACATTTGTGTCTGTCTGTCTCAAGATAGTTTTCCTGTGGAATATCAAACTGCACTGCAGCTCAGATAAGCTCTTATTTCAAAGTATTATGAATATTTAGTTTATATGTGAATTTAACATCTACATTCAAATAGAACAAAATGTTTTTTCCTATTATATTGTACATTAATTGTGTTATTTTTTTTTAAAAAAATGTCCCACTTTCTGGCTTTCAGCACTTTCCCCCTGGTTTAGTAGTTCTTAGTGTTAGTCTAAGCAAATGTTTGCTTAATTTCTTATTGTTCTTTATAAAAAGTTCCTAAAGCCAATTTTATGGACAAACATGAGATACATATGTATCTTTTCCTTATTCTGGAAACACCATGGGATTGTTCTTTTTCTGATTTCAAAATTCTAGAATCTAGGGCTATGTTATCTAGTTCCTGAATGTCAACACAAACACATGGGGAAACTAAATGCCCAAATAAATTATATGAATGCACTCTTCTGATGAAAGGGAAAGTGCTTCTGAAACTTAAAGGGCTATGACAGATTCTGTTGGGCTGATGAAGTATTAGGCTCGATGGCGCTTGAGTATTCACCTGACTTGTTCTGTTGTATTTTCAAGAAATGTGGGAAATCAAGTATATCTATTTTACCAGGCAAATATTCGAAAGTGACCCACAGTGTGTGGCCTTCCCCTCCAATTTGACACCGTAATCTCAGCTGGCCATGGTGACATGAATTACTGGCTTGTGCTATGTCTCCTTTGACCTGTTCCATGCTGTGTCATGAATTACAGCACCTAACCTTAATCTGACATCTTCCAGAATTGTCTTCTTTGACTCTCTAGCCAGTATGGCCAATTCTCCAATCCTCTTTGTGCCACAAAATAGCAATTCATTAAAAAAAAAAAAAATCACAAAATTTCAGGCACTACAGTTTTCTACTAGGCAGATGCATCGAAAGATAAATAAGCAATATTCCAATTATCTGTCAAATGGATTGTGATAGATGAAGACAGATATTTGCTTTTTTGTTCCATTGTTTAATTCTATTTTTTGGAACCACAACTATGCCTGCCTCTCTTCTTCTGCAACAGCAACTGTTAAGATTATGGTGGGGTACAAATGAAATAAATAAATGTAATAAATAAACTCACACCTGTGCTGTGATATTAAAGCCTTATGTATTTACTTGGGGCACAAGCATGTTGTGATATTATTAGAAGAAGCCAAGGCCGCATCTAGTATTTTTTCTTTTTGAAAGTTTTCATTCAGTCAAAACAGTAGAAGCAAATAACCATGATACATGTTGAGAAATCATGCTATATTTTGAAATAAAAGAAGTTTAGTAAGTGGGTGACTGGAATTAAAATCTAAAACTGGGCCTATTTAAATTATCTGAAACAAAGATATTATATAATGTATTCATTACCTATATCTGGCTGAGAATTTGGGAAGTGGTAGTTAATTTTGTCAAAGGGCATCAAAATGGGAAAGACAACCATAGTTGGCCTCTTAATTAAAGCCGTTTACTATGGCTGTTTTATTTTGTTTCTATTCAATTGGACACTGAGCAGAGAAGGCCCTGCAGTTTTTGTGGCAAGGTTTTTCGTTACTACCTTCCTAAGTCTAAGAGAAAGAGGCTGGTCAAAGGTCACCAGCTGGCTTCTTACCTAAGGTGAGACGAGAACTGACTGTCTCCAGGTTTCTAGCTTGGTACTTTAACCACTGCACCAGATGGGGTCTTATGGCTGTTTTAAACATTCTTAAATATGAAAATAATTTTTAAAAATATTTCCCCCCCTCCATACTCTTTCAGAATATGTTACTGATATTTTCTGCTATGAATCTGCCCAGTTGGTTAGATCAGCAGGAGAGACCCTTTTGAACAACCCCTGCTGTCTGAAGGTTGTCTATTCAATAAGCAGGGCAGACTCCTCTGCTGTGGGTCCAGACTATGGTACGGACTCCTCACAGAGATACATTTGGCTCCAGCTTTTTTAAAATTTAAGAAAAGTGCTGGAAACCCATCTTTCCCCCCCCCAAGTTTTTAATTGTTAGTAGAACTAATATCAGTTTTGAAGTGGATGTTAATTGTACTGTTTCTGTTCTTGTATTTTATCACTTGTATTTGTAGTTGCTGTAAGTGGAAAAGTAACATATTTATTTAAATAATACAGGGGGCTCTCGGCTTGCAACCATTCAGATTATCTGAAACAAACAAACAAACAACGACACTGAGACAAGTGACTTATGACTGACCTTTTTTCACACTTATGATCATTGTAGCATCTCCATGGTCATGTGATCAAAATTCGGACACTTGGCAACTGGCCAAGTGTATTTATGACAATTGCAATGTCCCAGGGTCACATGATCACCTTTTGCTACCTTCTGAAAATCAAAGTCAATGGGGAAACCAGCTTCATTAGTAACTTAACAATTGCAGTGATTCACTTAACAACTGTGGCAAGAAAGGTCATAAAATGGGGCAAAACTAATTTAACAACTGTCTTTCTTAGCAACAGAAATTTTGGTCTTAATTGTCGTAAATTGAGGACTACCTGTAATAATAATAATAATGGGATGCTTCATAGCTTCTCACATTCTCGAAGCTTATTCTCTATTAACCATGACAATCACATAGTTTGTTTTGAGAATAGGAATTTCTCCTGTTAAAAACAGTTAGGATGGTGGATGGGAAAAGAAGCTTGTTCATAAACCTACCCTTGCTTTTTTGCTTTTGTTTTTTACATATTTCCATAGCTGTTCACAGCCGTTGTTTGATGCTTCACAATTAAGTCTATTGTATACAACTAACTGAACTTTCCAGGATAGATCAAGTTTCAAAGTTTATGTAGTAACACAATCCTGCTGTGGCTTGAATGGCATTCTGTTACAGAGTTAATTTATGAGTGTATCAAGAGAATATGTGGAAAGGAGCCTTTGTAAAAGGTATTTTGATGGACTGAACATTTTAAAAGAAGTCAGTTAAAAAAAGAGTGATGAAAAAAAGAAGCTATGGATCAATATTCTGATATGGCTTCTATGGAACATCAGGATTTTTCTTTTAATATGTAAAAAATATTAACAGTTAAAAGTACAAGATGGAGCATATTCCTGGTATTGTTTAATTCACAGTATACTTAGTTCAATGTGATAAAAGAAAGTAAAGGTTAGAATGACTTAATTGTTTTGAATGTCATTCCAATCCGGAGAGGACCCATCATTAGCTTCTCCATCCTCCAAGGGTGCCCTTCTAATTCTGTCCCATCTCATATTTCTGAATTCTGGCAGCTGAAGGGAGGTTTGACCCAACAGTCAGCTTCTTCTTCCTGTTCAATTTCAGTTTCATCTCCTAAGTGCTTTTTACTTAGATTGCATTAACAAAGATTTTTCAAGGGAACATCATTGAATTTCACTAATCCAAAAGCACTCCAATCAATGATATAGCAGAGCAACTCAAATTAGATTCCAAATTGGCTCCAAAGAGAAAAACAATCAACAGAGATGAGAAGTTTTCATGTAGGATGATACTGCATATCAGAATTCCAAACAATTGGTAAAGGGGTGGTGTTACTGCCAAAGACTAATTGATTCAGGAAAATGGAGTCTAGTTATTCTAGTAGGTTGTCAGATACGATACTCCTTGAAATGTTCTCAAAGTTTACAATCAATTAGATCCTCATCCAGTGTGTATTAGATTCCTGTTATTGATGCTTACTGGAAGGATTTTTTGGATCGCAGTGATAAAAATGTGGATATTGTGTAAGTTATTGTTACATTTAGGTATCATAAATATAAATGTAACTGTCCAAGAAAAACATGATGAAAGGGACATAAGTGTGATGAGCATATGTAAGATTGATAACCCTTCAAAGGTGGATGGTGCAATTGACGTTAGCTATGCCGTTTGTTTAATGTACATATGAATATAAAGTTCATTCATAATTATTACAAGAATGCCATTATTGTTCTCTTATAAAAAGGAAAAGGTAACAAGAATGAATGTATAAACATGGGGATTTGCTTGTTAAGAATGCCTGGGAAAGCTTTGCAGAATCTAACAGAAAATATATGAGAGGTAACAACAAATATTTGAGAGCAAAGGTATAGATTTTGCTCGTTAGCAGTTAACTGAGAAACTTATGAATGGGCAAAGAGAAGTTTATTGTTATTTAGAAAATGTATATCATAAAGTGAATAAGCTTCTATAATGGAATATATTAAATAAGTGTGGAGTTGAGGGTTCATGCTGAATTTGATATGTGATGGAAATAATAAATATATTAGAATAAATTGAATATTTAGCAAATGGTTGTTTAATGTATTTATCAATAAATGGATAAGGAATGCTCCTAGTGTAGAAGTATATTGATTGGGAGTATTAGTGCATTTTTATATGCAGACGACAACTTGTTGTTGATTGAGAATGAAATTATTTGCAGAGTATCTTATATCATGCAGTGTAGTGAAAATGTATGGAGATATATAGTGCCCTGTATGATGTAAACCAGATTTTTGGGGTTGTCTATCTTTAATTCCCGTTGTTCACCACTTCTTTTTGTTTGTCACTATTTTGCATAACAAGGACTACCTTAAAAACAAATTGCAAGATTGAGAACCAAATTATTTGCAGGGAATAGTAAGTAATTTATATCATGCAGTGAAGTGGATGGATCAGACAATTAATATATTGAAGACTAAATTATTTCAGTTTGATAAGAAAACAAAATGAACAATTGCACGTTTTACATAACTGCTCCCAAATTAAAGTGGATAAATGAATTTGTGTACAGTTGCAGAATGGTTACTAAAAGTAGGAAGATGAACAGAGAAATGTTAAGATGAACATATGCTGGTGGAAGAGTGATCTGTTGTAGGGAATGAATAATTGTCAAAAGAAGTAAAAATGATTGTGACAGGAATGTGCTCCTACCTACTTGGCTATATGAAAGTGAGACTTGGGTATATCCAGAGAATAATAAAAGTGAGTTTTATATGATGGAAGTGGGGTATTTTGGGAGTGATAAACTAAAAGAAATTAGATTAAGAATGAATGCAGGGATGTTATTTAGCCAGTTTTTTCCAGGCATCTCTCCACTTGACTTTTAATAACATATGGTAGGCAGTGTGCTTAAAAGGGGGCAATGACCTTGACCGTCCAATTGTGCCTGGTAATACCAGCTCAGAAGTTTCAGGATTTAAGATGGATTGGGACCCTTCCCCCACTTCCTGGAGAACGGAAAGGATGACACTGCGGGACGCTAACTCTGAGCATATTGGTTCTGCTGGCTTCACTTCCCATGGCTTGGCTTGCTCTGCCCCTTGCCTACTTAGGAAAAGGTGGTTATCTATATTAGATAATATCCTTCAGATGATGAAAAAATGTAGTCTGGATGTAAAAGTAAGAGAGAGTGAATGAGGATGGGATTAGAACTGAGGTTTTCACATCCTGCCTTTGCTCCTACAGAAGGGCAATAGCATTGAATGCTACATGCAGTTCGAAAGAAAGAATGAAGTTAACGGGGGTCATTAAAATGTAACTGAATGCAATGGAACACATGCTTTCCTTGCAAAATAACTGTTTCAGGCTTGAGTATCTTCCATTAAAACGCTCCACTTAGAAAAGGCCTCCATCAGCATCTAAGTAAGGCCCTCATTCAATACTTGTATGTCTATATACGCATCCTGCTATTTCTTTTTAAGGTAGTCCTTGTTATGCAAAATAGTAAATACTGACAAAGAATGAGAAGTACTGAACCACAGGAATTAAAGATAGGCAACCAAAAAATCTGGTTTACATCAACACAGGGCACTATATAGTTCCATACAATTCTTTTCATTGCAGACCATCTTTTTTTCACCTGCCTCACTGATTTCCTTTTGTCTTTAAACTTCTCAGCTCTTTTTCAGAATGTCATCAACACCATCTAGCTGTGACTTTCATGTTCCTTCCTTCCTTCCTTCCTTCCTTCCTTCCTTCCTTCCTTCCTTCCTTCCTTCCTTCCTTCCTTCCTTCCTTCCATCCTTCCATCCATCCATTCACTCTTTCTTCATATAGTTCTTTTCTCACATTACGTACCTCTGAAAAGATCACAAAATCTAACTCTGTTGCTAGACTTTTCTGCACCAATCATATGTTGGCTGTCTGTGCCACATGGGCAGTTAAATTATAGAAGCTGTTATAAGTTAGATCTGCACGGGGTTTCTTTTTTAGATTTAGTGGTTTTTGTATTGTGATGAAAAGTGGTGTTGTGTTATCATCCTTTTCCCAAGAAGACGTTCTATGCTCACAAAGGTCCTATTTCTTGTTTCTTGTTATTTCATTTCTCTTTCTTACACACAATCTGAGGTTTTCATTGGTTGGGTCCTAAAATTTTACTTCTCTGGTTACCCCAGGAAATCTGGCAGATTGAATTCTGTGATTTAAGGATGCCATTTAAGATGATGATCACTGTGTCTGAGTATTGTCAAATAATGTCACAAGTTGTGTTCACCCGATTATATGAACCACTGGCGCCCCCAAGATTTTATTCAATCTGAGCAAATTGCTTTGACTCTGTTTCTCTTATCCCATTTTTGCTTCTTGTCTTCACTCTTAGCCATGCTGGCTTGTGCCTAACCTATACCTGTGACTAATACAGTGCTGAAATCTCTCCTCTAATTCCCCATTATTTTCCTCCTTTGCAAAAAAAGGTTCTGTTTTTAGGACCTCATTCTCAGGGTAGAATGAACTTGCAGTTGTTTAGCGAAGCCTGACGGCTATTTTCTGTTCCCCATTTGCCTGCCAAGCTGCAGATTCCCAGGATGCCCTTGCTTCCTGGTGTGAAGAAACACCATAGAGGTGTTTCCTCTTGAGATCGTCCATCTGGATTTAACTGAAGTGTGGGAAATTGCTAAAGCTGCAGATCATTGGGAAAAACAAATATCATACAGTGGAAAAAAAAGAACTCTTATATTAACCTTCTCTTTGATGACCTCATAACTATATTGTGTAAAAATTTCACACCTTCCTGCCTCTTTCCATAATTTCAACTATTTTCTTTCCTCATCGCACCAAATAAAACAATACCATTCTGATCTTTGATTGCCAGGTGCTTGCTCTTTTTCCTGCTTCTGGCTCTGCATTCTCCGTTGGGCTTCAACTCTTACGGTTTTGTCCTCCGCAAAACTTAACTGTGTCTGTTTTGCCCTATATTCATTTCTGTGTTCTAAAAGCCAGGAACAAGATGCCCACTGAAGGCTTCATATCATTCTATTACCGGAAGTTAGCATAAGAGTAATTCCCCATGCTAGTAGGAAGACACATATATCTAGAAAACCTATGGTTTGTATCATCTTCCTAACTGTCTAGAAACTTACATGAGGGATGGGGGAAAAATCAAGTTAAAAGGATAGTAGAGGCGGGAAGATGAAATTGTTACTCAATCCAGTTAGAAACATTCTTGTTTCTTTTGTTTTGTCTGTGTGCTTTCCATGAAAATAATGGAAAGTGGCAAGAGTAAGATGAATTGGAGTTTCCAATAGCAATCTGATTTCCACATTTTGAGAAGTCAATGCTCTCAGACCGTGATGACAAAAAGTGGCACATACAAGTAGTTCTCAATTTACAACAGTTCATTTAGTGACTGTTCGAAGTTACAACATTACTGAAAAAAAGTGATTTATGACTGTTTTTCACATTTACAACCATTGCAGGATCCCCACAGTCACGTGATCAAAATTCAGAAGCTTGGCAACTGACTCATATTGATGACGGTTGCAGTGTCCCACGTGATCAGCTTTTGCGGACCTTCTGACCAGCAAAATCAATGGGGGAAACCAGATTCACTTAACAACTGTGTCACTAACTTAACAGCTGTAGTGATTCATTTAACAAACATAGCAAGAAAAGTTGTAAAATGGGGCAAAACTCACTCAACAAATTCTGTTTCACTTAGCAACAGAAATTTCGGTCTCAATTGTGGTCGTACGTGAAGGACTACCTGTATTCATCGGTCCCCTCTATCATGTGCAAGGAAGACTTTAAACACAGAGAGAGACACAAACATACATGTTACAGTTTGTATTATGAGCCTATAGTAGTTAACTTCATCACAAAAATGGGTCATTGTTAAAAAGGTTCTCTGTAGCCCAACTATGATTCCATCAGCACCCTCAGCCTAGCAGTTTGCTGATGAAGGTTGCTGCAGTTAAGATTGGAAAAGAAAATGGCATAGCAAATAATAATGTGTTATTTTTCAAGACACACCTGAAAAAAAAAAAAAGAACTCAGGAAGCGGCTTTGCAAATTTTCTAATTGGCAGAGTGGAAATCTGCCCAAACCATGAAAACAAAATAGTGATTACCCTACTTTCCAGACGATGGAAAGAGACATCTTAGATATTTCATGTTGACGTTGCTGAGATAATTTTATATGTTTGGAAGGTCATAAAGGAAATAATTACTATTAGGCTGGTGCAGTGTCTGGAAGCTAAAAGAAGTGTTTTTGGAGTATTAAAGGGACACATTGCTTTACTTTTTGAAACCAGAAAGAGCCCTAAATGGAGAAATATTTAATTTTTAGAAATGAATCTCCTTTAAAAGCAGAGACATATGAATCCTTTTTATATCCTTTATATTATTAAATGTTTTGGTAGAATAAGGCAACCCAAATGGTTTGTGTGAAAGCCACACTCAGATTCCTATTCATTTGTTGAAAGCATTGCTATCCTTTTGCAGTAGTGAAAATAAAATATTCATTATATTCAAGGTTACCTAGAATGGCCATTTTGACCATTTATGTATTCTTAAGAGAAAATGTGACATTAAGAAAAGGGGACAAATGAGGATAGAGCTTTGCATAACACTCATGTATGTGTATGTGAATTTGTTTCTTCTGTGTAATTTTGGCAAGAATACCAAAAATATATGAGATTTCAGTGTTCTTCTTAGATCTACATAGGATTGTTGGGGGGAAAGGGGAGAGGAGGATGCATCTTGACTCTGGATACAAATAAAAGTTTGATTGATTTTAAAAACTGGGGGAGAGGCACTTATAACTTTGCATGTTCTTTTCCCTGCACAATAGCAGGCACATATTTCATCATACATGAGCTCTGGTTCTTTCCCAAATTACTTAGAGTACATGTAATCATTGGGATCATCCAGAAATAGAGTTTTGTTGGTTTTTGTATTGAACTGCTCTCTTTTTTTGCTGGGCATAGAAAAGGTATATAGTAGATTTGATTTTACAACATTGTGATGTCAACATGATCAGGAATAGACTTTCTGGGGGCCAAGGAAATGCACTGATAGATGCTGGCATAAGATTTGAATTGGACTACCTGTAGCTTCTTGGCACTGTCATTCAACACTGTGTTTTGATGGCGTTGTGGAGACAAAGGGCATACCCAGCCCTTCAAGCCAATTCAGACAAGAAACCAAAACCATGACTACTAATACTACCTTTATTTAAGGTTATCATAACAAAATATTGCAAGCCTGAACACATTTCTCCACTTTCCTATCTTCACTTTCCAGAGAACTTGGAAGATGCTTTCTCTGCTCCCATTCCTTCTGTGGACCGAGATGTCTCTTATCTGACTGTTGCCCTAGCTCAGTGATTCTCAACCTTTCTAATGCCATGACCCCATAATACAGTTCCCCATGTTGTGGTGACCCCCAAGTGGGTGTGGCCACCAATAAGAGGGAGTAGGACAGCTAGGGAAAAAGGAAAAAATGGCGGACAGCATGGTTTGGTGACCCCCGTGAAATGGTCATTCGACCCCAAATGGGGTCCCGACCCACAGGTTGAGAACCACTGCCCTAGCTGCAGCTGTTCCTTCTCCTATCACTCAAGGATATTCCCACAGACCAGGGGCGGGGAACTATGGCCCCTGCTGGCTCAGGAATTCTGGGAATTGAAGTCCACAAGTCATAAAGGGACCATAATTCTCTACCTTTGCCATAGACTATTACAGGGCAAACAAAAAACAAACAAACAAAAAATTCACCTGAGTACAGCCAGGAACACTTTTACTATAGTATGGCAGAAAGTTGTGGGACTCATTCTCCTACAAACCCCCCCCCCAAACCTTCCCAAACAGGAATTTCAGGAATTATTTTTTTACTATCAAATTCTGCAGGCCAAAAATTTTTGAGAATTCCTGTTTTGCACTAATGAATCAAAGATCCTGGACCAAGCAGGGAGAGGGATCCAGGGAAATCATTTTTCCAAAATTTGGGTAGCTGATCCCTGTGTACATGTGGCTTGATGTGCTACACTGGAGTATAAGAAATGGTTTTGATCGGGTTTGTTATTATTATTCAGTCGTGATGTCCCACCTGCTGTGCATCAGGTTAATACTACCCATAATACACTGCGTTCTTTTCCTTGAGAATATAGGAACTGCCTGACTGGGTCAGGCCAAGGCCCTTCTCGCTTCATATCCTGTGCTAAATAGAGGCATTCAGGAAGCTCAGGAGTTCTCATTCATGGAAGGAGGCAGAGGGAATGGTTTTGAAGGACTGGAAGAAGAGTTACTATTAAAGCAAACATCAGATAAAAGGGCCTAAATCTGGGGCAAGAATATAACTTGAGTAAATGTCTCAGAAGGGCCCTCCCTGGTTCACATGAAGATAAAGGAGATGGGGAGAAGCACATGCAGACTTGCAAGATTCTGTTACTATAGCTTTACAATAAAAGTAGTCCTGACCTTCATGCATTGGTTCCCTAATCTGATCTACACCTGAAAGGCTGACGTGGAAGCTGCGTTACTATTAGGTCTTAATAGTAGTGCTTTATCTTTCAGGGAGGAGGCAGTAATCCAAATTTGTTGTAGCCAGTCCTTCTCGAAACAAGTCAAATCCGCTTTAGCTAGGTCACCTTGCGGATTCCAATAGCCAGCATCAACCTTAAAGTTGGTCAGACAAAATATCGACTGTGCTACTTGGCATCTCTGTGTTGAAGAGGGCATCGTCATTGATGGCGTGTCTTTTCCTTGTTTGGAAAATTAGATGTTTGTTGCTGAAGAAAATGTGGATTTTCGGATACATGTGGAAAATCAGACACGAGCACGAGACGATGTCAGCAGGAAGCAGCTCAGACTTTATCAGCTGTACAGCCGAACCAGTGGGAAGCATATCCAGGTGCTAGGAAGGCGGATCAGTGCCCAAGGAGAAGATGGAGACAAATATGGTAAGAGAATTTACTTCTATCTGCTATTCTTGGGTGTGCCTAAGCTGAAATCAGGAATTCTGGGAGTTGAAGTCCACGAGTCATAAAAGAGCCAAGGTTGCCGACCCCTGGCCTAAGGGATGGAGGCGATTCATCGGCTTCCCTGATTGGTCAAATTTGAATAAAATAAGCCAAGACAATGGACACAGAATGAACCAGGACCAAAAAGAAAAGACCATTAGCTTGTTAAATATGAGGCAAATTACAAAAAATAAAAGAAAATGATTTTGCCTTATTTGTTGTTTAAATGGTCTAGGAAATTACAATCATTGTTAATGTACTTTTCACTATATTTCTTAGTTGTTGTTGTTTTTTTTTTTTACTGTAATTCCTTTCTGAGGGGAATTGTCTTTCCTTTTGTAAAAAAAATCATCATGATAATACTGTGGGGTAAATGACAGTAAACTTGATTGAAACTCTTCTAAGGAACTTTGTAGCTAACTAAAGAGGGTTAAAGAAAGGATCAGCTTTTGAAAAACAACCATCTAATCTAGAAGTACCTCTTCCACGACTGTTCTGAGTAGATTGCACTACTTGTTTCAACTTACCTAAATTTGGGGTGAATGGGAAAATTACAACTTGCTGGTCATCATCTTTGAACTTCCCAGATTCTCCATTGGAGCAGCGTGTCCTCAAAACTTCTAACATAGGCAGATAGTATGGTAGAAGTAGTTCATAGTGGAAGTCCATGTATTATTCATGATTGGTTGTGGAAAAATGGAGAGAAAAAAAAAGAGACCAGATGCATCCCTTTAGTTTCAGTGGGATAAGAGATGGAGATGAATAAAATAGAGTAATGTTTATTTTGATGTCTTGCCGGGTCCTTCAGTTATGAATATATTTTCAACTCAGAAAATTAGAACTAAAGAAGGTTAACTTATCCTTCCTGTTCTACAGGTAGTCCTTGACTTCCAGTTGAGCCTGGAATACTGGTTGGAAGTTGTTGCAATCATAAAGTAGGATCACTATACGACCTGGCTTGATTTTACAACCATTTTATGATGGTTGTTAAGTGAGTCACCTTGGTTGCCACCGTGGTAGAAAACAAAAAAAAAAAGTTGCAAATTGTGATAATGAATCTACAGGATGCCGCAACAGGCCAGAAATACAAACTGGTTGCCAAGAGCCCAAAATTCAGCCAAGAGCCCAAAATTCAGGGGTGTGTGTAGTCATAATTTTGAGGATGGATCATAAGTAGCTTTTTTGCAATCCATCACAACTTCAAACGGTCATTAAGTGACTAATTGTTAAGCAAGGACTACCTGTATTGCTTCCTAACTTTAGCAACTTCCAAATAAGTGGACCAACTCTCAAGCTTGTTGTCCAATGTCTTTCACTGCTCTCAGCTGAGTGATGTGCATCAAGGCACTGAAGGAGTTCTGCTAAGCAAAAGAGGTGCCTTGTGAGATTGCACACAAAGCCATTTTTCTGCTGCATAATAATTACTGCGGCATCATACATGTAAGATAGATTTAGGACCCAACTATATTTTGCATTATACAAATATATATGTGTGTATGGCGGGGATAGGCAATCTGCATCCAATGCCTTTGTTTTATAGTCCAGTCCCTAAGATTATCTCATTGAGATATGGTAGCATAGTACAATTTTAGGGTAGTACAATTTTAGTTTAAATAGACAAGAAGATAATACGGGGTTAGGGTTAGGGTTAGATACATAGTACTTCACTAGGTCATTTACAAACCCATTGGCTGCATTGGTACAACATATTAAACTTGGTTACCTTTTATCCTCAAGTTCAAGAGTTTTTCTGTGATTCTGCATTTTATCAAAAAGAATCTGAAAATTCTGGCCTGTTTCTCTAGCTGATCCTGCACCTCTCAGCGTTCAGGAGATTTTTAGAAAATGTAGACTCGCTATGGAGAGTTGCTCATTCTTAGTGTTTGGAAGAAGAATGAACAAATGAAAAAAGACTGAGGATTTATGTTTGCTATGCTAGCAAAACATTTATTTATTTATGTAGCATATGGCTTAAAATGTCAGGGAAATCTACACATGCTACACAATTCGGTTCTGACAGCCTAGATTGCTAACTCATTCTGTTCAGTGTCTGTGCGTCTGTACTTGGTGCACTGTACAATTCGTGTGTATGTGTGTTTGTGTGAACTAGCTTTACACCATTTAACTAGTGGTGCTTGGGTTGCTGGCTCTTCCAGGCTCTTCCATTGATCTCGCCTTGCCTTGCCTCATGTCACAGTGTCTCACATCCAGCCAGGACCAGTGTTGGCTTTCATTCTCCGCACACATGAATGCAACTAGTTTTTTTTTCCTACTGAAGTGGTACCTATTTATCTACTCATAACATTGCATGCTTTCAAACTGCTAGGTGGGCAGGAGCTTGGGATTGAGTGACGGGAACTCACTCCATTTCATGGAACCGGGCTCGAACCGCTGGACTGCAGACCATTTCTGGCCAGCAGTTCAAGTGTCATTAAGCCATTGTGCCACCGCGTCCCCTAGCAAAACATTTAAAATTGTCTACTTGGATGCTATTCAAACTAAAATTGGGGTAGGTTTGCCTACTGTTTGGGTTTCAGTTTGGGGGTTGGTAGAAAACATGGTTAGGGCTTGGGCTGATGTAGAAGGTGCTGATTTTAACTGGGCCAAAATTGATATTCAAAAATGCATGTCTCCATACACAAGTATTTATCACATTTTAAAAAAATGGAACTGACATATTTCAAGTATGGTAGGTTGAAGGAGTAAAAGAGGTGGAGGATTTATTTTACTGTGGTCCTTTACATTGAAAAAAAAAAGTGTTTATAACTATTGTGAGAATTTGCTCTGTCTCATCGGTGATCCCGGCAGTCGAGTAACTCCAACGTTTTAAAAAATATGCTATGCTTAAACGCTTAGGGTTTACTTGGAAACATAAAAAAATAATTTGCCATCAGCCAGACATGAAACATTCTTGTAGCACATTTGATTCTGAACTCTAAACAGAAAACATTACAACAATACATTGAACTGAGTCATTTTGATAGATGACTTTTAAACTAGGATCCATTCAATTAGATATTAATCAGGCTATGTCTAGACTGATAATGTGAATGATTCTCCAAATATTTCATATTGGTGGGATGCTGAGTGTTCCTAAAGTGCTTTTAGATCATGGAGAATGGAGAGGAGGGGATTATGTCTGGACAGGTTACTTAAAAAGTAGCTGCCTATTCATCAACTAGATTTAAATCTTGCAATTCTGTACAATGCTTTTCCCACTTGACTATAACAGTGTGAAGTGGTTGACTAATTCTCTTGCACACACTGACTTTTAAAAAGGAAAAGGGTGGGAAATGGAAGGTACAGATTCACATTACATGGTATCTCACACTGATGGAATAGATAGGAGAGGCAGCCGTATGTAAGCTGAAACACTGGATTTTCAGCACACAAAAGCAAGAGGACATTCTATACTGTTTGTTCTCCCTTTGTGTGCAGTTCATTTACAGGGCTGGTCTTGCTTGGGGTAGAAAAAAAAAGGCTTTATTTGTGTTTCATGGCTGGGAGATTCTATTTCAAAGTATGGGACTTCACTGTTATGTTGAAAAGTAATGTTAATGTTTCCTGTGTGCCAGGTAGCATTGTGTTATGCGCAGTTGAATTCTAGATCTGAATGACTTCCTGAGAGCCAAAAGAAGGGGCAAATGATAAATTATAGAGAGGTGACATTCACATAATATAGGACAGGATGCAGAGGTGAAATTGATTGATTTGGAATTCTGGAGAATGAGTTTGATCAGATCCAAGCTGTAGCTCGCATGGTTTGCATGCAGGAGATCTCGGGTTTACTCTCAGCATATCTGGTTACAATAAACAGTACTGAAGTTGGTGGGCCAGTTTACTAATGTAGTGCAAGACAGTTTCCTATGATCTACTTGTACTTGGATATTATAACTAATCAGCTTCTTAACTGAATAATAGCACAGTTAGTTGCTGGATGGTGAGTTTTGCTGCTATGTGGAATAAAATATATAATTTCCTAGCTCTCAGGATTTTTTCCCCCCTATCTTGCTGGGGAATAGCAGAATTTTTAATTCATCTTTTTGGAGCATTAGTCCAAGACATCTATGGGGATTCTCAGTCATCCAGGTTATGGTTGTCCCAAAGGTGCTTTTTTTCAAAAGGCAACTGAATGTTGTTTTTTTCCTTGAAAACGTTTCACTTCTCACCCAAAAAGCTTCTTCAGCTCAAGAAGCTGAAGAGGCTTCTTGGATCAGAAGCAAAACCTCTTTCAGGAAAAAACAAAGTCTAGTTACCTTTTGAAAAAAATACTTTTGGGATTAATTCAAGACATTCTACCACCTCTAGATAGTACCTGCCAGATGCAATGGATTTCAGCTATCAACTTTGATCAACCTAAGGTACCAGATTAGAGAAAGATGATCTAACAGCAGTTAGAGGACAACGAAGCCACAATACAGAAGTCAGAATTTAATAATAATAATAATAAAGTTGAAAGGGACCTTGGAGGTCATCTAGTCCAACCCCCTGCTCAGACAGGAAACCCTATACCATTTTAGACAAATGGCTGTCCAGTCTCCTCTTAAAAATTTCCAGTGTTGGAGCATTCACCACTTCTGGAGGCAGATTGTTCCACTGGTTAATTGTTCTAACTGTCAGGAAGTTTCTCCTTAGTTCTAGGTTGCTTCTCTCCTTGATTAGTTTCCATCCGTTGCTTCTTGTCCTGCCTTCAGGCACCTTGGAAAATAGCTTGACTCCCTCTTCCCTGAGATATTGGAACACTGCTATCATGTCTCCCCTCGTCCTTCTCTTCATTAAACTAGACATACCCTATTCCAGCAGCCTTTCCTTATATGTTTTAGCCTCTAGTCCCCTAATCATCTTTGTTGCTCTTCTCTGTACTCTTTCTAGAGTCTCAACATCTTTTTAACATCGTGGTGACCAAAACTGGATGCAGTATACCAAGTGTAGCCTTACCAAGGCCACACTTCTTTTTTCTTTTCTTGGAAATACTGGATGGGACATAAATTGATAATCATCTGTAATAGAAAGAATTGCTATGAGTTCCTAGTCCATTTTTTTTGAGGAAAGATCATTCCTCTGCATACTATTTATGCCTCTTTTCTGACAAAAACATTCTGAAGATATCTAAGTGTATACAAAAATTGTATATCCCAATGTATGTTAGAACTGGTTAAGAATAACACTGAAGAAATGAATGGCATTCAATTGCATTAGAGCAGTGGTTCTCAACCTTTTTAATGCCACGACTCCCAACCGGTCGTAAGTCGAGGACTACTCAACCGGTCGTAAGCTGAGGACTACCCAACCGGTTGTAAGTCAAGGACTTTCCCTGCCTGGGAGTGCCGCATATGCGTGGTGCCGCTCCCTGCGCCGGCCGAGGCGTAGCTGGCAAGCGGCAGAGACGGCGCAGACCGACCACCGGCTGGGCCACCAGCTGGCCCAGCCCAAGGGAGGTAAGACACCCACCGGGCCCCACGCGCACCAGCAACCCTCCCTGTGCCCGCCGGCCTCCCACCCCTGGCCCTCTTTTACTTACATTTTTAGTAGTTGCTTAGCAGGGAGGGGTGGAAGCTTCCAGACAGCTCGCCTTCGCTGCAGACAACTTGCAGCACCGTTTGCAGAATGGGACTTTTGGCGGGCTCAGCAGGGCAGAGACAGCCTGGACAATTCCTATTGGCTTTTGAAAGCCAATAGAATTAGACTCTATTAAAGAGAGTCTATTCTATTGGCCTTCAAAAGCCAATAGAATAAAAGGGAGTAGCACAGCTAAGAAAAAGGGGAAAAAATGGCGGACTGCGTTGTTTGGCGACCCCCGTGAAATGGTTGTTCGACCCCAAATGGGGTCCCGACCCACAGGTTGAGAACCACTGCATTAGAGCCAGAAGAATCTGGTGTCTATATCAGATATTGACCTGATTGACTTGCGATGGCTTTCTGAGTCCTGGTTACAGTGTTTCTGCTTGTCAAATTGAAAGCTTATTTGCTTTTTATAACCTTGCATCATGCTCAGTTTTAACTTCTGGATTTTTGTTTAATAATCCTACCATCAAGCAGTTATTTTATATTTTTGATTACTTTCCAGTCTTCTCAAAAGTACCACTTACGCTGATTGTTGCTACATTTATTTTTGTTCTTATTTGTCCAGCATTCCATTTTTACCATTTGGAATGCTAACCTCTCCTCTTTTTAGTTCTTAGGAGGTGATCTTCCCCCCCCCCCGAAAAATGTAGTGTACCCTCAACACTGCAGACTTTCTACTAATATATATATATATTGCAACTTGCAAAGCTATTGTACAGTAACTTTATATTTTTGTAGTATTTGTTCCTGGAGGAGATTCCTCTAATGCTCCATAACTAATTTTTTTTGTTTTGCGAGACAAATTGTTTCCTGAAACATCCCATTCTGGGTTTAGGGGACAAAAGTAGATTTCAAAAGCTGAGTTATATGCTCAGCAGACTGTGGTTGGTTTGATAGAATCACGACAAGCTGCAGGTGGGGTGTTGCATGTGTTAATGCTCCCCCAGGAGCATGATTCTGCTGATGCTGTGATTTTACATTGTGAGGCTAATCTCTGTGTTAGAAAAAGTAATTTAAGTAGGGGTTGCAATGAGAAAGGAAAAGTTCTGCTAGTAAGTTTCTTCAACCATGCATGCAAATAAGATTAGGTAAAGCTTTCTAAATCCTTCTATATAATGGAAATATTTCTCAACATATAAAGTTGCCTTGTAGTGAGCCAGTCCATTAGTTCATGTAACCCAGCAGCATCCTCAGTGACTAGCAGTAGCCCCTGAAGACAGGGATGGGCGACATTTTGGAGTGTAGGTAGAAAGACAGAGGGGCTGCAGTGAATAGCTGGTAACGTCATATCCACATTTAAGTGGGCAATGCCTGGTTTTTCAAGGTAGGTTTTGGAAGCTGGTGTCGATTTTCTTTATTATTTTAGACGTGTAAAGGAAGTCTGAGGGATTATACCTTCTGCTTTTCCAGGGGGAGGGGAATGCAGAAAATGGTATTGTTATGAATTGGTCGGTGCGCAATTGTGGGAGGCTCAAATAGTCATAAAAAAAGAGGTTCCTAGGGATGTTATGGACTGAGTCAAGAAGTAAAATGGAAATAAAGTCCGAGCTCTTTCTTGAACGATCTTGTAGACTCTTACCATTGTTTGAATAAGGCTTAGCGTTTTAGAAGGCCTGTCGTGACCGAGCAATCTTGACCATGGAGTCTGTTTGTGAGATTCATCCATATCCTGGAAGGAAGACCATCAAGATGTCCTCCACGCTTGCCAGGTTAGAAAGGAGTAAGGGATATAAAAGGAAGGGACAGTCAATTAGTTCTTTCTCCTATTTACAATGCCTAAAATATTAAAAAAAAAAGGAAAGGAAATCCCCATGCGGAAGAGATCAACACGTGAAGGTAATACCGAGCCTAAGAGACAGGTTAGCTAAAGACAAGCCTCCTTTTCTGCAAGCATCAGTTCAATGAAAACTATTTGGAAATGAGTACTTCTTCCTAAGAGTTAGCTGTCCGCAAGTTCTGGATCACCAAACATCTCTCTCTCTCTCTCTCTCTCTCTCTCTCTCTCTCTCTCTCTCTCTCTCTCTCAACTGCGACTCTGATCTATAATTTATTTAGTGGAACCAGAAGGGATGGCAATTTTCTCTTTCAAGCCAAATATTTCTGCTTGTGCTCGTCCTTCCCTTCAGAGTCTCAGTAGGACAAAGTAACTTTTAAAAAACCTTATCTCCCCCCTCCCTGCCTCTCTTTACCTTACCCTACATCTTCACAACCGTTTATTTTCATAAAGTAAGCCTGGGGGCAGTGATGACCTCAACATAATAATGATCACTCACGGTGGCAGCTGTGCTTTTACAGAAGGGACCCTAAACTGAACAAGGAGAAGCAGGAAAGCTTGCATTTGGGCCAGGTTCTCCCTGTGGCCATCCTCACCGCCATTCTCTCTGAGCACATTTCAGTGGTGTGGGTGGCAGGATTTTTCCTTGAAACTGGCCACAAAGAGGTTGGGAAGGAATAACTGGGCAGCAGCAGGAATTAGAAATGGGTGAACAAGGCCAGTTGCTCCATTGAACCACAAAGAGCCAAGCAAGCAGGACCTCCCAGGATTCTCTGGGTTAGGGGAAAGGACTCAATTACCATCACCTTGGATCCTGTTCTGAAAGGTTCAGCCTCCATTTAAAATATGCCGTAATCATCTTATTTGAAACATCTGTGCTCTTAGGAGTTCATTCTTTATTTAATTTGGTTTGTTTTGCATTTTTGCAGATATTTTCAAGAAACTGGTGGTGGGGGGGAGAGAGGCGGGGAAGGAGCACTTTCCTAGAAGAATTTCTATTTTGAACATTGGCTTTTGGCCCATTGATGTTGAATGGTCATGACACATATCTAAGAAATGGGCCAGCCTGAGAGCCATTTCACATACGATGAGAGGAGGCCAAGATAGGTCTTTAAAGAGGCAGACACATCACAAAACAGAGATTGCCAGCTGGCTTGTCATATGCATCTATGTCTTTAAAAATGGGTTGGGCTCCTGCCTGGATTACATTTGTTTTATCAGGCATTACATGTACACAGTAAGAATGCAACATATGAAGGAGCTCCCACCTGTCTCTCAAAATTGTCCCAGGTCACTGTGACATGGTTTTTGTACAATACATGTGGATGTTGTTTAGTGAAACTATTAGTGGCAGCGCTAAAGTGAATTATGAGATCTTCAGATTGCCTAATTTTAGGGGCCAGCTTTGAAAAGAGGAATTGGATGCATGTGTCAGTCCCAGGAGGCATGTTGTGGCAGTGATCCAAACAGGGAGGTGGGAGGTGCCAAATCCTATATGCAGCTTTGTTGCTGCAGCTGAGCCTAAAAACAAGCTTGATATGGTTTGACAGGCACTTTCCATCTATCTTAGCGTGCTCATCAAAACATGAGATATCCCCAAATGAGAGATTGTTTCTTTTTGTCCTTTTATTGCCCACTGCACTTGTGACGTGTGTGGAGAAGAGGGAAACTTTTATCGATTTCATCCACCTCTGTTGAATCAAAGGCAGATGTATTTTCTGATCCGTGTCTCTCATAGAATCACAAGTCCTTCTGTTGTCTTTGGGAATGGTTTTCTTCAAATATAACCAAGAGTTGCTAGAATTGTCATTCCTATATATTCAACTTCCTGCTCCCCATAGTATAGCTAAACTGTAGTTGCACATAATACATTACACAGCAATGCATCTTCTTCGAGTGTGCTAGGATGCCAATGTTTTAAAGAAATGAAGTGACATTTCTCTGATTTTTGTTACAGTGTTCATAGAAATGTGCGATTCTGGGATGTTGTCCTAACATAAGCAGAGGGGCACTCACATTCACCAGATATTTACTTATTCTAATGGATATTATTTTGTTCTTTATTAGGTTTATAGAATAACCAAACCAAAAAATCATTTATTTATTTTCGGTCATATTGCCTTATGGCCTGAATAGGGTATTACATCTTATTAAAGTAACTGGTTAAGACTTGTGCTGCAGACCATCCACGAGTCAACAATAACTTTCTGGATGCAGTTCAAGGAGAAAATTTTAAATTAGGGAGTCAGAGATGGCTTGACTTCTAAGTACTTACAGGATTGTCCTATTTGTCCTAGAATTGGCCTGTTTTTGGTATATGTATTTAAGAGGTGTGAAGGAAACAGGGACTTGCAGACCATACGTTTCTTTCACTGTTCTTATTTTAACAAATAGTCTTTTCTTTGAGGCTAAGTTATGCCCACTCTGATGGCTCTCTTGAATTTAGTAAAAACTGAGTTGTTTCACAAAATCTTTGGGAACGAATGAATGAATGGGCAAACTCTTTTGTATCAAGAGGGTGTTTTTTTTGTTTTTTTGTTTTGTTTGTTTTTGGTGCCTTCAAGTCAATCTTGAGTCCTGGTGACTGCCTGGACAAAGTGTAAGTCCAGACGTATCCATTTACCATTATTCTTGATGAGAAATCACATTACCTCTGGCCCTCAAATCAGGGGAGGACAAGTTATTTTACGATAACTAAATAAAGCATCCACTTTATGGACTTGTTTTCAGCAATAAAAAAAATGATGATCTGGTGAATATCTGTGATTGGGTAGAATGCAGGAAAATATACCCCTATATTAATTTGTGAGAAAATTGGAAGAGTTGGTTGTTACCGAGCTAGTGTAGGTAGTTGTTCTTGACTGATTGGCTGATCTCAAAAAGGCAGAATCAGATTTGGTCAGTCACTTGGATGGAAGGCCACTAGGAAATCCCAGGGGATTGGGCTAGACCAGGAAATTTAAAAAAAAAAAAAAACAACTCAGAAAAAGGCACTTCTGTGTTGTTGCCAAGAAAGCTACATGGATGTGTTTTTAAAGTCACCAGGAGTTGAGTTCAACTTGAAGGAGACTTTATTTTTATGATGTTGCTGGCATACAGGTCAGTCATATTTCTTATGGCATCCTCTCCCTTCTGTTCAGTTTTCTGTTTGTCTTGCAACTTGCCAAATTTCTCCCCAAAGGCAGTCCGATTACTCTACAAAATCCTGATCTGTTATTTTTGTATAATATATTTAGCAGAGGGGTTGCCAAAATATACCTATCATTTTAAATCAGACTTCCCCAATCTGCAACTACTCTACTTATTTTAGAATGACAAGTCCCAGAATTCCAACACCGGCTTTGAATTCTGGAAGTTGTATTTCTAATGTATATGGAGGTTGCGAGTTTCAGTAGTTTTAATGAGCTTACTCAGCCCTGAAGTTAAGAAAAATATGGCTCCAAATGTTTTAAGGATAATTACATCTTTTTCAGGAGGGGGCGTGATGGCTGAGCGGTTAAAGACGCTGAGCTTGTCAGCTGGAAAACTGACAGCCTGGGTTTGAGACCCAAGAGCACTGCACAAAGGGGTGAGCTCCTGTTACTTGCCCCAGTGCCTGCCAACCTAGCAATTCGAAAGGATGCAAATGCGAGTAGATAAATAGGTACCACTTCGGTGGGAAGGTAGCAGCGTTCATGTGCCTCAGTGCATAGTCCTGCTGGCCACATGACACGGAAGCGTCTTCGGACAATGCTGGCTCCCTCAGCTAAGAAATGGAGATGAGCACTACCCCCTAAAGTTGGACACAACTGGACAGGGGAAACATTTACCTTTTAGTCTTTTTCATTCACTATTTTTATATGTCTCTGTCTCTGTCTATAATGCTCTGTGTTGATTTAAGAGTCCCCTTCAGAACTGTAAGCTAAAAATAAAATAAAAATAGGACCGCGTCTGTGATTCATTTAAGCGGAAGTGAGACAACGGAGCCAATGGCAGTTCTAGTTTAGATAGTCAATACAAATATTGTTAATATAATGATTGATCTTGCAAGGAGCTTTTGTAACAATGTGAAATCCTATCCCCTGAAGTCTAGTCTATATAATATTGCAGTACCTTACTGGGGCTCAGTCATTTCTTTGCAACGCCATCCCAGCTGCTTTTCTAAAAGCTGCTGGGACAGCTCTGAAAGCTGTCAGAAGCTTCCACGAATGCAGTTATAAATTTTGTTATGGTCGTGAGTTTCCCTTACTGTAGTATTTACTTCATTGTAGCATAATAAATGGGGACTTGACCTTTACTGAATTCATCACGTGAAGATGGCCAGAGGCTTAAATCTCCTTCAATCCTTTTCCTTATGTACAGAGTCATAAAAGACAACAGCACATCAACTGGTGCCAGCACTGGCTTTTTCCTTTCCAAATCTGTGTGCGTGTGGCTGGAGAAGAAGAGTGCTTGAGACTGTTCTTTGCTAGTGGCAATCACAAACAGAATTTGTATCATCCCCTAAAATGAGGCATCCTACTTTGGCCATGTCAGGCAGGGGAATTCACTGGAGAAAAGCAATTATGTTTGGAAGAGTTAGCGGTAAAAGGAAACCATGCCGCCAAAAAACACAGTGGTTGGACACCATAATGCTGACATCGGCCAGAGCCTAGAAAAACTCAAAGAAGTGCAAGATTGGAAGACGTGGAGACACCTGGCCCATAGAATTGCCAAGACTTGGACATGACTGAATGGATAACATCATCATCTAAAACTAGAGTGGAACAAATCAGAAAGTTACTGTATATTAGAGCTATGGTGGCTCAGTGGTTAGAATGCAGTATTGCAGGCTAATTCTGTTGACAGCCAAGAGTTCGATCCTGACCCGCTCAAGGTTGACTCAGCCTTCCATCCTTCTGAGGTCAGTAAAATGAGGACCCAGATTGTTGGGGGGCGATGTGCTGATTCTGTAAGCCGCTTAGAGAGGGCTGTCAAGCACTGTGACGCGGTATATAAGTACTATTACTATTGTACAAATAGTATCTATGAAAATTTCAGTCATCCATTATCATAGCTTTCCCAATTTTTCCACAAATAGCTACTTTCTACAAAACTAATACTCATCTGGCAGTGATAGTCACTACAGCTGGATTAGCAATACTAATTTCAAGTGCGGAAATGTACCAGGAGTCTATTTTCTTCACAGTGAGCATGCAGTGCTATCACTCAGTTGTGGAGGCTAAAAAAACCCCACGGTCTTTGCATTCTCTTCCAATGAAGCTTTTTGGACCTGTAATTCATACACTTCACATTTTATCAGAAAGTGAAACCTCAGGATGAATTTGCAAGTTTTCAGATTACTTTTCTAGGATTGTCAAGGAAAGTGAAAAGTGTTTCTAGGAGAGGGGTGAAATTTCATGGGAGTGGTGAGTGTGGCAACTTGCCCACTTTAGGTCAGGGGTTGTAATAATTTGTCTTTTGAGGAACATTTGTAGTTTAGCTGCAACAGGAAATAATGTGGTCGCTTATTCAGCATTGAATGCTGAATCAGAAAAAAACATAATGTTCTTGAGGGGCACAGCTGCCATGAAACTGCCATGGTATCTGATTTAATACAACATTAATAGAACTTATAAAGCTTTTAGAAGACCACTCTTTATTTGGGTAGATGTTTAACCATAGCTGATAAACAACCCACAACTTGAGTGTATGCATTCATTTTGGGATTACTAATTTCAGAGTTAAGAATCTTAATCTAGCAGTTATTTAGTTGCCTATATGGTTACTTGGAAGTAGTCCTACTGATCTAAATGCAATTAACCTAAGCTTTGTTGTGTTTATTAGGACTATTGTCTGAATGTTTGCAAAAATGTTAGTGAAGTTGAGAGCCTTAGAAACAGTGATTTTTTTAAAAAAATAAAAATGGTGGTCCTAAAAATAATTCAGCTGTTTGGGCAAAAAAGGTACTTAATTCTGAGTAAATTCATCAAGAATTTTATGACTTTATGAGGCTAATAGTATGAGGCTAACATTCTGTGTGCCATCACTTAACAGTAAATCACATTAACACTGTATGTTGCAATGGGAGCAACTTTTTGTTCAAGATAAATATGGATTAAACTAACTTCTTTTTGAATAAGTACCTGAACTAGAATGTAGTTAACTCTCACTCTTTCTTAAAATTCTGTAACAGTGTTTCATGGATAAAAAGGAATAGAAAATACATGTATTGGTAGAGAAATGTTCAAAAAAAAAATATCCTTCAAAAATGTATACATTGGACTAACTTGTAAGAAATAAACAACCATGTAGCAGAAAAATGTCTTCAGAATGTATACATATTTTTTAAGCTGGCTGTTTGGAAATTGCATGAGGAAGCGGGGTGGAATGAAAAATGAGCAATTCAGAGAAACTAAATTTGACAGATTTGGCCACCCCTACTTCAGAGTAGAAAGTAATAGGATTGGAATGCTTGGCTGCAATCCTATGCATATTTATTTGGGAGGAAATCTCACAGAAACCTGGAGACTTTCCCTCCCCCCCTTAATAAAGATTCATAAGACTGAGTTATGTATACTTTTTACTATTGTGCTCTTAAGTCTGAACCTTTTAACTTTTCTTGGTGTTGCATTTTCTAGACCATCCTTGTGGTCTGAGAAGATTTGAACTTACCAGTGTCCTGCCTTTATTATTTTTGTAAATAACTCAAGGTGGCGAATATATCCAACACACCTTCCGCCTCCTAGTTTCCCCACAGCAACCTGTGAAGTGAATTGGACTGAAAGAGAGTGACTGAATAAGTGAATAAGAGATTGACTGAAGAAGAAAATTCCTTATTTTGATGAGGATAGAACACCTGGAAATATTTTCTATTATCTTCTGTGCATAATCTACCTTCTATTCCTTTGGGATCATACTGTAGCTGACATAGAGCTATGGGGTGCCATCGAGCTGGGCTTCTTTCCTGCACAAACTATTACGCCTATTTTTTTGATGCTTAAATGTAAGGTTTTATAAGCTACTATGCAAGCCAATCCTAATTTGGGGGGGGGGAAGGATAGATGGCTCCTGGGTTGCAGAATTAATTAGAGTGCACCTGTTTTTCCTAATTGCGTTATTGAAATCTGTCAAGATTTAATAATATTAATTTGATATTAGTTTCTGTAAAAGGTGTTTGAGAAATTT
Source organism: Crotalus tigris (assembly GCF_016545835.1). Lineage (NCBI taxonomy): Eukaryota > Metazoa > Chordata > Lepidosauria > Squamata > Viperidae > Crotalus > Crotalus tigris. The sequence continues at coordinate 744,602 of NW_024100565.1, forward strand.
AAACTGGGAATATAGTTACTCAGTGTAAATTATTGTTATTTTTTTCTTTCCTAATTTAGGGAAGAATCTGTTATGCTTTGCTTTTATTTCAGAGCTCATTGGAGTATGATCTCCAGGTTTTTTATGCAGTATATATATTATGGGTAAGGATTAATTAACACTAGGGAAATTAATTTACTAATGGGGTATAATGAGGGTATGAAAGACAATCTAAAAGCCTGATTGAATTGTTTTCAGCAACCTTTTTCTCTAGAATATCTTGAAACTGTAGCCTGACCACCTTCTCTACAAAGTTCCCTTAAAATTGGAGATTGATCAGAAATTATCTAGTACCAATGATTGTTTCTTGTATAGGTGGCAGAGCACCACTTTCTTCAGGGCTGATGGAACCATCTCCTCTCTCAAAGATGATTTCACCACCATTTGGACCCAACCACATCATTTTTTAGGAGGCATTGAGTAGCCAGGAGGCACAAGGGTCAATAAACAGTGCTGAGGTCCATGTCTGCTTCCCCAAGACTTAAACTCAAACACCTTCAGATAATTAAGCCAGACTAAAGACTGTCCGTTAGTCACCTCAACAGGACGTGCACAGCTAGAATCCAACACAGAGTAGATCTGAGCAATTTTATGCATTAGATTTCTAGAATAGTCTTCAGAAGGTCTTGCAGATGTTCCTCTGATCCTTCCTTCTCTAACTGGGTCACCTTGAACAGGCTGCTGGCTGGTGTTCTGCAGGTACAGTAAGAGTGGATAAATAATCCTATTTTGCTGCTCTTATAGTCACACCGTAGTCCATAATATAGGGTCTTAGATGTGTTCAGTCTGACTTGATCCTCTCAGAGTCTCCTGGGATCCAGGAATAACAAGAGGCCACACTGATATAATCTGATCCAAAGCCATTATTGTCCCCTCATTTCAAAGGAGTACTAAGGTCTCAGTTGAATCTCAGCAAATTCCCCAAGCTCTCTCTGAAAATCCAGTTGTATCCCTTAAGTGCCAGGGGTTGAGCAACTGAATAGCTCCTACTGCCCACAGCGGGAAACAGCATCAGAGAGATCCAAAGCCATCAGATAGGAGTCTGACCATGACGTGAGACAGATGTTAACATTTGACTAATTTACATCACATTGCCCCTTTATCTGAGATAAAGTACTGATTAAGCGTATGACCCTTGATGTATGTTGGGCCCTTGATGACTTCAGCAAAATCCATGGTTGCCATGAATTTCTCAGCCACTGCAGCCCACACGTTGGAAGGATTGTAGCCTCCCAGCACCAACATTCTAGGACGGGTAGGCAACCTTGGCTCTTTTATGATTCGTGGACTTCAACTCCTAGAATTCCTGAGCCAGCATGGCTGGCTCAGGAATTCTGGGAGTTGAAGTCCTCAAGTCATAAAAGAGCCAAGGTTGCCTACCCCTGTCCTAGGATATTCCACCACAGGATTTTGTAGCATGAATAAAGAAGCATATTTGTGTGACTGTCTCTAGTCTGTCTCTGACAAGATTGATATGATCGTGGTCTTATCCTTTAAATGCTCATCTTATAGAGCACAGGATATATTACAGTGGTGGCGAACCTATGGCACGCGTGCCAGAGGCGGCACTCAGACCCCTCTCTGTGGGCACATGTGCCGTGCCCCAGGGATGGCAAGGGAGTGGCCCCTGCCACCCTGGCCCCACCCACCCAGTCTGTCATGACCACCGTGCCATGCCCACCCAGCACCCGGTGATAAATAAGTGGGTTTTGGGTTGCAGTTTGGGCACTGGGTCTCTAAAAGGTTCTCCATCACTGATATATTGTTTTATCATTTTCCTTTATATTTGATGGTTTATTCTTTGTTTTAACTCTAATCACCTTATAGCTGATCAGCCATATAAATGGAAATTATCTATTCATCTTTCCAAGACTTTCCCCTCATTTCTTTTTGGAAGATGCTTGTATTTTTGTTGTTGCTCTACTCCAGTGGTTCTCAATCTTTCTAATGCCGGGACCCCATAATACAGTTCCCCATGTTGTGGTGACCCCCAACCACTTATACATCACCGGGTGCCAGGGGCGTGGCCAAAGAAGAGGGGGAAAAATGGCGGACAGCCTTGTTTGGCGACCCCCGTGAAATGGTCGTTCGACCCCAAATGGGGTCCCGACCCACAGGTTGAGAACCACTGCTCTACTCACTTCCAGAGCCTGGCCTTTGGAATGTCAAGTGACATTGAATTTGGTCCCCGGATGCCCAAAGTTGACGATCGATTTATAGTTGTTCTTGCCCAGGGGTGTCGAACTGCCGGCCCCCTTGCTATTGCTATTACTACTACTACATTGGCTACTTATGTCTCATTCATAGCGCCTTTTCTGCTTTTGTTTTTGTTTAATTTCTGTTCAGTCATGTCCAATTTTTGGAGACTGCCTAGACAAGTCCCTGCAGTTTTTTTGGCAAGGTTTTTCAGAAGTCGTTTGCCATCGCCTCCTTGCTAGGGCTCAGAGAGTGTGACTAGCCTAAGGTCACCTACTGGCTTTGTGCCTGAGGCGGGTCCCCTGTTTCTAGCCTAGTGCCTTAACTACTACACCAAACTGGTTCTTACCTTTTCTGTAATTCCAATATTGCAAATGGCATATTAACAGAACGGTTTGTCTGAAAGTTATTTGAAATATTTATGGCTGTGACAAGCTGTACTGATGTATCTCTATATCAGTGTTCTAGGTGAAGAAGCCAGAGTACAGGTAGTCCTCAAGTTATGACCATTCCTTTAGCCACCATTCAAAGTTACAGTGGTGCTGAAAAAAGGTGACTTTTGACTGGTCCTTGCACTTGCGACTGTCGCAATGTCCCCATGGTCACATGACCAAAATTAGGGCGTTTGGCAGATGATATGTATTTGCAACAATTGCAAGGCCCCAGGGCCATGTGATTGTGACTCTCCAAAAAGCAAAGTCAATGGGGATAGATGGATTTGCTTAACGACTGTGGCAAAAAGTCATAAAATTGAGCTTAACACACTTAACTAGCACGTTGCTTGATGATGGAAATTCCAGTCCCAATTGTGGCCATAATTTGAGAACTACCTGTAGGGCAACACAGTCCTGATTATATCATAATTCAGATTGTCATTGGATTATGACAGAAAGAATTATACAGAAACAAACAAAAGCAGTTGAACTGCTGAAGGAGACAATTAGACTAATCCAGTGTAGAACTCTATATTTCTGAAGGAGAAAAAACCATACTTGCTACTGGAAGATCTTTATAAGAGTATTTTAAAAGCTGGTCTGTTTTCTTTAATGTTTAATCTAAAGGGGCCTTCTTTGGCCATGATATTAGTGGGAAATGGTTTCCCTTCAATATTTGAAAAAAATAAAAATAAAATAACTTGACTGCAATCCTAGGATCTAAGGGGTTTTAGCATTTAGTAAAAGTAGGAGGAGGTTTCATATATAGAAAAAGTATCTGTCAACCAAACTCTTTCCATACAGATTAATTTTCTGGTGATAGGCTTGTTCTTTATATCTGCAAACCCATAGCACTTTCCTGGAAGTAAGTCACATGGGCTACATGCATTTTATTTTGAAGTATACTTTTATTTAGGCTAAACAGATCCAACTTTCTCAGCTGTTTTCATAAGATTTTTTAAAAGAAACATTTTCGTCTATAAGTGTAAATATTGCCTCCCTGGGCACAACCCAAGGAACTGCTTAGGATCATAAAGATAGCTTGCTCCAACCGATAAATTTTTGACCTTAACAGCTATCCCTCAGATGATTGCACAAAATGATTTTGAAACCCCTATCATTTTCAACAATATGTTTGTAGATCTTCTTTGATACAGTGTACCCGATACACTCTAGAGCAATGGTTCTCAACCTGTGGGTCGGGACTCCATTTGGGGTCGAACGACCATTTCACGGGGGTCACCAAACAACGCAGTCCGCCATTTTTTCCCCCTTTTCCTTAGCTGTGCTACTCCCTTTTATTCTATTGGCTTTTGAAAGCCAATAGGAATTGTCCAGGCTATCTCTGCCCTGCTGAGCCCGCCAAAAGTCCCATTCTGCAAACGGTGCTGCACCAGTTGAGTAGTCCTCGACTTATGACTGGTTGAGTAGTCCTCGACTTACGACCGGTTGGGGGGGGGGTCACGGCATTAAAAAGGTTGAGAACCACTGCTCTAGAGTATTATGTATGGAAAGGGAGAATCCCCTTTTAAGTGGTTTATAATAACAGAAAAAAAAACTGGAAAAGATTTAATAGGAAGGTCACATGTATAGTCAAAGAAGGAAGGCAAAAAGTATAGAAACTACATATTATTGTATGTAACCTGTTTTATGACAGTATCTTCAAGGCCTCACTTGCATGTTCTTTGAATAGTCCTTACCCATCCTTGTCAAGAAGCCTAAAGACAGATGTTAATAAAGACATGGCTACAATCCTAGTCCATCTCCAGTCCAAGGTTTAAGATACACCATGTTCCTTACTGGAGACCAAAGTTCAATGGGCAGAGCAGTCCTGTCAGGACCAGACGAAGTACTGAGATTTCTAGGAAAGCAGACATAACTTGAAGTCAAAACAGAGATACCCACAGTCACATTTGTATGAATTTTCTCCAGTGTTTGACTGCTTTCACATAGAGGTGTTTTTTTTTTTTTTTTTTATCAAGGAAACTCCAGTATCACTCAAGGACAATAGCCAATAGTAATTCCTGATTGCTTAAATTGTACTCATCAGGAGCAACAATTTATTCTTGAGTAGACTTTGCTCCCCAGAGGGCTTGTTCATGCAGCCCAATGTTTCTCACCTTTTTGCCCTTTGGGTTTTTATGCAACAGTGATGACATCATCATAAATTAGGTGATCAGGTTCAAAACTGCAGCAGCAAATAGGAGCAACGAGGCATGCTCCATCTCATTCTAGTGCTATGGTAGAACTGGAATCCTTAGAGCTGGAACTGTTCTTCCTCCCCATCTTCCTCAGTGAGGATTTGGATATCATCAGATGGAATAATTAGCAAAATCAAAATTGAGGAAAATGTTGCACTGTGTACATTTTGTAGATTTCTTTTGAAGACTCTTGGACAAGTAATTTCATCAGTTTAAATTAAATTTAAAGGAGATTATTCAGGAACAGACACAATGGATATCTAGTTGTGTAAAAATAATGCAATAATTCTGAAGAGAAAAAAAATACAATTTTCCTGAAAGAAAGTGCATCACAGCGAGCACCATTTTAAAATATTGCATAAAGAAGTGTGCAAGGGCAGCGGGGGGGGGGGGGAAATGGCTCTCCCAAAATATTTACTTTTTGCAATTTTGCAAACACATCTTGGTTACGGTTCAGTATCTGCTCCCTTTTCAATTAATCCATTCAAATCACTTAACCTACTTGGCTAAAATGAGAATGACTAATAAGAGAGAGTGCAGATTGTTGAGCATTATTGCATTCTTCTAAAATGTGTGTTACTGTATTTCACATTTAGGAAGGAAGCTATACCTGGAAGTAAAAGAGACAAGTGAAAGAGAGGAATTTCTGAGTAAAGAAGTGCATAGGATTTTAGCTGCTGAGACTTACAGTCTTTTAGTCTTTTACAATGCTTTGTAAGCTAACCTTACAGTCTTACTTACAGTATTTTATGGCTTTGAACAAATATGTGTCTCAGCAGGGAAGTAACTGAGGAAGTGCGGAAAATTTCACCTCTTGGGGCTAAACTGATGTGTCCTTTAAACTGTGAGCTCTGCTGAACTAATTGATGCCAGCTTTAAATATAATTTCTGATCCATTGGGAGAGTGTATTGATTTAAATTCTTCCTCTCCTCCCAATCCTGCTTCCCAAAGCAAGGGTGGCATCGTGCAGGATGACTTTACAAGCTAGGCAGCTGAGGTGTGTTTGGATCTTTAGTGGTTAAAAGGGAATCTAGGCAGAAATGATAAAGGAAGGCCCCTCTCCCTCCTGATGCTGCTGAGAGAGGCTTAGCGTAAACCGTTTAAAAGACAGCACTATTGATTTTATTTGACCTCCAACATGCTGCAGCCAGGACTGTATTTTCCCTGTTGGGGAGTGATTCAGGGGCATGGAAGATGGAGATTTTGCAGCGAAATAATGTTAGGCTGCAGGGAAATGTCCTTACTGGAATCCCCTTCAAATTATTCTGTTTCTGATCATTGGGGCCTCTTTACTATCTTGTAAGGGAGGGGGATGTTGTGTAACAAAAGGGCAGAAGGGTTTTGTAGACTGTCAGCAAAACTGTAGCACTGTTAAGCTAATGAGGGTATATGATACTATTCTAACTGTTTTTGCTTTTTCCCAAACATGCCCCAGATCACCCAAACCACCCGTCAAATGCCCCTCTCTCTCCCTCCCTCCCTCCCTCCCTCCCTCCCTCCCTCCCTCTCTCTCTCTCTCTCTCTCTTTCTCACACACACATGGATGGATGGATGCAAAACCTTCTGTAATGACACTTTTTCTCTTTAGGGATAGATACACCAGGACTAGCCATATGGTAGACTCAAAATTCATCTCCCACTCTTATGATTATCCTTTTCCTGTCTACAAAAACCCTCCAAGGAGCAACTCCCAATCTTATTAAACTCCCTTTGAGACTTAGCCTTTAAGTGGGAAAGGTTTTGTAATTTGCACTTAGGATCATGCAATTAATCCTAGCATCTTCTTGTGTTTTATAAAAAGATCTCTGCAGAAGACATGCTGAATGGAATTTCAAAATTAGATCTCTTCAGATAATGACATTTTAAGAATTAAAAATAAGGTTTTCCCCTCTGTTTCTTCTCATTGTGTTAACTAAAGAGGTAAAATATAAATCAAAGCAAAATATAACATTTGGCTACTTCTTAGAAGGTGTTTTGTTGACAAACAATCAGTTCTATATATTTTAGTTTTGGAGCCACTGGTATTTAGATGATAATTTATTCTAAGGCTATGTACCTGTGTATGTTATGTAACAAATTATTTGCTCATGATTTGCTTGACCCTGTACTCCTACAGAATAATTGAATTGTGCACTGCAGTTTACGTTGATCCAGATGTTTGCATTGAGCGGGTCAGCACTTCAGAGATTAAATTAGTATCACAAATATTTTCTCTAAGTGGCAGGAAGGAACAATTTATATGTGTCCAGATGCATTAAGAAAATTAACAGGCTTGTACATTCTGTTGGAACTATAGGATGGAAGATACCAAAACACTGGTCATCTGGTAATATAACTTATAAGCAAATTACTATTAAATCTTTAATTCATCTAGATTTACATATACCGTATATTCCAACGTATAAGGCGACCCGGCGTATAAGACGACCTCCGACATCGACGCTGAGTCGCATGCCTAGAAAGTCGTCTTATATGCCGGAAACTACCGTAATTTCCAGCGTATAAGACGACTCGGCTTATAAGACAACCCCTGACTTCAGCGTCAATTTCAATGCTCTCAAAAGTCATCTTATACGCCGGAAAGTATGGTACTTAATAAAAACCAAATGATTTCAGGCAATAGAAACAAGTGGATAAACTCCAAGGAGTTTTGATATATGAATGGAAATGTTTATGTTTATCCTACTCAATTTCTTTACACAATTCTCTGACTCACATGGTGCAAGTAACAAACCTGATTTATTTTTCCTTGCTTTCTTTGAGCATGCATGGTAAAGCTGCTTAGGAAATCTAGGCCAACTAGATGCATGGAAAAGTTCAGATTGTCCCTGAAGTTTGAAGCCCATAGAGCAGGGGTGTCAAACTAGCAATGTCATGTGACGTGTCGCGATGTATCGTGACTTTTTTGCCATTGCTGGCAATGGGGTGGGTGCAGTTTCACTATGATGCATCCGGCCCGCGGGCCGGCAGTTTGACAGCCCTGGCCTAGAGCAAGGGTGTCCAATCTTGGCAATTTTAAGACTTGAGAACTTCATCTCCCAGAATTGTCCAGCCAGCCATGTTAACTGGGGAATTCTGGGAGGTGAAGTTCACGAGTCTTAAAGGTTGCCAAGGCTGGGCACTCTTACACTAATATTAAAAAAAAAAAAACAGCATTTAAGTACATCTCAGTGATTGCATTGCCCTCTTACTTCAGAAATAAAATAGTATAAGTTAAAGTCTCTTCCTAAATTCAGGAGGTTTAGATTGAATCGGAGCAATTTCACAATGGGATTTGTATTGAGAAAGGCTGTTTAGGAAGTGTGATTTTTGCTGCAAGCTAAGCTTGTCTAAAAATGGGCTTTTATACAGTAAAAGATCCGACAATCTTGCTCCAGCAAGCTTACAATTCAAATCGGAATACTTTGAAATAGTTTGCACATTGGGGTAAACTGATTTATTTAGGCATTTTTTATCGAATAAACCACATGTACGAATCTGTTCATACACCTATGAACAGTGTTAGATCAAACCCTAACAAATCACATTTAATAGGTTCACATAGCATCCTTAATTCTCAATAAGGGCTTACATGTCACAGTTGCTTTATTGACATACAGTATCATATTATGAGTGCGTATAGTCCAGGCCATGGTTTTCCCAGTTGCAATGTATGGCTGTGAAAGTTGGACTATAAGAAAGGCTGAGCGCCAAAGAATTGAGGACTTTGAACTATGGTGATGGAGAAGACTCCTGCGAGTCCCTTGGACTGCAAGGCGTTCAAACTGGTCAGTCCTAGAAGAGATCAACCCCGACTGCTCTTTAGAAGGCCAGATCCTGAAGTTGAAACTCAAATACTTTGGCCACCTAATGAGAAGGAAGGACTCACTGGAGAAGGGCCTAATGCTGGGAAAGATTGAGGGCAATAGAAGAAGGGGACGACAGAGAATGAGATGGCTGGATGGAGTTGAAGGTGTGAACCTAAATGGACTCCAGAAGATGGTAGAAGACAGGAAGACCTGGAGGAACATTGTCCATGGGGTCGCGATGGGTCGGACATGACTTCGCAATTAACAACAACAAATCATGTTATGCCCAAATCAATAAATTTAGTTTTCACAATATGCTAAGACATATTGTGCTGAATCATAGATTACTAACCCCCAATTTAATCTAGCCTAATCTGTTGTATAACTCAGTCATTATGGATTAGTGCAGTATGTAAACACAGTCACTGAAAACAGAGGCAGAGAAAAAGGGAGTTGTGCAATGATTAATACATATTTACAGAAAACTGGTTTTCGGACATCAGCAATTTCTCAAAGCAGTTTACTGTAACATTGTAACAACATATAATTTTTTTTAAAGGGACTGCCAGAGCGCAGAGTTGTTATGCTAACTGGTCAGATTAAAGAACTGAATATGAAGAATGTTTCAGTGCTGTTGGATTACAGTCTAGATTTAATTTATAACCCAATGTTCTAGGAAATTCAAATGTGAGATGAGGCATCCAAAGCAGATTATGATTTTCTTCTCCGAGTTTCTAAAAGTAATTACATTCTAATCTAGACTTATAGGAAAAAAGCCTTGTTAGTCTTTGGTAGCAAAACAAAAAAACAAAAACAAAAAACAAACAAACAAAAAACAAAACAAAAACCAAACCAAAACAAAAAAGAGATAGAGAGATAAAGAGAAAGAAAGAAAAAGAAAAAAAAACCCAAAGAAAAACACTCAAAGAAGTAGTACTTTTAACAATGTTATTCAAAGTTATAAGCTTTGTGGGCTGCAGCTCATTTCACCAGATAAGTGGAGTGGAGTAAACTGTAGTTCAGAAAAGCTCGGGTATTAAAAAAAAAGTTAGTTGGAAAAGGTGCTACAGATTCCTTCTAGAATTCATTATGTGCAAAAGGGGACCCAAGTTGAAATGAAAAAAAAAAAAAACAATATTCAGTAATTCAAATATTCCTGTGCTTAGTTGCCTGACAGTCCAGTTCAATTACAAAGAAAATCATCCTAATGAGAAATACACATGAGCATAGCAGGAAAACACAGAAAATGACAGATTTTGATTTTACTTTGTATAGATTACAAATTGCATACAAGTATACATTGCATAAAAAATATAGTGACTATATTATTGCTTTGTTTTTGTCTGATGCCTTTCCTTGCCTTGAATTTTTGGGATCCATACTTGGCTTCAAATGGCCATTAGCAGATGGTGTTTCTTTTACTTGCTATAGAGTTGAGCAGACACTCAAAGGAACTGTGATTGCTGAGAAAAACCCCAAGGTGCCTATTAGAAACCATCAGGATCCATAAGATGCCAAGCAGAGACTTAATTGGTCTGTTCACACTGCGGAGGCCCTGGGTAACTGTTAAGCTCATCTGGACCAAGAAGTGATCTGACAATGGCAAAGGGGAGATGGAAATGCCCTCCACATCCAGATCCACTACACATCTGTTACTGTCTTAATTTCATTTCAATTACTTAATTAAAATCTAAATCTAATCTCTCCAAATCAGTGTCTATTATGCTCACCTCTTTGCTTTGCTTTCATTTAATTTGGAAGGCAACACTCTGAACACCCCTCAAAAGACAAAAAGAGTCCAGCTCCTGAAAATCTAGCTGATGGCAACAAAAATTGTGCAAGATTTGAGGGACAAAACATATCAGAAGAGATTGGAGGAACTGAGTATGTACAGCCTGGAGGACAGAAGGGAAAGGGAAGACACGACCGAATCCTTTAAATATATTAGGAGTGGGGATAAGGTTCTAGAAGTGAGTATTTTCAATATTAAACAAAAATCAAGAATATGGGGCATAATCTCAAATTGACAGGAGGGAAGTTCAAAAGTAATGTTAGGAAGTATTACATCACAGAAAGAGTAGTAGAAGCTTGGAATCATTTTCCAGTGGAGGTAGTGGGTCAGTTGTCAGTAACTGAGTTTAAGCATGTTCAGGATAAACACATATCCATCATCTGACAACAATTAAAAATAAAATAATAATTAATAAAATATAAAAATAATTAAAACAAACGAATAAATAAATAACAAAAACTCAAAGGGACATGATAGCAGTGTTCCAATATGTCAGGGTTTGCCACAAAGAAGAGGGAGTCAGGCTATTCTCCAAAGCACCTGAAGGAGAAATTTCCTGACAGTTAGAACAATTAATCATTGGAACAACTTGCCTCCATAAGTTGTTAATGCTCCAACACTAGAAGTATTTAAGAAGAGATTGGACAACCATTTATTTGAAATGGTATAGGGTTTCCTGCCTAAGCAGGGGGTTGGACTAGAAGACCTCCAAGGTCCCTTCCAACTATTCTATTCTATTCTATTCTATTCTATTCTATTCTATTCTATTCTATCCTATTCTATCCTATTCATTTGTGGAAAACTCAATGGACAGTTAGGTCTTTTTCTGCCATAAATCATCTGTGTTTCTGTATTTCTGAGTCCTGCTCTGAAGAGTGTGGATGATGTAAGAATGGAAAGTTCTTTCCCTTTTTATTCTCACAACTATCTAAGGCAGTGTTTCTCAACCTTGACAATTTTAAGGCATGTGGACTTCAACTCCCAGAATTCCACAGCCAGCATTGCTGGCTGTGGAATTCTGGGAGTTGAAGTCCACATGCCTTAAAATTGTCAAGGTTGAGAAACACTGATCTAAGGAGACAGTGACTGGCCCCAAATAACCAGCTTCATATTTAATGTGGACTTGGACCCAGTTTGTCCAGTGTCAAATCCTGTTGCTATTGCATGTTGGTAAGTTCATACCTTGAGGTGGCTTCTTTCTAGGATGTATCTAATGCTTCACATTTCTTGAGCTTCTAGATCAGTTGAACAAGAAGTGCGGTCAAAACACTGACAAAATCCTGGCTTTTGGTGAGGGTGAGTTTGTTTTTTCGTTCCTATCTGGTTTCTTTTTGTCATCCTTGCCATTTTTTATTCTTCATTTTTGCCCATTGCACTTTTTTATTTTTGATGTTTTTGCTTGTGGATTTTGGAATCCTTGGAAGTCAGATAACATACATATTTAAATTTAAATTTAAATAATTAAATAAAATCTGTGCATGTCACACAGTTTCCTAGAGAAGACAGATAATGGCCTAGGAAATGTTTGAAAATGTAATTGTATTTCCTTTTTGTATGTTTGTATTTTATATTATAAACTAATAAAAAGGATTGACATAAAAAAGAAAAAGAAAAAGAAAAAAAAAGAAAACGTAATTGCATTTCTTGATTATATTCAGGACAGTCAGTAGGAAGTGAAACACCAGAAAGCATCACATATTTTATTCCTTCTGATTCTGATCTGCTCCATAATTACTCTTATCTCAGTTTGCTTTCTGGTTTCAAGGTGAAGTTTGGGGGCCCCTTTATAATTTACTGCTCCTATTCTTATAGTTTATCAATATGAAACCTAGACATCTTCTGAGTAATTTAAAATTTTCTTATTAGAGCAAACATTTTGTCAGAGATATGTGTCAGATTTGCTTGCAAAATGGGAGGGAGGGAGGAGAAAAAATAAATGACCCACGACTTCTAAACTCCGGCTATCTGCCCCCAGGGTTAGCATTTCTACATTTTGTTTAAGAGATGATGGAAAATCTTACCCTATCTTTACTTCTGCTGTTATCAACTTCATTCTGAGTGTTTAAAGAAGCATTCTTCTATCTTTAATGCGATTCTTGTACAGAAACACCTTTTTTTTCATAAAAACCTGGAGAATTATTATAGGCTTTAATGAACAGCACAGAGGAGTTGTGCTCATTCTCACTCTGAAACATTTTTTCTGAATAATTTTTTGAAGCATGTAAAACCCCTTGAATAACCGTGTGCTTCTGTAAGCATTTGCAGATATTTTCCTTCCGCTTAACAAATCTGAACAAATTGAAACCTTGATGATGCTTGATAAATAAACACAGAAAAAAAATACCTCAAGAGGTTTTTTTTTTTAGATTTCTAATACAGTAGAAGTATATGATCAATCAATCAATCTCTAGTTTGGTGTCATTGGATTCATGTTATTCTACATACTATTAGCTAAATGACACCTAAATATATATAATTTAGTTTTGGTAGAGATGGTAATATTGGTTTTACAGGCCTGTCGAAAACTAGATTTCCTTCTATTCAATTGACAAGTAAGAAAAATTTGCCTGACATGTAAACCACAAGGGACCTTTGGGATTTCAATGGTTATAAATGTGACAAAAAATAAATAATGAGCTTTTCTCTTATTTATTTATTTATTTATTTATTTATGAGACTTATATACCGCTTTAAGTGCAAGCACTCTCTAAGCGGTGTACACCAGTAAGCAATGTATATATATATTTACATTGCCCCCAACAATCTGGGTCCTCATTTTACCTTCCCGGAAGGATGGAAGGCTGAGTCAACCTTGAGCCGGTGAGATTTGAAGCGCTGACCTGCTGAACACAGTCAGCTAAAGTGGCCTGCAGTACTGCACTCTAACTGCTGCGCCACCTCGGCCATTAAAAATGCCAGAATATATATATATATTTTACACCAGTGACTGAACATTTATTGTCACTTTTCTATGTATACAATGGTACACATTAGAATGAAATTCTAATGCCTGCCCTCAAAAGAAATGTGTGTGTGTGTGTGTGTGTGTGTATGTGTGTGTATTTTGCTTTGGATAGAATAGAATAACAGAGTTGGAAGGGACCTTGGAAGACTTCTAGTCCAACCCCCTGCTCAGGCAGGAAGTCTTATGCCATTTCAGACAAATGGTTGTCCAATCTCTTCTTAAAAACCTCCAGTGTTGGAGCATTCACAGCTTCTGGAGGCAGGTTGTTCCACTGGTTAATTGTTCTGTCAGTTAGTTCTAGGTTCCTTCTCTTTGATTAGTTTCCTTCCATTGCTTCTTGTCCTACTTTCAGGTGCTTTGTAGAATAGCTTGACTCCTTCGTCTTTGTGGCAACCCTGAGATATTGGAACACTGCTATCATGTCATCCCTAGCCCTTCTCTTCATTAAACTAGACATACCCAATTCCAGCAACCATTCTTTATAGGATACCTATTATAATTAAAGGTTCTGGCTATCACCTTTAAAGCCCTGCATACTTTGGGATCAGGTTATTTGAAAGACCACCTCTCCCCTATTGAATCTACTGGCCCGTCAAAATGGGAAGGCAGGGCATGTAAAAAGTCCACCGATTAGAGATTGTCATCTGGTGTGACCACAAAAAGGGACTTCTCAGTGGTGGCCTCCTCCCTATGGAACATCATTCTCCCCATGTATGGTTGGTCCCCACCCTGCTGCTTTTCCAAAAGGCCCTAAAAATGTGGCTTTGTCAGTGGGCTGACAATTAATTAGCTGATTAAGTGGCTAAGCTGATAATAACACTGCTGCCACGGGAAGTGGGATAGTTATTTTAAACAGTTTTATTATATGATAGATTTTTTTAAAAAATGTTGTAAGATGCCCAGAGTGAGAGCTGGGTGGCTATATAAATTTGTTAAATAAATAAATAAATAAATAAATACTACAATACTGAACTTCTGAAGCTGTTCCTCAAATTGAAGAAAAAAAAGGGACTGGCAAAGATCTTCTGGATAATATCTTTGGCTGAAGGGACTCATCTCCTGGGAGAGATAGTGCTACCTAGTCAAGGGACCTACCTATCTGCACTTTCTTGGATGTCAGTCTCATCATACAATATTGCCTTTTAAGTACCTCAAACTGTGTTGTTAATGGGGTTCGTTCAGTCATGCTGCTTCATTAGCCAAGGTGTATTATTCACTGTGCACTGTCTTCAGTGGCTTTTCCCGATCCCTGCCCTTCAAATTGGTTGGGATTACAGTATAATTCCCATAATTGCCACCTAGGATCCCTCTTATCTATAAATTAGGGGACCAACTCATCTGGCAGACAATAGCTGGGGGAAGGCCGATATAAAGAATTGAACACTGTGCTAAAATGATTCTGGTGAGTGACACTTGGGGACAGGACTGGGCATGATAACAAAGCAATTTGATAGTTCAAAACAGCAATCTCAGGGATAGCAACGGAAAAATAGGCCACATCATCTCTGGATGGAGATGGGGCAAGGGGGAACGGGCAGGTAACTGAACAGAGAAGAATATAAGAGGAAAAAGGAGCCCTGATTAAGTGTTACAAAAATTGAGTTAAAATTCCACAAACTGGCCCGCCAACTAATGATTAATCTTGAAAGGCATCCATATCTACAATTATATGGCACCTCCACACCCCTTCTTTTGTCTTCAGTAGTACCTTCTGTTCTTCTGTCAGGGAATGTAAGTTGATCCTTCCTGTCATGTTCACAGGGAATTTGGGAAGAAATAAAGTCTTGTCTTTCTATGGGGTTAGGAAGTATGGGCTGTTATTATCTAACTCACTAGAGAGCCACGAAGTCCCAGTAAAATATTATCTCCATCCCAGGTTAGTTTTGCATGTTTCTCGGTTTCCTAGTTATTTCTTGTGTGCCCCACACCATCACAAATAGTTACCAGAACAAAATGACTGCAGAGATCAGTTGTTCACACAAGTGATTTTTAATAGTGCTTTGAAAAATTGGCTTTCCACCAGTGCCTGTACTGTATGTGATTAAATAGCTATTTTAAATGGCATTGCAAGTGAAGTTTTCAGCTGAATGTGGTTATTTACGACTTGGCTTACTGATGATGGATAACACAAAATTGTTATGGTGGATTTTAGTGTATAACTTAAATATGCTAAAGACCCTGGAGAGCATTGTTTGGTGTTTCTCATATATGTTGTATAATCAGACAGGAGAGAAAGCAATACCCTTAGTAATCTTACTGAAAACCAATCCCAAGTAGAAAATGCCATAAAACCTGCAAAATTAAAAATTCTCACTAAGAATGCATTGACTTTGCACAGGAGCAGTAGGTGGCGGTGCCCTAATACTAAAAATTCAAGGACCTATAGGTTCTACCCTGACTTCCATAAGTGAGTTCTTTACAGAGTGGAAAGCTATTAGTTCTGCCTTTCATATCCTATGAAAGAATGGGAGCCCTTCAGACACCTATAGCGACTGCTGCAGCAAAACCTGCTTTTCATCTGTGCCTGTTTATGACAAACCTCTCTGAATCCAAACCTCAATATTTTACCTCAGTTTGCTTTAGGAGTGCATGAAATACACCTATTGTTCATTCTTTGTGATTACTGTTTCCCTTCCGTCCTTACTCCCTGAATTCTAGATCCACAAGAATCTTTCCTTCTGGGCAGAGTAGCAGAGTACAAACTTATTTTCAGGATATTTCTCACTTTGCTGGGAGAAAAAAAGTTACAGTGAGTTCCTTTGAGTAAATATACAAACATAAGTATTCCCATTTGCAAAATGAATCTTTTCCCCCCAACTTTTATTAGTGGGCACAGAGTAATAAAACTTGCTCACCATATAGAGAAAATACCCTCTTACATTAGGCATAGCTTGTAATCTGAATTCACTCGTCCCTTTCAACCCCTCCTCCTGATTAACTTGGGCTTGGAACATTTATAATCACAACAGCACGGGACCTTGGAGGCGCTTTTTGGACAGGTTGCCAGTGGCCTAGAAAGAGAGTGATGTGGGAAGAGAATACGGTGTGCCGTTCTTTCTCCTCCTGTGCTACCCAAGATGGATTGATGATACAGTTCTAATTAAATAGAAGATGGGGAGATGGGCAACTTATCAATTTAAAATATATATAAATAAATAAATAGAAATCAACTGAACATCTGGGCCAGAACCAGGATCACTTTGAAGATGATCACACAATTTTACAATTTTATTTTATTTATTTAATTTGTTTGTTTTGTTGGATACATGTGCTGCCCATCTTGTCCGTATCAAGCTACTTTTTTTTTTTTTAGCTTTTATTTTGGCAGCAGAAATAACAAGGATAGGTGATGAGCAGAGATTCTACTGGACTCTAAACATACAGGACTTCCTGCCCAGTCCTCTGAAGCTCAGGCTGAATGGCCAGCAGAGTATCCTTAATGTGGCTCAGACAACTTCCTAAAGATTCTGCCTCTGTGGCCAGTCAACGTGTTTCAGATGAGTTCAAGTGCCAGCATACTGGAACATGGTTAAAGTCTATGCTCGGCATGAACAAACTCCAGACCAAATGAAACAGACACAAAATAGGCAGAGCCTCTGTTAGTTTGATGTAGGCTTTGATTTATTCAATTCTGCTTTCATCAGTTTTGCCATCTGGAAGCATCATGTTTTGAAATGTATTGATGTAGTTATTGCCTACATTTGTATAAGCCAACAGGAATTTTTTTTTTGGGGGGGGTGTCTTCTTTAGGAATGAGTATATAAAATTGATGACAACATTAAATCATGTGACTTCATTCTATTCCTTGTTCACTGCCAGCTGTTTTGTTTTCTCCACACTTCAATTCAGGCAGATATTAGATTTGGTTTCAAGTGCCAACTGAAAGTTATTTTAGTAAATGGGACTTCCCCTCAAAATGGAAACTCATAAAAATCCATTGAATAATCAGTGCATACTATTTAGCCATTTATAAAATAATAGAGGCTGGGAAGCCTTGTTTTTAATCAACCACCAATGAGCACATTTGAGAGCAAAGCAATAGGAAAATAGTGCTGGGTTTTCTGTATAGGACTTTTACAGAGGACTTTGATTAACCATTACATAAGGAGAAAATGCAATATATATTGGACAATTATGCCTAATGAATTTTGTTGCAATTTCAATTTTTGTGATTCCATTTATAATTTTTGAGCCAATAAAACCATTTTATTATTTTTATTCAGCATTTCGTCCATAAAATCCATTTAAAATCCACCCATGTGGATGTCTGGTTCTAGCCATTAAACATGCTTGGCAAAAGTACTTACAGACTGGTTGCATACAGATGTTACTAGGAGGGGGAAACTGCTTCTTAACTGATTCTGAATGATGATTTTTGTTAAAGGAGGAAGGATCTTCGGGGGGGGGGCACGTGTTGGTTCAACCTAACCCACAGGGTAGTCGTTGTGGGAGATATCGGAGAGGCAAGTATTATGTACTTTATCTTGAACTCCTGGAGGAAAGGCAGAATGAAGTCACTGTTGTAAGGGGAGCAGAATTGATTATGTGCCATCAAATTGGTATGTATTCTTAAGGAGAACCCTGGTGGTGCAGTGGTTAAAGTACAATATTGTAGGCTAACTCTGCCCATAGCCTGGAGTTCAATCCTGACGGGGCTCAAGATTGATTTAGCCTTTCACCCTTCCGAGACCAATAAAATGAGGACACGGATTGTTGGGGGCAATGTGCAAATAATGCTTACATTGTAAACAACCTAGAGAGTGCTGTAAAGCACTATGGGACAGTACAGAAGCCTAAATGCTATTGCTATTGCTAGTGAAAATATAGATTTTTTTTCCCATGATGATCTCTTTCCAACCAGTCCTTCACATGATGTAAGAAATAATGTCATGTGGGAGAAAAGTTACACAATTGCGTATGAATAATTTACACCACTGCTATAGTATATTTCACTGAAAAGGGCCAATCTTCTAGCCATGATCAAGGAAATCATTGTTTGATTTTGGCCCTCTCGATTTTTGTTCTTATCTCTTCTCCATGGTGGGCTGCTAGATTATTTTAATTCTTAATGTGGATTCAAACAGCAGAGAAAGAAACAGAAGCCAGCAGTAGTGTAAATAAGGATATTTTTATACGAGTGTAACTTTGTCAGCCTTGATTTACCACCTGAATTTATTCTGCTCAATTCTTTGAAAATACTAATTCCCCTTATTTTGAGCATATCTCAGTATAGGGCAAGACCTTCCTCTGAGAGATAGAGAATATTAAGCACACTGTGAAAAAATTAAAATTAATTTATTTATGATTAAATAAGGGAACACGGTTGGAAAATATTTGAAATATTAACCCTATATCCAATATTTTTCTTGCAGATCATTTTCAATGTTTTCTTTTTATTGCATTATTCACATTATTCTCTCAAGATGACAGTTGTGGAGAAGATACTTGCTTCCCTCCGTCCTTAGGAGTTGCTGCTTCAACATCTCCTATGCATTAGACAAAGGGAAAAAGATAATAATAATAATAATGATGATGATGATGATGATGTTGGAAGGGACCTTGGAGGTCATCTAGTCCAACCCACTTATGAGGCAGGAAACCCTATACCATTTCAGACAAATGGCTGTCCAGTCTCTACTTAAAAACTTCCAGTGTTGGAACATTCACAGCTTCTGGAAGCAGGTTGTTCCACAGTTTAATTGTTCTAACTGTCAGGAAATTTCTCTTTAGTTCTAGGTTGCTTCTCTCTTTGATTAGTTTCCATCCATTGCTTCTTGTCCTGCCTTCAGGTGCTTTGGAGAATAGCTTGACTCCCTCTTCTTTGTGGCAACCCCTCAGATATTGGAACTCTGCTATCATATCATCCCTAGCCCTTCTCTTCATTAAACTAGACATACCCAATTCCAGCAACCATTCTTTATAGGATACCTTGAAGCCTCGTCCCATAACAAAGAAAACCGGTTATGGAGAGGATGTGCAGCGTCTCTGACAATACTACAGACCCTGGTCAATTATATATAAAATTATAATTAAAGGTTCTGGTTATCACCTTTAAAGCCCTGCATACTTTGGGATCAGGTTATTTGAAGGACCACCTCTCCCCCTCGTCCATCTCTTCATTAAACTAGGCATACCCAATTCCAGCAGCCGTTCCTTATATGTTTTAACCTCCAGTCCCCTAATCATCTTTGTTGCTCTTCTCTGTACTCTTTCTAGAGTCTCAACTTCTTTTTTACATCGTGGTGACCAAAACTGGATGCAGTATTCCAAGTGTGGCCTTATCAAGGCATTGTAAAGTGGTGTTAACACTTCACGTGATCTTGATTCTATCCCTCTGTTAATGCAGCCTAGCACTGTGTTGGCTTTTTTGGCAGCTGCAGCACACTGCTGGCTCATATTTAAGTGATTGTCCACTAGGACTCCGAGGTCCCTCTCACAGTTACTACTATTGAGCAAGGAACCACCTATACTATACTTGTGCATTTGATTTTTCTTGCCTAAATGTAGAACTTTACTTTTTTCACCATTGAATTTCATTTTGTTAGATAGCACCCAATGTTCAAGTCTGTCAAGATCCTTCTGTATCCTGTCTTCTGGAGTGTTGGCTATTCCTGCCAGCTTGGTGTCGTCTGCAAATTTGATGAGTTCCCCATCTATCCCCTCATACAAATCATTGATGAAGATGTTGAAGAGCACTGGGCCCAGCACAGAGCCCTGGGGCACCCCACTACACACTTCCCTCCATATAGATGCAGTAACATTGAGGACCCCACACTGAGTACAGCCAGTCAGCCAGTTACGAATCCATCTGGTGGTGATGCTGTCTAACCCACATTTTTCTATCTTATCAAGTAGTAGGTTGTGGTCTACTTTATCAAATGCCTTACTGAAGTTCAAATAAATTATATCCACAGCATTCCTCTGGTCCACTAATTTTGTCACTTGGTCAAAGAATGTTATAAGATTTGTCTGGCATGATCTGTTTTTGACAAGCCCATGTTGGCTTTTGGTAATGACATTGTTTGCTTCTAGATGTTCGCTGATTCGTTGCTTGATTATTTTTTTCCAGAATCTTCCCAGGTATTGAGGTCAGGCTGATAGGTCTGTAGTTTCCTGGATCCATTTTTTTTTCCTTTTTTGAAGATGGGAACTACATCAGCTCTTTTCCAGTTCTCTGGTAGTTTCCCTGGGCTCCAGGATCTTTGAAAGATATAGTTCAGTGGTTCTGAGATCACATCTGCCAGTTCCTTCAGAACCTTGGGGTGTAATCCATTTGGTCCAGGTGATTTGAACTCATCTAGGCTGGACAGGTGCTCACTTACCATTTTCTTGCCTATCTTTTTTTTTATTGAAATTTTTATAAACTTTTTACAATAAAATACCTCCCTCTCCCTCCCCCCATAACCCTCCCCCCTCCTTCCCAGAGCTGAATACAGGGTTAAAAAAAAAACAAGAAAAAACATACAAATTAAATAAACATCAATCAACTATACATACATCCAAAAAGATTAAAAATGCTTTAACTCCAATACATTAGAAACAACAAATCTAACCATAACTACTTTAAACTATAAATTATTCAAAGGCTAAATAATGCTTTCTAATCCCATATTTATTCTGTACAAAATTTACCCATCTTTTCCACACAGAATTATATCTCTCTTGTGAATGGTCTTTCAGATAAGCCGAAATTTTAGCCATTTCTGATAGATAAGTAGGCAAGGAATCTTTCTTCCAATATTGCCCAATCAATAACCTTGCCGCCGTAATAAAATTCAACATTAAGATAATCTCTTTACCATCACAATCTTCAATAATACCTAACAAAAATAATTGTGATATAAATTTTATCCTTCTATTAAAAATTTTCTGAATGTTCCACCAAATCTTAATCCAAAAAGCCTTTATATTTCTACATGACCACCAAATATGATAGTACGTTGCATCCAAACAACCACATCTCCAACATTTGGGCTGTAGATTCGGATACATACGAGACATCTTTTGCGGATCAAGGTGCCACCTATAAAACATTTTATAAAAATTTTTTCGTAAATTTTAAGCTTGGGTAAACTTAACATTCCTCACCCAAATTATCTCCCATGTATCTAATAAAATCGGCTCTTCAAAATTTTGAGCCCACTTAACCATACAATCCTTAACTAATTCTGTTTCTGAATCCAATTCCACTAAAACATTATAAACTCTTTTTATATGAGCTCGACTTAGATCTTTAATTTGTTTCATCAAATTCACATCTTCCGTAATAAAACCCACTTTTTGATCTATACTCCATCTTTCTAATAATTGCCTATACTGAAACCAAGAATAAATAATATTTTCTTGCGTTAATTCCTCCATAGATTTTAATTGCCAATTATTCCCTTCCCACTTAAGCAATTGTTTATAAGAAATCCTATCCATTTTCACTCTTTTCCTTATCCCCTCTATAGCATGCCCAGGAATTCCCCACAACAGTATTCTAGAATTTAATCTATAATATTTCTTCCAGACACGTAATAAAGCAGTTCTTAAAACATGGGACTTAAAAACCCTGTCCACCTTTTTATTATAAATTAAATACGCATGCCATCCAAATAATAAATCCCATCCTTCCAAAAAAAGTATATCTGAATTTGTTAAGTTAACCCAATCACTAATCAACATTAAGACCACCGCATCATAATACAGTTTCAAATTCGGCACCTTGAGTCCTCCTCTCTCTCGAACATCTTGAATAATTTTAAGCTTAACTCTTGGTTTTTTCCCAGCCCAAATGAATCTATTTGATGGAATCTCCTTTAAAATTATCACATCCTGAGCAGCAATCTGAAATCTCTGATTGTAAAATGCTTGTATAATTTCATTGCGTAAAGATCTTTTTCCAAAATAAATCACCACATCTCTTGGTAAATTTCTCCACGAATTAACTCTGAATATTTTTTCTATTTCTCTCAATATCTCCTCTGGTTCCCTCTCCAATATCACAGCAATATCATTTGCCACCACCTCCCTCAAATTTTCTTGCATATTTTCCCTCAAACCTCTGATTCTTAAAGCAAACTCCATTTCTCTACACTGAGACATAACAATTTCATCCTGTGAAATCTCCACCGTTTTTTCCACACTTTCAACACGGTCTTCCAATAAATCCACTTTATCTGCAACATCCTCAATACGATAGTCCAGCTTTTCAACAACAGAGGCGAGTCCTTGCAAAGCCTGTACTATATCCTCCCTCATAATTTTATTTCTCTCTTCTAAAAGTTCCTTCATTTCTTTTCTAATTTGGCACACAACATTACCCATAACATCTTGAATATCTTTTACCATAAGTGGTGGTATCTGGTCCAGGTGATTTGAACTCATCTAGGCTGGACAGATGCTCACTTACCATTTTCTTGCCTATCTTAACATGTTTCTAATCTGTTTTTTACAGTACTGTTTTTGATAGGTTGGACTGTTTTTTCCCTTTGTGTAAAGACAGATGCAAAAAATGAGTTAAATAGTTCTGCTTTCTCCCTGTTGCTTGTCACCTTCTTGCCACTTTCTCCCACTAATGGACCAATCATTTCCTTAACTTTTTTCTTGTTTTTTACATGTTGAAAGAAGGTTTGTTGTTGTTGTTGTTGTTATTTTTGACTTTTGTCGCAAATCTTAGTTCATTTTGAACCTTAGCTTTTCTCACTTCATCTTTGCAGGCTCGGGCTATTTGCTGATATTCTGCCTTAGTTATGTGCCCCTCTTTCCACCTTTTATACTTGTCCTTTTTATCTTTCAACTTATCAGTGAATTCTTTATGCAGCCATGCTGGTTTCTTTTGAGAGCTGTTATTTTTCTTCTTCACTGGTATTGTGCTAGACTGGGCTTTTATTATCTCACTTTTCAAAATTTCTCAAGCTTCTTGAATTGTTTTCCCCTTGAGTATTCTCATCCATGGAATCCTTCCCAAGCTCTCTCTCTAAGTTTATTGAAATTAGCTCTCTTAAAATCCAAGACTCTAGTTTGACTGTGTTCTATTGCTTATGCTTGCATAATGTTGAATCCCAAATTGCATGATCATTCCCCCCCAAGGTTCCTGTGGCTTTAACACCTTCTACCATTTCATCTCTGTTAGTAAGAATTAAGTCCAATATGTCTGATCCCCTTCTCTACTTTTTGGGAGACAAAGTTGTCTGCTAGGTTTGTCAGGAATCTGTTTGATCTTCCACTTGGTGCAGAGTTTGTCTCCCAATTGATGTCAGGATAATTAAAGTCCCCCATTACTATTATGATGTGCTTCCTACATACCTTAGTTAGCTGACTAGCAAAAAGTTCATCTATTTCCTCTGTTTGGTTGGGTGGCCTATAATATACATCTATGGCAATGTCATTTTTTCTCCCTTGTATATTGACCCAAATGCATTTGAGACAGTTTTCATCATTTTGTGCTCTATTTCTGTAGAGATGTAGTTATTTCTTATATAGAGGGCAACTCTACCTCCTCTTTTACTTGGTCTGTTTCTTTTAAATAATTTAAATCCCTCTAGCTGTGTGTTCCATTGGTGGGTTTCATCCCACCAAGTATCCGTAATGGCAACAATATCATATCTGCCCTCATTTACCTGAATTTACCGATTATATGATTTATATAATTAGATTATTTATAATATTTATTTATAGTCTCCTTCTATCATGAGTTGCAGCATTCAAATTGGGGTTCTAAATGTGAGCTGTGGCTGAAAATACTATTTCGGGCATTTTAAGAGTTGCTTCACACATTTTCATATATTGTACACAGAAAGGATCCCTTTATACTGTAGAAATGGATGGCTTGCTTCCTAATGCACCACAAATATCTGAGGTAGCTGAGTTTTTTTTACATTATTTTTGAGCAAGAAAACTCTTTTGGGTTTTAGTGATTTCTAAGCATGTGCATAAAGGGGAATTTTTCCTTAGTAGGGTGAGAGCTTACCAGGAAATTCGAGGACTGTTGGCTACATACATACATACATACATACATACATACATACATTACATACACACATACATACATAATAATCCTGGAAGAGGGCAGTGGTAGAACCATGTCCCTATTGTTCCCCAAAAGCCTAGATGTCCATGTAATTGAGGGAGTTTTACCTTGTAGTGAAGTAAACTATTAATGAATGCCATCAAGAGTAGTCCAAAAGTATTAGATGATCAAAGGAAGATAATTTGCTCTTTCACCTACTTGTAAATATACTGCAAACAGTTTTATTTATAGAACAGGCATTTGAATTAAAAGAAAACAAGATCATATATTATACTTGTTTTATAAAGCCAGCTTAAAAATTATTTTCAGGAAAGGAAATATTCAAGTTCCACAAGTTGTGCTCACTTTTTCATTGATCCTCAGAGTGGTACTGTGTGATAATTTCTCTTTGCAGGTAGAGTTGGCTTGTATCCCAAATGAAGAGAACACAATTTTCCTTCATAAAATAGGTTATTTTGTCTTTCCATTCCTTTGCATGCACATGTGCGTGCACACACACGCACACACATACACACATACACACAAATGCTTCTGAGTACAGATTTCTCCAGATACAGTATGAGAGGTTGCAGAAGAATGGGATTGGAGAAACAAATGAATAGATCCTTGTGGAAATTTCCAACAAGATCTAGTGTACCTTACGAAACTATTTATTTTGCTAGGGAATCTCAAATTGCTGCACTCAGATTTTTAGATAAACTTTAAAAGGAATAAGAAACAATAAGAGCAAAAAAAATGTAAATGCTGGAGACGAGAGAAGGAAATTTGGCTAAATCTTGTTTACATTAATACCCTTCACTATTCCTGTCTGTATCTTTCCATCCTTGCAAATCATTCTTGCTTCCACCATATCCATACACTTCTGTTTTTTAGACTTCTCATCTCTGTCTTTCTAAGAACCTCTTAAACCCATCCAGCCACAACCATTTACACTTACGGTGCATATGTACATTAGACATGTGGTGATATATTATTTGTTTACAATAAGGTCTTTTTGAACATTTTCACAATCATAAGATATAGGGACTGACTGTTTATCAGGCCTGCATCTGAAATTGTGGTTGCTGATGCCATGTAGATAAAAAGAATTATACATTGTTTGTTTCTCGGTGGTTGAATTTGCTTACAAGTCTGTTGGCACTACTCTTGAATTACCTAATGGAAGGAGTGCATTGCAGTTGGCTTTTTCCTCAAGAGACAAATCTCATGGCAGGCTATACATTACATTTGATTTCAGAAAGATTGATTTGGGGGAAGGATATATGTGCATAATGTTTCCCTTGCCTGTTATTTTTTTCTCCTGAAATTCCTTCCTCTTGAGGCTTTTACTCTTTTGAGTTCCAGCCTATGTTTATTTTACAAATGTGGGCCTAGGTATCCTGGGGGTTAAGTTTAGCTAGGATTGGAAGTTGTGCTGCAATGGTTGAGCACTCTTTCCTTTCCACCCCTTCTCTCATGCAAATAACCCCTCCCATTCTGCAAAGAAGTCAGGTCTATAGATTTTCAATAATATATGTTGCTGTAGTGCAGTGGTTCTCAACCTTTCTAATGCCGCAACCCCATAATACAGTTCCCCATTTTGTGGTGACCCCCAACCACTTATACATCACCGGGTGCCAGGGTGTGGCCAAAGAAAAGGGGTAAAAAATGGCGGACAGCCTTGTTTGGCGACCCCCGTGAAATGGTCGTTCGACCCCAAATGGTGTCCCGACCCACAGGTTGAGAACCACTGCTGTAGTGTAAGGTGGAATTCTTACCCTTGTAGTGATATTTATCTGTTTCTCTCTGTGTCTTTCAATCAGTCAAATTTATATATCCATTTCACAAATATGAGTCAGTGGTAACTCATGGAAAAATATGATGCTGTTTAAAAATATTATTCTACCTAAATGCTTCTTTAAAAAATTGAGAAGTTGAAAAACTGTAAGAGTGCACTAGCATGTACAAGCTTATTCATTTAATTATGCAAATTTATACACATTTAAGAAATTTGACTGCAACGTGCCAACTGGTGCTGGCACCCCAACAGGACAAAAAATATTCACGATTAGTATATAAACAACAACGATAAATGAAATTAGGACTGCCTCTTTGTACCTCTTTGCCTATTTAGTTAATTTATCGATCCAAGAACTGGACTCACAGCCTCTAAATTGGGCTCTTCTGATTGTATACTGCGACCTTTACGTAGTGCATTTGTTTCATTGCACATTCACATGTGAATGAGAGTAGCCTTATCCGAGGCAAGGGATCCCATTGGGGTTTTGAGTAGGATGCCAGGAGCCATATTCTAAAATGCAGTGACTTTATTAAAAAATTGAATTTCATTTTGTTTTGTGGGGATAAAATCATCAACTGGTGTTAAGTTTAAAATGGGTAATTCATTCTGCCCCCTGTGTCTCATTAAATAGCAATAAATATAGACTTATATTCCGCTTCAGGGTGCTTTACAGCCATTCTAAGTGGTTTACAGGGTCAGCCTATTGCCCTCAACAATCTGGGTCCCCATTTTACTGATCTCAGAAGGATGGAAAGCTGAGTCAACCTTGAGCTGGTGAGATTCAAACTGCCAATCTGCTGTCAGACAACAGAATTAACTTACAATATTGTATTCTAACCACTATGCCACCACGGCTCTTGACAATATGACGACAACTTCTGGAGATCTCTGAGATTAAGTTTTTCAAGAATCATAAGTTTGCCTGGAATCACTAGTGGTTGATTAAATTGAGGTATACTTCTTTCCTACTAGGTGTCCTTTTGTCCAATCTAGTATGTTGTTTCTGAACTGTGTACAATTAAAACCTGTTTCTTGGTGGCAACTGCCTCTTATTTTGATGTGTTTGGATATTGTTCTTCATGCTTTTCCAGAAAGGTTACCTGTTTCAGTTTTGCCTTGCTTAATCCTTGCTAGTGTAAAGTTTTGAAATACTATTCCTTGCCAAGTCAAAAAAGCAGAAAAGGGTATTTTTCATTTCTTCCAAAGTTATTCCATTATTTTATTGGCGCTTTATTGTAATTGTAATTCAAATGTGGTACTTGGAAAAAAAACCAGGGGGTATCATATTTTAATTAGTCACCGTGTCAAAGGAGAGCTACATTAATTATTGGAAATCTCACCATCCAGATGGTTTTAATTTTCACAGCAGGGAACTGACATCTTTTTAAGGTGATACTTTTCAAATTAAAATCAGCCTGGGTATTACTCATACTTGTTTTAGTTTGAGAGTGAGGTGATGTATCTTGTAGTTTTGAAACTGCCCAGCTTTTTCCTTGGAGTGTTTTGGAGTGGAGAGGTACACACGCATTTTAAAAGAGGCCGAGCCATTTGCTTTAACATGATTGAAATTGACAATTTGGCTCCAGAGAATGGAGGATGGGAGGTAGGCAATCTTTTTGTCATTAGGATTTGTTATTGAATCTACGGGACAGAGTTTGCCAAACGTTGTTTTTATCTGACAGTCAACATCATACGCAGCAAAAAAAAAAAAAAAGTTGAAGGATTGAATTCCCTGAGCATTTGACCTATTAATGCAGCAACACTGGCCGACAGAAGCAGCAAAATTAATGTGCAGTTATGCTGGCCAACGTGCAAATTATCCTCACACTGGGTTAATCCATTGGCTTTCCTTGCCCAGTGTTATCTGTTTTGACTGGCAGCAACTCTCTTGTATCCCAAAAAAGAGCTCTTTCTCACAACTCTTTGGCAAAACTGTTTCCCTGTTCCTTATGAGTCTTTCTTACCATCTCTGCTAACATCTTCCTCGCAGGCATTTTTTTTTTAAAACCAAGGAACACCTGCTGTCTCTTTTCCAAAGCATCTGTTCATGGCTCTCTGTGAAACTGCTGAGCCCAGTTCCTGGAACTTGGCTCACTGCACTGCTCTGCAGTCAAGGTGGCCTGCTTTGGCCTTAGAACCGTGATGTGAATAAGTAGCCCTGTGTTTCGTCTTTGATCAACTTTAATTTAGGGTTTGAGTTTGGCTCGGTCAGATGAGGCTAACTTATATATTCTGAATCTACAGCATGAGGCTTCTTAAAATTAATGGGCTTAAATTAAGAACATACCTGTCCATTTTTATCACTTGCCCTTGTTTCCACCACAACAAGTGCTCTTTTGAAACGATAGAAAGTTTATTCTAAAACCTCCAGAAAAATCTTCATGCGGTTAAGCAGACTCGTTTCCCAGAGATGGATCTTCCCGTTGCTAAAATTGTGTTATGCATATAAAAGATGGAGTTATAAACAAGCTCAGAGAGAAGTCAAGATTTGTAAAAAGGGGGTCTGTAGGGAGGGGGGAATAGGATGGGACGAGGTGCAAAGAAGAAAAATGTATAGAATAACCTGAAAGAAAACAAGTTTGGTTGGGCTGGAACATCGCACAATATATTATTTTTGCAATCATGTGTCACCATACTGTTTGGGCACGATCTCTACTCTTGCGAGCTGCAGTTGGCATCATATTCCTCTTACTTCTGAGGCCACAATGATGAGCTGCCTCCTGTTGCTCTAATGCAGTGTTTCTCAACCTTGACAATTTTAAGGCATGTGGACTTCAATTCCCAGAATTCCACAGCCAGCAATGCTGGCTGTGGAATTCTGGGAGTTGAAGTCCACATGCCTTAAAATTGTCAAGGTTGAGAAACACTGCTCTAATGTATGAATTTCACTGCATGATAAAACACGGACCCGTTTCTTTTGAAAGAAATGATAAAATGGGTAAGGACACTCAAGGAACGGATGTTCCATCTTTGGTGTATTAGGATAACGTATTAGGATAATTAGGAGAAAAACCTAATATGGTGAATTTTCAGAGAAAATTCAGCCACGCAGACACCTTTTTTCTAATGTAAACGGGGAAGTAAGGAAACAATCTCAGGAACTTTCTTTGAAAAATTTTTGAGGAATCTCAGCTTGGTACTTGGTATCCTTCTAGTTAGTGCCATTCCAAGACAGTTGATGAGGAGACTAATTGGAAGCCCCGACTTCCTTTCGAAAGATTTGCTGCACCATTTGAGATGCCAATTCTTGCCCGCAGTTATTGGCCCATCTCACAATGCCATTTGAAACAGGTGGCGGGAACAACTTTCCTACTAATCCAATGCTTTATTTGCCCTCGCACAAGGAGAAAAGTAGTAGTAGCCACTCACCTCCCTACATACTCCCCCCCTTTTTCTTGATTTAGCTGGATTGGATTGGATGGGTTGGGGGGGATGGGATTGGCTTTGTGATATAAAGTACAATCTGAAATCAGTAATTTCTAGATGCCCCCTGAAATTTGAAAGAAAGTGGGATGGGGTTTTTGTGTGTGTGTGTGTGTGTGTGTAAAACTAATGCTATTCTCATTTCTATGGTATTCTTTTGATTAGGGTTATCATCTTATTTGTCCCAAAAAAACCAAACAACCCCACAACCCAACTGTGTGTGCTCCTTAACGATATATAATGGATCATTTATGAGAGCTGGTGTGCTCAGTTTGTATTGCATGCCTCCAATCATATAGCAATGATACCCTGTCTCTGAATTGGAGAACTTGTAAGAAGTCATCGTCTTCATTCACTCTATGACCAAATCTGGTAAATACTTGTAATTTTTCCCCCTTTTTTTCTTTTTTCCTTCTTCTTCCTCTTCCTTTACAAGCCCAGCTTCTAGTGGAAACAGACACATTTGGCAGTCAAGTCCGGATCAAAGGGAAAGAGACAGACTTTTACCTTTGTATGAACAGGAAAGGAAAGCTAGTAGGGAAGGTAAGTGTTTTCTATTAATTCATTTGTAATATGAGTGTTACCTTTAGCAGTGACTGTGAACTCCCATAACGATGTGTTCTGAACTTTGCCTGTCAACCCCAAATGAAAAGCAGGATTTGAGGAATGTGGAATTCTTCAAGCATTCATGCTTTTACTTAAAAACAGAAGAAAGAAAGAAAAAAATCCTAACTCATAAAATTAAGTACTGTGGCTAACCACTGGGGTTTTATTACTGATTTCTCTGCGTACACGCAGGTTTCCATTTTACAGATGCATAAATTGTTAAAAGATGTGCTTCTCTTGTTCTCTCTCCAAAACAATTGAGAGTTTGCATTACATGATAGAGATCTCTCTTACCTTGGTGGTTTAAAACAGGCAGAAACAGAAACAGAAAACTGCAGAAACATGTTAAGATGT
Source organism: Crotalus tigris (assembly GCF_016545835.1). NCBI lineage: Eukaryota > Metazoa > Chordata > Lepidosauria > Squamata > Viperidae > Crotalus > Crotalus tigris. The sequence continues at coordinate 775,195 of NW_024100565.1, forward strand.
TAGACAATGGGGTATCACTCTTAAAATAAAAACAGTTTAAAATGAAACGATATTGCAGTCTAGATCTTATTGGGGATGGGTTTATGCTTCTTATATTACAAGAATATTTCATTACCTTTGATCCTCACACACAGTGGAAGCATGCAATGGATTATATAACATTGGCCTATGCCTCTTAGCTGCTAGCTTCAGATTAAAATGTAACCATTACTTTTTTTGGGGGGGGGGGTAGTTCCCACCCATGTTTTGCTCTAGTTAGTTTGTTTGGGTCACATTTTTGGCACATTTGGAGTTTGACAAGGCAGGCAACAGACAAATCCAAACTCCAGAGATTTTAAAAAAGGATCTTCCCCTTCTCCCTACCAAAATTAATTCTTACACTGGCATCAGATTTTTTTTCAAGGAGGTGGTGGTGGTGGTGGGGAGGAATCTAAATGTTTGGTGGTGGGAGACAGTGTGAATTTAGTTTAGAGTTGTAGGTCCAGAAGCCACATTCTCAGATAAAAATCAGGTACAGAAAGACACATTATTTAGTTTTAAGCAAACTTTTCTGTGCTTTCAAATATGGAACTCCCTAGAATCTCTCCGGATGTCCCTTGGACTGATGGTGCGCTATCAGAACCACTATGAAGAGGCATGACCAAATTTTTTTTTTACAGGTGCTGCTTTATTTCTTGCTAATAATAGAAACATTCAGAGAAAAAAAGTCTCTGATTTGTTTAAACACTGAATAGATAACACTACTTCCCTATTGACTAGGAAAAATAGAATTTACTAAAAACTGGCAAAGAATATTTTTATTCACAACAGCAAATTCTTTAATTTGGTAAAAGTGGCATTACTGGATCAGAAGACCAGCAGGTGATAGTACAGTATAGTGATTATTGTCAGATTAGGATGGAGATCCAGCTTCAGATCGACATTTAACTAATGGGAAATCTTCCACTATTTACTGACTCACAACCTGATTTACTTCTCAAGGATGCTGTAGGAATAGAGAGGGAAAGAAAAAAAAACCCTGTAGACTGCCTGATTTTCTTGCACAAATGGAAGAGTATAAGTATACCTGCTCCATGGTATCTGAAGCAGAACATCCAGATTCAGTCACAGTTTTGTTCCATATAGTATTAACCTTGTGAACTCTAAAGCTTCCTCCTTCCGTTATGTATTTAAGATGTACAGTGATTAACATTTATATGTTACTTATATGTAAGGGTGTAGGTCTGTACATATGCTGTATATAGTATGTTTAAATGTGTGTTATATATGTATACACTTTGAGAGCAAGCAACTAAATTTCATTTTTAACGTGTGCCGTTGTGCCCACAATAAAAAATGAAAATAAAGGTAATCTAATCTAATCTAATCATAAAATAGTAATTATTTGAAAAACCATTTCTAGATTATTAATAAAGATTAGTACTTCATATCATGTGTTTGATGTACAAAACACCACATGCGTTATAATTCTTTCAACAGTCCTTAAAAATGGATCTGTATTGCCAGTTATTCCAGTATTTCAGATGGAACACAGGAAGATTGCCACTAAGAGAGATTTGCCTATTGTATTTAACAAGATTACATGAGAGGTGAAACTTGGATCAAGAACTTCTATAGTTGCAGTTTTATAAATCACTGGGCTGTATCGGATCCCATCTGTCCGAATTGGTGCTATTACCTTACCTTCTCTTATTCTTTTATTTTCATATGTAAAATCAGAAAAGAAATATCCATCCTAGGCAAACAGCTGGGGTGCAATAACTGCCTAAAGTCACTGGGAATCAGGCAGCAAATATATTGAACATATTATGGTTGGCACAGTCAGCCAAATGTTTAGAATGGATTTGGCATTTTTATTCATTTATTGAGTCCTGCCCAAGGATCTGGAATAGGCATATTGTTTGATGGAGGATGTAAACTGTTCCAAGTAAACTTGTCTTTTCAAATGACTGATGCTGAGTTTGTCAATGCTGATGGTGTTCAAGTGGTGCTCCAGATGTTTTGGGATTGCACCCAAGGTGCCTGTTATTATTGATATTATCTCTGCTTTCTTTTGCCACAGTTGTTTTAGTTTATTTGCAGATCTTTGTATTTTGTGATTTTTCCCCAGTTCTTTCTGTTCTATTTTGCTGTCTCCGGGTCTAATATATATAGCGTAGTCTTTTTTTTTTCCTCTCTCTCTCTCTAAATATATGTATACACATATGCATACACACAGTCATGTGAAAAACTAAGTATATCCTTGATTTTTAGGGTTTTATATATCAGGACATAGTAAAAATCATCTGATCCTTCGCAGTTCTTAAAAATAGGTCAATTCAGCCTCATATGAACAACACATGACATATTGCATCATGTCAACATTTTATAAAAAGAAAGCCAAAATGGGGAAACCATGTATGAAAAACTAACAGCAGCAATTGCTTCTTTAAGTTCATTGCTGATCTTTGGTATTGTATTAATGCACACCTCGATACTGGAGACCAGTAAACTTCTAAAACTTTAGCTTTTATAGAGGTAGTCACACTTGCTGATGATCAATTGATCAAGGTCACTTAATTAGTAACACCTGGTTGCTACTTAGCCTCTTCATACCTATGGATGCTATAAGGGTGTACTTGTTTTTCACACATGACTTCTCCATTTTGGCTTTTTAAAATAAATGATGACATGATGTAATGTGTCATATGCTGTTCATCTGAGGTTGTATTTACCTACTTTTAAGAACTGTTAAGGAGCAGATGATTTTTAGTATGTTCTGATACATAGAGCTATAGAACTGAAAGACGGTATACTTAATTTTTCACATGACTATATATTTGCGTATTCAGAACTTTTAGTTTTGATTGAGTCCAGTCCACTGTTCCAGCTGTGTATTTAATGACTGGAATTCCCCAAGTATTAATTGCCTTTTCTCCACTCTAATGATGTATTCACTTCTTACTTTCTTTTTGACTTCAGTGTGATTGATGTCAGCTTGATGAATGCCCAGATATTTGTAGTGATTGTCTTTATCCAGACTCTTGATGTTATTTTATAAGGCATCTTGATTCCTTCTGTATTCACCGTTTTCCCCTGCTTATAGTAAGGGTGGCACATTTGTCCAGTCCAAACTCCATTGCAATATCTTGGCTGTATATTCGGACAGTGTTGAGCAGCAATTCTATTTCAGATGGTGTTTTTCCATACAGTTTTATATTGTCCGTGTAAATGAAGTGCTGTTAATATAATAATAATAACAAACCCTGTAACTTTGCTCACTGGTCAGGATGACAGGAAGAGATGTGAATTTTAGTCCAACCCATCAGTGCTATTGGTTGAAGGGTGATGGTTCAGAGCAGAGGTCCCCAACCTTTTGGTCACTAGGGACCAGTTCTGTGAAGAAAGATTTTTCCATGGACCGTAAAGTGTGTGATTTTGTGTGCTACCTGCATCCCACGGATGGGTCTTTGCTTGTTTGTGCAGACCGGTTGCTAGCATGCTGCAGCCCGGTACCGGTCCACGGACCGGGGGTTGGGAACCCCTAGTTCAGAGCCTCCATGATAGCTTTTGATAGCTTTCAACATAGAAATACATTATTTTTCATTGAAACTTTATTTTAATCAGCTGAACAGATTTATTTATTTTTCATGGATTTCTTCTATTTTTTAAAATGGTGTTTGATCATCAATCTAAATTAGGATTTTGTTTGCATGTGTGTGTGTCTATAGCCTCATTGTAAAATATGTCTTTGATTCTTATCCTGGCCTTCCTTTGCTTGTCCCAATTCCTAACAATTCCAACAAATAGATTGGCATGACCAACTGAGAAGCTGTACAGGTAGTCCTCAACTTACGACCACAGTTGGGACCAGAATTTCCATTGCTAAGTAAGGCTAAGTAAATTGTGCTCAATTTTACCTTTTAGCTACACTTGTTAAATGAATCACTGCAGTTGTTAAACGAGTCACCCAGTTATTAAGTGTATATGGCTTCCCCCATTCAGTTTGCTTGCTGGAAGCCAGCTGGGAAGTTCCCAAATGGTGGTCACGTGACCCTGGGCCATAATTAACATGCCAGTTGTCAAGTGCCCAAATTTTGATCAGATGTCTATGGGGTGTCTGTCATTGTTGTAAGTGGGAAGACTGGCTTTAAGTCCCTTATTTTTCAGCGTCATAACTTTGAATAGTCATGAAATGAACGGCCGTAATTCAAAGACTACCTGTATAAACATTCGACTATAGAAACAAAGATTTCCAGTATCAGTAACCTCTTGAGGCGGGTGGGTTCGGGCAGGTGAGGGAGGACACAAAATAAAACAAAAAATGTTAGTGATACTGGAAGTTATGTTCACCAGCAATATCTTGGCCTCAGCTCTTTTTCTGGCAATAACTTGAGTAACCGCATTCTTAATATATTCAGCAGCCAATAAAACTCACAATACATATTTGTGCCTGGATCAAGATACAGATATTTAAGTCCACTCTGGAGGCAAGAATCCCTTTAAGTTCATTTGCCAATAATGAAATTGTGGGCTGTTTCCTCCCCCCCCCCAATTCCTTTCCTATTAACCTACTTAGCATAAGTCTTTCCTAGCATGTGCCATCTAGCTTTCTTCTCTTTCCCAATGAACATCTTTGGATTCTTCCCCAGCTGAAAACCTGGTCTGAGTTTTAAACTCTTAGTTTCCTATTATCATCTACAAAGGACATTACAAATAAGAGCAGGGAAACCTGACCAGGGCTAGGTTTCTGAGAAACAGGACGAGTTCCTTGCCTTGTGATTTGTTAGGTGAGGTATCTTCACAAGTGGCACTCATCCCCCAGACCTAACAAGAAGAGTTTCTACATCTTTTCTTCATTGAAGCTAAATTACATCTCTTCCAGTTTTCCTGTGCCAAGGTTTCCAGTGGAGTTTTTTCCCCTTCTTCTTCAAGATCTTGGAATGCAATCTCTCTGGAATTTGCTCTCATTCTCTCACTCTTTCTCTCTCCTTCATGCACACTTTTTTCCCTTGTTGATTACTGTTTGTCACTTCACCACTCAATTTGGCCATGATATTATGAGCAGGATTCTAAATCTGTTTATTGTATGTTTGCGTTCAGTGCATATACACAGCTGGTCCACATTAACAAAAAATGTAGCCAAATTAGCCAGCTTAGCAAATGCTATGAGTGTAGACAAGGCTAATAATTTTAAACATGAGCAAGCTAGTCAAGGTCAAGTCCATATTTCACATAGTTTATTCCAATTTCACTAGAGGTGAGCCTGTCTTCACTAGCTATTTTCTTCTTTTGATACTAAAGCAAGGTTTTGCCCTTTGTTATGTTGAAATTTGCTCTTTTGATCATTACATATAAAATTTGCAACAATAATTATGATGATGTATAATAACAGAGCCTGTATACCTTTCAGGGCTCAAAAGCAGTTGTGCAAAATGCCGCAAGCTGGATTTTTTTTCTTTTTCTTTTTTTTTTTTAAGCATCCAGGTTTTAGCAATATCTATGTATCGCCAAGGTTCTGATGGATCCCTCTGCCAGCTACATATTTTAATATTCAATTTCTAGATAATTAATTAACTTTATTAAAAAAACACTAGTGATAGTAACATAACAGTGTTGCAAATAAAAAATTCAAATATGGTACTCAATTTTAGACAGCTAATCTTTAGAGTTGTGGCTTCTCTGAGCTTTTAGAGTGCAGTGGATTACAAATCTCCATCGTTATTTGCATTGTAAATAACCCCTCAGTCGCTGCACTTAAATCAATGAGGTCATTTCCAGTAAATCTAAGATCTATACTGGCATTATGTCTGTCTTCATATTTGTCAAAGGAAATAGTAGTAAACTGTAGTCCAAGCAGATAGTTTTGGATTGTCCTAATCTTAATGCATTGTTTGGCTCATGGAACATGATGTTTAAGTCCTGAAAATCCCAAGTCTGGGTCTTGGTTTCTTCAAAACCTTAGAATTGGGGAAAGGCCCCTCTCTATTAGCTTTTAAGAGCGGTGCTGCCAATCAGTATAGACTGGACTAAGGCCAGAAGGACCAATATGAGTTTGATCTAAATAAGCAAGGCTTTTTCATGGAATGCTGGTGGCTTCCTTATCTAAAATGCAGCCATTTTACAATGCGGTGATCAGGAATTTCCTTCTGGAAGGACAGGAATTAATACATACACACACGCACACTCCATACAATTCTTATCAAATTTTCACTTTCGTGTAAAACAGTTTTCTTCAGTAAGGATGATCTACAGATTGATGTCCCAAAGGTGCTTTTTTTTTTCTTCAAAAAACAACTGGACAAAGAAAGTCCAATTGCCTTTTGAAAAAAACAACAACACCTTTGGGACAATCATGACCTGATGATTGATAATCTCCATAGACACCTTCAGACTGATGGGTTTCAGCTTCCAGAGTTCCCCAGCCAAGAGAATTCTGGACATTTATTCTCTGGTATTCTTCTTGATGATCATAAATTAGCTGAGTGGAAGCTACACTGGAAAAGGATTATTTAAATTATTCAATCCCGTTTTCCTACAATCTATAATATTGCATGAACAGAAATGGAAAATGTTCATGTTTTGTACATGAAATGATTGTGGCTATCCACACAGAGTAGGATAATAGGCCTGTTCTTTTAATAGCTTTGCAGTACCTGTAATCCTACAGTAGTTTATATGACAGGTCATAAGAGTGGAAGTGGATAAAAACCTTTCATCATTGTGCGCCCTCATTGTCAGCCATTCAGATGTGTCCGATTCTCGGCCACCTTATGGATCAGCACTCTCCATGCCTCTCTGTCTCACACCATTTCCATCATTGCACTGTCAAGCCAGTTGAGTCTGTCCAGTCTGGACAGCCACTTCTGAAATGGGTTGGACTAGAAGGCCTCCAAGGTTTGCAGTGGACCCATATTTATGCTTTGAGCATGTGACATTAGATTGTGCCAGGGCTCCTCATTTGTTAATGACCAAATCCAAAAGAAGTAGGACAGGTATAGGATAGATCAAGGGGTAGGCAACTTTGGCTCTTTTATGACTTGTAGACTTCAACCCTCAGAATTCTTGAGCCAGCCATGCTGAGAGGAAAGGGAGAGGTTTCCAAGCTGAGCCATGCTGGCTCAGGAATTCTGGGAGTTGAAGTCCACGAGCCATAAAAGAGCCAAGGTTGCCAACCCTGGGATAGATCCAAGATCAGCAGCTTAATTCATTAGAAGTGGAACAATCTTGGTAGGAAGCACTTTGTCCTCTTTTCTTGAGGTTCCAGATTGTCTTCCAAGCAAACAGAAAGGCAGAGTTTACCCCAAGAGAGGCCTGGCTTGATCATTGTGATTTACCATTTGGCTCTCACAGTGGTTGGAGTAAGTTCTCTGCCTTGGAGCTGTCCACAGTCCTGTAGGTTGCTAATCCTTATTCTGATCCCTACTTTCTCATGATACCTTCACATTCCCCAGTTGTTGTTTTTTAATCAGTTCTCTCATTGCTTAGGTTTTCCCTCCTTACTAGTAAAGAGCTTACTTCTTCTTCTATAGGCATCAGATTCCTCAAGACAGATTTTGATTTTTTTTTATTTGATTTTTTTAAAATTTTACCTTTTATCACTCCAGCAAAATGATAAGATTTTTATTTATTTGTATCTCGCCTTTATTCTTTTTTTGAAATAAATTACTCAAGGCAACAAAAACACCTAATATTTCTTCCTCCTATTTCCCCCCCCCCCAATAGCAACCCTGAAAGGGGGGTTGGACTGAGAGAGAGTGACCGACCCAAAGTCACCCAGCTGGAGAAAACCTTCAGTTTCCCTATTGGCATTGTGAATGTCAGCATGCATTGTAATAATATACTGTGATTGCTTTGGGGTTCATCCGCTGTCAGTTCAAAACAGCAGTGTTGTGACTGTCTTGCAGATGACAGACTAGAAATGTAACTCTGGATGCAGATCACTAGTGATCCCAGGACCTTGTTCATTTTGGGACAAGGAGGACACCATAATTTCCCCAGAGTATCCTGGGTGATTTGTAGATATATTGAACTTAACCCACTTGATAAGTGTTGTATTGATTCGGATTAGCATGACCTTAATCTTCTCAAACTGCTGTATGTACAGATGAGAAGGATATTTTCCCCCCTCCCCCAGATAGTGAGTAGCATTGGAAGGGAGGTAGAAAGGGGGCCCAGGGACAGTACAAAATGCAAAACAAGACAGGGAGAGACAAATGGTGTGAATGCTTTGAAGTTGGCTGCTCCCAGGGAGCAAGGTATCCATTATTTGCCTGGATTATTTTAAATGAATGAATGAATGAATGGATTTCGATGTGCAGGAAAACTTAGGAGAGCACATAATTTTTTTTTCAGCACTGAAGTAGTATCTTTTATAAAAGTTGGGGCGTTTCATATGTGCTTGTTTCCTCATGTTAAAAAGAAAAGTACTTACCACCACAATTGAGCCCAGAAGTTCTGTTGCCAAGTGAGACTTTTGTTAAGTGAGTTTTGCCCCGTTTTACGACCTTCTTTGCCACGGTTGTTAAGTGAATCACTGCAGTTGTAAAGTTGGAGGCATGATTGTTAGGTGAATCTGTCTTCCCTATTGACCTTGCTTCTCAGAAGGTCCCAAAAGTTGATCACGTGACCCCGGGACACTGCAACTGTCATAAATATGAGTCAGTTGCCAAGCATCCAAATTTTGATCATGAGACTATGGGGATGCCGCAATGGTCGTAAGTGTGCAAAATGGTCATAAATCACTTTTTTCAGTGTCGTGACTTTGAACAGTCACTAAATGAACTGTTGTAAGTCGAAAACTAGCCGTATAAGCTACAGAACTGCAGAAATGATTTTGGAGAAGGAATGTGATGACAGTTGAAAAAAAATATGAACTAAGCCCACGAAGGGAAGAAAATGTTAGAAAGAAATTCAAGATTCCCCTCCCTTGATTCTCTTTGGTATAAGTGGGGAGGGAAAATACTGTCAAGTTTTCAAGAGTCTGTTACTATAGTTTATATTAGTGGAGTTCCAGTATTTATTGTGGAGTCCATTTCCTGACCTGGCCTAACTCAAAGGACTGACAGGGATGAGTTTCCAGTCTGTGTAAGCATGAAGATAGTAAGAATTCCTACAGGGGGAAAAGGAAAAAAAACCCAAGAGGTCAATTAATAGGTGCAGAATAATTTTGTATGTTGAGCTGTGAATTTATAAAACACTTTCACTTATTTCAACAGAATATACAATTGATAGCCTTGTTTACAGTGTGCCAGTAGATATTAAATGGAAATGAAAATATACATCAAATGTGCATTGCAATGCAGACACAGTTTGCCTGCTGCATTTGTTTCAACGGGCTGCAGGTTTACATGTGCCCTTAAATAAGGAAGCTGCTTCTCTCCAGTATTGCGTTCAGTGAGGTGCATATTTGCCTATGCTTTTGAAGGCACATTCCATATTGATATCTCAGACACCAATTAATTTCCACAGGAATTTTCTTTTCCAGGTGCTGTTTATATTCTCCAAACAATTTTGAGTGCATTTTTTTTGCAATACTATTGCCAGTACAGAGAATGTAAATTTGATAGGAGAGCCAGTTTGATTAGCGGCTAAGTACTCAGGCTAGAAAGCAGATCATGAGTTCTAGTTCCACCTTAAGCCAGCTGGGTGACCTTGGACCAGTTTCTTTCTCAGCCCTAGGAAGCAGGCAATGGCAAACCACTTTTAAAAACAAAAACAAAAAAAACCTCTTGCCAAGAAAATTGCAGGAAATAGCTCAGACAGTCACTAGGCCGTCAACACTGACCTGAAGGCACAAAATGGACGATAGCTAGACAGACAGACAGACAGGCAGGCAGACTAGAAGATTCAGAAAAGTTGATGTAATTTTCTGTATTACTGAAACTAGAATATCCAAATCAGAAATTGAACTTGTCAGGGTTTTTTTGCCATATGAATAAGAGAAACATTTCAACAGTTTATAATAACTATAACAAATTCATTATAAAGGGAATATGATAGTTGGGTCTGACACACTCTCCTCAGCTATCATTCATCCATGTGCAAATACTCTTGTCAGTGGCTGTCAGAGGTATGTGGAAGAAGGTCATACATTTTGCCTGTGGACTGAGCTGCATTACAGTCACATATTTCATAAATGGAAGCTATTAATATATATAAACACTGAGCTTTCTGTTGTGGTTAAATTCCAATTTGGTTACCCTGCCAGGTAGATAAAGTTTAAAATGTTAGAAAATATCAACCTGACATCCAGTGGAACAAAAATGTAAATATTTAAGCTTTTTGCTAAGCTGTTTTATATTATCTTCAGTTCGGGCTGTCTTTAGAATGCTACAGATTTTTAGCGATTGATATTGGTAGACTTTTAGAGAGTAAAAATTTAACTTCTTCAGCCAAACCATTTTCTTCATGGTTCTGTATTTCTCACTCACTTATCAGCTTCACCTTTGAAGAAAAATACTTCCAATAGTGTTGGACAATATATAAGATTATAAGCAGTAGTTCAACAGGCGGGAAATAAAAGAATTGTAAAAATAAATATGTGAGAAAGAGCTATCAAGGAGAGGTTTAAAAATTCAGGGTTTTTTCCCCTTGATCTGTGGCATCCTGATGGAAGAGTTTTCAATTGCTATGTTTCACCCTAGACCCAGCAAAGATATTCTTAATGGGTTCTTAAATTATTCTTAGCTATTAAACTTTTTTTCTGGATTGAAGATGGTGCTAACAACTGGCTGGAAAGAGACCAGAAGGCAACCTAATCATTCATTTAGTAGTAGAAAGTTGATTGAGAGTTGCCATTGAGTATGGCCAACTACTGAAGTGATCCAGCAAGTCACATGCAAACATTGGCTGATGTGTTTCAGATTTCAATGATCACCCAAAGTCACATTAGATATAATTTCTGAGTTTGTACAATGTATAAACTACACTTATCTTACTTCTGATGGAACAAGAGGGAGAATGGGGATGCCAAACCTTTAATTCACTTAACAGGACTCAGCAGATACGTTGAGTGGAGTGATTATGTGACGTTGGAGTTCTTAATTTTAAGGGAAACTAAAAGTTAATGTATGAAATTCAAATCTTGAAGTTTTAAAAGTGCCCCTAAAGTTTTTATTTATTTTAAATGATACCAATATATACAATAATAAAATTAAACAATCTAAAAATAATAAAAAAATAATAATAATCTACCTTAAACTCATGGCCACTTAAAAAAAATTAAAATATCATGTAATATTGTTTATAGTACAGTAATCAAATACAATATATTATTGTAAAATTCCATAAAATATTTGCTAAAGAAGAACATATTGCTTCATCCTTGATTACTGGAAAATATTGCCTTTTCTAGGACAGGGAATTAACACATTCCCAAAAGCTAATCCTTACTATCTAAAATAATGCCAGTTTCCCAATTTTTAATTATTATTCTTTTAGCCACCCACATGTACAGTATCACAGACAATCCAATTTCAAAGCTTTGGCATATGTCAATATCACATTAACATATTCAACATTTAAAGATTGTCCTGTGAATCTACATACTGTATGTATATATGCATGTGTATTTTTAATGCATGTGTATATTAAAATACTATTTTAGGAAAATTACAAAACTTTACAAGGTACTATTATATGGGTCAATGAACTGTCAATTTTTTTACACCACCACTAGTGAAATTCTTATGTCCATCATTTCAGGTACATTCTTTGGGAGTTCAGTATACTCTAAACAATTTTTTTGATTAAGTAGTCAACTTTAATCTCAAATCTGTCAATACCATATTAGTTTTTTTTAACAAGATCTTGCCACTGATGAGGAATCATTGGAGATTCCAAATCTTTGTTTGATACATCCCAGAAGTATCTACTTTTAATATTACTCAGTTTGTGATAAATATACATTGTAGGTTTAAAATTTGTCATGGATTCCCTCAAATAGGAAAGCATCTGAGGTCTAAAAGGTAAATTAGATACAATCAAAACAATGTGTTCTAAGTCATAAGAAAGATTAAAGCTTAAATAACTATGGGTTATAAAGTTATTTTTAAAATAAACATATGAGATTCTGTTGGCTTCTGGTATGTTTTGTAATTATGTTAAAATAAATAAATACTTTGAAAATTGTATTTCCCTCCATATTGCTCTTGGATAAGAAATGAAAAAATAGGGTTTGGACTAAGCATTTGAACAATAAATTAGAGGTTTAAACAGCAATAATGGGAAATGTTTAGGTTAATCTATGTGAACCTTTTGGGCATCAGGGACTGGTTCTGTGGAGAGAGTTTTTTCCGCGGACCAGAAGGTGTGTGGTTTTGCGTTCTGCCTGCATCCTGCAGATGGGGCTTTGCTTCTTTGTGCAGCCCGGTTGCTAGCATGCCGCAGCCCAGTACTGGTCCACGGACCAGGGGTTGGGGACCCCTGGTCTACGATATGTCATTGGATGAATATCTGTGGAGTATCAGTATTATTTCCACTGAATCTTGTTTAAGATGAAAAATGTTTGGGCCACAAGGAGCCTTTGTCTATATGCAATTAGCTTAGAATTATAGCATCCCTGAAAGTGTATTCCCAGTGGATCATTTCCCCACCTCCCCCTTCTGTCCAATTATGTCAGATTCTTAAAGATTGCTGAACAAGTCCCTGCAGTTTTCTTGGCAAGGGTTTTCAGAAGTGATTTGCCATTGCCTCTTTCCTAGGGTTGGGAGAGAGTGATTGGCCCAAGATCACTCAGCTTGTTTTGTGGCTAAGATGGGACTAAAACTCATGAACACCTGGTTTCTAGCCTGGTGCCTTAACCATTATACCAAACTGGTTCTTGAGTGGGCCTTTTTCATGATGAATGTGGCATGCCATGTATTATAGTAAGGATTACCATGGCTATTATTTTGAACAATGAGGAAAAAAAACCACTAAACAAAAGTATTAGGCATTTTTATACATTCATACATTCACGTGATTAACAGGTACATCTGTTTCAACAGTGGGATGTGTATTGAAAAAATAAAGCCACTTTATATTAATCCATACAGCTACTTTTGAACTGAAGTTCTTCTGAATTTAAGAAAGACGGGCTGGATCTAAGCAAAAGGCTAGCTAGTTTAGTATTTTATTTCCATAGTGGCCAACTAGATCCCTCACAACCTTGCTAGGAAACATGAGGGCAGTAATTTCATTTATGCAATGGTTGGAGAATCATTGGATTTCTTTGGGATTTTGCTAAGACAGCACATAACCATTATAATGGATTCCTTTGTATAGCCATATCCTTTCAAAAATCCATCTAAGTTCAATTTATGGAAATAAATTCGATACTGATGTGAAGCAAGGTATGTTTTTTCATGTTCTTCCAATGAGCAGTGGCTCTTTCTTTTCTGAAGACATAATAGCCAATCTAAAGGTGTTACTGTACTCAGCAGAACACAAGTTTATGGAAATGGTGCCTACATGAACATATTTTCATCTTGTTTACCTCCCCTTGCCCCTTTCACTGCCAAAATTCATACTCTGGGAGTACCTAGCAGTCACTTGCACAATTGTAGCATACTTAAGTATCTTTGCTGAACTTTCTTACTAAGACTCCTGAGGATATTTCTCAGAGGAGTCCCAGAGTTCAGAGGCCAGCATGTTGGAGGGAATGCATGTAATGAGTAACACTTGGCCTTCATTTACTGCTAGGGATGGCCTGGGCTACAATATTATGAAGCAGCTGAAATGCATAGACTATGGGGAATCAATCTGGTCATATTTTCAGGTTTCTTGGCCTGGAGTCATACAGCTGAGAACAGGAGGGTCTTATGACAAATTTGATGCAATAGCTTCATTATGTAAAAGTTGTAGCTGGAGCTAAATTATGTTCCTTGATACCCACCACATTCTGCCATTTTTTCTTTAGAGTGCCTTATTATTGTGATATTCTCTCCCCCCCCCCCATTTTTCCTTATTTTCCACATACAAATGGGCGATACAATACATTCCAGCAGTTACTCGATGTTGGAGGGGAGTGTTGGCTGCAAGAGAATTTGAGGATGAAAACTCGCTGAGTTGGAATTAAAGATTCTTTTCTGCACCCAGAAAGTAACTGCTGTCAAGGAAGGATTCGTTTTACATCTTGCACTGGAGTATTTTCAAAGAAAAGTTTAGTTGATCCAAATTCCATGGGCAGTACATGAAATTCTCTTGGGAGACACTGGACTCTCGGTTAGCTATATTGAATCAGACACTGTGACTGACCATCTGTTAGCAAGTCATATTTGCAAGATGGCTGGGCTGAGTGATGGATTGGGACTTTTAATTTCCAGACTGAAAAGATACCTACGATTTTTTTTTTTTTGCATTAGCTCCACATGATTTTTCTTGCATGAGAAAACCACAAAAACAGCTGTAGAATCTATTACAATGTAACATGAAGTTTTGCATGTGCGTTTCCAGAAGAGCACTAAATGCTAGTTCCTTTAGATGGAACAAATTTTTCATTTGCAGTTGAGTTTGTTCACAGTCAGTGCCCTAACATTCTTTCACTTATCTAACAGTGGACCAAACATTAGACCAGTGTCCAATTTGCTTAACTCAGCTTACATAACAAGCTTGCAGTCCTTTCAGCAATAATACAAAATATAATCCATTCCTTGCTTCCTTTAAAGTTTTCTGAATTTCAGAAGCTGAATGAAGACAAACATCGCTTTAATTTTTGCCATGACTACATAATTGGGAGCAAAAACTTCTTCTGAGTCCAGTGCAAGTCATTTGCAGATAGTAGACTTTGTCCAATCTTTTGCTCTCCTCTGTCTTCAACTACTGACCATTTTAGCCTTTTCAATCTGAATGTCCTCTGAATGGGTTGACTTTGGTCACCTTTAGGGGAGCAGCTAAGATAACCCTTCTCTGATGAACCTTTGGAATATAGTACTATTAGGGCTGCTGCTAGTTTGATTGCTGATTTTAGGGTTTTATTATGATTATAATAACAATAGCACTTAGACTTTTATACCACCTCACATTGCTTTACAGCCCTCTTTAAGTGGTTTACAGAGTTAGCCTATTACCTCCAACAATCTGGGTCCTCATTTTACCGACCTTGGAAAGATGGAAGGCTGAGTCAACCTTGAAATGGTAGGATCGAACTCTGGCAGTGGGCAGTCAGCTGCAATACTGCATTCTAACCACTGCACCACCACGGCTCATGATGTGTATATTTTAGCGGTTATTTAATTGATTATATTTTATCTTTCTTGACATTTCAGATTGAACGTGGTTGTGAGCTACCCAGTATTTTTGATTGGGACAGCTTATAAGGCTTTGACTGGTTGATCACTTATATGCAATCAAGTTGGCGTCAGCTCTTAGCAGGTACTTAGCTAGTCTTTCAGGAGGGTCTCTTTAGGTCTTCCAACACATGCATCCATCATCCCTCTAGCTAGGTCCACCTACCTTACTGCTTTTTATCCATTTCTCTTTCCTTCTTCTTTTACCTTCAGAGCCTTCTTCAGAGAGCTAGGTTTTTGCATAGTGTATCTAAAATATGATAATTTGGGCTAACAAATTTTTGCCTTGAGGGAGAACTTTGGATTGATTTATTCTGTTTTTCTTGGCTATCTATGTGTTTTCAGGAATCCTTTCCAACATCACTGCTCAAAAATTTCAGAATTCTTTCTATCTTGCTTCTTCAAAATCAAACTGTCTCTTCACAGCATGGGAAATTGGTTGCGTGCACAGTTCTGATCTTAGTTGAAATAGACACATTGTGGAATCTGAGTATCTTTTTTTCCAAGACCTTCGTTGTTCCTGCTAAATGCTGGTCTGCAGTACATTTCATGACTCCTGGTTCCTTTACTATTGTTGTTAATCCTAAAAGGAAGAAGTTAAAACCACTTCAGTATCCTCACTGTCAATTCCAAGGCTGTGGTCATTAGTTTCATTTTATTTATATTTAAACTTAGTTTCATGTTTTCACTGTGCTCCTTGACTTTCTTTACTAAAATTTCCAGATTGTATGCATTACCAGTTTTCAGAAGTGTTATCAGCATAGTATAGGTCATTGATGTTTCTTCTCCAATTTCTCTCCAGCAAGCCTCAATATATATTCAGAATATAAGTTGACTAAATAAGGAGAGAGTATACCACTCAATCTCACTTCTTTGCTGTTCTGGAGTCAATCTGTTTTGCGATGTTCCATCAGGACTGTGGCTTTCTGTCTTGTGTGTATTCTTTGCATGAGGAGAACGAGATTTCTAGAATTTCTATTTTCCCATGGACATTCCATAGTTCCATTTCAACCCAATTGAAATCTTGGGTATGTTAATGGAATATACTGACTAAACAGGGATATTTTCTAAGGTATTTTGGATTCTGACATCTCTACTATACAGTATTTCAATATGCTCTTCCCATCTTTGTTTCATCTGTTACTTTGTTGAATTTCCTCACATTCATGCTTCTTGCATTCCGTGTTTCCACTATATTTCTGCCTTTGCAGCTTTGGATTTTTGTTTCCTATGTGGCATCATCAGCACCTAGATGTCTGAAGGCTTTAATCTAGCTGTATCATAAACACCATGAGTAATCTGAAAGATCCTCAATTCTTCCTCAGTAGCATATTGAGTGCCATCCGTTATATCATCAATCACTTTACCTTGTCTATTTATGGATAAAACATAGGGGTGGTTTTCTATTGCCTTCTCCTGCCTAGTTTGAAATGATGCCTTTGCTGTTGTCACTAAAATGATTATCTGCCTCCAGCATCTTCCTATATTAGTGCTGCCCAATTTGGTCTAGTCAGTGGTTACTGAGTTAGTTAAATATTGCCTTAGGCCTGAAAGCTGGCTGGGTGAATTTGGGCCACTCCTTTCTCTCAGCCCAACTCACCTTGTTGTTGAGAAAATAGGAAGCGGAAGGAGTATTGGGTATGTTTGCTACCATATTTATAAAAATAATAAAGGCGAGTTAAAAAAATATTTTAAAAAATGTAGCTTACTTTAGCTGGGCAGCTAATCAGACTTTCAACAGTATGGGTGGATAATGCTTTAGAACTAAACTAGTTAATACTGAATATGCATTTTGGGTATTTTTGTTAAATTGCTTTGTTATAGGTTTACAGTGTCCTGCATTATCTTTTTTAAAAAAAATCTCACATATAGCTACATTAATACAGGTATCATCTCATAGCTGGAGCCCTTAGTAGGAGTAGGCTACATTCTGCTAGTATATTTTGAGCCTGTTCAATGGAAAGTAAAGAAAAATGGTAGAAACATATATGAGTATATGCCCCCTGTTGTGATTGGCAGTGAAATAATGTTCAGATTATTGTACAAAATCCCTAGCTAATGTTTTTAAATTTTTGGAACACATAAGAGGGAGAGCTTATGGATTTTGGCTTCCTTGCTTTTCCCATAATTCAGCTTCTGAGTGAAATAGCAGGATTTGCCAATGGCCAGCTTACAAGAGTGGGTAGGGACTGTCGCATCTAACATGTTTCACAGCAGCTGAGGACACATATTTTCTCACCAGCTCTCATCTCCTGGGCAAGTGATAACAAGTGATAACAAATGCAAGCACAAAGTTCTTAATTATCAATCTCAGAGCCTAATCAAACATTCCCTCAATATTTAGCAGGCAACTATACCTCCTGTTTTCTCTGGATTCATTACAAATGCAAAGAAAGGAGAAGAGGGACTCTTATAAGGAGGTGAGGTTTAACCCTCTCCTCCCCAGCATGATTGTAATGGACTTCCTGCATGGCATACTTTGAGCATGTATAACAAAAGTACAAGTACTAACTAAGGTGTGTCAGTGTTTGTGTGTGTCTGTGTGTATCAAAGATTAGGAAAGAGAGTTGGCTCTGATCACAAGGGAGAAAAAAAAAACCCAGTTCCTTCTCACTGCACTGGTAACGTATACTAGAAAGCTGGACGTATAACACATACTGTGTACTGAGGAATGTCTAGCTTCATTCTCAGAACCCAGATTTACCCTGTTTCTAAAGAACTTAACAACATCATGAACTGAATGACTTCTCCTCCCTCCCTTCGCCTGCCGTTCATTTCTGCTCAGAATTCAATCATAGCAGTCTCAGCTCTGGTATTCCAAGAAAAGCATTCTCCATCCTGGAATTTCCCTCAAACAGAGAAATGTAATTCCTTGTAACGCATTCAAGTGCTGCGGCTACAAAGAAGTTACCCAAGTGCTCTGTGAGCATGGTCAGTAGTGCCTAAGCATGTGTACATTACATCTTCTGCTAGACTAAATATTATTTTCATTGCCCGAAAAAGTGACATACAACCTTCCCTTCTTTCTATCCCAAAAGTCAATGGTAGGATTATCAGGAAGCAGGTTTGAATCATTGTGAGCTAATAGGAACCCCTCCAGCTGTCCAATAACAGACCACCAAAGACATGACTCATCACCAGCCTATCAGTTGCTGATCCAGTTGACCAATAGGCGAGTGAATGTTGTGTTACTTAGTCCTCCCCCACAAACCAATACAGCAAGAATAATCTTCTTGCCAAAACAGGACAACAAAAGACAACACGATGTCTTTTACAACATAATGTCTAATGCCACATAATAACATTTCAGAGATTAGATGCATGCAGTTCTCTGTTAGGAGATGACGCTGCCTTGGCCTGGTGCTCCATAACTGCCTGTGCTTGCTGTCCTATGGAGATTGTGATTGGTAAGAGAAGGTGTCAGGAGAGAGGATGGAATGGGGGAGGGTTTCAAAGAAAAAGAGGTTGGGAGTGGGGGTAGGAAAGGCAGTGGCGACAGCAGGAAGGGGTTGTCTCAGGCTGGAGCTGTTGCTAGTGCCAAGCTACCATCTGTGGCATTGTGATCCCAGCAGGCACAGAGGAAGGAAGTGGCAGCCGAGAAGGTAGGGGTTAACATGAAAATTGAAAATAAAGACACAAGAGAGCAATTAGCTTCTTAGAACGGAAGAAAAGCTCCCCCCCTCTTTTTCTGGGAATGGGGTGAAGAACAATCAAACCCATCAAATCCATAATGGTTGGGGGGGGGGTTTCTTACCACCTGCATATTTAGGGTGGAGTGTGTGTGTATGTGATTATGATCTTCCATATCAGATCCTTCTTGGATGTTGATTACTCTGCTAGTTTAAAGGCAGGGAAATGCTATTTCTTTGACTCTGAAGATGATTAGTTTTATGAAAATTTGGCATCCTAAAAGTAGATGTATACTGAGACATTAAAGAAAAGACTGGGACTTTGGGACAACAGCAACATTGTACTTAATTTTATTTTAATAATAAGAACTAGAGACAGAATTTTGAACAAGCCTGCTGTAGGATATGCTTCACTCCCAGTCAAGGCACTAACTATTTATTTTGGACTAGTTTCTTTGTGATATCTTTGGATGACTAGGAATGGTTGAATCTGTCCCTTTTGCATTTGTTCAATTTCCTGTTTATCCACTTTTATGTTCACTTTGTCCCATTCCTGCATCAGTTTATTATTTTTTTTAAATTTGCATAAAACAAATTTGGGATTTTTTGCACATTTCACCAAACAGATGCAATCCCGTAAGCGTTTTTTCATAACGTACAATATACACTTTTATATTTGCATAACATATTATAGTATATGTTTGCAATAAATATAATAAGCATGCAATCACGTACAATGTTTTAATGCACTTTTATTGGGGAACCATGCCATAAAGTGTTGAGAAGTGCAAATCCTGAAATGGAACCCTGTTTCATTTGTAAATTGCTTGGGGAACTATAAACTAAGTTTGCATTGGAATGTGAATGGAAGACATTTTTCCATTATTTTTAGATTGGCCTTAACTTTGTTTTTTTTTTCTTTTCTTTTCCCTCCACCGCCCCCCCCCCTTTTTTTTTTTAAAAAATACACACTTTGCTTAAGTCTAGATGCAGAGAGCTAGGATGGTATCAGTAATGGCAGTGTTTTCGTAGTTCTGAAAGTTGCTGATTTGGCAGCAGCAACAGTTGCTTGAAAGAACCAAGTTTTTGGTGCAAAGAGACAGCATACAGTATTACTTCAGATCTCTAGAATTATATCTCTGTGACTCCCCTGCGTGTTGGCAGGCAATCAATAAATCAGTTCCAAAAAGAAGCTAAAGAATTTTCTTCTTGCCTCCAACTTGGCAGAAACAAATCCTCAAATATAGTCCATCTGTGTTATTTCAGCACAAATTTTAAGCATTACAATTATTACTTATCTCTGAAACAAGTCCAATATGTGTAGTTTAAATAAGTAAGTTATCTTTGATCTTTCCATTTAGCATAGATCAGTGTTTCTCAACCTTGACAATTTTAAGGCATGTGGACTTCAACTCCTAGAAGTCCACAGCCAGCAATGCTGGCTGTGGAATTCTGGGAATTGAAGTCCACATGCCTTAAAATTGTCAAGGTTGAGAAACACTGGCATAGATGAATACGGAGAATGATAATGGGGAAACTGAATGTGATTTGTTAGGATCTGTCCCTAACTTTGTTTGATCAGAGTGTTTCGTTGATATTGCTGAATTACTTGTATATACTTTTAAACTGGTTTTTCATACAAACTACATAGGTAATCCAATGTTACACCTTCTCTTCTAAGCACATATGATTGCAACTCTGATGAAATTGATCTAGGAGAGAACTTAGCCAACCATGGAATTGAACAAAATGTTTGGCTGCGTCCAGCTGTGGTGGCAGCAGTGAGACAGTTACGGTTTCATACATGATGGAATTGTAGGAATAAGAAGGAATTTTTTTGCCTGAGCATGTTAAATTTATAGAATGTACTTCTGGGCTAGGCTGTTCACAAAATAACAACAAGCAGCTAGGTAATACTCATTAAATGTAAAAAAAAAGGCAGATTGCACAATTGGTTATTTGCACTGCAGATTTTTTTTTCCTTTGCAACTCTGCATAATTCTGGTTCTGTCCTTCGTGGGTAGGTAAGTGAAAGAAAGTCAGACATCATTTCACAAATATTTCCTCAACTATATAAAATAGGAATCTCTTTTTCTAACCACAGGATAGCTGCATTCCCAAAGGAAACAGAGTCCTGTGACTATTACCAGACAGTTGGCTTTTACTGCAGTCCTCCACCATCATGGCATACACGTATCTCTGGGCAGGGTATAATAGCCTGAGACTTCAGGCTCACTTAAGAGTCCTGAAGGACTGAGGCAAAGCCACCACAGTGCCTCCACATGTCGTCATCAAATTATATATTTTTTTATCTGTTAGAAGGAGGAAGTCATGAAATGTAATCCCATTTCCTCTTTGATTTGATTTGATTTGAATGTTAATGATGTTTAGAATGAAGCTGAATGTTAACGCTTCCACTGGCCCACTCTGAGGTGACCATAGGAACACACCTCTGCCCAAAATGGAGGCTGAAGGTGTAGTGATTTGATGGCTTCTCTTCTAATAGACGGAGTCTGCCCACATTTGTCCCATTGCTTGCAGACCCTTTGGCAGCTTTTTTATCTTCTCTGTGTTTCATTTGCAGCCAGATGGCACCAGCAAAGAATGTGTCTTCATTGAAAAAGTCTTGGAGAACAACTACACGGCTTTGATGTCAGCAAAGTACTCAGGCTGGTATGTTGGATTCACCAAAAAAGGGAGGCCCCGGAAAGGGCCCAAGACCCGGGAGAACCAGCAAGATGTCCACTTTATGAAACGATATCCAAAGGGACAAGTGGACTTACAGAAACCTTTCAAGTATACCACAGTGACGAAGAGGACTAGGAGAATACGACCAACCAACCCCAGTTAAAAGACCAAGGCAGTGTCTTACAAATAAACTACAAGAATAAACTGTACCAGAGAAATATTTTTACACTAAAAATAAGGGAGAAGCTCTATTTTTGTACATTGTTTTTTTTTAATTTTTTTTTTTAAAGACTGGGTTGAAAATAGAAATCCACTGGGGAAGCTGTAAAAGATTTATTGTAACTTGAAGAAGAAGAAAAAAAATGAATGGCTCTATTTAAATTGACTTTTTTGTGCTGTGGATTGACATACAGGTGCTTTATTTCTCATTGGGAATGGACGACGTTTGGAATGGACAACATATTCAAGCCAATCCCTAGAGGGGAAAAAGTTCATGTTATAATAATAATAATAATTAATAATAATACTAAAAAACCAAAACCACAAAACCAAAGAAAGCCAAAGTTCTCTCCCCCCCCCTCCCCGGTCCAACCCCTGAAAATCCTTGGATAATTCTCTGGTGTTGCAGCCCTTGGTTACTTTGCCTCTTCAGGCTAGGCTGAGATATGAAAATCTGCTGATCTAACATGGGGCTTCCCTGGAGGGCTCAGTACCTCAATCCTTTGTAATGTTTCCAATGACATAAGGTGTCACGACTCTGTGATCCTGCATTGTTCTGTTCACTTCTGGAGAATGCTGCTAATGACCTTCAAGTGACTAAGTAAAATAACCTAATACACCAATGATAAGGGAGTATTTTAAAAACCAGCTCTATTATATATATATATGAATGCATGTATTATATTTATGCACATAAATGTAATACATATATTTATATATATAAATATATATGTATTATATTATAAAGCTATTTATTTCATTTCTCTGTATATTGCAGTTCCATGAACCAGGTATTACTGCCTCAGCAATTAAAAATTATTTAAAACACATAGACGTATTACTGCTGTTCGTACATTCCCCTCTCCCC
The DNA here is from genome assembly GCF_016545835.1 of Crotalus tigris. Classification (NCBI taxonomy): domain Eukaryota; kingdom Metazoa; phylum Chordata; class Lepidosauria; order Squamata; family Viperidae; genus Crotalus; species Crotalus tigris. The sequence continues at coordinate 797,847 of NW_024100565.1, forward strand.
CAGCTTTTCGCCAAACTACACTGAGATCCTTAAGCTTGTTACCAGAACTTGGACTCAGTGAGAATTTAGAGATCAGTAATAGAATTTATGTGCCAGGACAGGAAATAATTGTTTCTCCTTTGTTAATGCTAGTCCTCCATCTCTTCCCATTCCACTGTGTTGACTTCCTGCAAAAGGCTCAGCCTTGTCCAAGTGCGGGCAGAGTTTTGAAATGCGGTGTGCAAAGGATTTCTTCTTGCTGTGTTCTCTTGCCCATTGTGTTCTACTGGGACCAAGATGACTTGGGGACCACCTGTTATTAAGTGCTTAGTGGGGATATTGGGATCCCCTTACTGATACGCCCCCAGTGTGTCCTCTCCACAACGCAAGGTGACCTTCCTGCTCTTAGTCAGCCAAAGGCTTCTGGCTTTTCTATCCAAACTGGAACAAATCAAGGTCTGAAGACACTGCTAGAGCTGGAGCACACTGGAAGTAGTCCTCTACCTGGGACAGGAGCAAGAGGACAGAGAGATAAAGTGGCAAGGCCTGGGGAGCTAGTGTGCTTACCTACAGAAGATTATGTACTTTTTTTTTAAAAAAAATGCACTCTTAGTCAAAAGCCTTTTAAAATAAACTTTATTTTCCTTAAATAAGAAAAAGGATATGTTGTGATTGCTCAGAATAATTTTCAGTATGTGTATTGCTGTAGAAATGTTCTCAATGAAGCGAATGGGAGAGAAAGCAAGAGAGAAAGCAAAAGCATGTGGGAGGCTCAGTTGTTAATTGTCCAATGAGCAGTTTTTTTCTCCCTTCCTCTTTCAGTTTTCCTATCAAGATGACTTGCAATTAGCTAAACCTTGCCCACGTTAGGATTTATATTTATTCAGCCTGATGCAGCCCTGCTACTCTGTAAAAAAGAAATAAAAGGATTAGCTAAACTGCAGTGATGTCAAACCTATCATACACATGTCAAAGGTGACATGCTATGACATTTTGGGTAACATGCTAACATTCACCAACACCTGACAACTTTATTCTCAAAACCATGCCCTATTCTAACACTTTTTTGGGAGAGTGTGCAGGCCGTATGAGAATAAAGTATCCTCTGAACCCTTCAGTGGTCATGTGAGAGAGCCATGCTCTCATATGGTGTCTGCAGCTTCCAAAATACACAAAAATGGGAGGATTTTTTTAGACCACAGAAGCCATGGAAGAGCATACTTAGAAGCTGTTTCAAGAACGAAGATCCTTTGCTACCCAGAGCAGCCTCAAGTAGGCTACAGGGCCTGTCAACAGAAAGAAAATGTCACTTGAAAGTAAGCAGTGCATGGCAAATCCTGAGGAGTGCTGGGCTGTGAGGGCAATCACACCATTCTCCAAGGCTCCTGCGCCTTGGGGAATGGCACAAGGTGCTTTTTGGAGTGGCAGCAGTAGCTCTAGGGCTGAAATTGAGGCCTGGGACTCTGCTTCAGGCCCAGCCTCGGCATTGCTGAGTGCTGCTATTCCAGATGGCCTAGACCAGGGTGTCAAACTGACAACGTTACATGATGTATCGCAACATATTACAACTTTCCATTGTCGGTAATGAGGTGGGCGTGGTTTCAGCATGACACATCCAGCCCACCAGCCGGCAGTTTGACACCCCTGGCCTAGATGGTGGTGGGGTCGTGATGGGGGAAGAATTAGTTGTTTTTGTTTAGGTCAGTGGTTCTCAACCTTTTTAATGCTGCGACCCCCAACTGGTCGTAAGTCGAGGGCTATCCAATTGGTCGTAAGTCGAGGACTTTCCCTGCCCGGGAGCACTGCGCATGCATGGTGCCGCCCCCTGCACCGGCCAAGGCGTAGCTGGCAAGTGGCAGAGACGGAGCAGGCCGACCACCGGCTGGGCCACCAGCTGGCCCAGCCCAAGGGAGATAAGGCACCCACCGGGCCCCACGCACGCCAGCAACCCTCCCTGCGCCCGCTGGCCTCCCACCTCCCATCCCTGGCCCTCTTTTACTTATATTTTTAGTAGTTGCTCAGCAGGGAGGGTTGGAAACTTCCACACAGCTCGCCTTCGCTGCAGACAACTTGCAGCACCGTTTACAGAATGGGACTTTTGGCGGGCTCAGCAGGGCAGAGACAGCCTGGACAATTCCTATTGGCTTTTGAAAGCCAATAGAATTAGACTCTATTCAAGAGAGTCTATTCTATTGGCTTTCAAAAGCCAATAGAATAAAAGGGAGTAGCACAGCTAAGGAAAAGGGGAAAAAATGGCGGACTGTGTTGTTTGGCGACCTCTGTGAAATGGTCATTCGACCCCAAATGGGGTCCCGACCCACAGGTTGAGAACTGCTGGTTTAGGTGCTGTGTGTGTGTGTGTGTGAGAGAGAGAGAGAGACATGCTAACAGAGTCAGGTTAGGCATTTTCCAAAGTGACATACCAAGCCTAAAAAGTTTGCTATCACTGCTAGACTTCAACCAATAAAACTAGTGATGGGAGTGGAGCAGGAATGAGGAATGTTCCCATCCCATGACTAGTTTTCACATGGACTAGTCTGACCATTGACCAGTGGCATTATGGACTTTGCTCCCCCCTTCTTGTAATTCTTCTATGGTGTGGAAAAAATGCCAAGCAAGATGCTGCCTGCTTCAGAGATTTGGCCTGTCTATGAGGAGCACAGTGAGTACAATGATGTAGGGAAAAGAGATATGTGTGCTCATGCTTCCTCTTTCATATTACGGTAACAGCTGTCAGGTTGGGATAAAAGCTGAGGGACAACTGATCTGGTTTCCTAAAGCATATAACTAGGCAAACTCTTGAATCCCAAAATTTAGAATTGTGTTTTGGTCCTACTTCATGCACATGCATTATATTTCAGGTTAACACAGGACAGATTGGGATCTCTGCTTGCATATCTGATAAACCTAGTGCTGGTACTTTGACTGATGCAATTCTCTGTCTTCATGGTAGGTAATTCTGTTGAACAAGGCTTTTACAGGCATTATTCATGATAAGCTCACTGATTCAGAAATGTATTGGAATAGCAATAGCACTTAGACTTATGTACTGCTTCACAGTGCTTTACAGCCCTCTCTAAGCGGTTTACAGAGTCAGCCTATTGCCCCCAACAATCTGGGTCCTCATTTTACAGACCTCGGAAGGATGGAAGGCTGAGTCAACCTTGAGCGGTGAGAATCGAACTGTCGAACTGCTGGCAGTCAGCAGTCAGAAGAATTAGTCTGCATTAGTGCATGCTAACCACTGCACCACCATGGCTCTGTTATAATTGTGGGAAGTAATCTAAGTAACCTTGAGACCTTGATGAGTGCATGTAAATATTTGAGAGGTTACTATTCTTGATGCTTACAAACAAAGGATGACCTGGATATAAGTTTTCCTTGATTCATGTATACCAAGAACAATACTGCCAAATTAAAGACTTAGTTAACAGACCTTTCTATTTCACTTCAATTTGCAGTTAGGTGCTCATTGTTATAAAAGAGATGTATCCAATCGATGATTTTCACGATTCAATTATCACTTTTGGCTACATCAACAGACTTTTATATTCTGAATAATCATGAAATTAAAACCTATTGAGCAAATATTATAGATAACTGGTGTTTCATAAACGGGCAGAACATTACAATTTAAAAAAAATTATTGAAGCAATTTGACAACATCAGCTGTTAGCAATCAGATTTTGGGGATGTAAATTTGTGATTGCCTCAGAGACCAAAATGTCTTAGACTAGCAAGTAGTATAAGACAAAATACAGTAAAGGTGGCAAAGGATTATTAATCACCTTCAAATAATTCCCAGTGTGAATTGATCCTTCTTCCAAAATGTTTGCTGCCCAGGGATAGATGTGAAACCACTGCAAGAAAATCAGAAATCACATAAAAAAAATGGTTGCCTTTACTTCAGATATAAGATTTGAACCATTTGGCTTACTTTACAAGAGAGATGGTTATTGAGAAAGGAAGATTTCTCACAGGAAAAAGGAGCCAGAAGAAACTCTACAAAGACATTCAGAAAAGAGCTTTTTTGTTTGTTCAATAAATGAACCTTGCAGGTAAGTAGCAAGACTTGCTCATAAGGAACAAGAAGGAATGCCAGCCATGGGGATTTGCAAGGCATTCATACTTTAAATTACATTCCCTCTTGTAATGACAACTGGGATCAAACCTTGGACACAGGATATATTATTATGACTTAAGATAGGAACCAAAGTAATGTTTCACCAGTTCTTCAAGCTTTCAGCAATAATGGGAGAGCATTAGGAGATGGGACTGGTAGTAAACTTAGAAGAATGTGAATGATGCTAAGAGTCAACAATTCCCATTACAAATCTACATTCCAACCCTGTATATAGTAATTTAAAAGACTGAAGGAATGTGATAGTGCAGACCCATGTTGTGTGATCATATATCTTTTTTGTTGTCTAAATAGAATGACAGGACTGCATTGTCTGCAATTTGCAAAATGACATGTTTTCTGTTTTCTCTGAGAAGTCTTTGTGAAAGGAAACAAAAGACAACAAATTTTACACTGATTTAGGAAAATAAGAAAAATGGCAAACCAATTCAAAGGCCACTCTAGCTCAATATGCTGTGTAACACATTCCCCTATTCACCTGAAAAGATAAACAAGGATATTCCTTTTCCACTGTTGGTCCTTAGCAGATGATCCCGAGAATATTCTCCTCTGATTCTGGTTGGAAGTACACAACTATTAAGACAGCAGCCTGGAAACCCTCTGCCCTATTAGCGTGTCTCATCCCTTTTCAAACAGCAAATTGATGGCCATCCATGGAAGTAACTTAACAAGAACTACAAGCCCTCGGATCAGTTTCAAAAGGCTTCTGTGCCTTTGGACAGTAACTTCCAAAAGCAGGTTGACCTTCATGCCTCAGACCTTTAAATTTATAATTGAGATCCAAGATTACTAAGAAATATGTTCTTTTATTTATTTCATTTCTATAGCCACCCATCTCAACAAATACCAGGTCTAGCCAAGTGGCACAACACATTGCGTGTGTGTGTGTGTGTGTGTGTGTGTGTGTGTGTGTGTGTGCTTATATTGAATTATTGGAATTGCTAGGCAGGATTAAGGTGAAATTTTAACTGAATGTGCATTTTTACTCAAAATTGCCATCCTGGGCTAGAGGGATCATGATCTCCTTCAGTAGAAGATAGCTTCTTCTTTTCCAAGAGCCTTAGGAAATGTAAACAACTGTTTATCTCAAAGTTGTGATCCTGTATGTGCTTATGTAGAAATAAATTCAACTGTATCCAGTGGAACTTATAAAGAGGTATAGGACAATGCCTTAATAGAGTTAAAGGGCACCTTCATGGCCTAGAGGTTTTTATTTCCAGTCCAGACAAAGAGAGTATGACATTTTAATTGTTATGTTATTTTTTGTCTATCTGGCTGCTGGTTCTGAGACAGACAGTTATGGCCTAGGTGAGGAAAAATAAATAAAACGGATCTCTTTCTTAAAGTAAACCAGTGAGAGGATGAGGGAACAGGAGACCTGTCTATAACCATGGAACCAATAACCTATGTTTGGCCTCTCTCAGTTCTGAAGCAGCTTCTAATTAGGCCTCTCTGCTCAGAACATTTTTTTATTCCTGGGAGACAGCCATTTTGACACACTTTGCACATACCTTTATTTGCTTTCCCTTCCTAATCCTCCTTTGCTTTACAGAAGCCAAAAGGTCTTCCAGCCAAAAAAGAAATCAAAACCTTTTGCTGACTGCTTCATGTATGAATTAAGTAAAGGGTTGTAGGTGGGATCTTAATTAGCCCTTGCAAATGGCAGGGCCTTGAAACCATACCACCTTGGGGAGTGATAGTGAGGACCACACAAAAGTTAAGCAACTGCTGTCTGCACCCAACTGAGGTGAAATCCACTATTCACAAAGACAAGGCACATACAATGCACTCCTTCAAAGGAACTGTATCTCCTTAAGAATGAAGGTGGTGGGAACATGGAGGAAGGGGGAGAACCACTGCAGCCAGTCATGGTGGTCGAATATAGAGAGAGGAGGAAGAAGAGAATTTCAGTTAACTTGAATGTGAAAGGCCAAGGATATACTGTAGAACAAAGCAGGCTGAGTGAAGCTTTCATGCCTCCAGTTTAAGCCCAATGGCAAGAGAGATCTTGTAACCACCTTCACAGCATTGAGTGCCTGAGTTAAAAGGCTAATCTGTGAGTTCATGAAAGTTGTTCTAGTTAACAGCTGCCATCATCGACTGTTCTCACACAGCCAAAGAGAGGATCTTTAACTAGCAAGGGAACAATAGAAGTCCACCAGAAAAGCTCATTTGGTTATTTGTCTAATTTTTTATAGCCGCCCATCTCACAAAATCAGTGACTCTTTTTACTTTCATGTATGTCTATTCATATCATGTTTGGAAATATACACTATATTTGGAAATTATATGCACAACAAATTATGCATGAATACAATAGTCACTGTCTCCCCAGATCATGTAGATCCATCTGTGACCCAAGTCAAAATTTACGACTGGCATGATAATATCCTGAGCATCTTGGTTTTCAGTCAGTCTGTTGTTAGACTTATGTGGGAGATGTAACAAGATCCTGATGATGATTAAGTAAGCAGTATATAAGTCTCATAAATAAATAAATAAATAAATAAGTTACTTCGCATCAAGATAATAGGAAAGTATAGTTGTTATAAAATCTTATTATACTTACAATTTTTTCATCTACTTTCATTCCTTAGTGGTTATCTGTTTTTAGTGGGAGATCAGCTTCTCTGCTACTGCCTGTAACATCTGTGTATTCCATCTGATTGGCAATATCTTTTCACATTATTATTCTGTCACAAATTGATTTGGGCCAAACTTTGAGCAAATAGGAGAAAGAAGGTTGTTTTAAAAGCAAGACTTTCTTATTCGGATACCCTAAAAATCTAGTGAATGTTCAAATTGGAGATCTGTTATAGGCAATTTTAAAAGGCACATAATAAAATCTCACAGAAATCAGACTAATTATTGATTGAAAAGTTGCAAACCTCACTTAATTTAGCTTAAAGGGAACCTATAAAGTAGGAAAAAACAACACAAAATCCTTCAAAGTATTGACCAAATTACAGGAATAACCACAGAAAAAAGAAGAGTAGATTTGAATGTCAATCCATCTTGTACACAAAGTACAGATACCTCAACTTTGTTATGTAAGGTAAGAAACAATCAATACTGGGGATGTTTCTTCCTGGTAATATTAAATACTGGATGGATGAGAAAACAATAGGTGAATAATTGTACAATATTGAAGCTGAATCTATAATTGTTCTGGATTTTTTCCATTCCATTCTAGCTAGCATTGGGGGAGAAAGAAAGCTTTTGTTGAAATCTGACATTCACTGATAGTTCCATGGGAATCTAAATAATAAAATAAAGAAAAATCACACAACATTCACCAGAATACTAGTTTCTAAGTATTTGTAACAGAATAAATATGAAAAATATGCTCTACATTCAGTTGTGCAGCTGAACAAGAGCAGGATAATATACTGGTCTAACTCCCTACAGTTCCATTTTCTTTTCTTTAACCCTGAAAAGGGACAGGTGGAGTTTTTCTGATCTGTCATTGGTACTGAGCAATTATGTGCTCCTTTGAGCTGACTGCTTTACTGAAGGTGCCATACCTCTATCAGTACACTCTAAAAGAAATGTGAACATTATTTAGCCTTCATGCTTGATCTCCTCACTTGCTTTTCATCCACAAGCTGGTCAGAAGTGCAATAGTTTTTGAGCCAGGCACCATCTTCCCCTTCATGGCAGGGATGGGCTTGAGACAGCTTCTGCCTGGCTCTCATAGCATTATCTGCTTCCAAATCAACAGGCCTAATGAGGACCTTTGCGCTGAAATGGAAATGGCTACTTTTCCAGCCCAGGGAGAACCAAGGGGGTTCAATCAACAAGGGATGTTATGCTGGCTGATTTTGAGAATGAGAATAAATTTATAATCACGGAGAAGTTGGAACTGGCTGTATGTGAAAAGAGCATGTTTGACTTGCAGGGATATTGATCAAAAGTACTCCAGACAGTGGGATACAGTTTTGGAATCTGCATTTCCAAGAATTGTAATGAATAATGTGGGGGGGGGGAAAGGGAGAGTGCATTTCCAATGCCCCCATTGTGCTAGATTTTGCTATTCCAGACTGGGACTACACAGCCCCCTCCATGTCCATGTCTTCTCCGAACCCGAAGGATTACCATAAAGACACCACCAACACCACTTGCTTGCAGGCAAGTGGTATTTCTTGCTGATCTTCCAATGCACCATTGTGGCTATTCTGTCATGCCAATGTTTGTAATCACTCTGTGCAATCAGCTAACTAGGTAGTCCACTTTTTCTTCAGCTTCTTTGCAGCAATGGTATTTGCTGTCTGTTGTTCTAATAGCAAATTGTTATTTGTTTTCAGTCTTTGTATACAGTATGCTGTTCTTTGATGGTGTCAAATGTATCATCTTAGGACGCAAACTGTTCCGAGTAAAGATACCTTTTGTAATTAAGTGGTGTTGATTTTTGTCAATGACGATGGCAAGGTTTCAGTTCCTTTGCTTTAGGCATATCTTTGCAGTTATTTCAATTGTATTTCTGTGAATACTTTATTTAATATTATAAGTTACGGCTGATCTGCTAGCCTCTGTTATTTCTGATTCTGAATGTCGTTCTTTCCAGAACTGATGTATTCTTTTCAGGTATCCTCTTCTTTTAGGATTTGATTTGAATAACAATTATTTCTTTGTTTTCAATCTTTGCATATTTGCAATGGGTAAACTTTTCTTCCACTAGTCCTGCAGCTGCTGGCCCTGATTTCTCAGCCAACAGTCCTGAGTCCTGTAGTCCAGGGGTGTCAAACTGCTGGCCCGCAGGCCGGATGCATCACGCCAAAACCACGCCCACCCAATTGCCGGCAATGGGGAAAAAGTCATGATACGTCGTGACACATGTGACATTGCGAGTTTGACACCCATGCTGTAGTCCATTTATCACCAGACATACAGGAACTCCAATACCTACCATGGTCTTTGTTGACTTGGGTTACAACTGATCTATTATGGGTTTCTGTAAATGGGAGATATATTCTTCATCTGGCTCCTCTGATGAGACCTGTCTAAAATGACTAAATCTGTGGCATAGCTATCATCTTCCTCAAAGCACACAAGCCTCACAACCACATCTATCTATCTATCTATCTATCTATCTATCTATCTATCTATCTATCTATCTATCTATCTATCTATCTATCTATCATCTACTCAGTCTGTTGGCCTTGATACAAATGGCAAGCACAATGAGCCCTAGGTCATCAGTCTGCTATAAAAATTAAGACTAGGATGTCGTAAACCTGCCGAGATGTGCAGCCGTTTTGAAATGCCTATCCCACTGTTAATGCTGAAATCAATGGAAACATTGGCTTTGTATGAAGGCAAATAAGGTCTCGGCACATTCTTGGCACAATTTCATCAATAGGAAGCTTTCATCCACATGATCCAGTTCCTTACAGGTTGCTTTGCCACTTTTGTATCTCTTAGGCTCCTGTGTAACCATGCATTGCAAAGGAGCCAGAAGCAGGACTTTGTGACGGAGTACATACCTTTACGGTATGTGCTTCATTAAACACCTTTCCATGGAAGCCAAGAGCTTTGCAAACCAGAACGGAAATCAAAAGCTCTTTTTGGCTGCTTTGCAGCCAGACGAGAAAGGGCTAGGCTGTCTCTTAATATGCAGAAGAAAACAACTTGAAAAACTGCTGGCAACAACTTGGATGAGTGTCAGTTAAACTCTGAGTACATAGAATGGCTTCATTTTAAGTGTCTAATCTTCTGGTAAACAATTAAGAAGTTACAGTCTCCCAGGTCTGGGATCAGAGAGCTGGAGGAGGGAACTCATTTAAATGCCCTGCTTAATATTATTAAACTCTGATAGTAACCTGAGCCAGAAATGTGGAGTTGCAAAGAGGGCTATCTTTGAAAGCCCCAGTATCAGAATCCTTGTCACTCAAAATAATGGAAAACTCCATTGGGATGTTAACTAGGGAACGGAAGCCAAATTCTACTTGGAGTAAATGCTACATTCTGCCTCCTTGACGTTCCCCTCTGCAGTATCAACTGTTCCACTGTGTATCTCCAACTCTTCTTTTGGAACCTAATCCCTGTAAAAAGAGACTACATTTTATTAGCAAGGAGATGGATTTCTACAGAAAAAAACCCACACAACCGCAAATGCATCAGTCAAGTAAAACTTCCACGTTGCTCTGGAAAGCTTAGGGCCAAGAACCAAATAATGTAAAACTTGTGGGGAAATCTGGGGGCCATGTAAGTATTTGTTGCTAGACACGCCGTTTAAACCAATATGTTTTAGTTACATCCCTATTACTCATTTTTTCAAGTTCAAGTTCATTTTCTTAAATATAACCTTCTCTCCATACCCATAAATGAACATGTCACATGTTATCTTACTTGCAATGTTATGTGCCGTGAAGAAAATATCAAGGATGCAGAGGGAGTCAGAAATAAGCAGTTAGTTTCCTATAGCTCCAAAAAGTAGGACCCAAGTTAAAGGTACAAGCACAGTGTTAGGTAATTAGGAATTAATCAGTATTAGGAAAAACTTCCTGTTAGTACAGTGTTTCTCAACCTTGACAATTTTAAGGCATGTGGACTTCAACTCCCAGAATTCCACAGCCAGCATTTCTGGCTGTGGAATTCTGGGAGTTGAAGTCCACATGCCTTAAAATTGTCAAGGTTGAGAAACACTGTGTTAGTATGAGCCGTGGCATGTGATAGCTTGTTAAAAAAAAAAAAACCAAACTGAGATTGCATGGCAACCTATTAGGAATGCATCACCAAGGAGAACAGGGTGCCCTTTGAAGTCTCCTCCAATTCGTTCATGCTGTATTTTGTTCAAAAAGTGTCATATGTAGTGGATATCTTGACTACAAGCAGGCTGCAAATTCTATATAGACTCTAGAACAGTGGTTCTCAACCTGTGGGTCGGGACCCTATTTGGGGTCAAATGACCATTTCACGGGGGTCGCCAAACAAGGCAGTCCGCCATTCCCCCCCCCCCATTTTCCTTAGCTGTGCTACTCCCTTTTATTCTATTGGCTTTTGAAAGCCAATAGAATAGACTCTCTCGAATAGAGTCTAAGTCTGTTGACTTTCAAAAGCCAATAGGAATTGTCCAGGCTGTCTCTGCCCTGCTGAGCCCGCCAAAAGTCCCATTCCGCAAACGGTGCTGCACCAGTTGAGTAGTCCTCGACTTACGACCGGTTGAGTAGTCCTCGACTTACGACCGGTTGGGGATCGTGGCATTAAAAAGGTTGAGAACCACTGCTCTAGAAGGATATCTCAGGATTTGTAAGTTCTATTAGAATTTCCCCTCCAAGGCAGAAACAGGCAGAAGCAAGCTTCAAATTCAGACAGGGAAATCCAATATCATATTTCTCCTTTTGCCTTCAGCAAAATACATCTGATCTCCTTCTCACTCGGATACTAAAGCTTGGAATGGAGAAAATGGGTGGTGATGATACATGTGGATTGGGTTAGATATTGAAGAAACTGAACTGCTCCAGCTGCTTTCCCATCCCAAGGAAATATTTAGACCAATGTTGTTATTGTTCTCAAGCATTTCTTTCCCATTGCTTGCAACAAGGGGCATTTAAAAAAAAAATTGGCAGAGAAGACAAAAAATGCCATTTCCCCTTCCCTTCCCCTAGGAAAATCACTGGATCCATCAGACAACTAAGAAACTATTTCACCTTCAGAACTGGATTGTTCTCTTTTTCAAACTTTGTAGCCTGTACTTTAAATATATTGTATTTAATGAAGGAAGTGGAATGGTGCAGTTTGATCCCAGGGTGGCAAAGTAAATTGTAGGGGATCAACTGCTGTCTGTAGAGTCTTCTTCAGATTTTTATAAATAAAACAAATGAGTTAATTCAGTGGTGGCGAACCTATGGCACGGGTGCCAGAGGCGGCACTCGGAGCCCTCTCTGTAGGCACATGCACCATCTCCCCAGCCCCACCTCCTCCCACGGCCCCCTCCTCACCAGCAGCCCCCCCCCAGAGGAAAGTTGCCCCTGGGTGCAGCCCACATGAAGCAATGGAGCCAAGGACATGGTAGCTGGGCAGCGGGGACAAGACTCTGCCCTTGCACCCCATTGCGCGCAGATGATGCTGCGGGGCACGGGCAGAGGGCATGGTTGCCATGGCGCTACTGGGCTACCTGGGTGATCTGTGGCGGGCCGTGGAGGTGGTGGGTGGCCCAGTGGGCAGGGCGGAGCGGGGATGGGAGGCAGTTTTTGGGCACTCGGTCTCTAAAAAGGTTCGCCATCACTGTTTTAGTCTATTATATGATATACAAGTGTTCATATTTCAATAGGTTTGCCATGTGACCTATTGCAGCAGAGAAGAACTTTGATGTTGCCCATCAACAATTAGTTCCTGGATAACAGTCTGAGCAGGCATTCAGGAAGTCTTTCCAGCTATGATGAAAAAGTCTGCATTTCTATTCAAACAGCCATCTCTGAAAATTATTATGCCAGTTCTGAAAAACTGGTGCATGCAATTACAATCATTGTATGGTATGGCATTTGCTCTGGAAGGTTTTTTTTTTTCCCCACTCAGACATATCATGAAAAGAAAAGCCAAATTGAAACGCTTAGCAAAGAGATGCAAAGACTGGCTTATAAATCCAAGGCTTTTGTTGTATACTCCAATAATAGGCTGGATTCATCAATATTTCTTATACAAGCAGTTCTTCACTTACAACAGTTTGTGTAGTGACAATTTGAAATTACAATGGCACTGAAAAGAGTGAGTTGTGGCCATTTTTCATACTTACAACCATTGCAACATCCTCATGGATATGAGATCAAAATTCAGATGCTTGGCAACTGACTCATATTTATGACGGTTGCAGTGTCCCCAGGATCATGTGATCACCTTTTGCAACCTTCTGACAAGCAAAGTCAATGGGGAAACCAGATTCACTTAAGATTCACTTAAGAACCATATTACTAACTTAACAACTGCAATGATTCACTTAACAACAACAAAGCTCGTAAAATGGGGCAAAATTCACTTAACAAATATCTCACTTAGCAACAGAAATTTTGGTTGTAAAGTTGTGGACTACCTGCACAGCTCATGTTCTGGTGCAATGGAAAGAAAGCACTGGCTTGGTTTCATTAACACCTTGGAACTACCTCATTTACTAGGTATGTCTCCTAATTTTACATTTTACTTGCAACTACAATGCTTCCCTTTATTCTCCGGGAGACGTTAACTTCAAAATGCATGCCAGCGACTTAGTTGGCTTACTTTGTAATTATTTAAGATTGCAGCTCTACAATATAATCCTATGCGTGTTTAATGTGAAGAATGACACACTGTGTTCCATAAGACCCATTTTCAGGAAAAATCCACCTTGTTCAAGTCAGTCAGTTAACCTCAGAATCGTATCAGGTATTGTTTCCTTTGATCTCCCACCCTTTATACTGTCTCCTTTGTTCAATCCTTGACATTCTCCCATTCTGCAAGACTTCCCTCTTGAGTGTCGTTGGTGTAAGAGCAATGGCATCCTATGCCTGAATAAGAGAAATAGTGCTGTAAATTAATGGACTCTTAAATCTGAATAGCCTGTTGGGTAGCCGGGGGGGGGGGCATTCATGCTTTCTCAAATTAAAATTTGCTATCTTCTTCAACAAAAGGTAAAAGGACTTATTTTGTTAGTCTTCATTAGCTGATGATAGGAGGATCTTTCATTTTTGATCAGTACTGCTTGCTCAGTTTACTGCTGCCTCAGCTTACTGTTCTACTTTTGTATCCATTTGCTCAGCCTACGTACAGTATATTGAGTTTATTTCAGTCTGCAAAACTCAGGTCATGTAATCGATTACATTGGCATACAAATAATTACTTACTTGCCTTTGTTGCCTTGTTGTTTAATTACATCTTAATTCTTTAATGACATCTTCCCCCCCCTTTGATTATTCTCAATGTTGAGTTTGTAATTTAACATCACACACTCCAAAATTGCTTGAGCTTATCATGGAACTTGTTTCGGGGGGGGGGGGGAAGGATTTTCTGTTCTAACCTTACCCAGATATTAGGTGAGGGGCTGATTCTAGAACAGGTTAGGCAGCATATTTATCTTCCCAGATGGAAATTGTTCAGCTGAGGAAACAGCCATGCTCAAACAATCTGCAACTCTGGTTGAAAAGGATAGGTCTGGCAGGTAGGTCTTTCTCCATTCAAACAGATTGGGTACAGTTTTGAAAATGGCCAAAGGGAAGATGAGTCCAGGTTTTAGGGATCTAGGATATTTTCACAGACTTAACAAAAAAAGAGGGTGCTGTTGGGCTTTTGGTGTTCTCTGCATTTGCTTTTCTTCTTGCAAACATATCAGTAGGCTAGTAACATTATCAATGCATGAGACAGTGGAGTTTGGTTGTTAATATAAGGTAATTTGGGGGAATTATTTTTTCCTTGGATGCATTGAGTTTCTATAGACTTCCTAGTACAATTTAAAGTGCTCGTGTTAATTTATAAAAACTTTTATATATTGGCACCAAGTTCCCCAGCATATTAGACCCAACCATTTCAGTCAGGAAAAGCAGCTAGTATGGAAGGACATTTTGATTGCCACAATGGATGAATGACTTCAAAAATTGATCAAGTTAGCAGAGATGGCTAAATTGACTGCTTTGATTAAAGAAAAAAAACACACTTTTGTTTCTACTTGGAAACCGCTTCTGGACTTTGTGCTTGAGGTGGGGGAAAAAATGAAACTTTGATTTTGGGTTTTACAATGAGATAGGTTTGTTGTTATAGAAATGGGCAGTTTATAGTAAAAGTAAAAGTAAAAAGTTGAGGTTTGATGTTATTATCTTATTCTACTGCATCAAAGGGAGTTGAAAGTAAATACCTTTTCTTTCCTTTTTCCCTTTTTCTCTCCCCTTCTCCCTCCCCTATTTTTTCTACTATTTTCTTTTGTGTTTTTGTATTTTATATTATAAACTAAAAAAAAAAGGAAAAGCAACTGGTGGTTTTGGGAGGTGTTGGGGTCTGAGTCATAGAGGCGATATTCTTCTGTAGCAGCACCAGCCAACTGGAAGATGCCCTCTGGATAACAGCCCCTCTGGGTATCAAATTAGCCTGAAACCTACTCACCTTCCAGAAACCGTTGAAAAAGGTGCTCTTCCAGACGCATTTTAGGCTAGATGCCCGTTTTATTAGATTCTTTTTGAATTAGTTTTGAATTATTCTGATTTCTGATTAGTGTGTTTCCTATATTTGAATTTTATTGATTGTGATTTTAAAATATTTGTTGTACTGTATTTTTGGGAAGCTGCTAAAAGTCAAATGGGAGGATACAAATGTACAATAAATTTTGAGTTATATTAAGTACTTTGATAAAGTAATTTATCACGGGGAAATTTTAAATGTATTTGAAGAAATGTATGGAAAGCCATTTTTCTCAAAGTAGATGAGAAGATGCAATTTAGACAGTAAGGTCAGGAATTGTGCACAAAGAGCTAAAACAAACCTGCTTGGTTATGTTCATTTGTTAGGTTTTCCACAAATTACCAGCCACTCTGCTCCATCACAAGATCCCAGCCTCACATTAATTATGGCCTCCACAGGCCCTTAGAGAGCATCTGTCATTAGTCCCAAAGTATGAGCTAAGAGCACATAATGGCAGCCACTTTACTGAAACTAACCAGTATCATTTTAAGACTTCTTGTAAGTTGTTTTATGCATCCTTATTTTGTTTGATACCTGTTAACAAATTGACAAGACTTGAGTTCTGTAAGTTTTTAATTTTTTTTAAAGCAATCCTAGTTTTCAGAACATTTTATCCATCGAATGAATATTTTTCTCTATATTTCCTACATTTCTTCTAGCAATCTAGTAAATTTATGTTTTGTATCTTTACCTATTTTTTAATCTGTCAGAAAGTGTAGTGAAATAGCTTTCACTTTTATTTTTTTTAAAGGTGAAATCATCATTTTGAAAAATCATGACTAGGTCAGACTGAGATGTTAGGCTTCGTTTAGTTAGAGCAGGGGTAGGCAACCTTGGCTCTTTTATGACTCATGGACTTCAACTCCCAGAATTCCTGAGCCAGCCATGCTGAGGGGAAAGGGAGAGTTTCCAAGCTGAGCCATGCTGGCTCAGGAATTCTGGGAGTTAAAGTCCATGAGTCATAAAAGAGCCAAGGGTGCCTACCCCGAGTTACAGTGTGAGGTGTTTGAGATATTTTGGGGTTGACTGCACAATCATTTCTATAGCTTTCCTGACTGCTACTAAATTTAAAAGGATGACTTCAAGAAAAAAAAATCTTTCATTGGGCTTTTTGAGATCAGGAAGTAGAAGCAGCCATGGAAACGGCAGAGTAATGGAAAAATTTGTAAGAGAAATAAAACAACATCATCCACTACCGTAATACAATGCCTCTAAATACTAATGTAACCTGAGATTGCAACCCCTCATCTCTTTAATTGTAGGTGCGCAATAGCAAAACTGCACAAAACATTAAACAGAATGGTTGCCATTAAACGCTGTGGAAAAGTTAAACAAAAATAAAACCAAATTAAAGTGAGCCTGAGAAAGTAAAGCTAGTTTAAACTGTTTCCCCCTTTTAGTTGCAAACTGTAGTTTGAGTGAATGGCCCAAAAAATTATCTTGCAAAGTTTGACACATTCAGTTATTGTAATTATTATATCACATTTCTTTATCCTTTTTTTTCTCCACAATAAAAAGCAAGACAGTGCACATTCAGCATCCAAATAGCTCTGCAGCCAAAGGTTTATATTTGCTAGTGAACCATGGATGTGGGGAGGAGGGAGTCAACTGGCAATAACAGTGGTTCTTAAATCTGAAAAGGTTGAAAATGACAGGCCTAGAAGAGTAGCCGAAAACAGATTAGGCCAATGCTAAATTGGCTGCGCTGAAGCCCCACCAAAATCAGGATGGAAAGTTATTTATGGCTTGTTCCATTGATCTCTCCAGAGGAATTTGTGTGCAAACTGTGTTTGTCTAGAAGACTGTGTCCAATCCATAGCCCCTTTATAGCTCCTTCAAACTCCCATGTGCTTTATGTTAGTATAAAAAGTACCTTCATTTCTGCCAATCTGTCCAGTTCATTTGCTCTCTCCTGGCCTAAAGGCAGCATGATCATAGCCTTAGCTGACATCAGAATGAGTACTGGAAGGGAATAAAAACAGTCTATTTCCTTGCTCCACCATTTCCCTCTCCCCCTCCTCTTTCTCCTTGTCTCTTTGAACTCTTGGGTGGGGAAGAGAGGGGAAAGGCAGAGACAAAAAAGAAGGAACTGTTTCCAGGGAAAAGAAAAGTCGTCCCAGCAGCTTCCCAAATATTGTTATTTTTAACTGAGTTGAGAGAAATGCGGGGTGAGGAGAAGAATGAGAAGGAAGGAAAGAGTTGAAGGATAAGGAGAAGTGTGCAAATGACTGCCCAGGTGTGCAGGTGGGTGGCGGGAGGAGAAAGGAGGCGACGGAGACTGCCCACACCTGGTGGTCTCTGGGAGGCAAGGCCTAGAGTTAAAACTAGAGTTGGAAGCAGTGGTGGGATTCAGATATGTGAACAACTGGTTCTCTGTGTGGATGCCGCTTCCAGAAGTCCATTCTGGGCCTGGGCAACAAAAAACTAGCTACCGGTTCTGCTGAACTGGTGCGAACCGGCTGAATCCCACCACTGGTTGGAAGACATTTTGACTAAGATATATTGTTTTTTCTCTGAGAAAATATTTCAGCTTCCATCCTTTACCCCAGTGTTTCTCAACCTTGACCATTTTAAGGCATGTGGACTTCAACTCCCAGAATTCCACAGCCAGCAATGCTGGCTGTGGAATTCTGGGAGTTGAAGTCCACATGCCTTAAAATGGTCAAGGTTGAGAAACACTGCTTTACCCCAACATTAGCCTACTTAAGGGCATTTTCTCCAAATATCTCCTTTGCAGAAAATTATTGCCAGTTCCTTCCTTTAGTATTATTGCCAGTTCCTTCCTTCAATATTATTAGCGCATGGTATTGTTGCAGTAGCCAGGAGACCACAATGCTATTGCAGAGTAGTAGTTTGGCTTGCCAAAGTACCAGCCCTGTTATAAGTCGGTGCCTTGGAAAGATATTTGTGCAAGTACAGGTAGTCCTTGACTTATAACAGTTCATTCAAAGTGTCCGTTCAAAGTTACAACAGCATTGAGAAAAGTGACTTATGATGGTTTTTCTCATTTGCAACCATTGCAGCATCCTCATGGTCATGTGATCAAAATTTGGATGCTTGGTAACTGGTTCATATTTATGACAGGATCATGTGATCAGTTTTTGCAACATTCTGAGAAGGAAAGTCAATGGGGAAAACATTCACTTAAAAACTGGCAAGAAAGGTCATAAAATGGGGCAAAATTCACTTAAATGTCTCGCTTAGCAACAGAGATTTTGGGCTGTATTGTAAAGGATGCAGTGTGGCTGTCAACGCCATTTCTGCTGCTACTCCTTTGAGAGGAATGGTCTTCCTTAGTTCTCTAGAAAAATTAAGTGACATTTTTACTAATATCAGTGCATGCAAAGAGATTGGAGAGGTCTGGAAGCCATTTGTGCATTGCTCTATAAGTCCCATTGTTGTTGGCGTTTATTTATATATATATTTGGAAGCCTAAGGGAAAAAATTAGTGGAACACAACTTGGAGGTGGAAAAACCACGACCCTTCTCTCAGAAGCACAACATGTGAAGCATAAACCTTTGGCTGGTTCCACGCAGTTTATTTTCAGTCAGTCTTGACAACTGTCAACGTTAGGACAAAGCAAGGGTCTGAAACTTTTTCCAGAAGTGGGGGGCTGTTCTCAATTTCATGGTATGTTATACTGGCAAAATTGGTGAGTAAATAAACACTGCTTACATAAAATCAAAACGATAGATACTCATCTGAAAATTGTGAAGTTGGGTTATCTCGTAAAGATTTCAGACTTTTAAATTACAATAGTTATTGTGGTATTCCAAAGATGCAATGGAGAAAAAAAAGATAGGATCCCAATTTCTCAGAAATTACCTTGGCATTTGAGCTAGGGACAACTGCTAATTCTGTGTCAGCAATTCATTTTTGGCCCACAGCAGCTTATGTAATTTGAAAGAGCTGCAGCTGTTGGGCAGAATTTTATCCTGAGTTTTTTTTCCTGTGTGTGTGTATGTGTATTCTTTGAAGAAGACATGCTGTTGTGTAGTTCCTCTGTGGACAGGGAGGTGGCTCTGCAGTCCCAGTCTGGAAGCACGGTGCCTAGCACAATGGGGAACACACACTGGAAGTCCATTATTGTAATAACTGTGGGTGTTATTCTCTGATGCCACTCACAGTTCTTTATCAGTTTTTGGCAACACCTGTTTTCAAAGCCAGTGGAGGCTTCATAGCATGGGCTTCACCAGCGGGTTCTCTAAGCAGCCACAACTTGTACTTTTCTTGGCTGGATGTCACTGTGGCACAGGATTTCTTTCGTAACATCTTTGCAGCATTTGCATGGTTGACCTCTTGTGAGACTCCAGTCCACCATAGAGCAACTGGTGAGGTATACATTGGATGACATTCTGATGATGTCTTCCCTCTGTCTCATCTGGGCTCTGATAAATTCTGGTCCAGATTGTGGTTGTAAGATGAGGATTACCACAGTGATTAAGGCACTGAACTAAACACTGGGTGTTCATTAGTTCTCTCTTAGTTATGAAAGCTGGTTGCGTGAATTTCAGCCAGTTAGTTTTTCTCAAGAAAACTACCTGTCAGGGATATTGTTTTGGGGAAAATAGGCATTATGTAAGCTGTTTTAAGTCACACAAACTAAAGATGAGACATGAATCAATCAATCAATAATCTAAAGTTTGTGTTGAGATAAATTCCTGTCTACTTTGTTTTGTTGCCTCCACAAACATTCCAAGTGTATCCTAAGACCTTTAAAAATTTCTTTATCCTGATATATAGATAGAGTTTATTACAGTCGCAGAGTTATTATCCCAGTATATAAGATCTCAGTCTGAATTCATCTTTTCAGAGATTGTAGAGCAAAGTTTGTTTGGTACATTTTATGAGCGAGAAGCCGTCAAAGTGAGCTCCTTTGCAATGCTGTGAATGTTAGGGTCTTGACTCAATCTCAGGACACATTAATAGTGGTCTTACAAGTGGGGCTGTAATTTTTCTAGCAGGAGAAATAAAAAACAAGAAAGAGAGGCACCACAAATCACAGAAGGCAAAAACAGAATAACCTGACCTTCATATCAGAAATGGGGGGGGGGGGAGGTAGATGAGGCGGTATCTGTTTGGATTGAATTTCTGGAGCGAATTCTGTGGTGCAACAGCATTAGCCCATTTTTCCCTTGTACTTCCTGTATCTTCTATTTCCGTTTTCTGGGGATTAGTTTTTCCTGCTCAGCAAAGTTGGAGAGGAAGAATGAAATCAGTATTGTACTTTTAAAAGAAGTCATTATAAGAGTAAACAATTACAATTCTATATATATTTATCTAATGCAAATATTGTTCAAATAGGTGTATATAGTTCTAATACATTATCTGACCATCATTTTTAACTTACTATATGGTGTATAATATTGAGGCCTATATCTCATTGTATTTGTCTACACAGTATAAAGTCTAGGTATATAGGCAATCCACTCGTAAGTGGCAAGCGCAATCAGGTCTTCCATCCATTGAATAAATGGAGCCCTACATTTATCTTTCCAATGCTTCAAATTCCTCTATGTTATATTTTTTACTTTTTTGCTAGACCTGTTTATGTATTCTTTCTTTCCTCTTTTCTTTGACAATGTCTGTACCTCCATCATTATTATGTTTAAATTGCGTTCTTTTTCTTTCTATTGTTGATTATTAATTAAAAAGCAATAAAAATACATTTCAAAAAAGGAGGAGGTCCCACTTTTCCTGCCTCCATTTTTGTATAACTCCCAACAATCTAGAATCACTTAATAGTGAGATGGGCAGCAAATTAAATGAATGAAGAAAGGAAGGAAGAAAGAAAGAAAGAAAGAAAGAAAGAAAGAAAGAAAGAAAGAAAGAAAGAAAGAAAGAAAGAAATCTAAGACCACAAGTGGTTATCCAACTAGCCAAAGCCCATACATCTTCTCAAGGAAGATGGGCAAATTCATAAAAGTCTTCTTCATCCATATAGGAAAAGAGATGTCTACCATTTAGGAGACTATCACAGGCGAAGGGCTGCTGCATTGTTTATACTTGAGTCCAAGGACTTTTCCCAAGATATTAATGGCCTTTTAAAAGAGAGATGTCAAAGGCAATTTGAATTTTCTTAATTTCATATGCCAAATTTGGATATTTTGTTCCTGTCTGCATTAACCTGCATTACAATGAATCGCATTTACCATTTGCTCTCTCTTTGTTCCATTCTGAATAATCTGATGTGATCAGCAAAAGTGTAGACATACAGCTCACTTCTCATTCCAGATCCAAATTTTATGAACTAATGTAATACTATTTTAGCACTCTGCTATTTATTTCCAACCAGTGAAAACTGTCCTCTGCAAAAACTCCTCTGTTTTTTGCTTCCTGCCATTTATCCAATTGCCAATCCATACAACAATCCATCTCCTATTGCATGATTGCTATGCTTCGTTACAAACCTAAGGGTTTGGGAATTTGTCAAATACTTTTTGGAAAGCTAAGTAAATAATATAATACCAGATCATTCTCACATACAAGCTTGTCAACACCTTTAAAGCTCTATGAGCTAACTTAACAAGGGAGTAAATGATCCATTACACTGAGCTCTTGATCCCCATGGAGAAAAAGAACTCATTTCTGACATGCTTCATACACTGCATAATTTTACTGGAACTAACAACCATGTTACCTTATATTCTGCAGCAGCAGGTTCTTTTCTTTAAAGTGAGGTCACCCATTTTTTACTTAAAAAGCCAACTGTGAAATAATATGAGCCCCCCAAAAATGCTGTGTTTAGTTTTGGTAAACTCCTGGAGCTTTGTTTCCATGTCCATATTAACAGGTTGTATGAGAAATATATTTAGAGCCTCCTAGATAATCATCCATCCATTCATTCGTTTAATCATTCATTCATCTATTGGATTTTCAAAAGACTGGTGGTTTACAATATAGACTGGCAGGGGAAACCTTTACCTTTTTAAAAAAAAATCTAATATATTAAAACATTGTTGTTAAATTAAGTATCTCATCAATGTATAAAAAGACAATAAAGTGGAGCTGATCAAATTTCTGAGAGGAGGGGAGTCCTAAGTCTGGGTTCAATCACAGAAAAACAATACCTGGGAGCTTCCATGCTTCAGAAAAATAGGGAAGCGCTAGCAGGTTTTCCTGAGACACGTGGGTGAATTAAAATTACTTGGCAGGGATGATGCTGGAAATATGCTGAAGCCAAGACTTGTAAGGATTTAAAGATCAAAACTAGCACTTTGAATTACATTTGAAAGTTAATGTTTTGGAGCACTGGTGTCACATGCTCGTGCTGATATATACCAGCCAACTACCCAGCCATTGTATACTGGACTAACTGAAATTTTGGGTAGTTTTCGAAGGCCACCCCATGTAGAACATGTTGCAGTAGTCCAGATGAGTGATCATGAGAACCTGAGTTATTCTTGGAGATCCTCATGTTCCAGGTAAGTCAAAACTAATGATCTAGCTGAAGTTAGGTAAAAGCCCCTCAGGAGACACACTTACTTGCCCTTTTAGCAATAGCCATGAATCCAGGAAGACCTCCCAAGTGTCAAATCTTCTCCTTCAGGGCAGTGCCACCCCATAAAGAGATAACACTGAAAATGTGTGAGAAAACCGTGATGGACAAACAGAAGCTTCAACTTGCTTGGGTTCAGCCTGCTCATCCCATCAGACCCAAAGAACTTACAAGCAATGGGTTGACAGTATCTCTTGTACGGTCTGGAGAAGTAATGTAAAGTTGAGTATCATCAGCATATCCACGATAATATGCTCCAAGCTAATATATAACTCACTATCTTCATGTACATGTTTAAAGAGCAGGGGAAAGAAGATAGAGAAACTGCCTGGCTGATCTTACTGTTTTCCACCACTAACAACTAAACCTGTCCACTGAGAAAAAACCAGAACCACTGCAGAATAATGTCTCCAATCCCCAAGCCCTAGAAGAGATCCAGAGGATACCTCTGGTGGTATTCCTTGATGGTTTTGGGTGGTGTTGATTTGTCCCTGAACAGTCCCAACAAAACTGGGAGGGACATATTTCTGTCCTGCAGGTCACAATAGAGGCCATCCATAAGCGTAACTAAGTTGTCTCAGACCCATGTGAGGTCTGAACCATGATTTGAAAGAGTCCAGATAATTTGCTTCATCTAGGTACAGTATAGCTATTTTCTGACCACAATCTCAGTAACCAATTTTGGTCACCATATCAGATAGATAGATAACCTTTATTGTCATTTTTTTCCTGTGGGCACAATGGCACACATTAAAAATGAAATTTAGTTGCCCGCTCTCAAAGTAAAACACATACATGACACACACCTAAACATACTATGAACAACATATGTATAGACCCACATCTCTACATATACGTAGAAAATAAATATTAAATATTGTCCATCTTGAATATATAACGGAAGGAGGAAGCTTTAGAGTTCACAAGGTTAATACTGTATGGAACAAAACTGTGACTGAATCTGGATGTTGTGCTTTGGATATCACGGAGCCTCCTCCGACTAGGAAAACAGGTCGTGAAAAGGATGTGTAGTGTCCCAGACAATCTTGCAGACCCTGCTCAAGCAACACTTATGTGCTATGTCTTGGATGGAAGGGAGGGAACTGCCAATAATCTTTTCAGCCATCCTCATCACTTTGCACCGACTTCCTGTCTGAAGCAGTGATGCTTCCAAACCAGACTGTGATGCGGTATGACAGGATGCTCTCGATTGGATTGTCCCTCTGTAGAAAGTGGTAAGGATAGGAGAAGGAAGATGTGCCTTTCTCATGCGACACAGAAAATGCAGGCGCTGCTGTGCCTGCTTCACCAGTGTCTCGCTGTTGAGCGACCAAGCCAGCCTACTTGTTAACTGCACACCCAGGAATTTGATGTTGGTAATCACAAAAAAGATGTTGAGAGTTTGGAAAAAATTCAGAGAAGAGCAACTAAGATGATCAAAGGCCTGGAGACTAAAACATACGAAGAACGGCTGCAGGACTTGGGTATAGCTAGTCTAAGAAAAGAAGAAATAGGGGAGACATGATAGCAGTGTTCCAATATCTGAAGGGCTGCCACAAGGCAGAGGAGGCCAGATTGTCCACCAAAGCACCAGAGGGAAGGACGAGAAACAATGGTTGGAAACTGATCAAAGAGAGGAGCAACCTGGAATTAAGGAGAAACATCCTGACAGTGAGGACAATCAACCAGTGGAACAGCTTACCCCCAGAAATCGTGGGCACTCCATCACTGGAGATTTTTAAGAAGAGACTAGACATTCAACTGTCTGAGATGGTATAGGTTCTCCTGTTTGAGCAGGGGGCTGGACTAGAAGACCTCCAAGGTCCCTTCTAGATTCTATTCTATTCTATTCTATTCTATTCTATTCTATTCTATTCTATTCTATTCTAACATTCTCCAAAAAGAAGATTAGAGGCGGATGGACAGGGAGACCTTTTTAAGGAGATAGTGCACCACAGCCTCTTTGAAAACTGCTGGCATCACCTCTCACCCAAAAAGTTATTGACTACATCTCAGATCCAGTCTAAACTATAATGGGTGGAGCAATAAAAGGATTGTCAACATGTATTCAAAGTACAGTAATATTAATAGTTATTTGTTATAGAATTAACTATTCAAACGATTCACATACTGTACATTATCCCAGTAATTCTGTTAATATCCTTGGAAAATTATCTAGAATTACTATTTCCAATTGTTATAGATATGAGAGATAATAGTTTATTTCATATGTTTCGCATCTTATAATAGCTCACATGTTTTTGTGTAGTGATTTTTAGGATCACTGCATGTTAGCAGGATTTTACTGTCCTGTATTAAAAAAGAGCAAGTTCTCTTGGTTGTCTCTTAATGTTGCAGGAATGTTATTGCATTGAATGAAATTTTGACACTATGTTTCTATGTAGTTTTATGTTCAGCAATCTTTGATAATTGAATTAGTCTTCAATAATTTTAATATGCCAGATTACAAGCTAGTCAGAGTTGTTTATTGTTATTATGTCACATTATTACAATGGAAGTGGGCATTTCTTAATCCCATACTAGAGGTTTTGGGCTACCTTCAAAGAATTTACTATGAAAAATAGTATGAATAAAGTTTGCCCTTTCATGGGAAGATGAATTGCTGCAAATTTCAGTCTGGCTTGCTCAATTGTTTGAACAGCATGTGTGTTTTATGTTGTATTACAATGTTAATGAAGTGAGAAGGATACTTTAGCATCCATTAACTTGCTGGTTTACATCAATCCAATTCTGTACAGCAGTTGCTTAAGTCAACGAGAATGCTATCAGTACATTACACTGGAATACACTAAGACTCAGTACTCCTTAAACAAAACATGCACACCAGGGAACAAAATATTATTACAGGTAGTCCTCAACTTACAACCATTTGTTTAGTGACCATTTAAAGTTGCAATGGCACTGAAAAAAGTGACCACCAGTCCTTGCGTTTATGACCGCTGTTGCATTTTTTTAACACATATCTGGAGGATATTTGAAAGTTCTAAGCCAGGAATTTAATTGAAATTGGTATATGCTTGGTTATAGAATATTAGACTCATTTACCAAAGTTCTATTGTTATGCCTTACAGTTACTTAAGAACTGTATAATATGGTTATATTGTATTATAGTACCTTACAAAAATATCAGGACTCGTGTAGCACTTTTTCTATGGAAAAAATAAAAGAAGCTGAGTTCTGAATCTGAGTTATATTTGAATTTATCTCAGTGCAAATGAGGTGATTGACCAGAAAGCATCAACTTAATGATTGCTTTTGCTCATTTGTTTTTTGCTTATGGAATGAGAAGCAGTTTATACATAAAGGCTGAGCAAATGTTTTCACACATAACCCAATTTAATTGCTTTCACAAAATGTTGTAATGGCCTTCAATTTAGATGGCTTTAAAAGAGATTCAGTCAATTTTGGGGGGATAAAACTATGAATTGGTATCATTGATCATCATAGCTATATACTATTTATATAGATGGGAGGATACAAGTCCATGAGGTCCTGGATATAGTCTACCTAGAAACAGCTGACTGGTCACAGAGGAAACAAAATCCTGGACCCAAACAGTTTTTCTCACCTTCATATGAACTTAAACGAATAATATACTTTAAGAAAAGTCCATACAAAGATTAAAAAACCTGATTTTTTTAATACTACCTCATGAATTGGGTTTTGCACATTTGATTTCAAGTCACGCTGCCATACTAATAAAATAATCAAAATAAGATATTGACTGTCCCCTCATTTAAAGACTTCATGTTCTGAGTCAAAAACCCATGAGGTAAATCTTACAGTACTTCAGCATGGATGTTTCTTAGAATTGAACATTTTGAGAGAGCTTGTCTATGCTTGAAAAACTGTCAATAGATCAGATTTTGATCTGATACCCAGTAAGAATAAAGGGGTGGAGGGATAAGAATGTGAGGCCGAAGGGGAGGTTGGTGTAATCAAGTGCTACCCCATAAAAAGCTCTACAGTTCAAAAGGGTTAATGGCCTAATTGGCAGAGTCATGAGCCCTTCTTCAGCATGAAGAGAACAATCAATCAGGTCTGTGTTTTCCTTGTGCTAAATCTGAGAGGGGATTCTAACTAGACCTCAAGGATACTTATGTACCATGCAAGACCCCCCATACAAAACACATAAAGGCTGCCATAAAACAGAGAGAGGGGCACCAAAGCCACAGGGAAGCCCAAGACTTGAAAAGAAACAATAGCAAATTAGGTGTGAAGGATAGAAAAGCCTGTTTCCTAACATTCGAATTGCTAGTATGTCTGTTTCAGACATTAAGCATTAGAACACCCAACTGTTCAGACAACTCTCAAAAGAGGAGGTAGGATTTTAAAAAGAGCCATCGTATTCCACATGCCTAGTAATCAGCTAAAAAATGTAGCTCGTTCTAGACATGATATTTTCCTCTTTCATAGTACTTTATTGGTTTAAAAGCGGTAACATTTTTGCAGATTACTTTGTATTTGAAGATGATGCAGTACTTCCGCTTCCTGCCCTTTTAAAGAATCAAACTGTCCTTACGTGGATTTAAATTCTCCAGTTTGCTCAGACCAGAATCTACCCTCAGTGATCAATGCACACAAGCGTACATTCTGAAAGAAGGTGAAAGAAACAGCTGAATACCGTGAGTTGTTATTTCTGCTGCTTTTCTGAGCAGTTCTGAGTGCATTATTTTAACATATACTTTAAAAGGATGTTTAAAAATGCTTCATAAATGTTTATTTATTTATTTTATTTATGAGACTTATATACCACTTTAAGTGCAAGCACTCTCTAAGCGGTGTACACCAGTAAGCAATGTATATATATATTTACATTGCCCCCAACAATCTGGGTCCTCATTTTACCTACCCCGGAAGGATGGAAGGCTGAGTCAACCTTGAGCCGGTGAGATTTGAACCGCTGACCTGCTGAACACAGTCAGCTAAAGTGGCCTGCAGTACTGCACTCTAACTGCTGCGCCACCTCAGCTCTTTGCCTGAAGAAGGCTAAACATACTATTATGATACCTTATTTTGTATGTATGTATGTGTGTATGAATATACACATACGCACACAAGATAACCGTTATCATATATTCCTGATTATTACTGTACTATTAGGCATTGTTATTCCATGAGAATAACAGGGCACAACATTTAGACATTTACTTTTCAAATTATGGGGCTCTTTAAATAGTAGAAAAAAGATAAATTATTTCCTACTGGTTATTTTTGGAGTCTAGTCCTTGTGGGAGCAATACATTGGTGCTTGATTCTGTTACTTCTTAAAACATAAGTAGATAGATCATTCATGAAGTGCTCGTTCTGACTACAGTACCCCCTTACCATTGATGAACATCTACAATTGTTATCACAGAAGAAAGCTGGGTTAAAAATGATTTCTCTTTATGCTCTGCGTGAAGGAGTATCTTTACATATACAGATACACCCTATCATTAACCATTAGGAGTTTAATTTAAAATGGTTCAGCCCAAGAATAATTTTAGGATTAGAAGCATATATTTAGTTTTATTTCTGAGATATCAGAAAAAAAAATAGTGGATTGATTAATATTAGAGATTCATCTAGAGGCATCTTTAGGGGAATGATGAAAAACAGCACAAAGTTTATTGCAATTGCGCAACTGAAGCTCTGCTCCTTTTTATGTGCATTGTTCACCTGGTCACATGCATGCCCACATCCCAGATGCCATCTTGATCCCCTCCATGGATGTCCATAGATGGCCTGAATATGCAGCTCCTGAAGTGGTACTGGTGAAAATCAGTAGAAGAAACCCCAATTTTTAGCAGTATAATTTTCCTCTCAAAAGTGTTAAGATCAGGGTGGGTAGATAACCGCAAGGCCTTTGCAAGATAGATGACTCTTATTCACACTCCTAATCATCTGAACAATAAATTGGGAATGTTTGTCCCCCCCACAACTGTGATGTCATTGTCCTCCCTGACACCTCCCCTCCCTAAATCCTGTAAATAAATACCACTGAAATGGTATCCCCCTGTTGCAAGAACATCAAAGGTATGAATGTTAGAACTTCAGAATTCTCATGGATAAAAGATCAGCAATTCCAGTACTGTTCCCCAGATTACCAAGAAGAGCTGCTAAATGGGAATGGACAATCTAATTGATTCTGGGGATCACTTTACTTTAAATTATATTTTCAGTTAACAGTAGCCATTTTGGGAATGTCAAGGTCCTAGGTCAGTGATGGCAAATATTTTAGATACCGAGTGCCCCAAAATCGCTTTGCTCCCACCCTGCCCACCTGCAGGGCCACCTCCCGCCTCCACAACCCACCACAGCAGATCGCCCAGGCAGCCCTGTAGCACCATGGCAGCCACGCCCTCTGCCTGCACCCCGCAGCATCATCTGCACGTGATGGGGCATGAGGGCGGAGTCTTGTCCCTGCTGCCTGGCTGCCATATCCTTGGCTGCGCTGCTCCAAGCGGGGCCGCACCCAGGGACAACTCTCCAGGAGGGCTGCTGGTGAGGAGGAGGCTGTGGGAAGAGGCAGGGCTGGGGCAACAGCATGAGTGCCCACAGAGAGGGCTCTGCGTGCAGTTTCTGGCACGCATGCCATATGTTCGCCATCACTGTCCTAGGTCCCAGGCCACGGGTAGGCAACCTTGGTTCTTTTATGACTCGTGGACTTCAACTCCCAGAATTCCTGAGCCACGAGTCATAAAAGAACCAAGGTTGCCTACCCCTGGCCTAGGCCATTATAACTAGGACTACCAGATCTGAGATGCAAAGATAGAAATGACCATTAGGTGACACCAAATAGAATTTTCTGAACTTCTCTACTGCCATCTAACAGCCTCCAGAGTTTTGAAGCCGAGATCAGGTAGGCCTAATTTATAGCCTCAAGGGTAGAGTGGGATAGGATGGAATTTTAACCAACCTTCCTTATGCCTCAGGCTGATCAGAACTCTGTTACGTGCTCATTTTCTACTATAGCTGAAAAATCACACTGCTGAATTTCAGTAGTGAAATTTCAGGAACTGCAAAAGATGGCTTAAAGGGCCCTACCTCCACTACCCAATTTATAGATGCAGTTTATACTGCATCATCTCTGGTATTTTTGAGAGATCCCCATCAAAGACAAGTTTACTCCAGCTCATGTTTATTTAATATGCTACTGTACACTGGAAAATGTTTAGCTGCCTTTAGATTAATAGTTGATCTTGCAATATGCTCTATAGCTTTAAAAAAAAAAACCTCTTGATGGCAAATTAGCATTCCCCCCCCCCCCTTCCCTGCATTTTTGTAAGAACTGCCTCACCCTAGTGCAGTCTGGCCCAGGCTAGTGTCTTCCAGCTGGGACTCCAGTTCTCAGAACAACCAGCCAGCCAGCCAGCGACTTCACTAAAGTGAAGAGGTGGCAGATCATGCCAGAGATGAAAGCTCTCCTTGCTGTATCTTTTGTTTATCAATTATCGCCAGGTTAAGAAGGAGAAAAAAGCCTAGCCGGGTTCCCCACCCTGTTGTTTTCCCTCTCCCCAAGCCCCAACCACTGTTGTTGTTGTTGTTGTTGTTGATTTTAGTCCTTCTGTTTGTTTTTGCAGGGCTGAACCTTCGAGCCGGGCCCCAGTGGTGTCGTACTGGACTTCTGCTCCAATTAAGGTTTCCAGAGACAGCTGCACAAATACACAATTTCAAATGAGCAGAGTTAACGGGAATATTGACTCTCTTATTCCAAACGACCTTTAAATGTGAATGTGAAAGAACTGAAGACGGGAGCTTAACACTTCCCTGCTTGTCTTTATGAGAGAGAGAGAGAGAAAAAAAAATTGCATGTTTTTATAACGAGCTGTGTTGATTTAAAACCCTACTCAACTTTAAACTATGTTTAGTTAAACACACACATACACACTCACAATGCTTAAATATTTCCCCTCTTCACAGCATGGCTGACCTAGAGATTCATTTATTCCTGGAAGTATTTTATCATTTGTTTATGATTGGAATGATAACCAGAAGTACCCCAGCCATTAACTCCTGCACCAATGGGGAGGGGAATGCCCATGGCCCTCTCCTCCTCCCTCCATTTTGGACACCTGGTGTCAAGAGGGGAGGCCGTCCAGGCCAGTTGAACTGCATTCCACAGAGAGTAATCAGATGTGACTGGAAGCTAAGCCAGAGGAGAAGAAAGACAGTATGTTGGGCCTTGTCCAAATGACTGACTTACTTTAGGCCAGTACTAGTTGAGGTTTAGTAGTTAATGACCTAGAGCCACCATATCAAAGGGGTCTGGACCTACTTGACTCTTTAGCCTACTTGAAAGAAAAGCCCATGTTCCTGTCAAAACCTCACGGACCAGGCCAGCCCATTTATTTCTGGTTCTGGTGATACTTCTTGGTGTTTTCTGAATCCGTTCCATTTCCATTTCAATGCCATACTGTCATTTCTGTAAACATATGCATAAAAAATGTTTTGGCACATTCCTGAAACACAAGAGATGATTTGGAAAGCAGGATCTGGCTTTTCTAAGAAAGCCCTAGCTTGATCATTTGCTGAAATGTCTTTCTTATTAGAAGCGCATATTGGCCTTTTTATTAAAAAAACAAAAAGGAAAAATAAAAACAACTGGCCTTTTCTTCACTCAATCTAGCTAGCTGAACTTAACACTTCTGCTCCAATAAAGAGAGCAGAACTAGCAGTTCTGATTCCTTTAATTCTAGATTTCTTCTGAAAAGTTTATCAAAATCTCTGAGAATTTACCAAGACAGATGGCAGCTTCTAACCAGCGTCTGGAGTGCAAAGTTCAACTCATGAAACATTTCTTCAAAATGGTACCGTAGTGATATTCAAGCCCCTTGCAATTCACTGCTACTGGAACTGGAAATTCAAATGATTTTTGTGAGGACTATAAATAGTCCTCAACTTATGACCACAACGAACCCAAAATTTCTGTTGCTAAGTGAGACACTTGTTAAGTGAATTTTGCCCCATTTTACAATCTTGTCCCAATCATTAAGTGAATCACTGCAGTTACGTGCAACTGTCATAAATATCAACCACTTGCCAAGCCTCTGAATTTTGATCACAGGACCATGGGGATGCTGCAGTAGTCATAAGTGTGAAAAATGGTCATAACTCACTTTTTCCAGTGCCACAGTCACTAAAAGAACTGTGGTAAGTTGAGGACTATCTGCACTTTTGCACTATGCCATGTAATGGTATCTCAGTGAAATGATCTAAAGTAGGAATTGCAAAAAAAAAAAAAAAAGGTTTTCAAACCACAGAGAACTTAAGAAAAGTCATCATCATCATCACCATCATCATCCTGATTTTGTTTTTCTAGATGTCTTGAAAATACTGATTAACTTGAAGCCATTTACAGTATATATATATATACTTCGTACTTTGGGGAGGTGGAACATGTCAGAATATCGAGGCACCTTGGAAAAAGCTCTTTCTCTGGTACTGGCCAATCTCACAACTTTCACAGGTGGATCAGAGAGCAAGACCTCAGATGGTGATTTCAGAAGATGACTAGGTGTGATGCAGGCAGTATTTCCTATATAATGGCCCTATATTGTATCAGCGTCTTATGTTGAGAACTTCCATCATGTCTAGTCAAAAGAAATGGGCAGCAAAAGCCAAACAAGCTAACTAGGATTCAAATACCTTGCTTCTATTAATGCTCAGGCTGTTTGCATTCTCCACCAATTTTAATTTCCCACAGATCTTGAAGGGGTACCTTAAATAAAACACATTATACTATTCAAATCTGCGTGTAATAAACATGCTGAGGACAAGCTCTGCTTTTCAAAGAAAAGATAGCAGTTCCAAATTTATCAAAATAATAGAATAGAGTAGACTAGACTAGACTAGACTAGACTAGACTAGAATAGAATAGAATAGAATAGAATAGAATAGAATAATGGAGTTGGCAGGGATCTTGGAGGTCTTCTCGTCCAAACCTCTGCTTGAGCAGGAGACCCTATACCATTTCAGACAAGTGGCTGTCCAGTCTCTTCTTAAAAGTCTCCAGTGATGGAGCATCTGCAACTTCTGAAGGCAAGCCGTTCCATTATTTGATTGCTCTCACCATTAAGAAATTTCTCCTTAGTTCTTGGTTGCTTCTTTCCTTGGTTAGTTTCCATCGTTTCTTGTCTTGCCTTTTAGTGCTTTGGAAAATAGTTTGACCCCCCCCTCACTTTTGTAGGAGCCCCTCAAACATTGGAACACTGCTATCATGTCTCCCCCAGTGCTTCTCTTCATTAGACTAGACATACCCAATCCCAGCAATAATTTTTTATATGTTTTAGCTTCCAGCCCCCTAATCATTCTTGTTGCTCTTCTCTTCACTTGTCCAGAGTCCCAACATCTTTTTTATACTGTGGTAATCAGAACTGGATTCAGTATTCCAGGTATGGTCTTACTAAGGCTTTATAAAGCGGTACTAGAACTTCATGTGATCTTGATTCTATCCCTCTATTAAATGCAGCATAGGATTACTTCTTTGGCTGCTACTCTTGGTCAAGAGCACTCTTGGGCTTAGTTCTATGGCAAACTGCATACTTGGGGAATGATACACTTCTTTGATGCTGTTGCATCTTCCCCAAAGGATTTGCAGGAATCCTGATGTTCAGAACTTCCATCGTACTTGGATTACACTTCTGTTTTCAGACCCTCCTCTTAATTTATTCTTACTGCTAATGGCAAAACCTAGGAATCTGTAGTGTTGTGCCAAACTATTAATGTATTGTAACTGTGAAGAATAGAGAATTAAATGGGAGGGAACAGAAATGGGATGTCTTGTGTGAATTTCTTTAAAAACTCTCCGTAAAAAGAACAGGAGGGGCAGGTCATCTCAATTTCTGTTCTTTAGCTTTTAAAAAAGCCAAATGCATACTCATATTCTCTCCCTTACTGTGGCAGGGCCTCTCCTTCCTCTTGCTTCTTACAACAATTACATAAAAGAAGTTTGCTTTTCCCAGACAAATGAAAATTAAATTGCAGTCGTGTGTGAACTATAAAATTCCTAACTTGAAAATTTGCTGAATTGTGTACCTTATGGGAAGGTACCCAGAAAACCCTATTTGACAACAATATGAACAAAAGCAACATTTGCCATGATAAATCACGTACATAAATATACAGAGTAGCAAAAATGAATGTAAAATGCAGTGTGTATAATCTTTGCAGGCTATATATACAAATATTTATGCATACTCTCTTCACTCAGTTCCTAAATGCCAGAGGCTCAAAAGAATTTACAGCCAGCTAAATGCAATTTCAGAGAGTCATGCAACATATATGTTGTGTCCTGAGCCTGCAAAAGCAGGCTCGGACATTGCTATGGTCCCGGGGTTGCTGCAAGCTGCCCGGGACCAGGCTGAGTGGTGCCAGCCTCGCGCGCATGCGTGAGGCACGAAAGCGCTCCATTAACTGTAACTGTTTTGCTCGGGGATCCCGTCACAAAAGCAGAGACCTGCGAGTCTCACAATTGTTGTTGGAGTGAGCAAAAGGAGAAATAAAGAGCTGTTGATTCAACAATGTGTGATCTTCATTCGCCATTGAACGAAGGATTTAACAATATATATTTTTTCTTCTACCTGAGAAGGGCAAGAAAGGAGACGGGAATCAATGGACATCAAGACACTGCTAAGCTGCAGCCCTCAGAATCTCCAATACTATGGCTGATAGTGAGGAAAATCTGGAAGTTTAACTTCAGCAATGTATGGAGGATCACAGATCTCCAGTCTTGCTTCAGAATACAGAATAACAGAATTGGAAGGAACCTTACAGGTCTTCTAGTCCAACCCCCTGCTCAGGCAGGAAATCCTATACCCTTTCAGACAAATGGCTGTCCAATCTCTTCTTAAAAACCTCCAATGTTGGAGCATCCACAACTTCTGAAGGCAAGCCTTTACACTGGTTAATGGTTCTCAATGTCATGAAGTTTCTCCTTAGTTCCAAGTTGCTTCTCTCCTTGATTAGTTCCCATCCATGGCTTCTTGTCTTGCCTTCAGGGGCTTTGGAGAATAGGTGAACCCCTGGGTGAGTAGGGCCCTTGTCCAGAGGCTTCTGTGGCCTGCAAGGGCCTGAGCCTTGGGCCTTCCCAGGGAGAAGAGTCCAAGAGCTCCCACGCCAACTCCTGCCCACAGGGCTCTTTCTGCAAACTTCCTCTACAATAACCCTGCAAGGTAGGCCAGGCTGAGAAGGGGAGGCAGGGACAGAGTCCCCAGGAATCCTTCAGCAGCCCTCCCCCATGGCTGACCCTAGGCCCCACCCCAGCCTCTCTACATCTCTCTTCAGATATGTATTCTCTTTTACATATTATTACATACAGCTACAATTGAATCATACTATTTGGAAGATAAAATATTTATTATAATTGGCAGTTTCTTTGATTTATGTACCAATGATTGAAAATTACAGTTCCAGTAAGCAAAAGCACATCCTAGATTTCTGTGCAAGCTGTGCTTTAATTCTAAATATATTGGATTTCTATCACCTTTCTTCTCCCTTTTTCTGACACCAATTCAGACATGAAATGGGAAATTTGTGATTAGAGTTCATAATTTTTATTTAACTAATTGTAAGCTGTGGGGAGAAATTATTTTCAAAATAGATAAATTTGTTTCTGGGATTATATATCTTAATCGTTTCTTCTCCTTGATGTATTTTTCTTGAATTGCAATTGGATTATCAAGATAGGAAGCACATCATAAAAGAAATTGTAAGTAGCTATATCAAACTGTTAGAAAAATGCATTGTGAGGTAATACATTCATCAATGAACTTTTTATATCACGGATCTTGACATTTTGATGGACAGGTATAAAGGCATTATCCTATTAAGACCTGCACAAACACACCCATAGCAGCATCCCTAGGCAGGCTGGATAGACACAAGGGAGAAAATAATTCAATTGCCAGCCCCAGAATATTATTTTTCTGATCTTCAAAGCTGCCACAAGGGCCAGATAATTAATTACCCAAACAAAAATTGTGGTTTGGCTCTCCACATGTAACTGGGATGTTAGCTAAAAAAACTGGATTCTCATTTTATTAATATTCTTATCCCCAGTGTTTAATGATCTATACTTTTTCCAACATGTGTTGGTCTGAAAAAGACAAAATAATTAGAATTCTTGGTTCTTTTTCAATCAGAATGAGAGCGTAGGTTTATACCAAAAATCAGTTAGTTGGCATTATAAAAAGGTACGGTTTGTGTTCTTCAAAGGGAAAAATGGCATTTGAGTTTTATTATCTGATGAAAAAAACTTCTACAAATTGCTGTTATTTGGGGAGATAAAAGTTATCTTATATTCTCTTTCTTTGCCCTGCCCCCAAACATTGGAAAGATCGAAAGAGGAGTATGGCACAGATAAGGCAGAAGGATCTGATGATAGAAAAGCTGTTAAGTGCTTTTGGTCCTTCACTGTACTTTTATATCTACTAAAAATCTAGGAAGATCTAAATATATTCCCTGGTCTGCAGCCACTGCACAGGAACTGAAGGACGAACATTCATAGCATGACCTTATAATTAAGTAAAAAAAATAATACCAAATACAGATAAAATGTTTTTTAATATCAGTCAGGCTTATTTTTAATCATAGATCATTTCCAGTATGTATTCTACAGATTAAAGTGTGCTGCACTTGTTAATTGTCTTGGGTTCCTCACATTCAGCGGTATACAATAACAATATAATAACAGTATTGTGTCAGTATAAATCTGGATCTTTTTTCCTTGTCATATCAGGAGCAACTGTCTGACCTTTTCATCTGAGATTCATTTATCAAAATTCATTGGGCTATTTATTCATAAGGCTAGACATAAATTGAAGATTGTAAGCCGCCTTGAGTCGCTTTTAGGCAAGATGGGCGACATAGACATTTAATAAATATATAAATAATGAATAAAGATGTCACCTTTCTTTCTTTCTTTCTTTCTTTCTTTCTTTCTTTCTTTCTTTCTTCCTTCCTTCCTTCCTTCCTTCTCTCTCTATCTCTCCCCCTCACCCTCCCTCCTTCCCTCCCCCTCCTCTCTCCTCCTCCTCCTCCTCCTCCTCCCCCTCCTCCTCCTCCTCCCTCCCTCCCTCCCTCCCTCCCTCCCTTCCTTCCTTCCTCAATTTCTTCCCTCATGATTTAGCTTGGTCTGTATGTTATTGCCTTCAGAATTAGTAAGCACAGAATATCGATTTCCAAATCTGCTGGTCAAATGAAATCAGGGGTAGATAATAGCACTGATGATGTTACCTAGTTTGGATAATGAGATGTCTGCAAGAAAGCAAGCAAGCTTAGAGTAGCGGTAGTAAAAATTTGCAAAGCTAAACTGTATTCCGCAAATGAGTTTATTTAGGCAACCAAAGTGCCATACTCTAATGCCCTGTAATCTAAACTTTGCCACCGACTGGATTCCCAGCCAGTATTTTGACAGATGTTGTTCTCTCTCAGGAGGCAGAGCTCTTTCATAGGTGCTTCCTTGGCCATCTGCTCTTATTACCTAAGTGCCACCAGGCCACCAATTTGGGTACCAACTTTATCATCTGAAACCTCTAAAATCAAGCAAATGGTGGATAAACACTGGGAATCAAAGAGGAAAATCATGAAAAATAGTTTGGAGGCCAAACAGCTCTGTATCTCTCACTCAAGTAAAAGGCAGTGGTGCACAAAGTGTCATCTCTCAACTGAATTTCACTTTCATATCTGAATGTAATCAGTGATGAAGAACAGCAAAGTTAATCAAGTTGGTTCCCCAAAGAGGACTCCCAAATTTAAGCATCCTTAATACTCTAAATCTGAAACTTTTCACCAAGCTGGAGTAGCAAATGAAGGCCTGGCTGAGGAGAAAGGATAAACTAGAGTCATAAGAAAGAACTGGTGGTAGTGGTGGTGGGGTAACTGCAGACAATCAGGCCTTGCCAAATGGTACAAAACTTGAACCTTCACCCCTGTGTGTGTGGTTTCACAAAGCCTGAGTGAAATCCCTCTGGAAATTGCTGCAAAAGCATCATTTCAGCGTGAAGGAATGGAAAATTTTTAAACACCTTGGCAGCAATAGCATTAACTTAAAATGACTTGATTTAATTTTATTCTAATTTAAAGACTAAAATTATTTTTTAATACGTTTAAGGTCAGTAAGAATTGCACATTATTTAACAAAATACTTGTTATGGGGTTGGTTTGTTTTTTGTTTTGCCCTGGCCACAGTTACTTGGCTTAGGTTCATATCTTTTTCAGATTACATTCTCTGATACTTCATTTAGAACAGGCGTGTCCAACCTACAGTCCGTGGGCTCCATACGGCCCTGGACAGCAAGTAATGCAGCTCCACAAAGTAATAAAAATATAAAAAATAAATGATGTTTGTTATTTTTATACATTAACTATATATTATATAGTTAATATTATCTATATTATATAGTTAATCTGTTTATTGTCAAGGAACCTGTATAATTCACCTGAGGATGAAGCTGAGGCTAAATAACATCTATAGGCCATCCTCGACTTACGATCACAATTGAGCCCAAAATTTCTGTTGCTAACTGAGATATTTGTTAAGTAAGTTTTGCCCCATTTTACAACTTTTCCTGCCACAGTTGTCAAGTGATAGATTGTAGTTGATAAGTTAGTAACCCAATTGTTAAGTGAAGCTGGCTTCCCCCATTGACTTTGCTTGTCAGAAAGTCGCAAAAGTTGATCATATGACCTTGGGATGCTGCAACCGTCATAAATACGAGTCAGTTGCCAAGCATCTGAATTTTTTTAAAAATATTTTTTTATTTTTTATTTTTCCAAACTCTCCCCCATATATATACCGTGATATTTATCAGATGTTAACATACATTCTTTTTACATTCATATATAAGATATTTTTAATAAAATGAAATAAATACATTACACATAACTTTTGGTGTTGCTCGCCCATTTACCCTTTCACTGTATCCACACTCCTCTATCTTCTTTCTCCCTTTCTTCTCTTCCCTACTTCCCTCTTCTTCCTCTCCTCTTCTCTTTCCTCCCCACTTCTCTTCTCCTCCAACCTTCCTACTTCCTTCTCCCCTCCGTTACTCTTTTCTCTCTCGTCTCCTTTCTTCCCTCTCATCTTCAGATACAATTCAGGGGTTATGTCCGAGCAACTCCTCTCTCCAAATTTCCCTATCTGTATTATATACAATAAGATTAATTTTCTCTTACATTAATATTTCTGTTTATCTAACCTTCTTGGTATATACTTCTATAAATATTTATACAACCTCCAGTTATTCAATACTGTGTCGCCTGGGTCTCGCTCCTTATCTGTTCCTTCTTCTTTCATCTAAATTGGCAAGCATCTGAATTTTGATCACACGACCATGGGGATGCTGCAACTGACGCAAGTCTGAAAAATGGTCATAGCTCACTTTTTTCAGGGCCATTGTAACTTTGAATGGCCACTAAACCAGCTCTTGTAAGTCGAGGACGACCTGTATTTTGTTTTTGAGAAAACCCAACGCAATTTGGTTCCTTCTTCCTCCTTTTTTAAGCCCAAATTTATTTCTTTTGCCCTCTATAATGAGGATTTATTATTTTGTTTTTTTTTTTAAAAAAAAATTACAGTTAGGCTTTATTTTGCTGTCTGCTTTTACAGGCATTAAGCATATGAGCTGACATCTGAAAGTCCTACAATTTAATAATTGGGCTTGTAATTTTACAAATCTGATAGGGAATTCTTAAAAAGTTAGTTTTTCAGAGCTGAATCAATTTAAATCAAGTTTAGATAGATTGAAATACACTTTTGGGGGGGATGGGGGAATGGGGAAGTCTGCTTTCTTTTAAGACCTGCAAAACCTTTGATGATCCTGCCGTGAGCCTGCAAACAGCTGAAAATGTGAGACGTCTTTCTTCTTCTTTCCAACATTGCTCCGTGATCTCCGTTGCTCCAGTGAGTTGCAAATTCAAGATGCCACACTGGCTCATCAACCTTGCTTACCCAAGTCTGCTTCCAAGTGGTTAAAAAACACCAAGTAGCAACTTGGCAATGAGCAAAACCCAAGTCAATATCATATGATCCCACAGATCAGATCCATGTTGAATAACTCTCTTTTCATTCTGACTTCAGCATGATTAAATGTTATTTCTTGGCAGAGCCAACTCTGCAAGTATGCGGAGAGGAAAAGGGCAAACTCCTTAAAACTCCAGCAGCTGTGGTGTCACTAAACCAGAGGCTGGAAAGTATTTTTCCCACATAGACCAAGTCTGGTCTAGGAATGGAAAAGGCACCAGAGGTGGAAGACACTAGATTGATTTTAGCCTGGATGTCCAATCTTCACAGAACCAGGGTGTGAAACCTGCCCACTTCCCAGAGCAGGATTGCAGACCACATGAGATCCTTCCTCAGGAGCATCTATAGTGTTGTTTATTTA
The DNA here is from genome assembly GCF_016545835.1 of Crotalus tigris. Classification (NCBI taxonomy): domain Eukaryota; kingdom Metazoa; phylum Chordata; class Lepidosauria; order Squamata; family Viperidae; genus Crotalus; species Crotalus tigris. The sequence continues at coordinate 837,992 of NW_024100565.1, forward strand.
AAGGGAACAGCGTCATAAAGTTTGAATTTGAGGGTGGGAAGGGAGAGTTCTGTTTGTCTGTTTTGGAAATAGCTCAGCCAGACTCTTGTCTTTTGGTCCTCTTGAAATTGTTTGGAAAGAGTAGAAAAGGCTCCCCATTCACTTTCTTGTCTTCTGAGGTATAAAGTCTGTTCATCCAGCTATTTCCCCAGATATAAGTGCTTAACTGCTCATCTTATTTTCATGCTTGTGTTCTGATACAAGTATTATTGCCTTCCTTTTGTTGTTGTTAGTTGCGAAGTCGTGTCCGACCCATCGCGACCCCATGGACAACGTTCCTCCAGGCCTTCCTGTCCTCTACCATCTTCTGGAATCCATTTAAATTCACACCTACTGCTTCAGTGACTCCATCCAGCCACCTCATTCTCTGTCGTCCCCTTCTTCTATTGCCCTCAATCTTTCCCAGCATTAGGCTCTTCTCCAGTGAGTCCTTCCTTCTCATTGGGTGGCCAAAGTATTTGAATTTCAACTTCAGGATCTGGCCTTCTAAAGAGCAGTCGGGGTTGATCTCTTCTAGGACTGACCGGTTTGATCGCCTGTTATAGGGGATGATCCTGCCTTTTTTGAACAGTGGAGCTCTTTCCTAAGACAACAGGAGAGGACGAACAGGGAATAAACCTTATACAGATAGTCTTTGACTCAACAGTTCGTTTAGTGACCGTTCAAAGTTATAACAGCACTTAAAAAAGTGATGTATGACCATTTTTAACACTTGCAACCATTGCAGTGTCTCCAAGATCACTTGACAATTGACTCGTATTTATGATGGTTGCAGCGTCCCAGGGTCCCCTTCCGAACAACCAGTCAATGAGGAAGCCAGATTCACTTTACAACCATGAGACTAACTTAACAACTGCAGTGATTCACTTAGTACCTATGGCAAAACAGGTTGTAAAATGGGGCAAAATTCACTTAACAAATGTCTCGCTTAGCAACAAAATTTTTTGGGACTCAGTTGAGGTCATAAGTTGAAGACTACCTGCATTTATGGTATATTGGCTGTTCCTCGGCTAATTAGAGAACTGTACTTATTGTTTTAATCTTTCTGATGTTCTATATTGTCATTTTTTTGTCTTATAAGCTATCAAGAGTCACTTGATAGTGAGATGGGCAGCATATACATGTAAAAAATAAACAAAATAATAAATAAATATTTTTTGTAACAATATTAAAAAACCAGGATTATCAGATCTCAGCTTCAAGAACTCAGAATAGCAGGAAGGAAAGTTTTCTTGTTGGGGATTTGCAAATTCGAGCCGCAAGTGGTTCCCCTCCCCCATCGCCACCTCTTTATGATCTGTGTTGCTTTTAAGATTGTATTAGTCTGGACTATCTGTGTGGTTTTGTGTTGTATTTGATTCTGGGATTTTGTACTCATTCAGAGTTCACTGGAGTCGAGCGATTATAATAAACTTGAATGAATAAATGATAATAAAGAAAGTTCTTTTAAAAATATTTCTGTTAGACAAGGAAAGATACTTTTCCTTATGACCGGGCTAAAATCTCAGGACTTTTAGTTGGGAAGCGTTATTTAATTGTACTTCTCTACTTTGGAGTAAAATGCATGAATTTAATTGGAGTTACTGCATATTTTGGAAATTCAGTTTTATGCATATATATAGGAGAAGGGATATGCTATCGAATTTACCAGGACCTATATGTAAACAGGAGGTCTATGTAAGCTGGCTTTGATGTAGGGAAATGATTGGCATCACAATTCTCCTGGAGATGAGGAGACAACTCAACACAATTCTCCTTGCTCAAGTGCTTCGTGTTGCCTAGAAGCCAATCCATCAGTTCCAATACCCGGAAGAGGGTTTCATTGCATAAACACAGACATTCCTCCATTGTTTTCCATAGCTCCACCGGAAGCATTGTTTGAAGCTCCATTATCTGTTCACATCATTGACTATCTTAAAGGGTCACATGCCCTTAATTGTCAGTCTGACAATAACTCATTTTAACTTGATATTTATTTTAAAAAGGGGGTGATAGAGTTATAAGAGTATTAAGTGTCTTTCAGAGTCAGGGCACTGGTCCATTCAAACTACTGTTGTTGATGCTGCCTTACAGATTTCCCCAGAATTTTATTGAAAAATTCCTGGAGACAATAAGAATTGAAGCTTTTCTTTACAAGGGTCCTATTGACTATTGTGAATGTTGAGTTTATGCAGTATATCCTGAAACATATTAACACCATAAAAAATAGGCTGCATATAAATACATTTTTCTATATAGACAGACATCAAATATTTATCTAATTTTCCAAGCAGCTCCTTTTTAACCTTTATCAGCAATAATAAAAAGTTATGCAGTAGAGACTTTGATATTAAGCATTAAGTTTAAAGACAGAATCTCTCTCTGTAATTTAATGCATTCTATAGTTTTCTATCAATGATGGACATCAAAATTCAAACTTCGGAGAATAGCAAGTGCTTATTTCTCATCTAGAGAGAAAGACTCATGTAATTCTCTCTCTGGTTAGGACTTTCATATATCAAATTCTGATCCCATAGTGAAAATAATGCTCAGGGCTACATAAATGCCATCTGATGGGTATGAAGGCTGACGAGTTGTTGTGGACCTCTTTTAGGTCTTCAAGAGTGAACATACATACGCAAAAGCATTTACAGTCAAACTTAACTTTCATATTTTACTTGGAACCTTTTTGTTTTCCTGGAAACCAAATATTGCCTGTGATTAAAAACTGAAATCCAATGGAAACATAATTTTTCACCTCACTACATCTTTCATGGCATACAGTATGCAAACATGGAAAACAGAGAAAGTAACAAAATGGATGCATCGCAGAGGTCAGAAAGGAACAAACCTGTGATCCTTTAAATTGCATTCAGCCCTCCCAAATCTCTGAAGAATTATAATTAATCAATACATGAAAAGTCTTGTGCTAACTGCATGGGATTATTTTAATTGGATTTTAATTTAAATATATCCATTTTGGTTTTTCTCCCAGCCCCAACCAATTCTGTGTCAAAGACAAGTGCAGCCTTCATTCTGTAAAAGATTGCGTGCCTCTATCCTGGCTATCACATTAGCAGGGAAAGAAGTATAGCATCAGTGAACATTAAAAGTAGTCTACGCTGTGTTTTTAAACTTAAAGATTCCATTAGGTCATATAATTTCTATTGCCAGACCTATTGTAGCACAATCATTTTTGGCAAGTTAAGTACCAGAAAAGTGTTTTATGGTAAGCAAACAACTATTGGGACCGCTTTCTTTTTGGCATGGCTGATATTATTTGGACTTCTAAGTATTTTTCTTTCTTTCTCTCTCTCTATAGAGATAGTGTTGGCTTTGAGATTTGCTGCAATCTGTTGTTATCAGTTGTATTTCTATGTATTCAGCATCCATTCTTGTTCATGGATAATATACATTTCAGGAGGAGGACATAGAAACCCACGAGGGGTTAACAAGGAATGTAAAGAAAATTGATTAGGTGAGATCCATGTAAAAGAAAAGTAAAACGTAAAAGAAATCGACTGTGTAAAACCTATGACTCAATTGCAATGCTGGAGAAATTGCAACACTGAATGGCAGCTGTGAGCATCCTTCTTCCTCCTGGTTAAGCCACATTTATTGCTGAAAGCTGCATACAAGAAAGGTGTATACTGGGTTTTTGTGATTTAAAAAAAGGATACCTTTTCTTTATTTCTTTTTTCTAAAGAAGCTTGTAAAGAACACTTTAAAAAAAAATTAAAAACCTACCTCAGGGAAACTTGTGGAAAAATTGTATGTCAGGCATGGGCATCCGTAGCATTTTTTCCCCAGAAAGAACTAAAGCTCTCTTTGTAAATGTGATGAGCACATCTAGCACGCATCAACTCCAAGTCATCCGACAATTTTTCTTGTATGTGAATTTTGTTCCTAAGTGTTATATAAATCCAAAAGAGAACCTGCCTCCAGAAACTGTGAATGCTCCAACACTGGAAGTTTTTAAGAAGAGACTGGACAGCTATTTGTCTGAAATGGTATAGGGCAGGCATGTTAAACTGCTGGCCTGCAGGCTGGATGCATCACGCCGAAACCACACCTATCCCATTGCCGGCAATGGGGAAAATGATGTCACGTGACATCGCAAGTGTGACATGCCTGGTATAGGGACCTCCAAGGTACCTTCCAATTTATTATTATTATTAGATCACATGTTTAAAATCCTTTGAAGAGACCATTCTTGCAATCTCCCAGCATTTGAGGCACGTGGAGTGGGATGCGTAAAATGCCATTTCAATAGCTACTCCAAGGATTCTGAACGCTGCCAAGAGAAGACCAGTTTAACTCTCCACCCACTCCAGGCTTTTACAGGTCTTGATTTAAAAGCACTAACTGTCAACTTCTGAAACGAACGTGGCTGAAGCCATCTTTTTCATTCCCAGTTGCCACACAGGTTGGGAGGAAAGAGGGGAAGAAACTGAAAGTATTGTTAGACTAAGCATGAAGCAGTCCCATGGGAACCAAGGTCATTCCCACAGGTGCTAGAAGATGGAGAGAAGGAGGGTCATGGAGCCCACCAATTGCCCTCATTAGGTAGCCTGATCAACAGCATAGTGGAAGGGAGGAAAATGTTACATTTAGTTACTTTGAATTCCTGGTGGAATTTTAGAGTTGGTTCAACTTTTGACCATGCCGATGTTATGTATCCAATAAACATGTTCTTTGAGGAAACCAAGCCTCAGAGTTCTGATTTATTTGAGTCTATTAATCAGAATCTTGATACTACCCACTCATGTGAGCCCACAAATAGTCCTTGCATTAAAGCAGCTATCCCCATTGCCAATCCATCTTAGGCCTATACTGTTTTTTCTTGATTTATGAGTGCACCACTCCTAACAGGCAACATCATTGGTTTTCTTCTCCAGCTTTGCCGCTTTCAACATATGACCAGCTCATGGGGAAAACATCTGGGCACTGCAGCAAGGATGGGGAAGGAATCACTCTGAAATTTCAAGATCCCAAGTCAAGAACAAAGAAATGTATGGGAAAACACCAAAGCAGAGGTAGCCTCAGAAAGGAAGGATATAGGCCCTCCATGATTGTGAAACTAAGAGCTGTAGAGCTAGAAAATTGAACCTGACTAATAGCAGGATGATCATTCTTTAATTTTGTGTTGGGGAGTGGAGGTAGAGTTACTAAATAGAAGGAAAGTAATAAATAAGCAAATAAGCAATATCCCTCATTATTTTTGGAACTAGCAATGACAAAAAGAAGAGCTGCTCCATCTAAAAGTAAGGAAACTCACTGACATAATTTCAGGAAACCAATCAAGCAACGTAACACAAATATGCCCCTTCTTCTTCCCTAAGTAAAATATAGGAATTTTGATTTCCTTCCTTTTCTTTGAAGGAATCCTGGTGAGAAGGTGATTTTAAAAATTAGTGTGATGAGTATAAAAAGGACTTGGGAAACAAATAGTAACTGAGAAGGCCCATGTTGGAAGATAAAGGTTGTAGTGGAGGCTGTCTGGTGGCCAAAGGGTAGGGGACATTTATTTATTTGTCAAATTTTAAAACCACCCATCTCCCTCACAGAGTGAATATGTCTCCTAGCATGCGCAAGATATGCCTCTTCCCAAAGCCACAAAAAGTCCTCTCAACTTACCGCCAAATTAACAGGTGGCAACATGGTTCAGATTTTAATTGGAGGAAAATCACAACTTTTACATTGGTACCCTTAACACTGATTTTTAAGGTATTACACTCACAGCCTGGGAACAAAGATAAGTATGGGAAAGAGTGGAATCATGATTGCTCTGTGATACACTGACAGGGCATCTATTTCTTTCTTCAGACAGGTAGAGGCATTCTTGTTTAGCCAAGTATTTGTCAATTAAACTGCTTTAATTAATTGGATGTATGTAATGTATTTTGTTTCAATTAAATATGTCACATTAAAATTTAATTCTGCGCTTAATACCATTGTCATTCATTTTGGAGGAGGGATAAGCAGAATAGCATACCATGCTAACAGTGGTTATAATGCAGTGTTGCTAACTCTGCTGGCTGCCAGGAGTTCGATCCTGATTGGCTCAAGGTTGATTCAGCCTTCCATCCTTTCGAGGTCGGTAAAATGAGGACCCAGATTGTTGGGGGCAATATGCTGACTCTGTAAACTGCTTAGAGAGGGCTGTAAAGCACTACGAAGGGGTATGTAAATCTGAGTGCTATTGCTATTGCTAAGTGCTATAGCACCTCTGTCAACATTTCAGACTCTACAATGGAACAATAGCTATTTCAGGAGCCTATAAAGTAAAATATGTAAAAATGTTTTTGTTCTCCCAATCTCAGGCTATTGTCATGGTTCTGATAGATGAAACCAGTAAAAGAACTGGTTCTTTTAAGGCAAGAATTCTTCCTTAAAGAACATTTTATTAGGAAACAAAGTATCAGCACTTACATAGTTGAACCCAAAACTGAGATTCCCTCCCCCCAGATACAAAGTAACAAGCTGCAATTCCCATCCCACAAATGCTGTCATAAATCACATTCCCCAATTAACGCAAGATGTGGGTTTTTCTCACCAGCCCCTTAGCCCGCCAAAACCTTATCGGATCATGTCCTTGAGTTCTCATACTACTACATTGTTATGGCTAACTAAACCCTCAAGCATTTACCCCATCCCCCCTTCTACATCTGAACTCTAAAAGAATAAGAAAGGCACACTAGAAGCAAAAGTAAAAATGGTTGCTGATTCTCAGCTATCAGAGCAACAACATCCATTGTCACAGTGTTGACATCCGGCCCCCCTTAACAGAAAGATGTAATCCTGCAATTTAAACAGAAGCATAGGTTAAGGGTTGCCCCTTGGCTTGTTGGGATCTTTGTCATAGAATTTATGGATGAGCCTATTAGCTTTTACATCATTGGATTTCACCCATGTGGCCTCTGATAACGGATATCCCTTCCACTGAACTAAATATTGCAATTTTCCTTTAAAAATCCTAGAATCAAGAATACATTTTACGTCATAATGTGTTTGTCCAGCTATCTTTAGGGGAGCAGGTGCTTTCTTGGGAGAAGGCTGTAAAGTAGAACCCCTAAATGGTTTTAATAAACTGCAATGAAATACAGGATGAAACTTCTCTAAAAGTCGTGGGAATTTCAACTCCACTGATTCTGACAATAGGGAAGGGACTTAGGTATTTCGGTCCCAACTTCTTACTAGGCAACTTAAGTCGTAGATATTTTGTGGATAAATAAACCTTTTCTAAAGCAGAGATGGGGAACGATGGCCCTTTTATGAATGTGGACTTCAACTCCCAGAATTCCTGAGCCAGCATGGAGTCCACAAGTCATAAAAAGCATGGAGTCCACAAGTCATTGTTCCCCATCTCTGCCTAAAGCAGTGTTTCTCAACCTTGACAATTTTAAGGCATGTGGACTTCAATTCCCAGAATTCCACAGCCAGCAGTGCTGGCTGTGGAATTCTGGGAGTTGAAGTCCACATGCTTTAAAATTGTCAAGGTTGAGAAACACTGGCCTAAAGGCATAATTTTCATATAGGCCCAGCTTAACCAAATACTCCAGTAATGATCCCTTTACTTATAATAGATGTACTTTAATCCTATTCAAAATTAGGCAGGAACCTCCATGGATAAATCGGCATCTCTGTGTGCTAAGGTTCAGAACAGTCCATTCAGGGAAAAATGTTTGTAATATGTAGCCTCTTTAAGAAGCTACCTTGGGGGGCAATTAAATAAACCCTCCACACCAATAGGATAGCAACAGTTTGTTCTACCTTCTTTTTTCCTGGCTAATACAAAGTCAGCTAGGAAAGACCTTCTTTTATACCCTATGTATATGGCAGAGTGCAATGCTACATATTTCTATTCAGAGTGAGTCTCACTGATTTCATTGAGGATATTCCTAGGAAAGAGAGTTACAGACTTTTCCAAGCAGAATTAACCAATGCATGCAGATTCAAATGTCAAAGGATGAATTGGCAACTTTGCTACATCTTCTGCACAAAAAAGGTAAGTCTTCCTTCATCTCCACCATAATATTTGTAATTTATGGCTCCAGTTGCATGCATCAGGAATTTTCTAAAACAAGCCTGGCTGATGCACTACTTTAATCCTAGCCATAGCTCAAATAAATCATAAATAATCTTCTGAGGGTTTTAAAAAAATTTTTTTTAGGTTTTTTTTATTTTTTATTCATTTTTAATGCTTTTAAAATAATAAATAAAAAGAAAAGGAGCAACACACAAAGATAATTATGATAGAAATACATAAATTGTCAAAGAAAGAGAAAGAGAAAAACCCAGGTCCATCAATTTTGATCTTGGCATATTAACCCATTATTTAACTAGCAACACTTCTCACACAACATGTGACAATATGAGTCAGACACACAGATAGAAAACCCACCCATTTGACATTCTATTATAGTATTAGTATATAGAGAAGTCCACATCCCAACACCCCATCCCATCTCATTTTCCAAATCAATCTGTCCATTTTTTTTCAAAGCATTTTGATGTTGAACTCTCAAGCACATGAAAATGTGGGCCTATTTTTAAGATTAAAAGTTTGCTGTTCCTATGAAAGTACTTTTCCTAGTACTTTCTCAAAATATTTCAACCAAGTCTGTAATTCTAGGAAGCTGAACAACAATTAAAATCTACCAGCCAGCAAAACAAAAAGAATGTATACCAAAACTCACAATGGGGAAACAGTAAAGCTGTTACAAATGCTACAGACCATACCAATGATTGGAGCAGAATTAGAACTCGCCCTAGCCCATATCTGCTGGAATTTTTTTAAAGCAGTTTTTATTTTGTGTTTGTTTATCCAGTTTTGAGGCCATGCAATTCCTTAGAAGTCCTGAGTACCTTATGAGTAAAAAATGGAAAACAATATATGTGCAGAAGGTTATAGTTGATGTGAAGAATCAAATCAGCTGTAAACACTAAGTTTCACAATTGCAAACTCTACAATCACCTTATCATAAGGCTGGGGAGAGTAAGTTTTTAATAACTTCCTTAACATCTTTAGGGCAGGAGCTATGTGATTTTTTCCCCCCCACACAGTTTTCAAGACTAATAAGCCAGTGCCGTTCTGCATTTACACATATATTTGTAAATATACAATATAGAGTATTCACTGTATAGTGTAACTGGAAAAGTATTTCAGTATTATGCAGCTTCTATCTTTGGTATTTAATTGCTATGCAATAATTAGTTTCTCTAGGCAGCTTACAGTAACAATAAAGAAAACAATAAAGAAAAATAGGGTCCAGCACACAGACACATCCATGCTATTTAGTAGTGAAAAATAAAACCAATCACAAATTGTTTACCCATGTCTCACAATTATAAAATAATCAAGGTGACCACTGAAATAAGAATCTTCATCACTTGGGTAAAAATATTTTTAAAAATGTGGAGAAAGTTATAATTTGCAAATGGAAAATGCCCTTTTAACCTTTGAGGGATATTTGGGAGAACGCTGGAAATGACATTTAGTGTTTAATTCATTTTGTCTGATAAGCATGATTATGCAGTTGGCTGTAATTTCAAAACTGCTAATGGGAGTTAAAAGGGAGACACTTCTGCCATCTTACACCACAGCTCACAGTTTCAGACTTTCCACTTGGACTTGACTATTTTGATAATTTGCCATGCCACTAGCTGAGGGAGAAATATTTATCTTACAATTCGCTTTATTAACTCACTGTGTTTACGTATTTAAATATTCTCTGCAGATGCACCATATGGTAAATGCTGGCAAGCTTCGTCTTAGCCGCTTCTAAACTCCAGATGCAAATATTATTTCATAACTTGGCTTCCCCAACTCAGATCTGTACCCAAAGGTTTCTGTTTTAAATTACTGTTATATTTGATATTAATGCTAAGCATACACACAGCTGCCCTAGATTGCTATTCCACCCTCCCCAGGATTGAACTCTCTGACCGTGTACATGACACTCCTCAAGACTCGCCTCACTCAAGTTTCCTGCATCAGCTGGTTCATGAAGTTGCCATCTCAGGGCCTGGCTATAAAGCACATGGAACTGCTTCTCTGGAAGGTCCAAGGGCTTTTTCAAAGCTCTTGTTCTTCAGAGAAACCTCATGCTGGGAAATAGCATTGTAAACAGAGATGTTGTGGTGACAAGAGCCAGCAATGTGGTGCCTGGGAAAGGACCTCTTCTACAGGCTGGGCCCTGGAGACCAGCAGCGGCAGTAGCTGTTATGTTGTTCACAAATACTTTTTTAAAGACTAGATGACTCCATTCCAGGCTTGTCTGGCTTTTGGATTTTTTTTTTTTTGAAAGATCGTTGTAAGTGCTTTCCCTGAATTAAGGTGACCAACCGTCCTCCTTTAGGGAGGACAGTCCTCCTTTTGTGAGTTCTGTCCTCCCTCGAAAAGTGTCCTCCTACATGTCCTCCTTTTCGATATTTGAAGACTAATCTGCAGGGCTTTTTTCCCCTCATAGAATGCACAGAACGGTGTTCTGGCACCTTTTTTGATGGTTTTTTTTCAACTTTTGCATGAGCTGTGCTACTCTCACTATTGGCTTTTGAAAGCCAATAGGAATTGCTGGTAAGCGTGCCAAAACACCCAGCTGGCAAACTTTGCACATGTAAGTTGTCTGCAGCGAAAGCAAATTGGCAGGAACTTTGCACCCCTCCCTGCTACCCAACTACACCATCTCCTAGTTAGTCCTGAAGATACCTGGAGGAGACTGGAGCAGCAACGCCACAGTAACTTTCTCTTGATCTTCATCCCTGCTAGGGCAATAATGGCTGCGGGCGCAAGAGGCAGGGGCAGCAGGGCTGCTGCAGGCAGGGGTGTGAGGGGTGGTGGTGGCCGGCTGCCCCTTGTGCTGTGGGAGCCGCGGGGCCTGCTCTACATGGGGCTGTGCAGGGTGGGCGGTGGGGCTGGCGGGGCAGCTGCAGGCGGGGTGTGTCGATGGTGGGCTGCTCCCCAGGGCCGGAGCCAGCGCAGCTGGTGCTTTGGGAGCCACAGAGCCCGCTCTACATGATGGGACAGCAGGGCTGGTGGGGCGGCTGCGGGCGGGAGCGCAGCATGTAAGCTTAATTACAATGTAAAATGTTATTGTTACAAATGTTTTTTATTATGCATTTATCATATTATAGTGTATTCTATATTATTGTTGCAATGAATAAAATGTTTCTTTTATTTACGACATTTTTTTCTTCAATTTATTTGTGTCCTCCTTTTCATTGTAAAAAAGTTGGTCACCTTACCTGAATGCTCTTTGTGATTGGGGTCTAGTCAGCTCCTACAATGAGCTTAGCCAGTCATCAGCAGATATTCATCATCACTGCTGACTATAACCCCTTCCCCAGTGACATAAAGGTTGTCCTCAGTCAGCCACCTCCCAGCTAACCTGCAGCAATCCATCATAGTTGCCTTCTAAGAGAATTTCTGTGGGAACTACATGGGGATCAGAGATATCCTTCTAAATGAAGATGCAGCTATGACTTTGCCATCTGTGAAAAAACAGTCCCTGCGGATTTTACTCTGCTAGTTGTTGCAACTGTAAGGGGAGGTACTCATCTCCATTTCAAGGCCATTGAACCAGCATAGTTTGAAGATATTTCTGCAGCCATGTGGCTAGCATGATGCCACACTTTCCCATTGAAGTGGTACCTATTTATCTACTCGCATATGCATGCTTTTGAACTGCTAGGTGGGCAGGAACTGAGGCGAGGATGGGAGCTCGCTCTGTCGTATGGCACTTGGGTCTCGAACTTGCTGCCCAAAATTCCCCATTAATTTCTTTATTCCTTTTTCCTCCTCCTGCTCTAATACACGACAGGCATTCTGGGTAATTAAAATGGCAGTATCTATTGTTAACTGGAATGCAGGTTGCTCTGTAGTGGTGATGGTTGTAAAGAACTTTCCAGCTAGGTATCAACTGTGTATCTTATCAAGAGCCAGAACTGCAGCAAGGATCCGAGAATAAGATATACTATTTAGTTATTGCAGAATGAGTGAAAAGAAAGCCTTTTCTTGACCTGCAAATCATGCCTGTTAAATGTCCTAGTCAAAACTTTTGTATATTAAACATGGAACTCTGCAAGGGTTGCCATCCCAGTGTGATTGTGAAATGTGGAATGAATAAATGGTTGACATTGTTCCATGGTTTCTTTGTTCTAAAATATTCGCCTTGCAAAAGGACTTTTCTGTGAAATATAGTCATGGTTAGGATTTCATAATGTTCATTTCCTAATGATGTTGATGATAGTAATAATACAAGTAGTTCTCGACTTACAACCATGCATTTAGCAACTTTTTGAAGTTACATTGGCACTGAAAAAAGTGACTTACTATTAATCCTCCCATTTATGACCATCACAGAATTCCTCCAATCATTTGATCAAAATTCAGTGCTTGGCAACTGGCATATATTTATTCGCATATATATTGCATCACCCCAGAATCAGGTGAGCCCCATTCGTGAACTTTTCAGCTGGCTTCTGACAAGTAAATCTGGGTTTGCTTAACAACTTAGTGATTCATTTAACAATTGCAGTGATTCACTTATCAACCATGGCAAAATGTCATAAAATCAGGCACAATTCACTTTTCAACTTCCTTGCTTAGCCACAAAAATTCTGGTTCCAATTGTGGTAGTAAGTCAAAGACCACCTGTACTGTAGTAAATACAATACAATACAATACAATACAATACAATACAATACAAAATATAATTAATATAATATATATAGTAAGTATAACATAATATAATAATATTAGCATATATAAACACAGGGCTCTAGCCATAACAGGATCTTTTTTTCCAAATGATGTTATAATCACATTTTAGAGCAAAAAATTATCCAAATGGGACGCAGCTAGAGATTTTTTAAAGGAAAAAGCTAATCCTTTCTTTCCTGGACTGATCTTTTGTAATTTCTTTTTTGACTCAGCAATTTGATTCTAGAAGTGACTTTTTAATTTCAAGAGTGTGAGATTTGTTCTAAAACTTGGGACATATGAAAGGCAGCACAGTCTATCCTAGCAATCTATGAGAGCTACAGAGAGTCTCAAATATTGCTTATTATTTCTTAGGAGAAACAATTATTGAAAGACAAGTCAGTCTGTAACTTTTCCTAGGGTCCAATTGTTAACTCCATGCTAATTTCTTTCTTAGTTTGTGATATTGTTGAAAAAGTATACTCCAATGCATTTCACCTTTGTATGCAATTTTTTTTTTCTCTCTCTCTATATATATACATTACAGTACTGTTTCCCCCTATGTATCCTTTAGGTAGTGCAAACATTTTCATACATGATGTGTTATATACAGTTTTTCAGCACACATTTTGCACAGAAACCTGAATCGCATTATTAGGTGAAATGTGTCTGTAGCATAATGATGTTCCAAAATGCACACAGTAGAATGGGGTAGAAGAAAAATGCAGTTTAATTGGCCTTTTCTTTTATCTCTTGTAAAAATTGCAGGTATGTTACTCAGGATCAAATCCTTCACTCCTCTAGAAGTATCTTTAAATTGTGGTCTAAGTTTTCTAATTTCAAGAAGATGTGTAAATCTTCAAAATCTGAACAATTGTTTGGCTTTGAACTGTTAAAAGAATCTGTTCCTTTGGAGCCCTAAATACATGAGTACTCCTTTCTGAAATTCCAAGCCGCGTTCACGTAGTTAGGAATGAATGCTTTGATGAAAATAAGCACAAAGGAGATTATTTTTATTGTGAAGTTCCCCAGTTCTGGAAACGTCTCAAACTTACGGTCTTCCAGAACGTAAACATATTAAGACTCCTACAATTTGGGGAGGTTCTGAGACAGATAAAGGATATTTGACACTTAAGAGTTTTTCCAGCCAGTTTGGGAATAACAAGCCCCATTTAGCAGAGAAATGTCACTCTGATACTTTTACACCTCCCATGTTTTTCTTTTCCCACAGTCAGAGCTTTTAAGGTAAGGAAAGGGAGGAGAATGACATTGGAACTGAAAGCTAAAAAGGTTAGATTGATTTCCATTCGGTGACAGATTACTTGTGTTTTATCTACAGCAAATAGTAAATACGATCCTTTAGCTTTCATCTGCTCGGCTGCTCAGATCTTTTTCCAAACTGCACTGGGTGTGGACTTGTGTAATAAATAAGCAAGTGCAAAGCAGAAATATAACAGCAAATCATCCACCACATTCTCAGATTGTTGAGGTATGTGTAAACAAATTAATCCATGCTATAAATTTCAGTTGCTCAAAATATGTGGGTAAGCTGTTTCTTGGCTGGAATAAAGGATGTTATCTCATCAAAAACACATCCACATAGTCGTCTAGGACAAGTGGAGGGAACATGTGTCCTTATTAATGTTGCTGAGCTACATTTTCAGCATGGTCAACAGACAGGGATGTTGGGAAGTCAAATTTTGTAATCTCTGGAGAATCGTGATATGAAGGATTATGCAGATTTATCATCCCTCAGCAATGTTGAACTACTGTTAGTAGTGGTACAACTAGGAATAGGGTGGAATGTAGACAGCAAATTGCCTACTGAGTCTAAGGGGTAAGTAGTGCTATGACTCACAAAAAACACAGTATTTTAGGTGAGAAGGAGTTTCAAACTGATAAGGGAAAAGGAGACTTTATGTAAGTAAACTTCTGACCTACACTTCTTTGGGCCCACACCATTTCACAGAGAGGGGAGCACTTCCAGAACTACAATAGGATTAAATAAAGGAAAGTAATCAACGAATCTCTCTAATGAATTTAAGAGCTTAACATAGTGACTCAAAAAATGAGTCCTACAGAGTTCAGTGGGTCTTTGAATGGGACTCCACAGGGTTGCATTTCCCCCCCCTCTTTTCCATGTTCTGAAAATTCTTAAATATTTTAGGCAACAAAAGCCAACATTATATTTTACAAAACATAAGAAAGAAAAAAGGAGAAAGCGGTGTGAATATGTATGAAAATGAGATCCAGTTTACAATAGCCTTTATTTCTAATATTAAAATTGCTAGAGATATTTGTATGGTTTGAAAAAATAATTGAGTAGCAAATAAGACAGCATAGAGAAAGGTCTGGGACAGAAGAACATTTTTAGGAGAATACTTATCAGACAAATTACAAGTGGCTGTTCCTAGTCCAGTGATAGCCAATCTTTAAGAGACTGAGTGCCCAAACTGCAATCCAAAACCCACTTATGCATTGTCGGGTGCCGGGTGGGTGTGGCTCATGGGCTGGGTGTGGACAATTGTGGGCATGGCCCATTGGGTGGGCGTGGCTGCAGCGATAACAGCAGACTGGTTGGGACTAAAAAGTTCAATCAATCAATTCCAACTTTGCAAGATCTTTTTTTTTCCTGCTAGAAGATGAAATTGACTGATTGAACCTTTTTTTTCTTGCACATGGTGGTGGAGGCCTAAACCGAAAAGGTTTTCTAAAACCCAGCTGAAGGCCTAGGACTGGGGCGATGGTACGCGTGCCCACCGAGAGGGCTCTGAGTGCCGCCTCTGGCACCAGTGCCATAGGTTCGCCACCACTGTCCTAGTCAAATATGTTACTCATTACTGCTTCAGGCTACTACCATTTTTGACATATAATATCTTAAAATTACAGATAGTCCTCAACGTATGACCACAACTGAGCCCCAAATTGCTGTTGTTAAGTGAGACATTGGTCAAGTGAGTTTTGCCCCATTTTATGACTTTTTTTGCCACAGTTGTTAAGTGAATCATTTCAGTTGATAAGTTAATAATCCAGTTGTTAAGTGAATCTGGCTTCCGCATAGATTTTGCTTGTCTGAAGGTGATCACATGACCCCAAGACACAGCAATGGTCATAAATATGAAGCAGTTGCCAAGCTTCTGAATTTTGATCACATGACCGTGGGGATGTTGCAAAGGTCATAACTGTGAAAAACGGTCATAAGTCACATTTATCAGTGCCGTTTTAACTTTGAGCAGTCACTAAACGAACTGTTGTAAGTTGAGGACTGCCTGTATTACCATCAATCTGCAAATTAGTCCATGTAGGGCAGACATGTTAAACTCGCGACATCATGTGACGCAGGTTTTGGGACAGTTTTGCCATTGCCGGCAATAGGGTGGGCACGGCTTCCAGATGATGCGTCCGACCCGCGGGCCGGCAGTTTGACACCCCTGATGTAGGGTAATGTGCAGGTTGAAGGCCATCCACTAAAATTAACTTAATGAAATTTGATGTCTCCTCTAAAGCACACATAATTCTACTTTTGACTAATCTGTTTTTCTTGGTTATTGTAAAGATTATAGTACATGTGGATGAATTTGACCTTATTCAAATGATAGGATGAAGATGACGATAATATGAACAACTTAGATATTTCATATTTGCAGATATTTGCAGATATCATCTACCCTGAGGGATTTTTAATAAAGAAGTTAAATATTTTATTATTCCTTGCTGCTGCTGCTGCTGCTGCTGCTGCTGGTGATAGGCTTCTGATGAAATAAGAGATTGGATTCATACTAATGAATCAGTTAAGGAATATTGGTGATTTTTTTCTCCTTGATAATAGTTTCTACTGATGATGGTTGTTAAGCCATTTCAGAACTGCATAGCCAAAGGCAGAGGAACAACTAATGGGGGGGGGGGAATTAAGCATTAAAAAAAAAAAAAGGAAAAGGACCTATTGAAAGAAGAGGGGGACTTTTCATGTACACTTCTCTGCAATGTTGAATCTGTGAATTAAGAACCTGTTATCAGGTTTCTTGCTGGTACAGTATTTGCTAATGTATAGTTCAGTGGTGGCAAACCTATGGCATGTGTGCCAGAGGCGGCACTCGGAGCCCTCTCTGTAGGCACGCGTGCCGTCGCCCCAGCCCCGCCTCCCCCTGTGGTCCCTTCCTCGCCAGCAGCCTCCCTGGAGGAGAATCACCTCTGGGTGCGGCCCACAGGGAGCAGCGCAGCCAAGGACATAGCCAGGCAGCAGGGACATGACTCCGCCCTTGCACCCCATAGTGTGCAGATGATGCTGTGGGGTGTGGGTGGAGGGCGTGGCTGCCATAGTGCTGCAGGGCTGCCTGGGTGATCTGCTGCAGGCCATGGAGGCGGTGCTTGTCCCTGCAGGTGGGTGGGGCAGGGGGTGGGTGGGGGTGGAGCAGGCAGAGTGGGAGGCGGAGCAGGGGTGGGAGGGGCGGTTTTTGGGCACTCAGTCTCTAAAAGGTTCGCCCTCACTGGTATAGTTCAATATAAGGAAGGGTGTTTAAAAGGAAATAGCCCTCTGTTTCCCAGGATTTAAGGAAAGCCCAATTAACCAGTTTTTCTCCCTGCCTCTGAAATAGAAGCAGAAACTCTGTTTCTAGCCTTCCGGAAGCCTTTCTGGGCATGTTGTCTTTGGATTGAAAATTTTCCTTCACCCCCACAAGAGATTGAAAAAGGCTAAAAGTATTTTCTTTACTGTACTTGCTCAGGAAAACACTGACTTTATTTAGGTATTCAGAGCTTCCCCGCCAATCATCGGTCACATCATGATTTTCAGAATTGAACTTGTAGCATTGTCTCTTAACCGGGATGACTATGTGTGATAGAAAACATAATGGTTATCTTGCTAGGTCCAGCCATTGGGTGAGAATGAACGAGATGTTTTTGTGCCCCCTAAGTTTGGGCTTTATTTGGGGGTTAATTTCCTTGTGTACAGAAAGATGAATAAGTTTTTGCACGTGTGTAAACTTGCTCATGTGTTGTGTTTTGCTGAATCAATCAGCATGTGGCAGCTGGGCTTCTAATTGTTTGAAATTGTTTGAATATTTTCTTACACTAATATCTAAAGTAGCGTAAGAGTTGGTGAGAAACTAAATGATTATGATGAGCCACAATGATGCCATTTTGCAGGGGAGAGCTAGCTCTGTCTTGGGTAAGTGAGCATGATGTAAATTGTGGGTATAGGGAAGATTAGGTGTAGGCTTTGTGGTTAACTGTAGGCACTGCCTCTGAAGCTGTTTTGGCTAGCCGTAGATAAGAGGAGAGGGGAGCAGCACTTGGGGTAGCCATGCTCAGAAAGTGTAAATAGGTGAAGGGAGAATGTGATAGGTCAATGTCTTACACCCAGATTGTTAATGACTGGCTCAAACTTTTAAATTGGCAATCTATAAAACAGATGAAGACTGTGCCGGGATAGCCACTGCTCATCTCTTTATTTTATTTATTTTATTAAATTTAGAAGCTGCGTGACTCTAAATAACTATGGTCAGCTTAGAATTAAAAGTAACAAATGATCATAATATTGAGGAGAGAGAAAAAAAACCCAAATAATACAATATAACCAAAAGCAACCAACAGGGCTAATCGCCCATCCTACCCCAAGGCCTGGGAGAAGAGCCAGATCTTCAAAGATTTTTGGATCATTATTATGATGGGAGCCATACCAGTCTTGGGGGAGGAGGGAATATACTGTGCCAGAGAGTATGCGCCATAAGAGGGAAGACATACTTCCTTGGTCCCCATTGGTGACACTGTTTAATCAAAGGGACACACCCCTCTGCTTAATCGCACTGGATAGGTAGAAACTATTGGAGACAGGCGCTCTCTCTAATCAGTAGGCTGTATGCCAGGAAGGGCTTTATAGGTGGTAACCAGCATGTTAAATTGCATCCGGAAACAAATAGGCAACCAGTGCAGCTTGTGAAACAGCAGGTACTCGTGGGAAAACTGACCGTGCCTATAACTGTTTGGCAGTATCACATTCTGAACTACTGTAGCTTCTGAATCATCTTCAAGGTTAGTTCTATGGACAGTGCATCACAGTAATCCATTTATGAGATGAGTAGGCCATGAGGGCCACCTAGAGCAGAGGTCTCCAACCTTTCTGGGCTTGAGGACCGGAGGGAAGGAGAGCAGCTTCAAAATTGGTGTGCGTGCACGTGTGTGCACGGAGCCATGCACACTGACGTGGCACTAGCAGCCCCGTTCATGCATGCGGGCTAGCATTTCCTTTCGCGTCCACGCACATGCGTAAACGGCCATGGGCACTAGCATGAGTGGGGGGAAAATTCGTGCCCACATGTGTGTGCACCAGCCAGCTGTTTCCATGGCCCACTGGCCAAGAGCCCATGGCCCAGTCCCGGGCCATGGACCATAGGTTGGGGACCCTGATCTAGAGGGTTTCCTGATCTAGGATCAGGTTCAGCTGGTGCACAAATGGATCTATGCAAAGCGTAGGAGAAGGATGAGCAGAGCCAGGGGGGAGGGGTGCAAAGAATAGAATCACTACGTAACCACAAAGAACTAAGTCCAACCCCCTTTGACCACTGTTAACCCTTACCTAACTGTAGCCAAGTATTGACCGTTAGTTGAGAAGATTCCTGTGCATAGGCTTTTAGCAATAAATCAGTTAAATTGATCCTTCCCATGCAGACCTGGACTTTTGTGCCTGACATGACGGTCTTCCTGACCTCTGCTGTCACCTGCTCATATAACAGTAGCTGTGTCTCTAGGATGACCTCCAGATAGAAGGTGAAAGTGTCACACACCAACCAAGACTAAAGATGAAAATTCACCAGATCATAAATCTTCATTTCCCTAGCGACCTGTCTTGGCTTTTAGCTCTGAATCTTCTTTGCAAGTTGGTCAGGATACAACAGCTGGATTGTTTATTACTTTTGCCATGTCTTGACTTCTGTACAGGTAGTCCTCAACTTTTGACTACAATGGCGCTCAAAACTTCCGTTGCTAAGCAGGGCAGTTGTTAAGTGAGCCATGCCCCATTTAACAACCTTCTTTTTTTTAACCGCAGCGATTAAATAAATCGCTGTGGTTAAGGCAGTGTTTCTCAACCTCGACCATTTTAAGGCATGTGGACTTCAACTCCCAGAATTCCACAGCCAGCAACGCTGGCTGTGGAATTCTGGGAGTTGAAGTCCCCATGCCTTAAAATGGTCGAGGTTGAGAAACACTGGGTTAAGGGAACCATGTGGTCATTAAGCGAATCTGGCTTCCCTTACTACTTTGCTTGTCAGAAGCTCTCTAGGAATGATAATCCCAGGTCTCTGGGAGGCTGCCACCATTGTGAATACATGCCGTTTGCCGAGCACCTGAATTTTGATCACGTGACTCTAGGGATGCTGCAATGGTCGTAAGTATGAGACCCGGTCATAAGTCACTTTCTTCAGTGCCACTTCAAACAGTGTTTATAACAAATGCTTATAAGTTGAGGACCACCTATAACAGTGGTGGCGAACCTATGGCACGGGTGCCAGAGGCAGCACTCAGAGCCCTCTCTGTGGGCACGCGCGCAGTCGCCCCAGTCCTAGGCCTTCAGCTGGGTTTTATAAAATCTTTTCGCTTTAGGCCTCCGCCACCATGTGCAAAAAAAAAAAAAAAGGTTCAATCAGTCAATTTCAACTTCTCGTGGGAAAAAAGATCTTGCAAAGTTGGAATTGATTGATTGAACTTTGTAGTCCCACCCAGTCTGCCGTGACCACTATAGCCACGCCCACCCAGTGGGCCACACCCACCCAGTGGGCCACACCCAGCCAATGGGCCACACTCACCCGGCACTCGACGATGCATAAGTGGGTTTTGGGTTGCAGTTTGGGCACTCGGTCTCTAAAAGGTTCGCCATCACTGACCTATAATATCTACTTTGTGATGCAGCGATTAGAATTGCTAAGTTGAAATTGGAAAGTTGTCATTTTGAGCGAGTAGGTGGCTATATAAATTCTCCAAATAAATAAATAAATAAATAAATAAATCTGGCCACAAATTTTCTAGGTACACCTTGGAATTATTTATTATTCCTAAGTTTCATTAAAGGATATTGGGAGGAAAAAAAATGGGATAAGTTCCCCCAAATTTTCCACTACTGTAGTCTTAGAATCCAACTGTTGGTTTCCACTCATGACTTTCTTGTAGCTTCCTACTCCTAATGTGACATCCATGAGCATTATTTTTTTTTCTCTTTAAATATTTTCAAGTGCTTTCTGGCAAGGATATAATAGAAAGCTCCTTAAGTTTTTCTCCCCCCCCCCTCTTCTTCTAATTGTCTCACATCTGTCTAAAGCAAAATTATTACAGCAGTAACATCTGGCACTAGAGTCACCTGGCAGCTGGACCTATGGAGAACCACTATCCAGTGGCCAAGCTAAGGTTAGCCAGATGCTGCTCACTGGTAAAGTGCTGCTGGCAACACAGCTCTCTTTTTCCCGAACAGAACAGCAATTTCTGTGAATTATTAATGGCTGTTGCTCACCTAAGCATCAGCTTTCCTTAGAGGCCTCCTATGCGAAGTTTTATAGCTGTACTAGAAACACTGCACCAAGGCCTGGCAAACTTCAGGCCATACAGCATTGGCTCTAAAGCTGATCTGGGATTTTATAATGGAGGAAAACCTTGATTCCATCCAGTACTGCACTTAGAAGACGAAATATGCAAAGGGATTACTGAGGTTTAGTCTATTTTTTTTTCCAACTTGGTCCTGGTGAGTTGATATTTAATAGAACTGGTGGCAGATGAAGTCCTTAAAATTGTTGCAACCCATCCCAAAATGAAAGGCCTGTCTATTGTTGGGTCACATCAGTCTTGATTAGTTTTGTGTGTGTGTATGTGTGTGTGATTTAGTTAAAGCCTCTCTTAACAACTCACTCTGCCATTCACTGTCTTTCTGATCATTTCCCCCCCTCATTTACCCAGAGCTTCTCCTTCAGTGCTCCTCCATCCCACTCAATCCACTTATTTCTCCTTTATCGATTCCATGCGTCTGAACTTCATTGCAGGTGATTGCCATTCCCCCACTGCTTCCTAGTACTTCTCTGTGAATTTTTCTCTAAACATAATTTCTGATATAAAGGAGGAAAGAATACCAGAGATGTCCCAACTTCTTATTTTAACAGCATGTTTTATTTGTAGATCCTAAGATGTTTGATAGTGGTTAGTGAACTCTATCACGTTACAGTTTAATACAGGGGTAAGCAACCTTGGCTCTTTTATGACTAGTGGACTTCAACCCCCAGCACAGGAATTCTGGGAGTTGAAGTCCACGAGTCATAAAAGAGCCAAGGTTGCCTACCCTTAGTCTAGTAAGAAAAACACCTCCTTTTTAAAAAAGTGAATCAGAACTCAAGGCAAGTAATCACAGCAGTCTTTTTCCCACAGGAGACTTTTCCTTAATACACACTCTTGAAAAAGCTATCCAGTTCAATATCTGGATTCCATTTTCACAGCTCACGAAAAGACACAGGGGTAACAGTTTAAAGTTGCCATGACTGTGTGTGACAAAGAAGTGACTGTACAAAGATTGATCGGAATCTTCGACTGTTCATGCATGGATGAAGCCAGTAGAGGGCGCCCGTTGTTTCTAAAGAGCTAAAAGAAACAGGGTAGCGTTGACGGGAGTGCTACATAGGTGAGCCTTAGGCCAAGATTCTGCTATTATGAGAGATTTTGGCACTTTGACCTTTAGCAATGAGTACTGGGCATATCAATGCTTGTTTCCCAAAAGCAATAATTTCATTTTAAAGACCGATTAGGTATGTGTGTGTGTGCACATACAACATACTGAACTCTCCTTTTAAATGCCTAAATAAAGATTCTAGCTTCCAGGTAGCTTTTAGCGCTCCTCTGTAACTAGGGAAAACACAAAGCTCTGTTTTATGGAGGTAGAAGGAGTATTATTCCCAACCATTCTCAATATCTTTTGTATGCTACATTATTATTCTCTGCTCCTACACCCACCCTGCTCCCTCCCCCCGCAGGAGCCTGGTAAAGTTTACTTAATTCTCTATCATTTCATTTTATTCTTACAGGACTGCGGGTAGCTGCTTCAACCACTCTCTTTAACTTACATGGTTACATCAGGCTTTGGAAATTATTTAATTTTTCATCTCTAAACCTATATGCAAGCTCTGTTAGATCCTTCAGTTTAAATGGAGACAACTTATTTAAATTACATAGGTTATCTAATGTAATATTTTTGATTCAGTGCCGAGCAGCCTATACAGTATTTTAAAAATCCTAAATGCATACTGATCTAGTTCTTGTAAAAGGAGGGAAATTTTTAAAAAAATGTCTTCTTTTTGATTGGTATGGTTCATTACATTATATAACAACAAAATTCAACGTTTTCCCCTTCAAGTATATTAGAACTGTTTACAAATATTTATGCTAAGTGTTTTAATCTGTTAAGCATACTCAATAAGCTTTTAGTATATATTTCCTTTCAGTGCTCCCTGCACGATTTTATTTATTTGTATCTCCTGTTTTACAAATAATGCATATTTGTAAACATATCCAGATTGGTTATCTGTTTCTGTACTGATACAAATACAGATACAGATCTGTACAGATTCAGATACAGACCTGTATCTTTAAAACAGATTTTGATCTTCCTCTACATTAAAGCCTTTCAAAATCTGGGATTTGAAGAAATTACCCTATTTCCTCTTAGCATTCTTTTTTAAGGCAGAACATGTTCAGTTTAATCTCTCTTCACTGGTTCTAGCATCCTGGTGATCTTCATTGCCTTTCTCTGTACGTGTTCTAATTTATCTAATTCTTTCTGAAGACATGGCACATATAACTGGGCACAATACTTCAGAAGAGGCTAGCCAATGCTCAATAAAGTGACATTATTGTATTTCTTTCCATGATTTGGAAATTATACTGCTGTTGATATAACCTAACATTGCATTTGCCTTTATTTGCAGCCAGGTGTTGTTATTGTTGTTCAGTCATTAAGTTATGTCCAATTTTTGGGTGACTCCATGGACCATAGCACACCAGGTTCCCATGTCCACCACTGTCTCCCAGTTTTGCCTTTGATACTGTCCATGGTTTTCTTGGCAAAGATGCTGGAATGGGTTGCCATTTCCTTCTCCAGTGGACCATTTTTTGTCAGAATTCTCCACTATGACGTGTCCATCTTGGGTTAGCCTACACAGCATAGCTTCATTGAGCTGTGCAAGCCCCTTCACCACGACAAGGCAGTGATCCATGAAGAGCCTTGCAGCTAGATCACAGTAGTAATTAATATTGAATTTGCAGTCAAGTACTATTCTAATACCTTTTTGAAGTTCTGTTTGATTTATGGTTTTTAGATGAAGACCCTCTCTCCCTACTTTTTTATTTACAGTGTTTCTTTTATTTTCCTTTACATTGAAAAAATATTGTAAATTTGTAATGTACTATATAATTTTGGACTGTGCAAAAGTTTGGGATCTTTTAAGAAGAGGCTTCATATATATTCTTTTTCAGCCTACAGCATTTCTCTAGGCAATCAAGATCACTTTGAATTGTACTGTATCTCTGACTTCTAGGGTATTAGCTATCCCAACCAGTTTTCTCTCCTTGCAGATTTGATAAACATACCCTCCACCTCTTCAGCTGAGCTATAAAATTGTAAAAATAAATAGGAACCTGGACTAAATTTATTGACACCTCATACTATAACTCACCCCAATTTGATGAGAAACCATTGATGTCTACTCCTTTGTAATTTGATTAATTTGTAATAATTAATAGTAATTATTTGTAATAATCACTCTTTAAGTAATTTGATTAGCTACTTGGCCATTTAATTTTCATGCCATCCAGTCCACATTTGAGTAATTTGCTCTCAGAATGGCAGGGATACTAGTGAAATGTTTTGTTGTAATCAAAATATTTGCAGATTTCCATAACTTACCAAGAAGTTTACTCAATTTGTAAGAAAAGATTAATCTGGTAAGATTTCTTCTTGACAAATCCATGCTACTGCTGATAATTGCTGCAGTTTTCAAAAATCTTCCCAGGTATCATTATCGGATTGACAGATCTATCCATTTGTTCTCCCACAATCATCTGGCATTTCTTCAGACTTTTTCCAGGATGATACTTAAGAATTTGACCAGGCTATTCTCAAAACCCTTCAGTGGTGTACCTAGGAAATAGAGGAGTATTAGAGGAAAAAGTAAGGTCCTGCAGATTTAAACTTATTCATAGTACATAGGTATTACCTGGCCATATTTCTATAAATCTCAAGATTCAGTTTTGTCTCTTCATTACAATATTTTAGTGCAGTGTTTCCCAAACGCTGGCTGTGGAATTCTGGGAGTTGAAGTCCACATGCCTTAAAATTGTCAAGTTTGGGAAACACTGTCCTAGTGGAATAAATGATTTCCTGTCAGGAGTTGTTTAATTCTTTCTTACCTGTGTTATTTATTAGTGTTTCATTGAGCAGAGAAATTTCTAGATTGCTCATCTCACCTAAGTGTCTCTGGGCAGTTTACAGGCAACATCGGAAAATAATATTAAAAAGTGACTAAAAGCACAGTTAAAAACAGAATTGAAAAACAAGGTTAAATTTACAAATTAAAAGTAGAAAATCAATGTTAAAGAGTTAACAAAGCTAAAAGGTTATCAAGGCAGAGGGAGCACCCTCAAGCCACCAGCCATCCCCAGTTGCATAACATTCTTAGACCATGTGCTAATTGGCAGAGCCAAGTCTTGACACATTTTTGGAAGGCCAGAAGAGTGGGCTTGTCTCACCTCTGGGGATAAGATGTTCTAAAAGGTGGGAGCATCAGCAGAGAGGTCTAGGACAGTGGTTCTCAACCTTTTTAATGCCGTGACCCCC
Organism: Crotalus tigris; assembly: GCF_016545835.1. NCBI lineage: Eukaryota > Metazoa > Chordata > Lepidosauria > Squamata > Viperidae > Crotalus > Crotalus tigris. The sequence goes on from NW_024100565.1 coordinate 863,572, forward strand.
AACCGGTCGTAAGTCGAGGACTACCCAACCGGTTGTAAGTCAAGGACTACCCAACCAGTCGTAAGTCGAGGACTTTCCCTGCCTGAGAGCGCTGCGCATGCATGGTGCCACCCCCTGCACCGGCCAAGGCGTAGCTGGCAAGCGGCAGAGATGGCGCAGGCCGACCACCAGCTGGGCCACTAGCTGGCCCAGCCCAAGGGAGGTAAGGCACCCGCCGGGCCCCACGCATGCCAGCAACCCTCCCTGCACCTGCCGGCCTCCCACCTCCCACCCCTGGCCCTCTTTTACTTACATTTTTAGTAGTTGCTCAGCAGGGAGGGGTGGAAGCTTCCAGATAGCTCGCCTTCGCTGCAGACAACTTGCAGCACCGTTTGCAGACTGGGGCTTTTGGCAGGCTCAGCAGGGCAGAGACAGCCTGGACAATCCCTATTGGCTTTTGAAAACCAATAGAATTAAACTCTGTTTAAGAGAGTCTATTCTATTGGCTTTCAAAAGGAAAGCTAAGGAAAAGGGGAAAAAATGGCGGACTGCGTTGTTTGGCGACCCCCGTGAAATGGTCGTTCGACCCCAAATGGGGTCCCGACCCACAGGTTGAGAACCACTGGTCTAGGACAACTCACCACGGCCAACTCGCTGCGGCCAACTTACCACAGCCAACTTACCAGGGCCAACTTGCCATGGGACAATTCAACGGTGTATTAATAGTTTCATTCAATTACTTTTATTATTGCCGACCATGTTTTTGTCAAAATTATTGTAACTCTTATATTTCTGGATTGACTTTATTTTATTATTATTGGTCATGGTTCCATTGAAATTAATTTAACTTTTGTATTTGTTGAATTGTCCCACAGTGAGTTGGCCGTGATGAGCTGGCTATGGCGAGTTGTCCCCTTCCAGTGGCAGAGAAGGTCTTCTTCCTAGATTCTGCCAGTTGACATTCTTTAACTGACAATTTTCCTGTTCTGAACACATCTAAAAAAGCTCATTTAGTTATTCTTATTATTGTTCATTATCCTCAACGTTTTGTAAGTTTTTGCTTCCTAACGATCAGTGCTACAGTTCTAGGTTACCTGCTTATATTCTTCCTTAGTGACCTAGTTGTTTTTCCATTTCCTGTCATTTTTCCTCTTTGGTTTTCAGTTCTCTGCCAAGCGTTTCAAGTAATCATATCAGTGTCTTCTAATGTCTTTTATTTTTTTTTTCTCACTGGATTTTTTTTCTTAATCTCTACTTTTATTCTGTTCTTGACCTCCAATCCTCTCGAACTCTTTGTCTCATTAGCTTCTTCCACCATGGATCCTACCTTTGAATTTATTAAAATCCCCATCTCTGAAGTCCATGACTGCATGTATAAGCTCCAGTATAACACAGTTGTTTTCCCTTTGTTGTTTCCCAGATCTTAGACTGAAGATCCCTAAGGTGCTTCAGCCAATTCTTCCCTTCTTACACGGGAAGAAATACTGATCTTCTCTTGTGTTCTTTTCCCTTCGGAAGAAGATTGTGAAAAGACAAAAATGATTGACTTCAATGACTCTATCTCTTAAAAGTTGCCTAGCTAATGGGAAAGAGGGAAGTGATAAAGCTTTGCCGGACCAGAGCTATCCTCTTTTCAAGTGTTCATGGAGACATGAGGCACATCTTAAAGAAAATATGGAGATTCTATATTCCCAGTATAATGCCTTTGATTAGTTATTTGACTCTGTGCTGCCAGAACCTTGGTAAAATAATTTGGTTGGACAACACTAAACAAGTAATGTGTGCAATTCTTTATGGATTTATCTATGCATTTAGTATGCATTTGTTTACTTTTATCCCACTTTTATAATTTTTTTATGTATTATTCAAGATGGTAAATATTTCTTCCTTCTCCTATTTTCCTCACAACAAGAACCCTATGAGGTGGGCTGGGCTGAGAGAGAGGGACTGGCCCAAAGTCACCCAGTTGACTTTCATACCAAGGCAGGACTAGAATTCACAGTCTCCTGGTATCTAAATGGATGCCTTAATAAATAAACCAAACTGGCAATCTATTATCAACTAAATTGTTCCAAGAATATAGGGGATTTATTTATTTATTTGCAAATGCTTTTATGCCATCTCCATCAAAATTAAAACATATTTTCCATTGGTAGCTTCACTTGTAGAAAATATCATTATAAGAGGGATAAGTTTGATTTATATCAATATAAACTTTAAATATAAGTAATAAAGACAGAGAGAAACAGTCCTAAAGAGGCAACTCATATTAGCTATGCAATAATGGATTCTTACTACCCACCCACCCCCAAATCCTAGCATTATAAAAACACACACCTTCACGTTACGTGCGAAGTGTAATAATTTTTAATAGGTGGGAATTATAGCACAGAAAACTTAAGCATCATAACATGATGTAGATTGAGCTGAACCTAAAGGACTTCTTTCCAAGTAAACTTATTTCCAATAAAGTACCAGTAACATGGCTTCAATCTATTAAAAAACAAAACAAAAACAAAACTGCTTCAGTAAGTGGGATTTATTTCTAAGTAAACACGTTTCTGGTTCAACCATAAGTTATACAGTAAATATGTCTGTTTGTTTTATTCCTTGAAGCATCCAAGTTTAGACTGCCTTATTTTCAGGCTTTATTCCATAACTGTGAGGGAATGTATTTCTAGGAGTGAAAATAAAGTTTCCTGAGACACAAGGAGAATCTACAGGCCTGCAGAGTTTCTGACGAAGTCTAGCGCCAGTGACTGCTTGTAGCTCTTGGTGCTAATTTCAGGACTACTAAACATTAGGATGTAACCAATTGGAAGTCACAGATTTTAGACCAGTTAAACTTCCCACAGGATGCAGTCCCTCTTTTAAACTCCCATCGGTCTTCCTTTCAACAGCTATTTTGAAGTGTTTCAGACAGGCATCCCAGTATCATAGCAAAACTATGGCAGATATAATCCTCACCAGCACAAGGTTGTACCATGCCAGGGAAAGCTAATTTCTCTTCACAACTTGAAAAAGTTTCTTGTGATTGTCTGTGAAGATTCTTGTGATTCTCCATGGACAGTCTTGTGAGCATAGTATTCATTAAATGTAGTTGTCATTGATACTATAATCCCCTAGACAGACCTTAAAGATTATATGGTTCTTTTTGCTGGGATGATGTTAATTTTTTTTCAGTGAAAAATTCCATATATACCAGTCATTCTGCTATGTATTTCTCTCCAAAACATCACACTAAAAAGAAACATGATGTAAAAGCGTGGTAGGATTCCTGAATGACGGCATGACTAAGAGAGACGTAATCCTTTCAAGGAGGAAAGCTTCACTCACAGAGATTTTATTTATTTGTCCAATTTGTCCAAGTTCAAATTACTCTGGGTGATGCATAGTGCAACAAGACTAAAACAAAAATATTAAAAACTATAAAAACAGCTCAAACCAAAAATTAATAGAGATACTTTGCTTTATGAATTGAGAGTATTTATATCCCACCCCCTCTATCATGTGCTCTGGAGGGCCATATTTTAAACAAAATTTAAAAAGATAAATGCAACTTGGGCGAGAAGAAATAGCAATTTATATCAGAACTCAGGAATCTTGCATATGGTATACCTAGTATAATGCTATCTTGAAGTAAGGAGTTTCAGAGGACCTATGATTGGAGATGCCTACTGTTGATTTGCTTTGGTTGTTCCACCATCCAATCACTGCAGCTGCCAATCTTGATGGATCCACATTGGTTCTGCTTATTGGCTTCCAAAAATCCACTCACTAAGGAACACAACTGGGAAAAAGCTACTGAAACACAAACCTGCTTTGGGAATCTCAATCAATCAGTCAACCAACCAATCAATGATTTTGTTATTCCAGAGATATGATCCCATTCCCCCCCAAGCTCAGAACTTCTGGACTGGGCCAGACAGCTGTGCAGCACTTGGATTTGAAAGAAAGAGTGCTTGGGAGCATGCAGCGACCATGGCATTTTAAACTCCTAGAGCAGGGGTGTCAAACTGCCGGCCCGTGGGCCTGACGTGTCATTGGAAGCCATGCCCACCCCATTGCCAGCAATAGCAAAACTGTCCCGATACGTTGCGCAATGTAACATGACGTCACGAGTTTGACATGCCTGTCCTAGAGTCTCCTGGAGTGGGTAGCCATGATCATTTCTTGAAGCTCCTTCTCAACTAAAGATAGAAACTCTAACGGATGCTTCTCTTTTATAGCAAATCACAGTTTCCACAACTGCAGTTACTACTGGTATTCCTTGACTTACGACAGATTGCTTAGCAACCATTTGAAGTGATGATGGTGCTAAAAGTGACTTCCCATTGATCCTGGTACTTAGAACCATGGTCACGTGATTGTGATTCAGATGCCCAGCAACTGACATGATTGCTATTTGTAATTTTCCCAACTGGCTTCCAACAAGCCAAGTCAATGGGGGAAGTTGCTTTAGGACCATGTGATTCACTTTTCAGCTCTCCTGGGTAAACCAGACAGGAAATATGACTAGATGAGCTAAGTCTCATTTATTGTAAGGCTGCATTAATAGTATCTTGCGAGTCTGAAGGCACAAACTTCCTGTCACCACTTTTAACCGTCAGATCAAATTCTTCCTAAGCTTCTTCCTCTGACTCTTAAGCCCATGGGGATTCCTCCTTTTCTTGTCTGATTGTTTCCTGGACAGCATCTCTCCCTCATCCCCCAGGGTCATTCGCACATTCTGTTCTTGCCTTTTCACATTTTATTTTTGAATGCTGCGGATTTTGTTTTAGCAAGTCTGCCTCACCAGCGTAAGAATTCTGATACCTGCCTCAAATGTCTAAAACCCCAGTGTGAAAACTTGATTTTTAAAAATTATTATTATTACTGTTTTTCTTTCCTTGAACTATTCACCTTTTTTTTTTTTTTTTTTTTTAAGTAAATTCACCTGGGAACTGTTTTTTCACTTTCAGGCTGGAGCAGAAAAACACTCCTGGAGACTGTATTCACAATGGGTGGGGGAACCTTCTTTCAGCACACAATAATACTGGTCTTTTCACACCCACTTGTGAGTGGTTTGGGGATTTTAAGAAGTTGCCAATAGAAGGGAAGTTTCAGTGCTGTATGTCCCTCTCAAACTGAGCTTGTCTTTTTGGCTTTGGAATGAAAATTAGTTACATGCCAGGATCCCTTAGACATTTTCCTTAATTATATTTCATCATATAATCTTCTCATACTCTACTCAGGAAATGACAACCAACTGTTAAACCTTTGAGAAGTGCAGCTAGACCAATCTTAGAGATGTTCACTCCTCAGCAGTTTTCATTCTAGAGTCAACTACCCCCTGTATTATTCTGCATATCTGTAATATTCAGTGGTTCTTGCATGCCTTTCTTTCTAACGTAAATTAGGAAATGTTCCACAATCCTATTTAGGAAAGAAGCCTGGGGAAGTCTTTAAATTCCCAGTCTAGTCAGTGCAATTGATCTGAAGAGTGATTTAAAGCAATTTTACTTTACCTAAACCATAGCCTTCATATCTTATATGCTGATTATTTGGTGTCAATCAATAAGGGCTGTTTGATCAGGATTAACTTCTGAAAATAGCATCACGAGTACGTTTCTGATTATATTTCTCTGGATTTGAACAAACACACTAGAATGACTGAGGTGCTTCATTTCCTGGATGGGAATGAGGCTTATGGATCAACAAGACTGTTGGTAGGCAAAGGAAACAAACAAATAAACAATCTCTGAACTCATCCACCATAGATCTTCTTCTGATGGTCTTTGTTATTTAAACTTTACAACTCAGTTGCATCTGTCTATGCAGATTTCCCCAAGTTAGACTTCTGTTGGTTAATTTCATATGAAATTGCTACCAGGGAAAAGAACAAGTAAGCTGAAAGGCCATAATTCTGTTTTCCTAAGTCCCACCATATTATGATTGCTTGGCTATCCTTTCATATCATAAAAAAGTCTTTTCCTATCCTTGCCCACATGCAAGGGTCACTGTGATTTGAGGTCAGATCTGTCAGTTCCAAAATCCAATACTGCCCAGTCCCACCAAGGCATTAGACAAGCAAGCAGAAAAAAAAACCCCAACCCCACCCAAACCTACTATTTTACAAGCCTCTTTTGGGATGCAAATTAGATTGCCTATTCTTTCCAGCCCACTCAACGCCTGAACTATTTATCATAGAGGAAGTTTCACAGAAGATTTTAAGTTAAAACTTCAAATTGCTGCACTATGCAGTGAGTTAGGATCTTGCACCACATTGGAGCATAGAGTCTTGTGTCAAGGAGGTCAGATCTTACACTGAATTACTGCAGTACAGTAACTATAAGAATGATAAGAAAATAACTGGAATTGTAATTGGGATGTAGCTACAGGGTCATGTGTTCCTTTGCCATCTCTGGATTAAAAAAAGAATCACTACAGGAATTTGTTGCTGAGTAAGTCTCTGAATTTGGCCACTGAATTTGGGCAAAAATGAAGTATAGTGAGATTTTTAAAAAGTCAATCATATTGTCTGCCTTGTCAATTAGATAACTGAACTAAAACATGCTCATCGGTCTCCATAGTTTATTCAGCCCCAATTATCTTATTTGGACTTACAGGCATATTTAAAAGTTCAGCCTTAAACTATTGTACTTTGGCTGGACTTTTCCAATATGATGGGAATTCAGTTCCACTGAAATCAAGAGGACTTGATTCCTAAGCAATGGCAGCTCTGCTGCCAGAAAAATTAATAGAATACAACTAACTCAAAATGCAGGGCCAAGATATGGATGCTGCTGCTTGTGGAATATGTTCGTGCAGTTGGCTGAAGCGTATCATGGCTGGCCAGGGAGTGTATCCAAAGATCTTTCTAACAATTTTTTCATAAAATGTTTTCTTCCACTCTTCCATTCCAGTGTGGGGGGGGGGGGAATCATACCTGAAATGTTTAATTAGACTTCACTGTCCTCTTCTCGCCTTTATTGTATTTTGTTGCAAACAACAACAACAACAAAAAGGTGTAGGAGAGCTTAGGCTAAGATTTTCAAAAGCTTCTACTCTTGTAAAAACAGCTTCCCAAGTACACACATTCTGGTCTCCAGTCAAGTCGGAGACTCTGCATGCCAAGTCAAGTATTTATTTTCATTACTTTTGAGACCACCAAAATTAATGTATCTTTCAGACAGGAAGAATTTTATTTATTATGGTGCACTTGGATCCAAGAGATGAAAGAGGAGTAGCCCTCCTCTTGGAAAAAGAAATGAGCTTGGGAGCCCAAAAGAGACCACACGATTTGGGGCACGGCACCGCCTCTCCATCAACAGCAGAGCCTCCAGACACATTTGCATACGGACTGACCACAGTTCCTCTCTACCCCATACACAAAATAACCACACTGTACCCATACCACAGTGTGGTTATAATTACATCAACAGGGACTTAAGATACAAGAGTTGGGTGGTTTCCCTTTAAAAAAAGAAAAAAGAAAACACCAACATTTTCTTATTTTGTCTACATTCCTTAATGTATGTGATCACTCCAGATAACTTTGGTCAGGATGGTAAGAGCTAGTTTTTTTTCTTTTTTAAAGGAATAGGAAAATGCTCATTGCGTGGTGTGTGCAAGCCATAGATATAGACTTCCAGTTAACTGATGTCTACCTAGTTATCTGGAGCATAGCAGCTGTACTACTTCTGTACATAATATAGAGAGAAGGAAACATTTGTTATTATTGCATCCTCAATCTTTGTTTTAGGGAGAGAGGGGGTTAAGTTTTGTTTATGAATAGACTATGGAAATTCTGTTAATAGGAGGAAACCAATATAAATGAAATACATACCCTATCAACACTATCCAAATTAAACTGTTATAGATATTCTCAAAAGGAGAGGACTATGTTATATCTGCTTGCCAAGATAGCTATTAAAACAAAGGTGGTAATTCTGAGAAATCCTTATTACAAACTTAAAAATTACAAGCAAGCAAAGTATTACAAATCTGGGTTTGAACCCAGACTTGTCATGTGGTGTATAAATTCAGGTAATGGATTAGGAATGGGGAGATCCAGATTCTACTTCTGGCTTTACTAGAGAAGTTACCTAGGTGATTTTGGACAAGTCAGTGTTTTTGGCTGGGAAATAGAAAAAAAAATACTTACCTATCTGTCTATTGGCATAGTAGATTATAGGCCAGTGATGGCGAACCTTTTAGAGACTGAATGCCCAAACTGCAACCCAAAACCCACTTATGCATCGTCGCGTGCCAGATGGGTGTGGCCCATTGGCTGGGTGTGGCCCATTGGCTGGGCGTGGCCAAATGGGTGGGCATGGCTGCAGTGGTAATGGCAGACTGGGTGGGACTAAAAAGTTCAATAAATCAATTCCAACTTTGCAAGAACTTTTTTTTCCCGCGAGAAGTTGAAATTGACTGATTGAACTTTTTTTTTTTTTTTTGCACATGGCAGCGGAAGCCTAAAGCAAAAAGGTTTTATAAAACCCAGCTGAAGGCCTAGGACTGGGGCGATGACGCGCGTGCCCACAGAGAGTGCTCTGAGTGCCGCCTCTGGCACCCGTGCCATAGGTTCGCCACCACTGTTATAGGCCATAACTTTCAACCAAGAAGCCTTCATCCTGGAGTGGGTTGATTTGGGCTGGTAGTAAATTAAACCACTTAGTTATGAAGAAAGTTGTGATTTATACATGCAGATACATACAGGAGCCACGTTAGCACTAGAATGAATTCCTTTGAAAATGTAATCAAAAGATAAGTTTTTCATCTGTAAATCAGTCTCTGATCCCATATAACCCTCTATCCTCTGAATTCATAGTGTATATTGGTCAAATTTTCCCATGTGCTTTAAAAAGAGTGACCAAGGAAGTGGAAGAAAGGGGAAAAGATCATATATATTCCCAATTTTTTTTCGTTTCTAAGCTAATTTCTAATTGTTATTAGTAATAATAAATATTATTTTAGTTTTGTTGTGACAGATGGACATCTGATTTATCCACTGTATAATTCTCAAAGTTTGCATTGTTATGAATTAATGGAAAACTACCAAAATGCTATGTTAATGTTGCAATTTGCTTTTATTACATGCTTTGTCTGTTCTTAGCTTTTCTTTACTTATGCTTAGAGCCTTAATGGGGCAGAATGTGCTAACCTACGAATAAAAGCAGACACCACATTATAACTGCATATCTGTTGTAAATCCACCAGTGGTGGACGTGTCTTTATTTTATTTACTTAATAATGTATGTGTTGTTCCAACCATGCCAAGGTGTTTGCCTTTGGAATAGCAGATGTATGTTCAAACTGCATCCATTACATTTAAATATTATATTTACATTTGTCTTCTCCATTCACTGTTATTGCTGTCTGATGTGACTTTGATATATGAAGAGTAAAGTTTTGGAAATGCAAAAAAGCACATTCAATTTGCAGATCATGTTGCAGGCCTTTTGTTTCTATGACCATTAGCATACTGCCTGTCTTTTCCCTCTCCTCTTCAACAATAGTAAACTGTATGAGCCAGACTCAGGGCATGTGAAGCTGTAAGCACAGCCCAGTGAGGGAGTCTTTGATAAAAGCGAACATCTTACACCAGGGGTCTTCAAACTTGGCCCTTTTATGACTTGTGGACTTCAACTCCCAGAATTCCTCAGCCAGGCACGCTGGCTGAGGAATTCTGGGAGTTGAAGTTCACAAGTCATAAAAGGGTCAAGTTTGAAGACCCCGTCTTACACCATGAGATGGAAACACATGTGATATCTGACAATATCTTTAACCCAAGTTTTAAACTTTCTTAAAGCCTCAGTCCAAAGGCACATATTTTTTTAACAATGAAGATTAAAGTTGAACATGGCAGATAAAGACAGCTACAACAAAATTCAGAACTGGCCTTAGATAGGATGGCATTACTCCAAAGAACCAGATACTGTACTACACACAGTTCAGAAACTCCCTGAATTCTCTATGCTTTGGTAAAAATCCAGTGTGCCTGAAATGTCCAAGAAAGGGTATCATGAAACTTTAGCTGTGGCTTTCTTCGCAGGGGGTGGATCCTGCCACAATTATTCATGCACTTGTAACATCCAAGTTTGGCTCTTGGCATGCCTTCTGTGCAGCTTGCCTCTGAATGGCCTGTTTCTGAGCATTGTATTATTTTTGAGTTTTAAATATTGAATTGGTTTGGAATCAAATCACTGGAAGGACTGCCTTCCTAAGAATCTATCTGGCTGCACTTGTCGACCAGGGAAACTGTAGAAGACCCATATGAGTTGGGAGTTTTGTGGCACATTTTTTTCCACTAACAAATCTTGCTAAAAGACGTAACCTTCTGTGAGCTGAACCTCACTTTGTCAGGTATATAAGGTAGTAATGTGAGCCAGGAACAGTATTGCCAGAATCCTTCTGATCAGAAACAAAATCTCCTTTTTTCCTGTTCTCTTTTGTGAAATGGATCTTAGTCAAAGAAGCATATTTTTCAACAAGATAATATGGCTCCATATTTACCATATATCTCACCATTAGAACTGTTGGCTTTTATGAAAAATCTTAAGACCTATTTATTTATCCAAACTAACAAACCTAACAGTAAAGCATGTGGGAGGGTGAAGGTAATGTTTAGACCAGGAGTGTCTGATCTGTGGGCCACGTGGGTTGCATGTGGTTCTGGCACGTTAGTAATGCAGCTCCACAAAACCATAAATTCTTAACATTATTATGTGATTTGTATACATTAACTATATTATATATTTTATATGCAGTCCAAGACAATTCCTCTTCAATCAATGAGGACTGGGAAGCCAAAAGGTTGAACACTCATGATTTAGATGGTGCATTTGTCAAAGTATTGAAGAGTAGAGTTCTGGGGCACTGGAATTATTTTCCCGATGTTGACTTTATTGTTTTCTTTTATGTTTTTCATTGCTGTTTTTTGTGAGTTGCCTGCTGTTATATATAAGATTGGCTGCTATATACATCCCTTAAATCAGGGCTTTTCGACCAGTGGTATGGGTACCACCTGTGGTACATTGGCACCTGGCAGGTGGTATGCGACCATCCTAGAAAAGTGGTAGTGGGGGAGGGGAATGAGCTGAACCGGTGGCAGCACCGCACAAGCCTGAGCGAGAGATGGCTGGAGCTGCAGGGCTGTCAAGGCTCAGCGGAAGCGCCAGGATCAGTGCCAGGCTCCAGCTGGAGCTCAGTGCTGATCCTGGTGCTTCTGCTGAACCCTGAAGAAGCACCAATCAGCTGGAATGTTGCAGCATCTCCAGGGTCTTGTGATTTACATTCAGATGCTTGGCAACTGATTTATATTTATGATGGTCAGTGTCCCAGGGTCATGTGAAGTGACCAAAACCTACTGCAACCACCCAGCAGACGGGGGGGGGAAATAAAAACAAAACACCCCCCTACCCCACCCCCGCTGCCAATCCTCAACAGAGATGCTCACAACAATGAAAACCTTGGACAGGAGGAAGAGCGCTGTTGAGCGGGCAGGCAGGTGTCTTGCGCGGCTGTGGCTTGGGGGGCACTTTTTTCAGTGCCATTGTAACTTCGAACAGTCACTAAGCCAACTGTTGTAAGTCGAGGACTACCTGTACTTGATCACTTTTTTACTTTTTTCTTTTTTCTTTTGGTCATCAAGTTTTTGACACCTTGCTAGGCGACTGGTGGTACTCGGATGTTGCCCTATCCTAAAAGTGATACAATGGGTGAAAAGGTTGAAAAGCCCTGCCTTAAATTACATGAAATAAAAATCTGGTCAATCAGTAGACTGCAGCAGTAGACATAGTTAACGTTCTTGGGTATCTTTATTGCAATTTTGTGGCCATATGAATTCTTGCAGCCTTGTCCAAATGTTCCACTATCTTTATTTGATTGCTCTGAGTGCATTCCAGCCTGAGCTTTCATATTTTGGAGGTTCTCCTGTTTACATTTTGCAGCGTTTTGAGTTTAATCTTTTTTTTTTAATTTCTGTGTTTTTATGTAATGAGCTCTGGGTGCAATTTCACTGTTCATCGTTATCTACCAATAATTTAACTTATTTTTTTTAAAATAAGAAAACAGAATAAAGGCTGGAGAGCTTTTTGATCTAAGTGTTTCAGAGGTGCCATTCATTTTTTGTTTTTTTTAAGAGGTGCATGTTTGGGTGACAAACAAGACTATAGAAAATCAACAGGCTCCACTTTTCACAGGATCCAAAATCAAGAAAGATCATCCTTGTGCAAGCTTCGAAGCTCAGCCTGATCACAGCAACTTTCTTGGTCTGCTTCTGAACAAGACAGGAGCTATCTTGCAACATTCCCCCGCTCCTTTCTTATTTTCCTGGCGAGGTTTAAAATAATAACAGAAATGCCCAAAGCCTAACAAGCTAGGCTGATTTGGTAAAAAAAAAAAAAAAAAAAAAAAAGACTTTCTGGACTCAGCTAGAAAGTAAGTCAGTGTTTGCTTTCTTATGTTTTCCACTATAGCTAGCCAGAATGAAGAGAGCAAAAGTTATTAGATGCCATGGAACGTAAATAAACAGTTATTGGTAAATAGAGTATGGTGGTCTCTGTGTTATCCTGCATGTCAGGAAAAGTATAGGGAGCTGGCACTAATTCAGGCCTCTCTAAGCATGGAAAGAACTAGACATATTGTACTAATTATAGCTAGCACAGATACTCTGAGATTTCAGCTAAATTGCATTAAAACATAAATTCACTGGCATAGGCAGTCAGCAAAATGTGCGTGCATGTTTTCTTCCAGCTTTCTGTGCAGAACTTGACATAGACTTTGGCATGATGTAGGGAAAGTTGGGAAGAGGCTGTTCAATCCTTGCTTCAGGCCTTTTCAAAACTTGCCTAAGAATGGATTGGGGCGGGGGGGGGGGAGTAGGAGAGGTAGCCTCCATGCACTCTTTACCATCACAACAAATTGCACTGCTAATTTCTTCTGTATACAAGAAGAACCTTACAACCTAATGGGCTTTAATGACTTTTCAGGGAGACTAAGAGATACCCACGTGATTCAACAGCAGGGGATATGCTGAAGGGAACCGCTGCTCTCCAGCCACTGGTTTGACAGTGAGTGTGTCACAGCTCAGTCTAGCAAGAGGATCTGTTGCCAGGGATTCATAAGACAGATGTTTACTCTAATCGAATTTTTGTCTGTAGGCTTCTGGTAAGTAATGTAGATTGAGAAAGGCACTAACTCAGTGATGCACACAGGCTTTGTATACAATACAGAAGGATGCAAAAAGTAATACCTGGCAAATCTATGCAAGATAACCTGTTTGCTACAAAATCATACTGAGCTATCTGAACCAATGGTCGGATCCACTAGAGATCCCCAACCTTTTGGGCACCAGGGACCGGTTCCATGGAGAGAGGTTTTTCCGCGGACTAGAGGGGGCGTGGTTTCGCATGCTACCTGCATCCCATGGATGGGGCTTCACTTGTTTGTGTGGACCGGTTGCTGGCATGCTACAGCCCAGTACCGGTTCACATTCCGGGGGTTAGAGACCCCTACACTAGACAGCAGCTACTTTTTTTAAAAAAACAACAACACTGAAGCTAGTTTCTCTCAGCTATTTCTGTGAAGCAGCAAGCTCCAGAATAGACATAAAAGTGTTCTACTCTGAATCTGACTGGAAGCAATTTTAGGCATTTCCCCCTCTTTAGTTTGTATGGCAAAGTTACTTGTCTTTTCACAACCAAACAGTTAATGTAACAGTTGGGGAAGATGCATAGAAAGCCTCCCTACACACATCTCTATTCTGTTAAAATAAATTAATATGACTTTTTCCATGGACTCCCCACCATTTTTCCATGGACTCCCCACCAGTGGAACAGCTTGACCCCAGAAATCGTGGGCACTCCATCACTGGAGATTTTTTAGAAGAGGCTAGACAGTCACTTGTCTGAAATGGTATAGGTTCTCCTGCTTGAGCAGGGGGCTGGACTAGAAGATCTCCGAGGTCCCTTCCAGATTCTATTCTATTCTATTCTATTCTATTCTATTCTATTCTATTCTATTCTATTCTATTATATTCTATTCTATTCCATAAAAAAAGTCCACAGAAAACATGGGAACTAAAATGCTGCCTTAACAATGCGGATAGCATGGTGAACTGGAGATATTTTTAAGCAATTCATACCTCTCTATTCCTTAAGTGAAGGAAAAACTGGCTCACTTGCTCATCAGTGAATTTATTCCTGAATAATACCTTCCAGAAGACTCATTTCATCCCCATGTACTCTCTCCTTCCAAACACACATGTGCAAAGAATCGGAGAGAGCTTTCCCAGGGCAAAGAACAGAACTTGAGATGTGCTGGCCTTAGGCTCTGGCTTTTATAAAACCTACCAATGATTTCTGAAGAGCAATGCTGCAAAAACCTGCTATAGGACGCTCTCCACAGCAGAGCATGTAACTGGAGCATTCCACATTCATGATGCCAATTGTACATCCAAATGCAAGCATTGCTTACAGGCATCCATGACAGAAACTAGATTCTTGTCGCCAAAACAAACACCTGACTAGCATGATACATGAAAGGCTTAATGTAAACACTTAATGAAGATATGTGTGATGGGTACTTTGTGTACAGATCCCGGGCAGAGCAAGTGAAAGCTGACTTTAAGAGCCTGCCAATTAAAGGGCCTGTTCTCAATTTGCAGGTTTGGCCTGTTGCGTTGCAAGAATAGTTGAAAGTACTTGATGCCTGTTTGTGTTAATGTTTGTGATTGAAGTTTTTTATTATTTGATGTTGTGTTTGGCCCTTGAAACAGAATTTTGTTTGGATGGGTTGAAATGTCTAATAAAAGCAAAGCCAAAGAAGACTCTCTCACTCTGTGATGGCCTTCGGTTCCCTCCAGGTTTTTTTTTCATATAAGTATACTTGTAGGTCTTAGAAATCTTCTGTGTTATGCCAAAAACCTGTGAGCTCCTTCTATTTTTTAATTTTTTTAAGAAAGGTCTTTTTAGGCAAATGAAATAAGGCGGCATAATTGGAGAGCATAGGCCTCCCACAGGACATGAAACAAATGGAAAACAATGAAAGGGTCAAAGAAGATGGGAAATATTTTGCCATAAACCTAAGGTGGAATTTGCCCTTTATTTTGGAAGTCAGCCATTTTGATACTGGGTGCTGCTGGACCACAACTAATGTGAGATTATGTCAGCATTTTGAACAGAACTTGTTTCAAGTTCCAAATGATCATTTCAAACATTTTATGATTAGAGCCAGACACACCTTGTAAGTGTTTGGTTTTGAATATGCCATAAAAGATGCTGCTTTTGTGAGTTCTCCATGCTGTGTCAGGTAATCTGATTGGGATGTTGTCTTGACTCTTGCAATTGGAGTATAGTCTTGAGTCTGGGCCAATCTGATAGTTAGGGCTGGTCATCTTTTCAATGAGTGGAGTGAATTGAGGGAGTGAAGCAACAGCCCTTTAAGGAGCAAGTAGGGCAATTAAAGAGCCCTATAGATCAGGGTGAGACTGACAGAGGAAGGCTTGGAAAAGCTAGTTTGATCTAATGCAGTGATGGTGAACCTATGTCAAAGGTGACATGCCACACCAACAACTACTCTGGAAAGCATGCCTGGTTCTCACTTGATTTTTGGAAGTTTCAGAGACTCTGCAAGAATGGGGTGTGCTCTCATATGGCCTCTGGATCCTCTGAAAATTGTGGAATAACGGGGTATGTTTTTGCATGGTTTTTGGAGGCTGCAGAAGAACATTCTCTGAAGCTGCTTCAAGAACAAAGGCTTCACGCAACCTGAAGCAGCCTTGAGTAGGCCGCAGGAACCTGTCAACAACAACAAAAAAACCACCACCTGAAAGTAGACGGTGCGTGATGGATCCTGAAACCATTGGATGCAAGGTGACCTTTTTGCTTGGCAATGATAGTGCTAGGGCTGAAGCCAAGACCCGAGCTTCTACCTCAGGCCCAGCTTTGGGGCTGCTTCTGAGTGTCGCTACTCAGAGTGGTCTAAATGGGAGATGGGGAGATAGACAATTGTTCCTCTTGTTTCTGTGTGTGTGTGTGTGTGAGTGAGAGAGTGAGAGAGAGAGAGAGAGAGAGAGAGAGAGAGAGAGAGAGAGAGAGAGAGGGGTCAGCAAAGTCAACTTGGCACTTTTTACCCCAGTCCCTCTCTTAGCCCAATCCACCTCACAGGGTTGTTGTTGTGGGGGAAATAGGAGGAGAAAGGAGTATTAGGTATGCTTACTGCCTTGAGTTATTTATAAACAGAATAAAGGTGAGATTAAAAATAAAAAGAAATTAAAAAATGGCTGTGAAGGGTACATTTATTTATTTAGTTATTTTAGTTATGTCGCTGAAGTGAGGCTGTTAGAGAGATTCCCTAACCCACTGTTTCTCAAACTTGGTAAACTTAAGATGTGTTTACTTCAACTCCCAGAATTTCCCAGCCAGCATCTGTTCCCGCATTATCCCTATGATGATCATGATTGTTGCTGAAGTTACTGGAAACATCTCTGGCCATTTTGAATATGTATGTTACCACTTTGGAAATGTGGTGCCCAACGTTCGCCTGCAAGGCCAGTATGGATTCTTTGCTATGGCAGAGTAGGACATTCTTATGGATGGAATTGTTTGGGGCTTCTTGTGGCCCTGTAGGCCATTTGAGCAACTCATTGCAAGCTGATGAATTTCTTGGCTTAATCCTGGTCATCAAACCAGACTAATAAGTAGGGCTCCTCCAACAATGAGCCCTTCCTTTAGACCAGGGATCTTCAAACTTGGCCCTTTTATGACTTGAGGACTTCAATTCCCAGAATTCCTCAGCCAGTGTGTCTGGCTGAGGAATTCTGGGAGTTGAAGTCCACAAGTCATAAAAGGGCCAAGTTTGAAGACCCCTGCTTTAGACAATATAATGACTCTGAATCACCACATAATATAACGGCTATCAATTGCAAGTTCAAAATGGTAGTTGTTAAGTCCTTCGCGAAATGGCAATGACACGAGAAGCAGTTGTAGTTCTCAGGAACTCTTTATTTCTGTTCAGCATACTGGTTACAAGACGCTGACAACGCCCAAATCTCCCTGCCTCTTTTATAGGCGATTCCCAGGCCAAAATGCAACATTTGGCGCGCTAGCACCTGCGCATGCGTGCGAGTGCTGGCGACAACCAGTCTGGTCCCGGGCAGCTTGCACCTGCCCAGGACCGTTACAATGCCCCGAGCCTGCTTCTACAGGCTCAGGACATAACACCCCTTCCCCCCCGGCTAAGACTATGATCATACAATAATAATATACAACCCAATACGAGCGTGGTGCCCATACTACTTTGTACCAGTTATCCCCTCTGCTTCTATTGTTCCCAGTGTTCTATTTTCCTATGTGTACAGGAATACTCTCTGTTAACTCTGTTTTGCCAGTAGAGTTACAAAATCTTCTAAATACTTAGGAGATCTTCTGGCTCTCTGTGACCTCCTGACTTCTGGGTACCTGCCAAGTACCCCTTGACTGAGGGGTGATGCATGCTTGTCCCCCTTGCTACACCCTGGTGATTCCCAAGGACTGTGCTCCAATGCCTGGCCTGCTTGCTTGCCCACCAGGCTCTTCAGGCCAGGGCTTCTTTCTCTGTTTGACCTGGTTGTCCTGTCTGACTGCAGGCTCTCTGGCCCTCTTAAGTGACTGTCACTGTTGGGCGATTCTGTAGAACCTCCCAGGTCTGTCCTAGACCTGTCAAGAGGTTGTCTTTCCCCTTGTTCCCCTTCTGTACCCGGGCTTGTTGGGGTTTCAATGCTGTCCCAAAACTCAGTTGACCCCTGAGTGATGTCAGAGGTGTTGTAGTCGGGATTTGGTTCCTCGACCACCTCCCTGTGAGCTTGCCCCCTTCTAGGGACAGGGGTAGTGTCCGGCCAACTAGACAGAATGTGTGCCAGCTCTCTTGCAGGGTGTGGGTTGTTTGGACGCTCCCGGATATCCTCCCTGACTGGAGTACTGAGTGATGCGGGTGAGTAGTGATTATGCCCCTGGGGTAACTCCCTGGCTGGAGTAGGCACTGGTGCCTGAGTTCTAGTTGGGCTCCATGTATTCCTGTTTGGAGCACTCACGGAATCTCGGAATGAGCTGTCTGTAGCTCCCTCATTACTGATAGGCGGCAGCCCACACTCTTCCCTTTGCCCAAAGGGGTCCCCCTCCCCCCCTGGAAAAGACCCAGGAGTCTCAGTGGGAAGGTCCCATCTAGTGCGGAGCTGGTCGATGTGTCGGCGCAGGACACGACCGTTGTCCAGGGACACCTCGTAGGACAAAGGACCTGTGACCCTGGATACAGTGGCAGGGACCCATGAATGACCAGGCCCGTAGTTACGAGTCCAAACCGGGGCACCCACAAGCAGTTGTCTGGGTGCCCTGGGGTGTGTGATTGTGAAAGGTAGTCTGTCCGGGTGCAACCGGTCAAGCTTGGTAGTCAGTTTGCGCCCCCAACGAAGTTCAGCTGGGCTCCTCCCAGTAGAAGTGGAAGGTGTAGTGCGATAAGAAAGGAGGAAGTCAGCCAACCTGACTTGAAGAAAATTACCTATGGAGACTGGCATCACAGCCAACCTGTGATGCCAGTCTCCATAGGTAATTTTCTTCAAGGCGTCCTTGGTGATGCGAACCATGCGTTCAGCCATGCCGTTGGTGGACGGATGGAAAGGCGCAGAGGTGGCATGACGAATCATGTTGGCCTGTAAGAAAGCTTGCAATTCGGAAGAAGTGAATTGAGGGCCATTGTCAAATACGAGGACATCTGGAAGCCCGTGTGCAGCAAAAATCCCCCTCAGTACTTGAATAGTCTTTGCAGTGGTGGTGGAAGAGACAGGTACAACCTCAAGCCATTTTGAATGACTATCAACTAGGACCAAGAAGAATTGACCCTGAAAGGGTCCAGCGTAGTCAATGTGCACCCTAGACCATGGAGACTGTGTTTCCTCCCATCTATGTACAGGAGCTTGGGGCATTTCAGGGCGCGACAAAGGTGGCATGCATGCACCTTAGCTTCAATGTCTTTGTCTAACCCAGGCCACCACAAATGGCTGCGCGCAAGCGCCTTCATACATACAATGCCAGGATGACGCTCGTGGAGGGAACCTAAGACCCTAGTCCTCATTGAGGCAGGAATGACGACTCTGCTCCCCCAAAGCAGACACCCCTGGAAGGTGGATAACTCGTTCCTTTTGGACCAGAAACTCTGAAACTCAGTGCCTGGACAGCTCTCTGGCCATCCAGATAAAACCCAAGAAAGGACATGCGAAAGTGTGAGATCTGTGGCTGATTCAGTGGCCACATCCCTGGCATCTAAAGGGGACTCAGGCAAGGCCTGAATGGAGAGGATATTGATTGTTGGTGCAGGGTCAGCTTCTATTACCGGCAGGGGTAATCTACTGAGGCTGTCAGCATGGCCCATTTCTTTCCCAGGTTTGTGAAGTAAGGAAAAATCATAGGCAGACAGAAAGATAGACCATCTCAGCATTCTGGGGGAGATGATCTGGAGAGTTTGTTTATGTGTGGTAAACAGCCCCAACAAAGGCTTATGGTCAGTGAAGACTGTGAAATGCCTGCCATAAAGGAAATCATGGAATTTTTTGATTCCAGCAACAACAGCTAAAGCCTCCCTGTCAATTTGAGCATAATTTCGCTCTGCAGAAGACAAGGTTCTGGAGTAATATGCAACAGGAACCTGAGTTCCATCTGATCTGAGGTGGCTTAGTACGGCTTCCACCCCATAAGGAGAAGCATCACAAGCGATGCACACCGGAAATGATTCATTGAAATGTGCGAGCACACTGTTAGAAGTGAGTAAGGCCTTAACCTCATTGAAACTTGCTTCGTATTTTTGTGATCACTGCCACACTGCCTGTTTGTCCAAGAGCCTATGAAGAGGCTCGGCTACACTAGCCTTGTTTGGAAGGAAGGAGTTGTAGAAATTCAGAAGGCCCAGAAAGGCCTGTAGTTCGGCCTTGGACTTTGGCCTAGGAGCATGCATAATAGCTTTCAATTTGGATTCAGCAGGGTGAATCCCGGTAGCATCGATTTTGAATCCTGGAAAATCTGTAGAAGGCACCCCAATTTTACATTTGTCCTTCTTAAGTTTGAGGCCCGTTTTCCTGAACCTCAGCAGGACAGCCCTTAATCTCTCAGCTAAGTTGTGTGTAGAGTCTCCTGCAATTAAGACATCATCAAAATAGGGGCAAACCCCTGGTATACCCCGTAGTGTGTTTTCCATTACGCTTTGGAAAATCCCAGGAGCGACATTTACTCCAAATTGTAACCTCTTTACCTTGAATGCCCCCCCCCTGTGGGTCACAATGGTCTGAGCTACAGCAGCATCATCATCAACAGGCAGCTGTTGATACGCCTGAGCTAGGTCAAGCTTTGCAAAAACGCACCCCCCCCCTTTGAGGGAGGCCAGGATATGACTGACCACAGGAACAGGATAGGCATGTTGCTGCAATGCCTTATTCAGAGTGCATTTGTAATCTGCACAGATGCAAATGTCCCCATTTGCCTTAAGAGACGTAACAATGGGGGTCTCCCAAGGACTGGAGTCGACAGGTTCTAAAACCCCTTGCTGAATCAGTTTGTCCAACTCGGTGTCAATTTTTCCTTTTAAAGAAAAAGGGACCCTTCTTGCTTTAATTCTAATAGGGGTGACAGTGGGGTCTAACTTCAGTGACACTGGGGGTCCTTTGTACGTGCCCAGCTGAAAACATCTGCAAACTCTTTGCAGACTTCTTGTAGGTCATTTGTTTGCAAGCTATTGAGCCCTGTGACGTGTATTCCCAAGGCCTCAAACCAATCGAGTCCTATGAGACTCGTTCGTTCACCCCCTACTACTATTACATCTAGTGGACCTTCAAAATCCTTATACTGTACGTTAAGGGTGGCCTCCCCCTTAACACACACTCTGGAGTTTTGAAAGTCTGTTAACACAATGTCGGAAGGCCTCAGCTTGGCCTGAAATCCGCTGCCAGAACAAATCTTCCTAAACATGTGCATGGAAATGATTGAAAGTGCAGACCCCGTATCCAGTTCCATAGCCAATGGAACCCCTTGTAGCTTCACTTTAAGTGACAGCTTTTTCTTGATGGGCAGAAACCCACCCTGTTTTGGCTGGGGACCCTGGTACCTTTCAGGCGCAATTCTTCCCGAGGTTGTACCTTCTGACGGCCCAGACACACAGCTGCAATGTGTCCCTGTTTTCCGCATGCCCTACAGATAGCGGAGCGGAATCTACAGTCGGTCCTCTTGTGGTGACCTCCACAACCGAGGCACTTGGGGAGAGCTGAAGAGCTTTCTTTCTGCTTCCCTTCTTTCGTGGGGTAGAGACGGTCTACTTCATCGTCAGGATCCTCCTCTGGGTTCCTTTGGACTCGTTCCTGGTGCACGGACACAGCTTCTGGAGTGCTTCTGATCGGCCTCATGTTCTTGATGGCGCCGCCCGCTGCCTCTTCTGCAGTAACCTCTCTCAAGGCATCTTGGAATGATAAGTCTTCTTTAGCAAAAAGTCTCTGCTGTAATTCTCTATGCCTCAGTCCACATACAAATCTGTCTCTCAGCCGTTCTTCTAGATCCTTGAACTCGCAGTGTTTAGCGGCTTTTCTCAGCACAGCAATGTATTCTTTGGCTGATTCTCCGGGTCGCTGATCCCTCTGTTCGAAGGTGTGGCGCCACGTGATGACGGACAACTTGGGCTGGAAGTGTTCCTTTAGTAGTTTTTTGAGATCTGTGTAGTTAACAGATTCTGTTAACAGGTGCTGCTATGTTTTCAGCGATTTCGAATGCGTCTTGACTGCAAACGCACAGCAGGGTGGCGGCTTTTAAACTATCTTCTCTTACTTGGTTGACTTTAAGATAGTTTTCCACCCTGGCTACATAGGACTCCCATCTTTCCGGATGCGAGACGTCGAATTCTGAAAGTCTTCCAACTTTTGCCATTTTTGAAGAAAAGGAAGGGTCTATCAGCCAGCCTACCCCCGATGCTCGCTAGATTGGCGGGTAGCTGCCGAGTCAACGCCGTTCCTACTGCTCAGGACTCTCGGGTAAGCTTATACCTGTCTTTGGTCGATGTAAGGCAATCCCACCTTCGTCGCCAGTGTTAAGTCCTTCGCGAAATGGCAATGACACGAGAAGCAGTTGTAGTTCTCAGGAACTCTTTATTTCTGTTCAGCATACTGGTTACAAGACGCCGACAACGCCCAAATCTCCCTGCCTCTTTTATAGGCGATTCCCGGTCCAAAATGCAACATTTGGTGCGCTAGCACCCACACATGCGCGCGAATGCTGGCGACAACCAGTCTGGTCCCGGGCAGCTTGCACCTGCCCAGGACCGTTACAATGCCCCGAGCCTGCTTCCACAGGCTCAGGACATAACAGTAGTGGTAAAACTTCATCAGCTGATATTTTTGCTGTGCATTCAATCTTTCTTTATTGCTTGTAGATTTGAGACGTCCCTAGTTTTTTTCAGAATTATCTCAGCTGTTTTGGGGAGATTCTTAATTTCTGTGAGGGAAAACATGTGGAAAGAATTTCCATGTGCTGTGGATGTTTCAGATTGCTCACTCTGCTAAAGTGACTGAGATAATTTATATTACATTTGTATGATTGTGAGTCTTTAAATTTTATTTGGTATCAGTATCTCCCAAGGAAGATGCATTTAAGCAGCTGTTTCAAGTGGAATCCTTTTTGCTGCCTGCAGATTGACAATACTGCTGATGTTCAGTGACAAGAGTAAATTCTCTTCCCTAAAAATGATGTTTGAAATATTTCATTACCCCAAATCAGCAATAAGTGTTTCTTTATTTATATGTGCATAATTTTCTCTGCAAGTAAGAGCAAGTATGAGGCAAAATCTATTGCATGTTTCTTGCCAACATTCAATGAACTGTGACATAGTTGTGCTAATAGCATACTAGGCGGCATTACAAGCCATTTGTTTTTACTAGTAAGGGTCATAATATATGACCTCTCTATCTGAGACATCACTTTATTTGCTTCTAGGAGAGTTAATTTGCACTCTTGTCCAGTGCTCTGCCTTACCCACTTGGAGTAAAGTGTTCAGGTAGTGAATCATAGTGACTAAATTTGGCAGAACTCACTGTAGTAATTAATAGGTCTTAATGAGGGTCATAACAATGATGAGTCTTGTGGTGTTGAGGCATACACCACTACTTGAATTTTTGGGTAGATTTATATCAGCTTTGTATAGTAATGAAGTCACTGCAATATAAAATACTAGGTTTAATAAAACTCACATTTGTTGTGTCATGTTCTGAGGCTATCGTCTGCCAGTATCTGTATCGCTGTCCTGAGGTTTTGCAGAGGAATTTCATCGTTTTCTCCAATGACACTGATGTCATCTAAATATCCTGGATAGTCTTGCAGCCCTTGGTACATGGCTGGGTGTTACAGCACTGGTGCTGATGCTTTTCCAAAAACAAGTCTACTATAACAATATAACCCGTTGTGTGTATTTATGGTGAGCAACGCCTTGGAATCTTCCTTCAGATCCATCTGTAAATAACCCGTGGCTAGGGCTATTTCACTGAAATGTTGTTCCCCGGTGAGTTTAGCAAAAAATGTCCTAAATTCTAGGCAAGGAATATTGGCAAATTTAAAATCACCACAGACCCAGACAGTTCACTCTTTTTAGCTATGGAACCATAGCTGTATCTCATGGGCTTCAATAAACAATGTATTTGAAAGCAGTCCCTCAGCTTCAGTTTCTGCCTTTATTGCGTTGAGGAATATAGAACTAGGTATGCCTTGTGAAACATGGATGTGACATTTTCCTGGAACACCATTTTATCTTTGATGTGCTTATGTGTGCCAACGCCAATGCCATTTTTGAGCTGAGGCATGACATCATCCAATACCCTTTGCAGCTTACTTTTGGTGTCTTCATGAGAGGAATTATACATGCAGATTGTGGAAGAAACTCTAATTCAGTAGCGACTTCCTCAGCCAATCATGACCATAATATATTGGTCCACTTCTTTTTCTTTTTTAATTATAATTGTATTTAAGGATTTTAATTACAATAATAAAATCTAGCAGAAAGAGAAAGAAAGAAAGAAAGAGTAAGACTTGTAAAGAAAAAAATGTAGAAAAGAGAAAGAAAAGTAATAAAGAAAGAGAAAAGAAATTTACAAAGAAAGGACTTCCATATTTCATCACTGCAAGTATAAACAATTTTAGTAACTTTTCATCCTAAATTTATAACTAATAATCTCTTCATCCCATATCTCATCTCTCATCTTTAGACTTAAAGCATCACCTTTACAGTCCTATTATTGGCAGAAAGTTCATTAATATTTACCCAAACTAATAACATATTTTATTTTGACACTGATCGGAAAAAAAACAATTTTATAATTCTTCCTTCCTAAATTTTAATCCTTATTCCGTTCAAATAATGTTGTAGAATTTGTTTTCTTTTGATTTCCTTTTTGTTTCCCCTCACAAGATTCTTCAAAATTTTGACAAGACTCTTTTGTAAATTCAGTAAAACAAAATTATTCAGGACACTCTCTCGATTTATTATTTGCATTTCCCTTTTGATTTTTGAAACATCAATCACTTTCTGTTGCACGTCCAGTGAAACATCCTTTCCATGTCTTTCTCATAGCCTATCATTTGCAGCTAATATTTCCAATGCCACTTTTGTCTTGTCAAATAAAAATTATTCCTCCTCTGCTGTATCTTTTATAATGTTTTTTTGGACACAGTCTGTCCATAGAAGCAAATACTGCTATTAACATTGTTGATACTAATTTCTTATTCCATTTTTCAAAAGCACCCTTCAGTATTTTCAATATTATAATATTTGCATTGTTTTAATCAGTTCAGTTAAACAGCTATGAATCAGGGTTTTATATTTTTCTACTTTAATGAAAACCATTAGTTCCCTCTGATGCCCAGTTTTTAAAATTGTTTATCTTTATTGTGTCTTGCAAAGGTCCAAACAAATTTATTCCCTATGGGAAGGATTTTATAATTAATTCCAAAATTGGAATAAATCCTTAATCCATTTATAACTTTCTAGGTTTTCATGTGTAACATTTATTACTCTACAGCTTTTAAGTAACCTGGCTGTTTATTTTTACACACAGAAAATGAATCTCTCTTTAAGGATGGTCATTAGCAATACATCAATAAATATATTTTCCCTTGAGGAAAAGGTTCTCTGAATATATCTGCAGATTTTAAATCTGCACTGAAATTTTATGTGTGCAGCTCTGCTACATTCATTGTACAGTTCATTTTGAACTGTTACTTTGATTAAACTACGGCAAATTTATTCACATTTGCAGTTACTCCTGAATGTAGCTGGATGAGTTTTTGAGCAGCAGCTTCCATAAATATAAAAATTACAAATGACCTATTGAGTGTTAAATCTCCTTCTGTTAAAAAGTTTTTCTGGGAATGTTTTTTTCTCTCAGAATTCTGCAGACTGATTTTTAGTGCCTTTAGCCTTTCACCAAAGTTGCAACAAACAAAATGTTAAGTTCAGCTACATATACTGCAGTGGACAGCTCTGGTTGTTTGACCTTATGATACCTAAAATGTTCTGCAATCAATAATAGTTTTGGTGCTAAATGCTACTGCACTACTTTGTATTTTTTTTAACTAGATCTGTAGAGTGAGGGGGGGAGAGAGAGTTGGAGCAATTGATAATAAGCTACTTTGTGTTCAGTAACACCAGTAAGACATCTTTTTTCAGGAACTACTGTATCGCATTTGCTCAAAAAAAAAAAAAAAATTGTGGCTAGCCATTTGTAATAATATCAAATACATCAATCTTCCCCCCCAAAACCCAAACATCCTGTTGTGTGTTTTTATCCCTTTATATGAATTCACCATGCAGTATTTTTCTGCTGTTTTATTTATTTATTACAACCCCATCTTTGTCTTTTCTAAAACACACTATTTTTTTCTGCTAATCACAGTCAGGCTTAATCAATGACACCAATAACCATATTTTACAAACACTGTTAATTTCCTTTGGGGCTCTTTAAGTAATTATGCAATTCTAATCCTGAAATTGTTGATATAGATTGTAACAAACTCAGGAAAAGTTAGGAATGGATAAACAACATTAGAAACTAGTTGTGATTCCATCATTTTATGCATGCTATAAATAAATTTTAAAAAGCTAATTGTGATAAAAATGCCGCCTTCCATCTCCAAATAGTGGAGTCATCAGACTTTTGACAAGCAAAATTTTGACAAAATTAGTGCAAGCTCATTTCCAGCCATGCTGTGGGAAGTTAAAAGCCTAGTGTGTAAATATTTTCCCATGCCTTTTGGCTGTGCACAGATGCTTGCATGTGTACAGCATATGTGAATATGCCTAAGAACTTAATGAAAATGATGTGTCTGTGTGCATATTCGTGTGTGTGCACACATCTGCTTGTCTACAGCTGTGCACTTAATTTTATGTGAAAATTACTCCTGATCATAGGCGTCTAGCTTTTGGAAACCATGGGTATTTTTTATTCTCTTTTTGAGGTTCAGACTGATGAACCCATTGGAAAATCTTAGTTACCTAAGAAAAGATTTTCATATATATTTCATGCTATAAAAAAGAATAGCAAGGCAACAGAAATACAGGATCGCTCATGATAGAGAGAATAGCCTACTCCACAGAAGACAAGCTCAGGATCCAAAAAGATCTTGACAAATGTGAAAGATCACTTGACTTTGAGTCAGCAGTGTGCAGCAGCAGCCAAAAAAGCTAATACAATCCTGGGTTGTATAAACAGAGGCATAGAATCAGGATCACACAAAGTATTAGTATTGCTTTATAAAACCCTAGTAAGACCACATCTGGAATACTGCAACCAATTTTGGCCACCATACTACAAAAAATATGTTGATACTTTGGAAAAAGTTCAGAGAAGAGCAACTAAAATGATCAAAGGCCTGGAGACTAAAACATACAAAGAATGGCTGCAGTACTTGGGTTTGGCTAGTCTAAAGAAAAGAAGAAACAGGGGGGACATGATAGCAGTATTCCAGTATTTGAGGGGCTGCCACAAAGAAGAGGGGGTCATGTTATTCTCTAAAGCACCAGAAGGAAGGATGAGAAACAATGGTTGGAAACTGATCAAAGAGAGAAGCAACCTGGAATTAAGGAGAAACTTCCTGATAGTGAGGACAATTAACTAGTGGAACAGCTTACCTTCAGAAATCATGGGTGCTCCATCACTGGAGATTTTAAGAAGAGACTAGACAGTAACTTGTCTGAAATGGTATAGGTTCTCCTGCTTGAGCAGGGGGCCGGACTAAAAGACCTCCAAGGTCCATTCAAGATTCTATTCTATTCTATTCTATTCTATTCTATTCTATTCTATTCTATTCTATTCTATTCTATTCTATTCTATTCTGTGGATTTAGGGCTATTTGCCAATCTCATCTTAGTTCCGAAGTCTTGTTTCAAACTTTGGGCAAGAGCAACTTGTTCCCCATCTTGGAAAGCTACAGAACAAAGGATGAAGGCAAGTGATATTAAGTAAGATGACCAACTTTTTTACAATGAAAAGGAGGACACAAATAAATTGAAGAAAAAATATCATAAATAAAAGAAACATTTTATTCATTGCAACAATAATACAGACAACTTGCATGTGCAAAGTTTGCCAGCCGGGTGTTTTGGCGTGCTCAACAGCAATTCCTATTGGCTTTCGAAAGCCAATAGTGGAAGTAGCACAGCTCATGCAAAAGTTTAAAAAAAAAACATCAAAAAAAGGTGCTGGAACGCCGTTCTGAGTGTTCTATGAGGGGGAAAAAAGCCCTGCAGATTAGTCTTCAAATATCGAAAAGGAGGACATGAAGGAGGACACTTTTTGAGGGAGGACAGAACTTACAAAAGGAGGACTGTCCTTCCTAAAGGAGGACGATTGGTCACCTTATATTAAGGAGAAAAAGGATTTCCATCCTTTTTTTGGCTCTGCCGCTACCTGGTATTGGCTTTGGCTTCGCTATCTATGCATTCCCAGCTGATTAACCCAAAAAGAATATTGCTTTTCACAGGGCCGAGAGGCCTTGCCCCAAATTTAAATCACTATCCATATATGTTTTACTTTTTTTTGAAATTGCAGTTCCTCCTGTGTTTTCAAGTCTACTGTTTTTCTCATCCTAGCATACATCCAGACATCTGTAACATGGGCAAAGCACATTCTCTGAATTCTTGTTTACCTACCTTGTATTCTCTTGGGGACTGAGTGCTGGAGAAAAGCTGTTCTGCTTTCTTTGGAACCCAAGCCAGGCCACCAATTGGCTGGCTTCAGATGATATCATGAGGCCCCTTTGAGCAATTTGCCAGTGCCGTTTTTCAATTTTCAGAAAATTAGGTGTGCTTTATTTTATTTCAAAAGGCCAAGGAATCATCCCATGTGCTACACTTAAAATAACAAAAAAGGAAACTTGCCTAAAACTAGACAATTGGCTGAATCATGATTCCAGGTTGAATTTATTTTGGAAAATAATATTTATACTCTTTTAACTGAATGCAAGGGAGAGACTCGAACTAGTTCAGCTGGCTCCTTGCTGGAGTCACTTTTCCCCTTTGGTTATACCCCTAGCTCACATGTTCAGATAGATACTCACAGAGGGCAATTTGAAGAAGCATTTTTAAACAATTCATTTAATCTGTGGATGGTAAAATCCTAAATCATGGCATTCACTGAGGTATATAGTCATGTTTCCTGCTTATGCATTCAATGAATTCTTGCTAAGGAGATTTATCTAATAAGAACATCTATTATTACTGTTCCAAACTTCAAAGACATTCTGTATGGAAGAGCCTAAACTCAGAGTGCAACTCTATTTTAATTCTGCATCTAGTCTTATTATTGACTTCATTCTGCAAATTATACCAGAGAAAGAGAGAGAGAGAGAGAGAGAGACGAGAGAGAGAGAGAGAGTCAAAGTTATATTTACACTCGTGTGTAAGTTTTTCCTGTCATACACTTTTTGTACATATCTTTTCCTAATGGTACCTTTTTGAGCTCAACTTTCCGAAACAAATGTGTGTGCCATTTTTAAAATTTATGAGATCCATCAAAAAAAATGTGGAGTATATGACATTCTCTAACTTGAGCCCATCAAGGAGCTTGCTTGCTTGCTTGTTATCACCAGGGTTGTATGTGTGTGTGTGGGAAGTGGGGGGGAGGTTATTGTCTTTACTCTTCATGTATTTTTTTTATTTTTTTGTAAGCCACCTAGAGTCCCCTGAAAGCAAGTGGGTGGCCATACTGTGTATATATATATATATATATATATATATATATATATATATATATATATATGATAGGAAATAAAATGATCACCAGGGTAGTAAAATTATAAAATTTTATTAAAAAGCGCCTAGCTTTCGCCGTCACCTGCCGGCATCCTCAGGGCTAGTGCGCCAGGGAGTGGGAGAGTCATTCTTATAGGTGTGGTGAAGTCTGCGCACGACTCCTCGACCTCGTCATCGGGCCTAAATAGGATAACTGCGTGCGGCTGGTCTGCTCCTTTCTATTCATCTCAACCGTCCGTTCATCCTCCTCCATCCCTCTCCCCCTCAGTCTTGAGGTGAGCGGGCAAGTGTCTCTATGGTTGCAACAGTCCCTATATTTGAGCTCTTTTCCCTCGGGGGTAAATGGCAACGTGCATTTCGTGTTTCTTTTACAGTCCTCCTTCGTTCCATCATTCTTCCTATGGCAAGTTTTTTGTTGTTGAATTTTGGTATTTTTGTTTCTTATGCAGGTGTCATTCAAGTGATCGCATGGGTCCTTTCGAGGTAGTTGTAATTCATTATCGATCTGGGGCTGGAGGGGGGGACCTTTTGAATGCGGGGGGAGGAGTGGTGATTCCTCAACTGTCCCTGTGTGTAGTCGTTTTGTGCGCGCTGCGCCCTGTTCGGGCAATCTGGAGAGGGTAGCGGTGGAGCCGCGCTTTCGCTCTTCCTCTTGGGGTAGGTATCGTCCAGGTGATCTCACGCGCCCCTCCCAAGTAGATGTAGTTCGTCGGCAGTCCAAAGTCGGAGGGGAAGTCATTCGGTCATGGGTGGAGAGGGGCGGAGGCTCCCCGCCCGTCGTTGCCCCCAGCTGTCCGGCGCGTCTCCCGCTGCGAGTGATCGATCCGGAGGGAAGGTTAGCAGTAGAATCGTAATCTGCTTGATCTTTGCAGCGTCCTTCCTCACTATAAGTAGATATAGATCGTCGGCAGTCCAAAATCGAAGGGCAGGCCGTTCGGTCATAGGTGGCGAGGGGCGGAGGCTCCCCGCTCGTCGCTGCCCTCAGCTGTCCGGCGCGTCTCCTGCTACGAGTGATCGGTCCGGAGGAGAGGGTAGCGATAGAATCGCAGTCTATTTGATCTTTACAGCGTCTTTCCTCAGCTTGTCTCCTCCTCCCTGCATCGTCGGTGGCCATGCAGGTTCTCCGAAGCTCTCCGGGATACGCAAGCGGGGGGAACGGTGGCTTGATCTCTTGAGTTCTTTCTCCTTCTTGTGGTTTCCTCTCTTCTAACTTGGTCACCATATTTCGAGTATCTGTATCTCCCTTAATGCCATTAGAGTTATTATTGGGACGTCGGGGGTGCTGTCCTTGATTATTAGTGCTCCACAGCCTTAAAGCCATGTATGCCGGGCACAGGTCCACATGCCGGTTAATAGAATTGTCATCCGAGAGCCATGCCTCCTTAAGTAGGCGGCCCCCCTTGGTATTGTCGCTAGCCAATACGCTGACCTCACTGAAATTAAATTTATGATCTAATTCCGCCATGTGTGCCCATATTTGGGAATGTGGATCTCCCCTTCTTACTGCTAACTTATGCTCGTGGACCCTGGTTTTAATCCGTTTGGCTGTCTCCCCAACATAATTGGATCGGCAGTCCATGCAATTGATCTTATAAACGGCTGCCGACCTTTCGGTGCTGGGGAGCGGGTCCTTTGGGCGCATGACAGCTGCCCGCAGTGTTTGGTTGGGTCTATGGGCCACCTGTATCTTATGCGGTGCTAAAATCCTTGCAGTGGCCTCTGAGACGTTGTGGATATAGGGGAGAGTAATGCGTGTGGTTGCTTGGGGTGTAAGTCTTTGGGGTGTGGGGTCACTCCGGGGTCCAGATGGTTTGTTGAACCGATTGATAAATTTGGCCGGGTACCCATTGTGTTTACACACCCGGAAGAGATAATTTCTCTCCTCCCTCTTGGCTCTAGCAGTGCTGCAGTGCGACTCCACTCGCTTGAATAAGGTTTTGACACAGCTGGCTTTATGAGCCATGGGGTGATTGCTCTCAAAGTGTAACATCCTGTCTGTACATGTGGGTTTTCGGTATACCCTGGTAGCCAGACATCCGTCCACCTGGCGCTGTACTAACACATCTAAAAACGCTAAGCTGCCCTGGTGTTCCTCTTCCATGGTGAACTGGATGTCTGGGTATACCGAATTCAGGATGTTCATAAAGCCAGTCTTGTGCCGCTCCTTGATGACCACAAAAGTATCGTCCACATAGCGGGCCCAAAATTTTGGTTGGTATTGGGCCAACGCTATGTGTTCCAGTCGCTGGAGCACCACCTCTGCGATCACGCTGGAGATCGGCGACCCCATGGGAGTTCCCTTAATCTGTTCGTACATCGTGCCCTGAAAGGTGAAATAAGTGTTAAGGCAGACCCCCATTAATTTTATAAGGTCTTCCGTTCGAAGGGAGTCTTGATGTAATCTTTGGTCTCCCTGATTCAGTCGATCCCTCAAGACCGCAATGGCAAGTTCTTGCGGGATGGAAGTGAACAGGGAGACTACATCGAAGGAGACCATAATTTCATCTTCTTCCACCTTCAGGGCCCTAATTTTGTCAAGGAACTCCTCTGCCGACCTCACAGTGGTGTTGCTATTATCTGTCAAATGGCTGATGCGTGTGCTCAGCCATTTAGCCAGTTCGTAGGTGGGGGTGCCCCTGAACGCAACAATGGGGCGTAGGGGGACGTCTGGTTTATGCACTTTTGGTAAACCATAAAACCTGGCAAGCGCTAAGTCGCCAGGGCGCACTCTCCTCAATACGTCCTCCCCCATTCTCCCATTACGTTTCAGGGCATCAAGGAGTTTGTTGGTATGGTTCTTTAGCGTAGTGGAGGGGTCTTTGTTAATTATTCTATAAGCAGCACTGTCTTGGAGCAGTTCCAGAGCTTTGCTTACGTATACGTCTTTGTCTAAGATAACTGTTGCTCTCCCCTTATCAGCTGGAAGGATGACAATGGTGTCATCCTTCTTAAGCTGGCTCAGGGCCACTTTTTCCTTTACTGTCAGTGTTTGGTAGCGTTTATGGCTCATGACAAGGCTTGTGACCTGTTGCCTGACTAGGTTCTTAGTCTCCTCTCCCGCTCCCATACGGAGTAGAGCAGGCTCTAACGCTGCTATGAAATCAAGCGCGCTAGCGTCAGTAAGATTATAGCCTGTATCCCGCTGCAGCAGGGAGAGTTGTGACTGGCTTAATACTTTAGAAGATAGGTTGTGTATCACTTTTCCCGACAAGGTATTATTACTGGACTCACGTAACGTGTTCACTCTTTTTAAGAACACCTCCGTCATGTGCTGAGTCATCTGGGTCGTGGTTTGCCGGATATATTGGTCTAGCATCACGAAATGCTGGTTTCTTAATTCCATGTTGCAGAAGTCTCGGTGTTCTTGAATCCATGCTTTTAGGTACCGAATCCTCTTATGCTGGTCATTGATTAATGCATAGAGCGTGCGTCGTTGGAATTGGTGTACTGCTCGCCAGCATTCTAAGGAGTCCACCGTTGGTCTTCTCCTCAATGATTTTGGTGTTAAGTTCTCCTTAATGCATCTATGGAGGAATGCTAGCTTGCAGTAGTTGGCCGATACGCGTCGTGCAGACTTCTCTCACTTCCTGGCTCTGAGCAAAACTGCTCTATCATATTCGCGTTTAAGAAGATTAAAAACGTGAACCCTGGGAGTGTTCATGATAGGAAATAAAATGATCACCAGGGTAGTAAAATTATAAAATTTTATTAAAAAGCGCCTAGCTTTCGCCGTCACCTGCCGGCATCCTCAGGGCTAGTGCGCCAGGGAGTGGGAGAGTCATTCTTATAGGTGTGGTGAAGTCTGCGCACGACTCCTCGACCTCGTCATCGGGCCTAAATAGGATAACTGCGTGCGGCTGGTCTGCTCCTTTCTATTCATCTCAACCGTCCGTTCATCCTCCTCCATCCCTCTCCCCCTCAGTCTTGAGGTGAGCGGGCAAGTGTCTCTATGGTTGCAACAGTCCCTATATTTGAGCTCTTTTCCCTCGGGGGTAAATGGCAACGTGCATTTCGTGTTTCTTTTACAGTCCTCCTTCGTTCCATCATTCTTCCTATGGCAAGTTTTTTGTTGTTGAATTTTGGTATTTTTGTTTCTTATGCAGGTGTCATTCAAGTGATCGCATGGGTCCTTTCGAGGTAGTTGTAATTCATTATCGATCTGGGGCTGGAGGGGGGGACCTTTTGAATGCGGGGGGAGGAGTGGTGATTCCTCAACTGTCCCTGTGTGTAGTCGTTTTGTGCGCGCTGCGCCCTGTTCGGGCAATCTGGAGAGGGTAGCGGTGGAGCCGCGCTTTCGCTCTTCCTCTTGGGGTAGGTATCGTCCAGGTGATCTCACGCGCCCCTCCCAAGTAGATGTAGTTCGTCGGCAGTCCAAAGTCGGAGGGGAAGTCATTCGGTCATGGGTGGAGAGGGGCGGAGGCTCCCCGCCCGTCGTTGCCCCCAGCTGTCCGGCGCGTCTCCCGCTGCGAGTGATCGATCCGGAGGGAAGGTTAGCAGTAGAATCGTAATCTGCTTGATCTTTGCAGCGTCCTTCCTCACTATAAGTAGATATAGATCGTCGGCAGTCCAAAATCGAAGGGCAGGCCGTTCGGTCATAGGTGGCGAGGGGCGGAGGCTCCCCGCTCGTCGCTGCCCTCAGCTGTCCGGCGCGTCTCCTGCTACGAGTGATCGGTCCGGAGGAGAGGGTAGCGATAGAATCGCAGTCTATTTGATCTTTACAGCGTCTTTCCTCAGCTTGTCTCCTCCTCCCTGCATCGTCGGTGGCCATGCAGGTTCTCCGAAGCTCTCCGGGATACGCAAGCGGGGGGAACGGTGGCTTGATCTCTTGAGTTCTTTCTCCTTCTTGTGGTTTCCTCTCTTCTAACTTGGTCACCATATTTCGAGTATCTGTATCTCCCTTAATGCCATTAGAGTTATTATTGGGACGTCGGGGGTGCTGTCCTTGATTATTAGTGCTCCACAGCCTTAAAGCCATGTATGCCGGGCACAGGTCCACATGCCGGTTAATAGAATTGTCATCCGAGAGCCATGCCTCCTTAAGTAGGCGGCCCCCCTTGGTATTGTCGCTAGCCAATACGCTGACCTCACTGAAATTAAATTTATGATCTAATTCCGCCATGTGTGCCCATATTTGGGAATGTGGATCTCCCCTTCTTACTGCTAACTTATGCTCGTGGACCCTGGTTTTAATCCGTTTGGCTGTCTCCCCAACATAATTGGATCGGCAGTCCATGCAATTGATCTTATAAACGGCTGCCGACCTTTCGGTGCTGGGGAGCGGGTCCTTTGGGCGCATGACAGCTGCCCGCAGTGTTTGGTTGGGTCTATGGGCCACTTGTATCTTATGCGGTGCTAAAATCCTTGCAGTGGCCTCTGAGACGTTGTGGATATAGGGGAGAGTAATGCGTGTGGTTGCTTGGGGTGTAAGTCTTTGGGGTGTGGGGTCACTCCGGGGTCCAGATGGTTTGTTGAACCGATTGATAAATTTGGCCGGGTACCCATTGTGTTTACACACCCGGAAGAGATAATTTCTCTCCTCCCTCTTGGCTCTAGCAGTGCTGCAGTGCGACTCCACTCGCTTGAATAAGGTTTTGACACAGCTGGCTTTATGAGCCATGGGGTGATTGCTCTCAAAGTGTAACATCCTGTCTGTACATGTGGGTTTTCGGTATACCCTGGTAGCCAGACATCCGTCCACCTGGCGCTGTACTAACACATCTAAAAACGCTAAGCTGCCCTGGTGTTCCTCTTCCATGGTGAACTGGATGTCTGGGTATACCGAATTCAGGATGTTCATAAAGCCAGTCTTGTGCCGCTCCTTGATGACCACAAACGTATCGTCCACATAGCGGGCCCAAAATTTTGGTTGGTATTGGGCCAACGCTATGTGTTCCAGTCGCTGGAGCACCACCTCTGCGATCACGCTGGAGATCGGCGACCCCATGGGAGTTCCCTTAATCTGTTCGTACATCGTGCCCTGAAAGGTGAAATAAGTGTTAAGGCAGACCCCCATTAATTTTATAAGGTCTTCCGTTCGAAGGGAGTCTTGATGTAATCTTTGGTCTCCCTGATTCAGTCGATCCCTCAAGACCGCAATGGCAAGTTCTTGCGGGATGGAAGTGAACAGGGAGACTACATCGAAGGAGACCATAATTTCATCTTCTTCCACCTTCAGGGCCCTAATTTTGTCAAGGAACTCCTCTGCCGACCTCACAGTGGTGTTGCTATTATCTGTCAAATGGCTGATGCGTGTGCTCAGCCATTTAGCCAGTTCGTAGGTGGGGGTGCCCCTGAACGCGACAATGGGGCGTAGGGGGACGTCTGGTTTATGCACTTTTGGTAAACCATAAAACCTGGCAAGCGCTAAGTCGCCAGGGCGCACTCTCCTCAATACGTCCTCCCCCATTCTCCCATTACGTTTCAGGGCATCAAGGAGTTTGTTGGTATGGTTCTTTAGCGTAGTGGAGGGGTCTTTGTTAATTATTCTATAAGCAGCACTGTCTTGGAGCAGTTCCAGAGCTTTGCTTACGTATACGTCTTTGTCTAAGATAACTGTTGCTCTCCCCTTATCAGCTGGAAGGATGACAATGGTGTCATCCTTCTTAAGCTGGCTCAGGGCCACTTTTTCCTTTACTGTCAGTGTTTGGTAGCGTTTATGGCTCATGACAAGGCTTGTGACCTTGTCATCCTTCCAGCTGATAAGGGGAGAGCAACAGTTATCTTAGACAAAGACGTATACGTAAGCAAAGCTCTGGAACTGCTCCAAGACAGTGCTGCTTACAGAATAATTAACAAAGACCCCTCCACTACGCTAAAGAACCATACCAATAAACTCCTTGATACCCTGAAACGTAATGGGAGAATGGGGGAGGACGTATTGAGGAGAGTGCGCCCTGGCGACTTAGCGCTTGCCAGGTTTTATGGTTTACCAAAAGTGCATAAACCAGACGTCCCCCTACGCCCCATTGTTGCGTTCAGGGGCACCCCCACCTACGAACTGGCTAAATGGCTGAGCACACGCATCAGCCATTTGACAGATAATAGCAACACCACTGTGAGGTCGGCAGAGGAGTTCCTTGACAAAATTAGGGCCCTGAAGGTGGAAGAAGATGAAATTATGGTCTCCTTCGATGTAGTCTCCCTGTTCACTTCCATCCCGCAAGAACTTGCCATTGCGGTCTTGAGGGATCGACTGAATCAGGGAGACCAAAGATTACATCAAGACTCCCTTCGAACGGAAGACCTTATAAAATTAATGGGGGTCTGCCTTAACACTTATTTCACCTTTCAGGGCACGATGTACGAACAGATTAAGGGAACTCCCATGGGGTCGCCGATCTCCAGCGTGATCGCAGAGGTGGTGCTCCAGCGACTGGAACACATAGCGTTGGCCCAATACCAACCAAAATTTTGGGCCCGCTATGTGGACGATACTTTTGTGGTCATCAAGGAGCGGCACAAGACTGGCTTTATGAACATCCTGAATTCGGTATACCCAGACATCCAGTTCACCATGGAAGAGGAACACCAGGGCAGTTTAGCGTTTTTAGATGTGTTAGTACAGCGCCAGGTGGACGGATGTCTGACTACCAGGGTATACCGAAAACCCACATGTACAGACAGGATGTTACACTTTGAGAGCAATCACCCCATGGCTCATAAAGCCAGCTGTGTCAGGACCTTATTCAAGCGAGTGGAGTCGCACTGCAGCACTGCCAGAGCCAAGAGGGAGGAGAGAAATTATCTCTTCCGGGTGTGTAAACACAATGGGTACCCGGCCAAATTTATCAATCGGTTCAACAAACCATCTGGACCCCGGAGTGACCCCACACCCCAAAGACTTACACCCCAAGCAACCACACGCATTACTCTCCCCTATATCCACAACGTCTCAGAGGCCACTGCAAGGATTTTAGCACCGCATAAGATACAAGTGGCCCATAGACCCAACCAAACACTGCGGGCAGCTGTCATGCGCCCAAAGGACCCGCTCCCCAGCACCGAAAGGTCGGCAGCCGTTTATAAGATCAATTGCATGGACTGCCGATCCAATTATGTTGGGGAGACAGCCAAACGGATTAAAACCAGGGTCCACGAGCATAAGTTAGCAGTAAGAAGGGGAGATCCACATTCCCAAATATGGGCACACATGGCGGAATTAGATCATAAATTTAATTTCAGTGAGGTCAGCGTATTGGCTAGCGACAATACCAAGGGGGGCCGCCTACTTAAGGAGGCATGGCTCTCGGATGACAATTCTATTAACCGGCATGTGGACCTGTGCCCGGCATACATGGCTTTAAGGCTGTGGAGCACTAATAATCAAGGACAGCACCCCCGACGTCCCAATAATAACTCTAATGGCATTAAGGAAGATACAGATACTCGAAATATGGTGACCAAGTTAGAAGAGAGGAAACCACAAGAAGGAGAAAGAACTCAAGAGATCGAGCCACCGTTCCCCCCGCTTGCGTATCCCGGAGAGCTTCGGAGAACCTGCATGGCCACCGACGATGCAGGGAGGAGGAGACAAGCTGAGGAAAGACGCTGTAAAGATCAAATAGACCGCGATTCTATCGCTACCCTCTCCTCCGGACCGATCACTCGTAGCAGGAGACGCGCCGGACAGCTGAGGGCAGCGACGAGCGGGGAGCCCCCGCCCCTCGCCACCTATGACCGAATGGCCTGCCCTTCGATTTTGGACTGCCGACGATCTATATCTACTTATAGTGAGGAAGGACGCTGCAAAGATCAAGCAGATTACGATTCTACTGCTAACCTTCCCTCTGGATCGATCACTCGCAGCGGGAGACGCGCCGGACAGCTGGGGGTAACGACGGGCGGGGAGCCTCCGCCCCTCTCCACCCATGACCGAATGACTTCCCCTCCGACTTTGGACTGCCAACGAACTACATCTACTTGGGAGGGGCGCGTGAGATCACCTGGACGATACCTACCCCAAGAGGAAGAGCGAAAGCGCGGCTCCACCGCTACCCTCTCCAGATTGCCCGAACAGGGCGCAGCGCGCACAAAACGACTACACACAGGGACAGTTGAGGAATCACCACTCCTCCCCCCGCATTCAAAAGGTCCCCCCCTCCAGCCCCAGATCGATAATGAATTACAACTACCTCGAAAGGACCCATGCGATCACTTGAATGACACCTGCATAAGAAACAAAAATACCAAAATTCAACAACAAAAAACTTGCCATAGGAAGAATGATGGAACGAAGGAGGACTGTAAAAGAAACACGAAATGCACGTTGCCATTTACCCCCGAGGGAAAAGAGCTCAAATATAGGGACTGTTGCAACCATAGAGACACTTGCCCGCTCACCTCAAGACTGAGGGGGAGAGGGATGGAGGAGGATGAACGGACGGTTGAGATGAATAGAAAGGAGCAGACCAGCCGCACGCAGTTATCCTATTTAGGCCCGATGACGAGGTCGAGGAGTCGTGCGCAGACTTCACCACACCTATAAGAATGACTCTCCCACTCCCTGGCGCACTAGCCCTGAGGATGCCGGCAGGTGACGGCGAAAGCTAGGCGCTTTTTAATAAATTTTATAATTTTACTACCCTGGTGATCATTTTATTTCCTATCATGAACACTCCCAGGGTTCACGTTTTTAATCTTCTTAAACGCATATATATATATATATATGTAGGTCTTTGGTTGTTCGGGTTTTCTCCCGCGTAAAATTGGAAGTGTCTTGGCGACGTTTCGACGAAGTCCCATTCGTCATCTTCAGGCTGGTGTTTTCAGCTTCGTGCTTTGAGCAGCAATGTGTGGTCTTAGCTGTTTCTTCCTTTTAACTGCCAGTGGGGGTATGAACTGATTGGGTGGGAGCTTGGCTGTGTTCTGATTGGGTGGAGGTGTGTTCTGATTGGTTAGGGGCTTGGCTGTGCTCTGATTGGCTGGGGGGTTGGCTGTGCTCTGATTGGCTGGGGGTTGGCTGTGCTCTGATTGCTGGGGGAGTGTTCTGTTTGGTTGTGCTCAGGTTAGTCTGAGTTGCAGAGGGGTTTAAGATTTTGGGCTGCCTTGCTATTTTTTGGCTTCGCGTTCGTGGTCGTGCCTCATCTTCATGGAGGGTGTCAGTTTGCTTCATGTATGGATTGGAGGGGTTTAAAGTGGCTAATGATGCAGCTGTGGTC
Organism: Crotalus tigris; assembly: GCF_016545835.1. NCBI lineage: Eukaryota > Metazoa > Chordata > Lepidosauria > Squamata > Viperidae > Crotalus > Crotalus tigris. The sequence continues at coordinate 902,997 of NW_024100565.1, forward strand.
TGGCTTCTGGTTTGTGGTCGTGCCTCATCATCGGTGTGGCTTTGGGTTTGCTTTTTGCGTGGATGTGTGGTGGTGACATCCTGTGTGGTTTTTGTGAGTGTGGGTCTGGTATCATTTTTTGTGTTAGGGAGTCGTTTGTCAATAAGGGCGGGTTTCCAAATGGCTGGTAGGCGGGAGGTATCATCTCGCTTGTTCATGCTGTGTGGGCGTTTTTCTATCTCGATGGCTTCTCTGATTATTCTGTTATTAAAATGTTCACTTTTGGCAATGGTTCTGGTATTTTTAAAGTCAATTTCATGTCCTGTGGCTTTAAGGTGTTGGACCAGGGAAGATGTTGGTTCCTCTTTTTTGACTGAGTTCTTATGTTCTTCAATGCGTGCACTTATTCTTCTGTTGGTTTGTCCGATGTATGTGGTGGGACAAGTGGTGCATGGGATTTCGTATACTCCTTGATTTTCTAATTCAATTTTATCTTTGGGGTTTCTAAGGATGGTGGATATTTTTCTGTTTGTGCAGAATGCTGTTTTGATGTTGTGTTTATGGAGGATCTTACTGATTCTGTCTGTGGTGCCTTTTATGTATGGGAGGAGGGCTTTGCCGTTTTCTTGTTCTTTGTCTTGGATTTTAGTGGGGGTTTCTTTTTGGATTAGGTTTGTAATCTTATTTCTTTGGAATCCATTGGATGTTAGTACATTGGTGAGAGTGTGTAGTTCGTTTTTAGGTGTTGTTCGTCAGCTAAGCGTTTTGTTCTGGAGATGAGTGTCTTGGCTACAGAGTTGATCTGTGCTGGGTGGTGGTGTGAGAGAGCGTGCAGATAGCGGTTTGTGTGTGTTTTCTTCTGGTAGATGGTGTGTCCTAGGGAGCCATTGGATTTCTTGTAGACTAAGACATCCAGGAAGGGAAGTTGGTTGTTAGCTTCTGTTTCCATGGTGAACTGTATTTTGGGGTGTAGGCTGTTGAGGTGTGTGAGGAAGTTGTCCAGTTTTTCTTTCCCATGTGGCCAGATTATGAAGGTGTCGTCTACGTATCTGAGCCAGAGTTTGGGTTTGTGATCCGATTTTTCTAGAGCTTGGGTTTCAAAGTGTTCCATGTAGAGGTTGGCAATGACAGGTGAGAGGGGTGATCCCATGGGTGCTCCTTCTGTTTGTTTGTATTTTTGTCCATTATAGATGAAGTATGTGTTGGATAGGCAGTGGTTGGTCAGATCTAAGATGTGTTTGGGGGGGTTATATTTGTTTTGGATAGCTGTCAAGGCTTCTTTGATAGGCACTTGGGTGAAGAGGGATATGACATCAAAGCTCACGAGTAGGTCGCTGGGCTGTAAGTTTTGTTTCTTTATGATCTCTATAAAGTGGAATGAGTTTTTTACGTGTGAGATGATGGATTCTGCATAGGGCTGTAGTTGTTTGGCGAGAAATTTGGCTAGGTTTTGTAGAGGTGAGCCTATGGAGCTGACTATAGGTCTGAGGAAGGAACCCCACTCAGATGACGAATGGGACTTCGTCGAAACGTCGCCAAGACACTTCCAATTTTACGCGGGAGAAAACCCGAACAACCAAAGACCTACATACAAACACCCGCGAAAACCTCAGAAAATATATATATATATATATATATATATATATATATATATATATATATATATATATATATATATATTCATGCTGGATAATCTAGGGGTGCATGAGTACATGCTTTGTAAAGATATTGCTGAACTGTAACCCTCAGCATCTCTCCCCAGTGGACAGTCTTCCCAGAGTGATGGGCATTGGTTTCCAAAACATTTGGACACTGCCTTAGCAGGAATTCCACTTGGCACCCTGGAATTCCCTGCCAAAGAAACTCAAACGGGACACAAGGCATAAATGGCAGAGAGCGGAAGCAAGAAAACGTCTGTGACCCTAGACTGCAGCAGCCAGTCAGAGCAGAGAATATGAGGTCAGGTGAAGCGTATGGGAGACAGCTTCATGTTGCTTATCCAGCCTAGTTTTATTCTATTATTTAAGAACTAAGTAATATTCTGCCTGGTGTGCAGAAAACATATGTGATTTCATCTACTGCCTAATTCCTAAAGAATTAAGGTTTAAAGATTTTAATAACTGTTTGGATTTTCCCACTGCTTTCCCGCTGCTATGGCAACATTACTATAGGCAGCACAGGCCTTTCCTATTCTGCTGAAAGCATTCCTTTCTGCATTGTGTAAAAACAAAATCTGGATTGCTTTCAAATGATTGGTAGAACAATGTCCTTTATTGGGTGAATATCAAAAAGAATGTTCATCCTGCTGGGCCAGAAAAAAAAAAACCAGCATCGAGAAATCAAGTGGGTAGTTTTATTAATCTTCTTAAGGAGAAGTATGTATGAACTGGGGGGGGGGGGTTTGATGCACAAGTTGCAACTTGCCAGGTCTTTGCTCTTAGATCAGGTCTATGAACTTGCAATGATTTCTGGCAATTTTGTAAATCTGCCAAAGACAGATTGGCAGTTTGCAATGCAATGAAATGAAAAATATCAGACTTTGGTGAAGGAGTCTATGTAACAGTGTTTGCCTCTATTTGTGTGTTTAAAGCTTTTGCTTACAATGAATTATAATCAATGTACTAGGTGAGTTTCATGTTGAAAGTCTATGTGAGAGATTTAAGTTTGGAAACAAACAATAGATATAGAAAGCCAGGCCATTTCAGCAAGGCAGCAGAAATTTAACAGAAAAAAAATGACAAAATGGAAACAATTTTAGCAGATAATCAAAGACATAGGGAAGAAATGATTTAAAGCAGGGGTCCCCCAACCCCTGGTCCGTGGATTGGCACCAGTCCTCAGCATGTCAGCAACCAGTCTGCACAAACAAGCAAAGCCCCATCCGTGGGATGCAGGCAGCACACAAAACCACGCATTCTCCGGTCCGTGGAAAAACCTTTCTCCACGGAACCAGTCCCTGGTGCCCAAAAGATTGGGGACCTCTGATTTAAAGAATAAAAACCCACTCACTTTTTCTGTAAACCAGTGGTTCTCAACCTTTTTAATGCCGCGACCCTCAGCCGGTCGTAAGTCGAGGACTACTCAACCAGTCGTAAGTCGAGGACTACTCAACTGGTGCAGCACCGTTTGCAGAATGGGACTTTTGGCGGGCTCAGCAGGGCAGAGACAGCCTGGACAATTCCTATTGGCTTTTGAAAGCCAATAGAATTAGACTCTATTCAAGAGAGTCTATTCTGTTGGCTTTCAAAAGCCAATAGAATAAAAGGGAGTAGCACAGCTAAGGAAAAGGGGAAAAAAATGGCGGACTACGTTGTTTGGCGACCCCCGTGAAATGGTCGTTCGAGCCCAAATGGGGTCCTGACCCACAGGTTGAGAACCACTGCTGTAAACTATTCATCTAGTGGAACACAGCAAAAGAGAGTGTGGCCAGCAAAACCATAGCAGGTGGTAGTAATGGAAATCCACAGTATGAGCACTAGCACGGAGAAAGCCAGGTTTGGGTGGCTTGTTTCCAATGCCAGCACTTAGGCAGAGTAAAATCAATCAATCAATCAATCAATCAATTCTAAAATATAGAGAAAGGCTTCCTAAGTAGATTTAGCCTTGGCAATTTTATTTGAGAGAACATGGTCCCAGAAATAAAACGGATCATTACAGATATTTAGACCTTTAAAAGCAATTAGCAATAGTTGCAGAGGTATTCAATCACAGAGTTGTAATCTATACAGCAGCTGCAAGGTGAGTTTGAAATAAACCTAGTGTATGACTGTTTAATAACACCCTTATCATATACTAGACCAGTTAAAGCTTCTAAGCCAGTGGTTCTCAATTTGTGGGTCGGGACCCCATTTGGGGTCGAACAACCATTTCATGGGGGTCGCCAAACAATGCAGTCCGCCATTTTTTCCCCCCTTTTCCTTAGCTGTGCTACTCCCTTTTAGTCTATTGGCTTTTGAAAGCCAATAGAATAGATTCTCTTGAATAGAGTCTAATTCTATTGGCTTTCAAAAGCCAGTAGGAATTGTCCGGGCTGTCTCTGCCCTGCTGAGCCCGCCAAAAGTCCCATTCTGCAGACGGTGCTGCACCAGTTGAGTAGTCCTCGACTTACGACCGGTTGAGTAGTCCTCGAATTACGACCGGTTGGGGGTCGCGGCATTAAAAAGGTTGAGAACCACTGTTCTAAGCAAAGGTAGCTCTACTTAGTTGTGTATTGCAATAACCAAACCCAAAGTATATAAATGCCAAATAACAAAATGAACCCTTTTCAAAATGAAATCTATTAACATTACCTAAAAAAAATATTCTAACAACCCCAATTACAAAGTAGCTCAAAAAGGGATTATTGTTAATGAATCAAATATTGGTAAGACATCCAGCAAAACCAACAGAGACCTATTCCTAGTCTAGTTCCTGGCACAGAGAAATGATTGAAGGACCAAACAGTGTCATTTCCAAAGTCTGAAGTCAACCTCAGATGGGTCTAAAATATGCTGCTTTAGCCAAGAATGTTGAGATGTCATTATATGCTTGATTAAATTACCCAGAAATGACAAATTCTGGAAATTGGCTTCCTTTGACAGCCCTAACTAAATAGGAAGGGCAAAGATCAAGCCAATGACTAACTCATTTCATGTTATCAATTAATTTCAAATTGAAATTCAAATCCCCATATCATCATGACAAACCCACAAAGGCACATCCATAGAAAGTGGAAGAAACCAGTTTGGAGCAAGTGTGAGTTAGTTTACCCACAGAAGATTTAGCAAAAAATTCATAGTGAGCCTTGTTGATTCATCATTGCCGCCAAAGACATCTTAGAACTTGGAACAGTATCGCTGTGTGACTCTGGGTAGATGAGACAGTGATGCAAAGTACAGGTTTCTTTGCTGCCATTACAATCTGCTAGTGGCTATAGTTTGGGCTCCAGCCAGTGCTCAGTTATATTTAATTTAAGGTAAATCACATTTAATATTTGTCTTGGCCTTGCCTACAGTTTTATATTGTCCTTGCCCTATTTTGGGAGTGTACCCTTTAGCATGACACTTATAAGTCAAATTTAGTTTTCAGACTGAAAAAGTTTCATCTCTTCTGCCAAATTATTTTTCTGATCTTCTCTAAAAGTCTCATTTTTTTCTTTTTAACTCAGAGAACTGCTTTGTCTCCCAGAGAGCTTTTAACTAAGATGGCATAAAAGAACTAGAGTGATCAGGAAGCCATCTGGAACCATGAAGACAGATGGATTGTCTTAGTAGGTGATGGATGTCATGGAGGGTCACTCCATGTATGCTATGCCTTGTAAACATGTATTCTTTGATTTGCTGATTAAAACTTGGTAAATGTAAACCAGGAACCATAAATTTGCAGACTCAGATTGCAGTCCTTTGTGTGCTTTTGGGACCAAGCCCCATTGTGTTTAATTCTGCCTCCTTATACAAATCTTTGAAGAGTGACTTTTTTTAGATATTTGAGCAAATCATGTTTTGAAGCAACACTGCAAAAGCAAAACATTGCCTAGCTTCTAAACAGCATTGAAAAGACATTTTTAGCAGGTGGATTGGCCATTTGGGCAAGTCAGCCATTTCTCAAAGTTGCATTGAAGCATTTTGTAACAACAAGAGGGGGCACGTCATCAAAGTGGATCACTTGTAATTAGATCCTCCAAGCTAGGATAGCATAAATATGGATGGGACCAAACTGTGTATGAGATCTTCTTCTAAATATAGTGTGCTAAATCAGACAAGTCGAAGCAAAAGTGCATCAGAAGAGTTGAGTTCCAAAAGAGCTTTCTGGGTGTCAAGTCCCAGAATTTGACACAGCCTCTTGGCACTGGCATCTTGTCACATCAGAGCAACAATTACTAGGATGATCTGCGACATTCACTGAAACTGTTCTTTTGTTTCTGTCTGGGGTTGTTTACACAATCAGGGATTCCCAAGAATGTTTCAGAGATGATTAATTCAAGATGTTTTTCCTGAACCAATAACTTTCTTTCCACAGGAAAGAGTGTTAGAGATTTTTAAACTGCATAATTTGTATGTAAAGCAGGGGGACTCTGCTCGGAATTCTGTATTGGAATCATGTTTGTGTAGTGACGTAATAAACATTCTAACCTTTCCATAAGGTATTTTATGTCAAAATATTAGAAAATGTAGGCTGCCATGTGAGTTGAAATGTGATAGTAAATACAAAGTCCACTAGCTTTGAATCTTAAGATGAGCTTATTTATGAACATTTAGGAGGAGAACTCTTCCCAATCTTTTTCTTTCACATTAAAACCACATTCATGAACATCTCTGACGTTCCCAAGTAATATAGAAAGGAAGGAGGAGGGAGGTGAAATATGCTTTTTGGGAACTCCTTTAAGTTAACTTATCTTAAGGTTCAAAGCAAGAAATACAGTATTAAATAACAGCAACATTCTGGAAAGAAGTCCTTGTCAGCATTTACTTTGTATAGTTGTGTTTCTTTTTGGAAACTATTTTTGGACTACCTACTTGAGACAGAAATCAATGAAATTAATGAATTTGGGGGGGAGCGATTTGATGATTAGAACTGGTTATGATTATAGAAATATTGTGTATTATGGTTAATTTTAGAGCAGAAGATTAATGTATTTGATATTTGTATCTGTACCCAAAAAGTTAGAAGTTACATTTTTTCTATATTTTTCTTCTTTTTTCTTTTTCTGTACCATCAGTTTTGCTTTTTCCCTTATTCTTCTTTTTCCTTAATATTTTATTTCTGTTTCCTTGTATTGCATCTTCTTTGAAACTTAATAAAATTTTATTAAAAAAAATAGTGGCTGTGATCACAGACAACTCTAAGAAGCCGTGATGATGTCATACAGGTTATAATATCATTGGACAAATGATAATAATAATAATAATAATAGTAGTAGTAGTAAAGTTGGAAGGGACCTTGGAGGTCATCTAGTCCAACCCCCTGCTCGGGCAGGAAACCCTACACCATTTCGGACAAATGGCTGTCCAGTCTCTTCTTAAAAACTTCCAGTGTTGGAGCATTTACTGCTTCTGGAGGCAAGCTGTTCCACTGATTAATTGTTGTCACTGTCAGGAAGTTTCTCCTTAGTTCTAGGTTGCTTCTCTCCTTGATTAGTTTCCACCCGTTGTGTCAGGGGTATCATGATGTTCTGAGCTTCAACTGTACTAACAAGATACAAAAGAAAAAAAAGCTTTGCAATGGAAAGGCATGGAACTATGACGAAGTTGCAAGGAAGAAACCATATTGGGCAGTTTCATTATCAGGAATCAAGACTTGGTATTTACTATTTTTTTTCCTTCGTTGTTAATTTATAAGCACCTTAACTTTTCTCTTTGAGGTTGAACACTTGACTGATTTCAATAAGAATCAGACTTGAAAGAAGGATCATTAGACATTCCCAGGGCTGTACAGCAAGAAGTCTTGGGAGAATGAGTTGGCAAATCTCTGACAAAGAGTTGTCAAGAAAGCCACATGAATATACTCAACAGAAGTCAAGCCTGATTTATGAGGAATTGACCTTTCTAATTCTTCACTTGAAGATTTGGCTCTAGTCTAGAATTTCTACTGCTGATTGTAAAGATTATAGATAGAACCTTGTCCACTATTCCTGTTAATGTTCTTTTTCATGTATAGGTTACAGCTACGTGAGACCTTCATGAGGAATCTAGCCTACTCCTCTGGGTTTCTTGTGCACTTATAATTCTATGTGGTCAGAACACACGTTGTATGGGTATGGGTTGTATGGGTATGTCTGTATGCAGCTAACATGTCTATATGCAGCTAACATTTTCCTCAACACAAGGGAGAACTGAGAACGCCTGACTCATGGAAATGAAAAAATCATTGTCTTAATTTTTATAATACATATAGACTGTGGTTTTTGTTGAAAAATGAAACCACCATGCCTTCAGGCAAAGAAGTGTCCACCGTCTCTCAAAAAATACACAGCCATTCTTGGCTGATAACAAAATGAGGAAGAGTAGAAAAGGACAAATTAGCCTGTATTTTCTATCTACATCTTCCTCCTTGGATTGCTGAAGACCACAATCATATGTACACACCTTGAACTGAGAAAAACCAAACTCCATGCCCAAGTAAAAAAAGACAGCTTGTTCTCTGTGTGTTTTTGGAGGGATGATTCACCTAGCCGAGCAATTTTCACAGAACTTGACAAAAACAGATGGACATTAATCTCTGGAAGGAACATTACCTATAATGAAAATATTTCTCTTACAGAAATCACAAGCCAGGATTACAACAGCAATAATTAATAAGTCATACGGGGAAAGGAGGCAGTCTGAGAAAGCAGAAAGTTTGGAAACCAGGGGCTGGTGAATGAGGACAAAGAGATTCTCCCTTTCAACACTTATATACCCTTGAATGCTAGCCAGAAGCTCAAGTAGAATCCTCTCTGACCAAGTTTGTGCTCATAAACATGGGCAACTGGGAGGAGGACGTGTGTTTGTGGTTGAGTGAGGTATGCGAGCTATGTTCCGATCTGGACAGGACACACCTGGTGCTGAAAGCTGGGGCCTGGAAGAATGAAGGCGACTGACTGAGACCAAGGAAGAGTGCTCACAACGTTTGGTGCCCTGAAATACAGATTAGCTTGGACAAGGATGTAAGCTAGGAAAGATCTATATCCAGAACACCTGTTTCTACATCACTGTTTTTCCTTCACTGCAAAACTACTGTGAGGTCCAGGTCTCCTGAGACCCAGCAGTGCAAGGCAGTCCTTCCCACTCTAAGCAAAACAGCTGCATACCCAAATAGTGCTTCAGAAGTATGTTTGCATAGATGTCCATGACAGCTACAGAAATCATGAAGAGAACACTCTGCAAATAGTATTCCTCAGCTTAGAGATGGAGGCTTCACCTTATCACTAGTATATCTTCTGACTTCCACCATCCTCAAAAGCAGAGATGCCCAACCTTTTGGGCACCAGAGACCAGTTCCATGGAGAGAGGTTTTTCTGCGGACTGGAGGGGGTGTGGTTTTGTGTGTGCCTGCATCTCGTGGATGGGGCTTTGCTTGTTTGTGCAGACCAGTTGCTGGCATGCCACAGCCTGGTACTGGTCCATGGACCGGGGGTTGAGGATCCGTGCTCAAAAGTGGAGAAGCGTTGGGGCAAATAGCTCAGTCCACTTTAATAGATTAAGCCAATAGCTGCAGAGGAATTTAGGGGCTTTGGCTGATACAGTGCCTTAAGCCACAGTGTGGTTGACTAGGCCTCCCGCAAAGTTTTGGGAAAAACCCCAGAGACCATCCACAAGTCATCAGTGAACTGTAATCTTCAATATGATAGCAGGGAAAAGTTATTAAATACTGTATTTGAGGGAAACTGTAGGATTTATATTTGATTTTTATTTATATTTAAATGCAAACATAGTCAAATCAAATTTACTTTTTGTTCTGACCTTGTCTAAAAGCTTGGGAAAATAGCCAGTTTTTCTCAATGCAAAACAAACAAACAAACAAACAAACAAACAAACAAACAAACCACTTGTGTGATATATTCCTAAATACTTCACTCAGAGATCAAGAAAAGTGTTCAGTAAGATTGCATCTGCTATGGAACTCTGACCAGGTGTGCTTTTTTAAAACCAATCTTAGGAATGAGATCTTTGAATTCTGAAGACAATGAGTTAGTGTACAGCTGATAAGAGAAAGCAAGTTCCCCTTGGAGATTGGAACAAAAGGAACGAAGAATAACGTTTCCAAAGTTATCATGCCTGTATACAACTCTATGGTGAGGATATAATGGATATGGCATAGTGGGCACAATTCCAAAATCTGAAATAATGATGGTGAGGGCTTTCAAAGGGTGTTAATCTTTCAAAGTTGAATCTTAATACATCCAGGGAAACTGATTCAGCCTAAAGGAGAAGCCAGTGCAAAGTGATTAACTATGATGCCTATCAGGGTGGATGTCTTTAAAAGGCATTAAACAAAGCAAATGAGTTTCAGGTGATTAGTTGTGGCTAGTTGTCATGGTTCTACTTCCCTTCTGCTCAGAAGAGGCAACATGCTAGGAGCAATGGAAGAATGAATGTTAACATGCTTGTGTCTTTCCTAGGGCGTTCCTCCTCACATCAGCTTGGCAATCTGGTGCTGGATACAACAACATTTATTCCGATCCAGCATTTGTCTTTTATCATTCTTCTTTGTCGGCTTACTAAAATATTTATCACATGCCCAATATGACCAGATCTCAAAATGGGCAAGCAATAAATAAGCAGAATCAATAGCATACAGTTAAAACAAGACAAAATGCTGATTGAGCTGAGATCTAAAAGCTTGGGGAAATAGCTAGGTCTTGTCAATGCAAAAACAAAGAAACAAACCATGGTGGAATCACCTTGATCTTAGAATGGAGTGAAAGTTTCCACCTGATAAAGAATATTAAGACAGGGGGAGGAAGGAACCCCCCCCAAGCAGAACAGAGTTAGATGGGTAGAAGTTAGAGTTCATCTAATTGCTTTTATATTTCTAGAATGTTTGACTACAGGAATCAGAACAAGGTCCACAAGAAGGGATATGATCTTGATCAGTTGCCTGATCTAGCTGGTTTAGTACTGAATGTAATGGTAAGCTAAGAAAGGCAGCGATGTGTTTGGAAGCCACTGTAGTTCCTGATACACTAGTGGAGGCCCCAGTAGCAGATGAAAAGTGGGATGTGTTTCACTCTTTCTATTAGACCATTATCCATCATCAACAATGATATCCTTGACTGCTCAACCCATGCTGAGTCCCCACCAGATACAATTTCTGTAAATTATTTCCTCTGACTAGCAGCATTTCTCCTAGAAGTTACAGAGATATCTTTCTCCTGGGGCTGTACTGATTACTTGATTTCAATTTCATATGTATAATTATCTCATGTCAGGTTTCTGCCTAATTCTATAACCTTTCTCTTTAAAAAAAAAAACCTTGATGTCGTGAGAGTGATGAATGGATACAGCTTTCTCTAACACAGACATGTCAAACATAAGGCCCGGGGGCTGGATGCGGCCCGCGAAGTGGTTTCATGTGGCCTGCGAAGTCATCCTGGAAACAGTGAGGGAACGGCCCCCGCTGCCTTGGCCCTGGCCCAGGCCAGCCGGGAGCCAATGTACAATTTTGTGGTGGCCATCTTGGCACTTGCCCCAATGGACCATGCCTTGGCACTTGCCCCGGTCCCACCCCCTTCTGCCAGAGACCCTCAGATCTGTCCCACTCCTGCCCAGGCCCCCATAGACATCCTTGACGTGAATGATGTAGAACTGGCCACACTCACCCAGTAGCCACATCCACTCCATCCACGTCCACCCAATAGGCTGCACCCACTCTGGCCACACCCACCCAGGCCCTCCAGGGCAAACACAATGCTGATGCGGCCTTCAGTGAAATTGAGTTTGACAACCCTGCTCTAACAGATGCATTATATATACAGGACTTTCCCATAATTGCAAAAATTGGAAAAAAGTGCTATCTGAAAAATAATCGGGCTTTGCTCTAGATATAAAACTGAGAGCAAATATGGTCACTTTACTTGACCCTATGCTCTTCTCTATTTTCCCAGGCATGTTCTCCAAGCAGAAACTTCTGATGGGTAAAACATGACTCACTGCTCTATAGATGTTCCCTTCCCTGGGTCTATGAGCCAGGCAGGGCATTGTACCCAGCACTTTCCCCTTTTAGTTATTGCACAGTAACAAAGGAAATAAGAGGAAATGATCGGCAATATCAAACTATGGAGGCTGGATTCTTGCCTGGTGACATTGGAAAGCCAGACTTGGTAAAATATTATGGTTTTGGCCTCTACGGAGGCAGATATTTCGTATGTATCTTTAGGAGCAGGTGTGTCGGCATCACTTTAAAGCAGTGTTTCCCAAACTTGACCATTTTAAGGCATGTGGACTTCAACTCTCAGAATTCCACAGCCAGCAACGCTGGCTGTGGAATTCTGGGAGTTGAAGTCCTCATGCCTTAAAATGGTCAAGTTTGGGAAACACTGCTTAAAACAACAATCTAAGTATGTGCTCTACACGTCTCGTTGGAAAGGGCTGAACACAAGTAATCTACAATAATCACTTCTTTTATGCTTTGTTCTGGAAACATCTCCTCCTTGGTCTCCAAATAACACTGCTTCTTTATTTATTCTCAGAGAAATTCAGAAATCCACTCACTGTTTGATTAAGAGACAGAAACTCTCCCCATAAGCAACCAATCCCACAAGGTTAATTTATTTTCAAAAACTAAATGTGACCATTCCTCCTCCTGCCCCCAAAGTTACTATACCTCCGGGTCTTTAAAGGAGAGACGTGAACTCCCAGTTTGGAGGTCACCAGTAGCAAATTTTGTTTTGACACATCTGATAAAAATCTGCTGAGCAATGCCCACCAGGGGCCAACAGCACTTGGCAGAATCGGTAAGCAGTGGGAGATGAATTTTGAACAGCAAGGTCACACACACACCCTCCTGACCCTGGCCAAACATAATTCAGCTCAGCCAAGGGCCTCGGCAGAAGGATAGCTAATGTACTAGAAATGCCGAAGAGGTTTCAAAATGTCCAATTATGATATGGATGGCTGATAATCTGACGACTCTAGCAGCTAAGAAATTGAATTACATGTTTAGTGCTGAAGCCCAATAAAACTGTTCCAGCCTTTGCTGTTTGGGGATTTCCAGGCATATCCAACGAGGTGTGTGCATACAAGAAGTACTTGAGAAGACAGCTACCAAAGGCATCACCAAAAAGGGAGAGGGAGAGGGGGGGAAATGCATAGCGGAAAAAGAGGGCAAAAGAGGACACATTACCAAACATTTGCATAAGTTGGTTTATATTATAGACATGCTTCTAGAAAGAATTATTTACATAGACATTCAACACATCTAAGCATAGTAAGAGGAAAGTGACTCCGTGGTGCCTGCCTGCACAGTCTGTTGGCCAGATGCTGCCGCTTGATGGACAGCTTTAAGACTCTGTTCTTTTTATCTTTAAGTTTGTTGGACCTGAGCTTTACGGGCCCTTCAAATAGAAAACACATTCAAAGACATACTTTTCCCACCATTGCCCAATATTGTGGGTTTTTTTAAAAAAAAAGAAAGAAAAAAAAAGAAAAGAACCTAAATGTGGGTGAATGTCTGTGTTCTTAAAACAAATAAAACAGTGATAGTTTTAGGTCATCATGTGGGGTCTTTGAAAAGACAAAAATGTGCCATGGTAAAGGTAAACTGATTACAAAATATTTTACAGTTAATGCATAATTCATAGTCTCGGGAGAGATTTACAATGGGAAGTTGAAAAAAAATAATTCATAAGCAGGCAGTGGGAAATCACATCTATCCCATTGCCCAGAAAACTGCATGGAAGTATCCACTGGGTCAGGTAGATTTATATTTACCTTATAAAACCAGGGCTTTTTTCCTCACAGAACGCCCAGAACGGAGTTCCGGCACCTTTTTTGTATGACGTGTGTGAGTTCCTTTGTATGACGTGTGTGAGTTCCGCCCCCCCCCTTTTTTTTAAGAAAAAAAGCACTGTATAAAACTGATCCATAATTTTATGCTCTTGGTCGACATTCATTAATTTCATGGTATCCGTGAAAGATGAGGTTGTTTTCAGGGCCACACAAAAGTTGCAATGGTTCTCTTCGAGGATGATTGGAGGCCAGCACAGAATCCCTTTGGCATCATTCCTTCTCTCCCCATCCCCACTGTCTAAACAGAGCCATTGAATCCTAGATTTATTTTTAATGGCTCTGGCCCATAAATGCAGGAATAATGATAAATGATAAATAAAGATGGGTAAGTGATAAATATAATCACATCTTGCAAGAAGATGCTCTGGATAATGGTGCTAGTAAAATTTCAGCAGTCTTGTTGTGCAATCAAGCTTGTCAGATATGCTGAGCCTTGAAGATTAGTATAATTATAATACTATAACACTACTATAATATTAGAGGGCTGGCTGGAGGGAGAATCTCAAGGACGATTGCAACACAGTGTTAAAACTGTTGTCTTCTTGCTTGGAACTTGCTCAACAAGTTGCCAACTGTAGCTCTGTTGAGCTCCATCTGGGGGTGGACCAACAATATTAACAACATGCAACATAGCATTGTAGATACAGAATGTATAGGGAAGCCCAGACATTCTCTCATTCAGACCACATAACTCTGACAGGAAGCATTGCCCTCATTTGTCTTTGGCTTTGGGATGGTATCTGGCAGCCAAATTTAATTGAGCGGTGACATCATTGTGAGGGTGACATGATCCTGATGAGCTGGAGTAGGAAACCAACCAGAAGTAATGAAAAATTAATCATTGTCAAATTAAGTCCTAAGAGGGATAGTGCATATTAGTGGAGTAAAAGTGGAGTTCTTTAAAAGTTCCCTCAGATCTGGATCAAATCTCTTCAGCATCCAAAATGTTTCTCAGAAACATTCAATAATCATGAAAGTCTGTGGAGAGGTTGAGTGAACAGCTTAACTAACATGCATGGCCTTAACAACACAACCATAAGCACACAGCTCAAGAAAAGCATCACTGGATACAACCCTTCAATTCTGTTATTCTATATTCTCAAGCTAAGGGAAAAAGTACATAATAATAACAACAACAACATGAAAGTCTAGAATTTTAGCTAAAAAATTGCCTGGGGTTTCTGGAAGTTAGAATCCAAAGAGCTCTAGAGACTGCAGAAGTGAGTATCCTTCTCAGCAGAAAAACTACACTGGAGGCTGGACTGGGTAATAGTAAGCCTCACATTTGCAGTGAACCTTGTTAGATATCATTTAGAAACTAAAGCCCATGACATTCTGGTCCAAATAATCCAACATGTGCCATATTGTTGCTTATTTTAAAGGGGATTTAAATATTTTACACCTAAATACATTATGAAGGAGATACAGTATTTGCATGAGAAGCTTTCCATATGCATTGTAATGAAGCATCCTCATTATTATCTAGAACCTTAGCACAGAAAGAAAAAGAGATGAAATGGCTTGAGGTGGGAAAGAGTCAACGTTATACGTTTTAGAGACTAAAATTTGGGGAACCTCTTCTTTTTATATGATTTGAATGTATCCATTTCAGTATTCGGGCTTGGCCAAAACTGGTAATTCTTTGGTAAATAAAAGCCATTTATTTATTTATTTATGGAAATGATCAGCCAAAGCAATACTACTCTACTTTTTTTAGCAGAGAGGTTAATGTGGCTATATGAGAATGTGTTTAATACAAAATTCATACATTATAGAATGAAATATTATAGTATTTCCTGATTATTTTGTACCCTGCATGATTCTTCAGGCTCTTTTAGCAAGTAACATAATAATTTTAAAAGATGCTTTTTAAGAGATCCAAAAACTAAGCACTTCAATGACTTTGTTGTGAAGTTACTACTGTATCATTTTTCCTCCTTGTCTATTAGTCCTGTGCTGTTACAGCATAATGACAATAATTGAGCACTTTGTCATTATATTTAGCATAAAGAGTATTAAAATCTGTTTATATGTAAGTGTTGAGCTCTAAATGCTTCCTAATTCACTGTAATCACTAATTAAAGGGAAGAATTCTTGAGCCTCAGCAAAGTTGAAAGTGCTTTGCGTTGTTAAAAACTGGCTTCTTGTACTGGATCTGGAGTGCTCTGTGTATAATCTAATGACAAGGAGACTCCCTTCTCCTTCCTTGTCTATTTCATAAGATAACTGCGGTTGCACCAAGGAGAAACTGGCAGATCCTTGCTCTAGACTCCCCCCCCCTTTTTTTCTTCCATCCAATTGTATCCAGTTCTTGGACACTGCCAGGACAAGTCCCTGCAGTTTTCTTGACCAAGTTTTTCAGAAGTGGGTTGCCATTGCCTCCTTCCTAGGGCTGAGAGAAAGTGCCTGGCTCAAGGTCACTCAGCTGGCTTTGTGCCCAAGGCAGGACTAGAAGTGGGTGGAAAAAAACCTTATTCACTCTACTGCCTTTTCTGGCAGAGCAACTGTCCAATATGGATCCCCCCTCCCCTAATTTTTAAAAACATCCACAAGAATTTGGCCCAAACAGATAGAAAGGATGTGGGACAAATGGAAATTGCAATAAACAGACATACACAGACAAAGACACGCAGACACAAAATGTGACAGGGGTTAATTTCCAGCCCAGAGAATCCATTGGACTCTTTCAAATGTTCAACCAAATTGTTTTTGCTACTTTCTGGATTGAAACCTTTGAAAGAAGCTTCCCATTCCCTACAAATGTCTGGAATTATGGTAAGCACCCCCTAACTTTGAAAAAAATATAGCTGGAAACAACTTTTCAAGCAACCAGTGGATACTGTTCATAGATATACAAACAAACAAACAAACAAACAAACAGATAAATGTCACTAACATTCATCCCACCATGAATCCTGCTTAGAGGAAGCTTCCGAATCTGGTTCCATAAAAATATATGTGTGGAATTTTTTTTTTTTTTCATTTCTTACAGCTACCTCTGTTCTCAGCAGAACAGACTGCTATCCCTGTAAATTCCCTCCAGTTCTGTCCTAAAATAATAATAAAGTAAAAAAGTTGTTGATTTCTTCATCAGAGAAGCATCAACCTTCAGATTTTCTGATGTGACTTTCAGTTTTAAATTTCAGGTCAAGGGGTTATCCTCCCAAGTGATCCGAACTGAAACAATTTAGTTACAGAATCAGGGCCAAATTTAAACTTGGCGTTTCTTGTGGCACCGCAAAGGAGTTGCACACCTAGATTTTAATGCCATTCCTACATTCGGTAGCTTATACTACTGACTTCAGCAGAATTTACTTCTGAGTAGTCATGTACAAAATTGCACTGTGTGTTTCATCCATCACTTAACAAGAGAAAGGAGAGTGGAATTATTACAGTTTTTAATTGAATGGGTATAGGTTCACATAGTTGGAAGTGTTTATAAAAATTGTGGAAAAGCTCTCACTTTTAGCTGACCAAGGTCTTAGATTAGATAAACCAGCATTGCTGGCTGTGGAATTCTGGGAGTTGAAGTCCACATGCCTTAAAATTGTCAAGGTTGAGAAACACTGAGATAAACTAATCTCATCTGTAAGAATTGTTTCTGAGTAATCTTGCACTATTTTCTCCTCTCTTTCCCTCCTGTGTAAATAATGACTCTTCTTCTGGGGGTAGCCCCAGTTTCCCCAGTACACAACAAAACAGGGTGTCCTCAAGTTGGTCTTTGTGCGTTGAGTTTGTTTGCCGTTTGAACAAACAGCTTACCTGCCCCAGTGCCTTATGGCAAGCTTCTTGTTGATTGTGAATTGAGGGCTAGAGATGTGGGGAGGACACTCTCCAGGAGCAATGAAGCATTTCCCAACCTTGGATGGGAAGCCAGGCGCAGCTCCAAATCAGCTTGTAGGCTGCTTGTTTTTAATTCCAAATTAATTAAGGTTGAGCCTGAGACTATGAAGTTTGACAAGAGAGGAAAAATTATTACCGAAAATGCTCTTTTGAAAACTTTGGGGTGGGGGAAGGAAGAAATGAATGGTGGATGGCAAAGTCTGGGTAAGGTTCTATTTGGCTGATTGCAACCGCTGTAAACAAAGGGTCTTGTGGGGATGGTGTAATTGCGTAATCTGAGGCCCAGGATGTAATGGTATCACGCGAGCCTTTCTTCGGCATAGGAAAAGGCATGTTGTCAAAATGCTGTAACCTGGCTTTTCTGTGCCAAAGGACCTTCAATTTGTGGCGTGCTTCCTTCAGGGTTGTTTCGGAGCTCCACTTGGATGGTATTTTCTGCCATGGTGCTAGAGATGCACCTGCTTTTCCTTTTTGTTTTTAAGAAAACTTTTATTAAACGTCCACACAGAATAAAACACAAGGAAACTGTGAGAGGAACAGAGACTAAATTAAAGTATGTGAAGCAGAAAAAAAAGAGAATTTATCAGGGATATGATTGGTATATAAATTGAGAAAGGAGGAAGAAATAACAATGCTATGATTCAGGAAGACGAGATTGTATTAACATATAATGTGAGCATTCAGAAATCCTTCCATGATTATATATATATATATTAATGTTATTAAGGACTATATATGTGGCCTAGAGGTTATAACAACTGCCTAACATGCATATGCATATAGCCCAGGTTCAAATCTCAGAAGAGTAAGTCTGGCTGAAGAGAGTTAAAGGAACTCGAAATAGCTATCCCAGTTCTCTATTCTTTGTTAGCAACCTATAAATAAATAAATAAATAAGTGTGTGTGTGTGTGTGTGTGTGTGTGTGTGTGTGTGTTAAGAAATAAAAACGTGATCACCAGGAAAGAATAAAACGTTAAAAGTTTTAAATATAAAACACTAAAAGTTTTAAATATAAAACATTACAAGTTTTAAATATAAAACATTAAAAGTTTTAATAAAAAAGCAGACCTACCTTTCGTTGGCTCCTGCCAACATCATCAGGGTACAAACGAATCAATGGGAGAAACATTTATAGGCATGCCAGCGCCTGCGCTCAACTTCTGGACCGTGTAACAGGTCCTACCCGGCCAATCACTGTGTCTGCACTAATCTCTACACAATTAGTTAATTTGTCCTCATCCCCCTTGTCTACATGTGTATTGGCTGCTACATCTCCACCTCTCAGCATCTGTGACTTGAGAGGGCAATTGGTCTTCCTCCAATCTTGCATGCAACCATCATCGTCGAATTGTTTTCCCCTCTCCTCTTCCTCGAGACATTCTGTATGGACGGATCCCTTCCCCCCTCCAACCTTTTGACGTCCGTCATCATTGTTCTCATACTCTCTATTCCGAGGTTCCATTGCAAACATCCTGCATGCACTCTCACTGCTAGATTCCCCTTCACGCTCCATCTTTCTAACCTCCCCACTGTCACAATCCTTTAAAGCGCCCATCCCCTTCCTTCCTATGATGGTTCCTAATCCATTCCAGGGGCTGATCTGTGATTCTTGCTGCCCGTTAAATGGAGCGATAGCCTTTCCTCGGGGTGGTCGTTTCAGCACACGATCTAGTTGGTACTTTTCACCCTTTCCCCCCATGAGTTTTAGTGTGGAGTCCCGTCTAATGGTCGTGTTTTCTTCTTTCTTCATCTGCTGCGCTGCCGTTTGGGAGCATGTAGTCACTCCTGGGACAAGGAACTCGCAAACGCTCTCTTCCCGTGTGACCACGGGGGGCGTGGCTCCCTTCAGACACAGGGAATAAGGCAGGGGATCCAACTCATGCACCATTCTCCCTCTGTCTTGCGATGTTTCCACCACTTCACATAGGTACAAACTTTTTGGATTATGATTTGGTGGAACATTCAGAATATTTTTAAAAGGAAGATAAAGTTTACTCCTCAACTATTTTTATTAGGGATTTTTGAGGATTTTGATGTCAAAGAAACTATTTTAATGTTGAATTTAATTATAGCAGCAAGGCTATTGATAGGTCAATATTGGAAGAAAGATTTGTTGCCTACAACAGAAGAATGGACACTTAAGGTTTCTAATTTAGCAGAAATGGCTAAAATTTCTGCTTATTTAAAGGATCATACACAAGAAAGATATATTATGGTATGGAGAAGATGGATAGATTGTATTCAGATTAAATATGGAACTAAAAAGTTCCATTTATTATATGATTAAATTTTAATATAATAAGTATTATTAATAGTATTTTATAATTGGAATTATTTAGTTTATTTACTGTTATTATGGTTTTTTATAATAATTGTTTAAAAATGGATTTGTTTATAATATGTTATTAAGGTTTTAAAGGGAGTTAAGGGTTAAGTAAGATTTTAGTAGTTGTATAATTTGTTAAATTTAATTAGATTATGTTTAACCTATTTGTTGAATTTAATTAGATTATGTTTAATATGTTTGTAATAACCCTGTACTCGGCTCTGGGAAGTGGGGTGGTGGGAGGGTGGGGATGTGTGAGTTAGTGGGTTTATTTTGTTAAATTGTTAATAAAACTTTTTAAATAAAAAAAATGTGAATCCTGGGAAAATACATTTCAATAAAATATAGAAAAACCGGTGTGGAAAATGGGCGCACGGAAGCAGCTTGGAAGGAGAGACAAAAAGTTTTTAAATTGACTTTTAAAAGACCAGCACTATCACCAAAACTGAACACTTTAATAATAGAATAATCAGAGAAGCCATTGAGATAGAAAAACGCCCACACAGTATGAATAAACGAGATGATACCTCCCGCCTACCAGCCATTTGGAAACCCGCCCTTATTGACAAACGAGTTCCTAACACAAAGAATGACACCAGACCCACACTCACGAAAACCACACAGGATGTCACCACCACACATCCACACAAAAAGCAAACCCAAACCCACACCGATGATGAGGCATGACCACAAACCAGAAGCCAGACCACAGCTGCATCATTAGCCACTTTAAACCCCTCCAATCCATACCTGAAGCAAACTGACATCCACCATGAAGATAAGGCATGACCACAAACGCGAAGCCAAACAAGAGCAACGCAGCTAACCATCTCTAATCCCCCTGCAACTCAGACTAACCTGAGCACAACAAAGCCCCCACCCAAACAGAACACTCCCCCAGCCAATCAGAGCACAGCCAACCCCCCCATCCAATCAGTTCATACCCCCACTGGCAGTTAAAAGGAAGAAACAGCTACGATCACACATTGCTCCTAGAAGCACGAAGCAGAAAACACCAGCCTGAAGATGACGAATGGGACTTCGTTGAAATGTTGCCAAGACACTTCCAATTTGATGTGGGAGAAAACCTGAATAACCAAAGACCTATATGTGTGTGTGTGTGCGTGTGTGTGTGTGTGTGTGTGTGTGTGTGTGTGTGTGTGTGTGTATGAATAGGAAGTCTCTCTGGAAAAAAAAAATTGGTGAATATTTGAAGAAAAAAAAAGAAAAAAACTTTACCAAAAACGTTTACCAAAATTTTTCACATCTTCAGAAACAAAATATGAATAGCCCCATAACAACTCTGGAGATATCAGAAGCGAAGGTAAGAGATATCTCTAAAGGTTGAGTTGTTACTTTTATAGTTTGCAAGGCTTTACTTTGGCCTTTTTATCAAAGTTGTGGGGAGGTTCAGCTAGTGGTGTAACTGAACCTTTTCCCTTTCTTTTTGTGGCATCACATGCCGTGCTCTTTTTCAGGACGATGGTTTGGATTGGATCTTTTCCTACTTGTTTCCCTTTCTTTTTCCTTATCGATCACATAGCTTTTTATCATAAAATAAATATATATATAGCTTGCCTTCAGAAGTTGTGGATGCAATTGGGATGGCACGTTTTTTTGTGGTACGGAAAAAATAGAGCTCATAAGTATTTCCAAAATCACTATATAAGAAATGCTTTGGTAATAGTATGGGAAAAACATTAAAGCTAAAATATATTTAAAGATTCCAGGGTGGCTATCAACGATGGAGGCATGAGAGAGAGAGAGAGAGGGTAGACTTTGAAAAAATATGGACATATAGAGATATTCTAAATATTGATGGGCATTTAAAATCTAAACAAGAACTGGAAAATCAGGGTATCAACCTGTCATGGTGGACACATTTACAGATGCAAAATAGATATAAAAAAGATGTGAAAATGTATGGATTTTATAAAGACTGTATTTGATAAGATTTTGTTAACCTCAGATGAGAAATTAATCAAGAAAATGTATAATTTTTTGTTAATTTTGGAAATGGAAAGTGAACAAGTTAAAGAAACAATGATTAGATGGGCGAAAAACTTTGGTTACAATATAGAATTAGAAAACTGGCAAAAAGTATGGGAGAGAAACTATAAGTTAACAATGGCAACTTCATATAAAGAAAATCTATATAAAATGTTTTATAGATGGCACTTGCCACCAGCAAGATTAGCAAAAATGTTTAAAAATATGTCAGATAGATGTTGGAAATGTAAGCATAATTCAGGCAGGTACTATCACATTTGGTGGACTTGTACTAAAGCAAAGGCTTATTGGAAAAAGATACATGTTTGATTAGAAAAAATATTAGCTGAACATGTTCATTTTAAACCTGAACTTTTCTTATTAGGTATAATACCTGAAAAGATTAACAAACAAAGCCTATATTTGATTTTACACATCATCACAGCAGCAAGAATAACTTTTGCGCAATATTGGAAAAATGAAGCACTACCACCAGAAGAAGAAATAATCAGAAAAATATTGGAATGCGCGGGGATGGACAGATTAATTTTGAGATTGAAGGATATAGAAGATACAGACTACTATCAAATCTTGGACCTATTCTACTATTGGCTAGAAGAAAGAATGAAGAATTAGGAATGGAATATGTATTGGTGTTGTTGATTCCAGACAGCTCATTGGTTGAAAAAACTAACATATGTATGTAAGTGAAAAATTAATAAAATCTTCAAAAAAAAAAGTTGTGGATGCTGCATCACTGGAGGCTTTCAAAATGTCTGAAATGGTATAGGGTCCAAAGTCCCTTCCAACTCTATTACTCTATGTCAGGGGTTCAAGACGATATTCCAGAGGGTGCGAAAACTTGGGTTTTCAAAATTATAGTGTGTATACATAATTTGTTGCGGCTATTTCAAACTTTTGTGAGGGGTGTGAGAATATATCAGAAGCGTTCTAGGGCTGTGGGGTATAGAAAAGGTTGGGACTGGGTGCATTATGTTTTCTGACAATCACTGTGACTCTGCATCTGTTTAGGAATAAGAATTTCTTTGATTTCCTTTTTTGTGTGCGTGGCCTGAAGTAGAATAAATTTGGTTATCCAGGCCCTTGGCAACCTAGTGAGCAGAGCGCTGATGAAATGATTTTTATTTATTAATTTACTTGCATTCTTTTGTCTGCTGGAGGAAAGCCTGATTGGCTCACTGTGATTTCAGATGATTGTAACTCAGGGTTGGCAAGCTGAAGATAATTATTGGCTGGTTTCAAGGTAATTTGAAGAGATTGGTGTGTGTGTGTGTGTGTGTGTGTGTGTGTGTGTGTGTGTGTGTGTAAATGGGGATGGAGCTGTCTTAAAACAATAGTCTGCCATTGCCCTAAAAGAAAACCAAGTCCTACTGCAGTAAATCTCATTCCTATATAGGTTCATCCAGAATTCCAGTTCTGGAGTGTTTTGTGATACTTCCAGGAAAAGTGATTGCTGATCTGTTTAGGCAAAAAAGGAATTCCTTAGCACAGAGGTTCCCAACTTTGGCAACTTTAAGACCTGTGGACTTCAACTCCCAGAATTCCCCAGCCAGCATGGGAGTTGAAGTCCACAAGTCTTAAAGTTGCCAAGGTTGGGGACCCCTGCCTTAACAGGTCTGACTATACAAATTCAAGACCCCATCATGTGATGGACAAAAAATAATTGCTCCTCAAGCTCTAACACAGCTTGTAGCCATTGTCAGAGGTGCCGTTTATGATGCAACTCTGCACTGAACTTTGTATTGTCAATAATGGAGCGTAATGGATGAAATAAAACACAATAACTACCCAATCTCTGATGGTGGAACCAGACTTATAGTACCTAGATTGCAAAAATCCAGCCAACTACTTGGTGGAAGCAAAGAATTAGAATGTTTTGTTTTGGTGCACATGTGGTAAGGTTGTGTTAAGCATTAAGTAGAGTACCTGCTTTATTCTGAAGAAAGTGACTAGGTTCATTCATTTTTAATCCATCGTTTGTGTAATAAGCCACCATTAGCTGTGTTCACACCTTACGCTAAGCCATCATCCTTGATTTATAAACTAGAGTGGCTGAGTTGAACTGAGATTAAATCAACATCCAATAAACCATGTTTTGGCTTAGCATGTGAACTTTCAGAGGTAACACTATTAGACTAAATGGACTGATTCAGTGACTGTGTTTGCGCAGTATGCTAGGCTAAACCGTAAAACGGTTGGCTTGGTGAAATGCCTGAGCCCAGGTATGCTGGCTTGTAGCTAATCTTTACAATTTATGAGCTGGATCACTATTGTTAAAAAAAATCACAATTACTCAAACCATGGCTTAATGTAAACCCAGTTTCCTACGTATCTACACTCCTTCTAGAAGAAAAGAATGCAGCCTGGGAAGACAAATGACCTTAATCCATTTGCAAGCTTATATTTGTATGGAATGATCTTTGCTTCCCTGAGGAATATGGGAATTCTGTATGTTATTAAAGTAGCTCTTGCTTTATTGGGAGCATATGAATCTACAATTAATATAATCCTTTTTCTTTCTTTCTTTCTTTCTTTCTTTCTTTCTTTCTTTCTTTCTTTCTTTCTTTCTCATCATATTTCTCAGCTATGTATAGCAGAAATCTTTTCCTTGAACTCCCAAAGGCTGTTGAGAAGGGCTGGACCTCTCCGTCTCTGAATGCATATGTGTGAGCACACACATTCAGTACTAACCTCACATTCAACCACTCCATCCCTTGCCATTTGGATGGCAATCACACAGTCTGGGTGCCAAATGGTGCAGATATATTTTTTCCAGCAGCTGCATCTGGCTTCTTGGCAGATGTCTCTTTCAGTCGTGTTGGCAGCCTCGGGAGCTGCCTGAAGCTCTCATGTGTTTAGGCAGCTTTTCTTTCTTGAGAAAGAAAGCATGTTTGCGCAATCTTTGTTTCATTTGGACACAGCCATCTTCCTTTGCTTCTTTTAATGAGGCCTTGGAGAAGCCTGCACTGATAAATGGATAATACACATTTGGGACATAAGACCCCAAGCGGCTCTAAGGGCAGCTCTATTATTTTCTTAGATCAATGGAGAAAAAGGTGTCATTCCTTCATGTTATCTTTTCATATTTTTTTTTTAGTCTCAAGCCAGAGAATTTTTCCTCTAGGATTTCTCAGCATGTTGTCCTAAGTTGTCTTGGGCCAATCACTTTCTCTGAGCCCAACCCACCTCACAGGATTATTGTTGTGGGGAAAATGGGAGGGAGAAGGAGTATGATTACACTTGTTCACCATCTTGAATTATTGATTTAAAAAGAATAAAGGCAGGATTTAAAAAAAAACAACCTAAAAAAATACCGACTAAATAGCTCTAATGAATTTTATTTGTTTTTTTAAAAGAATTAATTTTCCCCACCTCAAAAAAGTTAATTGCTCCGAGAATTATAATTTTATGAGCAGCAAGGATTGGTCACTGAGAAAAACATAAAGCCAAGAGTGGGAAGAAAAAGAGCTAACGTTTTAGGCCAAACAACAAAGTATTTCAGTTTAAACAGAAATTAATACACTGCTCAGGATGTTTTCCTTCTCAAAAAAGTCTACGTGCCGTGGAAGGCTGTTTTGGTTTGACCAGTGATGGAAAAGAGGTATGCAGTCACCTGCTCCAAAAAAGCATCTAGAAAAGCTAAATTTAGAGAGTGATGTGAGTGACGCAAATTAAGCAGTTGTTTGTTTTACATAGTTCTCTTTTGCTAGGCATGACAAGGGACAAAGAGCTATCCAGAGTGCTGAAGCCCCAACCACAGCCACTTCAAAGCATCTTCCACTACCCTTCGCCTGTCTCCTGTGATTAATTACGCAAGCCATTGACCTCTCCCTCCCTCTCTCACTCATACATACATTCACACACATTTTATGTCTATATCTGCAGTTATAAGTGCTAGGAAAACAGGAAAATTTCTAGATGCTGCATTTTAGAGTACTGTAGATAATCACTGTAGATAACTCCAGTCAATTAACCAGTAGCTGGACTGGCATATAGTGATGCCACCTTGAATTTATATCCAGATAAGGTTAGGATGGGAGAGGTTCCTCCACTTTCTTGCAATGCAGTTCTGCTCAGCAATTGCAGTTATTATAAAGTAATTAAAAAGAATTCAGTATTTGGAAATTATAGCAGGAACATATGTCATTTTCAAAACCTTAAAAGTTCAATTGCTTCTCCTTCTAAAATGGTATAAAGGTATATTTAAGAATATTGTACGTAAATAATTAGTGCTTTTTAAAATAATATATTGTGCTACCTTTCTCAGACACCACCGAATTTAGCATTAAATCACATGCACACTGGCAGTGATCTAGTAGAAGGAATTTCCTGCCCAGTACGGTTCAAGTTTCATTCATACGTACAGTCTAAAATTAGATCCATGACTTTTATTGTGGTCCAAAAGCTCTTTGCCTAGCGTAATATTTAGTTAAAAAGAGAGAAAGACTTTTCTCAAAAAGGACATGCTCAATCACCTTCAGCCTTTCCAGGTGTTTGTTGAGTAGTGCTGTTAATTGACACCAGATGATATAGTAGGAATTGGCCAAGTATTTGGGAGTGTCACATCTTCAGATAAAAGAGGAAAACTCCCTGTCTCTGAACATCTCCAAGACAAACAACAGAAAAATAATATTTCCATTAAGAAAGGTTAGAAGTCAAGATATCCTAAGCATGGGATGTGGAACTTGGAGTTCTCCTGATATTATCTCTCCAAAACTCTCAATAGTTCCAGACAAGATAATCAATGATGGTGGATACTGGGAGTAGTTCCCCAACAACACCACATTTTCCCATCTCTCCATATCATGACTTGGGGGCAAGGTTCCTGTATATAAATGTAACGGTATAGACTGGAGCTTTTCAGGAAAGAAGATTGCCTTGTATTGAACTGCCCTTGTACTGAATAAGTTGCTGGGAACTTAGACATAATTATTGCAACTCAGGTTGAGGAGGTGTGCCTGGGAAAAAGCTAAAACAGGCAAAGAGTCAATCACATGTTGTAAAATAAAAGGAAAAGAAGGTCCTTGGAAAACTTAAGGAAAGAGGGAGCAAGGAAGCTGGAGACAGAAGTAGGGCTGTTCTGATCTGAATGTATCAAAAAAAAAAAAAAAAAAAGTGGACCAGGTTTTTTGGTTCAAAGGGAAGGGTGAGATCAAAGCTAAGCTTTCTGGCTTCTTCCCTCTTGAGTCTGTGTTGCAAGAACCATGCCTGAGGGCCAGATGCCAAGTAGATCCAGGTGGCTGGGAGCTCTTCTCCACAGGGACAACTCCAATCATCTCTAATATTTGGTCATAGGGAATTTTGAATTAAGACATGTGAAAAGTAGATTCTAGCTGGCTTCAGGTATCAGGTTAAACAATTTGAAATGTAGTTTGCTGAATAAACCAAAAGAGTTGGATTTGGATACGTACATCATGTTAAATCATAAACCATAAGATTTCTTATATAATGGCTTGGTATGAGGTGGTAATCCAGAACCAGCTTATTTATGCACTCTTGAATCCGCTCTGTGATTTGTAAGAAGAAATTGCCTGCCTCTCTCCCTATTCATTGAAACAGTGTGATGAGTTTGGGTGGATGCTAACACAAATCAGGAGGGTTTTGTACAGCACTTCCATACTGGAAGAACTTTCCTCAAGATATAGTTGTGGCAACGACAACTGAAAGGACAAGGGAAAAAAAACAGCTGTGTGACCTTGGGCCAGTCATTCTCTCTCTCTCATCCCAACTCACCTCACAGGGTTATTTTTGTGGGGAAAATTGGATATGTTCGCTGCCTTGAATTATTATTTCTATAAATACTGTAATAAAGGCCAGATATAAATAAGTAAGTAAGTAAGTATTTGGGCAAATAGCAGCTTTGGGGGTGTGATTCTGCAGCTGGAGGAGAAAGGGTTAAGTGTATCTACTTGCAGGAAACGTCCTGAACTAACTAACTAACTAACTAACTAACTAACTAACTAACTAACTAACTAACTTACTTACTTACTTTATTTATTTATTTATCCATCCATCCATCCATCCATCCATCCATCCATCCATCTATCTATCTATCTATCTATCTATCTATCTATCTATCTATCTAACTATCCAATACAATTCTGGGCAGCTTCACAACATAATGCTTTCAATGTTTTAACAGTCTTGGGGAATCCAAGGACATTTTAGGTCAATGTGCTCCAAATTGTGTTTAAACCCTAAGGCAGGCAATTCAGTCCTGAGGATGATGAGATCAGCAATAAACTGGGCCCTTTTGCTGTGTTCTACTGCCACCTGCAGGCCTGTCCGGAAAGAAAAACTAGTGAGTGGCAATTGTTAAGGCTATATGCCATGCTTCCAAGGGAAACTTTGTTTTGATAATACTTCAAGTTCCCCTACAAGGCTGTTTTGCAAACTAACACAGCCTGTGGCTTTTCAATAGAGCAGCGAAGCAAAGCAATGCACAGGCATATGCGGATGCCCACAGGAGCCTGTAGTGATACAGTGTACCTTAGCAAGGCACACTTTCACCATTTCACCAAACTAATACAATAATAATACAAGGCTCTAGCAAATGACAGCGATATCGCTATTGTGTTTTCATCTGTGATTATACTACAATATCTTCATACAGGATACATTGCTGAAAAGGGAGAACTTCATCTGGTCAAGTAATGATCTTTCCCAAGTCTGATTTTGTAAACAGAGCTATTTCTCAGGAAAATCTAACACCGAGCATTTATTGATGTTAACAAAATTGCATCATCAATTCCTTACTATGCCTTAGATCAGTGATGGCGAACCTTTTAGAGACCGAGTGCCCAAAAACTGCTTCTGCCCCCATCCCACCTTTGCTCCGCCCCATCCCGCCTGCTCTGCCCCACCCC
Organism: Crotalus tigris; assembly: GCF_016545835.1. Lineage (NCBI taxonomy): Eukaryota > Metazoa > Chordata > Lepidosauria > Squamata > Viperidae > Crotalus > Crotalus tigris. Next base: position 931,488 of record NW_024100565.1, read on the forward strand.
CACCCCACCCACCCACAGGGCCACTCACCACTTCCACGGCCCACCGCAGATTGCCCAGGCGGCCCAGCAGCACCATGGTGGCCACGTCATCTGCCCGCACCATGCAACATCAACTGTGCACGACAGGGTGTGAGGGCGGAGTCTTGTCCCCGCTGCCTGGCTGCCATGTCCTTGGCTGTGCTGCTTTGCGTGGACCACGCTCGGGGGGTGAATCACCTCCAGGGGGGCTACTGGTGAGGAGGGGGCCGCAGGGGGAGGCGGGGCTGGGGCAATGGCATGTGTGCACACAGAGAAGGCTCTGAGTGCCGCCTCTGGCACGCGTGCCATAGGTTCGCCACCACGCCTTAGATTCTTTGAGCACTTTTTCCAACCCCCCTCCCTCCCCTGCTCATTAACTTGCTTTTAACATCTCTGGCTCTAAAGAAGGTTGATAAAATCTGTCTTGGGAAAGATCATGGCTTGACCAGATGAAGTTCTCCCTTTTCAGCAATGTATCCTGCACAGTTTAGAGACTAAAAGGTTATAGGGGGAATTAAAGGGTGATTTACCTATCACCTCATTGATTGACAGAGTTGATTCAGCTGATCAGTTTATCCAGGTGGGTGTTCCTTCCGCTGCTCATATGTGTCCCTCCTAAAACTGTACCCTTGATGGAAGAGGACAGCCATCCCAGTTAGAAGGATTGTGCCGATCTTCAATCAATGGTGTATAACCGGGGGTAGTCAACCTTGGCTCTTTTATGACTCGTGGACTTCAACTCCCAGAATTCCTGAGCCAGCCATGCTGAGGGGAAAGGGAGAGGTTTCCAAGCTGAGTCATGCTGGCTGAGGAATTCTGGGAGTTGAAGTCCACGAGTCATAAAAGAACCAAGGTTGACTACCCCTGGTGTATAATATCTGAGCTCTCTTCCTAGAATTGCCCAGCAAGGTTATAGAGACAGCGTTATGAACTCCAGCCAAATTCTGCTTACTTTTAAGACAGAAATACTACCTGGGGTTGAAAATGTGGGTTCCCAAATTTCTTTTGCAAGCATGCCTGGTTGTTTACAGTCTGTTATACTAAAGACATTGTTTGGATGTTATAAAACACTGATGAATTACAGAAGTTGAGGTGTTACTTCAAGCACTGCTTCATAATGGCTACAGCATCTCTGCTAAATGCTGCTTTCCTTCCTATTGCCTCTTATAAAACAGATTTAGGCTTGTTCTTGCTTTTTTTTTTAAAAAAATACATGTTAAAAAGATTGGAATTCATTCTCGAAGTACTTTGATTATTAAACTATAATATACATGAACTACAAAAGTGTATGAAATGTTACAATACTTAGAAAGAGAATATAGGCACCTCTATGGTGATAAAAAAGAAGGGAAGGGAATGAAAGGGGAAGAGGAAAATGTTACACAATACTACCTGTGAATAAAAAAGACAAAAACAACATCCTTATAAAATGGAAAAAAAAGAAACAAAATCAAACAGCTAAACAAAACTGGAAAAAAAAAACCCACATACCAGAGAACTTAGAGAGAAGCAAAATCTCTGAGGTTAAGACTATGAATCTGCTTTTTTCCCCTTCCCTCTAAAGCTGAGTTTAAGTGTGTGTGTGTGTGTTTTGGAGATGAGGGGGGGTGGAGAGTGTACCTACAAAAATGAAGAAATCCTAATAGGGATTAAGAATGTGAATTTTTATAAAAACTGTTAATGTAAATCCCACCAATACTCTTTAGTGTAAAACATGATATATAGTATTTTCCACAGTACAGTTGTAAGAGACTGAGATAAAACTGAGGGGGTGAGTGAATGCACTGATCGGAAGAGGAAGAGAAGGCACTGGGAATATTAGTGGATATATACAGATAGTCCTCAACTTACAACAGTTCATTTAGTGACCGTTCAAAGTTAGAATGGCACTGAAAAAAGTGATTTATGACTGTTTTTCACACTTTACAACCATTGCAGCATCCCCATGGTTATGTGGTCAAAATTCTGACATTGGCTCATATTTATGACGGTTGCAGTGTCTCACGTGATCACTTTCTGTGACTTTTCTGTCGAGCAAAGTCAATGAGGATGACAGATTCACTTAACAACCATGTTACTATCTGAACAGAGGCAGTGATTCACTTAACAACTGTGCCCAAAAAGTTCGTAACATGGGACAAAATTCACTTCACAAAGTTTCACTTTCCAACAGAAATTTTGGGCTCAATTGTGGTCATAAGTCAAGGACTACCTGTAAGGGATAAATCAGGGCTGGGTGGGCTGATGGAAAGGAAAGCAGATTCATTTTAGTTCTGTTATGTTTATGTTAAATTATATTTTCATTAAAAACAATTTACAGGAAAAATATTTGTGGCCACTTCCTATTGAAAAATCAGTTTGACATGTACTGATTTACCAAAATAATCTTTTGTTGGATAAATCTTGAAAAAATAGGACTTGGCCATCACATTTAAATTGGCCTCCTTCATCCTTGAAACAGGATTTTCTTTATTCCTAGCACTCACTTTTACTGATGGACAACTTAAATTAATTGCAGTCGCTTTCTAATAAATGTGAATTCGTGACACTGAGTATTTTTGTTTGTTTATACTGTGCATATTTTTACCTATCAGAGTAGGTCACTCTAATAGAAAATGAAGGAGGAATTAATATTAAATATGTTGTTCTTCTGTAATGGTATCAAAATGATTTGTAGCTCCTTTGAAATTCCACCCAAAACAACATGACCCTTAACTTCAAAGAGCTGAGTGAAACACTGCTAAGAATAAGCACCCCTGAAAAGTTTTGTTCTTTTGTTCTATATTATACAAGTGTGTCTCTGTGTATAGTCTTCCTTTCTTTACAAGATGTTATGTTTCTAAAGCTATACATTAAATTAGTGTGTGTGTGTGTGTGTGTGTGTGTGTGCACGCATATATATGTATGTGTGTGTTTGTGTGTGTATAAAATGAATATGTAGGTGATCTTTGAATGAAATATGAATGCCTCAAACATTAGCAACGTTTTGTTCAGACAATTGTACTCAGTTATCTACTAGGATAGGCGATGTTAAGAAATGCCCCAAACAATAGCCACATCTTTAAATTACAACTGATCAGATTCAAGATATACTTTTGTTTTCAACAGTTTTATGACAAAAAACTAAGCAGCTGATGGCAAGAATTGAATTAACATTTTTAGATTAGTTTTCTAAAGTAGTTTTAAAGTTGTCATTTGAAAGGACAGAGTAACTGGTAATGGGCATGATACTACATAATCATTTGCATGCAATCCACCAGTACTATCTAGAAAGGTTCCACTTTATTCAATGTCATTATATGTATGTGTCCTGCCATTTATGGATCTTCATGATTGATTCTTGATGACTTGCTAAAATAAATTTAAAAGAGCTTACTGGTATCTAATGAACTAAAAATCATATGGGGATACTTCATTGTTCACCCAATTGTTTTATGTCTATGCTATAACTCATTTTGCTTGGCTCTAACACTCTACTATTAAGTTACGGGTGTTGTTTCATTTTTTTAAGGATAGGGAATTATAATAGCACAATGATTTTTTCCCCACTGTGGATTAATTCCATTTTCCAATGCTAGAAAACACGTATGAACAACCATATTATAGTATGGTACAAATAGCCTTATTCTGACCAGATGATGCAATGGGAAGACGGAATAACTCTGAGGAACAGAAGGAAGAGCCACAGCCAAGATAATAGATAAAAGAAATTTAAGTCTGGGGCAAAAATGCAATTTGAGAAAGCATCTTAGATACGACCTTCCCTAGTTCTCATGAAGATAAAGGGAGAGAGAAGTGTCTTCAGACTTGCAAGATTTTGTTGCTATACCCTCATAGTAAAAGTAGTATTAGCGTGCATATCATTGATTTCCATGTTTGATCTACCTTAGATGGTTGACACGCATACTGTATACTGGATGGTTCTGGAGTCATTAATAAGAGGGTGCCCAGGCATTGTGAGGATTTTCCAGATGGTTTGGGGGAGCTTATGTGTTGGTGAAGGGATGGGGTAGAGACTTAAGGGGTGGCAGAGCTGGAGAGGTATTGCCAATAAACAGACTACATGATGTGATTGCTCAATAAGAGTGGGAGAAAACCTGGGGAGTGGATTTTCAGGGGAAGGGAGATTTAGGTTGCAGAAGTGGGAAAGAGGAAGCTCTATCCTAGTTGTGTTAGGTTGAAAATATTGTGGGAGATTCTGGATAGCCACTTCAAGGAAAGTATTTGCAATCTGGTGGTGATCTCTGTTTCTAATTCACTAGCCTCATTAACCTCAATTATTAATGATCTTGATCTCAATGTGCTGATAATAAATATCAGATTTGTTGTAACCACCCTGATTCATCTATGATCTTGTAATGGATGAACTACATGTCTGGTAAGGACAAAAATCACAATGTCACCATCTCAGAGATCCATCTATTGGATTTCAGGTCCTTCAACAGCCAGGGCCAATTTGTATATATGTGTTGTGACTCTGTGTGCTATTTCAGGTTATCTTTCTTGTGACCAGTGAATTTACTCCTAAAGTAGCATGTTGTGAATGCCTCTGTATTAAATTCAGGTATAGGGATAAGTTATGATCCTTCTGGTAGGTCAGCTACTCTGCTGTTTCATAGGGCCCCTTCCTAGGCTTCTGGATTTGGTTACCAGTGTAGTGGTGGAGGCTGTTCACTTACTGAGGTTGGGAATCTTTATCCTCCATGCCTTGGAAGCCAGGTCTTGGAGAGTCCAGAAGTTAATAGCCTCTGTGACAATCATGGGGTTATCCTAAGTAAACTTTGGCCCAACTCAATAGACCTGTTGAAAAAGGAATCTTTATTTTTCTGCTCTCTCATCATATCCACAGACTGCTATCTCAGCAGCTTTGTTTAGGGAAGCTAATTCTCTGTTTCGGCTCTCTCATCTGGCTGCTGTTATGACCAATTTGCATAGCACCTTGCTGATAAAGTCCACTTGCTGTGTTCCCTGATCCTTGGTTCTGAAAGCAACTCAGCCTGTCTTCTATCAATCTGCGGCTAGCCCAGTTTGACATGTCTGAAATTAGGGTCCCCCATTATTCACAGGAAAGGATGAAGAAACAATTAAAACCTTCCTGTTTTTCAAAACTAAGAACAGGAGGGAATCTCTGAAAATTGAAGCATTAACATGTAGAAACTGTACCAAATTTCACAGAACTTGATGGAAAAGTTTTTGAGCTACAGGTATATTTTTTTTTAAAAAAATCTGTGGGATTTTGTTTTCACCACAATGGGATGAAACTTACAATAAAGATAAGAGATGAAGAAACAGAATGAAATTAAATATGTTGCAAAAAAAAAAAAGGATTCTATAGTAAGGAATACATGTGAAAAGCTTCATATAAACTGATGAATAAGGGCGGGGTGCAAGGAATAATGATGTTCCTTCCTAAGTCAGTTGGACATCTGTGTCAGAGGCTGAGATCAAAGAAGACAGAAAGATTAACTTGACCATCCTTTTCTGGAAAAAGCACAACTTTAAGCAGGTAGAGAAATCACCATTTACTTTTCTGGACTGGCAATAGAAAGCAGAGATGGAAACCAATGGCTAAAGGCAAGATTCTCTCGCAGGTCGTCTCCAACTCAGCTCCAAGATGGGGCTAGGATGGAAAATTGGCCCGATCACAAGGATTGCTCTGAATTAGGGCAAACAGTGAATCTAACAACCCTCAATCCTCTCTTTCCTTTTGGTGCATGGTTAGTTTCTGAACCACATATTGGAGATGGAATTTTTGAACAATTATAATTCTCCACGAATTTGTACCTGTCTTTCTACCTTAAGTGAGTTTAAAACAACACCGCCAACAAACTGACCTGCTGTGGGTTTGGAGTTGGAATTGTTGGTTTGCAACTGTAGAGTAAACCAGACCAGTGAGGAAATGTTGCATCTTCCTAAATTTAACACTGACATGAAGACATCCCGGGTTTTCTCTTTGAGTGTATGAGAAAGTACTGGGATGAGAATACTGGATACAATCCAGCACTATTAAAAACTGAAATTCCAATGAATTGCCTAATGTGTGTTGGAAATCAATCATTTATCAAATGTTTAGCTTTCAAGGCCTCGCCACCATATGTTTTTGTGTGTATGTGCTTTAATTGAAAAACTCTTGTTTGGCTGAGTTTTGTTACCTGTCCTGTGACAGGACCATAATTTGATGGGACAGCACCTGCCATGTGTGGAGAAAGATTAAGCTATGGCATTTTCAGTTAAAAAGATCACATTGCCTTGCGACGGAGGCAAAAATATATTGGTTATGTGCTGAAATGAACTCTCTGTACCTCCCAGCTAATTCGGCCTCTGCGATGATCTTCATTTCATGAAGTTTGAAAATCTTGCTTTTCCACAATATTAGTAAGAGATGAATGGTTTAAATTAAAATGTGAGCTAGTGCTCCGTCCACATTTGGAAAATGGAGAAGGAGGGAGGGAATAAAATCTAGCTATCTGAGAGCATGGTTTGTTTCAGATTGCTGGATTGGAAATAAAGGGTCTGCAGGTGTCTCCTGGGTGAAGTTATATACTGTGCTGCCTTACAAATTACAGGGATGTTGGTCAGACACACCCTGAGCCTTCTCAGGTTTAGTTGGGCTTGGCCATCATTTTATCTGTATTAAATAAAAACTCACTCCAGCTTCTTTATTTCCCAGACTTGACTTAACCCTGGGGAAAGAAAAAGGAACGATTCCTGTCTGCCTTATTTTAAAACATGTTCAATTAATTACTTTAGCCAAATGAATTCTTGTGGCTGGGAAATGCAGGAAAGAATTACTTCATGGGGGGAAAAAGATTTCGGGGACAAAGCAAACAACTTCCATCATTAAAAAAATAATTCACCCTTCCTCAGATGGGATGCAACATTTTTATATAAGTCTGCTTTTCTGGAGTATGGTATCTGCACCAAATACTTTGAAACGTGTTTCTACTTGCTTGTTTTTTTTTGTTTCCCTGTTTTTGCTAGGCTTCTGATCTGGAGAAATAGGAATGCTTGCTTCATGTCTACTTGACTCATATCTGTGTAGCTGAGTGGTTAGTGGGCTTGGTATGAAATCGGGAAATCGATGTTCAAATTTCCACTCAGTAATGGAATGCTGGGTCCTGAGCCCAGTCATAGATCCAATTTACCTGTTAGCCTGGGGAAAGTGCATAATATTCTTTTCACCTGAAGTAATTACAGAAAAAGCTATCTTCATGTTCATTTTTTCACTTCAATTTTCATTTGCCATTAACCAACCATTCTTTTGTGAAGTTGAGACTTATCATCTGAAAAAGAAAAAAAAAGGCAGTGGTTCAGAGCTAAAGCATATGCTTACCTGGCAAAATACATGTAATAAAGGTTGTAAATTTCATTTTAGGCCATGGTGCTCAAACACCTCAACATTTCTCACACAGTCTCCATGTCAGGTTTAAATGATTAAGGTTGTTGATGCTGGCAGGCTATTCACAAAGGTATAATTAGGCCCTGGGAAAAAAAGTGTTTTCAATTTGTTTAACTGGAAGACCAACTGCAAAGCCAAAGCAGGCTCGTTTAGAGATCTATGGCCCTATTGAAGGGAAAGAAGAGCTCCCCAGAAATGCTGGTTGAGGAATTCTGGGAGTTGAAGTGCACAAGACATAAAACTGCCAAGGATGGAGACTCCTGCACTGTATAAGCAACCATTTTGTGCTACCAAATGGTGGCAGGCAATATTGTTTGAAAGCCAGATGTACTAGTGATGGAGAGCTGTTTCCATAGATACGTATACATAGATTACACTGTAATCTGATATCCACTTCTCCAGGAATACACTTCAGCGTAGAGCTGACACAGATAGGTTCACACTGTTGATGTCTATTTATGTTGATGGTTTGCAGATCCAAAAAGAAATCAAAGATTAAAGGTGAAAATAAACATTCTTTTCTAGAGCTCCTTTAAATCCCCTGGTTTATACTGAAAGCCATTTGTCAAAGTTTTCAAGGGTTTTTTTTCTCTTTTCTTATATTTAATTTGAATAGTAGATTGTGAAGGAATTTTGCTTTTTCCAGGTTTTTAAACAAAAATCCTTAGAACACTGTGCAGGGAGTTCCTCGGCACCTAATAGCCACTATGTAAACGTTTTGTCTCCCTATTGGCTGTGGATAAAATCAATTTAAAATACAATTTACATTGTATTGTTTATGGGGATTAATCCTCCCTGACTGCATGTTTTAATCTTGATATGTTCCATTCAGTTTATTAATGTTTTGCAATTATAGTCAGTAACATTTCTGAACCTTAATACAGGATAAAATAAAATAATCTGCCAAAAAGGTTTGGAATGCAAAGACAATTCCTTCCTTCCTTCCTTCCTTCCTTCCTTCCTTCCTTCCTTCCTTCCTTCCTTCCTTCCTTCCTTCCTTCCTTCCTTCCTTCCTTCCTTCCTTCCTTCCCCCCTCCCTTCCTCCTTTACTTCCTTCCTTTCTCAGACACATTAATCCCAATTGGGGATCATGAAGAAATAAAATACTACAATGCATGTACAGTGGTCTGGACCAGTAAAGTGCACATCCTTTGCTAATGACTTCCACTTCCCACTTTTGCTCTTTCAACACAAAGGGTCAAAGAGATTTCACTCTGCAATTTGGAATCTGATATCATTAGGACCATGGAGAGCTCTAAGTGAGCAGCTTCTTTCAACAAAGACTGTCAAGATTAACAGCTATTCTCTACAGTCCAGTCTGCTATATTCCACCTCCTTGTTTAAAGAAGAAGGGCTCTTAAAGGGCCAGGCATTCTTTTTTGTTCTAACCACTTTTACCTGGGCTGCTCCCTGCTCACTCTGTTGAGTTGGCATGTTAATGTAGAATGCATTTACCTCCTGGCTCAGAGCCAGCTTCCTACAAGCCTCTAGAATTTGATTGGGAAGATGTAGTAGTTGGATTAAATGTCTGCAAATGCCATCAGTCTAGTCTCTCACTCTCTCCAATTCCAAGCCTGAGACTGGGATATACCACTTCAAGGGAACAGTGTGGGGAAATGACTACCTTCATGCTCTTGCTGTGGGCATCTGACATCATTGTTGGCCCTTTGATAGTCCTATTTTGGACTTCATAGTGCTCATACCCAAGACCACTTATGTTCCCATTCCTTCATGTTCTGCATTTTTGGGTACATATGCCTTCCTGTGAGATTGCAACATGAAGTTTTCAAAAGAAGATTAATTTGTCATGTGATCCTGAGCCAGATTGCTCTGCTATACATTACAACAGATGGACTCAAGTGTAAAATATTTTCCCCTTGTTACTATAGAAACACCCTGACATAATTCAAACGACTTAAGTGGCTTTCTGGAAAGCTGTTTGTTGTGTTGCCAATGCTGATGAATGAATCATTTTCAACTTTTAAGTCAAGATGGGTTAAAACTGGTCTCTGAGAATCTTAGCTGATTGCTACTTATGGAAGGGCCTTGCTGGTAAAGTTATTATGTTTGAGATAGTTTCATCAGGGGTTGAAGCAAACCAGGCAGGTGGGCTACAATTACCTCCCAGAAATATGATCAACAGAAGGCAGAAAAAAGAAGGTGACAGAGAAGGGATTTAGACAACGCACTGTGTGATCTGATTGTGATAAAATAAATTAACGGTTTATCCAGCAGAACAAAAGGATTTAACGTTTGTCCAGAATTGCCTGTCTGTAGCCATTAGACCTGGGGAGATGTTTGCTCTGCGTAGTGTTAGAGTTAGGCAGTGCAAGGCTTAGGCTTTGTAAGCATGTTTACATTTCATTATTCAGAAATAATAAGAAATGAGGATTGCAGATTTGGTCTGTGGGATAAGAAGGGGGAAGTTAAATCAAGTCAGATTTATAATACAAAAGTCAAGCAGTAAATGTGGTCAAAAATTTGGCCTAAGAGAAAATGAAGAATTTAGAAGACCTTCCCAAATAGCCTTCTCCAGCTTGGTGCCCTCCAGATTTTTTAGAACTGCAGGGCCTAGAATTCCCAGACAGCCAAAACCTGGGCTTGCTAAAAATTCTGGGAGTTGTCATGTCAAGATATATGGAAGGCAGCAGTGGGGGAAATCCTTTCGGTGCCAAATCAAAAGGCTTTTAAAAGTCACTTCTCTGTCAAGAGAGATTTGATTTATGGTAGAGAAGTTTGCAGTTAAAAAAGCAACACTCCACGCTCCTGAATCTCACTTAGATCTCCAGATACCTCCTCTAAGAATAAAATAACACCAGATCTCATCCTGAATTAATATATTTTAAGGGGCATATGCCCTTTCCCTGGATTATTTACATTTATTTATGCAACCTAAACATCTGCCTTATTCAGATGAAACTACTTTTTCGTTTGGTTTCATCTCATCTTTTCTGAAGATGCACAGACGGGTGAATAATTACATTCAAACTATATTAAATCAAAATTAATACTTCATTTATTTTTTTCTGCTTGCCTTACCACTTCTTGATGTACTAGTCTACAGGGCAGTTGGGGCAGAGCACACCTATTGTGCACCCATTACATTATTCTTTGTAATTTTAGCCTATCGGGGGCTTTTTTTTTTTAGAAGCTTGAGACAATTATAACGTGGTCTCTCATTTATTTATTTTTTTAACCACAACCTTGTGAGATAGGTTTTGCCAAGAGATTATGACTAGTCCTGTGTCACTCAGTAAGCTCTGTGGTCAAGGAGGGTCTTGTGGTCAATCCAAGCCCAACATATTAACATTTACAGGGCCTTGGTACACAGTTTCCTTCCATCTCTGGCAAAGTCTAGGCCCTTTCAACTGAAGATACCAGGAGTTAATCAGATCTTACATATGCAAACCAGATGTGGCCTTTTTCTTCTCATCATTTCATTTCTTTTGAAGCTTTCCAAAATATGTTAGCCAGTTTGCTTCTCATACTGTTGATAAGGAAGTGTCCTTCAATGACTATGAAAGCCATCTTTATGGAGTTCTTTGCTTACTTTGTTAATCGATTTGGGAATTAGTCTAGATGGGAAGGTTGTGGCGCTATATCTTTTATTGGGATTGAATACTTGGCTTGATATTCTAGTTAGGAAATCACAGTAGCCTCCAGGGTAAATAAATGTCATATTATTCCCATATTTTGGCAGGAACGGGGATTGAAGCTCAGGATATGGAGCTTTATCTATGACCACTCTTTAGTTTTGATTTTTGGACAGTCAGTCTATAAATACTGCTTGCCCTAATTAGGTTTTTGCCTTCTGAATTCAGGCAGGTTGTACATTTATAGATAAATAAATATAAATGTAAATACTTAACAAATGTCTTCAGGATTTGGGGCAAACCTTTGCTACTCTCCACTTTCATAAGTTTGTTTCCAAATCCAGCAGAGTTTACTGTACTTAAACCAGTATTTGTTACAGCTAATCTCAATATTGGTAAAAGTAATTTTAGCTTTCCAGTGGAGTTGATCTTCTGATCTAGCTTGTCTGGTAAGGCTGATAATCATGCAACCTTTTCTTATTCTTTGTTGAATGTGGAACCTTTTACTAAGCATTTACTTATTCTTTACTTTCATCATTTACCATTCTTATCACATTTAACAATCAATCTTCAACTCTGGATTTGCATAAACGTCTCATAATCAGCCTCATTTGCTTTATCATATGCTTTCTCTAAATGAACAAATGGACACTCAGTTTTCTTTCTCGCATGGATATATTTCTCAATGTCCAGCACAGATATAGTGAGTATGCCCCTTCCCTGTCACTCGAACGGCACTCATTGTCTCCTTCTGTGCCCTTTCAGTCATAATTCTGCCGAGCACCTTCTGAGCTATACTTTTAACTAAGCCCCATGAAGCTTTTGCACTTGTTTCGGCTACTTTTCCCTTTAACCCAAAGAGCAGCAAGAACATTTATTCTTGTCATTGTGTTTTTTTTTCCTGGAGCAGATACAAACATTTCTAGCATTCATTTCAATTCTACTTTACAATATACCATTCTCTTAAAAATCTCTAAAATGGTTTTTTCTTCCCCTACTTTAATTTTACCACAAACAATTCCATTTCTTTTATTTTTCATCACACTCAACCTTCTCTGTGTGTGTGTGTGTGTCTTTGTTTAGCCATCTTCACCTACTTCCCAAACTTTTTAATTTCTACCAAAATTGCTTTGCATTTTTTCTTGCCTTTTTAACTCTTAACTATTCCTTTCCTTTTGAGCATATTTTTTGCAACTTTCTTTTTCTCCACTTACACTTCATGCAAAATTCTTCTGTAATATTCATTTTTGCATCAATCATTCCCTTATATGATTTTTTTCTTCATCCAAGGCATCTTTTCTTTCATCTTTCCACAAACATTTTTTTTAAATTTCCATTAGCATACCTTTGTTCCACACAGCTTCCACATCCTCTTTCTATAAATCCTCTTCTAACTGATTCCATTTAGAGATTAATCTGTCTTGTAATATAGGTAGTCCTTAACATACGGCCACAATTGAGCACAAAATTTATGTTGCTAAGTGAAACAGTTGTTAAGTGGGTTTTGTCCAATTATATAAGCTTTCTTGTCACAGTGGTTAAGTGAATCATTGCAGCTGCTAAGTTAGTAACTTGGTTGTTAAGTGAATCTGAATTTGCTTGTCAGAAGATCGCAAAAGGTGAACACATCATTCCGGGACATTGCAACCGTCATAAATATGAACCAGTTACCAAGCATCCAAATTTTGATCACATGACCATGGAGATGCTGTAAAGGTTGTAAGTGTGAAAAACAGTCATACGTCACTTTTTCAGGGATGTTTTAACTTCAAACGGTCACTAAAAGAACTATTGTAAGTCAAGGACTACCTATACTTCTTTGTATAAGACTTGTTCTTCCTCTTCCTGCAATTTTAGTTTCACATTTATTTTGTGTCTGCCCACTCTATCTTCCCCTCCCCTCCCCCCACCCCAAGATTCACGCTTCATACTACCAGAAATCATACTCTTCAATTTATATTCATTCCTTTGCCATATTTGTCTTTGGGCAGAGTTGTGCTTAAACTATGTATTTGAAATATGCAGATGCTGAAGTGTCATCTTCTCATTCATTCTTGAGTCGACAAATACCACAGTCATTTTTTCTGTACTATTTTGTTTTATTTCTATGCATCTATTCATGTCATCGAACAGAGTTCAATCCACCCCCCGGATCACATTCATTCAGAATGTTACATAATCCCCCCCCCTTTAATTCAAAAATTTATTGGCAGCAACTTTAGTCAGATTTTAAACTTGACTCCAGGTGACTTCCTGAAGATACCCAGGTAATTTAGTTTTCTTGTCAACAACAGAAATGGTTTGCCATTGCTGTCTGAGTCATCTGCCTATCTGTCTGTCTGTCTAATTCTTTGTCTATTTTCCTGTCCTGTCCTGCAGACTTAAGATGCCAACTAAATCCAATCCAACTGAGTTTTTCTCAATATTAGTTAAGGTCAGTTTAGTTGCCATCTGCTGCTGGCAGCTCAATTTAGTTTGCAATACAAAGAACATATGCATAATTGTCTTGATTTTGGAAGAGGATCATGGAGTCAGCTCAGCTCATCTCCTAAAGAGAAACATGCAAGAGAAAAGCCCATGAATGTATTCAATGAATACATTTATGGGTTTCTGAGCTTTCACATTCCAGGTTCTAAATTAATTTTTTCACCTCATCGCTCACTTGTATCTTTCCTTCCCAAAAGCTTTAAGTTTTCAGACATTGTTGCTAAAATGTTTATGTAAGCCATCTTGGGAAACTTCAGTTTTGAAAGGCAGCATGTACTTTCCTTCAAGTTATAAAATAAACCAATACATGAAATAAATTATGTCCCAATTGCTTATTATGTCCAGGGATTTTTCTGGAAGACGGATACTACTATAATGTAGCAAGCCATGTTCACTGCATGTACCCTTCAATTTTGTATCATAGTCCAGGATAGAATCACAGTACTATAGTCTCTTCATTGTATAGAGAATCAACCAAGACCATGTGTCTGAGATCTGGCATGTTAAAGCAGTAAAACTAAATATTCATCAAGCTCTTTAAGAATCTTTTAGGGATCACACAATTTCTTACTGGAGGTGTGGAATCTATTTTTGTTTGTACTGATATTTTTAAAATTAAATGAATAAAAGTTACTAAATCCTTTGAATAACAGTTGAAAGGTTTGGCATGTTTAATCTTATTTTAAAAAAATAAGTAAGACAAGAAAAAAAATATCTGCAAATCTGATTTGTCACCCAAAAGTTAGAACACCCCTGTTCTTGACTGCTTCAAAATTACAGATAATGCAGTGAACAGAGACTTAAGGAAGATGCACTCATCTTTATGATTCTAAATGACTCTACAACATAGGTAGGCAAACAATTCTCTCTCCCTCCCTCCCTCCCTCCCTCCCTCCCTCCCTCCCTCCCTCTCTCTCTCTCTCTCTCTCTCTCTCTCTCTCTCTCTCTCTCTCTCTCTCTTGTATTTTAGCTCTCCAAAATCAGATGACTAATATCTAGGGATCTGAAGCACTGTAGTTTAAAACTTCTGGCAGATAATTAACCTATGGATTTCATTACAACAAGATGTGGCATTCACCACTAACTCAGAAAACTTTAAAAAGCAATAGGATCAGTCCACGGACAACAAAGCAAGCAAGCTCTATCAGCCTTGAGATTCAGTGTTGTTGACAGGATGCTGCAGACATAGTTGCAGAGGAATAACGGTGGGAGAAGTTTATGTCTCTACCTTACAAGCAGAGGCATCAAGTTGGCCACTGTAAGAAACAAAAGATGAGATTAGATTTTAGCGTAATCCAATAGGGCAATTCTTATGTTCTTAAATTGCTAATGATGTCATATGATGTTGCTGAGGTACAACTCATAATCTGACCTGCTTTGCTTGTCTGGGGCTTTGAGGAGTTGGAGTCCCACCACATCTGGAGGGTCATACATTTCCCCATCTCTGCTCAATATGCTGAACACAAATGGAAAATTACTAAGGGGAAAAATTGCCCATCTGACTTTACAAATTGTTTTCATTTTACAGTCAAGGTCTGCCTGGCTAGGTTATAAAATAACTCACCAATTAGTCCATTTGATTATTTAGTTAAATCTTTCCACAGGTCTGTGTGGCACGATGGCTCTCAACGTGGCTATCCATATGCCCCACATATGACTACAATCAGTGTTCCACAGGGGATGTTGTGAGTTACTTGCCTGAGCCAATTCACATAATCCAAGAGTTTTCATAAGGGGGAACCCCTTTGTGTTAGTCATCTGGTTGTCAAAAGACTGCTGGCAGTGATCCTAGTGCTGGCACCAGATGAAATGTTATATAGTTTTAAACATTTCATACTTAAAACGATGGGAATGGGCAATTCATCAGTACACTTTCTTAAAGGTTTTTAAAACAATAAATGTCAACTGAAGGGCAAAAATCAGGCAGACCTCAGATTAAAGTGACAGGGTTTGTTTAGCATGTGTGAAACTCCATCAACCCAACCACCCGCCTCCCTCTTTAAATACCCTAAAACAATGAACAAGGCAAGAATATGTCAGTCAAAAGGGGCATTTACACCAGCGCATTTGTAGTAGCCCAATACCAATACTAAAATACATTTGTCGTAATTTAATTTCCTGAAAAGAATTGATTAGTCTTTAAAGCTAAACTGATTCTAGCGTTTAGAAAGCTTAATGAAATCAGAGTTAAAATTGTCCCTTCTTGATTCCAGACTTGGCTGCTACTGAGTGATAGAATGTAGATCAAACTTCTTAGCTGGGGTTTTCCAAGTTTCTGGGAACTGTAGTCCAGTCTTCTAGAGGGCACCAGTTGGGGAAGGCCAGCTGGAATAGTAGATCATCTCTTGAGACAGAGATCAATCACAAGAATAAGTGGAAATCCAAAAGATTAATATAATAAACCACTGTGTTGGTATTGACAGTATGTAATGCATCTCCATTTGAGAAAGCCAGTTTGGTATAATGGTTTAAGGCATATTGGGCTAGAGCCAGGAAACTACAAATTTTAGTCCTGCCTCAGGCACAAAGCCAGCTGGGTGATTATGGGCCAATCATTGTATCTCTCTCTTTCTCTCAGCCTTAGAAAGAAGACAATGGCAAACTAATTCCAAAAATGTTATCTATAAAACTGGGAATCAAGATTGACTTGAAGGCACAAAACCAAGCAAATAAATAAAGAAATAAAATAAGAAGTAAAGAAATAAAATTGGCATGTGAAATAATAGGTGCTCAGCATAATAACCTAGCTGACTTTATGAAAGGAGGGAGAGCCCACATCTGATGGCTCAACCTCTGTTTAACCCCACTGCTTTATTGTGGGATCTGTTTCAGATATAGGAGGACTGACTCTGATGATGAACATCTATGATTCCAGGACCTCTCCAACAGTGATGTTCTGCACATTCATGATAGGATTGGATGTATATATTTATATGTCCTGGCCAAGTAGCTTCTCCTGGCGTCAAAAGATAATATAGTCTAGTGCAGAGGTCTTCAAACTTGGCCCTTTTATGACTTGTGGACTTCAACTCCCAGAATTCCTCAGCCAGTGTGCCTGGCTGAGGAATTCTGGGAATTGAAGTCCATAAGTCATAAAACGGCCAAGTTTGAAGACTCCTGGTCTAGTGTTAGGGAGGAGGATAATTCTGAATAAGTAAACATCTTCCCATATCAAGTTGCCATGGGAGACGCTGCCTACTGTTTCCCCAATTCTAAATCTTACTGGCTGAATCATGTAAATCTATGCTCCATTTCTGCCTGCAAATTCTACCTCCCTGTGTAATTTATATTAGAATGTAAAATCAAAATATCTAAGCTTGGCCAGGCTTCTCCTATCTTCCACTGAGATAAAAACTCAGCCTCCATCCAATGTACATTAGTTGGAAGCCTGAGTGCACAACTATGGAAAACAGCCCTGGTAGTTTTATTTGATAGTTTTGTCTTGTTTACCAGTAGCAGAAATTTGTGAACTATCTAAGAAACCACTATTTGTCAACTTGACAAAGCTAGAGAGACCCTCTTTACAGTTTCTCTCACCTATTTTTCTGCCATATTTCTCAGCCAATTTTTTGAGCCAGAAAACAATTCTCATTTGCCAGACTGTGTCAAATTATTATATATTTGGTCTAAGAAGGCCTTTTTAAAGGTTTCTGGGGCTCCCATCTCAAAAACGTGCAGAGGATACCATCCACTTTTCTAAAGTAGACTTGTTTCTTTCATAAATATGTTAAGTAGTAGAATTTGGGGGCTGGAAAATTAGTAATCATTCCAAAACTGTATTAAAATAGATAAATGTTGATACCCTGTTCTGCAGCTTTTAGGTGGTGATGGAAACAATATAGCAACATATGGATAAAGCCCATTTAAGGCTGTTAAGGGCTCTTGGGCTTTACGTTAAATACTTCCCCTTTGAAAATTCAGTCCATTTGTCTGCTCCACGTTGATCCCAGCTAGAGGATTTGTGAGTCATGTCTTCTCACAAGGGTGTAAGGCAGTGATGGCAAACCTTTTAGAGACTGAGTGCCCAAACTGCAACCCAAAACCCACTTATGTATCGTCGAGTGCCAGGTGGGTGTGGCCCATTGGCTGGGTGCGGCCAATTGGGTGGGCATGGCCCATTGGGTGGCTGTGGCCCATTGGGTGGGCAAGGCTTCGGTGGTAATGGCAGACTGGGTGGGACTAAAAAGTTCAATCAATCAATTCCAACTTTGCAAGATTTTTTTTTTTCCTGCGAGAAGTTGAAATTGACTGATTGAACTGTGGTTTTTTTTGCACATGCCTAAAGCGAAAAGGTTTTATAAAACCCAGCTGAAGGCCTAGGACTGGGTGCGCGTGCCCACAGAGAGGGCTCTGAGTGCTACCTCTGGCACCCGTGCCATAGGTTTGCCACCACTGGTGTAAGGTTTCAATATCCTCCCATTGCTTGGCTTCTATGAAGAAGAAGCCACCTTTTCAAAGTGTAAAGGACGTCCACCTTCCCGAAAAGACCATTCTTTCCCCTTGGCCCTTACTTTTCTCCAAAAACTTTTCTTCTTCTCTTCCCAGGAGTTTCCTGGAATTCCTGCCTTGAACTACATGGTTTCTTAATAGGTATTACAAAAATGCATTTTTATTGAATATTATTTTAAGCATAAAACGTTTAAGCTGTTCAAATACTTTCCTTTGTACTCTAGAAATGTGAAGCTATTAAACATTAACAAGGAAATGTACTTTTTTCAGCTGCTTGAGTCCATTAAATAGGGTTTTTTTAGACCAGTTATTTCTTTGGTCTTCAACCAAAGGGAGGGGAGAAATATTGTGACTTGATACTGTACTTCATCATTATCTGTTTCCTTAATTTCCAGACAGAGATTTATTTTATTTCATCAGAAAAAAAAGAGAGAAGCCACTTACATAAATCTGCCACCATGATTATAGTTTATAGCAAATAATGGGTGTCTCACTGGAGTCACACCCCAAGTAGAAGATTAGAGTTGTCTTTGGATACCATCAAGTAAATTATTGAGAGTGGCTACTTACAGATCGAAAGTCAAATGGAGAGAAAAGGAAGTATAATTGAAAGAGAAGACAAGGGAAAATATAAATGTACAGAAATCTCCTAGGCCAGTGGTGGCAAATCTATGGCACACATGCCAGAGGCAGCACTCAGACCCCTCTCTGTGGGCACATGCACCATTGCCCCAGCCCTGCTTCCCCCCATGGCCCCCTCCTCACCAGCAGCCCCTCCAGAGAAGAGTTGCCCCCAAGCGTGGCCCGTGCGGAGCAGCGCAGCCAAGGACATGGCAGCTGGGCAGCGGGGACAAGACTCTGTCCTCACGCCCTGTTGTGCGCAGTTGATGCTGTGGGCGCAGGTGGAGGGCGCGGCTGCCGTGATGGTGCTGGGACACCTGGGCAATCTGGGGCCGGCCATGGAGGTGGTGGGTGGCCCAGCAGGTGGAGTGATCAGGGGTCAGGGCGTGGTGGGGCAGAGTGGTAGCAGGGTGGGATGGGGGGTGGGGGCAGGGCAATTTTTGGGCACTCAGTCTCTAAAAGGTTCGCCTTCACTGTCCTAGGCAAATGGAGATATAACTATTATAAAAAGAAATGCAATGCATCTCATCTTAGTGACCTCATTTTGTTGTTCAGATGCAAAGCACAAGGTGCACAGTCTTCCTTCCTCTGACTCTGTCCTTCCAAAGTAACTTAGGTTGCATTCCATTTCAAACAGAGGATGTTTTCACAAAAAGGACTAACCTCCAACTGCCCTTCAAAGGGAGGACTGGGTTTTTGGGGAGTCGGGTGCATAGCCATCAAATACGCAGAAACGGCACCCCAAGGTAGGTTCTGATTAATTGTTAGCATGGGGTAATATTGCCTGTTCTGGGAGACATTGGAGCAGACAGGAAACGAAAGGACTTTGGGGAGGAAACAAAATGGAGGTGTGAAGGAATGCTATCTCTCAAAGAGTTATGTGGTAGAGTTTTGTGTTGTAACTTACTCTTACTTTGGACTGGGTGTGAATAATCCTCTAAGAAAGAACACAGTTCATGCAAATTGTTCTGTATGCATTTCTCAAAACAAATTCTACAATGTCTTCAAAACTTTCAGGCCCTAAAGCATATCAAAAGCATATATTTGAATACACACACACACACACACACACACACACACACACACACACACAAAGACCTGAATAAAAGAAGATCTATACAATTTATGTATGTATGTATATATCTGTGTGTGTGCGTGTGTGCGTGTGTGTGTGTGTGTGTGTGTGTGTGTGTGTGTGTGTGTAGGGTCACTGTATTTTTATTACAGAAGCCAGAACAGTTTGCAATGAAGAGAATTTTCTGATTTCTCAGACTGCAAGCTCATTTAGAGAGACAGTTTGTTACAGTGGTTAAGGCACCAGGCTATTGGACATTTGCAAAAATCTCTCTTCAAGGTATGCAGTGGACATGGTCTGAAAACAGAAAGATGCAAAAGCCTTCCTATCAAACATTTGTGTTGCTTGACATATTGCGTATTGAGAGAGGCTTCTATATTTGTAATGCTTGTTTCAAAATGAAAAGTTTGAAGATCGTGCAACAGCATCTCTACAGGCATCTAGTTCAAAAAGTTGGTCTCTCTGTTGTTCTCACTGTTCCAAGAACTACATTCCTACAAAAGGGTATTGGGATTATATTTAGGAATGTTTATAATTTAAAATAAAATAATATATACTAATATATATCTTATTTGCAAATGGAGCAGGATCTGATACTGTTCAGCTTACAAAGTCAGTTGTTGGATGCCAGTTCTCTTTGTTTCCTCGTTCACAAAAACCTCAAGAGAAGGCCATTTGATCTGTCGAGACAGTATTAGAATTAACGTTGGGTAAGCTCAGAATTGAATTAATGTATATGTCATGGCAACATTTTCATTTTGAATATTCCTGGAAAGGTGACTCTGGGAAGCTTGGAAGAATATGCTAAGAATCAATATGCTTAGAAACGTATTTAACCTTAAATATATGAATGATTCCTCACTCATATATTTAGGATTTATAATGGGAGTTCTGTAGGGAGAGGATCAAAAAATTCAAGGTTAGGGTCAAAACCATGTAATTGGAGCCCTGGCCCATTTTTATACATGTTGAGCAAAAATTGGAGAATGAGGAAGAAGAAGGAGGAGGAGGAGGAGGGGAAGAAGAAGAAGAAGAAGAAGAAGAAGAAGAAGAAGAAGAAGAAGAAGAAGAAGAGGAAGAGGAAGAGGAAGAGGAAGAGGAAGGAGGAGGAGGAGGAGGAGGAGGAGGAGAAGGAGAAGGAGAAGGAGAAGGAGAAGAAGAAGAAGAAGAAGAAGAAGAAGAAGAAGAAGAAGAGGAAGAGGAAGAGGAAGAGGAAGAGGAAGAGGAAGAGGAAGAGGAAGGAGGAGGAGGAGGAGGAGGAGGAGGAGAAGGAGAAGGAGAAGAAGAAGAAGAAGAAGAAGAAGAAGAAGAAGAAGAAGAAGAAGAAGAAGAAGAAGAAGAAGAAGAAGAAGAAGAAGAAGAAGAAGAAGAAGAAGAAGACTGAGTCATACCTTTTAAGAATAAAACTTACAGGGAAAAATTCTAATGGAGTAATTAGTGGGACCTTTCTAAAAGACAGATTAATCAAAATGTATTATGTACATAACAATTTTGATTTATGAATTTCCTTTAAGAATATGTCCAAAATAACCATCAACCAACTTCTATTAAAATATGAACTTCTGAAACACTATCCAGAGCTTTGAAACACTGATTTATTTTTTAATCTATTCAACATTGCATTTATACACATAATTAAGGCTAAACAGCAACTGAGAAATCATTTGTATCTGAATAAGTGGAGACCAGTTTTCCAAAGTATAGAAAGTATGGCTTACTAAAGTTTTCGAAGTGTGATTCAGTTGAGTTGAAACAAATTTTACTGAGAAGTGAAGGCCATTACTGACTTGTAGAACAGACATGTAGAATATTTTTAGCAATATTCCAAAATGAAGAAAACTGGTAGATTCTGTTCTTAGACAACATCAGAAATGTAATTAAATGTAACCTTGCAATGGATTGCCTGTGATTTTGTTGAGAAAGAATGGTTTTCAGTGAGTAGGTTGAAATGATTGTGAACTTGTTAACAACAGCCAGAAACAATTGCTGGTTGGGGTGGGGGCTGTTTACCATTTCTCAGTATCACTTTTCTGCTTGGAAAACACATGGCACAAGTCTGAAACAACACCATAAATCTAACAGAGAAATCATGTTCAAATTTGAAAAGAACAATAACATTAGTATGAGTACAGGTAGTCCTTGACTTACAAGCATAGCTGAGTCCAACATTTCTGTTGCTAAGTGAGACACTTGTTAAGTGAATTTTGCCCCATTTTACAAGCTTTTTTTGCCACAATAGTTAAGTGAGTTGCTGCCGTTGTTAAGTTAGTAACACAATGGTTAAGTGAATCTGGCCTCCCCATTGACGTCGCTTGTCAGAAGGTCTGAAAAGATGATCACATGATCCCAGGACACTGCAATTGTCATAAATATGAGTCAGTTGCCAAGCATCTGAATTTTGATTATGAGCTGCAGATATCTATGGAGATTCTCAGTCATTCAGGTCATGGTTGTCCCAAAGGTGCTTTTTCACAAGACAACTGGACTTTCTTGTTTTTCTTTGAAGACATTTCACTTCTCTTCCAAGAAGCTTCTTCAGCTCTGAGCCGAAGAAAAACAAGAAAAACAAGAAAGTCCAGTTGCCTTGTGAAAAAGCATCTTTGAGAGCTGCAGATATGTGCTTGGAAGCATCTTTTCGATTTTGAATCCAGGTGCTTCACTGCTATAATCATAATTACCCAATTAAACCGAGTGACATGCCAGCATTCCCCAATAGCCTACAACCACTATTTTCAAATGCAAGAGGTGTACTTGTGTGTGGCCTCCAGACTCTCCAAGAATTGCACAAGAGCAAGATGTTCTTATGCACAATTTTCAGAGGCTGCAGAGGCGTAGAAGACCCTTCTCCAGAAGACCCTTCTTCAAAAATGGAGGTGTTGTGCAACTTGGAGCAACCTCAAGTAGGCCACAGGGCCTGCCGACAGACAGAGAAGACTGCATAAAGGTAAGCAGCCTATGACAGATCCTGGGGACCATCATGCTTTGAGGAACAGCATGAGGTGGCCTTTTTGACGGCCATCAGTGGCACTATGGCTGAAGTTAAGGCTCGGTCCTTTACTTCTAGTAAGTGCTGAGTATTGCTGTTCAAGGTGGCTTAGATTTGAAGGGGGGCATAGGAAATTGTTCCTCTTTTGTTTGGGAAGGGGTGACATGCCACCAGAGTCAAGTTAGACATTTTCTGAACTTTTGACATGCTTAGCCCAAAAGGTTTGCCATCACTGGACTAACTGTACCTGACTGAGTGACCTTAATCTGACACTTTTAGATTTGTGAGAACATTAATAACACGCTGCAATCTCTGGTATATTCAAAAAATTGTTCTGATTCAGATAACTGCCTTTCTGCTTATTATTCTTGGAATACGGTGAAAAGTGCAGATACAGATGAGAGAGAGATCAAAATTTTAATGTTTGGCATTTGTCTCTCTCTCTCTCAGACTTGTGTGGAAGCTTCAGAGTTGGAGAGGTACCAGACAGAAATCCTTTATTCACAAGCTCCCCCTTATGGACAAGAAAACTTTTAAACCATGCATTCTTGTCAACAACTCTTCAACAAAATTGCTATCATGATACTTGCTGTATATACAAAGGTCTACATTGTTTTTGGAATTTATTTATTTAAGATAATATCCACAGGAAGGCATGCATTTTCAAGTAGTGCAACTCATATGAGAACAGGCCAGGCCATAGTCCCGGATTTGGCCTGTATCCTGAAGAGCTTTGGAGCCTACTGCTAGGAAAAGCAGAGAGCCACAGCAATGGACAAGAGCAAAAATGTTCCTTCCTGTGGCTAATTCCTGGGATGCCAGCACCAAAGTCATAATCTGCAGAGGAAAGGGGTGCTTCATGATGTCCACATGCTCCAACAGCTGGACTCATTGGACTAGTGCCAGGCTGTTCCAGTTTGAGGTTGGACATTTTTGACCAGACTTGTTCCAAACGGAACTGTTATTCAGTGAGTTAGAAGAAATGGAAGACTGCATTCTTTGTGAATTGTAGTCATCTTCTTGTTACAATTCTTGGTATATACTGAAAGTAGGCCTCCCTGTTCACCATCTCTTCGTAAAACTCTTCTGCCTCACACTCCTCTTCTCCCTCACACTCAGATTTGTTTCTTGAGCTGCCCTCCACCAGCTCTTGACCCATATAAAAACTAATTTACTCAGCACAAGTCCTAAATTTAACCAGCTCAAAAATGCAACAAGAAACAAAAAAATGAACAGCATAATGCAGCATCAAAAGGCAGCCAAAATATATTAGGACAACTCATCAATTATCTGGTGGCCTTGAGAAATTCTTTGATTATTCTTTTCCTTGACATTTGATATGTAGCACTCACCTATTAATGAGTATCCATTAATTTATTGAACTAGTTTCTAAAAGAAACTTCTTAGTTAACACTGATCAGAGCTCCAGGATGCACCATCATGTAATTCCATTATTTCTCTCTTCTCCTCAATTCCAACAGCTTTTTCCATTCCCCAAAGTGGCTGCTCAGCACAGCTGCAGCCCGATGTTCTCTCTGATCCCTTTCCAGTTTTTCTAAGTGATTTAAATGTTGCTAATAATGAAAGTATTTAGCTTTAGCTGTCTTGACTTTTCCAAGTGACATAAGCCTTCACTTTAGTTCTTTCTACAGCCAGTTCACTTCTAAAGGCCAACCAGGCTTACTGTTTAGGCCTGGTGACTGCAATGAATGCAGTTTGGAAGGGGGGGGGGAATTAAATTTGTTGAGTTATTTCAGTATCTATTTAACATTGGTTTTGGTTCAGCCTCAAGCACAGAATACAATAAGAGTAGCACAAACAGTGATTCTTCCTTGCAGGTGAAAAAATAACTGCCACCAGTCTTAACTGGGATAGTCAGTAGTCCTGGCAGACAGACCACTGACTATACCAGTGGTGCAACTTCCAGAGGACCATCAGCTTTCCATTGCTATGGTTCATGCTGACTGGGGATGATGGAATCTGTAGCCCACTGACATAAAGAGTCCAAAGTTAGTTACTTTGGAATACAGAGCCACATGAACAGCCTTTATCTGGAATCAAGAAGAGGTTTTTCGTATGATGACAAAATCTGTCCTTCTGGTTTTTTTTCCTGAGTAAATGGATTTTTTAAAATCCTTGTATGAACTTCAGAGGACTTGTTTTGATAGTATTTCTGACATTTGTTATCGTTCGGAAATGGTGGAGGGCTGGTATTTCTTTTTCACCTCCTTACTGCTTCCAGATCAGAAAATCTTGTCAGAGATGTTTCTGTGCATTCAGAAGCCAGGAAGGCTGAAGACCAAAGTTAAGCAATGAAAGGTGGGACTTCATATGAACCCCTTGGTTGCATCAGAACAAAGGGATGATAAGAAGCCACATCCATGGACACTGCACAGTTTTCCTCCCTTTTGAAAGGGCTATTTAATACAATGCTATGGCAGGTAAGGGAAGGGTGGGGAATACAAAGAGATGGGTGGGTGTACAAATCAATCAATCAATCAATCAATCAAAGGCAAATTAGATTCCGTGACTGACAACTCTTGTTTTCAAATCAATGATCTTTGTTATCATGCTAACCTTTGTCACTTCAAGAAGGCAAGCTTAGTCAATGGAAAAAAGTATCTGTCCCTCTATCTGCCCATAAAGAGAGAAGGAGAGATCATAGGCTTTGTCATCCACTCCAGCTTACTATCACCTTTTCTCTTATCTTCAGTAGTTCTAAGATCATGTATTATACTTTTGTCTACTCAGCTAATAACAATTTCTTAGGAAGACTCCTTCTACTTCTACCACCCATAGTATGCTAGTTTGAAATTCAGCAACAAAATTCCCCACTGGAGGAGCTACTGTTACTGCAAATATCATCATATTTTGTCCTCTGGTGAGATATTTTTGTTTTCTAAAATAGCTTTTACAGCAGTTTTATCCTGAAAAATCACTGAATTAATTGATCTGACATTTCTTCCTAATGGCCTTGTGGCCCAGCAAATGTCAGCCTATTCCAAATGTTCCAATGAAACATTTCCAGGGCTAGGCTGTTGGGGAAATAGATCTGATTTCACCACATTTCACTCCAGTTGTAGGCTACAACAGGAATAAATACAAACTCAGTCTTCTGGATCAGATCAGGACAATTCTGGAGCTTCGAAAGAAATGTCCAAATCAAAATTGATGCTCTATGTACAGCCTTGCTTATTGCGGTTACCCGCTACACACAGCTTCATTTAAATCATGCCCTTGCTTCAACTTTTTTTTTTTTTTTTTGAAAACATGGTCTTGACACAATTCTGGTTATCAGATGAGACCAATAAAACAAATCTAGTGGTATTAAATCATTTTTGGTCAGAAAGAATCCAGAAGAGTATAAAGCAGGGATCCACAATCCCCAACTGCAGCCCACTACCAGACCTTGAGTTGTTCGGAACCAGGCTGTGAAAGTGGGGGGCCAGCACGTGCATCCACGCATCTTCACTTGCGCAAGCAGCTGGCAAGTGGCTTGTCTGCCGCTCACACGGAACCATCTCCTCTCCCCCCCCCCCCGCCAAGCCGCAAAGCCAGAAAGGTTGGGGAACTCTGGTATAAAGAACAGATGGCAGGCCTTATATGAATGTTCAAACTTCTTTACTATTCTTTACTTCTTTATAATTTTTCTAAAATAATACTCCTTCCTTTCCCCCACATGAGTGGCTGTTGCTGAGTGGGGGAAGAAGCAAGGGATTGTGAGACTGACTCAGAAACTGCCATGGAATGTTGAAAATAAAGCTCCCATGACTGCAGCAGCAGCTAGTAATACCGAAATAGCCACAACTTTCCTAAATTTCATTCCTTTGGGAATCATTGCGTCCTGGATTTTGGACACATTCTTTAAGTTAGCCCAGGTAACATACCCTGGTTCAAAAATTGTTACTCTATGATGCAGTTTCACCCAGTTAAAGGTCTTTACAATGAGAGTTTTAGTAGTACAGAGTTAGATGGGTAGATATTGTCAAATATCTACCTTCTCATCTCACCTGAATGACTCTACAGTTTACAGTATTTAATGCTATTTGGGGTAACATAAGATTAGAATTTCAGATCTCCTGCTAATGCTTGGACTTCAGTTGCCTGTGTTCATTACTGGAAGCTGTTCCTACTGGTGACTTGGGAAGAAAGCAGTTTTCCTCTCCCATGGATCTTTCAAATCTGTCCTGGAGGAGGGAATGGGCCAACTCACCATGACCAACGCACTGTAGGGCAACCTGCCCTGGGGCAACTGAACAATTTAATTTAATTATTTTAAATAATTAAAAATATTTTAAATTTTGTCATTCACATTTCATTTTGTCCCTTCTTTTGCATCCTTTCTTTAATGATTCTATTCCACCATTCCTTCTATATAAATGTAACTCTTGTCCCACGGTGAGTTGTCCCGTGGCCGAGTTGGCCATGGCGAGTTGGCCTTGGCAAATTGTCCTAGACCCCCTGGGGAATATCTCAGTTTAAAAGTCTGAGGCATGCTCTGGATGACAGAAGACAGTCCTATTGCATTAGTGGAAGTCTCCTGCCACCAAATGGATTTTACCCTCAACACTCTATCTTTCTAAACCAACCCAGATATTGTAGAAACCTCATTACTAACTTTAATTCATCATTCTGGCATACCGGGGGTCAAGTTAAGAAACAATTTAGGAATGTAGGGAATAGTTCTCTGCTAAATCAGATCATTGGACCATGTAGCCTACTGGTTATTGATCTTGACTGACAAAGGCTGTTCTGAGTTTAAAGAATAGTTGTTTTCCAGTCTGGAAGTGTTAGAAATTGAAATTGGCTTCATACCGATGTAAATCTTGTATTCTATCAGTAAGATACAGTCACTTTTGAAAGCCTACCATGGAATCTTAGAGAGTTATTTTCCACTAAGCATGTAAGCAGGAGGTGATCGATATGAGTCTGGGTAAGGAAATAGTTATATATAAAGCCTCACTCATAGTCTCGGCTTCTGTTCCCAAATAACTTATTCCACCTCATGATATGAGGAGGATGCAAAAAGCTAAAGTCTCTTTTGACTTGCGCTCAGCTCCTGATGACTTCATGCCATTTTGTAGGACATGGTGCAGTAGTGTTTTGGCATTGCCTTCTTCCAATTGTGTTATCATCTTCCCAGCCTCTGCTATAGCTCTGGCATTTCCTAATAGCTTTCCATCCAACTGATAGTGAAGTCTAACTCTCCTTAGCCTCCTAGATCAGACAAGAGGAGACAGGTGCTGCCAACTCCTGGGGCAACTAACTATGTAGGCGCAAATGGAGTCCAGTTAGTTCTCAACTTGCAACCATTTGTTTAGTGGCCCTTCAAGGTTACCACAGGACTGAGAAAAGTGACTTACAATCATTGCAGCATCCTCAAAGTCAAGTGATCATAATTTGAATGCTTAGCAACTGGCATGTATTTACAACAGTTGCAGCATCTGCAGCATGATCACCATTTACAAGCTTCTCAGTTGGCTTCCAATGAGCAAGCTCAGTGGGGGAACTTGCTTAATGATCATTATGATTTGCTTAATAACCTCAGTGATTTGCTTAACTGTGGCAAAAAAAGTTTGTATAATTGGGTGCAACTCCCTTGAATTACTGCTTTGCTGAATGGCGGCAATTCTGGTCCCATTTGGGTTGTAAGTCTAGGTCAGGGATAGGCAACCTTGGCTCTTTTATGACTCATGGACTTCAACTCCCAGAATTCCTGAGCCAGCGTGGCTCAGCTTGGAAACCTCTCCCTTTCTCCTCAGCATGGCTGGCTCAGGAATTCTGGGAGTTGAAGTCCATGAGTCATAAAAGAGCCAAGGTTGCCAACCCCTGGTCTAGGTCTACTTGTACAAATATGAACTTTAACCAGTTGAGTGGTGTTGAGAAAAGTTCTGGAGTGCCTCTGTGTGCATGTTGGCGCTGACTATAAGAATCTGGTGCCCCATACTACCTGTTCTGCTATAATTTATGACTTTATCCAAGAGGCAGTCATGACACTTATTCCCTCTTTACTAGACAGTTTACATGAGAGTTATTTTCCTCTTTACTATAACAGTAAAGATGCTCTACTCTGAGCATTGCAGAAAAAAAATCCACAGCCACTGAATTCCCATGACGTGATAATTTAAAGAGCCCACATAGCTTAGGACAGATAGTGCTGTGTCAGCATATGTTGTTTACCTCCTGTGAAGACAATTTCCTATGATTCATTCAACAAGGATTTTCCACTCCCCTCTGGTTTCTCCCCATTATGATTCATGTTAAAATTTCCATTGAAGTCTGAAAGCATGCAGATTTCTCTGCAACATACAAAACATTGTGGCCTTCCAGGCAGTAGAAGGTACAGTACATCATATGAAACTGTCTGTGGAGATTCTCAGTCATCCAGGTGATGATTGTCCCAAAAGTGCTTTTTTCAAATAGCAATTGGGCTTTTCTTTGTTTTTTTTCCTCAAAGATGTTTCGCTTTTCATCCAAGAAGCTTCTTTAGTTCTGAAGTGAGCTGAATGAATGGAGGAAACTTTTTGGATGAGAAGTGAAACGTCTTCAAGGAAAAAACAAAGTCTATTTGCCTTTTGAAAAAGCACCTTTCAGATATCAGATGAAACATTTGCTACCAATAACAGCAAATAATAATAACTGTGAGCACATTACAAAACTCAAGCAAAGAAAATTCACTTGGTTTTATGAGTCTGAGATATAATACAGTGCTGGGCTGCATTAACAGAGGGATAGAATCAAGATCACATGACGTATTAATACCACTTTACAATGCCTTCTTAAGGCCACACTTGGAATACTGCATCCAGTTTTGGTCACCACGATGTAAAAAAGATGTTGAGACTCTAGAAAGAGTACAGAGAAGAGCAACAAAGATGATCAGGGGACTGGAGGCTAAAACATATAAGGAACGGTTGCTGGAATTGGGTATGTCTAGTTTAATGAAGAGAAGGACAAGGAGGGACATGATAGCAGTGTTCCAGTATCTCAGGGGCTGCCACAAAGAAGAGGGAGTCAAGCTATTTTCCAAAGCACCTGAGGGCAGGACAAGAAGCAACGGATGGAATCTAATCAAGGAGAGAAGCAACCTAGAACTAAGGAGAAACTTCCTGACAGTTAAAACAATTAACCAGTGGAACAACCTGCCTCCAGAAACGGTGAATGCTCCAACACTGGAAGTTTTTAAGAAGAGACTGGACAGCCATTTGTCCAAAATGGTATAAGGCAGTGGTTCTCAACCTTTTTAATGCCACGACCCCAACCGGTCATAAGTCGAGGACTACTCAACTGGTCGTAAGTCAAGGACTACCCAACCGGTCGTAAGTCAAGGACTACCCAACCGGTTGTAAGTCGAGGACTTTCCTTGCCCAGGAGCGCCGCGCATGCATGGTGCCGCCCCCTGCGCCAGCCGAGGCGTAGCTGGCAAGGGGCAGCGACGGCACAGGGCGACCACCAGCTGGACCACCAACTGGCCCAGCCCAAGGGAGGTAAGGCACCCGCTGGGCCCCACGTGCACCAGCAACCCTCCCTGCTCCCGCCGGCCTCCCATCTCCCACCCCTGGCCCTCTTTTACTTACATTTTTAGTAGCTCAGCAGGGAGGGGTGGAAACTTCCAGACAGCTCGCCTTCGCTGCAGACAACTTGCAGCACCATTTGCAGAATGGGACTTTTGGTGGGCTCAGCAGGGCAGAGTCAGCCTGGACAATTCCTATTGGTTTTTGAAAGCCAATAGAATTAGACTCAATTCAAGAGAGTCTATTCTATTGGCTTTCAAAAGCCAATAGAATAAAAGGGAGTAGCATAGCTAAGGAAAAGAGGAAAAAATGGCGGACTGCATTGTTTGGCGACCCCCGTGAAATGGTCATTTGACCCCAAATGGAGTCCCGACCCACAGGTTGAGAACCATTGGTATAGGGTTTCCTGCCTGAACAGGGGGTTGAACTAGATGACATCCAAGGTCCCTTCCAACTTTATTATTATTATTATTATTATCATTCATCACACAGTCAGCCAGATGTTCAGACTGGATTTGGCATTTTGTCTACCTATCGAGTCCTTACCCAGGACCTAGGATAGGCAGATGTGGATGTTTGATGGTATTACAGGTATCGTCGCAGGATTGAAGCAGTTCCTAATAAGGCCGCCTTTTGCAATTGACTAATAGCGAATTTGTCAATGCCAATGGTGTTCAAGTGTTGCTCCAGTTGTTTTGGGATTGCACCTAAGGAGCCTATTACTATTGGTACTACCCTTGCTTGCTTTTGCCACAGTCTTTCTATTTCTATTTGTAGGTCTTTGTATTTTGTTATCTTCTCCAGTTCTTTCTCATCTATTCTGCTGTCTCCAGGCACTGCCACGTCCACTATCCAAACTTTTTTGTCTTTCTTATCGACAATTGTTAAGTCTGGGGTGTTATGTTGCAGGTGCTTGTCTGTTTGAATTCTGAAGTCCCAGAGCAGTTTAATTTTATCATTTTCTATGAATTTCTCTATTTTATGATCCCATCAGCTTTTGCTTACAGGCAAATGATATTTTTTTGCAGATCTTCCAATGCACCATTGTTGCTACTTTGTCATGCCGCTGCTTGTAATCAGTCTGTGCAATCTTCTTGCAACAGCTTACCAAGTGGTCCACTGTTTCTTCAGCTTCTTTGCATAGGCGGCACTTACTGCCTGTTGCTGTCTTCTCAATTTTGACTTTGTATGCATTTGTCCTTAAGGCTTGGTCTTGTGCAGCCAGAATTAGTCCCTCGGTCTCTTTCTTCAATTTTCCTGCTCTTAGCTATTGCCAGGTTTTATTATTATCTGCTTTCCCAGCTATTTTTTTCATGTATTGGCCATGTAGTGCTTTGTCTATTATTATTATTATTATTATTATTATTATTATTATTATTATTATTATTATTATTATTATTATTATTTTCTGCCAAATGAACAAATGGGAGCTTTTTCTTGCAATGACATTATAATGAATATCCACAATTTCACAGGTCCCAACTATATTTTGTTGTGATTTTCTATTCATTGCAGCAGCAACCCAGAATTTTCTACCTAGATTGAGATCTCCACTTGGTATGATGATACCTTTCTACTGACCAGTATTTTAACAGCAAACCTAGCAAATCGTTGCCAGAACTATAATATGCATCTGATATAGATCCAGCTAATTCCAACAAGTTTGAGCACAATTTAAATTTGAACCCAATTTGAAGTACACAATTTTCCCTGAAGTTATGGAACAGACAGAGTTTATTCCCCCCCCCCCCCAGATCTATGTGAAATGCTACACATCTCCGTTGATGATAACAAAAGCCTCTGACAATCCTCAACCTTACTAGCATGACTGGAGTGGGATGCTTCCAAGGGAAGGATTCTAAATTCTTGCAGTTATGCATCCAGGCTGATCTTTCCTCTAAGGTGGATTTTCTGGGGAAAGAAAGAAGAAGGAAGAGGCTTACAACAAGATGAAAGTGTTATTTGCCCAGTCCACCACCACAAACCAAAACCCTAGGCTTAAGGCATGATGTTGTCAAATAAAACCTTATTTAATAACACTTTCGGCATTTAATTCAGTATTTACTGAATTCAGCATTCAGCTTCCCCCCACCCTGTCCTTTCTATTATCTCCAACTTTCTTCTCCATCTGCCCGGCATGTCATCCTTTTTTTTGGGGGGGGGGTTGGCTCAGTTTTCTTATTCTGCATTTTCCAGCATTGCTGTATCTTCCCTAGTTACTCCATATTGCCCTGCTTTCCTCATTTCCTGCTTCTATTTCATCTTCTCCAAGTCCTCCATTCCCAGCCACAATGTAATCCTATTCCCTGCTGAGTCAAAAGTCAGGACCAATCTATTCTGTGTGATTTACTCTTCCCAAACAGTAGGACTACAGGCTTAATTCTGTGCTTAAGCAATCTGAATGCTTTTCAGTCTGGTCCTAAACGTATATTAAGGGCCCCCTTGCTTTAACTTAAATGCTACCTCTTTGCAAATCCATACTTTTTTTTTAAACTTCTGTAAAATTTACCAAGTAGGGTGTAAGTGATGGATATATTAATTAATGTCTCTGAACTTGCCTTTTGAATAATGCTAACCTAATATCAGATGCAGGATGGGGCTTTCATTTCTACTTTTTCTGTTGTGTACAGCGGGCAGCATTATGTTAAGAATTCAATAATTAAAGTCTGCCCCATCCCACAGGAATAAAATCTGTTTTGGGGCACTTTAAAGAGGCTACTCAAGGGCCAAATTGTAGGCTAATCATCACTGATCCCCAGTGTGGTCATCTGGAAGCAATAGCATGACTCATTTTGAAGGAAGAAGCTTCTTTAACTCATGGAAATAACATACGCTGACTGATTAAAAAATAATAGTATATGAGGGTGAATAATACACACACCAAGCATTATTGTTAAAAACAACAAAAATGTACCATTACATAGGTTTTACAAATAAGAGTTATGGAAGAACATTTCAGTGGTTTATTAGGTTTATTAGGTAAATATGCCCAAGAAAGCAGCATTTTAATTAACGGCCCTGGAAAATATTTATATATCTATTACACACAGACACACAGACACAGACACAGACACACACACACATCAGAAGGATCTTAGTCAAAGGCATAGTGTAATATAGTGTTTTGTTAAATAGAAACTCTGTTCAGTTCCACCATCAACCTTTATGGCAATGCCTAAACAATATTAAAAGAAAATATATTCATTTTCTAAGTACGATCAGGATGGCTTTCAAATGTACTGTTGTTTATCTTTTATCCACTCTCTCCCTAATATCTACCGGAGGAGTAGGTTTCTTTCTTTTTTTTTAATTTTATTTATTCCTTTTTCACTATACAACAAAAATAAAAATACATTTTTTTCCTTAACAGTACTGTGTTATACATCTCTTATATATTATTTACAATTATTTACATTAGTAATCATATCTTTTTGTTTCTCTGTTCTAGCCAATCATATCATTTGTTCCATATCTTGTAGAATTCTGTTGCCTCCTTGTCTTTTAGTTCTAGCATAGGTTTGTTCATTTCCACGCATTCTAGTATTTTATATATAATCATATCATTTGTAGGTATGTTTTCACCTTTCCAACACTGGGCATATACTATGCGGGCTGCTGTTAATATATGTACAATGATGTATTGGTTTTTCCATCTTTAAATTTATTATACCCAAAAGAAATAGTTCAGGTTTGAGTTCAATTTGCAGCTTTGTTATCTCCTGTATCCAGTTCCTTATCCGTTCTTTGCTTTAGGGCACAGCTACCACATATGATAGAATGTTCCCTCCTTATTTTTGCATTTCCAGTAGGTTTCTTAATTGATCAACACATCTCCAACCTACAACTGGGCTACCCTACCCCTAATCACAATGAAGGGTCCTTGGTGCTCTCTGAGATTGGTTATTTCCTTGCAGACGTTTCATTACCCAAACTAGGTAACATCATCAGTGCTACTAATAACAGGGATAGTTTGGGTAATGAAATATCTATAAGAAAACAATCAAGCTCAGAGAGGACCAAGGACCCCCTCCTTTCACCTGAGTTACAAATATTCTCCTTTACTAATAAGCACAATAAAATGACAAAAGAGAACATGTATTTACAAACTTGCAATGATGTGTATATACAACAAGCGTTTAATAACAACAGGATATGCAAAGCAGGAAAAAAAATTCACCAGATGGAAGGTGTTATAATTCAGTTGGCTTGGCCTGGTGATATTAAATCTGAGCAGTAAACATTTTCAGAAAAAATACAAACAATAAGTTAATTTGTAGTCATAATGATCAGCTCTACTAGGTAAAGGCACAGGAAGTAGGAAGAGCCAGGGATTGTTTGCCAAGTTAAATAAATACTTTTAAAATATTTTTCAGTGATTTCTGCATTACTATTTTTGATTTTTTTAAGAATCCATAAAACACACTTAACAGATCTAGAACAGTGACATGACTAAATCAGAGAAGTAGGGATCTGATCGCTCTTTCCAAGTACCTACATGTTAAATGTCCAATCAGTTATACTGAATTACCCCATAGCAGTGCCCTTTTGCAAAGTATGTCCTTTAAGAAAACCTTAGATATAACTGACTGAGCACTGCAAAAGACATCAGCATGAATGAGTAAAAAAAAGGCGTAAAAAAAAAACATGTATGGAAGGTTGATAGAGGGAATTGAAATTGCCAGAACCTTGTGTGAAAATGACCACGCCATACTGGAATTTAACATAATGCAAACACTAGCAATAGAAAACAATCCAACCAGTGTCTTAAACTTCAAAAGAGCTGACTTTAACAAACTCAGAGAGAACTTAGGAAAGATCCCATGGATGAAAATCCTAAAGGGAAAAACAACCCAAGAAGCATGGGAAACTCTGAAAAATATGGTCATAAAAGCCCAGATCACCACAATACCACTGAAAAAGAAAAACAAGAAATTCAAGAAGAAACCAGCATGGCTGCACAAAGATCTCTCTGTCAAACTGAAAGACAAAAAAGCAAATACAACAAATGGAAAGAGGAGCACATAACTAAGGCCAATTATCAGCAGACAGCTAGAACATGCAAAGATGAAGTCAGGAAAGCAATGGCTCAGAACGAACAAAGACTTGCAACAGAAATCAAGGATAATAAAAAAAGTTTCTTCCAACACATTAACAACAAGAAAAAAGTCAAGGAAACTGTAGGTCCTTTAAAGAAAGAGGATGGCAAGGAAATAACAGGCAATAGGGAGAAAGTAGAACTGCTTAACTCATACTTTGCATCAGTCTTCACAAAAAAGAAACTATAGTCCAACATATCAAAAAAAAACCCACAGCAAAAGACAAACTAGAAACAAAAATTAAAATAAGCAAGAAAATGGCAAGAGAACACCTATCCAACCTTGATGAGTATAAATCACTGGGACCCGACAGACTACATCCCAGAGTTCTGAAGGAGCTGGCAGATGTTATCTCAGAACCATTACACCACATCTTTCATAAATCCTGGAGCACCGGTGAAATACCTGAGGATTGGAAAAGGGCTGATGTGGTTCCCATCTTCAAGAAAGGGGAAAAAACGGACCCAGGAAACTACAGACCAATCAGTTTAACATCAATACCTGGGAAGATTCTAGAAAAGATAATCAAAAAACAGATGTGCAAACAACTAGAAACAAACACATTTATAACTAGTAGCCAGCATGGGTTTGTTAAACACAGATCATGCCAAACCAATCTTATTTCATTCTTTGATAAAGTGACTAAACTAGTAGACCAGCAAAATGCTGTGGACGTAATATACTTAGATTTCAGTAAGGCATTTGATAAAGTAGACCACAACCTACTCCTTGGTAAGCTAGAAAAAGGTGGAATAGTCAACATCACCACCAGATGGATCTGTAGCTAGCTGGCAAACCATACTCAATCAGTAGTTCTCAATGGCACCACATCCACAAGGAGAGAAGTAAGCAGTGGGCTACCACAAGGTTCCATCTTAGGCCCAGTACTCTTCAATATCTTCATAAATGATTTAGATGAGGGAATTGAAGGGGAATTCATCAAATGAAACCAAACTGACAGGAATAACCAACACCCCAAAAGACAAAGTCAGGATCCAAAAGAAAACTTGAACAATGGGCCCTGTCCAAAAAAATGAGTTTCAATGTGGACAAAAGCAAAGTTTTACATTTAGGCAGGAAAAATCAAAGGTTCAAGTACAGATTGGGCAAGACCTGGCTCAAAAACAGTAACTGTGAGAGGGACTTTGGAGTCCTAGTGGATGATCACTTGACTATGAGCCAGCAATGTGCAGCAGCAACCAAAAAAGCTAATACAATCCTGGGTTGTATAAACATAGAATCAAGATCACACAAAGTATTAGTACCGCTTTATAAAACCCTAGTAAGACCATACCTGGAATACTGCAGACACTTTTAGTGGCCATATCACAAAAAAGATATTGAGAGTTTGGAAAAAATTCAGAGAAGAGCAACTGAGATGATCAAAGGCCTGGAGACTAAAACATATGAAGAATGGCTGCAGAACTTGGGTTTGGCTAGTCTAAAGAAAAGAAGAAATAGGGAAGACATGATATCAATATTCCAGTATTTGAGGGGCTGCCACAAAGAAGAGGGGGTCACGTTATTCACCAAAGCACCAGAGGGAAGGACAAGAAACAATGGTTGGAAACTGATCAAAGAGAGAAGCAACCTGGAATTAAGGAGAAACTTTCTGATAGTGAGGACAATTAACCAGTAGAACAGCTTGCCTCCAGAAATCGTGGGTGCTCCATCACTGGAAATTTTAAAGAAGAAACTAGACAGTTACTTGTCTGAAATGGTATAGGTTCTTCTGCTTGAGCAGAGGAATGGACTAGAAGACCTCCAAGGTCCCTTCCAGCAGTACTCTATTCTATAGGTACCCATAACTCTTTCATTTGTTGGCTTAATGAACAGTCAATACTATAGCTTTCTATAGCCATTTGAGATGTCCTGGAAAAATGAGTTATGTCTTCCTGCAACACACTTTGCCTTGTTAGTGTTTCAGTAAATTGCATTAATAGGAGGGGGGGTCCCAGAGGTATTAAATCGCAGGTTTTCCAGTATGTTCTGTAGCGATAGACATTAGTCAGCAAATTATTCAGTTACAGAATTGGAATTCCATATATCCTGGCCCAGACTCTCATCGTTGTTGGCTTAAAGGTACATGCAGGGAACTGCAATTTGTTTGCTCTTTCTCTCTTTTTAGAAAAAATGAAAATCAATCAGATGTATCAGACTTCTGCAACACTGAATAGGCCATGACATAAACCTAATTACAACCTGAGTGTAATGACTAGGATACTACTGAGCAGAGTAGGGCTTTCCTATGTGTAAATATGTACAGATTGGACTGAACCATCTGAATGAGGAAAAGAAAACCATTGATCAAAAAGGAAGATAGGTTTCTTGTGGCAAGGAAATAGGCGATTTTTGCTCGCTCTGTCTGTCATACAGATCAGAAAGGAGGCACCAGAGACAGCGAGAGTTTAGAAACTTAATGTTGTGCTGGTATGATCAAATTCTGAGAGAGAGGCAGGAAAATAGTGTATAGAATTAAATGTATGGGAAAAGAGGGGCACTGAGTATTCTTTCACATCACTGCATGATCACTTGTCCCAGGCATATTGCGGATCAATTGGGAGACATCTGGGCAAGGTTCTCTGTCTGGCTGGCTAGACAGAAGCCTTGTAACTGTAGCTGACCCAGGAGGCATATCATATTGAAGGCTCCTGATCCTGAGTCATGAAATGTAAGATGTCTCCGTTGTATAGCTGACTGGTCATTGTGAGAATACAGAATGATCAATTTCC
Organism: Crotalus tigris; assembly: GCF_016545835.1. NCBI lineage: Eukaryota > Metazoa > Chordata > Lepidosauria > Squamata > Viperidae > Crotalus > Crotalus tigris. The sequence continues at coordinate 969,458 of NW_024100565.1, forward strand.
AAAACAGGTTTTCATGTGGCTTCAGTGTTGATGTTCCTGATGCAGAACACACTTTGAACCATCAGACTGTTTTGCTGAATAAAGATAAAATACTACCAAAGTGCTTTTGCCAGCTGTTGCAGGCTTGGAAATCAATTAATGGCAGGCCATCGTTTAGCAAGAAGCAGTTGGAATATACAAGCAGACAAGTACACAGTGGGATTTGCAATTCTAAATGTTGGAGGGCTTGTGTGTAAATCTTCCCTTTTTAATAGTAATTTTATTTAAGAATTACAATTACAACTATAAAAATTAATGCAAACTAAAAACAGAAAAGAAGGGGGAAAAAAAGAAGCTGCAGAAAAGAAAAGAAAAAAATAGAAAAGGAAAGACCGGGATTCCAACTTAAAGGGAATCATGTGGATGTGCTTGTGAAATACTGACCAAAATATGCCAAAATTGACCAAAGCAGACTTTACTATAGGAAGTTGTGAAGACGACCTTCAAGAAACTATTCAGAAGTTGTTACAATAAGTATGAAAACATGATCTGAGCCCTGGAAAAAAGAAAATGTTAGAAAAGACACAGAGTGGCACCTCCCTGACTGCCAGTCCTATTAGGTCAGACATGTCAAACTCGCGACGTCATGTGATATCGCACAATGTATCAGAGCTTTTTCCCCAGTGCCAGCAATGGGGTGGGTGCGGTTTCCCAGTGATGCGTCCGGCCTATGGGCCAGCAGTTTGACACCCCTGTATTGGTAGTCCAGATAAGGAAATTAACTCCACATGAAGGCTAAAAAAACTATTTTTATGGAAATTGGCTATAAGAACAGAATCTGTTATTATGCTGTACCTCCTCTTTCTCCTTCTGTGATTTAGGGAGACATCTGCTTGAGCCACTTCTGAATGTTATTTCATCTTTCTGAGCTTTAAAAAATGTTTCATCACCTTTTGCTTAGGTTACAGTTCCTGCATATCTCCATCAAGGTCACCTTCCTTATTCTCTATATTTACTCCGCAGAATATAAGAGAGAGGGAAGGGAAAGTGTAGCCAGGCTTGCAAGATTATGTTACTACAGCCTATCTCATTTTTATTTTCTTTTTCACCATACATCATACACCAAAACAAACTTAAAATACATAAAAAATATAAACATAAATCTTTTCTTTTAACAGAACAGTGCTGTACATTTTAATCATTCTTTACATCTTATTTGCATTTTATTTACATCATTAATTATATCTTTTTCTTTCTCTGTTCTAGCCAATTGTAACATTTATTCCAAATTTCATAAAATTCTGTCGCCTCCTTGTCATTTAATTCTAGTGTAAGTTTATGCATTTCTGCACATTCCAAGATTTTATACATAATCATGTCATTTGTGGGTGTATTTTCACTCTTCCAACATTGAGCATATGCTATCCGCGGTGCAGTCAATATGTGTATAATGATATGTTGGAGTTGTTTTTCAATCTTTAAATTTATTATGCCCAAAAGAAATAGTTCCGGTTTGAAGTCCATTTGTACCTCAGTTATCTCCTTGTTGTTGTTAATTGCGAAGTCATGTCCGACCCATTGTGACCCCATGGACAATGTTCCTCCAGGTCTTCCTGTCCTCTACCATCTTCTGGAGTCCATTTAAGTTCACACCTACTGCTTCAGTGATTCCATCCAGCCATCTCATTCTCTGTCGTCCCCTTCTTCTATTGCCCTCAGTCTTTCCCAGCATTAGGCCCTTCTCCAGTGAGTCCTTCCTTCTCATTAGGTGGCCAAAGTATTTGAGTTTCAACTTTAGGATCTGGCCTTCTAAAGAGCAATCGGGGTTGATCTCTTCTAGGACTGACCGGTTTGAACGCCTTGCAGTCCAAGGGACTCGCAGGAGTCTTCTCCAGCACCATAGTTCAAAGGCCTCAATTCTTTGGCACTCAGCCTTTCTTATGGTCCAACTTTCACAGCCATACATTGCAACTGGGAAAACCATGGCCTGGACTATACACACTTTTGTTATCTCCTTACTACAGCCTATCTCAATAAAGTATAGCTTCTTGTACAAGCTTCTTGTAGAGTCTTGATCTAAATAATCTCGAAGGGCTGTATTCCAATTAGCAGGGAATGCTCTAAGTGGCATGGGTAGTATTAAGGCTGGTAACATAATCCACATCTTCTCAACATTACTGAAAAGCGTCATGTGAAAATCTCAGTTGACCAAAACTTTGATGTGCAATGGAAATAAATAATTATGGATCTTGCTAGTGACAACTATGGCATATGGAAGACTACAAATTGGAATGTAAGAGAGATTAATTGGCAACGGGGAAGAATTCATACATGGAAGGAAAGAAAATTACATAGACGTTGCGTTTCTGTGGAACTGGGGAACGTATAACAGATCTATATAAAAGAGTTCTGGTCTTGTGGAGTTCAGTTGCCGAACACATACATGGTCACGTTGGGTGCATGCATGAAAGCAGATACTTCAGCAAATAATGATAATGGAAAAATCAGGGGTGAGTTTTGGGGAACTTGTAGATATGATCTGAAAGAAAACCAATAATTGATAACAACAGATGGTTGGACATGAAATGAGACAGTACAGAATATGTCATTTTTCATAGATCTCCAAGATGGTGGGGTACCAGCAGCAATGTGTTGCCTTGTAGCATAGATAGAGATTGTGACATTTATGATACAGTATTAATGTGCTTGGGTAAAACTGGCTATGGATATGCCAGATTGGTATATTGGCCAAAATGTGCCAAAAGTGACCAGTACAGTTCTTGCCATTAGCAGGAAATACCGTTTAGTGCGTATTTTCTCCTTGGATAAAAGTTTGCTTTTTTTCAAACATGTTGTTTAAGCATAAGATGATTTGTGGGTTCATGTGGCAAAGAAAAGTATATAAATCTAAATTCATGACTGATCTGATTGTTCATGATTTACGCAGGGAATAAAACAATATAACCCATGATGTCTTCTTGGCTGTTTAATGTATTTATGGATACATGTGATTGTGCATGTACTTGAGCATGTTGATGATCCCATATTGTCAGTGGAGAACCTGAATGAATATTAGACTTTATGATGCATTTGGAAGATGTAACAAAGTTCAACGTATTTGTATTTCACAAAAAAATGGAGCAAGCCATATGTACAGTAATTGGTAAAAAAACTAGTGCAAATAAAAGAGTACATGTACCTTGACATTAAATGGATTTTAAAACATGCAAATACATCAAGAGCAGGGGTGTCAAACTCACAGCATTACGTGATGTGTTGTGACATATTGTGACTTTTTTCTCCTTGCTGGAGCTGGGATGGGCGCAGTTTCCACATGATGCATCCGGCCCACAGACCGGCAGTTTGACACCCCTAATCTAGACTAGAATGTAGGATGAGGAATAAATGTTTGTCAAAAGGAATTAAAATGGTTGTATACTTTATGTGAGTGGGCTTCTTCCTGCTTTGGGGGTGTATGTGGAAATGATGGTTAGTTGTGTCAGAAGAACCATAAAACTAAGTTAAATGCACTGGGAATGTGTTGCTTAAAAATTATGTCATAAAACAAGAAGCTATAGGGGCAAGATTGAGTGATTGATGAATGCATGTGAATTGAAAGAAGTATCTTCCTGTAGTCTTTTGTTCTTCACAAAATACATGTTACCTTAAGGAATTCATTAAACAATGAGGGTGATATTCTGAAGGGCTTAGATTAGCTCAAAGCATGAAAAATAACCGTATAGGTCAGTGGTTTTCTTCACCATGGACCCCCCTTTAAATACCTTTTGTGGCCATGGACCTCCAAGATTTAACTCAAGATTTAAATCATAACACTTCTTCAAACCTTTGCGGAACCCCTGTGACGACATTGTCTCCCCCCCAGAAGTCCATGGATCACAGGTTGAGAACCATTGGAATAGCTGATTAAAAGAAGAACTCTGTTGGTAATTGTTTGTTCGTTTAGGAATATTAGATACTAGTGAGGGAGAGCTGTAATCTTTAGATCGTATTGGTAAGCCTACAGAGGGATCTGGCTGAATTCAGTAATAATAATAATAATAATAATAATAATAATAATAATAATAATAATACCCCCAGTGAGACACTACCTTGACGTGGTTGTGGGGCTTGTGTACTCTGAGGAAGATGAGAGCTATGCCAGAGGTTCAACCATACTGGACAGGTCTCATCAGAGGAGTCAGACAAAGAGTGTCTCTCCCATAAAAAATATGGTGAGACGTAAATTTCAGAATGCCATACCGGCTCGGACGTCGCCCGGGTTAACAAGGTCCGCACTAGATATTGGAGTTCCTGGATATCTGGTGAAAAATGGGTTACAGGACTCAGGACTGTTGGCTGAGCAACCAGGGCCAGCAGCTGCAGAACTACTGGAAGAAAAGGTGTTTACCCGTCGCAGATACACAGTGATGGAAAACAAAGAAATAATGATCTGTTACTACAGATCAAGTCCAACAAGACGAGGATATCTAAAACGAATGCACCAGTTCTGGAAAGAACAACATCCAGAATCAGAAATAACAGAACAGAGACTAGCAGATCAACGCCGATTTATAACACGAAATAAAGTATTTACAGAAACAGAATTGGACGAACTGCAAAGGTTTACCCAGGGCAAAGAAATCAAAGCCTTACAAGAAGTAATTCAGAATGTAGAGGCAAACCAGGGGGAGTTGGCAGTGAAAGAATCCAGTAGAGATATACAACTGTTCTCATTTGGAAACCAGGCACCTCTTCCTCAGGAAGAACAAAACCCTCTAACTAAAGAAATAAAAGAATTGAAACAAAGAATAACTGAGCATCTAGAACAGCACAAAAACAACAGAATAAGGCTGCCTGCATTGAAGCTTGTTCCAAAGAAACAGCTAGCACAAGCATTAAAAGATGCAAATACTGCAATAGCAAGTATAAGCACCAATTCACTGCAAGAAACAAACCAACTAATGTACAGCACAGCTGCAGTTATAACAGAATACCTGGGATGCAAAATCAACAAAAAAGAAAAACAAACAAACAGTGCACCAGAAAAATGGAAGGTTAGACTAGAAAATAAGATCAGCAAGTTAAGATCACATGCAAGCAAGCTAGAACAGATGAAAGAAAAGAAGCTGAAGAACAAGAAGACCAAAGAATACCTAATCAAGAAATACCACTTAGAAACAAGGAAGATCAAGGAAGCACTGGAAATAATAAAGCAACAAATAACAGCTATAGCCAGGAAAATCAGTAGATATGAAGCTCGAATTGCAAACTATAGGCAGAACCTCCAATTTCAATCCAATCAGAAACGTTTCTACCAATCCATCAATGGAGAAACTGCAAGGAATCAGTCAGTACCTGACAAGGAAGAAACAGTGCAGTTCTGGAAGCAGATATGGGATAACCCAAAGAAATACAACAAGGATGCAGCTTGGTTAAAAGAGGTGGATGCAAATAAAACAGAAGTTGAAATGAAAGAACTAGTAATAACAACAAAAATGGTAGAAAAAAGAGCAAAGAAAATCAAAAATTGGTCAGCACCAGGTGAAGATGAACTGCATGGGTTTTGGTTGAAACATCTAACTGTTATACACCCACTCATTGCCAAGCAGTTCAACAATATACTACAAGGAGGAGAAATTGAAAAGTGGCTAACAACTGGGAAAACCTACCTAATAATGAAAAATCCAGCAAAAGGGGCAACACCAGGTAACTACAGGCCAATTACCTGCTTACCAACAACTTTCAAATTACTAACTGGTGTGGTAGCTGATGCAGTACAACAGCATCTAGTTGAAAACAATCTCTTTCCACCTGAGCAGAAAGGAAACCGCCCCAATAGCAGAGGAACAAAAGATCAACTCCTAATAGACAAAATGATCTTGGAAAACTGCAAGAGAAGGAAGACCAACCTGAATGTGGCATGGATTGACTACAAAAAGGCATTTGACTCTCTGCCACATGACTGGATAATCAAGTGCCTAGAAATAACAGGAGTAAGTAGAAACATCAGAAAATTTGTGCAAAATCGATGGCACAATGGAAGACACAGTTGCAGATCAATGGTGAAAAGCTGGGAGAGGTTAATATCAAGAGAGGAATATTTCAAGGAGATTCATTATCACCATTACTATTTGTTATTGCACTGTTTCCTCTGTCAACAATACTGAATAACTCAGGACATGGTTATCAAACATCAAAAACATCTGCTAGACTATCCCACCTCCTTTACATGGATGATCTGAAGCTGTATGGAAAAACATCATCTGAAATAGAATCGCTGCTCAACACTGTCCGTATATATAGCCAAGATATTGTAATGGAGTTTGGCTTGGACAAATGTGCCACACTTACTATCAAAAAAGGAAAAATAGTGAAAACTGAAGGAATCAAGATGCCCCACGAAAATAACATTAAAAGTCTGGATGAGGAAGAATACTACAAATACTTGGGTATCCTTCAAGCTGACAACATCAAGCACACTGAAGTCAAGAAAAAGATTAGAGGTGAATACATCAAGAGAGTGAAGAAGATCTTAAAATCCAAACTCAATGGAGGAAATACCATAAAGGCAATCAACACCTGGGCAATCCCAGTCATTAGGTACACAGCTGGAATAGTGGACTGGACTCAAGCAGAACTAAAAGCAATGGATAGGCAGACCAGAAAAATAATGACAATGAATCATGCCCTTCATCCACGCAGTGACATTGATAGACTTTATCTACCAAGGCAAATAGGTGGGCGTGGAATGCTACAAGTACATCAGATGGTTGAAGAAGAAAAAATGGCTTTGGAAGAATATCTGAAGAACAATGATGAAGATGCACTGAAATTAGTATATCAGGAAGGCTTACTACTACTGGAGAGACCAAACTGGCCTACAAGAAAGACCAAATGAAGAACAGAATAGAGGCATGGGAAGACAAAGCACTACATGGCCAATACATTAAAAAAATAGCTGGGAAAGCAGATAATAATAAAACCTGGCAATGGCTAAGAGCAGGAAAATTGAAGAAAGAGACCGAGGGACTAATTCTGGCTGCACAAGACCAAGCCTTAAGGACAAATGCATACAAAGTCAAAATTGAGAAGACAGCAACAGACAGTAAGTGCCGCCTATGCAAAGAAGCTGAAGAAACAGTGGACCACTTGGTAAGCTGTTGCAAGAAGATTGCACAGACTGATTACAAGCAGCGACATGACAAAGTAGCAACAATGGTGCATTGGAAGATCTGCAAAAAATATCATTTGCCTGTAAGCAAAAACTGGTGGGATCATAAAATAGAGAAAGTCATAGAAAATGATAAAATTAAACTGCTCTGGGACTTCAGAATTCAAACAGACAAGCACCTGCAACATAACACCCCAGACTTAACAATTGTCGATAAGAAAGACAAAAAAGTCTGGATAGTGGACGTGGCAGTGCCTGGAGATAGCAGAATAGAAGAGAAAGAACTGGAGAAGATAACAAAATACAAAGACCTACAAATAGAAATAGAAAGACTGTGGCAAAAGCAAGCAAGGGTAGTACCAATAGTCATAGGCTCCTTGGGCGCAATCCCAAAACAACTGGAGCACCACTTGAACACCATTGGCATTGACAAATTTGCTATTAGTCAATTGCAAAAGGCGGCCTTATTAGGAACTGCTTCCATCCTGCGACGATACCTGTAATACCATCAAACATCCACATCTGCCTATCCCAGGTCCTGGGTAAGGACTCGATAGGTAGACAAAATACCAAATCCAGTCTGAACATCTGGCTGACTGTGCGATGATTGAGAATAATAATAAATAATAATAATAATAATATCTGCAAAAAATATCATTTGCCTGTAAGCAAAAACTGGTGGGATCATAAAATAGAGAAAGTCATAGAAAATGATAAAATTAAACTGCTCTGGGACTTCAGAATTCAAACAGACAAGCACCTGCAACATAACACCCCAGACTTAACAATTGTCGATAAGAAAGACAAAAAAGTCTGGATAGTGGACGTGGCAGTGCCTGGAGATAGCAGAATAGAAGAGAAAGAACTGGAGAAGATAACAAAATACAAAGACCTACAAATAGAAATAGAAAGACTGTGGCAAAAGCAAGCAAGGGTAGTACCAATAGTCATAGGCTCCTTGGGTGCAATCCCAAAACAACTGGAGCACCACTTGAACACCATTGGCATTGACAAATTTGCTATTAGTCAATTGCAAAAGGCGGCCTTATTAGGAACTGCTTCCATCCTGCGACGATACCTGTAATACCATCAAACATCCACATCTGCCTATCCCAGGTCCTGGGTAAGGACTCGATAGGTAGACAAAATGCCAAATCCAGGCTGAACATCTGGCTGACTGTGCGATGAATGATAATAATAATAATAATAATAATAGTGATGATGATGATGATGGAAGGGACTTTGGAGGTCATCTAGTCCAACCCCCTGCTAAGGCAGGAAATCCTATACCATTTCGGACAAATGGCTGTCCAGTCTCTTCTTAAAAACTTCCAGTGTTGGAGCATTCACCGCTTCTGGAGGCAGGTTGTTCCACTGTTGTTAATTGTTCTCACTGTCAGGAAGTTTCTCCTTAGTTCTAGGTTGCTTCTCTCCTTGATTAGTTTCCACCCGTTGCTTCTTGTCCTGCCTTCAGGCGCTTTGGAAAATAGCTTGACTCCCTCTTCTTTGTGGGTGGGGTCCAATTCAATTCAGTGGAGTCTGAGCCAGCAGATCAAATCCACAATTGGGAACTGTGTAGATCACTATATCCCTCACTGCTCTTGTTTAACATGTACAGTATACCATATTCTTCCCTGGAAATTACTTCACATTTGTTATTTGATTCAGTCAATATTTCAGTTGCCTAATTTTACAATCGGTGGTTCATGTCTATGGAGGTTCTCAGTCAGCCAGATCATGGTTGTCCCAAAGGTGTTTTTTCAGGAGGCAACTGGACTTTCATGTTTTTCTTTGAAGATGTTTCGCTTCTCATCCAAGAAGCTTTGAAGCAAAACGTCTTCAAAGAAAAACAAGAAAGTCCAATTGCCTCTTGAAAAAGCACCTTTGGGACAATCGGTGGTTCAATTCACATATTCCTTGTGTCACTATAACTGTTTGAACATAGGGCTTTTCCTTTACAATTTCTCCTTCTTTAATTTTCTCATCTTCATTTGGCCTGGCACTGGTAAAATTCACTTATAAACAGCTTGCCTTACAATTTGGGCAGACTAAAAAAAAGAATCTTTTGGCAACAGTAAGTAGGAAATAAAGCAAAAATTAAAGAATAAGCCAGATTTTCTCCATCTCCCTCCCCCCCCAGTTTTTTAAAAAGGAAAACCAAAAAGAAAAAAGTCAATACATAAAATCTGGAATTGAAGATGAAATTTAAGATTGGCTATATTTCTTCCTTGCCTCTCTGATGGTGGCTAATTGATGCCCACTTCTTTCTTGAGTCTGTTTTTCCTAACCTTCTAGACAGTCTATTGGAAACTGATTGTTTTGTCTGTTGTTGCCCAATTATTATTTTTCCCAGATGGAAAGTAGTTTATTAGCATAAGAAGTGGTATATTTTCTTGAACCCTCTTGTATACTCATCTCCAAAAATAATTTAACAAATCCACTTTAGAATAGAGCCAGAGATGCATTCTTCTAATATAATGCAATATGTAAAACTGAACATTGCAGAGAAGGAATATTCTGATACTTTCAGTCCCAATGTGAGAGAGCTGATGGAGAAAGCAATGCTGACAAACATTACTAAAAGATTTATTTAAATGTCTTCCCTGAGAACAGCCCACTTGCTCATTCTGGAGGACAAGAACACACAATATCATTTCAATGCCATCATCCCACATCCCTCTGCAGAGGCAATCTCCAATTGTCTTTTCTTGCTTTGAGTCAAAAGTAGTGCTTTCCAACCTCTGCCAGCATAAGGGATGCTGGGCTCCATGTACTGTGTACTGTAGGCAATGTTCTGCTCCTGTTGACTAGGCTGTTCAGGATATCCCCCCTCCCATCTGGTCACTGGTCACAGCTTGTAGAGAGTAGAGAGAATGACCTTGATGGAAGGAGGAGAGATCCATTAGTAAAGCATCTAGGAGCAAAATGTGGCTGGAATCCAAAGCAAGAAAAATGTCTCAGACACACAGCCCTCTAATTCACATGAGTGTAAGAAAAGAAATAAGAAAAACATAGTCAGACATGCAAGACTATTACTACAGTCCAGCTTAATAAAAGTAGTTTTAGACATCTATTGAGCTTGTTTCTGATCTGGTCTACATCATGGGGCTGACACTGCTCTCCATGGCCATTTTGTCCTGAGATGGTGAAACAGTGGACAATCTCCTCCTCCTACCCCTCCTCCTCCTCCTCCTACTCCTCCACCATCACCATCACCACCACCACCACCACCACCTTTCGCTCCCCTCCATTTCTTTTTAATTCAGTCCCACAAAAATAACTCAAACCTAGGGAAATGGGAGAGGAACAAGAGGAAGAGAGCATGTCTATATGTGTACATATAGCATGAAAGCAAGCAAATCCCAAATTTTTCCTGAGAACTGTAACGTTGGCAGCAGGGGTGGGGCAATTCTATCACTATGAATGTGTCTCTGAAATCTCCTAGACTAAAATGAGGGGGCAAGAAAGGGGCTTGCCAAATCAAGTGCTGGGAGAAGGCACTGGAGAGCAAAGGCTAGGATGAAACTATCACAAGTTTGTTAGTTATTCTTTCTACCTCAAGGGACACCCCCCCCCCCAAAAAAAAAGGCAGAATGGCAAAAACCTGCCTGTCAAACCTCCACAACCCCCACCACAGTTGGTCACCAGTGGTCCAGTCATGAAGTACTCACTATGAGCAAGCAGCTCCTGCACTAGATGAGCTTTAAGGTCCCTGCCAAGTGTATGATTCTGTGGATCTCTGGCTGCTGAGTGCTGTCTGTTTTCTGCAAATGGAAACCCCATCTCTTCAGAGACCTGCCCATGGAAAGGAAAGTGATTGAAACATGGGAGGGGCAAAAAAGCAGAGGGATCCTACCATGGATGGTAACTTCTATTTGAATAGGACACACCTGAGTGGCATCATATCAAACCCATGGCTTGAAACCGGCATGCTGTATTTATTTTTAAACTGGCTGGATTTCTAATTGATAATGCTCTAAGGCTGCTCTGTGGAATTGCCCTTCAACTATGCTTTGCGTTTCCAGAGTTTTGAAACAAGTGGAGGTTAATGGATAAGTTAGTCTCAGGAGACCGTTTCTGTTTTGTGTGGTTAGGATCCATTCACTTTCACTCACCAAACAATGTGTATCTTTTTTTTAATCTTTTCGTATATCTATATTTGTGATTAAAGTGATTAAAGTTTACAGAAAATACACATTGAAGGCTGACTATTTCCCGCCCCCCCCTTTTGATATATGTTTTGGAAAGTGGAATTTAAGTACTCACGACAAACAAGGTCAATTCTCATAATAGGCTGAATGTTATGCTAACTGTTTTGCTCCCATTAACAGACCTTAGTCCAGATATTGATGGACTATGCTGTTGTGGGCCAGCTCAACTTCCCATTCAGTCTGAGGTTACATGGTCTTTGAAAAGTTAAGAAAAATTGCTCCAGTAGTTTTGTTAGAAACCAGCAGACCATGAGTTCTGGCCCAGCCTTAAGCAGAAAACCAGTTAAGTGACTCTGGGCCAGTCCCTTTCTCTCTCAGCCCTAGGAAGGATGACAACTATTTTCAAAAAATCATTTTGCAAAAAAAATCCCCACTTTTTTGTTTGTTTGTTTTTTGTCAATAGAATTTCTGTCACTTATGATAAAACTGTTTAATTGGCTAAGATCTCAAACATAGAAAAAGATAGTTCTTAATCAGTGCTGGGATCAAATACAGGGCAGAATGTTTTAGGCTTATCCAAAAACATTCTTTGCAAGTATTCTGGATGCCATTTAAAATAGTTTGGGAATCTTTTTCTTCACATTTATTTGGCCACCCATCTCATTTTTACAACTCTGGGAGGCTAACGGTGCATTACAACACAGAGATCCAAAACCAAAAGTTAAATGAATTATTAAAAAAACAAAGCCATCAAAACCTTTGGCAAGGCCTGCTAAGAACAACAATTTCTCATTTAAGGTCAGGATCATTGATATCTCCAGGAATATGTTGCTCCACAGGGCAGGGGCCATGTAGAGAAGGCACATCACCTGTGCCCCACTAGTTGACATAGTTTTACCTAAGGGAACTGATGCATTCCATTTTGCTCGATCTGGTGGAACAAGCAGAAGTAATTGGAGATGGGCAATCCCACAAACAGCCTGGCCTGTGCTTTGTAGACTTGATAGATGATAACCAACACCTTGAATTGTGCCCAGAAGTCTACTGGAGCCAGTATAGCTCATGAAGTCGTGATGTTACAAGGATGGTGCATCCAAAATGGTCTGTGCCACAGCATTCTGAACTAGTTGTACTTTGGTTCCATAAACTTCACACAGATCTCCATAGATACTGTATGTTTCTAAATGTATTCTTGACCATCATCAACCTATGTTTGTTCCTAAATGCATTTAGAAAGACTAAATAAAACCAGGATGAAATTACCATTGGCAAGTTGAGACTTAAAACTGCTTGCTCTTAACTTCTTAAGAAGACTCGATTTATCCTAAACGTTGAATGCTGTAGATGGAACCGTTTATCAGTTAGCCATATGGAAAGACACTTATCTTACTTTCGCTATAGTCCCAGGTGTATCTCTCTGGCAACCACAACTCACACGTAGCTTTTTAAGACGAGAAATGGAAATCCAGATGGCCCATTTAAAAAAATGTGCTGCTTTTATTTAAGAAAAAGGAAGGCAAGAGGGAGAGAGGCAGGGAGACAAATGTTCTTTCTTAGTTACAGCTAAAATTTAGGCAAAGGAGTTTAGAAATGTAAATTGAGCCTGGTGCTGTCATTGGAAATTGCTTCCTTTCCCTCCCCTCCCCTTCCTTTCCTTCCCTTCCCTTTCCTTTTCCTCCCTTCCCTTCCAGATTGAATATTCTGCTGGAGGCTTGGTGGTTTGACTATCAGAATGAATACAAAAAGGTGCCCTATACTGAATGTGATCCAAAGTTTAGTTACTCAGCCAAATTTATATTCCACCCTTTTCTTTTAACACAATCTTTACAGCGTCCACATAGATGCAAAACCGCCCATTCTCATTTGCACACTCCTGGATGTGTGTACTCTGTATTTGTCTTACCTCTTTGCACTTCAGTCATTTGCTGATCTCAGAGAGGATGACAATCTTGAACAGATGGGAGCCCGTGGGTTCCTCCTCCACTTCCCCTTTCATTCTGTGAGGTCTCCCACATGATGAAATATCTGCTAAATACACCCTGCCAATCCAATGCACTTTTTGAAGCCAGTGGTATCAGGTCAGAAACCAAAGGAAACTCTGACTCCAAGGAAAGCAATTAATTCTCCCTTCTCCTCTTTGGCTTGGTGGAATGCAAATTCATGTGCATTCTTCCTACACACGGGCTATTTCTAATAGGAGAACTTCTCTGCCACACCCAACTTCCCAACTTGTATTTCTCAGCCCAGCCTAGAGAAAAACACCAGGATGTTGAGCTGCTTTGCTGCCACAAAACAACAGGCTCAGGTTTTGTTCAGCTGAACATGGTTCAGGGCCTTCTAATCCAGTAGAAAGACGAAAAGAATATTTTAAATGCTGGTTTGTATCCATGTCATATCTCGGCCCTCCTCCACCATCCTGATCTCCAACAGCTTGCCCAGGAAAGAGCTCACTTGGCTTTGCATCAATTGTTGACTGCTCACAACACTGTATCCCAAAGTTGAAATGGTTTACTTTGAGGATCAGAACGTTATGCAATTGAATGTTATCCGTACTCCTAGGTTAAATTGTGAGCTTTGAGGGCTTTCATTCTAATTATTTTACATGCTTCTCTTGGGTGCTTTATGAAGAACTGGTATAGAAGTTAACAATAATAATACTGATACCATGAAATCCTTACATGGTCTTAGGTAAACACAGCCCCTGAGCCATATTTAAATCCGTATTACCACTGTATTTTATTGTGTTTAATTTGTAAATATTAAACCCTACAAAAGGTAGTGGAAATTATATATTAACTCCTCCCTCATGCTCCTCATATGATAAATCACCGTGGTGGCCTTATTCATAATGATTTAGAATTAGCATTTTAAAAAAACCATTCTGTTACATTACCTTATTTCAGAGATGGACACTCTTTGAAATCTTGAAAATATGGGATGGGGACACTCTCTAAGCCAGGGGTAGGCAACCTTGGCTCTTTTATGACTCATGGATTTCTGGAAGTTGAAGTCCATGAGTCATAAAAGAGCCAAGGTTGTCTACCCCTGCTCTAAGCCATTGTCCTGCAATACCTGCCTGTTCATGCTTTAAAAAAAGCATGTGTTAGAAGACGAACGAGCACTTCCTGGATACAAATATCTGTGTTCTCAGGATATCATCCAAGCAGGACTTTTGTGGGAATGAAAGGCATCACTAAAAAGCATATATAATGTTAGATGTGTGTCAACTTCCTGTTTGTTTGTTTATCTATGTGTTCTTAATAGGCTGGTGAGAGGAAGAAGATGAATTAAGAGAACTATTGGGAACATAGGAAGACGTTGGTATGCACAACTTCTTACCTTAAATAAAATCATATTTCCTATTGCTGTTTTATACCTTCTACAGCAGGGGTCCCCAACCTGTGGGCCACGGCCTGGTAGTAGGCTGTGGCCTGCTGGCCAATGGGCTGCGGAACAGGCTGGGGCACCGCCATGCCATGGGGTCCACAAACGGGCCGCTGCTGCGCTGCAAGGAGCAAAAATGGCCACCACACTGCATGGTGCAGAAACAAGGCGCTGCACCATGCAAGAACAGGGCAGGGCTAGTGAGTAACATGCGGGTGCTAGCTCCTCCACAGTTGTGGTGCATGCATGTTTGTGGCCCTATGTGCACACACAAGCACGCACACATGTAAAATGCTTCCCCCTCCCTTTTCCTCCAGTCTGCCAACTGACAAAGGCTGGTGACCTCTGTTCTACAGGAGAAAATTAATGTGAAATGAAATGATTAATATCCTGCAGGAAGGATACACAAAGTTAGAAGTAGCAGTTTTGTGAAAAAAGACTGTGTTCATTGCCTGTGAATAGGAGAAGAAACGCATTAAAAACTTAGTAGTCAGTATGTTGTTTTCTATCTCCAATGACCCTCCTAGAAAGGGCTTTGCTGATATTGTCTTGATTTTTCCCCCAATGTGTTATTTAATTATGGTCTTTGCAAACTAGATTGGAACTGTTGTGTATATGAATAACCCTTGTGGTCTTGAGGCTTTGGGAATATGGAGATTTTGACTTGACAACCAAATTCTAATCCTATCTTATTGAATTTCACAGGAGGTGTTCAGGAACAGGTTTTCAATTCACAGATTCATATAGTAAAATGGAACAATCTGTGCAGCCCTCTTTCCAAGACCCCACCCCCCTTTTCCTCCAAAGTAATATTATCAAATTGTATTTTTAATATGGGAAAATTAAAGTTGTTACATTCATGATTTGTATTGCACAGCCGCATTCATTTCACTTATGTATATCTACATTTAAAATAAATCAAATTGATTTGTGTTCTGGCTCTGCTTTTTAATTTGGCTCTGCTCACCTTTGGGTCAGTTGCTTCCAGCACATGTAAAAGCTGGATGCAGCTGTACATACTATCTGGAAAATGTGCACCTCCATTCTACTGCATTTTGCTCTGGAAATAGTAACTCTAGCAGAAGTTTCTTTTGAATTTGAAGGACATCCAGATTTAGAACAACAGCACTGCCCCAATGAAAAAAGAGGAATGCACGAGTACATAAATGTTAAAAAATACAATAGGGAGGATTAAAGGAATACGTTTTCAAAAAAACTTAAAAAGTAGCCATATAATGTGCAACTCATTCAGAAGTTCTTCAGAACTTCCAGACCACCATTTTCTGATTCTTCCCTTTAAATTACCATGAACATTTTGCTTTGAGTTGTATAGGGATTCTTGGGCAATAAAGAACTTTCCTAAATTGTCCCAGGATCAATTGTGAAAAAGCCATTGTGTAATTTAATTGTCATTAACAGTTTTATTTTATTTATGTATTTAAAACATTTATAGAGCTGCCCATGTTTCAACCAACTCTGTACGACTCCCATACAAAAATTAAAAAAATAAAATAAAATCTTTTAAAAGTATAAAACTCCATTAATTAAAATATTAAATTTTATCTCATCTTTCTGAGACCATGCCATCTTTCATAGAGCTGAAGTGATTGCTGCAGTGCATGATTAAAGTTTATTGTATAGTGTAACAATAATTTAAAAAATATTCCTTTAAAAACATATGTGAAGGCCTTATTAACAGCCCTCAATAAATATCAATCATATTCGGCTGTCTTGATTTAATACTGCTCATCTCTTCTACAGTTCAACGTTATTAAATTGCACTGTTCCTAAGCATTCCATAGCTCATCTTTCTGTTCATCTGATTCAAGGCCATGCTGACAATCCTTGGCATCAATATGTTCTCTGTGGCTCCACTAAGTCTTTCTCTTTGATATACCTCCCACACATATTTTTGGATATCCTATTTATCTTATATCTATGAGAAAACCAGATCCATAGCCAAAATGTTTTATGGTGAGCGAGCCCAAGATTACCCAAGGGAAAAATGATTCGATGCAAAACAGCAGGTCCATGAGTGCAAGCAAGTGAACAGATACATCTTTAAAGTCATTTAATTGCATTGTTGTAAGAAATCAAACAGTTGGTTTTATTAATGCATATTCTGCATACTTTCCTTTATATTTCCTCCGTTAAAAATGAGAGGAGGGAAAGGTGAAGATTAGAGGAGAGAACGAGAATATTTCTGAACGAACCAAGCCCCATAATTCCTTTATTTATTATCAAGGTCTTCATTTATTTAGCAGTTATTGGTTTCTTAGAACTAGTGGCAACTAAAAGCAATTGAAATGTATTTCTGTTTTGTTTAGCTATGCTACTAATCTAAGCACCATTGTCCTGAGAAGCCTTTCCCTGGCTCAGAATGCAATATGAGGTTTCAGCAGCCCTGAAGCATTTTTTTTTTTTTTTTACACTGATGCTGTAAAACCAACCAGCAGTAGTTCTGGCATTATACCAAGCAAGGTTTGGGATCCATTTAGTTCTAGTTCAGCAATCTATTCTTGGCCTCTTAACAGATAGGTGTTTGCTATCAGTGAGTCCCCGATACTTTTAACTAGAATTGGCAGGAACTGATCCTTCAATTGGCAGATGGATCACATGTGAAACTCAGTGTCCTCTTTCTTGTGGATCAGTGCGAAATGACTGGCCGGCAGAGCTAGGTACTGTCTACAAAAAAATATCAGCCAAGAACTCTTGGTCAGGTTCTCACTGGTTATTGTGAAGCAAGCAACCAAGAAGCTCCATGTTTCCGAGGTGTTTTTTCTATTTGGACCAGGTTTGCTATTGATAGTTTGATCCAAAGCAAAAAAACCAAAACATGTTCTTGTTGCCAGGCATATTTGTTGCAGCACTAGTTCTATCCACTCTTCCCTTTTTAAGAATAGTCTCTAAAATGTTTGTATTTTCCAATGGCCTTGTCCTGACCTACAGCAGACCCACTCCCAAGTGGCAGGTGGATAAAGGATAAGGACAGGAAACATATCCTATTCGTGACATATAAAGAGTCAAAACTGGAAAAAGTCCCTGGGATGCAACTACTTTCTCTATCTCAACTTAAGACAGAAAAATCAAGTTGATACCCATGAGAGATTATCCCTTGTTGAAACACTAAATGTCACGTTTGATAAATTCCTGATCATTATATGTATTGAATGTTATTGAAAGAAAACAACAGCAGCCAAGTGTCTATGGGGATTCTCAGTCATCCAGGTCAAGGTTGTCACAAAGGCACTTTTTTCAAGAGGCAACTGGACTTTCTTGTTTGTTTGGGATTTTTTTTTGAAGATGTTTCACTTCTCATCCAAGAAGCTTCTTCAGCTCTGACTGGATGGTGGGGATAAATCCTTCCATTCCCCACTGTTGAAAGAAAAAATTTTCATCAGGGTCCAGTCCAAGCCAGGAATAAACAAAATGGAGACTGCTTTAGAAAGAAGGTTGCAGTTTATTGAAGAGGAGAGTCAGACAGAAAGATGGCTCTGGGAAGCTGACCACATGTAGCTGGGAGTGGTGGGTTTTTATACCTTCTGGGGGTTTTAAGATTGTTTCCTGTTCCTGTATGAGGATTTGTATTTCCTGTGTCATGTATTTTGATCTGATTCTCAGTGTGTCCTTTTGGGTGGGTTAATCCTATTATGTCCCCAAAGGTTATGTCTTTTAGAGTTTGGGTGGGGTATGTAGATTTTAGGGTCATTGTCTTCCTAATCTCATCAGCTTCTAGCTTCCTCCAACCTTCCTGAATGGATTATTACATTTGCATTTCTAAAAGCTGGTTTCTGCTTGGGGTTATTAAGAAAAACTGGGCTTGCTTTTCTGCCTTTAAGTTCCTTTGGGGAAATATATTCTCCCTTTTTAATATTCCCCAAAATATTTTTTCTCTGGATTCTTCCCACACTACCATCCAGTCAGGACTGAAGAAGCTTCTTGGATGAGAAGCGAAACATCTTCAGAGAAAAGCAGGAAAGTCCAGTGGCTCTTGAAAAAGCACCTTTGGGACAACAGCAGCAAAGCTGAACAAGGATTTTAAGGCCACTAGAGCAAAAGTAGCCAGCCAACATTATTAAATGTTCTTGTTTCTCCAATTCTACATGTGTCTTTGTGTAAGTAAGTATCAGCACATTCAGTAGCTAAGTATTCCTTTAGGTCTTCTTTCAGACAGTTATCTGGAAAATCTTACCTCATTTTTTTTTCCTTACAAGAATAGCAGGTTTCATGAATCATTGGCATGTTTTTTATTGCCAGGAAAAAGTGGGAGAAAATTCAGCATTTGCAAGAAGGGTATTATCAGGGCAGAATTACATGATGACATAAATTACGATAAGAATAAGACATGAATTATCTAGCCATCAGTCTATGTTCAGAGACTGTTTGTGCAAGAATTTTTATAATATATATAAACTAAGAATCTACTACTGATCAACTAGGATTCTGCTCAAAGCAGGGTTCTGAGCACATCTGTTTCATGTACTGAATCATGTATTTATTCATTCAGTTTAGTTATCGAATGAGTTGTGACTGTTCATTACTTCTGGAATCTACCATATCTCAAATATGCTAGAAGACTACAGTCGAAAAATAAGATTGCCCATCTTTGGAAGTTTTCTAATGGGTTAGGGCTGGGGTATTGATTATATTAGTCACTGCTCTGATCCTAGCAGGACTCAAGTTACATTTTTATGATTATGTATCACGAGAGAGTAGAATTTGACATCTGTGCTGTAGAACGAGGCATAGCATGTTGTTGACTTTTCATATGCTTGATAACATCAAACAACACCTCCCTCCTTCCTTCCTTTCTTCCTTCCTTCCTTCCTTCCTTCCTTTCTTTCTTTCTTTCTTTCTTTCTCAATATTTACAAAACTGTTCACAAACAAGTTGGAATATTGAGATTTTTTTAAAAAAAAACTACTCATGTGTGGGAGAAATCCATACTGACAAATCCATATGTCTGGAGTGAGAAGTTTGAGTTATTACCTTTTAAAATGCTTCAATCTTAATTCCCCATCTGTGAAAGAAAAATGAATTATCTACTTACAAAGCTGATGATTAAAAAAAAGCCTAAGACAAAGTAGTAATACTTCTTATGAGATTTAGGGATTTACTAGATCTAGATAAATACATTTTCCAGGGAAAGTTTGGCTTAACTTTAGCTTTAGCTCAAACTAAGCAATCTCTTTTATTAACAGCTTTGCTGATGAATAGATGTGGAGTCCTTGGTGCTCTCTGAGGTTGTTTGTTTCTTTGCAGACATTTCATTATCTGGCTAGATAACATCATCAGTACTATTAGCTAAACAGCAATCTCTATTTAATAATCAATACTAATCAGCAATGGTACCAATAGCACTGATGATAGTACCTAGTCAGTTAATGAAATGTCTGCAAGAAAACAACTAACCTCAGAGAGCACTAAAGACTGCACAGTTCAGCCCTGAGTGACATGAATTTCCTTTTAGTGGCATTATAATACATTTCAGCTATTGTACTGCCTTAGGGCAGTGTTTCCCAAACTTGACAATTTTAAGGCATGAGGACTTCAACTCCCAGAATTCCACAGCCAGCAATGCTGGCTGTGGAATTCTGGGAGTTGAAGTCCACATGCCTTAAAATTGTCAAGTTTGGGAAACACTGCCTTAATACTAATTGTGAAAGCAATGGTCATTTTCATGAAGAGTAACATTCCATGTTTCAGAATTGCATTCGCTTTTATTGAAGAACCTAATGAGGGATTTTGGCAATGTCACAGGTTTTACTGAATCTCTTTTGGCTCATGTGGGAAATGCATGCTTTTAATTTTTTTCTGGCATATGGGTACTCCATGGTTCTCACAGTTAGGAGAAATAATATTTTCACCTGAGTATATTCATCACAGTTATAATTTTGCCTTGCTTCACTTTGGATGAGGTTTAAAAAAATAATGTTTCCTAAGAAATATCTCTGGCCAGATTAGCCCTCCCCCCAAAAAAAATCATTAACCACTTGTTAACCAATAGGTGAGATAATATTATTCTGCTGTTTTCTAATATTTGAATGCTGTTAGCCCTCAATATTTCTCTTCCCCCTCAGTTACTTCCTCTCATTGAAAATGGACAATTTAGTTGTGCCATTAACAGTTCGCTCACTGAAATACTAAATTACTATTAGTATGACTGAAATAAAAAGAGGGGTTTTTTTAAGGACTTCTCCTTCTGGCCCAATCAATATAACAGGGACTAGATCCAGTTCCCTGTTTATGTGATCCTGTCACACCTAACAAAATTATTCCTTTCCCAGAACAAAAGCTCATAATCCTTTCTCTACAAAAAAAAAAGAAAGAAAGAAAGAAAGAAATTTTGCTCATCTTAACCAAGGCCAAATGACACAAGCAGTGATGATCCAACTCTAGTCAAGGAAAGTATGTGTTCAGCCTGATAGTTGCAATGAATTGTTCTAGTTGTTGCAGTGCTGACTCTAAATTGGAAGGCGAGGTAATTTAAACAAGGTACATCTGTGACCTGTCCCCCCATTGTCTTTTTGACCAGATTCCTTTTCTTGATGTTCCCCATTTAACTAATCTCTTACTTCAGGCCAGAAATGAGGAATCTTTGAACCTCTAGTCACTAATGAACTCTAACTTTCATCATCTCCCTCCATTACTGGCAATGGTTGGGCTGGCAAGAGCCATAATCAGAAAAACCAGCATCAGAAGAAACAAATTCTTCCATTGTTACTATGGAATCAATACACATTAAAGTTCAGAAGGAGAATCAAGGCAAGTAGGAACTGAAGTTTTGTTCCTCGCTTTCAGAGCGTAACTGTTCATGTAGGCTAGATAGCAGGTAACAAAGAGCACAAAGTGACCTCTATAGTGTAAGATTTGCCGAGCATCTTATAGCAGCTTTTTTGGATGCTGGCTTGGCTTCTGTAAACACCTAGATATGCAAATGCAAATAATGAGCTATCTAACCTATCTTGGATACAGGCATTCTTTGGGCATGTACACCAATGAATCAATACAAAGCAGAGATATCTGAATAGACTCATACAATTCATCCTTATGTTCTACTTTCTACACCCTGGGGGTGGGGTTGTTGAGCATGTGATGAAGATTCAACTGCATAGCATCTAGAGAAGTATTTCTCAATCTTAGCAACATTAAAATGTGTGGAGATCAACTCTCAGAATTCCTCAGTCAGCATGAGAGTTCTTGGAGCTGAAATCCACACAACTTAATGTTGCTAAGCCTGAGAAACACTGCTCTGGAGGAAACCTAGACCCCTTTTCAATCAGGGTTTAAGCCTGGGCATGGGAAGAGATAGATTAGTTGATCTAATAGATGACCTTCGCTGGAACTTTAAGGGTCGTGAGACCTTTGTAATGGTATATAGGAAAGATCTTGAGAGAAATGTTGCTTAGGGAATGGTCAGATATGAAAAAAGTATAGTCTGCAGCTGGATAGTGAGAGAGGCAAGAGACTTGGAAGGGACCCTCCCTAGTTTTTTGGCCTATAAAGGAAATGATGGGAGAATTGTAACGTTTGATTTGCATAATTGTTAATGTAGCTTTACAATAGAGTTAGCTTATCTGGTCATCTGCCTTGCCTGGTCTATCTGGTAAGTCTGACACCCTTCTTGGTTTTATTAGATCTCTTGGCAGCTTTTGTCCCTTTTGCCAGCCAGATTTATAGTGCTACAGCAGTTGAAAACTCAAGGTTGAGGAGGGGGGATGGCATTAATCCTACAGAACTAATTAGGAATCAGAAGCATTTGCATCTCAATCAATTTGTTGATTGCTGACACCCAGGTCTCCCAGGTATGAAGACTGATGAAGACCCCTTTTCATATGGATCGTAAAGTCAAAACAGGACATAGGTTTTTATTCCTTTCCTACATCAAAATCTCCATGCCACTCAGCTTGTACCATTTAAGAGACTTAGCATGTTTATTAAATTTCCTGTATGTGCGGAGTATGTACAATAAATTCTGAGTCTAAGGACACATTAATAGAAATGAGAATTTCTGTCTTTTGATGTCTTCATCTCCATGTGATTGCTCTCTGTTCTTGAGCCCACGTGATTGGCCAGGGAAACTGTGTATCTTGGCATGTCCAGTGTTCTTAGTTGCACACAAGCCCCGTTTGCTGACAGCCATCTATCTGCCTGAGGGAACACAATTTTTCCTCTTATTCAGCTGGGTTACTAGTTACATCAACAAGAGAAGACATTTCTGCAGGAACAAGTGGAAAAATTAATTGAGGGGAATGCAATCAGGGCAGTTTTGTATTAATATCTCTATCTGCCACTTATTGATTTTAAAACACACAAGTATGACTACACAAATAAAAACCTTACACAGCTGTTTTCACAGGATCAACTTAATCCCCAAAGTAGCTACATGTGCACCAATTGATTCTCTTTCCATTTGGCTATCTCTAGATGGTGACGGTGAACTGATGAATGGATGAATGATGTAAGGCCCTAGTGGACAACCAGCGGCTATGGGCCACATAATGCTCCAGACCTCTGTGGCCATCCCCACCCACCCCTTGGAAAAGGAAACTTATTCATTTTTTTTTCTTGGCTTTTTCTGCCTTTTTAAGGAGGTATTGGAAAGACTTACGGACAAAAAAAGGAGCCTTGCATCCTTCAATGTGACCATATCTGGGGTAATGTTCTCCAGTTTGGGGGGATCTGGTAGGGAAACACAGGTAGTTCTCAACTTACAACGGCAACTGAGACCAGAATTTCTACCACTAAATGATGCAGTCGTAAAGTAAGATATGCAAGAGATGCCGGCTGGGAAGGACCAGACACAACCACAATTCAGTGCCATAGTGACTGTAATTGGTTGCTGAGCAAATGGTGTAAGTCAAGGACCACTAGCTGTGATTGCTTAAGCCTCTGTAAAAATTTAAGGCTACAATCAGGTATCTTAAACTCTCCCAACAACTAAAATGAGTTGAAATATCTGTTTGATATACCTTGACAATGGTGTATTTTTTAAAAAGAAGAATGATAGGATTAGCTAATTCTTGGCACATGATACACAAAATACAATATTGTTCCATATAATATGATTGTATATAATATGGACAGAGGTTATTTCGCACATTTGTTTTTGAACATTGATTTCGACAGATTCTTCTGTTACTTTGAATCACGTACCAATGTTTGAAAATTAATATGTGGACACTGGAAATTTTGATGCTTTTATGGTTGCAAAGAGATTAATATTACGAACTGGAAAGATACTTATTTTCTGTTAAATGTACAATGATGTAATAGTAATAGTAGTAAAGTTGGAAGGGACCTTGGAGGTCATCTAGTCCAACCCCCTGCTCAGGCAGGAAACCCTACACCATTTCGGACAAATGGCTGTCCAGTCTCTTCTTAAAAACTTCCAGTGTTGGAGATTTACTGCTTCTGGAGGCAGGCTGTTCCACTGATTAATTGTTCTCACTGTCAGGAAGTTTCTCCTTAGTTCTAGGTTGCTTCTCTCCTTGATTAGTTTCCACCCGTTGTTTCTTGTCCTGCCTTCAGGTGCTTTGGAAAATAGCTTAATTCCCTCTTCTTTATGGCAGCCCCTGAGATATTGGAATACTGCTATCATGTCCCCCCTTGTCCTTCTCTTCGTTAAACTAGACATACCCAATTCTCGCAACCGTTCCTTATATGTTTAGCCTCCAGTCCCCTAATCATCTTTGTTGCTCTTCTCTGTACTCTTTCTAGAGTCTCAACATCTTTTTTTACATCGTGGTGACCAAAACTGGATGCAGTATTCCAAGTGTGGCCTTACCAAGGCATTGAAGAGTGGTATTAATATTTCACGTGATCTTGATTCTATCCCTCTGTTAATGCAGCCTAGCACTGTGTTGGCCTTTTTGGCAGCTGCAGCACACTGCTGGCTCATATTTAAGTGATTGTCTACTAGGACTCCGAGGTCCCTCTCACAGTTAATACTATTGAGCATGGTGCCACCTATGCTGTACTTGTGCATTTGGTTTTTCTTGCCTAAATGTAGAACCTTGCTTTGTTCACCATTGAATTTCATTTTGTTAGTTAGTGCCCAGTGTTCAAGTCTGTCCAGATCCTTCTGTATCTGAAGCCTGTCTTCTGGAGTGTTGGCTATTCCTGCCCGCTTGGTGTCATCTGCCAATTTGATGAGTTCCCCATCTATCCCTTCATCCAAATCGTTGATGAAGATGTTGAAGAGTACTGGGCCCTTTCTCTATTTGAAAGAACATTATGTCCAGAGATAGAAATTTGGATTACATATGCTGATTGTCATTCGATTTATTTTTCCTATTTTATTTAATGAACTAACAATTGTAGATATCATAGAAATTTCATTAAGCTTTTTGTCTCTAGATACATGATATATATCTTTTTTTCTTTTTACACAAAGCAATAAAACTATAACCAAAACATCTGCTAATATTTTAAACTTCAAAATGAACACACACAAATTTCTTGAGTTTGATAAATGGCATCTTTTTTTAAAAAAGAAAATCCAACTTTAAATTCAGTATATATTATTATGAAGAGATTACACCCATTTATCCCATCACTATATTTTATATGCTCATCAAAATCCATTTTTCTTTTAAAGAATACTAGAACTTGCTGCAGATGCTCTGCATTTCTCATCATATTCAGTATCTTTTTTTTTTTAAGGCTACGATAATTTCCAGGAATAGATTCCTCTCCTCTCTTTTCCTGTAATTTGTGGCCTCATTTTGGGAGATATTGAGTTGTTTAATAATCAAACACTTCTCTTGGGTCCTTTTCCCTGAATGCAGAAAGAAAAACAATTTAATTTAATCTCCATAGTCATTATTGCTATTACTTGGAAGCTGAAGCATTTGCAATTTAGAGGGAAGAGGTGTAATTCAATTGTGTCCATTTGCTTTGTGAATGACATCTGCCAGCTAAGAGGAAGTCCTATTCCTCTTGCATGCCCCCAAAGTCTTCTGTAGAGATCGAGCCCTTTCAGAACAGCTTGTGAGAGAGGGAGGAAGAATGGGGGAAAAAGGAGAGAAAGTTCCGGTGAATGATCCAAAATCTGCTCATATAGCTTTGGATCCCAGTCATGATCCTGAAAGTGGCAGACTTGACTGAAAAGAGAAGATTCCTTTTCTTCAAAAGTGAATGAGCAACTACCTATAGTATTCTCACTTAGCACTTTCTTTCCTCTTCCTTCTTTCTCGCTCTCTTCCTGCAAAGTGGACTTTGGGGAGAGAGGAAAAATAAATATTTTACCAGAAGTTTAAATGCTTGCTCACCAACAACTTTGATAATTAGATTGAGGACCATATTTGGACTGAAGGTTACAGGTCATCTGTCCTTGTTCTACACCAGGGGTGTCAAACTCAATTTCATTGAGGGCCGCATCAGCATTGCCATTGCCCTCAGGGGGGTGGTGGCCAGGGGGGATGTGGCCTACTGGGTGGGCGTGGATGGAGTGGGTGTGGCCTATTGGGTGGGCGCAGTTTCGGCAGGCAGCGGAGCGCTCTCCTCACAGCGCCATTGAGCCAGGCAGTGCAAAGTTTGCCAACTTTGCACCTTCCTGCCTGCTGAAACTGGGCAGGCTGGGGGCTAGGCAGCATTGCACTTCTCATCAGATTCGCGTCACCCAGCTCAGCTCTTGGTGCTGTGAGGAGAGTGCCCTGCTGCATGCTGAAACTGGGCAGGCTGGGAGCTGGGCGGCCTCACATTTCTTTTTGGACTTGCGCTGCCCGGCGCTGTGAGAAGAGTGCCCTGCTGCCTGCCGAAACCCTTCCACCAGAGCCCATCAAGCCAGATATGTGAAGTAGGTGAGGGCCATTTGCTTGCCACTTCCAGGTGATGGTGCATTTCTTCATTCCTCACAAAGGGTGACACCTCCCCAGCATGCACCCAGGGGATGGGGCCAACGCGACAGGGACTGGTTCCTCACTGTTTCCAGACAGCCTTGTGGAGCTAAGACTGAATGCATGGCCACTACAAAATGTACATTGGCTCCCGGCCAGCCTGGGCCAGGGCCAAGGCAGCGGGGGCCATTCCTTCACTGTTTCCAGAATAGCTTCGCAGGCCACTTTGCGGGCCGCATCTGGCCCCCGGGCCTTGTGTTTGACATGTCTGTTCTACACTATCACCTTATTTCTGGCAACAGAAATGCTGTGAAATAATTTCAAAATTTGAACTTACTAAGGAAGGCACTTTATATGAGTATGGTTTTACTAAAGGAAGGGTTTGATTGCTACCTCTGTATCCTATCTTGACAGTAGCACTGATTAGGATAGCCTCACTTTAATGTCAAAGAGAGATGAGGTCCAAAGGCTGTCTCTCTGGGCTTAGTTTTAGACCTCTTCCCTCCAAACAACAATCACAGTGTGTTTTGCAAAATCAGAAAAATCACTGATGGGAAAAGAAGCACCTTTAACCTCAGTTCAGAAAAGATGTACAAGCATGAATTACCTAATTTGACCAGAACTAGATTATATAATAGCAGTTTACCAAAAAGACTCATATTTACAATAACAAGAAAGTATGATTATTTCTACTGGATGTAGTAGTTGAGGGCAGCCCTATTTCCTCTCTATTCCAGCTCATCCAACTTCCTTTTTATTACTGGGAAAAGCATTTCAGAACACAATTGAATCTACTGATTAACTCCTGCCTATCCCAGGAAGGGGTTAGTCCTCAGGATAACGGCATATAGCTGAGCTCATTAATAGAAGGTTGCAACTGCCAGCAACAATCCAAATGAGAGAATGAAACAATGTTTTGAACTTTGGTGAGAGAAAGAAGAGTCCTCTACTAACAATAGAGAGATGAGAAAGCAGGAGAACAGAGGAACAAAACCTAAGATAAGATGGAAACAATTCAGCTTCTGGCTAAAAGCAAGAAAGACGGCGTCATTCATTTTTTTCCCTAGCTCTTTCTCGGTGGAAGCCTCTCCTGGGACCCAGACTCTATCAACATCTTTGAACTGAACTTGACTTATACTGATTATATCTATGCCATTTGCATGGCAAAATTACAGAAGTAGATGAGCTGTTGTTGTGGTTTTCTTTCAGTTTTTTTTTAAATTCTCAGCCAAATCTACAGCCCTGAGTTTTCCTGGTAGATGGCTGTCCAAAAACTAACCCAGGTTGATCTTGTGTAGCTACTGAAATCATCTAAGATCACCCAGGTGTTGCCACCAGCTGAGTTACAGCAAATAAATGATTGGTGTAACATTTCTGAGAAAGGAGGAGCATGACAGAAGAAGCCACAGTCCTTCTATCATGGCTTCTATCGTGGCTAGGAGATGGCTGAATAATGGGAGGCGTGATCTGATGTAGGTTCCACAATCTAAGATCACAGTCTGGCCTCCAACCTTTGAAAATACAAAGCAAACAACATTGTGATCTTGGGGATAATTAGGTTTCCCTGGAAACATAAATTTGCAACCTAAATTATCTTCTCCCTTCTTTTCACAACTCTGACAGCTTTTTTAAAGAGATTGTAAAATAGCAAAAATGACTTGGCAAACCCCAGGAATTCTTTTTGTTAAAGCAGAAACAAAGATGTTAATGGTACCTCAAGCCATATTTTCTCTTGACCAGTAATGAAAGAAGTGAAGGAAAGCTGTGGACATTCAGAAGTAACCCCCACTAAGAGGACATATGCTCACAGAAAGATGCTAATTCATCAACAGATTGAAAACATTTCCCACCTTCCAATTATTAGGTCAGATTCATGAATTTTAGCAAAGTCATTGTTTATGCTATGCTTCACTGTTTTAAACAAATCACTACCTCTAGTAATAATACATCACTTTTCCAAATCTGATGTCTTCTATATCAGTGTTTCTCCACCTTAGCAACTTTAAGATGTATGGGCTTCAACTCTCAGAATTTCCCAGCCAGTACTTTTGAGCATTAAATTATCACCTGAACTGTTTTTGTGTTAATCTTGCCTCAAAATAATGCTTCATTCCAAAGAGATGTGCAAAGGGCTGGGGTGGGGGAAGTGGACAATCAAATCTGTTGAAAATTGAAACCTATTCATTTCGGCACTTAAACTGCACCCAGAAAACTGAAAAAAATATTGATTGATTGATTAAATTTATTGGCAGCCCTTCTTACCACAGTATAACTCTGGGTATATGACTGTATGTACATATACATGTACATACACACACACACACACACACACACGTTAATACCAGCAAACACTACGATCCAAATACAGATGGGCAGAGCGGGGGCAGGGTGGGAAGGGAGGTGGGATCTGTTATTGATCGATCAACCATCTCCACTGTGATGCTCCTCCTTTGAAGCCCCAAACTAACTGGCAGAGCCAGATCTTTGGGCTCTTGTGGAAGTCAGAAGGATTGGGGCTGACCTCACACCAGGAGGCGAGGTGTTCCAGAGGGCAGGCACAACAGGAAAGAAGACCCTGATCATGGACCCCACTAGCTGGAATAATCAGGCTGATGCCCCCTCTGACAGAATAGGTGAAACGGGCCAATCCCAATGGGATGAGATGGTTCCACAATTACTACCCAAAACACATCTACAGTACTCAGAAGGCATAACTCTCTTATCCACTTACTATTAAAGGACTTGGGTGTGTGTGTGAATGTTTTTCCACTGGGAGCCTTGTTTCCAATGGGAAAAAAAGCTAAATTGCAAGAATTTTGGGACCTGAGTGCTTTGTAAGAAGTTTTGCAATACATCAGGCCAATGGTAAATCCATCTAAAATAAGCTATTTTAACCAATTTTCAGGGATTTTTCTTTTCTGCCCTATTGTCTAAAGAGTTCTTCCCCAACTTAATGCCTTTTAAAAATGTTGGACTCAACTTCCATAATTCCCACCAAAGAAGCCAATAATCCTCTGCCTGGATATGCTCACAGTTGCAATTCAGCAAGCAAGAAGTTAATAGGGTTGGAAGTTGTGGCCTGTTGGTTTGTAAGCTGGAACATGACGAGTGATGCTAGCCTACCTGAAGATCAATTGCTTCATAAATCAGACTTGCCCATAATACATTCCATTTGAATAAACCACCAACTGGGCTTCTTCCCAATGAACTTTAACATTTTTATAATTCATGACCAACTAAATGTTTTATATATTCTGCATGGCTAAACATTTTAGTCCACTGTGCATTTTCAGCTATCAACGGCTGCAAACAAGCACAACTAATAGCAGCCAATTAGAGATGTTATGTCATTACGGAACAAAATTATCATTTTTATTGTCTCTTTATTTACATTTAGTTCTCCTCCCTCTTCAATAAAATATGCTTGAAGCAGTTCGTCTCACATGTTCTACATACTATGGATACACTTATATGGAAAGATCCAAAAATAACTGAAAAGAACACTCATTATTTCACACTGCATTCAGGATCCAACACACAGACTATGAAATAAGAACATCATTTTGCTGGGACAAAATTGGAGAACTGACAGAAACTCAGAACATAAAATAATAGAATTGGAAGGAAACTTGGAGGAAGAGCTGGCGAATCCAGATTGAATTTTCCTAAATAGGAGAAAGTGCAGTCTCTCAACTTTTTAACTTCCTGGTCCTGCTGTAAGAGATCACTCCCTCCCCATTCACACACACACCCAGACTGGTTGGGCAGTTTAGGCTGGGAAGCCAGCCCTTGTAGACCACTGTAGAAGCAGGCCATTGGCCTAAGCCATTGGAGTTTAAACTTAATTAGTGGGTTCTGCAAACCATGGCTTGGTTAACTTTAGTCTAGTGAAAAGAAGGATTAGAGGTGACATAGTAGCAGTGTTCCAGTATTGGAGGGACTGCCACAAAGAAGAGGGGGATCAACCTATTCTCCAAAGCCCCTGAGGGCAGGACAAGAAGTAATGGATGGAAACCAATCAAGGAGAGAACCAATCTAGAACAAAGGAGAAATTTCCTGACAGTGCGAACAATCAGTGGAACGACTTGCTTCCAGAAATTGTGGATACTCCATCCCTGGAGGTTTTTAAGAAGAGATTGGACTACCATGTGTCTGAGCCGAGGTGGCGCAGCAGTTAGAGTGCAGTACTGCAGGCCACTTTAGCTGACTGTGTTCAGCAGATCAGCGGTTCAAATCTCACCGGCTCAAGGTTGACTCAGCCTTCCATCCTTCCAAGGTAGGTAAAATGAGGACCCAGATTGTTGGGGGCAATGTAAAATATATATACGTTGCTTACTGGTGTACACCGCTTAGAGAATGCTTGCACTTAAAGCGGTATATAAGTCTCATAAATAAATAAATAAATAAATGGTATAGGGTTTCCTGCTTGAGCAGGAGGTTGGACTAGAAGACCTCCAAGGTCCCTTCCAACTCTGTTATTTTGTGATTCATTTCTGTAAAACATAAAATGCAAAACCCGAAGGATCTCCAGGATGAACTATATTGGTGACCTATAGTAGCTCTTTCAAGTCATGGCAATGGACATGGATCTCATGGAAAAGAAGTTGGAGAAAACCAGAAAGACTTCAGACCATAGATTGTGTTTTCTCCTTAGTAAATATTCAATAATTATCTATAATATGAAGAGAAAGTAGCCTGATAGTTCTGCAAGCAGAAGGATGATTTGGTCCCTTTTCTAGTAGAAATGATTAGATAAACTGGCAATGTGAAAACCTCTTCCCGCTAGCCATTGTCAACTATGGATAGGAAAGCTTAGTCCTTTGCTATTGACTATGCTGGTGGGAATTTAAATTTTAAAAAATCTAGCAAATCCCAGATTACTCCTGGAATAGGTAATAGACGAAACATGGACAAATGATCTTGGCTGGCTCAAGAGGGTTTTCCCACAGAGATATGGATTCTATCTCCACACCCATAAGCTCGAGTTCTTGAAAAGAAGCAAAATGTCTCCCACATAAATCAGATTATGAGAATGTTCATAATGTGTTCATAACATGTTCATAATATATACCCCAACTTACTTCTCCAGATTGCCTTTTCTTACGTTAACATGAAAGGTAAATTGGGAGTGGAGGATCAAATAGTACTCAGATGCTTCATCTCATTCAGCATCCAGTGCTTCTTGCTTTTGAGAAGCTTACAGGACACAAAGAGAGCTGTGTTCCTTAGAAGTGGTACAGCACTAAGACAGCCCCCCACACCACCACCAAAAAACCCCAAGGAATCTTCACTTGGCTATTACAGACATACAAGTAATCCTTAACTTATAGCCACAATTGAGGCCAGAATTTCAATTGTTAAGCAAGATGGTTGTTAAGTGAATTGCACTTGATTTTATGACCTTATCTGCCATAGTTGTTAAGCAAAACATTGCTGTTATTAAGTGAATCACATGGTCGTTAAATAAATCCAGGTCCCTTCGTTGACTTTGCTTGATGAAAGCTGGTTGGGAAGGTTGCAAATGGTGATCACAGGACCCCATCACAGCGCAACCATTGCCAGTTGAGAAGTGCCTGACTCAGGTGATCTTGGGGACACTGCAAAAGTTGGACATGTGGGGACAGTCATAAGTTATTATTTCAGTGCTGTGGTAAGTTCAAATGATCCCTAAATGAATGCTTGTCAATCTAGGACTACCTGCAATTACAGCTAAATGATGTTACAATACAAACAAGCTCTCGGTTCATTTATCCCCTCTAAGCAGTGATTGCTCTCTAAAATGTATAAGGGCATAGCTTAGTTAGATACACCATCTTGAAGCCACTGCAAAGTAATGGCATTCTGTGACCAGTTTCAGTATGTATAAATGAGGGAAGCAACGGTTATTCTAATGCATTCTTCATTATTTTTATTATGCCCTCAGCTAATTGTCTATTTCTTCCTTTTTAAATTACAGTTTTACTATGGTTTTAATTTTGCTTTGCGTGAAAGGGGCTCTATTTGAAGTTGTTACTTTGCTTATAAATATGTCTTTATTTTTGACTAGCAACTTCTTTGTAATGACATGTCTCTCCCTGGCAAAAGCCATATTTGCCTTAAAACCCAAGTCCACTTAACAAATGCATTGTTACTTCTCAGTCATGCACAGCACAAAAACTATTTCAGCTATTACTGATGACAGTGTGGAAGGCAAACTTGGCCTGTAGATTTCTCCCACGTTTACACACGTAAAACAATCTCTGTGTGAGAGACAGCTTGTTTATTTCAACTTGTTCTGCTTTGTAAAATTCAAAGAGGTTCTTCTCCAGGCACAAATCACATCCATATACACCCTTAGCTTCTGCAGGACAACAGAGATTAGCTCCCCTGCTATTCAGGGATATGTGAAAATAGTTCAGTGTAGATGAATATGCATGAAGAATGAAATAAAAACAACAAAGAGGAAGGTTTTAAGAGACTGCTAAATACGCTTCTATTGCATGCCTACTTATTCTCTTGTAATGCCTTCCTCTCCAATCCCTTTGGCTTGGGCAAAGGAAGAAAAACAACAGGTCAGAACAGAACATGTATTGACTATAATAACAATCATGTGACTGAGACATACAGTAGCATCATTGTAACTTTGAACAGCTGTTAAATGAGGCAGATGATAAATGAGGCCTACTGTATAAGAGACCAGTATCAAGAGATGCATATCAAGTGAATTCAGGAGGATCAGTTGTAACAAAGAACAAAGTTAGACAAAAGACTTAGAGCTAACTCTACCAGTATCACTATTACATAAGAAAAGCAAAATCGTCAATATTTTCAAGGCATATTTCTGACCACTCAAGGTTCCAGAAATCTAACCATGCCTTCTTTCAGAATATTCCCCATTCTATTCTTCTTTCACTTTATTTCCCATTCCATTTTTCCATTGATTCTTCCTTAATGCATTATATTTGTCCCCATCTGGTATCTAACAACAAGTAATGTTATTAATTCTTCTGCCCACATGGGGCTTTCTTCGTTTGTCCGCTGACTTGCCCACAGTTGTTCCATTTTGCCTACAAAAAGCACTGAATGCCCAATTAATAAGTAGATGATTGGAACTAATTCCTGGATTCAAGACTTGGAGATAATCCGTTCCCTTCTGACTTTCTTACTCCTTCAAATAAATGGCACCTATCACTAGAACTGAAGTAGAAGCTGGCAACCATCTGCCTGCATACTATGTGTAGTTTCGTTTTCTGGGGCTCCCACCACCCTTTGAAATCACATGGCTGAAATACAAACAAAACAACAGCAAAAAAAAAAGCACTACAGCACAGCCATCACATTTCTTCTTCTGCCATATCCGTTATTGGACATTGGTGATCATGTTGGCGATCCTGTTTTTATCAGCAGCCGCATGAAAAAGTGCTGCTGAGTTTTGTCCAAACCAATCCCTTAGATTTTGAAGCCATGATGTTCTTCTTCTGCCTGGACATCACACTTACAATGTCCCAAATTCCAAAATGTCAAAAAAGTCACCCTCCCCCAGCACTAACCCTTTTTGCTTACATGATGTTGAGCCAGTCACTCTCTCTCTCTCAGCCCGACTCACCTCATAGGGTTGTTAGGTGGGGAAAATAAGGGGAGGAAGAAATATCAGGTACTGAGTAATTTATAAAAATAATAAAGGTGGAATATAAACAAACAAATAAACTTCCCATTGCGATTCTTAGCTACCCTACCAAACCTCCACAGAGTGGTTCAAGATTGTATTGGTTAAAGCAACATAGCAGTCCCAAAGGTGCTTTTCTGAAAGGCAACTGGACTTTCTTGTTTTTTTCCTTGATAATGTTTCACTTCTCATCCAAAAAACTTCTTCAGTTCTCTAGCGAAGAGAAATGTTCTGCAGAACTGAAGAAATGAAGAAGCTTCTTGGATGAGAAGCGAAATGTTTTCAAAGAAAAAAACCAAGAAAGTCCCATTGCCTTTTGGAAAAACACCTTTGGTACAATCGTGACTTGGTGTTGTGGCCTATCAGCCACTAGAGGACTCAATGACCGATTCAGATGAGGAAGCACAGGAACGAGCCCCAGACTCAGCGTCAGGGCCATCGGAAAGCTCCGACGAAGGAATGGAGCTGTCACAGCCAGGGACAGAGGCGGAACCTGGGGTGTCCGCCAGCCCTCAGATGGAAAGGTTGAGACCTCCATGCCTTGAGGCAAGTGAGTTAGGAGAGGAGGATCACATGGGGCCAGTAACTGATGCGCAGGCACGACAGAAGCTGAGGAGAACAGCGAGAGGCTATGGGGCGGTCTTCAGGATGGAAGAGTCACCGTTGCTAACGTAGCCCCACCCTCAATTGTGCATAAAAGGCAGGTGTGGCAGACAACTATTCATCTTCCTACTGGTCAGCCACTTGTATTTGGAACTCCTGACACATCTCCTTGGAATTTTGCCAGAGTTTTTCCACAGATCCTGTGGTGCAGGAAGTCGGAGTGCCTTCTGAGCGTGGGTGTGTCTTATGTTAAACAATAGTCAGCCAGCTTGCTTGAAGGACTTTTGGCTGCAAGCATGGTGAGACTGAGAGTAACTCTGGGTATTGGGAGACCTCTACAGGGGAAAAGGGAGCGAGCTTCGTTGTTTGGAGGCTGTGTGAAACTGCTGGCGTTCCTGAAATAAAAGGAACGTTAGAGACTATTTGGCGCATCTGTTGTGTTCGGGGAGCCGGGTCAGAACACCTGGATGATTGAGAACCTCCATACAATGTAGCAATCTTTTCTAAAATGGGTGCCTCCCAAAGCACTATCCCCTACACTGGCTGAGCTTGCAGAGAACAATGGAGCTTGAAGGACCAAACTATCTGAAGAGACCTAGATTACATAAGGCTGTAACCACACAAGAAAAAAAAAAAGATCTCTGAGCTCTCCTCAGAATTCCTTCAAGATGCTTTAGCATGGCTCAAAAGATATCAGATGTGGGATATTTGCTGGGTTTCTATTAAAAATTACTTCTAAGCACCTTTGGGACTTTCCTTCTTTTTTGTGTTTTTCAGCTATGGAACATTTCTTTGAAATACTGTGTTAATGTAATCTGACATCCTGCATAGCACAGTTTGATAAAGTTTCATGCAAGGATTCCATCACCAGGCTAAAGTATCCAACAGAGAGGAAGTCCCTGGAGAAACATTCAGAACAAACTCAGTTTACGAAAGTACGGCAAGCCATTTCATCTGAGCAAAACCCCTGCCGTGACCTTTCCAAGATCCTGACAAAACCAATCTGATAAATTAACATGTTGCTCTTCAGAGAGGATTAAGAAGTGAGAGGTATGCAGAGAGGTGGATAGTCAGGACATAAAACAATATCCAATAAATCAAATACGTGAATTTTATAAGAACATACTTCTAAGAACTCAAAAGAGAGGCATGAAAATCTTGGTGGACTGTGAAATATAGTCTCATACATATTTTTGCTATTTTACACAGTTCTGAACCATATGTGTCTACATCTTTCCTTCTCTCCCTCCCTCCCTCCCTGTGTGTGTATACACGTGTATACACATGTGCGTGTGTGTGTGTGTGTAAAGTCCAATGTGTTGGATACTCATTTTATCAAGCCCAAGAGACTTGAAGAGAAGAAAAAAATTGCAATTGAGCAAGTAGACAGATAATTTCCAAAATATTCCTGAACTTACAGGAAAATTCATTTGCAAGTCTTTCTTCCATATAATTTTAATTGTTTGTAGCCTTCCGGTAACTGGAGGCCTTTTAGAAATGGTTCACCAGTGATTTGATTTCAGATTTAGGTGGTGAAGGAAGAGAGGTGGAAGTACTACAGCCCCAGAAAAATCTACCTCTGCCCATGAGCTGCAGTTATTGATCCTTGTAGTATGGGCACACCAAAGTAGCTCAACATGGTATAGTATATAGCAGGAGTCCCCAATCCCTAGTCCATGGATCGGTACCAGTCCGTGGCATGCCAGCAACCGGTCCGCATAAACAAGCAAAGCCCCATCCATAGGATGCAGGCAGCACACGAAACCACGCACTCCCCGGTCCGTGGAAAAACCTTTCTCCACAGAACCGGTCCCTGGTATCCAAAAGGTTGGGGACCTCTGGTATATAGTGTCAAGCTGACCTGATTTTTTTTTTTTTTTTGCCTGTGCCCATTTAAATATTATTGATTCGTGATATAGTAGCAACAATGATTATACTATTTTTGCTTTAGGAATAAAAATATTCAGAAGCCCTAAATAAATGTTGGGTATGGATGACATAATGATTACATCAGCCACTTCTTTCAGGAAAAACAATTATTCTGAGTAATCTAGTCAATATAAGAAGACTGCCAATGTGTCTTCCTATTATAGACAAGTGTATTACAAGGACAAGTGGCCATAATTGTTGGTATTCAGCATAATATCTTGTGCAGAGGAGCTACTTTGATATGACAAGGCAGAAAGTCATATTTTATAGATTTTGCTGCAGGAGGCTTCAATTTCTACAGCTTTCTTTGAAGATGCTTTAATTTATTTGTATTAGTTTCTGTGTAATGAAATTTACACCATGGGTGAACACCTAGGTCAAAGGCAGATAAGTTGAGGGGGAGGTTGGCATGGTGAAATAGGAGGTCCTTTCCTGAATTTGACAGATCCTATTGATGGGGCTGGACCAGAAACATGGTCTTTGCCATCTCCTCTTTAGTCACTGTCTATCTAAAGGGGGGAGGACAAGATCCTGGAGGTGGGGTCATTTGAACCAGCACCCTCAAAAACTGCTTTCTGCAGCTGTTTAGCTGATGGGACCAGTTCCCAGGCCATTCTTAGTCACTGGCACTTTGCAGCTGGCATTGCTGAGCAAGTCTGTTGGGGCTGTGCCAGAATTCCTTCTCTCGTTTAAGCATGTTGCATCAAAGACAGAGCAGAGAGACACCAAACCTAATAACCAGTTGCCACGAACTGGCCGGATAATACCACTCCATCCATGTCTT
The DNA here is from genome assembly GCF_016545835.1 of Crotalus tigris. Taxonomy (NCBI): domain Eukaryota; kingdom Metazoa; phylum Chordata; class Lepidosauria; order Squamata; family Viperidae; genus Crotalus; species Crotalus tigris. The sequence continues at coordinate 1,006,944 of NW_024100565.1, forward strand.
CCACTCACTATCCCTTATTTGGGCCTCTGTACATACTATAAAGACTTTGTAAAGCGGATCCCATCAAGGCCACCCTTCTAAGGCAATGCCATTTTACTGTGTGCGATGACACACATTGAGAAGTATCTGAAGAACAGAATGCTTCTTGCATGATCCAGAAGGAGAAGACACCATAAGAGCCCTGGTGGCGCAGTGGTTAAAATGCAGTATTGCAGGCTACTTCTGCTGACTGCCGGCTGCCTGCAGTTTGATTCTCACAGACTCAAGGTTGACTCAGCCTTCCATCCTTCTGAAGTCGGTAAAATAAGGACCCAGATTGTTGGGGGCAATAGGCTGACTCTGTAAACCGCTTAGAGAGGGCTGTAAAGCATTGTGAAGCAGTATATAAACCTAAGTGCTATTGCTATTTTGGTGTACTAGAATTGAATTATTTCAGGCAAGCCAAATCATTTCCCCCTCTCCAAACTAAGGTTATTGCCATCAGCCTTATTGTTTGTTTATTTGTTTACAGTTGTTATAACTTGCACCAATCCCAAAGGAGTCTCTGGCAGCATACACATCAACCAATACCTCCCCTCAAAAATATAACAATAAAAAAGGAAATCAGAACAATGTCAAGACTGTAAACAAAACAGCCACAATAGCAAAGACCAAACTCTGACTGTTGTTTGTGTTGAGAGGGAAATGGATCAGGAATTATTTGAGATTCAAGGAAACACGCCAAAGAAAGACAGGGGTGGAATTCATGTGATCAGCTTGGTCTTTCCAACCTTTTCCACTTATTAGGCATGCTCAAAACACAGCTCTTGAACTTCCTGACCAACGTGGGCATAATCATTCATTGCTGGCATTTCCAAGAGTTACAGCACATCTGGAGGGAACCAGGTTAAGGAAGACTGCTTCTAGCACTTAAAGTGGATAGTAGGGCCCCCGTAATAGAGAGCGTTTTAAGGACTGTTTTGTACCATGGGGTTTGACATTTTCTTTCCTGCCTTACTGCTGAATCTTTGTTACAAGAAGATGTTTGCCAACTTTCAGTGCGGGAAAACTGGTTTACCGGTTGCTTCTTGCTTTCCAGTGGATCTCAGCAGCCATTAATAAAACATCAGCAGACTAGGACAGGGAAAGGAACATTTGCCAGTTCACTCCCCAGTTTTGCCATTTGATTTAAATTCTAACCTGGGAATCATGCATGGTATTGGGAATATATCAAGCGAAATGTAAGTTAGTGCTGTGCTGCCCTTTACTGTTTTCAAAATGCTGTTTTCCAAGGATTAATAAAGTGAAAGGCCCATTCTACCGGCAGAACTCTGCTTGCAGTTCTGAGACATTTTTAGCAGGTATGTCGAGTTAATGTGAACAAAATCTGAACTTCTTTTTAAAAAAAAAAAGCAGGAGAAAATAAAACCCAAGTAATCTGCTGCCAAAATGAAGGTACTCAAATATCTTCCTCCGTGGCCATGGCTATAAACACAGGTAATTCCTGGAGTTCACTTTGGGTTGAGGAAGCTCTGCTCCCATTTTTACTCTAATGATATTTCAGTCCAGATTCAACCTGAGCCGCTCAATAGAAGCTGAAGGAATGAAAGGGATCCAGGGGGAGACACAGGGCTCCAGAGAGAAGAAGGCTGAACTGCAAGGCTGGCCCTCTGCCCGGTGGCTGCAGGCTGGAAGGATAAATCACCCGGCTCTGAGTTGCCTTTGGAGATGGATGGAGTAAAAGGAAGACATGGCTGGAAAATAATTGGACATGTTATAAGCATACAAATGTTGGAGGTTAGGGAAAATATCCTCAGTTCTTCCAATGGTTCTGTCCAAAAGCGCTCTGTGAAAAGGGATAACTTCAGTCACCTCCCTCTGACTCAGAAATGAGAACGCCCACAACCGGTGGGTGTTTCAACATTCACCATCCTGAGGAACAATAATGTAAAAAATCAAGCCACAATAAAAAGTTCCAGCATGCGGTGTTCCTGTTCTATATCCGAGCTAGCCAGCTATATTTTCTTTCAGGATACTATATCCCAATTGCCTTCTCATCCAATATTTCTCTTTAATTAAAATATTCACTGAAGACATAAATTCTTTACTGGGCTGTTTCTATAGAGTTTTGTGTATTTGTGGGTGCAACTCTGCCCACGTCTGGAAATTTAAGGGATACCCTAAGCATACTGGTGTCTCCCTCTGCCTATAGATGGACCATTGGGCTATATAAATAACACTGCTCATTAATAATAATCAACAGTATGATTCAAGATGTTGGTAATCACCTTTAAAGCCCTTCATGGCATGGGTCCAGGATACTTGGGGGACCGTGTCATCCCACTGGGATTGGCCCGCCCAACCTGTGCTGGTAGTGGAAGAATGCTGCGGGCTTCATTGGCCAGAATATTCTGGCTGGCAGGATCCAGGAGAAGAGACTTCTCTGCAGTTGTATGTACCTTCTGGAACATCTTGACCACCAGAGTGAGGTCAGCCCCAACCCTCCTGACCAAGAGCCTGAAGACCTGGCTCTGCCAGTTAGCTTGGGGCTCCAATGGGGGTGCATCACAGTGGAGGTGGTTGGTTGATTAACAGCAGATCCCACCTCCCCCCATTCTACCCCCATCTTTAATTGGATCGTGGTGTTTGTCTTGCTTTAACTTATTTATGTTTTTAGTATATTCATATTTATCGTTTATGATTATAAGCCAGCCAGAGTTGCCTTGTGGTAAGATAGAAGGGCAATACATTTTATTTAAAAAAAGTCTAGAATCAGAACATGCTTTTTTGAAAAAAAGAAAAATCCCATCATTATTAATAACTAGTAATTTATATATATATGTTAACAATTACACTAAAATATGATCCCTGGGTATATCCATATTTAAAACCAAACAAATAAATGTGAGCACCAGGGAGTGCTAAAAAATTTAATAAAATTTAGTAAAATGTCAATAAAATTACAATAAAACCAATAAAACGCCTAGCTTTCGTCAGCAACTGCTGACATCATCAGGGCTCAAAATGCCAGTCAGTGGGAGAGTCCTCTTTATAGATTGGCCAGAGTCTGCACCCGGCTCCTAGATCTTGTCATTGGGCCTGCTGGAATAGGCTGTTTCTCGGTTGCCGGTTTCTCATTAGCAATAATTGCTTTCTTGCATTTCTTGCTTGTGTAACTGTCATCGGATGTTTTCTCTTTGCCAAATTCGGGGTTTGATGGAACGTCCCCCCTCTCTTTTTTTGCTTTATTGCCACACCCATTTTGTTTAGTTACACCCCTCCATCCTCCCCTTTCCCCACTCCGTTCTGATTGCCCCGTTGCAACGCACTGTCTCTTATTTTCTTTGTGTTTTCCCCAATCATGGTCTCCGCAGACGTTATTCAAGTTGATTGCTATCACACCCCTTGTTTCCTTCTTGCTCCTTGCTTGCACGGTGCTGCCTTGAGGGCTCTTCCATGTTGCCTGTTGATACGGGCAGATCGGCATTGCGAGGTGGGGTGGGCGGGTCGTATTCCCCAAACATGCTAATGAGGCTGTTTCTCCCCTTTTTGAGTACGATCTGGTAGTTGTTGCTCCCAGGCGTCTCCTTTCTTTATCTCCGATCTTTATACATTCCATCCTAGTTTTAACCAACTCACCCTGGATGTTCTCTGTACGGCAATCAGGAGCATCAGTCTTCACCACTCTCTCCCCTCCACTCTCGGTGTTCCTCCCATGTGCATCCTCATCGGGGTCACTCCACACCTCCCGTTGGTGCATTTGGGTTGGTACTGCTAAACGGGGTGGTCAAGTTGTTACAGGCAGTGGGGCTGGAGAAGCTGCCCTTTCTCTTCCCAAATACGGCAGGCAATTCAATGCCTCTGCCAAGGGTATTTTAAATATGGATCTCTTATCAGGCGGCGCTCTCCCCTCCGGATATCCCGGGGTGTGTGTGCAAGCCCCTAGTCCACACGTTAGTGCTCCTGCATCTCTCGACCCTCCTTTAGATGCTCAGAGATGTCTGACCGTTCTGGGGGGGAGGTCTCAATCGTTGTTTGTGTTCCGTCTGAGTACTCCTGGGCTGTGGATGGTGAGAGGGGGAAATCTTCTCTACAATCCTCTCCGTTGATATATTCGGTGTTTCCTTAGGCTGTCTCCAGTGGGGTGGGGGATTGCCCATGCTCCAAGCTCTCAACGTTAAGTGGGCTGGGCAAAGATCGATGTGCCGATTAATTGAGTCCTTATTGGATAGCCATGCCTCTTTAAGCAAGCGGCCCCCTTTCGTATTGTCACTGGCCAAGACACGTACGTTTTCAAAGTCAAATCGGTGGCCTGATTCAGTCATATGTGCCGCAATCTGAGAGTATTGTTCGCCCCTCTTTACCGCTAATTTATGTTCATGGACCCTGGTTCTTACTCTCTTGGCGGTCTCCCCAACATAGTTCCTGGGGCAGTCCTCACAGTCAATTCTGTAGATGACTGCTGACTTATCCATGGTGGGGAGTGGGTCCTTGGGGCGCATGATTGCGGCACGTAGCGTCTGATTGGGTCTATGGGCTACCTTAACATTGTATGGTGCTAGTAATCTAGCAGTTACCTCAGAGACATTGCAGATATAGGGGAGGGTAACCAACGTCGTCTGTGGTGTAGGTTCATTTGTACATGGATCCCTTCGAGGTTCAGGTGGCACACTATAGCGCCTAATAAACCTTGTTGGATATCCATTGCGTTTGCATATATGAAAGAGATGGTTTCTTTCCTCTATTTTTGCTCTGGCAGTACTACAGTGGGACTCCACCCGTTTAAACAGGGCTCTAATACAACTAACTTTATGGGCCACTGGATGATTACTCTTGTGATGGAGGATATATATATATATATATCAGTGGCATAAAAATTTGAAGTTCTGAATGGAGATTAATAGAGGATCAGAAACTCTGGTCATAGTTGTCTACCTATGTAGCAACAGTATACTTTGAGGAAATTATGCCGTTTTTCGGCCATTTAGGCCTAGAACGTGTCTTTTTTCATTTCTACCACTAAGCCCTCTGTTGTGCCACAATTCCTATATTTCAGAAAGTGTGTTAATTCAGGATCCTTCTCTAGATGTATTGTAGCATTCAGAAATCCCAACACAGAAACCCTCTATCAAAAGCTAAGCTTGAAATACCTACCTAAGGAATATGGATATCACTGCTGAGTTACACTATTTCCTTCATATAATCAGATGAGCAATAGGAAAATGAAATTGGGGTTAATTAGTTGCTTAGGTCTCACCTAATTAACAAAGCTAATCAATAAAGTTAATGGTGCAGACTGAATACATAGAAGGTGATGAAGCAGGCAATGTGGATGTATTAGAACTGATGAGATGCACCAGACGGGATAAGACTAATACTTCCCTTCCTGGGTCCCATTCATATTACAATTATCCATGTTGAAAGGTTCCTAAAGGCAGGTTATCTTCACTTATCATGTTTACACCTCCTGAGGCAGTTCAATGGTTTGATAACCTCTGTCTCTTCTATCTACTCCAACTGGTTTAGCTAATCATCTCCTTCCATGTTCTAGGGTGGCTGAGACTACAAGCCACTGAAAGCATTTGAAATGCTTTGGATAATTTTTATATTAGACCATTATATCAATATGAGTGTTGAAAGAAGCAGTTGGCATTATAGTACTCTCTGAAAAGATTTGTGTAGACTTTTTCAAACCTTAGGACCTAGGTTTGATTAAAATGATTCAGAGAAAGTCAGTCATGCTTAAATCCTATTGCCTCATTGGAAACAACCATGTCATCATTTAAAGGCAATTAATATCAACAAGATTTTGGCACGACTGATTTTTCTCATGATCTGGAATGCACAGAGTAAGTACAATCAAGTACAGCAGGAGTGAGCAACCATTTTTAAGAAGAGTCTTCATTTAAAGAAATAAGAGGGGGGAGGTCAGGACACGAGAAGGCTTATTTTGATTTTAATAGAATTGTTAATTTTACCAACAATTAAAAAAAAACTTTAGTTTTGAAGAAAATGCTCAGCAGAGTTAGAGAAAAGCTGGAAACCTTTAGAGATAAGGAAATACAGGTACCCCATTAGCTGTCGGTTGCCCAGTTTTTCAATTCAGCATTACAGCATTAAGACTAGGAATGATGTTCGTAGTATTTGGATGAACACTGTGGCTCCATAACTTTGGTCAACTGAATTTGCTGGAATTCCACTTTGATAACAAGAGATGAACCATGCCACTGTCAAAGAACCTCTAGAGACACTCACAAATTGTACTTATTTCTATCACTATCTTTTGGTCTTGGACTGGTAACAGATGGGCAAGATAAAATCATCCTAGAAGAATTCTGGCCAAATTCTACTAATTATTCTTTGTGTTTTTCAAATAGCATATTATAATACTAACCTTTTTCTAACATGACAAGCATTATGGAAACAGTGAAGATGATGAAGTTCATTATTACAGTATATATTTTTTTGCATTAACATGTAGTTATGGTTCAGTTTACCAGATGTATTGATGATTTAAAATGTTTGTTTAAAAATGCTCTGATTTTTTTTAAATAAATATGCACATGACTGTCTTTAACTTCCTCCCACAAAGTCTTTTAAGTGATGTCCAAGATTCAAAGATTATAAGCTTGCGGTTCACTTGGTATTCTTCCATCTTTCAATGACCAACAATATTGTTCTATAGTGCACTTTCCCCCCCCCCCCAAAAAAAACTCAACCCACTTGGGCCTTTTCTTTAAACCTCTATCAACTGAAACAGACTGGGTTTATTTAGTTTTCTGTTGCCAAGTATCAGCAAATCTCTACAGATTCTAGTAGCTGGGGAAATTCTAGTTGTTCTATTTGAAACCCTCTATCAAAAGCTAAGCTTGAAATGCCTGCCTAAGGAGTATGGATACCACTGCTGAGTTACGCTATTTCCTTCATGTACTCAGATGAATGAGCAATAGGAAAATGAAATGGAGGTTAATTAGTTGCCAGGTTCATATTATGCCCTGGCAACTACAGGCAAATGCCCACTTTCTTGGCCTGTCTCCCATAATAACATGTAGCTTTCCCAAGGGCATTCACACAATTCCACTGATCCTGTTTGGCCACATTGTCTCTAGCCTTCCCCTTCTTCTACTTGCCTGTAGTTAACGTGGTCACTTTTTCTAGTCTATCATCCACTCACATCATATACCCAAAGCAAGAGATAAGCAGTCAAAATGGAGAAGCCCTTCAGATCTATAGCTAAAGAAGCTATATGTGAGATATCAACAAATTGCTAAACAATTTTTTTTAACTTATTAAATGTATATGTCATACATCTTACTGTTAACCAACTCTGGGAGGCTTACAACATATATAAAACAGCAGTGTAAAACAATTAGAATGTTAGAACATTAAAAGTTAACAAAAAAGGTTAGACGAGAAAGGAACTAATACTTAAAAAGAATGGAGGTAGGGGGTCTTTCTTATTTTGTAATAATGAAGTTTTTGGGTTTTTTTGCAAGCGCATCTATTTAAGGATCTGCTTAAAGGAGTGAAAACACTATAGGAAATGCTAGCTTTGGTGTGAGAACAATTAAGCAATATTTCCCACAGTCTGGGTTTTCAATATTTCAACTCCAGGGATTAGAAAGAAAACCTCAAGCTAAAAAAGTTTGAAGAGAAAGGGAGCTAATGTTTTATGAAGTGAAGCTTTAGTTGTCCTAGCCAGAAGAGCCAGATGAGAGAATGAAGTACTGTTCCAACTGTTCTTTTCCTACAGTTGACTCCATCCAGATTAAGGTAAAATATGGAGATTTTAGATTTGGTAAGCGCATCCCCTTTCATCACCGCTTTGCAACATCCATTTATATTTCACAAAATGCCATCACACGTCGCTTTGAGGTACTGTGAATCAGTACCTAAGTCCCATCCTGATTATATGGTTCAAGTGCAGCCGCTAATTTCTCAGTGCATTTTTTTTTGCTACAAAATGCTCGAGCATTTTCCTCAGTTTGTTTCCTCCAGATGTGTTGAATTTTAATTACTATCTCTCTTGCCTTACAATAGCATAGAGAGGAGGACGCAGTAGCTCTGTGGTCGGAATGGAGACTTCACGGTTGGCAAGCTTTGAGTTTGAGACCTGGATACTGTGTGGCAGGGTGAGCTCCTACCAGTCGCTCCAGCTTCTGCTCACCTTAGCAGTTCAAAAGCGTATAAAAATGCGAGTAAATAGATACCACTAACTAAATAATAACAAGATAGGAAGATATTCAATCCAAAGAAGGTCCGACTGGAAAAGGCTAGGTGATGGCATCTACTAGGTGGTGTGCTTGTGTTTGTGTGTCTGTGTGTGTGTGTGTAATTGATCACCACAGACTCAGTCATACTGGTGCCTATAAAGCCAAAAAACCATGTTCCCCCAAAAAAGAGGCCTCACCATAACCTAGCAACTGCAACAGCATATTGTAAGGCAGGAATACAGTATTTTTTTCCCCAGATGAAAGGAGTACTGGATAGGCACTGGGGAAAAAGTGTTTTTGCTTTATACTTTAATTGAAATTAAATAGAGTTCTTTTGGGGGGGGGCAGGGTCCCTTCCAGCCAGTGTGGATTCCTAGCAACTGCCAATTTCCTTTGCAAGATTTCAAAAGTGGTTCCTCCTTGTTTTATTCCTAGGGCTAGAGGGAGTGACTAGCCCAGGGGTAGGCAACCTTGGCTCTTTTATGATTCGTGAACTTGAACTCCCAGAATTCCTGAGCCAGCCAGCTCAGGAATTCTGGGAGTTGAAGTCCACGAGTCATAAAAGAGCCAGGGTTGCCTACCCCTTGACTAGCTGAAGGTCACCTAGCTATCACTGTGCCTAAGGTGGGACTATAATTTACAGTCTCCCACTTTTTAGCCTGGTGCCTTAACCAGTACACCCAGCTAGTTCTCCCAGTCATGTACAACTGCTTTTAATAACCTTATTTGGGATTGTTTTTTAACAACAAAAAATTGTCACGACAACAGCAGCAGTGATAGTATCATCAGTGAATAGTGGGTGTCACCAGAGAACAGGGCAGGCGACAGCCATTAAAGAACAGAAAGCAGATAACTGTCAGTCCTGCCTCAACTCAAATGTTAAGTAAGAACAACCCTTGACTCCATTTAGTGAGAAAGATCAAGTGGATTACAGTAGAGCAAAGTCAGAACTGAAATTTGCATGCAAAAATCCCGAAGTATAATCCCCTCACCCAGAGCCACTTCCCACTGCTGGTCTCCCATTGTCTAATCATATTCAAATGCCGTGTTTTGGAAACAGTCTCTTCAATTGTGGCCTAGTCGGTATGCAGCTGAATACCATTCCCCGCCGTCTGACCTTGAAGTTGTATTTCCAGAACGCACGGTGAATAGTGAACTTTCCCCCCTCCCATTCAGCTCCCTCCCCCCCCCAGAGTTCATGGCAGATTGGCATCAAGCAATAGCAAAGCGCAGGTGTGAGGTGGCGGTTCTGACAATAGTGCTAGGCTGAAGACAGATGACCATAGTCCATAACCATCTATTCAGCCAAAAAGAAATCTGGAAGTCGGGAGTCTACTGAAACCAAAACTCAGAGCCAACTATGAAGCATCAGAAATGCATAAGCAAGGCTTTGATCCCAAGTAGACTGAAAGTTTTGAAGCAAACATTTCTTGCAGATGAATACCTGCATGCCTGCCATCTCTCTAGGTTTCAGCTCCAGGCAATAACATTTCTTGTTGTTCGTTAATGTTCATTCTTTTGGTCATGGTCAGTGGCCAACTCCCCCATACTAGTGAAGGTAAAGGCAAGCATTATTTTCTTTGCTAGACCATGGTCATTGGGTTCCTGGAGCTCTGCCTAGTCCTCCAAGGTGGCCTTCATAATGATCTGCATTGTAAAGCATCTACCCTTGGTCATGAGCCATGACCCAGCATTATGAAGATGGTTGGCCAACCCATCCATTCTGACTATCCTGGCAAGAATAGGGAAAACCAGTTCCTGTATTCAGCCAACCCAAAAGGAATAAGCCTACTGGATTAATTTTAGCCAAAAGAATGTTGCTTTCCTCTAGTAGTCTTTGAAGGGTATGGATCACTATTTTCATATTGATACAGTACCTGCTCTTTTCCAACACTTTTTCCAGAAAGTTAGTTCTGGGAACTTTAGGCAATACAAGACATTTTTCCTAATCTGCTTCTGGTGTCATCCCAAGTATTGTACATTTATGGGAAATATTGTTTCTCCAGTTTTATTTTCTCCACCTTTGCTACATGCAGCAATAAATCTTCATAGGCTGCAGTACATATGACCTATTCCTTGGCATCGGGGCCTGTTATGTTTCCCTTCCAATATACGTGTTTAGTTTCATAAGGGTGAACAGGCAGTGGGCCAAGTAAGAGAACTCATCCCCTCTGTCTTCAGACTGGAGCCAAGATTATTATCCAGGCCTTTCTTTTTTTTCTTTTTCTTTCTTTCTTTAAAAAAAGAGCAACTGAAAATTGAACCCATCTTTCACGCACCTCTCAGTTTCTCAATCCTGACAACTGAAAGGTATCCTGGATTAGATGACATCCAACGCAGAGCTTGGTTTCTCTTTCTCGCGTGGGCGACAGTGCCTTCTAAGCCTGAGGTTGCAGTGGAGGCCTGTGCCTGTGGTCCATTCCAAAGTGCCAGGTCTGTGTCAGAAAGAAGCCCATAGAACTGCACATCTTCATCACCCTTGTACATCTGGTCCTTATGTATCTTCCCTCCTGCAGGGTCCCGGTGCAACGCGCTGGAAATTCTGAGGCAATATTTTGGAGTTGGTGAGGGAGCTCCGGTGAGTTTCGGTGCTCCCTGCCATGCTATGAGTCGTCTGGCAGCTCTAGAGTTCTCTTTGCTTCGCTTCCTCCTCAGTAGCAAAATGAAACATTTCGCAAGTATTTCTGCAATTTGTTCCATTGGCGCTGTCCTTTGGCTTTGTCCTGTCTTGCAATCTGTTACAATCCTGGATCAGAAGCATAAGAGTAACCACTAGTGCAGGGATAGGCAACCTTGGCTCTTTTATGACTTGTGGACTTCAACTCCCAGAATTCCTGAGCCAGCCATGCTGAGGGGAAAGGAATTCTGGGAGTTGAGGTCCACGAGTCATAAAAGAGCCAAGTTTGCCTATCCCTGCACTAGTGCATTACTGTTGAATAGCCATTCTCCCTATTGCTCTGGAGAGTCCAGCATTATTTCCCCAAAGCAGTTGGGATCATATCACAGTTAATCCACAATGTTAATGTTGCATGCCTAACAACATGCTTGGAAATGTTGGCTGAAGATACGCTTGATCCTTTTGAAACTAAAAGCCTGATGATATATTGATACCTTAGACCTAACTGGGACATAACTGAGCCAAACATCCAAAGTAAGGCTGGTGTTGCAAGTAATATCTCACAATATTTATATTAGCAGCTAAGGAAAATGAACTGAAAATGTAATTGTTGAGAGATATCATTTCCATCCACAGCAAAGTAATTATCCTTCCCAAGTGTCTTGATCTTGTATATATTTCTAGAGTACAAATGTTAATAAACCACCTCCTTGTTCAGTTTCCATCTCCATGCAAAGCAAGGATGGGTAGCCCGCTCGCTGGGCAATGGCAGTGTATTGTTGTTAGTTGCAAAGTCGTGTCTGACCCATCGTGATCCCATGGACAACGTTCCTCCAGGCCTTCCTGTCCTCTACCATCTTCTGGAGTCCATTTAAGTTCACACCTACTGCTTCAGTGACTCCATCCAGCCACCTCATTCTCTGTCGTCCCCTTCTTCTATTGCCCACAATCTTTCCCAGCATTAGGCTCTTCTCCAGTGAGTCCTTCCTTCTCATTAGGTGGCCAAGGTATTTGAGTTTCAACTTCAGGATCTGGCCTTCTAAAGAGCAGTCAGGGCTGATCTCCTCTAGGACTGACCGGTTTGATCGGCTTGCAGTCCAGGGGACTCACAGGAGTTTTCTTCAGCACCGTAGTTCAAAGGCCTTTCTTATGGTCCAACTTTCACAGCCATATATTGCAACTGGGAAAACCATGGCCTTGACTATACGCACTTTTGTTGGCAGGATGATGCCTCTGCTTTTTAGTATGCTGTCTAGATTTGCCATAGCTTTCCTCCCCAAGAGCAAGGTCTTTTGTCCTGAATTTGCAGTCTTTTCTGACCACATTCTGACATTTGGTGGCAGAGTTTCCTGTTGGAAATTGACAACCTGGTTTATGCATTTGTCCTAAATTTTGAATTAATTATTACAAATGTCTTATTCCTGGCTGAGTAGTTTATACCATATCCCCTAATCATGTCTGTTCAGAAAATCCTCAAGATGTTGGTAATCTTGTGGTTCCCAAGTAAGACCATATAGGATGAAAAACTGCAATGTTTTTCCTTCATTCCAAGTTTTGGAAAAACCGAGGCAACCATTTCATTACAGCACACAAGTTTCCAATTTATATTCCCCTTTCCTCCAGGAACTCAAGACAGTATAGAGAAGATTCTTTGCTACAAATGTACCTCCTATGACCAACCAGTGAGGTGAGTTATGCTAAGAGGGAGTGATTGATCCAAACTCAACCAGTTATCTTCCATGGTTAAGGTAGGACTTAAACCTAGGACTAAGATGCCTTAGCCTGCTGTTTTTTATCTTGATGAAAACTCTCAAGGATAATATATGGAATTAGAAGGGTAGCAGTGGTATAGTCATTAGGTATCATTGTTCCAAAGGTAGAAAGAAAGATATGAGAATGCCTGAGGCCAAGCATATTTGAGGAGAGTTGGGTCAAACATCATTTGTAGTATTATTTGTAGTCTCTCTCTCTCTCTCTCTCTCTCTCTCTCTCTCTCTCTCTGTCTCCTTAAAATAGGATCCAATCTCTCTCTCCATTGATGCCTTTTCCATTTTGTTTTCTGACATAGGAATCTCCAACCTCTGGTCCGTGGACTGGCACCGGGTCGTGGCATGCCAGAAACTGGGCCATATAAACAAGCAAAGCCCCATCTATGGGATGAATGCAGCACATGAAACCATGCCCCCCTCCAATCCACAGAAAAACTTCTCTCCATGGAACTGGTCCCTGGTGCCCAAAAGGTTGGGGGCCACTGTTCTAATAGGCTTTCAGCATATCTTGTATGATTAAATTTAAAGACCTGCTTTAAATTTACATTTCTCAACTAGAGCAGAGAGTTGTCATTGGAGTGCCACTAACATTTCCAGATCATGTTTCAGTCATGCAGAAAAAGGCAGGCTCTCCCTCCCTTCAATATGAGGCATACTTGAATAAACAGAATTTCTTCCTCCGCACAGAACATGTTTTTATGTTGCTTTTATCCGACTTTCCCATGGATACGATCTTTTCTGGACTCAGCCATTGGGGTGATCTATATAACACGTACTGTTTGCATGTAACTTTATCATACGATATGGCTTAAAGATTCCAATCTTTTTAAAACTGATGCCTGGGTTTAAGAAGCAAAAAAGTTTTAAGTGAACATTTTTCACATGAAAGTTCTTTGTGTTAATTATACAAGTAGGTGTTCCATTTCTTTCTTCCCCTGTCAATGATATCTCATATTTTTAAATATAGGGCACAGCAAATAAGTCAGAAATAGAGAAGGAGATGCTTTTCAAAGATGCAGAGCATGTATTTTATACTGCTCTGTTTCTGTTTCAGTTCCTAATATTTAAAATGATATCTATCATTAAATAAGTAGATAGAATTTAACTTGGTTTAGTTTAGCATTGCCCAGGATAAGTGGAATAAATTTCCAGTTTGGCACCAGTGATAAATGGAACATGGTCAAATACATATATACAAGGAATGAATTTTCTGTGATAAATTATTAGATTCACTATATGAGTACCAAAAATAACAGAGACATCTGGGGCATCGTAATGACTCCCAATTTTATTGTGGTATGAGCTTTCATAGGCTGCAGTTTTCCATCACCAGGAAAAGATTCATAATTCTTTCCTTATCGGATTCTGCTACTCCAGAGACCAGTGTTCTCTCAGTTTAATTTCTGACTTAAGGATATGAGGAGGTTCTATGTCTTTCCACCTTGAATTATCTCAGTCAATTAGGAATTGTGTCCTGGCTGTGCCTGTCTCACAGTAGCCAGTAAGACTTTGCTACGCTTCAAAGTCAAAAAGCTCAGTACAGGCAGTCCGTGACTTACAAGAGTTCGTCTAGTGACTGTTCAATGTTACAACGGCACTGAAAAATGTGACTTATGACCAAATGCATCCTTTGCAGCCTCCCCATGATCATGTGGCCAAAATTCAGATGCTTGGCAACTGGTTCATACTTATGACCGTTGCTGTGTCCCAAGGTCTTGTGATCCCCTTTTGCGATTTTTTTGACAAGCAAAGTCAACGGAGAAGCCAAATTTACTTAACAACCGGGTTACTAACTTATCAACTGTAGCAATTCACTTAACAATTGGGGCAAGGAAAGTTGTAAAATGGGGCAAAACTCACTTAACAAATGTCTCACTTAACAATATAAATGTGTGGCTCAATTATGGTCATAAGAAGAGGACTACCTGTACTTCTGGGAAGGGTTATATGCATGGGCTAGAACCCATTCTGTGCCTTTTTTTTTTTCCTCTGAGACTCAAATGTCTAGACCAGTGGTTCTCAACCTGTGGGTCGGGATCCCATTTGGGGTCGAATGACCATTTCACGGGGTTTGCCAATAGGAATTGTCCAGGCTGTCTCTGCCCTGCTTAGCCCGCCAAAAGTCCCATTCTGCAAATGGTGCTGCACCAGTTAAGTAGTCCTTGACTTACGACCGGTTGAGTAGTCCTTGACTTACGACCGGTTGGGGTCGCGGCATTAAAAAGGTTGAGAACCACTGGTCTAGACTTGTCTGTAGGTTCCTTCCTTTTCGGGTGATCATCACTAAAGATTCTAAACATTTCTAAATTCTGAAAATATTTGACCTTAGCACCAGGTTAGTATATTATTAGAACTCAGAAAAGTTACATAAATGAGTGTCAGAATAATTTCAGGTTTGTTTTTCCTTGTTAAATCAGCTTTTGATCCTGAGTGGGAGCCTCTAGACTTGGAAGGCAGAAATGAATTGCCCTATGAGATTGGGCTTCATGGCCTTAGTGGATATGGATTTACTGGAGAAGTGAATAGTGCACAAGAGTTTGATAAAAGGTATTTTGAAGGTATTTGATCATGGCCACAATAAAAAGATTAAGAGTTTCTATATCTGATCTGTGTGTATCAGGGCAGTGATGACTAGGTGGTGGTGCTGGTGATACTGAGGCTGATGCAGATGATTCAACCAGGCTGTTAGAATGCCTGACATGAGATTCCAAAGGTACTTTTTCACGAGGCCACTGGACTCCCTTGTTTTTCTTTAAAGACGTTTTGCTTCTCATCCAAATAGCTTCTTCAGCTCTCACTGGATGATGGGGAATGGGAGGATTTATACTCCTTGAAGACAGGCTGGGCATTCGCATCCTTTTAGAGAGTCGTTGAGGCCACCTGGAGGTTTATCTGTGTCCTCAGGGTCACCTGAGTAGTGCAAATGGGTGTGGAGCCTTCTTGGAACTGCTGAAAGGACTCTGTTGTAGACTGGAGACAGCCTGCATTTAACAGTCAAAGGCCACTCTTTCGAAGACAGCAAAGTCCACGTTTTGGACAAAGAGGACCTCTGGTTTGAAAGAGGGTTCAAAGAGGCCATCTATGTCAAAACTGAACAGCCCTCTCTCAACAGAGAGGGTGGGATACAACATCATCTATCTTTAGTCTACAATACAGTCCTTTCAGCAGTTCCAAGAAGGCTCCACACCTCCACGCACTACTCAGGTGACCCTGACGACATATACAAGCCTCCAGGTGGCCTCAACGACTCTCTAAAAGAATGCAAATGACCAGCTGTCTTCAAGGAATATAAATCCTTCCATTCCCCACCATCCAATCAGAGCTGAAGAAGCTTCTTGGATGAGAAGTGAAACGTCTTCAAAGAAAAACAAGGAAGCCCAGTTGCCTTGTGAAAAAGCACCTTTGACATAACTGTGACCTGGATGACAGAGAATCTCCTCAGACACTGACCTGAGATCATTTCAGTAACAGTGGGCATTTGTGTATGGTGCTTAACATGGTGTAAGATGTAGGTGATGGGTATTTGATTACAGATAGTCCTTTACTTGCATTTAGCGATGGTTTGAAGTTACTGAAAAAAGTGACTTACGACTGGTCCTCATTCTTGTGACCATTGCAGCATCCCCACAGTCACGTGATCCAAATTTGGCAACAGGCATGTATTTACAACAGTTGTAGCATCCTAGCATCATGTGATCACCATTTGTGACCTTCCTGGCTGGCTTCTGACAAGCACCGTCAATGGGAGAAGCTGGATTTGCTTAACAACTTTGTGATTCACTTAACAACTGCGGTGATTTATTTAATAAAGTTGGCAAAAAAAAGTTCATAAAATTGAGCGCTAAACAAGTTCCTGGCTTAGCAATGGAAATTCCAGTTCCATTTATGGTCATAAGTCAAGGTCTATCTGTATTGGTTCTTTTTCTGGAAAGCCACTTTCCTTTTTTTTTCCTTATCCTTTCTGCCACAATTTTAGACTGCATTCAGGCTTCATAGCTGACCACTGTTTTTTGTTTCTACAGTTGATCCCAAACTATGAATCTTGTCTATGCTGTATAGATGGTGACAACAAGCAGTGAATGCTGCTTTGATTGTTGGGCCACCTTGGATGAAATGTAAGGGTGGCAAAGATGTCTATCTGGTTAAAGCTGCCTAGCCTGCAGTGTGAAGTCTTCCTTCAATTATATTTTTTTTCAAAAAGTAAAAAAATTATTAAGCTTCAACAAAAAAATTATATATAGGTTTAGGAGTACAAAAAAGGAAAAGGAAGAAAACAATGTAAAACAAAAGTAACTTCTGACATTCCTTGGTACAGATACAAATATAAAATATAGTAAGGTCTTACTTTACAATAGACGGTATTTCTATAATCATTTGTTGTTGTTAGTTGCGAAGTCGTGTCCAACCCATCGTGACCCCATGGACAATGTTCCTCCAGGCCTTCCAATCCTCTCCCACAGTGTTTCTCAACCTTGACAATTTTAAGGCATGTGGACTTCAACTCCCAGAATTCCACAGCCAGCATTGCTGGCTGTGGAATTCTGGGAGTTGAAGTCCACATGCCTTAAAATTGTCAAGGTTGAGAAACACTGCTCTACCATCTTCTGGTGATGGTAATATAATAATCTATCATGTATAATCATAAGTAGTTCTAATTGTCAAAATCACAAATTAAGATGTCATTTCTTTCAGTTTCAAGAGAAAAAAAAAAACCTCCAAAACTGGTTTCCAAGTAGACACAAAACTAGATATTTTATTTTCCTTGATTAAAATAGTCAATTTTATGGCTTCCTTCAATGATCAAAACAAGAACAAACATGACCCAAAGAGGACACATAGAATTGGTATATTCCTGTGTATCGGGGCAAAGTCAAGCCTACTGCAATGGGAACAGAAATGGAGCACATTTTGCCATTGGGAGGGAGGTTTCGGTCATCTGGCAGGGAATGGAGGGGGGGGGGAATCTTCTTAGCCTGCGGTCCAGGAGATGGCAAAAAGGTAAAAATAGTGGACAGGTAAAGACCACTGCATGCTTTTTCTTTTTGGGCTCTTCGGTTTTAAAACAAATAGGAACTCGTCAGCCCTTCAGACAAGTTGCTCTCCAACAGCTCTTCCACAGTTTGTAAATGAAGGCACGTCTCTTACAGCAGCCTCCGCAGAAGCTCAACATCAAGCCAGCTTGATGATACAATTCATGAAAGCTAGCTGCTAAAGCTTTCTGCTCATATCTTCAGCACCTTTTGATAGCCAGAAAACACATCCCAAATCCATCTGGGCTTCTACTTTAGGCAGATACTGATACTCGTAATATTGTGCTTACAAGTTCACAGATGGTCACATAAATTCTTAGGCTTCTATAGCCAAACGTTCCACTGACTATTTCTGTTTCTTTTTATTTGATTCTCTAATTTACTTTACAGGTAAGCGTTTTGGGTATTTGAAACAAAATCTTTCAAAAGACCACAGTGATATTCTTTCCACATAATGGATAACATAATTGTAGTAAGCATGGAGCTTTGCAGCACATGAAACAAGACTTAAGATCCTTCGTTAATGGATTCTATAATCTAAAACAGAGTTTATTAGATGCTATTCCTGAGTTTCTTTCTGATCGCTAAATCACCCCAGGTCATCTTTTCCAAATCTGGAGACACCTTAACATCATTGTCCTTAAATTCTTTATAGTGTGAATCAGCCATTCCCAAGTCAGCATCCTTCAGAGAACTGGGATTGAACTATACAGAATTCCCAGCTGACAAAGTTGGTCCTGGGGATGTATAAGCCCAATACCCACCCCCCAGAGGATGCCAGCTAGGAGAGGATGCTGCAAGTACAGGTAGTCCTTGACTTACAACCATTCATTTAGTGACCATTCAAAGTTACAATGGCACTGAAAAGAGTTACTTATGATCATTTTTTACACTTACAACCATTCCAGCATCGCCGTGGTCATATGATCAAAATTCAACTGCTTGGCAACTGGCATGCATTTATGATGTTTGCAGTGTCCCGGGGGGGGGGGCACGGGATCACTTTTTGTGACAAGCAAAGTCAATGGGGAAGCCAGATTCACTTAACAACTGTGTTGCTGCCTTAACAACTGTAGTCAGATAACCACTGTGGCAAGAAAGGTCGTAAAAACGGGGCAAAGTTCACCTAGCCAACTGTCTTGCTTAGCAATGGAAATTTTGGGATCAGTCATGGACGTAAATTGAGGATTGCCTGCCAGTTGTTGAATATTGGATGCAAACAACTTATTTAAGAAGACTAGAGATGAAGAGCTCAGCCTGAGATACTCCTGGGTATCTTTTTATTGAAGTCAAATGCAAAGTTGGAGGCAGTCATAATGAGCATCCAAGTAAGCAGCCTGAATGTCCACAATTACTCTAGGTTAGATCCATAGTCCTATATTCATCCACTGATAGAACAGCATAGTAATTGTCAGAACTGAGCAGTAGACTGCATGGAAATGAATCTGAATACAAGTTTATTAAATCACATCCCTGCAAAAAAAATTTTAAAAAAAAATTGCTTACAGCTTTATTTTCTCATGAATTTATCCTGCTTTATCCTGAGATTATAGCTGTGGCCATTTTGGGTTAGCTCAGGAAAGGGCTGTTTTAATTGTCATTGCTTGCCTCTGTGTGTTTTATTTATAATTATGGGCTTTCATTGGCTATGTTTGCACATAATTCTGAGCCAGGCTATTTTTAACCAAAAATTGTGTGCTCAGTTTGCACATAATGTTAATACATAACCCTCCCTCCCCCCCAACCAATATTGCATTATGGTTTAGCATTTCTATACAAACTAAGTCGCTGTGTGCACTGTGAGTTCTGTAAACCATCTTAAAACGGCTTCTGTCTTGACAGAGCAGATAGTCTCAATATTCTCAATATTAAAATAAATAAATGTAAGGGGGATAAAAGTACAGGTCTATAGTTTTGGCAGGAGAGGAAAGCTCATAATCCTTCTAATGTTGCAAAATTAAAGTTAGAAAGATGGTTCAGTACTGGACATATTAATTGAGATTTCTACCCCCTCTGTCACAATTATCCCCAGCCAGATACATGTTATGTACTTCTATTTTGTGGCTGAAAGAGTCAATGGTAGGTTTCTAATTATGCCACATGCTTCTCATTCTTCCTTCTACCCCATCTGCCTCTCTAAAAGAATTTAGATAAAATCAGATTTGGACTTTATTGCTGTTTCGTATTGTATTTAATGTTAATTCAGAATTTCTGCAAAGTCACAAGCATTGTAACGTTCATTGGGGTGTCCTTTCTCTCCTTTTAAATCTACAGTATTTACTGTGAAGAGTTACAACAAAAGGAATGACCTGTTGAACTAGCCTGAAGAGGCATCATTAGTCATCTAACTCAACCAGCATTACAATACCAGTTTTAGCTTGGAGGGCCGTGTGTTAAACTATGTGTCCTTATCAAAGGTTTGGAACAACCAGAGGCCAAATATGAAGAGTCTTTCAGCCGTCAAAGGGGGAGGAGAGAAAAGGCCCCCCATGAAAGCTGGAATGTGTTTCTACTTATTGTCCATCCAAGTAAAATAAAATCATTTCTCTTGCAACCATATGGTTCCCCTTAAATGAGAAACTGTATATATTGGTCTAAATCCACAATCGTTTTGCTGACATATTATTTGCTATATTAGAAAATCACTGCAATCTGTGTCTGCTGTACTTGCTCCTCAGACTAAGGGACACAAATGTGGGGAGAAGTCACCATTTTCAACACTGGGTCTGAGAAAAAAGAGTTCTCTTAAGTGAGCAAGTTCCTTGAGACAGATGTGAAAAACCTGCTTGCAGCTATTGCTGCTCCCAGGTTTAGCTTGGTAAGTCACACATTGTTCCCAGCAAAGGAGAAGCTGACTCTTCTCCACTGGTAGAAACTATTTTAAAAGAAATCTTATCTATATTCTTGAACTTGCAAAGATAGCTATCAAGCCACTAAGCACCAGGAACTGTCCAAATTAGAATGGAAAGCCCTTGAGGATACTGGGGACCCCTCAAGGTACAATGCAAATATTAGTTTTAGTGGGGAAAATGTTTTTTTTTTCTTCAGAAGCACCACCTTCTAATGCAGGGGTGTCAAGCTGCTGGCCCATGGGCCAGATGCGTCATCGGGAAACCATGCCCATCCTATTGCCGGCAATGGCAAAAAAGCTCCGATACGTTGCGCAACGTCACGTGACGTCGCAAATTTGACATGTCTGCTCTAATGCAATAATTATGAGGTACATAGACTTAACATTTACAGTATGCTGAAGCTCAGATTAGTTTCCAGAGGCCCTCCTTCTGTCTGCCAACCAAGGTAGTACTGAGCTTTTCAATGAGATACACAGTTGGTAAAAAAGAGAGCAGAAGTGGAGTGAGAATGCAAGAACAGCTATTGCTAATACAGGTAGTTGTTGACTTATAACAGTTCATTTAGTGACCATTCAAAGTTAGAACGGTACTGAAAAATATGAATTATGACCATTTCTTAAACTTATGACCTTTGCAGCATCCCCATGATCATGTGAGCAAAATTCAGATGCTTGGCAACTGGTT
The DNA here is from genome assembly GCF_016545835.1 of Crotalus tigris. Taxonomy (NCBI): domain Eukaryota; kingdom Metazoa; phylum Chordata; class Lepidosauria; order Squamata; family Viperidae; genus Crotalus; species Crotalus tigris. Next base: position 1,028,088 of record NW_024100565.1, read on the forward strand.
CGTATTTATGACCTTTGCTGTGTCCCAGGGTCATGTGATCACCTTTTGCAACCTTCTGACAAGCAAAGTCAAGTGGGGAAGCCAGATTCACGTAACAACCAGGTTACTAACTTATCCACTGCAGCAACTCACTTGTGGCAAGAAAAGCTGTAAAATGGGGCAAAATTCACTTAACAAATGTCTCACTTAGCAACAGAAATTTTGGGCTCAATTTTCATAAGTCAAGGACGGCCTGCATTTAATGGATATTTGATGCCTTAGCATTGATTATCACTCCCACTCTCCATGGCATTGTTGCTCTGATGATGATAATAATATTAATGTTGTGTTAGCAGTAAAGCAAGGTCAAACCTAACCACCTTGCCCAAAGTCTCCTTAAAGTCTGAAAGCATTATTGTTTACCACATTGGAAAGAAAAAAATGGAGATTTTTGAAAATACATAGATGTAAAAATGACGCCAGGAACAGGGACGAGTGAGAATGTGGCTTCTAGAAGGTCACAGATTCCAGTCATAGGCAACAAATGGATCAGTCTCTCTCTCTCTCTCTCTTTTCTTGGGGGAAATGGAAACTTGATGTAAACCTTCTAGATGAGCTCTGAGATGCTACAGTATGTCTGTCTCCGGCATCAGCAACCCTCAGGAAATGAAAGAACATAAAGGATGGGGAAAACGTTTTACAAGGCCTGCTGGCGAGAAGCTAAACTGGAGACATTTGGTCATCTTGGATAGCAAGACATTTGGAGGAGCCGATGCTACAACCAGGATCAGGAAGGCCCTCAACAAAGAGCTGGCTTTGTAGGATATATGCTGGTTTATGAGGAGAAGGAGGAGGTGGGCAGCTGAAATACTTGGTGGTGGACTGGACTCCTCTGAAGGAAAATCTGCCATGATGTGAAGAAGTACCGTCTCTGCTCAAGTATTCACGGAAACCTCATGTTTCAGATAAGCGGTGTCTTGGATAATAGGTTTGAGGTCACCTATAAGGATGGGGCTGAATTGCTCTGTAACTCTAGAAATTAGTTTGAGCAATCTTTTCCAGAAAATATACCTCATCAATAACAAGAGCGATGAAGTCATAGCTTCCCCTGCCCGCCAAAGCAGTACAAAGGTGCCTCTCTGGGATCAGATATCTTCATAGCACCTTTAGAGCATCTGTGTTTTGCACTGATCAGGTAGCTTCGGTTCTCAAAGGCTAATGATAATTATCTCTTTGAGAAACCGGACAGCTTATTCATTCCAGTGCCAAAGTGAAAAAGAAAAAGAAAAGAAAAATCCCTGAGGAAGTCCTATATTGTGACTGCATTGAATTCAAACAATGAAAGGAGCTAAGTAGGTAACGCGATACACAGGAACACACAAACTAAAACCAGCCATAGATTAGAGCAGAGATTGCTGGCCTAAACATTACAAAAGGAAGCAATCACCGGGGCCTGACTTGATCGTACTGTGGCAAGAAAAAACGCTCTGCAGACACAGAAACTTTTGTAACAGTGCTAGTATAGGAAAGGGTGTCAAATTCATCAGAGGGAGTCAGGCACGTCAAATACAGGAGAGCTTTTCATTGAGCCAACTTTTCTTGGTGAAAAATATTGGGTAGAGCTGAGCCAACATTTCTCAGAAGCCCTTTCTGCTTTCAGACAATATTTCTGAGAGTTTACTTTGCTCAAAAAAAAGCTGCTCTGCACAATGTTCTCCAAATGTTTGTGTTATGTCCTAGGCCGGCAGGAATAGGCTGCAGCGATTGGCCTGGGCAGATCATGTGGACGCCCGGGACAAGAAAGGCTGGTCCCAGCCTTGCGTGCACATGCACGGCGGGAAAAGATCCTTTGCAATGATTGGCCAACAAGGTATTGTGCAGGGGGGCTATAAAAGGGGGCCGCACCATTTTAAAACCTGTTCTGTTGGTGTTTGCAATAAAGGAGAACTGTTGGAACTCGTTGCTTCGTCTCAATGCCTCTTTTCCTGAAACAGAACAGTTTGTATGTGTGGTATGCAAAAAAGACATGGCTGCCATTTTCTCTCTGCTTTGCCGAGGATGCAAAATGGTGACCAAACCAAACGGTTGCCACCACTTGTACATGGCAGCAAAATATAATATGGCAACTGTTAGGAAAGCAAATAAACTATGCTACTGGTACAGATGAGCTTTGCTGTTGTTAAAAGAATGTCTTTTCCCTTAAATGAAAGGCTTTGATTTTAGTGCTCACAGAAAGGATGATTTTGATATACTAGCTCTCAATTGTCCGACTAGTGATCCCAAAAAAGGAATCTTCAAGGCTTTGGAGTTCCATAAAAGATTGAATACACTATTGCAGAACAGAAGAAGCAAAACCAGCTCTAGTTTTCCCGTGTGAAAGATTGCTTCATTAAACAATAGCTTCCCTTGCCCCCATCTACCGGGTGCCCACATTATCCAATCATAGAACTTCGGCTTGTTATGGGAACGGTCCATTTCTCCGTCAAGCACCTGTGTTAGTGACCTTGGCATTCCTGCTGGCTCTCATGGTCTGTGAACGGCTTCTTGGAATCCGTTTCCCCCCCCCTGCGCTTTCTATCCCTCCCTCCTTTTCTATGGCAAGTCGATTAGCAATATAAGCTAGCAGGTCCAGTGGTGGGATTTAGCCAGTTCTCACCACTTCAGCAGAATAGGTAGCTAATTTTTTGTTGCCCAAGCCCAGAATGGACGTCCGGAAGCGGCATTCACATAGAGAACCGGTTGTTCACATATTTGAATCCCACCAATAAGCAGGTCTCATAGCAATTCAATCTTGACATGAGCACACACAGTTCTAGCTAGTTCTAAATCTCCAAGTCTGTAATATCTTGCAGTTAGTAAATTTGCTATGAAATAGAAGAGAAAAAAAAGTTAAATTTGGAATTCAGCTCCATATTCAAATCTGGTAACACATATTTTAGTGGACCAAGCCTCAGAACTTTTTTCTGTACACCTCAGAACTTTTTTCTGTACAGTTAATTTTTTTAAATGAAATTATATCTGATTGCAAGTTTTAAAAGATCTACATGTACACTTGAAGCAAAACTTCAGGTTTGTATTAGTGTGTCTGGTAGAGGGAATTCTGACCGCTTGAGGCATGATGCCAACCTGGATTGGACTCTCCTGGGCCAATTGGGTTTAATATTTTAAAAAAGATGATATTATCTAACAATAGTACAGTAATTTCACGGTGCTATTTATCCATTGATTATATTTCTTACTCTCCCCCCACCCAGCTATTAAAATGCTTTTTTGAAAAGGCTCATTTGAAAGAATAACCATTTCCACAACAATCCTCAAGGTATCAATATACTGAAGAGCACAACAGAAAACTCATAGTCCCTTCAAAGACTCTTTGGGATGGCTCTCTTGTTTCAGATCTTACTTACACCCAGTGCTGGGGAACAGAAATCTTGGGTGTAATGTGATGAATGGCCCTGCTGGACTGCAGGCAGGTTGTAGCAGAGTGTCCCCAGGCACAGAATGGATATGGACATGAAACATCACCCTTATGGAAAGGACCAAATTGACTATGCATGTTTTATAGTTCCTGAACTCTGGCCCACGTTCTCATTGAAACTGTAGCTCAAAGGTTTTCTCTGGGGCTTTTTCTAAGGATATTTGTCAGTTTGTAATCCCAATCAGTAATGACATGCAGTGAAGGACCTTTGGCAAATCACAGTCAGCCTTTCCCCTCTGGGACATTATTCATTGCCAGGAATGTAAATGGCTTTCTCATGTTGTCCTTCAACATTCCATGGCTACCAGGCATGGCCAGACTTTTATCTTCTTCTCTTCCTTCACTCGTTCATTTTGCTTGATTGCATTGGAGGGTTTTGTCCACTAAAATTGTTTATCTCCTTAGATAAATTTTGGAGCTCCCTGTTAATATATCCCACTTATGCACCAATTGTCTTTAAATAAGAACTACAGTTAAGCATGAGTTCGTTGCTCGTATTCAGATCAGCTTTTTTCAACCCGATGCCATCAAATGTGTAGGAATCGCAGCTTAGCTACAGTTCCCAGAATTCCCATGATCACTGCACTAAGCATTCCATTGTAGGCCTGATCCATGAGACTTTCATGAAATATAATATGGGATGCACACTCACATACCCTACTCTGACCTAATAGGTCCATTCATCCATTATCTATCTATCCATCCATCCTTCCATCCATCCATCCATCCATCCATTAATCCATCTGTCCCTTGAAGGAAATACCTTTTTTAATTCAGGATAATTACAATAATTATCAAAAAGTTCAAAGAATGAATTGAAAAGGGAATGCATTTCAGAGTCTGGAGAAATTCAGGAAAAGAGCCTTTTCTAGCAAGATAATAAGTAGGCTTCTACAAGTTGGAGTGTTCTTAAAACTCCCCTACAGATCTCTGTATAAGGTTGGTTCAAAAAGATAGGTACTATAGATCTTCACATATTGCAACAATAGTAAAATTTCTTTTCAGGTATGCTTAAAAATAAACTCTATACTTGGCACCTTCGGTAAAATGAGGATCTGAATATTTCTTAAGCAGTTGCTGAGAAATAAAATGCTACCTATGAACAATTGTGATGAAATCTGGTCATCCGTAATTGAAATTGTTGTGTATATAGATCATCTCCTCCTCCTCCTCCTCCTCCCCCAGCCCCAATGAAGATTGTATATAGACCATTATTTACCATGCCGGTCCAATGTGAGTTGGTAGAGAGATGTTTTTTTACTTCCTAATCCAAGGCTGAGAGTGACAAAGTCCTTCAGCTGATTTCCATGCTTAAAGGAAAAGTAGAAGCTGGACTTCAGATTCCTAGTCCGGTTAACAATCATACTGCACTGTGTGTGTGTGTGTGTGTGTGCACGTTGTTCTTCTAAACCCAATCCAACAGCTGTATTGCTGTTAAACGTTCACATTTACTCTCTCTTTCCAACCTTACCAGATCTCCCAGGAGGTGATCACCATAACTCTTTTTATATGAATGTTTCAGATGCATAGGTGTTGGTATTAAAATAAACTTTTAATTCTTTTTGAAGTTCCTAATTTTCTTAACAGGTTGCTCATAGGAAATTAATTCATAATCTAGGATTTATAATTTTCTTTGTAGAAAATCTCAAATTCCCTAGCAAGTCAATTTCTTGATTTTTAAGCTTGTTAAATAACAGGTCTTCAGTTAACCTTGCAATAATCTACTCAACTTGCAGTGCAGGACCAAAGGCCGCCAACCTTTCCCTCTGAACAATCTCACTGCACATGTATGGTGCTCTGGGATTAATGAGAAGAGGAGATTAGACAGGACCCTGAAAGTGGGGGGGGGAGGGGAAATCTTGGCTGGTTTTACCACTGCATTGTGACAAATACTGGATTCACTGGAGCTGCTCTGCTATACAGAAAACTAAAGCTGTTTCCCCAGCTGTGATCAACAGCTGGAGTTTTTGGCATTTTACAAGGAGCCACCTACCCTTTGCAGCTGGCATGATAAGAGAGCTGGGAGCATGTCCTGTTCCACACACATGCTTTCTTCTGTATATGACAGGAGTCCTTGAATATGTATAATAATAATAATAATAATAATAATAATAATAATAATAATAATAATAATAATAATAACTACAACAACAACAATAATAACTACAACAACTTTTTTAAATGTATATGCCAGAGGAGAAATCTCAAATTATAATGCCTTCCAGATAATTAAAATCTATAAGGTCGTATCCATTTCATTCATTCCTACATACACACATACACACACACAGTCATGTGTCTGTCAAAGCAAGAATATTCAATATTAGCAGCGTTGACACACACACACAAGGTCCTGCTTAGGCGTTAAAGCCGGCTGGGTGACTTTGGCCAGTCTCTCTCAGCAAAATCCACCTCACAAGATTGTTGTAGATAAATTAGGATGAGGAAGGAGTATTAGGCATGTTCATTGCCTTGAATTATTTATAAAAATAATAAAGGCAGGAAATAAATAAACATATAAGATAAACACTTTTCTGAATTTCTGACAAACTGAGCCCCAAATGTTTGCCATCTAGTGATTAAGGTACCAGGGTAGAAACTAGGAGGCTGTGAATTCTAGTCCAGCTTTAGGCATGAAAACCAGCTGGCTGACCTTGGGCCTGTCACTCTTTCTCACACCAACCCACCTTGTTGGTTTTTTTTAGGAAAATAGGAGGAGAAAGCAGTATCAGATATGTTTACCACTTTGAGCTATTTATGGAATAAATTTATATTTATAAAATAATAAAGGCAGGATGATATATATTTTTTTAAAAAAGTAAAGTACTGTATCTCTGGATTGCTGATACCTACATGTCTACAATTTGCTGTTTGTGACTGCTTTTTTCAAGGTTTCCTCTCCTCCATACCCACCTCCCCAACTTCCCTGTTTAGGTTATAGCTCTTTCTTGCTGGCCGCCTACTAACTAGGTCTAACCCTGGCTAACTTTTTCCAGATCAGCCAAAGGCAGCTTAATTCTGTCATCTGCCATGACCACATATATATTTTTGATAATTTTTTATAATTTTTAAATAAATTTTATAAATAATATCAGTCTAATTCATTCACCCTGATCATTTTTCATCCCATTATATAAATCCAAACAGGTAGGTGAGATACTTACTGAATAAGACCGTCATGCTATCTGCATATAATAACAATTTCTGTTCATTTTTATACCCAAAATGCATTCCCTTCTGAATAAACAGGTCACCTTGGTTCCAATACCAAATTAAATATGAGGATAGATAAAGGACATCTTTGATGAGTCTCATACAGTATCTTGACAGGTGAAAGCGAATAAAGAATTTCATTTGTAATAACTCTCTCTGAAGGATTTAAGCATCAGATTTTAATTTACTGTATTAAAAGTGGAATCTTTTTTTATCAAAACACATTACAGAAATGTAAGCTGCACCAGATCAAAAGCCCTATGAAACCAGCAACGCTAACTTAGTTTTCTCTAAATGTGTTTTTTAAATTTTTCACTATTTTATAAGGACAGGATATGCAGGATGAATGATGAATGATGATCTATTTAACTGAATTTTATTGCAATTTTTAAAAGAAATACAAAGAAAGCTCTATGGAAAAACAAATTACAGAAAAGGCAGTAACATGCACACATTAATTTTTTTATTAATGTATTTAATTTTTTTTCTGAGAAGTATAATTTCAAAATTAATTAATTTTGAAATTATACTTCTCAGAAAAAAATAAAAAAAATTAAAGTACCGTATGCTTCTAAATAAAAAGAGCCTTAAAAGTAATATCTTGTTAATATCAATCATCTATGTATACCATATATAATTTAATAGCAATGTAGCAATGTCTACTCATATAAAATACTACCTGTATGAAATCTAAGCCAGAGAGAAATTATTGTACAGTATCATTTTTAATTAGTAGAAAATCCAATAGCTTGAATCTAGATTTTTATAATCAGGATAATAATATATTTCCAATCTCTCAATAGATTCCTTTTGTGGGGGAACTGAAAGAAAGAAAGAAAGAAAGAAAGAAAGAAAGAAAGAAAGAAAGAAAGAAAGAAAGAAAGAAAGAAAGAAAGAAAGAAAGAAAGAAAGAAACCTGGCTATAACTAAATTAAATGTATTCTCAATTTATTTACTTTGCCAATAGAAGATCTACAGCTCATCCTTTCTGACACATTCTTTGAAGAGTCCAATAAACTCTTTTGATGGATTAATTTCAACTGCTCTAAATTCCTATTCTTTCCCTGGGCTAGTTCTAACACTCTGGTTAGGTGGTTCATCCTTAAAACCTCCTATTTGCACATACAAAGATGTCCCGCTAATACGTCCTGATGACGCTCCTTTTGTCACATCCCAAGTCTACAGCTGAGACACTTTAAAAGCATCTGTAGCTGTTCCACTTTCAAAGCAATGTTTTCTTTCTTCCCCTGACATGATTTATGCCGAGGGTCCAGTCTAGAATGCTCTGCCTAGATTCTATTGGTTACTCTAGGTCACTGTAGATACAGCCTCCTTCCTTCTGACTGTTGGACAATATGTCCCAGGGCCACTTTGGCTTGGACTGCAGAAGAGACCAGACCCCTGGCTTTCACAGAATCGTCTCCCTGTCTGATGACTGGCCAGTGCATTTGGAAATGCTTGTCAAACATGGGCATTTTATACATTTGGGTTTAGCCTTCTTTGAAAGAGCACTAAACCTGTTTTGTTAACTATGTTAAATGGTGTGTTAGTCTTGTGCTGCACAGAAGATCAATTTAAATTGGGAAAGGGAGCGTGTATTGCTGGCTCCGTCGCCAGTGTGGACATTCCAGGTTTTTCCACTGTTTTGCAAAACAGATCTCATGTGGCTGAACTTTTTTCTGTTCTTATTATTAGGCATGGGACCCTCAGAAAGATACCATTTTGCCTATTTCTATTCTGTTTGAGCTGCTTTTCACATTACTTCTGGGTATTGTCAGCCACAGACACTTGCTGCCAGCATCGCATTGATGGGATGAACTTTCCTTTGATCTTGAACTGAGAGTACAGTTTGGGGGCAAAAAAAAAAAAAAGAAGCAACAAATAATCTTGTAGCCCTTTAAGGCTAACTGACATGGTATAGGCCAGAGGTTCTATGCAATACCGTAACTCCTCAAAATCATCATCTTCTTCTTTATCCTCCTCCTCCTCATCATCATCGTCATCATTCTAGCCATTGTCTATTCACTGCAGGATGAAGGCCTCTTCTGCATGTTTCCAACCAATACAGTCCTGGGCTTTCTTTTGCCAGTTGGGCCTGCAATATTTGCTGACGACGTCAATCCATCTTGTTTTAGGTCTCTTTCGTGGACGCTTTTTATCAAGTGCGATCCATTCCATGACTGCTTTGGTCCAGTTGCCATCAGTTCTTGCTATGGGACCAGCCCATTTCCATTTCAATTCTTTTTACTCTCTTGATGATATTGTATACTTTTATTTGTTTTCTAGTCCATGTGCAGGTTTTTCTATCTTGTCTTGTGATGCGGAGCATGTATCTTTCCATGGCTCTTTGCGCCACTTGTAGCTTTTGTATCGATCCTCAAAATCATACGATGTGTATTGGACAAGAAATATACTTGTTTTTCATAATTACGTTTGCTTCTTTATAACTAGAGGTTGTTAAACTTTGTGGTACCATTTTGGAGTTTCACAGGCAAAATAAGCAAAGCCTAGAGCAAAGTTTGACAGAGCCCTACTTTGACTATGCAAGGCATGCCTGATCAGTTTTTTAATTTTTTTATGAAAAACACGTGCCCCTCCTCAATTGTTTATGAGCCCCTGGGGGCGGGTCTCAGGCCACATTAGACAGGACTGATGAGCTTACAAGAGCTATATGTATTAATAAATTAACATTTGAGAAGCCACAAGACACTTTGTTGCTTTGTTTGCAAAATATTACTAACAACATGGCTATTTCTCTGGAAACTGCTTTATTGTGTGTGTTGGAGAGAGAAGGATTACATACACCAGTTACACAGAATACATTCTTTCCCCATAATTTCAACACTGTTAGCATTATTGTCATTTATAGCAGGATTTCCTAAAAGCAACCAGAACCTTAGGATTCGGTGGGAATTTGCTAGGGTTCTGTAAGGGACTAAGGACAAAAACGTTCATTCAAATAAAAAAAAAATTCTATTATCAAAGTTCTGCCCCTCGATCAGGAGTTCTGAAATTTTATTTTAAACGTACAAGTTCTGGAGCCTGACAGAGTTTAAAAATCTCTGATTAATGGAAAGATGTGTTGGTGGATACTGTCAACAGAAATGCTCCAATATTTTTTTTTTCTTCACTTGTGTCTTCTGACAGTGCCATGGTGCAAAGTCTATAACTCTTTGATAAACCACCATTGCCAATATTCCTCTCCATTGGCCAGCATTGGTGAGGCTGCTGGGAGTTTATCCAGCAGTTCCCCTTTCCTGAATTATCTAATTCAAGGAGAGGAAAATCCTTAACTCTTTCTAGACCCCCACATCCACCCATGATGCTGTAACTTAGCACATGTTGAATTTGCATCTCAAAAGTATCTGAACTGAAACTGGGGCCAAGCATCTCACAGTTTGACTCCCTTGCCTTCGCCTGCAAAGCGATCTAAACTAACTGTTGAGCTGTCATTATGGATTGCCTCTTTTTGGAAAAGATGTTGTTTTTCTTGCAAGTTCCATTTTCTGCTGTGGCAAAGTTACGGAGTATTTATTGTGCTAATGTACCTCTTTTGGGATCTAAGAGAGAAGAGGCATGTGGACCTCAGGGAGTGCTGAATGAAATGTTAGCACTTTCGCTGTGACTCCTAAACTGAGGTAACGCACGTTGGTTTGCCAATGCTGCTCCTCTGGGCTATCCTAGTTGGAAGTAGAAGGAAGAAAAGATGGATATTATCTGTGGAATGTTCCTGGAAAATCCGTTTGCAGAGTCCCTGCTGATGAATAGGTTCTTCAAAGAACGGTTTTGAATGACTCCATTCCACTGCAAATAGAGGAGTCTGGTTTCAGAAAATCATTGATTTACATGATTCCCAATCTTCTAACCTCATTTCCATGTAAGGATTGCTTTAGCGGCATGCACGCGCTCCATAAACAGCCCATTATCTCACTCTATCTCCTGTTCACATGGAGCAGAAATGTGGCATCCAGATGCCTTGGTAGCCAGCCAAATTACAGACATCTGATGATGTTCCCTAGTGGCTTGCAAAACTAGTGTGAGGCTGAAACTGAAATGGAGAGTGGATGGGTAGGTTACCTGAGACATGCCCACAAGCAAACTGGTCAGCCAGGGGGTTCCCAGAGACAAGGGCTTGAAAGAATGCCAGTGAGGATTCAGACAGAAAATTACCTGGTCAGAGTGTTTGTGAATTACACATCATCAGCTTTGACATTAGGATGAATGCATTCCTGTTACACTTCTGGATATTTGCTAATGTGAATATGTTATTTAAATATTTGCAAAATGTCACTAACATTTTGCAAATTTTCTTCACCTCTGTGAAAAGAGGGACACATAACACATGACCTCTATGGAAAGAGGGATACATAACTAAGGCAGAATATCAGCACATATCCCAAATCTGCAAAGATGAAGTCAGGAAAGCAAAGGTTCAGAATGAACAAAGACTTGTAACAAAAGTCAAAGATAATAAAAAAGTTTCTTTCAACATATTAATAACAAGAAAAAAGTCAAGGAAACAGTCGCTCCACTAAAGAGAGAAGATATCAAGGAAGTAAAAGGCAATAGAGAGAAAGTAGAGTTGTTTAACTCATTCTTTGCATAAAGAAACTATAGCCCAACTGATTAAAAAAATTACCACAAAAGACAGACTAGAAATAAAAAAATAAAGTAAGCAAGAAAATGGTAAGAGAACACCTGTCTGATCTCGACAAATATAAATGACTGGGACCTGATGGACTACTGTGTATCTCAGAGTTCTAAAGGAGCTGGCAGATATTATCTCAGAACCATTGTAGCATATCTTTCAAAAATCCTGGAGCACCGGGGAACTACCTGAGGATTGGAAAAAAGCTGATCTGGTTCCTATCTTCAAAAAAAAGGGGGGGGACTAGACCTTGGAAACTGTAAAGACCAGGGGTCCCCAACCCCCGGTCCGTGGAACAGTACCAGGCTGCTACATGCCAGCAACCGGTCCACACAAACAAGCAAACTCCCATCCGTGGCATGCAGGCAGTACACAAAACCACGCACTCTCCAGTCCACGGAAAAACTTTTCTCCATGGAACCGATCCCTGGTGCCCCAAAGGTTGGAGATCTCTGGTATAGATCAATCAGCCTAACATCAATACCTGGGAAGTTATTGGAAAAGATAATCAAAACACAGATCTGCGTGGATTTTTAAAAACAGATCTTGCCAAATCAATCTTATTTCTTTCTTTGACAAAGTGACTTAATTAATAGACCAATGAAATGCTGTGGACATAGTATACTTAGAGTTCAGTAAAGCATTCAACAACGTAGACCACTACCTACTTCTTGGTAAGCTAGAAAAATATGGGATAGAAATGCATCAACTAAAAGAGATGCAAATTTATGCAAATATATATGTAGACACAGAGTAGATTATCATCATTATCATTTACACCCTCTCTTTCCTAACTCAAACAGATTTCCATGACGGTTCCCCTTGTTTTTATCACAATAATCCTATGAGATAAGTTGGGATCAGTGTCATCCAAAATCACCAATTGAGCTTCACGAGCTCTCTGGATCCAAATCCAATTTCTGCACTATTGTATTCTATTGTATTATGGCTCTCTCCCCCCCCCTCATAATGCAATAAGACATACAAGATGTGTCACCTTATAGTAGGGGAAGACATGGCAATTTTTTCTATGACCTGCTAGAGTTGATTACATAGGATCATTTCAAATGGAGTATAAAGATAAGAAAAGACACTCATCTGGGTATGAAGTCTGCTCTCTTGCAGATCATGTGAAGTGTTGATACCACTTTATAATGCCTTGGTAAGGCCACACTTTGCAATACTGCTTCCAGTTTTGGTCACCACAATGTCAAAAAGATGTTGAGACTCTATAAAAAGTGCAGAAAAGAGCAACAAAGATGATCAGGGGACTGCAGGCCAAAACATATAAAGAACGGTTGCTGGAATTGGGTATGTCTAGTTTAATGAAGAGAAGGGCTACTTCGAGTTTGGAAAAAATATTATTATAAGTTAAATTATAAAATACCTAATTGGGGGATCCCTGGACAAGCAATCCAGGGGATTTCTAAGGGGGTGAATTTTGACAACATTTCATATAAAGAGTTACTTACTTGGTCGGGTACTGATTGGCAATTAAAGTCTTCTGATGTGTTAAGACAAGAAAACATTTTACAATCGTGGTTTCAATATTTGCAAATTGTGCAGAGATGGACTTTGGATAAGAAAGTGGGAATTACTTTAGTAGATGAAAATTTGGTAATTCAGATCAAGGATCAGAAATGTGCCCATATTAAAAGAATTTATAATGAGTTAATAAAATTGGATTCAGAAACAGAGTTAGTTAAAGATTGTATGATTAAATGGGCCCAGAATATTCAAGAACCGATCTCGTTGGACTTATGGGAGGTAATTTGGACTAGAAATGTTAAATTTACGCAGGCCCAGAATTTGAGGAAAAATTTTTACAAAATGTTTTATAGATGGCATTTGGATCCTAAAAAGTCGTCCTGTATGTACCCGAACCTGCAATCTAAATGTTGGAGATGTGGTTGCTTGGATGCAACCTATTTTCATGTTTGGTGGACTTATAAAGTTATTAAAGCCTTCTGGATTATGATTTGGTGGAACATTCAAAAGGTTTTTAAAAGGAAGATTAAGTTTACTCCCCAACTGTTTCTTTTGGGAATTTTTGTGGACTTTAATGTTAAAGAAACTATCTTAATGTTGAATTTAATAACAGCAGCAAGATTACTGGTGGGTCAATATTGGAAGAAGGATACTCTGCCTTCTTTAGAAGAATGGGTATTTAAGGTTTCTAATTTAGCAGAAATGGCTAAAATTTCTGCTTATTTAAAGGACCATTCACAAGAGAGATATTTTAACATATGGAGAAGATGGATAGAATATGTTCAGAAGAAATATGGAACTACAAAGTTTCACTTATTCTATGAGTAATGATTTTGTTTATAAACTTATGATGTTAAAGTTTGAAGAGAGTTAAGGGTTTTTATGATTTTGTTCATTGTATAATTAGTAAACTTAAATAGATTATGTTTAATATGTTTGCATAATCCTGTATTTTGCTCTGGGAAGTCGGGGGGGAGGGGGTGGGGGTGGATGGGTTGAAATTTAAGTAGTTCAGATAAAGTAGAAATAGTCCTATTGTATATAATATTAATGTTTTAATTTTGAGAGAGGAACTGCTCGGGCATTTCCCCTGAACCGCATCAAGAGGGAGAAGAAGAAGGTGAGAAGTAAGTAGGAAGGTTGAGGTGAAGGAGGAGAGGGGGGTGAGTGAAGAAAAAGAGGGAAAGAAGTAAGTTGGTTTGAGGTGGGATGCGGTTTGGGGGGAAATGGGTAGGCAAGACCGAATGTGGTGTATATCAATTTGTTTTATTTTTTATCTGAAGTATTTGTAAGATGGTTATGTATTGTAAAGTTGAAAATAAAAATTTTTACAAAAAAAAAATGAAGAGAAGGGCGAGGGGTGACATGATAGCAGTATTCCAATAACTCAGGGGTTGCCACAAAGAAGAGGGAGTCAGGCTATTCTCCGAAGCACCCAGAGGCAGGACAAGAAGCAATGGATGGAAACTAATCAAGGAGAGAAGCAACCTAGAACTAAGGACAAATTTCCTGACAGTCAGAACAATTAACCAGTGGAACAATCTGCCTCCAGAAGTTGTAAATGCTCCAACACTGGATGTTTTTAAGAAAAGACTGGACAACCATTTGTCTGAAGTGGTATAGGGTTTCCTGCCTGAGCAGGGGGTTGGACTAGAAGACCTCCAAAGTCCCTTCCAACTCTATTATTGTTATTGCTTCCCAAATGTTTAGTCTGGGTTAGTCACGTCACACATGCAATAACTCCTTCCATGCAGCAAAAGAAATACTATTCTAAGAGTGATTTCATAATAACATTCCTTAATTTCATGGATTCCGAGGAGCAACAAAATACTTTATTTAACCACGGAGATCAGCCAGCTACCCAGAATCTTTGACCTCCATGAAATGTGGTAGAACAGGATTTGAAGGTGAGAATTCACTGGTAGAGCTTTCCTCCTGTGGAACTGAAAGAGATAAGATATACATTCTTAACTTTGGTATTTATGAAGTTGCTGAAAACTTGATTATTTAGGTGGGCCTTCTGGTATTGAGATGTTATTGTTGTATATACTTGGGTAAGGGTAAGCTACAATGACCGCTCTGTGTTATTATGAATTCGAACTGCGGTTTTGTATTGGTATTTTTTTATGGACTGTTACTGCTTTTGTACACCGTTGAGATTCGCTTTGATTGAAGCAGCATAAAAGTACTTGTAAATAATCAAACATCACACAATCATCAGCAATTGGCCCTAATCCTTTTCCTCGAGTGTATCTATAGACTACATCTGCATTTTACATCTTTCTTCTGTAGGGTGGAGATTAAACCTGTGCACCTAAGGGTTTATTAACTCAAATGCCGGATGGTGCAATATGCCAGTCATAAGCATTGAATTAGGATTTCAAGCACTCACGATGACTTCTGGCTATGTTGCATTTTTTATCATCTAATTGCTTAATAGCATCACTAAAAAAAGGACTGATCATATTTCTTCAAGTCTTACAAGTCTTAATAAAATCATCTCTATCAATTATAGTTCAAGATATAAACCGTTCTAGTTATAACTTCCATTATCTTCATTTTCCATGAAATTCTTTTGGCTCTAGGGAGATTGGATTTAATTCAGGTTAGTTCTTCTACCTTGTAAATGCTAGCTAGAGATACGGATGTTTGCCCTCATGAGCTATCTTGGATTTGTCATATTTGGCACTCATTACAAGTTCAATGGAGTCCAAATATTTTGGAAAATATTTCCAAAATACCATAAATTAACTACTAGGTAGTTTGAGCTTTATAGCACCATGGGAAATCCAAAATTAAAAAAGCAAAGTAATACTTTTAATGAGAACTTGAACAGAATATGGAATGCATATTTTAGATAAATTGATAGAAGTAGGTGATGGCTTTGTGATTTAAAGAGCTGTGATGATCTTCAGTTAAAACATCTTTCCGTTTATGGGTATGAATCAGCAGGCCTAAGTGGTTCAGATTCATCTTTAGTATTAAAAGATGTTTTGATTGCAAAGAAACAATACAGCAGAGATTAAAAGGTACTCACCCGGTACATCATGCTGATCTATATTTTCAGTTATATTTTCAGGTCTATATTTAAGAAGTCCCAAAGGACTTTGGATCCCTTGGATCCAAGCACCAAGTAGAGAAGATCAGGAAACCAATTGTGCAAAAGGCTAAAACTACTGCTGTTGAGATTGGCCGTAATAATAGAATCTGATTTGATTGTGCCGCATCTCCTCCCTGTTATTATATTTCAGAGAATTAGAGAGGTATCTGTCTTGAGTCTCTTCTAAATTTTGTCTCCTTGCTCTGGACTTAAAAATGTTTCAGTCCTTTTTACTCAGGTAATAGCAGCTGCCTATTTCCATCAAGGTTATCTTCCTCACTCTGTACAAAAGCCACCAACCAAGTCTCCTAGGCCATCAAGCAAGAGGCAAGATCTGACTCTGGATTCCCCCTGCTAGGTCAGGGTCCTGTGCTGGACCTCAGGGAGACGATGTGCAGATTGGGCTTCCTCTGATCAATTTTAGTGAGCGTTTGCATGGTAGATTTCCTCTTCAGATTTAATTGAAATTGGAACACAAATTTACAAGTCAGTTTAGGGACAGCGTGTGGGTTGCAGTTCTTTTCGTAAATGTATGAAAAGACTTATATGTCTGTGAAGATTCTCAGTCATACTTGTATCAAAAGTGGCTTTTATTTTGAAAAGGCAACTGGACCGATTTTATTTTTTTTTAGGAAAAACAAGAGGTTTGAGCAACTAAAATGATCAAAGGCCTGGAGACTAAAATATATGAAGAACGGCTGCAGGATTTGGGTTTGGCTAGTCTAAAGAAAAGAAGAAACAGGGGTGACATGATAGCGGTGTTCCAGTATTTGAGGGGCTGCCACAAAGAAGAGGGAGTCATGTTATTCTCCAAAGCACCAGAGGGAAGGACAAGAAACAATGGTTGGAAACTGATCAAAGAGAGAAGTAACCTGGAATTAAGGAGAAACATCCTGACAGTGGAACAGCTTGCCTTCAGAAATTGTGGGCGCTCCATCGCTGGAGGTTTTTAAGAAGAGACTAGAGCTAGACAGTCACTTGTCTGAAATGGTATAGGTTCGCCTGCTTGAGCAGGGGGTTGGACTAGAAGACCTCCAAGGTCCCTTCCAGCTCTATTCTATTCTATTCTACTCTATTCTACTCTACTCTACTCTACTCTACTCTACTCTACTCTACTCTACTCTACTCTACTCTACTCTACTCTATTCCTATCCTGGAAGCTTCATCAGTCGTATTATATATTATATACAACTGATGAAGCTTCCAGGATAGGAAGTGAAATGTCTTGTTTTTTCCTAAAAAAAAAAATCAGTCTAGTTGCCTTTTCAAAATAAAAACCACTTTTGATATGAAAAGAGTTGTGGTGCTTGGCTTTTTCTTTTTGGAAGGAGATGAAGGCTTGCACATTTCTGATTTCTGCTAGCTTTTATCCAAACCATGAATCCATATCACCCAGACTGATTCCTACAGGATTAGTGATGAAATTCTGTCCCAGAGGGGAAAACTGATCACTGCTAGAGCTCAGAAGATTCTGCCCCAGGGACCACAAGATTCAAGCTCAGATATATTAGTTAGCAGCCTTAACACCCCCCTCCCCGTCATACAACATTCATATACATCTTAATGTGTTTGCAGTATTTAAACTGCAGCTATGAAACAAACTGCAGAATTTTTGCAAACCGCATGTCATTCTGCAGGATTTTAAAGCCAACCTCCTGTCACCAAGTGGATGTGTCGGGTGTTTGGGGTGGGTTGGTGGGGAGAGAGACCCTCGCCACCCAATCTAGGAACAAGAGTTTGGGTGTGCAAGCAGTTATAGTCAAGTGTTGGAACGCAGCAGTGCAGCCTGGAACAGTTACCCAATGAACAGTGGCATCCCAAGGCTACAGATATCTGGGTTGCAAGCCAGCAACACAGGGTTTTATAACTGATGCTGAGAAAGGAGCAGTGTAGCAATCTCCCCATTCATTTAAGTCAATTAGGCAAATTAGCAGTTTCTATTTAGATGTTTTGCTTCACCAGGCACATTCCAGGGGAATCTGTTTCTTCTCATGGACCTTCCCCCCCACTGCCTCCACCCTCCCATCCACCCAACATGTTTTTAATTATGGATGATGCTATTGCCAACATTGAACAAGTTGCCTGCCTTGGTCCTGTAAAAATCAGGTGGGTTTAACTTCTCAGGTTGTCTTCTCAACAGAACACACACACACACACACACACACACACACACACACAGTTTGGCTGCTAGCCACCAAAACCTTTGACTCTCTGTCTTTTGTAACACAATACCCCAACCAAGGAACTACTAGCTCAGACAGACAAACAAACAATAAAGAACAGCTTAATCAAGGAATCACTAAGATCACTCACATACCCTTCGCCCCACAACACTGACCAGGCAAGCCACTTATATGTAAACAGAAACAAGCCCCACTCCCTTCCAGCATTGATGATGTTACCTAAGTGGGTAATTAAATGTCTGTAAGAAAACAACCAGGCTCAGAAAGTACCAAGAATCCCACACAGATCCTTCTTCCCTCATTCTGACCATCTCATTACAATATTTTTAAAAAACTCAGTTCAACTTTTAATTTACAGAAATGCTCTTTACTAAAAAAAAAAAAACAGTATTATTGAAAATCGATATTAACGTAAAGCTGTTTCTCCAACACTCTGAAAACAGAGGTTGGGTCTGCTCATTCGGTCAGATCAAATAGGGTCAATTCCATCCAGGTCCCAGATCTCTGATAATGCCACCTCTAGTGGCCTTGGAAGTAGCAGTTCACAGGGACCGCCCCAATTTTTGGAACTTGGGATTCCACTAGAAATTCCAACCATCTTATTGTTCCCAGACCTCAGGAATATTTTGAAGACCTACTTGTTCCCTTTTGCCAAAGGTTGAGCTCCAGGGATATGCTGTTTGTATTTATTCACATTTTTATGACTGGTTGCATAGTCGGCCTGATGTTTAGACTGGATTTGGCATTTTCATCCACCTATTGACTCCTTCCCAAGGACCTGGAATAGGCAGATGTTTGATGGTGTTAAAGCTAAGTGTAATTTTCAAGAACAAACCTCCCCCTATGCCTGAAAAGTTTGCAATCGGTGTGTGCTATCTGCTCTAAATTATGCCAGTGAAGCATGGATACTAACCTCAAAATCGATACAAAAGCTATGAGTGGCGCAAAGAGCAATGGAAAGATATATGCTCGGCATCACAAGGCAAAATAGAAAGACCTGCACATGGATTAGAGAACAAATGAAAGTATACGATATCATCAAGAGAGTGAAAGAATTGTAATGGAAATGGGCTGATCCCATAGCAAGAACTGATGGCAACTGGACCAAAGCAGTCATAGAATGGATCCCACTTGATAAAAAGTGTCCAGAAAAGAGACCTAAAGCAAGATGGAGCAATGACATCAGCAAGTATGGCGGGCCCAACTGGCAAAAGAAAGCCCAGGACCGTATTGGTTGGAAACATACGGAAAAGACCTTCATCCTGTAGTGCAGTGTTTCCCAAACTTGACAATTTTAAGGCATGAGGACTTCAACTCCCAGAATTCCACAGCCAGCAACGCTGGCTGCGGAATTCTGGGAGTTGAAGTCCACATGCCTTAAAATTGTCAAGTTTGGGAAACACTGCTGTAGTGGATAGACAATGGCTAAAATGATGACGATGACGATGTGCTATCCATGGTAAATAATGCTATATATATATATATCTATGTATGTGGGGGAGGGAGTGTCTTCCAATCACAAATTAATGGATGGTTTATGCACTTGTCATTATTCATCACTATAAAATAATATAATGCTATAAATAAGTTAAAAACATTTTTGCAGCTGCAAGCAAATATTTGATTAGTAGATGTAAACTTGGCTGCAATCACAAGCAACCTTGCATAAGTGCCAAAAACATGGTGAAATAATTACTGTATGTATGTGTGTGTATTCACTCACTCATACACAAACATATGCCTGATGTACCACACTAAAAGTTTCATGTTGATTTAGCGCTGAACATGTTAACACCCAACCAGAAAGCTGACTTACCTTTTGAAGAGGTGACTGCCCCCACCTCTTCATCCAAATGATTTGGAAGACTAAAGCTGAAGTATTATACAACTGGAATGAGGTTCCATATTACAGATGTGTAAAACAGCTGGGTGTATGATGTCATTCAAAACACTCTGCCATCTCTGCTACTTGCTGTTATTAAAAACAGACATTAATTTTCCTTACCTAATAACTCTATGTAAACCTGTTGTGTCAAATTCTCAAGTTCACTCTGCTCTTAATTAGCCACGACAAGCAACAGCTGCTTCCCATAAACTTCCTTCAACTGCTTTGAACTTTGTTGTGTCATGAGGCAGATGTGTTTGACTTCTGGAAGCAGGGAATTTTATTTGCATAATAGAATCTTCTTCAAAAGCGATCCATACACAAGTTAGGTTCCAAATCTCATCCCTGCGGAGTACACACAAAGAGAATGGAAAAAGAAATGGAATTTATTCAAGTAGCCTGTTCTCCAAATCCATTCCTTTACACTCTCAGTTTCAAACAATTTAGCATGGTAAGCCTTACTTTTGCAAAAGCCATGCTAATCCTTCTTCAACAAAACTGTCGTTTAAAAATCATTTAATTATGACTGGATTTTTGCTGCCCAGCTATGACAAATCTATTACCAATACAGGTAGTCCTCAACTTATGACCACAATTGAGCCCAAAATTTCTGTTGTTAAGTGAGACATTTGTTAAGAGAGTTTTGCCTCATTTTATGACCTTTCTTGCCTCAGTTATTAAGTGAATCGGTGCAGTTGATAAGTTACTAACCCGGTTGTTAAGTGAATCTGGATTTCCCATTGACTCTGCTTGTCAGAAGATCACAAAAGGTGATCACATGACCTTGGGACACAGCAGCGGTCATAAATATGAACCAGTTGCCAAGCATCTGAATTCTGCTCACATGATCATGGGGATGCTGCAAAGGTCATAACTGTGAAAAACGGTCATAAGTCACTTTTCTTAGTGCTGTTGTAACTTTGAATGGTCACTAAATGAACTATTGTAAGTCGAGGACTACCTGTACATTTCCTAATTATATATTCAATAATAGACTGGCATTTCATAGGTTACTTTCAAGATGTCTGCAAGAGCAATGGCCTTTAAGGGCGTATTTTCCGCTAGATAGTCCACTAAAGTTCATCTAATTTGCTGCTGAGATCACTCTTTACAGGATTCCATCTAGATCCACTGATTGATTGATTATTTATTTATTTATTTCCAGAATTTGCATAGCTGCCCAACATGAACACCGTATTAAACAAAAACCAAACTGAACAAGATAAACAATTCCTATTAAAAACAATGTACTACTCTTAGTAGGCAAATCAGTAACTCATAATTATTATCCTCCTCTCAACTCCAATCATCCTTTTCTCAGTGTCAGAGGGAAAGGTCAGTGCTATCAGATATTAATTCAAGGAAGAGATTGCCAGCCCCAGTTAGATTATGTGGGATGGGCAGGTACCACTGGAAAGAGGCACTCTTGCAGGCAACCCAGGCTTGTTCATGTAGGGCTTTATAGATGATAACCAGCATCTTGAATTGCATCCAGAGCTCTACAGCAAGCCAATGCAGCTTATGAAATAATTACATTATATGGGTGTACCAAGGTATGGCCATACATCCTAGTGAACACTGGATTCTGGACCAGATTTAGATTCTGGATGGGCTACAAGATCATTTCAGACAAATGGCTGTCCAGTCTCTTCCTAAAAACTTCCAGTGTTGGGAGCATTTATCACTTCTGGAGGCAGGTTGTTCCACTGGTTAATTGTTCTAACTGTCAGGAAGTTTCTCCTTAGTTCTAGGTTGTTTCTCTCTTTGGTTAGTTTCCACCCGTTGCTTCTTGTCCTGCCTTCAGATGCTTTGGAGAATAGCTAGACTCCCTCTTCTTTGTAGCAGCCCCTGAGATATTGGAACACTGCTATCATGTCCCCCCTCATCCTTCTCTTCGTTAAACTAGACCAGTGCTTCTCAAATAGTGGGGCGCGCCCCCCAGGGGGGGCGCGAGGCTCCGTAAAGGGGGGCTCGTTTGACCTCGGAAAATACTGTCATATTGGATTTCTAGATCGGATCATCCAACTCACTCGCAAGCGGCGTCCCACACGGCATTGGTTGCCTAGCAACTCTAGAGCTGAAGAGAGGGAGCAGCGCGGCGCGAACACTGAAGATTGTCCCAGCGCAGCCCCAGTAGCAGCCCAACGCGGAGGACAACATGACCGCCAACGCACGTGACACATGCAAAGGACCCGATTGGATAGACATGATGCTCTATCCTGATTGGCCAAACCCGCCCGTGTGACTTTTAGACCCGGAAATCGGTCCTCTGTACAGAAAAAATTTTTTTAACAGGGATGAGAAGACAGGCGGAGAGAGAAGGAGAGAAGGAGATAAAAGAAAGTCTTCCGAAGGCTAAGACGAGAAAATATGACGAGGCGTATGTAGCGCTTGGCTTCACTGTGACTACGGTGGGAGACGAGGAAAGACCGGTGTGCTTACTATGTCTAAAAATGTTGGCAGCGGACAGCATGAAGCCAAATAAATTAAGTCGTCACTTAAAGACATTACACCCCAATCATGCTAATAAGCCGCTTGAGTATTTTCAGCGAAAACGTGTCGAATATTGCAAACAATCATCCCACTTTCTGACTGCTATTTCAGTAAACAAGCGAGCATTGTTGGCATCATATAAGGTGGCGTACCAAATTGCTCAGTGCAAAAAACCCCACACCATAGCAGAAGAGCTGATACTGCCTGCAGCATTAGACATGGTCTCTGTCATGCTGGATGACGCAAGTGCTGCAAAAATAAAAACTATCCCTGTCAAATGACACCATTGCTAGACGTATAAATGACATTGCTGACGATCTTAACGAACAGCTGGTAGATAAACTCAAGGATAAACGTTTTGCCTTACAATTTGATGAAGCAATTGACAGCAACAAAGACTGTTTGTTTATCGCTTATGTACGTTTTGAAATGGCAAATTCCCTATGTGAGGATCTACTTTTTTGTAAATATGTCAGTGACAGAGCCACGGCTGAAGAGCTATTCAAAATGCTAGACTGCTTCCTGACTGAGAATGGGCTAAAATGGGAGAATTGCATGGGTGTTTGCAGTGATGGTGCACAGACCATGGCAGGGATGAGAAAAGGACTTTGGACACTCATCAAGAAGGCCTCACCTAATGCTGAGTGGACACACTGTATTTTACATAGAGAGGCACTGGCATCAAGGGACCTTTCTTCTGAATTAAATGAGGTTATGACTGACATTATAGGAGTAGTCAATTTAATAAAGACCAGACCACTAAAAACAAGAGTTTTCTCTGCTATCTGTCAGGAGATGGGAGCTGAACATCAAGCTGTTCTGTTTCACAGTGAAGCAAGGTGGCTGTCACAAGGAAAAGTGTTGTCCCGAGTTTTTGAGCTCAGAGAGGAGATAAGAATGTTTTTGGAGCAGGAGCACAAGTATGATGTTGCAAGAAAGTTTAGTGATGTGAACTTTCTGATGAAACTTGCTTACCTGAGTGACATATTTGGAAAGCTCAATGAACTAAATCTACAGCTTCAAGGGAAAAATCAACACCTCCCTCAGACCACAGACAAGATCAACTCTTTCACTCGAAAACTTGCAATGTGGGGCAGGCGACTTGATGAAGGAAGTACCGTGTCATTTGAGAACTTGCAGGAATTTGTTGACACTACTGACTATGATGCCACCTCAGTGATTCCATATTTTAAGCAGCATATTTCATCACTGATAGGATTCTTTACAAAGTACTTTCCTGAAAACAGTTCCCAGTATGACTGGGTGAGAAATCCTTTTAATGCACCAGCTCCTACTGGGTTCAGTCTTGCAGAGGAGGAGCAGTTCATAGAAATCACATCTGACTCCATATTGAGACTAAGTTTCACATCCCAGACACTGAGTGAATTCTGGCTGAGTGTGGAGAAGCAATATCCACTCTTAGGACAAAGAGCTGTGCACATTCTTCTTCCATTTGCAATTTCTTACTTGTGTGAGATTGGCTTCTCTGCTGTTGCTGCTCTGAAAAGCAAATACAGGGCTACACATTGAGAAGGAGCTGAGAGTTGCTGTGTCCTGCTTCAAACCCCGCTTCGAAAAGCTATGCATTGAAAAACGTGCTCATTGTAGCCATTAATCCAGACATCACCTCTGATTAAAAAATCAGCTCAAATTATTTTATATATTTTTGTTTTGCAGGTTAAAGTTTTTTTTTAATATTGTGCTCCTTCAAATCTTTTCTGCTACAGTTAATAAAGCTATTCTTTGTTGTAAATTGATCCACATTTCTTTCTTTTTTTATTCTCATATATGTTAAGGATACAGTGTTATGCAGAGGTGTATTTATAACAATTTTATAGACAAATGATACTATTTACAGTTGCGCAGGGCGCGCGAAATGTTTTCTTCTTCCTAGGGGGGCATGACAGAAAATAATTGGGAAGCACTGAACTAGACATACCCAATTCCAGCAACCGTTCCTCGTATGTTTTAGCCTCCAGTCCTCTAATCATCTTTGTTGCTCTTCTCTGTACTCTTTCTAGAGTCTCAGCATCTTTTTTAATTCGTGGTGACCAAAACTGGATGCAGTATTCCAAGTGTGGCCTTACCAAGGCATTGTAAAGTGGTATTAATACTTCACATGATCTTGATTCTATCCCTCTGTTAAAGCCACTGTGTTGGTTTTTTTGGCAGCTGCAGCACACTGCTGGCTCATATTTAAGTGATTGTCCACTAGGACTCCGAGATCCCTCTCACAGTTACTACTATTGAGCAAGGTACCACCTATACTATACCTGTACATTTGGTTCCCCTTGCCCAAATGTAGAACCTTACTTTTTTCACCATTGAATTTCATTTTGTTAGATAGCGCCCAGTATTCAAGTCTGTCCAGGTCCTCCTGTATCTTAAGCCTGTCTTCTGGAGTGTTGGCTATGGTGTAGGGTTTCCTGCCTGAGCAGGGGGTTGGACTCGATGACTTCCAAGGTCCCTTCCAACTTTATTATTATTATTATTATTATTATTATTATTATTATTATTATTATTACAATGCTTTGCAGTTGTCCAGTTGACCAAGCTTGAGTGACTATGAGCAGAGCCTCTTGGTCCAGGAACAGATGCAGTTGTCGCACAACCCAAAGGTCTTCAAGCAGGAGCTGTTGGTCCAGGAGGATCCTCAACTTGTTAGATCTGAGCAGGAAAATGCAACCTTGCCTTGAACCAAAGATGGAAAACCTTCAGTGCTGGGATCCCTAAACCTACAGACATTCGGTATTGATTCTGGATTTCATCTTTAGGGTTTTCTTCTTTCTTTTTTTTTAAAAAAAGTATATATACACACAAAAAGAAAAGAAAAACAACATTTGACAAATTAGAAATAAATATAAATATTGAAAAAAACACAAAAGGGCAGAACAGGAGGAAGGGAAGAAATTGAAATATATATATATATATATATGATAGGAAATAAAATGATCACCAGGGTAATAAAACTATAAAATTTATTAAAAAGCGCCTAGCTTTCGCCGTCACCTGCCGGCATCCTCAGGGCTAGTGCGCCAGGGAGTGGGAGGGTCATTCTTATAGGTGTGGTGAGGTCTGCGCACGACTCCTCGACCTCGTCATCGGGCCTAAATAGGATAACTGCGTGCGGCTGGTCTGTTCCTTTCTATTCATCTCAACCGCCCGTTCATCCTCCTCCATCCTTCTCTCCCTCAATCTTGAGGTGGGCGGGCAAATGTCTCTATGGTTGCAACAGTCTCTATGTTTGAGCTCTTTTCCCTCGGGGGTAGATGGCAGTGTGCATTTCGTGTTTCTTTTACAGTCCTCCTTCGTTCCATCGTTCTTCCTATGGCAAGTTTTTTGTTGTTGAATTTTGGTATTTTTGTTTCTTATACAGGTATCATTTAAGTGATCACATGGGTCCTTTCGAGGTAGTTGTAATTCGTTAACGGTCTGGGGCTGGAGGGGGGGGACCTTTCGAATGTGGAGGGGGGAGTAGTGATTCTTCAATTGTCCCTGTGTGTAGCCGCTTTGTGCGCGCTGCGCCCTGTTCGGGCGGTCCGGAAAGGGTAGCGGTGGGGCCATGCCTTCGCTCTTCCTCTTGGGGTAGGTATCGTCCAGGTGATCTCACACGCCCCTCCCAAATAGATATAGTTCGTCGGCAGTCCAAAGCCGAAGGGCAAGCCATTCGGTCGTGGGTGGAGAAGGGCGGAGGCTCCCCGCCCCTCGCCACCCCCAGCTGTCCGGCGCGTCTCCTGCTATGAGTGATCGATCCGGGGGGAAGGTTAGCAATAGAGTCGTGATCTGTTTGGTCTTTGCAGCGTCCTTCCTCGCTACAAGTAGGTATAGATCGTCGGCAGTCCGAAGCCGAAGGGCAGGCCATATCCAACTATGTTGGGGAGACAGCCAAACGGATTAAAACCAGGGTCCACGAGCATAAGTTAGCAGTAAGAAGGGGAGATCCACATTCTCAAATATGGGCACACATGGCGGAATTAGATCACAAATTTAATTTCAGTGAGGTCAGCGTATTGGCTAGCGACAATACCAAGGGGGGCCGCCTACTTAAGGAGGCATGGCTCTCGGATGACAATTCTATTAACCGGCATGTGGACCTGTGCCCGGCATACATGGCTTTAAGGCTGTGGAGCACTAGTAATCAAGGACAGCACCCCCGACGTTCCAATAATAACTCTAATGGCATTAAGGAAGATATAGATACTCGAAATGTGGTGACCAATACTAAGGAAGACATCGCGGTTGGAGGAGGGGGGAGACCCTTAGATATGGCAACCCACCTGCATATGGAAGGAAATGTGCCAGTCATTTCAGAAAGAAAAGAGAGAGCCCCCCGCTGGATCAAGGGGACCAAGTTAGGAGAGAGGAAACCGCAAGAAGGAGAAAGAACTCAAGAGATCAAGCCACCGTTCCCCCCGCTTGCGTATCCCGGAGAGCTTCGGAGGATCCGTATGACCACCGACGACGCAGGGAGGAGGAGACAAGGCGAGGAAAGATGCTACAAAGATCAAACAGATCGCGACTCTATCGCTACCCTCCCCTCCGGACCGATCACCCGTAGCAGGAGACGCGCCGGACAGCTGGGGGTAGCGACGAGCGGGGAGCCTCCGCCCCTCTCCACCCATGACCGAATGGCCTGCCCTTCGGCTTCGGACTGCCGACGATCTATACCTACTTGTAGCGAGGAAGGACGCTGCAAAGACCAAACAGATCACGACTCTATTGCTAACCTTCCCCCCGGATCGATCACTCATAGCAGGAGACGCGCCGGACAGCTGGGGGTGGCGACGGGCGGGGAGCCTCCGCTTTGGACGGGTGGCTTGACCCTTGCGGCTTTGGACTGCCGACGAACTATATCTATTTGGGAGGGGCGTGTGAGATCACCTGGACGATACCTACCCCAAGAGGAAGAGCGAAGGCATGGCCCCACCGCTACCCTTTCCGGACTGCCCGAACAGGGCGCAGCGCGCACAAAGCGACTACACACAGGGACAATTGAAGAATCACTACTCCCCCCTCCACATTCGAAAGGTCCCCCCCTCCAGCCCCAGACCGTTAACGAATTACAACTACCTCGAAAGGACCCATGTGATCACTTAAATGATACCTGTATAAGAAACAAAAATACCAAAATTCAACAACAAAAAACTTGCCATAGGAAGAACGATGGAACGAAGGAGGACTGTAAAAGAAACACGAAATGCACACTGCCATCTACCCCCGAGGGAAAAGAGCTCAAACATAGAGACTGTTGCAACCATAGAGACATTTGCCCGCCCACCTCAAGATTGAGGGAGAGAAGGATGGAGGAGGATGAACGGGCGGTTGAGATGAATAGAAAGGAACAGACCAGCCGCACGCAGTTATCCTATTTAGGCCCGATGACGAGGTCGAGGAGTCGTGCGCAGACCTCACCACACCTATAAGAATGACCCTCCCACTCCCTGGCGCACTAGCCCTGAGGATGCCGGCAGGTGACGGCGAAAGCTAGGCGCTTTTTAATAAATTTTATAGTTTTATTACCCTGGTGATCATTTTATTTCCTATCATGAACACTCCCAGGGTTCACGTTTTTAATTTTCTTAAACGCATATATATATATATATATATATATATATATATATATATATATATATATATATATATATATATATATATATAAAAACAAGGAGATCTGGTCTTAAACAACAAATGAAATCTTGACTACCTGAAGTAATATCAGCTGGACTTCCCATATCAACAGAAAGCCAATTCATACGTAGTAAGTGAACATTGTATTTCATCGAGGGTTTTAAATCAGGTGTAACAAAGTCTTTTCACCAATGTAAAACAATTTGCTCACACACAAGACATTCAAAGTTCTTCATACTTCAGTAGCTTCTAATTTTTTTAGAATATAATTTAAATCTCACATTCACACCTTTAACACTTATTTCTTTTTCTGACATCCTCTTAACAATCTTATCAATGTTAAACCCGAAAGATGCCACTGTAAAGCAAGCTCAAAATATATGAATCAGTGTTTTTTTTTCCAAAGTATTCCACTTCCAGCATAAAAAGGCTGAAACTCAAACTTTACCATGCATCCTTTGATGTGTCCAATAAACACAAGCAAGAATCTTTTGTTAATATAACTGCATCTTAAAATCATGGGATATTTATTTAACATTTTTAAAAATTCTAATCCATTGTTGGTTAAACAGGATATTCCAACTCTTTGTTCCAAGTTACTCAGAGGCTAATGTTCTGATATGGCTTTTGGTTCAAAGACTTCAAATTATATTACCTTGGCTAATTCAACCTCTGCAATAATGGTTTTATAAAAGGGTGTCAAGCATCAGATAACACAATCAGAAAAATTAGATTCAGCTGTGGTTGTTTCACTGGCTGCAGAGCAAACCTTTGATATGGAGCAGTTAAACATTTTTGGATCATATTTTAATGAAATATGGCTTTCCTTTCAGTTTTGTTGATTGGATTAAAATATGATACTCAAATCCATTAGCTAAATTATCATAAATGGAATTTTTCTTCAATCCAAAGAAAGTACAGGGATGTCTATTTTCCCTTTATTATTTCATTTGATTGGAACCATTAGTTTATTGGCAATCTAAGGGCATCTGGAGTGGAACATAAATAATTATATGTTGATTATGTTCTCAGTAATAATTGTCAGTGTTCTTAAACTATATGAATATACTATAATACTTTAGAAAATTATCAGATTGTTGTATTAAATGGAATGTTGAATCTACTTCCTATTGATCCTCAAACCTCTATGGATATTTGAGCCCTTATGTTTATTTGAATTAATTAAATGTGTTAGAATAATTATTCATAAACATTTCATATGCTGGTACCGGGTTATGCTTTTAAGTGTCCAGTTCAGATTAATGTTGATATAGGTAAGCGGTTAAAATCTATATGAGTTTATGGAGAAGAATAAATATGGGTAAAATGAACCATAATCCAAGACTGATTTATAGAGATTTATATTACACTTGCAAAGTATTTTGAACAGATTGGTAAAACATTGAGAAAGTTCTTATGGGATATTTTCTAATTTAAATTATGGCTTATGGGAAGGGTTAACTGTCTTGATTTTCATTTATAAGACTGGTTTTTAATCTGACTTCTATTTCTTTATGGAATTGAAATGATATATCTCTAAACCATTATGGGCACAATTAGAAAGTTATTATTTCACCTACAACATCTTGGCAAGGATTTGGTTCTTATTTTAGTTATAATTCAGGCATTTTTTTTCCCCTGTGCTGAAGCTCATAACATACATATGGATAATACAAGGAAGAAGACTTACATTCAGACCTCATGAGAAATTTATATTATATATTATGGGATAATCCTAGCCTGAAAACTGCTGTTAATCTTTTGGAGATGGGGGGGAGGGGAAGGGGAAGCATTCATAGTTAAGATCAGTTCATATTAAATCATTCTTTTAAAACTTCTGATAGGTTGCAAGAGGAATTTAGATTTCATAAAATGAATGGCAATACATCCAGTTGAAACAGCTTTAGACTTTGCAGTTACAGCCTGATGCATTAGCAGAATCTTGAACTATTAATATTATTAGAAAATGTTTCAGCATTTTCCAAATGCAGTCTTCATGTACAACTGAAAAGTACCACAATGAGAGATAGATTTCAGCTTGACCTTTTCAATTTTCTTTTTATTAATCCCTTCAACTTTTATAAATGCCCTTCAAAATTCAAGGTTTTCAACTTCCTTGATAATCTTTCACATCCATTTATATTATATTTGATTCCGCTTTGATCTCTATTTCTAAATGATTTAAGAATACACAACCCAAAACTGGCTCACTTAGGAACAAGTGAAGATTCATATTGCTTCTGTTTGGTTCCATGACCAAATGTTCTAAAGCAGGGGTTCCCAACCGGGGGTGTTTGCAAAATTATAGTGTATATGCATAATTCATTACCGTTATTTCGAACTTTTGTAAGGGGTGCGAGAATATATCAGAAGCGTTCTAGGGGTGTGATGTGTGGAAAAGATTGGGAGCCGCTGTTCTAAAGTATAACTGTTTCTTTAAAACACAGAGAGACACAGAGACACACAGAGTAATACAATTCAGGAAAATCACCAATAAATAGCTTGCACAGCCATCACAAACCCATTCTTTATGCTTCTAATGTACATATTTTCCAGTATAAACTTCATCCCCTGTGCTCACCCCCTCCACCCCCATATTCTCAAAAGATCTCCTAAGGCTTTCTTTCCAACATTTTTCTAAGTGTCAGGGGATTCCTGTCCATGGAATACTTCCCTCTCATTTAATACTAGCTCAAGCATGTACAGCTGTCCCCCTCCCCAATCTGCAACAGAAATCCATAGGAGTTCAACTTTTTAGGTAAGAGGAATGGTCTTCAAAGAATCTGCTTATAAGAATTCTTTTATTTTCCAATTTTTTAAAAAAACCTTTGGGGAAAAAAATCAGAGGATATTACTAGAGGACAACCCCAGAGTATGACCCCACAATAATTGAAAAACAGTGGAGCCAGTGGGAGTCCTTCTGATTTTCAACGAGTAAAGACATGTATGCCCATAAAATGAATAATGAATAATAACTTTAATGTCACTTTGAATGTACACTAATCAGCGTACATTAAAATGAAATTTCATTGCATACAGCTCTCGAAGGGTCACCACCTCCAATATACACTACATAAATATGACAAAAATAAATAAATACAGAATTATGCATATACCCACGCATATTATAATTTGCTACTTCAATTATTTTTTCTTACCTAAAGAATGGTTGCCCAATCTGTGTGATTCCACGGCAGAAAGTACATGTCAGTATTTTCATGCCAACAAAATGCATGCTTCTTTTGTTTTCTTCTGTTTACATAGAGACTGAATCTAACACTGAATCCCTGCAACTTGGAATTAAATACCAGAGATACCAGATTTCCTTTGGCCACTCCATCTATTAGAACAAATGCTGTACCAAATGGCCAGCTGAAGTGTAGACCCTCTTCCCTCCAGAATATGACAAGCTTCTCACATGCCTTATTTCAAATTCCCAGAATACCACAAGCACAACTAGGAGACCTGGTGATATAGAATGCAGTATTGCAGGCAAACTCTGCCCTCAGCCAGGAGTTTGATCCTGACAGGGCTCAAGGTTGAGTCAACCTTCCATTCTTCCGAGGTCAGTAAAGGGCCCAGATTGTTCGGGGGGGGGGGGGCAATATGCTGACTCTGTAAACTGCTCTGAGAGTGCTGTAAAACACTATGAAGCAATATATAAGTCTAAGTACTATTGCTATTGCTACCCTGTTTCTCCGAAAGTAAGGCCTACCCTGAAAATGAACCCTAGCTTGATTTTGGGGGGTGGGCCTAATATAAGCCCTACCCCCAAAATAAGCCCTAGTTTTGGGGCAAAACACACACCTAAGAATCAAGCTAGGGTGGGGATGGAGCTGCCCCATGCGCCCCGCACCCACTCACCTGGCAGCCAGGTGTCTCCTCGCTAGCCCACTTCTTCTGTGGCATCTTTTGCAGCCAGGCCTGCATTTCTCAGTCACAGGCCTTTCCGGAAGGCCATTGCAGCTGAGAACCGAGCTATGGATTGAATCCATAGCTGAGTACTCGGCTGTACAGGCCTTCCAGAAACGCCTGACTGCAAAATGCAAAAAGGCCAGAATACAGCTGCAGAATGAAGCTGCTCCTTTGGTCAGAAGAAGTGGACCAGCTAGGCAAGGCTGTTGGTGCCAGAGTTGAGTACCATGTTTCCCCGAAAGTAAACCTGCCCCTGAAAGTAAGCCCCAGTGGACCTAATATAAGCCCTCCCCCCAAAGTAAGCCCTACTTAAGGGCCTGCATGGACAGCTTCTGTGATGAGGCGAAGCCAATGGGGGAGGGGGAATCCAGTATACCAGTTTCTTACCTCCGCCCGGCTTGTTCTGCGGCCTCATGGCAGCGGCATTGGGCATGATGCACAAGGTGGCAAATGGCCGGTTTCGGCACAACGTGGCTGTTTGCCGCTGGTCGCAGCCATTTGCCGCCTCGCACGTCACACCCAATGCCGCTGCCATGAGGCTGCGGAACAAGCCGGGCTGATGTAAGGAACCGGTATACCAGTTTCTTAGCGCCGCCTGGCTTGTTCCACGGCCTCATGGCAGCGGCATTGGGCAGGAGGTGGCAAACGGCCGGTTTCAGCACAACATGGCTGTTTGCCGCCGGCTGCGGCCATTTGCCACCTCGCACGTTGCACCCAATGCCACTGCCATGAGGCCGCAGAACAAGGTGGGTGGAGGTAAGGAACCACCAAAGTAGCAGGTGGAGTGCTGGAGGCTTGGGGAGGGAGGGTGCTGAAGTGGGCGGTCGGGCCATTGGCAAGAGCAACACGGCTGAGTGGAAGAAGTGAGGCAGGTAAGGAAAGAAATCCTCAGAAATTGCCTTTCTTTCTTTACCTGACTCCTAGCCCCATGCCGTTTCTCCTTCGTGATCTGCCGCCGCCGTGTGCAAGGAAACAAAGGAATTTTTTGGGGGGGGAAAGGTCAATCAATCAATTCCAACTTCTTGTGAACTTCTCTTCTTGAGATCTCATGAAAAGTTAGAAAGTCTGATAGAACTTTTTTTTTTAACTGATAGTCCTACAAACACACAGCGAATGCTAAGAAGCGAACGGAGAAACGGAATGCAGCTGAAAGGCAGGTTATTAAAAAACACTTGGGGAAGACAACGGCATCTGGGTGGGGATAAGTGCGGCAACCTTACCCTGCGTGGCTTTGGCAGGTGTCTGGCTGGGGAAGGGAAGCAACTGGTCTATGACCATGCTAGCACTGGTGTGTTGCTTCTCCACCCCATGCACAGGCCCTGCCTCACCCCCACGCGCTCGTGACCTACTGGTGCCAATACCGGCAAAAAGCCCCCTCCAAGCCTACACAGAGATCCCACTGGCATTTTTAAAAATTAAATAGTAGTTTTGACCTCATTTGAGAGAGTACTGTCAGCCCTTCAAGGCAGATCATATCTGAACAACAGGTAGTCCTTGACTTACATCTATTCATTTAATGCAGTGGTTCTCAACCTTTTCAATGCCGCGACCTCCAACTGGTCATAAGTCGAGGACTATTCAACTGGTGCAGCAGAATGGGACTTTTGGCGGGCTCAGCAGGGCAGAGACAGCCTAGACAATTCCTATTGGCTTTTGAAAGCCAATAGAATTAGACTCTATTCAAGAGAGTCTATTCTATTGGCTTTCAAAAGCCAATAGAATAAAAGGGAGTAGCACAGCTAAGGAAAAGGGGAAAAAATGGCGGACTGCGTTGTTTGGCGATCCCCATAAAATGGTCGTTCGACCCCAAATGGGGTCCCGACCCACAGGTTGAGAACCACTGATTTAATGATTATTCAAAGTTACAATAGCACTGAAAAAAGTGACTTATGACCGTTTTCACACTTACGATGATTGCAGCATCCCTGTGGTCACGTGATCAAAATTCAGCCATGGCCACTGGCTCATATTTATGACGGTTGCAATATTCCGGGGTCATGTGATCACCCTTTGCACCCTTTTGATGAGCAAAGTCAATGGGGAAGCCAGATTCACTTAACAACCATATTATAGTGGCAAGAAAGTTCGGGGCAAAAAACTCACTTAACTACTGCCTCATTTAGCAACAGAAATTTTGGGCTCAATTGTGGTTGTAAGTTGAGGACTACCTGTAGTAAAACTGTTTTTATTAGGGGATTAGAATAACAGAATCTTGCCACTCTGAATGTGCCTCACCCTTCCCTACTTTTTTCCTAAAGCCAGCTAGGGAGATCCAATCTCAGAAGCTTTCTCCAATTACATTCATGCTTTAAACTTCCTCCTATCTTTCTTATCTGACTGTTGCCTTGTTACAATGACGACAATAATAATAATAGTAATAATAGTAATAGTAATAATAATGGTGTTCAAGTGATGCTCCATTTGTTTTGGGATTCATCCAAGGCACCTATTACTATTGGTACTACCCTTGCTTGCCTTTGCCACAGTCGTTCTATTTCTATTTGTAGATCTTTGTATTTTGTTATCTTCTCCAGTTCTTTCTTGTCTATTCTGTCTGGCAGCTTTATTAGGAACTGCTTCCATCCTGAGACGATATCTGTAATACTATCAAACACCCACATTTGCCTATCCCAAGTCCCTGGTAAGGACTCAATAGGTAGACAAAAATGCCAAATCCATCTGAACATCTGGCTGATTGTACGATGATTAATAACAATAACAACAATAATAATAATGTTGGAAGGGACCTTAGAGGTCTTCCAGTCCAGCCCACTGCTCAGGCAGGAAACCCTATACCATTTCAGACAGCTCTTCCTCCTATTCCTCAAGGATATTCTCAGCCCTTTATATCTACTCACTTATCCAGAAAGAACAGAAGGAAGGTGAAGTAATTGTAAACATGAGAGTTAGCAATTAAAACTATGCATTCTTTACTTCTGCTAAAAGGTTCTTTAGGACTGTTTATGCTCCACAGGGTGGGCATTTTTGAATGGGCCCACCCACCCAGTCACTTCCTGGAAACACCCACAATAGGCTTTCAAAATTCCACTTGACCCAAGATTTTGCCGGAGTTTCTTGAGCACCCTGCCCAGAACATGAATGCACTGGGTGGTGACAGGGTTTTTTTGATACAAATCTTCACAACCGATGCTAACTGAATGCTGGTTACGGAGTTACACTCTATTTCTGTGGTTGAATATGTATAATCTCTAGTGGGCATCTCCTAAGCTTGATGTATGAATTGGCTCTGAGTTCACTAGTAAATCATGCAGGTTTTGCTGGGTTTTTTTGTTTTTTGTTTTAAGTTAAAGTTTCTACATCAGTGGTTCTCAACCTGTGGGTCAGGACCCCATTTGGGATCGAACGACCATTTCACAGGGGTCGCCAAACAACGCAGTCCGCCATTTTTTCCCCCTTTTCCTTAGCTGTGCTACTCCCTTTTATTCTATTGGCTTTTGAAAGCCAATAGAATAGACTCTCTTGAATAGAGTCTAATTCTATTGGCTTTCAAAAGCCAATAGGAATTGTCCAGGCTGTCTCTGCCCTG
This sequence comes from Crotalus tigris, assembly GCF_016545835.1. Taxonomy (NCBI): domain Eukaryota; kingdom Metazoa; phylum Chordata; class Lepidosauria; order Squamata; family Viperidae; genus Crotalus; species Crotalus tigris. The sequence goes on from NW_024100565.1 coordinate 1,063,645, forward strand.
CTGAGCCCGCCAACAGTCCCATTCTGCAAACGGTGCTGCACCAGTTGAGTAGTCCTTGACTTACGACCGATTGGGGGTTGCGGCATTAAAAAGGTTGAGAACCACTGTTCTACATCCATTAGGGATTTTTACTGCTGGTTGTAAATGGGAAAGGGTAATTGTGTGCTTCAGCATTTCCCCATGGTGTGCAATGCAGTGGAAGGCTGGTAGTGGTAGAGAGGAAACTTTATTAGCCACTACCAGTCCTTTAATTAAGGAGGACCCGATAGGCTTCCAAGCAACCCTTCAACTGTTCTGGTAGACAAAAGAGAAGCCTCACTTTCTCTTTTCTCAGATTGCAAACTCACTGCAGTTAAAAAAAAAAATGCATGAGATCATCTTCCTTGGCTGTTGTCCAGATGTTTGAGTTAAAAGTTATAACTGCAGATTATCTATCATGAGACTTTGGATCAGATTGCTTGTTTTATTTGTCTAAGGGAGCTATCTGTCAGTGTGTGCTTGTAATAAACATTTGGCACTTGGTCTAGAGTTTGGGGGGAGGGGGGAAAGTCAGCCTAAATTTATAACGAGGGGTTATCAAGGCCATATCTCAGTAAGGAGATACTGTATCAATTGAATATTATTTCCCGTAGGTTTGGACTGAATTGTATACCATAGTAACGAATTAGCCTGTTATAATTAGCTTGTATATTTTCTTCAAAACGTTGAGCTCTACTTTTTGAAATGTATATCATTTGTGAGAGCCAAGATGGAAACAGTTCTTCAAACCTCTGTACCTCATCCTGTGGGGAGGAGGAGGAGGAGGAGGTGAATACAACCTGGGGAAGAAAAGGCTTGGCAAACCTCAGACTTACATCACCCCAAATATCCAGATACTATTGAATTACAACACTAAGCCCTCTTCGCTGTCAGCCGTTAAGTTTTATTTCAGGGAATCTGGAAGTCCACCTCTTTCCTATCCCAGAGGTGGCTATTTTGCTGTTTTGGACATCACTTGTTTGTTCTATTAGCACAACATTTGACCAAAAAGCCAATAGGGAAAGATACTTGGAAGAATCATCTTTCTTGTTATGGTGTGATACTGGTGAAAGACCCACAGACTGGAATACCATAACCAATAAACGGGGTTGCTGTTTAGGACAGTAAGGATGTGGAACAGGGCACAGAGATTTCAGTAGTTCAAATGAGACTGTTATCTCACATTTATCAAGAACAGGTTTTCAGATGATCTTGGTCAGAGAAACATCATATCTGGAGTTTACTGCCAATATCTCAACTTAGCAGAGAATTCTTACAATTCCTTTCCTACCACTGCATCTAAATAATTAGCACACTGTGCCTTTTTAATAAAGCTATCTCTAATATAATGCCAAAGTTCCTTTCCTTTCCCTCCCCTCCCTCCTTTCCTTTCCTTTTTCTTCCTTCCTCTCTTTTTCTTCTTCCTTCCTTCCTTCCTTCCAGTCTTTCTTTCTCTTTCTTTCTTTCTTTCTTTCTTTCTTTCTTTCCTTCTTTCTTTCTTTCCTTCTTTCTTTCTTTCTTTCTTTCTTTCTTTCTTTCTTTCTTTCTTTCTTTCTTTCCTTCCTTCCTTCCTTCCTTCCTTTCTTTTTCTTTTTCTTCTGCAGTCCCTAATAGAATTCCAGTCCTTGAGAACAACTGTTCAACAACAATCAGAAGCCATAAACTAATTTGACAGGAAGGCCTTGTTAACATGGTTGAGTTTGTGGCCACCCAGAAGTGGTCAGATTCAAGGTGCTTGGCTACAACTTGTAAAAGTAACTTTGTTTAAGGCAAAGTTGTTTCTGCAATGTAAACAGAAAACTCTGTTCTATCTTTACAGCTTAACTGCAACCAAACACCTTTCTCATCTTAATAATGACCATATGTAGAAACAGCAATGGCTGTCAGCTCTCCAAATGCTTTATAAGTGCGTTTCTGTAAAAAGCACACCAGAAAATGCCTCGAACCCAGGGTTAACTACAGACAGTAGGCAAACAGCAAGGGAAACTGAAAAATAGCAAGAGTGATTGTTTTTGGACTGTCTTTCTGAAGCACTGTTGTCCATCTTCAAAAGAATAGTAATTTTCAGAGCTGCAATTAAAGACCAGCTTTTCAAAAAGAGGGGGGAAAAAACCGTCCCTGGGAGAACTGAGCATGCTCAGTAGCTGCCAAATGAATGAGAGAAGCGTCACAAGGGTGATAGAAGAGAAGGTTCTAGAACACAACTTTTTCCCCAATGGGGTGGGCGCAGTTTTGGCATGACGCCTCTGGCCCGCGTGCCAACAGTTTGACACCCCTGTTCTAGAATACTGAGACTGAAAAAAGAAATGGGTTTTTTATTGCAGGCCTACAACCTTGTGTCACCCAACTCAAGCTCTGGAACAACAGACCTTCAGCTTCCATTTAAGCCTTTCTCTATCCTGTACTAAAGGACAGGCCTTTCACTAAAGATTAGCAAATCTATGAAGGACTTCATTTCTCATTGTTCCAAATTTGTCACTTTCAGCATCTTTGTGGTGACAGTTCAATACATTCCTTTTAAAAAAAAAAAGTAAAATACATTCTCAAACTGAGGAAAGAGTGAATTTTGAGGGGCATTTCTATTTTTTCTTTCAGTCTGAATATTAGCTGGGCAATAGAAATTTCTTCCTTCTCCTGCCTTCTCAACCAAGGTGCTTTAATACCTTCACTCCCAGGCCAGATGTTCCATAACAGAGATCCCTTTCACTCTGCAGTGACTTCTGCTCTTGAAGCTGAATTCTGACCAAGGTGCTCTCTGCCAGATGTTGCTCAAAGTCTAGGCACCCAGATTCAAGCGCTAGACCAAAGGCAAGTTCCCCCCTCCCCTATTGTTACAAAATAGGGGCATCTGTTTATAGTTTCTTCTACTTTCTAATTCTTCTTCAGGATCATTCTTTTCCAACCAATTTCCAGCCTAGAATTTGCATTTACATGCTTACAATACAGAAAAACATTGTGAGGTATCTGGTTCTAATTACCATCTGTTCAGGCTTATGGTAATGTCTTGTTTGTTTGCTTGCTTCTTTATTTGTTCCTTAGATCTGCCCATCTCAACTCTCCTGTCTTCACTGTCCAGATCTCCCAAATAGGTCTGATTGTGTAACTAAGAAGTGTAGTAGGTCAGTTTAAGCCTGACATAGTATGCTGAGCCATCATCATAATAAAAGACAGATGTGAGGAGAAGGTTGATCTGGATCTACTGCTACAGCTGGTATCACTGCAGAGGCTTTCCAGTATTTTTTTTTTTAACAATGCCAGCAATAAAAAGGCTGGTCTTCCCCACCTTTATTTATACTGCTGGAATGAAGAAACCTTGGTAGAGTCAAGAACAGATTTTTGTATACAAGGCAATCTGTTTTATTTAAGGCAGCCTGGGTGCCCTCCAAATAATATACAGAATTTGTCATAGCCAAAGTGGCTATTTTGGAGAATTCTGGGAATTTTAGAAAGTGTCATTTTCTTGAAAGACATTACATATTAACAGTAGTATATAGTATTCAAGTCAGCTTGGCACCTGGAAGGGATCACTTAGATAAACCCCTGCAGTTTTTTGGCAGCACTGCCTGCTTCCCGGGATTGAGACAGAGGGACTGACCCAAAGTCATCCATCTGACTTTGTACCTAAGGTGGAACTAGAACTCATGGGCTCCCAGTCTGGTGCCTTAACTACTACACCAAATGGCTCCCAGAAAACATATGTGTAGACTTAAAGCTATTGTAAAATAAACTGTATGCTTAAAAATAAAAAAAAAACATCTAAAGCAATTGAATAAAAAACCAAAGCAAGCAAGGAAGAAATGACACAACAAGAAAAGGCAAAAGAAAAATCAAAGTTAAAAACAGGAGAAGAAGAGAACTGTAGGGATTGAAGAGGAGAAGGAAGGGGAGGGGAGGGGGAGAGGGAGGGGGAGGGGGAGGGGAGGTGGAGGGGGAAGAGGAGGAGGAGGAGAAGGAGAAGGAGAAGGAGAAGGAGAAGAAGAAGAAGAAGAAGAAGAAGAAGAAGAAGAAGAAGAAGAAGAAGAAGAAGAAAGAAGAAGAAGAAGAAGAAGAAGAAGAAGAAGAAGAAGAAGAAGAAGAAGAAGAAGAAGAAGAAGAAGAAGAAGAAGAAGAAGAAGAAGAAGAAGAAGAAGAAGAAGAAGAAGAAGAAGAAGAAGAAGAAGAAGAAGAAGAAGAAGATGATGATCTGGAGGGCAGTTAGACTGAGACTGGAAAGCAATGGGAAGAAATTCATGGCAAACCCTCTCTGCTGGTCTGATGATGCGATGGAGGTGAGGTGTTGAGAATGGGGTGGTATCAGTCTATGAATCCCTTTAGCCTCTGCTAATATTGAATAAACAAGACATCAGAAAAGGACAGTTGTTGAGATATTTCTCTGATGCTAAATTTCCTTTTTTTCAGCTCTCTCTTCAACACTGTGATTTTTTTCCAGCTGGGAGAAAAGAAGTGGTAAAGAATCGTGCAGAATAAAAGAATATCCTAGCTCAGTGATGGCGAATCTTTTAGAGACCGAGTGCCCAAACTGCAACCTAAAACCCACTTATTTATCAACAGGGTGCAAGGTGGGCGTGGCCCACAGGGTGGGTGGGGCTGTGGTGGTAATGGCAGATTGGGTGGGTGTGGCCAAGGTGGGCGTGGTCACCTTAATGTTGCTCGTGAGGAGGGACGCCTGTGGGTGTGGGCAGGGTTGGGGGAGATCCAGCGGGTGTCTGGCAGGTGGAGCGATAGGCAGGAAGCTCGTCCTGCAGGGTGAGGCGAGGCAGGGTGGGGGTGCCATTGCCATGGGGCAAGGCAAGGGCCGGGGTGGCTGCTGCCTGACACCATTGGCCCCCACACACAGAGGCCAATGAGTGCATGGGGGCTGACGGTGTCCGTCAGCAGCCATAGCCTGCGGCCCCTCGACCAGCGCACTCTGGGGCTCCGCAACCTGCTGCCAGCAGTTCAAAGAAACCGCCTCTGAGCTGGATGGCTGGCTGACAGCTGAGGAGGCAATGCAATGAGTCGTGCCCGGGAAATATAGAGCATACAAGGCCAGGGGGGAGGGAAACCAGCCGTCCAGGATGCATCTGGCCATGTGGGACCTCGGCAAGTTAGCAGGCAGCTGCCATCTCCAGGGCAGGGCACACGTGCCCACAGAGAGGGCTCTGAGTGCCGCCTCTGGCACACGTGCCATAGCTTCGCCACCACCGTCCTAGCTCTTTGAGCTGAAACTGGGCATTAGTGAATGAAACCTGCTCATTTCAGATTATTAAGTAAACCTAAATGCTTCTTTCCCCTCCAGTTTGGTCTGTTTATCTATTGTAATATCATCAGGTAGATAGATGACAGATAGGCGGAAAGGTATATATAGTGTCACAGGAAACCATTGTGCATGTTGTTCTTTAAATATATAGGTCACTGCTTTTTCATTCTCACCATCCATACTTCCATTCTTCTGTTTTTCAAATGATATATGTTCCGGTACATTATAATGGATTCTTAGGAATATCAACGTCTACTACACCTTCATTGTTTAACCCTAGCCATAATTAAAGATTTGAGGACAACACTAGAGAAAAGGACCCATGGATAGATCACTCAGAAGGACTTCCATTCACATATTCATTCAGCTCATGTCTCCTTAAATAGGACACATTAAGAGACAGAAGGGAATGCTAAGATGCTTTTCCCTTTGTTGGCAGGCTTGAGATAGGCGTGTTAAAACAGAGACCCATATTATAGGTGTGTTTGTCTTAGATCAGCTTAGGAGGGCTATGCAGACAGATTTAAATTGAGATTTCCACTGATTTACTGAGTTACAAACAAATGGAACAAAGCTGTAACAACAGGACTGTGGTAAAATAAACACTTCATAAAGAGAGTAAAATAGACCAGACCAGGCTTCTTAAAGAATAAAAATACTATTATAATATACTGAATTATGTTAGGGTTCTCTTTATATACAAGCAACTTGTGTGAATAAACAAATTTCTCTGTCTCTATCTAATTCTTATGCAACATACATCCAGAGCTGTGCTATGTAATTCTTCTAAATTCTATGGACGAATTAACTCTTACTTTGCATCTATTTTGGTGCAATTGAGTTCCAAGCGTATCCTGATATCTGCATGTATGAGTGACTCAGTTAATTCCACTTTGATTAGTGCTACAAGTTATGACCTGCGAAAGCTGACAGTCCTTAAGATCCTTTATTGTTCCTGCTACTTAAGGCTCATAGGGAGTTTTGCAGCCCAGCTCTAATACTCTTTTTTATTGGCTACTGCCAATTATTAAATACTAGGAACCGATTTACAGGAACAAATATAATCACATCCTAGACTCTAAAGACTGAATGGCACATTACATGGACAGTCCACTATCAGCTTGGGTTTCTGAAAGTGCAACTGCGGAGGGCTGCCAACAATTTCATAAGGAAAGAGAGAAAAGTAGCAGTTGAGATAGCGGGAGGTTAATATATTTCCTAAAGCTGCCCTTGATATGCTTTCTTGCAAAGCAAATGACAGCTAGGGAGAGGAATTATTATCAGAAAAGACTAGCTTCAGATGGAATTAGCATTTCTTCCCAGAACTTAGAAGAATGACCAACTTGTATTTGATTGGGAGAGGTCTGTTGTTGCCGTTGTAACTGTTGTTATTATTCAGAAGAAATCCAGTTTGGTCTGGGTGGTTAAGGCATCAGCCATGAAAGTAGGAGACGATGAGTTCTAATCCAACCTTACGCATGGAAGCCAGCTGGGTGATTTTTGGGCCAACCCAACCCACCTCACAGAGCTGTTGTAATGAGGAAAATAGATGGAGGAAGGAATATTGTGTGTGTTCGCTGCTTGCTATTTATAAAAAAATAAGATGGGATATAAAAATGTTGAATTAAGAAACTAACTTATCCAAGTTTAGATGATATTATGAAATATTCATATAATGCAGAGGGAAAATCAGTACTCTGAAGTATGCTCCGGTCACTGAAATCATATTCATTTATGATTCATTATGATTACATATGATTCATTCATATTACACCACATGTTTTCTTTCTGAGTAACTGCCACATCTGTACATTCATTTAATATTCATTTGTTAAATTTATTTGCTGCCTATCTTACCGTGGGGCTTCCCTAGGTCCCCAACCTTTTGGGCATCAGGGACCGGTTCCATGAGAGAGGTTTTTCTGCGGACTGGAGGGTGCGTGGTTTTGTGTACTTCCTGCATCCTGCGGATGGTGCTTTGCTTGTTTGTGTGGACCAGTTGCTGGCATGCCACGGCCGGTAGTAGTCCACAGACCGGGGGTTGAGGACCCCTGCCTTAGGCGGCTTACAATAAAAGTGATGGAACAATAGAATAAACAATGAAAAAGAAAGCAACATGAATTCAGAGATATGAGAATAAAAGATGGGTGGGTGGGGAAGCAGGGAGCAATGGGGGAGGTGGAGTTTGCTATCAATCTAATGGCCACCCCCAGGGTGGTACTCTCGCATTGGGTCCCCAGGCCAACAGCAGAAGCATGTTTTCAGGTTCTTATGAAAGGATGGTAGATGGTAGAGGACAGGAAGACCTGGAGGAACATTGTCCATGGGGTCGCGATGGGTTGGACACGACTTTGCAATTAACAACAACATGAAAGGATAGGAGGGTGGAGGCATATCTCACTTTGGAGGGTGGGATGTTCCAAAGGGCAGCAGAGAAGGCTCTTCTTCTGGATCCTGATAGCTGGAATTCTTTCACTGATGGGTTCTTAAGCAGGCCCTCTCTGCCTGCACAAGTAAGGCAGCTGGTCCTAGTGGGACGAGATAGCTTGGACCTATCTCATTAAGACAGGGGTCTTCAAACTTGGCCCTTTTGTGACTTGTGGACTTTAATTCCCAAAATTCCTCAGCCAGCATGCTGTCTTTAAAGATCATAACTGACATCTTGAACTATATCTGGGAGCAGACCAGTAGCCAGTATACTTTGCGGAACAGAGGTGTATATAATACTTGGAATTATTTTAAGACTGATGTCCATTCAATATTCATCTCAATTACTGCTTGTGAATAGAGACTCAGAGATTTCTAGGTTTGATTTTGGCAAACAAGTATAGCAACAATTTTCAATCGAGACGTTTCTCCCAGGTGTTTAAAATAATAATAAAAACTACTGTCCTTCTTTGTTTCTTGTTTTAGAAATCAACTCTACTGGCCACAACCTTAAAAGAAAAATCTAGTTTGTTAATCTCCAAAACAGCCTTACGCTGCATATTATATAAGCATGCTTGACTTTTTCTTCTCCTCGTGCATTCTCCAGGCAGCGATTAACTGCATACATATGGCTAATTGTACACTGTGGTATAATGATGTGCACTGTAGAAACAGCAAAGTTTTCCACTCCCTTCATCTACAGGTGATGTCTGATGCCCTGGACAGAATAATGAATGTGGCTGCAAGAATCCCTGAGGGCTTCCTGTGATTCATTCATTCCACTGCAGACATTCTGGAATGGAAACCCTTCGAGACTGGCCAGCCAGTGGAGTGGAAGGACTATTTGGCAGAAGGTTTTTGTTTTTCTTCTCCCCACTCCCCAACAAAACTTTTCCAAATATTAATTCTCTTGCCACTTCTCCACACTAACAATTCCCAAAAGTGGGAGGAGGAGTGGGGAGGTTAAATATTTTTGTTGTAGTGGAAAACGACCTTGATGTCTGATTTGAAACTTGTGATCAAAATAAATGGTTTGGACCAATGGTGTGTGCTGCCCAGAACAATCACTGGGAGAGTATTTAGTCTCTTTGAAAGAGCAGATGTGGATAGTGAGGTACATCTGTCTAGGTTCTCAGCCCTGACAATTCTGCTAGCCACCTGGCTAGGTGCCTTGGACTGGTTCCTTTCTCCCTCTAGTTTCTTGCTTCAAGACATAACAGCAGAAGAGAGGAGCCGCTGGCATCTGCTCGTGAACTGAATGAATGCAGTAGCACTGGCTGATGTTGTTTGAAATGGCAGGTTTTGAAGGGAAAAGCATGTGCCAAATAATTTGGCCCCTCCTGCTGAACGAGCAATTTATCTCAACTGCAAGCAGAATCTTATTGAATCCAACCAAAGGCCTCCCACTCCTGCCATTCCAGTGGGATCAGCTAGGTGTTTCAAAATGCTCTAGGCCAGCAGTTCCCAAACTTTTTCAGAAGACATTTTCCCCCACCTTGTGGAACCCGAGGCTACAAAACCAACAAACACAAAACCCCACATTGCCAAAATACAATCAGCCTCAGTCTTTGAATACCTCTTAAATTCTTTCTCTCTTTCTCTGCCATCCATTCAGAGGCCATTTCCTCACTGAGAACACACAGATCCCTTCTTCTCCTTACAGTCCTCCCTATGTACCTGGCCAGTTGCTACCACGATTCTTTCAACATCTGCTCTTTTCTGGCTCCTCCAGGCATTCCTAGCTTCTCCCTGGAGATGTGGAATTATAGGAGGTAGTAGTTGAATACATTTGGAAGGCGCAAGGGCAGGAAAGTCTGGTGCATGCCATCCTTATTACTGTGCCTACCTTTCCCTTTATTTTCCACCTGGTAAGGCTCCGGCCTTTATAGCATCACTGGTTGTTATGGAAATCACCTCAAATAGTCTCCAGTACAGTTCAGGAATTGCAACAGGACTCAAGTCACTCAACAGTATGCCTAAAGAAAGAAGAGAGGAGAGGAAAGTATAGTTGCTCTATTTCTTTGCTAAGTAGCAATGACAGGAGGTGAGGACTGGGCATTCAGTTCATGTTGAGGAATTAAAATATCCAAACATGTTTTTTTTTATCCTCCCTGCTTGACAGTTGAGTAACCAGGAGGAGAGAATCATCATAGGTGGGCTATTTGTCTTCTAACGTTTTAAAGGAAATAAAGTGTAACTCTTGCCTCTTCAGACAACTCGGTGAGGTTGGCTGGGAAGTCTGGAAGTTGCTGTCACAATTGCAGTAGGGGACAGTAGGCTGGAAAAAGGTGGTTTAAAAACAAGGTATTGGGAGAGGGGATACCCACAGAGACACATCAGCCATTTGCAATCTGAAGACTCATTGATCCAGCTCTGCCTTAGAAGGTAAAATGATCATAATGGAATGGAGAATTCTTGAACCTGGTAAGGATGGCCCATCTCCTGTTAACTCTTTCTGGGATAAATAGATTTGCTGTAGATATCCATGTACTTTGAGCAGCAGCTTCTGGAGAAGCATGTGGGCTGCAGTGATGGACAAACCCTTGATGATCACATACTAAAATGGCAACAAGCTCAGAGGTCTCTGGTTCTGAACTTGCATCATCAATTAATTGATTAGAAAAGTAAACCATTAGAATAGGTCCTTCTCCACCCCCTTCCCCTGGGTAGAACAATCATTTGCTTTAAAGTAGCTGTTTAGAAGGACTCTATTCCTATTATTCTAGTGTTCAATATGTTATCGATTAGTTTGTTAATTGGCAAAGCGTTCTTGTTTGGAAATTGTGATTGGTAGCACTGAGGAAACACATGGCAGACTTTCACATGTGTGACATATGCATGAGTTTATGATGATTTTTACACACACATGTTGCTTCTTTTCCTATTATTTATAATGTATTTCAGTTGCTTGTTTGTTAAGTTTGTAAGTCATCTGACTCCAAACAATTCCAGGTAGCTTCAGAAAGTTAAAAGAACAACAATTCCTTAAACAAACATTTATAAAGCAAACACCGTTCAAGGGAATAAAACTCTCCTTCCAACCCCCTTCTACTTCAGATGTTCCGCTAGGTGCCTGGGCTGGACTGTTCCAATAGGCCCTTTCTCCTTGCAAGGAGAGGAAGCACCAATTAGCCGAAAAGCAATCAGAGAATGAACTGACTATGACAAAGAACAGGTGGTAATGTCCTCTATCTTCAGATAGAGGTTGCAACTGCTCCAAGACCAAAACCAGATCTTGTGTGAGTCCTCAAACATATACTAGACCCTCAATACTGGTCCATTACTGCCATGGGGACCATGAACTCCTCAGTGCCCCCAAATTCACTGCTGCCTAGAGATAAATTAAAATGCCCAAGGACTATCAGCTTTGAGGAAGTCAATCACCAATCCATCCACAGAATCCATCAGCTCAGTTAAGGGCGTTGCTATGTAGCAGAGAGACAGCTACAGCAGGAACACATTGAACTTTAAAGTGTATGACTTCAGGCACATGGTCCCATTTATAGACTGCCTGTACAAAACTATTATCAAGAAGCACTTTGTATATATCTTAACTATAGAAAAAAAAAGGGAGGGTAGCAGGGTATTCTGAATCACTATCTGGCATATCTTCCTACCCTGGCATAAATTTTGTTTCAAAGACAAGTTGTTCAAAGTTGTTCTCAGCAGGCCTCCTATATTTGGGTAGCGTGACTTGATTGTTGGTGTTGGTCAGGTGGAAATCCATATCGGCTGTTGTGTGTACAGTATGAGGATTTTGGCCGCTTTTACAGAAAAGGTTTCCGTTGTTTCATCTGAGGTGAACACACTCCAACTGGCAACCCTTTCAGCAACAGATCCATTGACTGAATTCTCTTTCTGACTCTTACAGGTGCATTTATATTGATCATGAACCTACTACTATTTTTGACACTGCACGTGATGACTTTCATTCCTGGTAAGGATCATTTCCTTCTATAAATCTACACCTGGACACTGGAATTTATTCCACCAAGGATATTTCCATTTGCATGTTTGTTTCTGAGGATAAGAAGAGTCACTGGGAACAAGGGACATAAGAATTCATTGAAATCATAAATCTTTTCGGGATGGCATCCTGTTTGTGGAACGCTTCCGAAAGCAGCTCAGATGATTGTTTTTTATTTTCACGGGCATGAAAAAAACCCAGAATTTTTTATAATATAACCATGTAATTGTTACATATTACAGTCTTTTAAATTCTGAATGTATTGCTCTTCTTTCTGATTTTTAGTTTCTTTGTATTGTTGTGCAGTTTTTATGTTAGCCTTTGTTCTATTTTTCTTTATAATATATTTCTATTAAGCCACAGAGAATTAGTTGTCTAGAAAAACAATAGTAGTAAGAATAATATTAATTCTCCAGTTTAAAAACCATTGTTTCTGATCTCCATGTTTTTTTTTAAAGATGTAGATATTAAATATACGCACATTTATATATTGATAATATTCTTACCAGCAAAGTTTGTTTGATTATATGCCATCAAGTTCTTGTCAATTCAAAGCAATTGCACAGATCAGTGTTCCTCAGCCTTGGCAACTTGAAAATGTGTGGATTTCAGTTCCCAGGATTCTCCAGCCAGCTTTGCTGACATAGATAGATTTTCTTCATGAAGATCTTTCAGGTCTTCCAACAGTGCATCCATCACCACCATCACAAGTCAGTCCTTCCATCTGCTGTTGGCCGTCCGCTTCCTCTCTTTTTTCTCACTTTTCTTAGCATTAGAGCCTTCTCTGGAGAGCCGGGTTTTCATGTAACACAGTGGTTCTCAACCTTTTTAATGCCGCGACCCCCAACCGGTCGTAAGTCGAGGACTACTCAACCAGTTGTAAGTCGAGGACTACTCAACTGGTGCAGCACCGTTTGCAGAATGGGACTTTTGGCGGGCTCAGCAGGGCAGAGACAGCCTGGACAATTCCTATTGGCTTTTGAAAGACAATAGAATTAGACTCTATTTAAGAGAGTCTATTCTATTGGCTTTCAAAAGCCAATAGAATAAAAGGGAGTAGCACAGCTAAGGAAAAGGGGGAAAAAATGGCGGACTGCGTTGTTTGGCGACCCCCGTGAAATGGTCGTTCGACCCCAAATGGGGTCCCGACCCACAGGTTGAGAACCACTGATGTAACATGTCCAAAGTAGGATAGTTTATCCAAAAGAGCTAGAACAGTGGTTGTCAACCTTTCTAATGCCGTGACCCCATAATACAGTTCCCCATGTTGTGGTGACCCCCAAGTGGGTGTGGCCACCAATAAGAGGGAGTAGGACAGCTAGGGAAAAGGAAAAAAAATGGCGGACAGCGTGGTTTGGCGACCCCCGTGAAATAGTCGTTTGACCCCAAATGGGGTCCCGACCCACAGGTTGAGAACCACTGAGCTAGAAGGAAACCTTCATTTTCTTTCATAATCTGTACTCTGGAAGGACAATTGGAATAGATAGTAATCACAAGGAAGGGTGTTACTAATCATTTGGCAGAGTTGTGAAAGGATCTATTCACTCGTTTATATTAACATTGTATACAAACTTTAAAATAAAGCTCTGTCCAGTTAGAATAGAATAACAGAGTTGGAAGGGACCTTGTAGGCCATCTAGTCCAACCCCCTGCTCAAGCAGGAGACCCTACACCATTTCTGACAGATGGCAGTCCAGTCTCTTCTTGAAAGCCTCCAGTGATGAAGCACCAACAACATCTGAAGGCAGTCTGTTCCATTGGTTGATTGTTCTGTCAGGAAATTTCTCCTTATTTCCAGGTTGAATCTCTCTTTGATCAGTTTCCATCCGTTATTCCTTGTCTGGCCTTCAGGTGCTTTGGAAAAGAGGTTGACCCTCTCCTGTCTTTGACAGCCCCTCAAATATTGGAACACTGCTATCATGTCTCCCCTGGTCCTTCTCTTCACTAGACTAGCCATGCCCAGTTCCTGTAACCGTTCTTCATATGTTTTAGCCTCCAGTCCCCTAATCATCTTTGTTGCTCTTCTCTACACTATTTATAGAGTCTCAACATCTTTTTTATAGTGTGGAGATCAAAACTGGTTGCAGTATTCTAGGTGTGGGCTTACTAAGGCTTTATAGAGTGGTATTAGTACCTCACAGGATCTTGATTGACTCCCTCTATTAATGCAACTTAGAATTGTATTGGCTTTTTTGGCTGCCGCCACACACTGTTAACTCATATTTAATTGATTGTCCACTAAGACTCTAAGATCTCTGTCACAGTTGCTGCTATTAAGCCTGGTTTCACCCACTCTATATGTGTACTTTTGGTTTTTCTTGTCTAAGTGTAAGACTTTACTTTTCTCTACGTTGAATTTCATTTTGTTAGTTAGCTCCATTGGATCTTTTATCCAGATATTTGCCAAACATAGTTAGAGGCTCATCCTCTATGCTGTCTTGTGTACTATGGCAGAATAATCACAAATGGGATAGAAAGAGATAAAAATATTTTTAAATATGCACGCAGAATCATATCAATCCAATACAATGGTCTTCTTTCTTCTGAGCAGATCCTCCCATCCCTCCCATCGTGATACACAGTTCCCTGCACACCATTTGTAAAGAGCATATCTGTATGACTGTGCCTTCATCACATCTGTAGCATATATCATAGATGCAGGTCAAAGTTGTGTTTAGCTGTCCAGTTCTAATACGGTGTTTCTCTTCTTTTCCCAATCCAGTTTTTCAAGCTCATTTCTGGGGTGCTTGAGCATTTGTTTTGGTGTTTTTGAGCATTAGAATGACAGGGTGATTGGAAGGAACTGTGGTTGATATTTTCTACTCTACACCATCTCTTCACAACTTCCTAGTTTCTCCCACTTTCAAAAAAAAAAAAAAAAACCCATGGAGTTGTTCAAGACCCGAGGTGGCGCAGCAGTTAGAGTGCAGTACTGCAGGCCACTTTAGCTGACTGTGTTCAGCAGGTCAGCGGTTCAAATCTCACCGGCTCAAGGTTGACTCAGCCTTCCATCCTTCCGGGGTAGGTAAAATGAGGACCCAGATTGTTGGGGGCAATGTATATATATATATATATATATATTGGAAAATTTGCATAAAAATACGACTCCTGGGCATGTCTATGGTACAAATAAAATACGAACACCAGGAGAGTATAAATATAAAAATATACTTTACTAAAAGCTGCCAAGCTTTCGTTTGGAAACTCCAAACATCATCAGGGCTAAGGAGCCAGTAAACAATGATGACTTAAATGGGTTTTGCCGGCATCTGCACCCGGCTCATGGACCGCGTCACCGGTCCCGGCCGGTTAATTAGTGTTCCAGATGTTTCTTTATTACTCTCCTTACGCTTCCTTCTATGGTTCTTCCGGATCATTCCTTCCACTATCTCATTACTGGTATTCATCTCCTCCACCACCCCTTTATCCTTATTTCCTTCCATAGCACTGACCCTCCTCCCCTTTTTGTTTTCATTCTCCACCCTGGGGGCATCTGTTTCTCCTCTATCAGTGTTACAAGCTTCCCTGGGCTCACAGACGCTCCCCCACACACACGTTTTTCTCAATCCCTGCTCCACACCCTTTCTTCTCACTCTTCCACTGTCATGAGTAACTTTCATACGGGTGTTGCATATTTGGGGGTCTATGCCCCCCTCCTCCGTCCTGGCAATCTTCGTGTCAACAGTTCTCCACCGTTCCATTTGTTTGCTGCGTGATCGGGTGCTTACCCCGTCTCTCAATTCTCCCTAATTAACCGGCCGGGACCGGTGACGTGGTCCATGAGCCGGGTGCAGATGCCGGCAAAACCCATTTAAGTCATCATTGTTTACTGGCTCCTTAGCCCTGATGATGTTTGGAGTTTCCAAACGAAAGCTTGGCAGCTTTTAGTAAAGTATATTTTTATATTTATACTCTCCTGGTGTTCGTATTTTATTTGTACCATATATATATATATATATATATATATATATATATTATATATATATATATATATATATATATATATACATATACATTGCTTACTGGTGTACACCACTTAGAGAGTGCTTGCACTTAAAGCGGTATATAAGTCTCATAAATAACTAAATAAATGAAGCTGCTGATAACTAAGCTCTGTGAAATCCAAGAACTATGCCCGAGAGAATTTCCACAGGCAATGATCACTTCTTATTCTCCTTCTTTGTAAATTAATATATGAAGATCAAAAACATTTTCTCTTCTCTAAAAGAGCAATCAACTTTCTCCCTAGCAATTTTAGCTGCACAACCTCCGCTGAAGATGTGTCAAACTGCAGTCCCCAGAGCTGATCATGCATAGAAAAGATTGCCTAATCAGTCTAATCAGCTGTGCCTGTGAAAGATGTTTGCTTTTCTTTAATTATAACCTTACAACTTTTGCCAAAGTCAAAACATACACCAAAGTAACTCCAAATAAACATCACGCATAAAAATTCTACATAGGAAGTACCTACACCCTTTCTTTTGCACAGAGTATAAAAAGCAAACTCTTGGCTGAGATTGAAACAAGGATGAATCACAACCGGAATAATTTCTCCTTTGCTGAATATGTCCTGTTCATAATCAGCCATTGTTCAGACAAAGCCCTTCATGTCACGAAGAGCCAACTGCAATAGGATCCTCAGCACAGAAAACTATTATGGGAGCCCTGCTGTAGATTGAAGTTTGGGGCCCCAGATTCAGTGGCAGGCTTCTCAAATTGACACCCGAAAAGACAGCTTCCATGCTGCATCAGGAGTGAAGAACTTCGGTCCTTGGGGTGTTACTAAACTACAACTCCCAGCAGGCCTAGTCTGGTGAGGAATCTTGGGAGTTGTAGTTCATAACAGCGGAATGGCCACAGGTACCTCATCCCTGAAATGGGGGTATAATACATTTATAGCAGTGGTTCTCAACCTTTTTAATGCAGTGACCCCCCAACCGGTCATAAGTCAAGGACTAAATCGGTTGTAAGTCGAGGACTACCCAACTGTCATAAGTCGAGGACTTTCCCTTCCCGGGAGCACCGCGCATGCATGGTGCCGCCCCCTGTGCCGGCCGAGGCATAGCTGGCAAGCAGCAGAGACGGAGCAGGCCGACCACCGGCTGGGCCACCAGCTGGCCCAGCCCAAGGGAGGTAAGGCACCCGCCGGAAAAGGGGAAAAAATGGCGGACAGCCTTGCCTGGCGACCTCCGTGAAATGGTCGATCGACCCCAAATGGGGTCGTGACCCATAGGTTGAGAACCGCTGATTTATAGGCACATCTCCTCAAAAGTATTTTGTGAAGTATGTATGACTGCACCTTTATCAAAGTTATAATTTTAATTCAAATCTCCATTAGGTACATGATAGTCCAGACAGCACATACATTTACATAGTTAGTTTTCAAGTTGAACCCTAGGTAGTTTACACCATAAGGGTAAAAGCAACAGATAAGTAATAGCTACAAATAAGCACTTAAGATCAGAGTAGACATCAGGGAAAAGAAGAATTTGAACACATCCCCATCAAAAATTAGACCTGGAAGCAGACATCACCATTATATTTCAGACCATGACTCAGGTTTTTATAGCTTTATGGAAGTCCAACAGGGCTGAGTCCATATGAATCTCACACTACCAAGAAGGCTTGTCTCCTAGGTCCCACAAGTTGCTTTGCAATCAGGATTTGGAGCACTCCAACTGTTACAGATCTTGCTAGTTTCAGCTTCATTCCATTGCCACAAGCTTTACTGATTTTAAAAGGTATTCTGCTTCATTAAACATCTGCTAATAGAACTTAAGGCTAAGTTTATTTTTGTTAAGGACAAATAGAAGGATTCAAAATATTTCTGTCCCTATGGATGGAAGAACTTGACTCTTCTGTATCCTAAAAACATAGATACAACTACTTCTAAAGAAAACATGCATTCTGTTTAAGCTTAACCTAATTCTCTAGAGCCCTTTTACAAGACAATGAATGTTACACACTAACTTATCAATGTTTTCTTTGGCCAGAGAGAACCTGGAGCTCCTGGAAAGAGCCCCAAGATGGAAGTTACTCTTGGTACCACTCTCTTCAGGTACAATGTGTTACACTGATGTAGATTTGCCTTTCACAAGATGATTATGTCATTATGTCAAAAGAAGTTCTATTAAACCAGCTTTCCCAGTCTAGTGACCTCTAAATGCATTTCCCAGACAATATGACCATTAGTTATTGGTAAATTGGTTTTGCTGTGAGTTTCTCCATAACTGCTTTATAGTAGCTACACAGTCAATAAAATGCAGCTGGTTCCAAACAGCTTTTGGCTATTTGAAAACAAAAATGTCACAAAAGAAAAAGAAAGCAGCTTCTGTTTCTCCATGAAAAACTCAATTCTCAACAATTAATTCCTAAAAGTTGTCCACCAGGTAAGTGTACTCTTGTGCACATTCATAGGCAAACATTGGATTTCATCTAGATCAAATGAGGCAGTTAAATCTTATAGAAAGAAACTAAGGAGTGAAGTGAACTTTGCCATACCACTGTGGAGGCTGAAATGCCCGGTATTAATGCACATATATGTAATACATCCATCTGCCAATATTAAATAAGCCTTAATTTTAGGAGTTAAAGTGGTCCTTGGAAATTTAACATACAGTGTGCAAGTAATTAAGCCAATTGGGGTAATATCAATTCCCCTGTGCCTAGTTTCGGAGTAGTTTCCCTAATCATCATCAGAGCCATTTAGGATGGGAAAAAAATGCCCCATCTGTCCCCTTCACAGACCACTCCAGAGCAGAAAAGGGCAAGACAAACGTATGGATAATAAGACTGCCAACAGCTACTGGTCACTATAAAATCTCTCCTTACTGGTTACTAAAAAAAAAAAAATTAAGAGTGGTCTTGGATTTATAGTCTTCCTGTAGATTGCAAGGAACATCTTCCTGCATCCCCAGCCTATGCACTCCGGAAGAGCCATTTCTTTTGTCTTTCCTTCAATTTACATGGCACTTGTTAAAAACGGTGATTTCTTTTGATGCATGAGTGACGTACGTTTGTATGTACACATACAAAGAGAATATAATTAAGACCACTGTCCCATTTCTTTTCACATGCATTGTGTTCACTAGGTAGCTGGAGAAAGATTTGAAGACCACATTAAAACCATAGCTCTTCTCTTGCAAAAGTTTGACCAATCAATGAAAGAGCAAGTAGGAGCTTTAGACAAGCTGGCAAGTAGCCATATCAAGAACTTGGGGGAATGGCTCGAAGACCATACTAGAGATCTTAACGTGTGGCTCAGTATGTACTTTTGGGCCCTCCAAGAGTTTCACAACAATTATATGAAACATCCTGACTATATACTGGCTAAAGAGATGGTACTCCGTGACAAATGTTGGAATGAAGATATCAGTAAAGCAGATCCGTGGCTGGACTATTCTAATAGTACCTTGTACATGTGGTTGGAGGAAGCCCCTCTAATTGTCTACAAAGCCCTGAGGATGCAAGGTAGTAACCTCAAAAGATATACTGAAACGCAAATCCAGCACATAGAAGAACATATAAAATTCTTAGAACAGTTATTGGATAATTACATTGCAGCAGCCAAGAAATGGCTAGATGATTTTGCTACAGTTAAAGAAACATCTTCCCAGAATTTTACCTGGGACTTTTTCACGGTGGGTTCAAGGGCACAAATGTTAGGAAGAGAACTTGTAACAGCCTTGCAAGTGAATTGCCTTATGGTCATGAAATGGCTTGAAGAGACTTTTCAGGGCCTTGAAGGGTTGCTGTGGAATATCATAAATTAGTAGCGGGAGAACAAATAACATTTTAAAGACTTCAGTAATTTTACGTGGTTTCAGCCGAATTCTACATAACATCCATTCCAGGAAGAATCCAAATATGCTATGGATTTCTGCAGTCCGCACAATTACAAGCTGTAATATCTGAGAGGAATAAAAACGTAAAAAATATTTCCCCTCCCCCTCTCCCTCCCTCCCTCCTTTCTTTTTTCTTTTCTTTTTTTTTCTTTGTTTAACCTGATTTCTGCCTTTTTCATTTTTTCAACTGTGCCAGGCTCAAAACTACTAAAGGGACCAAGATTTGAGCCTTCATTGCAAAAGAGAGTAAAAAAGAAAGAAAATTCTCAGGCCAATATAACCAAAGTATAGAAGGCAAAGTTATCTAGGCCAGTCTATCCCAACTTCAGCAACTTTAAGATATATGGACTTCAACTCCCAGAATTCACAAGATAGTGAATGCTTTATGGAAAAACATTTGCCACTTAATCATTTTAGACAATACGTTGTGATTTTTACAAATTTTTAGATAGGTCATAATACAAAGAAACAATTAGAGACATTATCTTTTTTTTTAATGAAAGTTTTTTATTTTTTCCATATAAACATTATAAAAAAAAGTATACAATACAATTTTAAGATAAAATAAACATTATTACGACCTGCGCACTCCCCCCAGGCTGCGTCCACCCTCTCTTAAAACAGTCCCTACTTCCCTCCTCTTTCTCACCTCCCATCCTACTCTCTTCCCCTCCCCTTTTCCTCTCACTACCCTACTTCCTCTCTACACTTGCCCACCTCTCATCCCTCTCAAACCCATGAACGCAGCATAAGGGGAGTGCCCAGGCCGCACCCCTATAAGCAACCATTATCTATATTACACTTACCCCCCCCACATTTCCTCCCTCCCACCCCCAACCCCCCTCCCTTCACTTCCCAGAGCAGAATACAGGGTTAATAATTAAAAGAATTTATAATAATAAGAAAAAAGAAAAGAAAAAAGAAAAAAAATAATAATAAAAAAAGGAAAAAAAAAATCATACTTAACTTTTAACTCCAATAGCCTATAAGACAATTCTCTGTAATATTTACTATAATATTCGTTCATAAAATAAATGAAACTTTTTAGTTCCATACTTTTTCTGAATATAATCTATCCATCTTCTCCATATAGTGATATATCAATTAGAGACATTATCTAAAGCAGGGGTTCTCAACCTTGGCAACTTTAAGACTTGCGGACTTCAACTCCCAGAATTCCTCAGCCAGCAAAGCTGAGAGTTGAAGTCCACAAGTCTTAAAGTTGCCAAGGTTGAGAACCCCTAATCTAAAGAAATTCCTTCCTGGTTCATTTTGAAGGAGAGGTTTGCATTAAATTTAGTCTTATCTATAACAGCAAACTGAAGTCGGAAAATTTGTGGCTGTGTAAATGAAATGGACATTTAACAAATTAAGAACTCTTGAGTGATTTAACATTTGAGCACTCCAAAAAGAAAGACTTTGTGCCTACAAAATGGCTACTTAGCAGGACCACTTTCCGACTTTCACAACAGAAATACAATGCAGAATTGGAAAGTCCAAGTAGTTTTCAATTCAGTCAGGGAATCAAATAAAATGAAAGAAAACATACTTAATATGTTTTAATATAATAATAATAATAATAATAATAATAATAATAATAATAATAATACCACTTAGACAACAAGGAAGATCAAGGAAACACTGGAAATAATAAAGCAACAGCTATAGCCAGGAAAATCAGTGGATATGAAGCTCGAATTGGAAACTATAGGCAGAACCTCCAATTTCAATCCAATCAGAAACGTTTCTACCAATCCATCAATGGAGAAACTGCAATGAATCAGTCAGTACCTGACAAGGAAGAAACAGTGCAGTTCTGGAAGCAGATATGGGATAACCCAAAGAAATACAACAAGGAGGCGGCTTGGTTAAAAGAGGTGGATGCAAATAAAACAGAAGTTGAAATGAAAGAACTAGTAATAACAACAAAACTGGTAGAAAAAAGAGCAGGGAAAATCAAAAATTGGTAAGCACCAGGTGAAGATGAACTGCATGGGTTTTGGTTGAAACATCTAACTGTTATACACCCACTCATTGCCAAGCAATTCAACAATATAATACAAGGAGGAGAAATTGAAAAGTGGCTAACAACTGGGAAAACCTACCTAATAATGAAAAATCCAGCAAAAGGGGCAACACCAGGTAACTACAGGCCAATTACCTGCTTACCAACAACTTTCAAATTACTAACTGGTGTGGTAGCTGATGCAGTACAACAGCATCTAGTTGAAAACAATCTCTTTCCACCTGAGCAGAAAGGAAACTGCCCCAATAGCAGAGGAACAAAAGATCAGCTCCTAATAGACAAAATGATCTTGGAAAACTGCAAGAAAAGGAAGACCAACCTGAACGTGGCATTGATTGACTACAAAAAGGCATTTGACGCTCTGCCACATGACTGGATAATCAAGTGCCTAGAAATAACAGGAGTCAGTAGAAACATCACAAAATTTGTGCAAAGATCGATGGCACAATGGAAGACACAGTTACAGATCAATGGTGAGAGACTGGGAGAGGTTAATATCAAGAGAGGAATATTTCAAGGAGATTCATTGTCACAATTACTATTTGTTATTGCACTGTTTCCTCTGTCAACAATACTGAATAACTCAGGACATGGCTATCAAACATCAAAAACATCTACTAGACTATCCCATCTCCTTTACATGGATGATCTGAAGCTGTATGGAAAAACATCATCTGAAATAGAATCGCTGCTCAACACTGTCCGTATATATAGCAAGATATTGTAATGGAGTTTGGCTTGGACAAATGTGCCACACTTACTATCAAACAAGGAAAAATAGTGAAAACTGAAGGAATCAAGATGCCCCACGAAAATAACATTAAGAGTATGGATGAGGAAGATTACTACAAATACTTGGGTATCCTTCAAGCTGACAACATCAAGCACACTGAAGTCAAGAAAAAGATTAGAGGTGAATACATCAAGAGAGTGAAGAAGATCTTAAAGTCCAAACTCAATGGAGGAAATACTATAAAGGCAATCAACACCTGGGCAATCCCAGTCATTAGGTACACAGCTGGAATAGTGGACTGGACTCAAGCAGAACTAAAAGCAATGGATAGGCAGACCAGAAAAATAATGACAATGAATCATGCCCTTCATCCACGCAGTGACATTGATAGACTTTATCTACCAAGGCAAATAGGTGGGAGTGGAATGCTACAAGTACATCAGATGGTTGAAGAAGAAAAAATGGATTTGGAAGAATATCTGAAGAACAATGATGAAGATGCACTGAAATTAGTATATCAGGAAGGCTTACTGACTACTGGAGAGACCAAACTGGCCTACAAGAAAGACCAAATGAAGAACAGAATAGAGGCATGGGAAGACAAAGCGCTACATGGCCAATACATTAAAAAAATAGCTGGGAAAGCAGATAACAACAAGACCTGGCAATGGCTAAGAGCAGGAAAATTGAAGAAAGAGACCGAGGGACTAATTCTGGCTGCACAAGACCAAGCCTTAAGGACAAATGCATATAAAGTCAAAATCGAGAAGACAGCAACAGACAGTAAGTGCCTCCTATGCAAAGAAGCTGAAGAAACAGTGGACCACCTGGTAAGTTGTTGCAAGAAGATTGCACAGACTGACTACAAGCAGTGGCATGACAAAGTAGCAACAATGGTGCATTGGAAGATCTGCAAAAAATATCATTTGCCTGTAAGCAAAAACTGGTGGGATCATAAAATAGAGAAAGGAATAGAAAATGATAAAATTAAACTGCTCTGGGACTTCAGAATTCAAACAGACAAGCACCTGCAACATAACACCCCAGACTTAACAATTGTCGATAAGAAAGACAAAAAAGTCTGGATAGTGGACGTGGCAGTGCCTGGAGACAGCAGAATAGAAGAGAAAGAACTGGAGAAGATAACAAAATACAAAGACCTACAAATAGAAATAGAAAGACTGTGGCAAAAGCAAGCAACGGTAGTACCAATAGTCATAGGCTCCTTGGGTGCAATCCCAAAACAACTGGAGCACCACTTGAACACCATTGGCATTGACAAATTCGCTATTAATCAATTGCAAAGGCGGCCTTACTAGGAACTGCTTCCATCCTGCGATGATATCTGTAATACCATCAAACATCCACATCTGCCTATCCCAGGTCCTGGGTAAGGATTCGATAGGTAGACAAAATGCCAAATCCAGTCTGAACATCTGGCTGACTGTGCGAAGATCCATAATAATATAATATACCAGTCAATTAATTAATTATACTAATAGCTCATTAATACTAAGATACTAATGAATATTAATACTTAATATTAATTAATAATAGTTATCCCCATGCCATTTACGTCTCTATACTTTTTTCTCCTTGCAAACTATCTTTGTTTTCACCATATCCACGAACATTGACTACCAGTGGAAATACAAAAAAGTAGTTAAATAAAATAAATAGCTATGAGAATTGATGTTAGAATACACGGGTTGCTTTTTAATTAAAAAGTATGAATAGGTCAGGCCAATAGAGTTCCTGCACGTGTCTAGAAACCAGGACATAAAGGATAAAACCAACATTTTAAACAATACTCAGAACTGAATAAGTAGCTAGTGTGTGGCTTGTTGTGTCGCAAGCCCTGTGACCCCCTAAAATCTGGATACAGGAGGTTTCGAACATAGTGGCTAATGGTGATGCTAGATATTTGGGCCTTCTGCCCTTTATTATGATGCCCAGAGTTAATGATGTTAATGAAATGCAAAATGAAAATTCAAAGCCAGGCCTGGCTTATGTTTCCCTTTCTTGGCTAAAAAAGGAAGAGCAAGAATTCATGAAAGGAAAATATTTTCTTTTTTAATAAATACAGCACTAGAGATTTTTTTAAAAAAAAATCACCATAGCCAGGGCAGAACAAATATTAATGACATTAAAATATATTCACCTCAAAGGTCTTTAAACATTTCTTCTTTTTAAATGGTATAATTTCCTTCCCTCATCCTCTACACAGAAATATGTTTAGAGAAATCGTTTTGCATATCAAATAAGCAACATTTTTGCAGACAGCCGTCTCTTGAAAAATTAGACTTGAAGACCATAGGGACAATGTCCAGTGATGCCATGATGTGGGAGTGGTGGAAAGTACTAAAAATTCTGTCCATTGGAAGTGCATGTGGAGGATACTGGTAGTCAAAATTTATATTTTAAGATTTGCAGAAGAAAAATTAATCCTGGATGAGGATTATAGATTTCAAGAGATAAAATTAAACTCTTAAAACTCCCCAGTCCTCTCAAATTTAAAACTAACTAACTAAAACTGTGAGGTAGAAATTTAGCATACCCCCAGATGTATGCCAAAGGTCTCATGGAAACCAGGCCTGTAGGTTGCCAACCCTGTGACATACTAACAGCCTTTTCAGGAAACGAGAAATTGCATTTATCAAAATGGCACTACCCATGCAGAATAGGAAGATATTGGTAGGCAAAAGAAACTTTAGGTGTTGAGGAGGACCCTCTTCCTGGGATTCTCCTTTGTGTGGCAACATGTTCCAAGTTTATTTGTTATTTTTAGTTCAGCACACATGGTAAGTTCCATAATTTGACTAGACCTCCGCGTGTATTTTTTATTAATCACTGTCTGAAATTCTACTCCATTCCATGACTTCACTCTCCTCTGACTTAGAAACCAGATTTTCAAGGTATGTAGCTTGCAGTACATGTTTAAAACATTCTAGCTTGCTTGCAACGTTCTCCCAATTCTGGTGGGGGCACATTTTATCCATGTTACTCAAAGGGAATCTCTGCTCTGATAGGAGCTCTTAGTGATCTTGGCTAATCTTAAAAGCTAAGCAAGGTTGGATCTGGATAGCACTTCCGTACTAGATCTCAAAACTCTAGAGTAGACTGACAAGAAAGCAGCTTCATTTCTGCTGCTGAAAAGAATAAATTGTCCATGAAGTCATTGGAATATAAATTTAACTCAAGGGAATCTTTAGCTTTGTAATTAATGAAAAAAACATTAGCCAAAGTGAATAAACTGGAGAACTTCAAGTTTGGTGCAAGGTTCATGAGATTGATTCATTCATTGTGATTTTATGTTTCATAGTTATCTGATACTTAACAGCTTACAAGTTGCAGCCTATTCTACTGAAAAACAGAAATATTCGTTTATATTTCTTCTTTATTAATAAAAGGGAGAACAGTCTTGTTTTGGGAAATCTCCTTTGTTTGGGGCAATGGATCATAATGTCCCCAGAGAAGATCAGCCTACATTTCCATTTTCTGAGATTTTTGCAACTTTACACATACCCATAATTCCACATACCCCTAACCACTTCAAAGATATTGTATATTCAAGTAAGAAACTAAATGGAAAATATATACATGAAATGGGGGTTCAAAACAAAAAAGAAAGACTTTGTATGCAGTAAATTCAAACAAATCCATTATTATTTGTAGGCAAAGTTTGAAAGTGGGAGCCAAAGTCTAACTTTGACCCCTCTTTTCTCTTGAGTATCCTATCTAGACAAAAGACACAGGATCAGTCTAGCTCAGCTCAGTTAGGTGCCCTCCAGAAATGTTAGGATTAAAAGCCCCCAGAAATTCCATTTCACTAAGAAATTGTCCTGACATGTTTAGAGAGGACCAGGCTGGGGAAGTTTTAGTCTGGCCGGATCACATCTGGGAAATGGTGTAAGAAAATAACCGAAGATCAAGAATTTCTTATTTTAGGCAGGCAAGTGTAAATGCCTTTTTGGACTCTCCAACAGATAGAAATGTTTGTGTCAGTCCAAAGAAGATGGTAGTGCTTTTTGTTTGGCAAGAGGTATGGGCCACAGATATGTCTGGAATTTGGTTATTGAGAAGTGGGTTGAAGCTGGAAAAGAGGAAAGATTCCTGTCTGGATGAAAGGGGGAAGGCTTCAAGTTGTACATTTTTCTTATAGGAGCCTGAAGAAGCTACAGAAAAAGGCAAATATTTCAGTGTCCTATATCTAAGATAACAACATACAGAGCAAGACGGAGATTTGTTTTCAGCTCTTTGTTCTATTATCAATCAGAATATAATCTTCATGGTTTTAGATTCTAAAATAAGAGTGGGGGGGAAGCATTTTTTGTTGTGTGTATCATATGGTCAATCACAGCTCAGAATCGTGATCCAGGACTCTGACATTCTTGCAGCACTAGATTCAACACATGGAATTATTTATTGCACTGTTAAAGTTCTCACAGTGCCCCAAAGCATTTTGTTTAGTGTTACTGCAGAACACTGTAAATCTTGAGGCTGCCTGCTGCAAATGTCCATGGCTAGGAAGCCACTGGTCTGAAATAACCTCTGGTTCTCTCCCCTCTGCCTTGGTAGTACATGTTCTGAATCTCTGGCATCAGTCTTGCCAAAGTGAGATTTTTTTTTTTTAACTTGGAGAAGCTAATAACAAAACTCATAGGTTTCTGCATGTTCTACCACTGAGAAACATAACCTGTATTAAAGAATTAAAGAAAACCAAGATCATGGCATCTGGCCCTCTCAATTCCTGGCAAATAGATGGGGAAGAAATGGAGGTAGTGGCAGATTTTATCTTCCTGGGCTCCAAGATCACCACAGATGTGGAGTGCAGCCAAGAAATTAAAAGACGCTTGCTCCTGGGGAAGAAAGCTATGGCAAATTTAGACAGCATACTAAAAAGCAGAGACATCACCCTGCCAAAAAAAGTGCATATAGTCAAGGCCATGGTTTTCCCAGTTGCAATGTATGGCTGTGAAAGCTGGACGATAAGATAGGCTGAGCACAAAAGAATTGAGGCCTTTGAACAAAGGTGCTGGAGAAGACTCTTGTGAGTCCCTTGGACTGCAAGGCGATCAAACCGGTCAGTCCTAGAGATCAACCCCGACTGCTCTTTAGAAGGCCAGATCCTGAAGTTGAAACTCAAATACTATGGCCACCTAATGAGAAGGAAGGACTCACTAGAGAAGAGCCTAATGCTGGGAAAGATTGAGGGCAATAGAAGAAGGGGACGACAGAGAATGAGGTGGCTGGATGGAGTCACTGAAGCAGTAGGCATGAGCTTAAATGGACTCCAGAAGATGGTAGAGGATAGGAAGGCCTGGAGGAACGTTGTCCATGGGGTCGCGATGGGTTGGACATGACTTCGCAACTAACAATAACATTAAAGAATTTGCTTTTGTTGTTCCCTACATGGAAATGGATGTTTTCCCTAAATGGAAAGATGATCTACACTTGATCAACAATTCCTTTCCTTGCTGCATAACTTTATGCATCCTGAATCCTGTATTTCAGCCTTCCATTTACCTTATAATGTACAGCTTGGCATTTGACCAAGGATTTGAATTATAAAGCATGTGGCTGCTGTCGTGCTCTCTGATTCCAGAGGGCTTAAGGCCTGCTCTTCATGCAGTGCACGGTAGGATAGGCTTTCCTCCTTTCCTTTTGTAACTAGAACCTCTTACCTTCCTTCCTCCTCTGCAGTCTCTACATGAACAAGGGAGGCAGACAGCAAATATTCTGCATAGTCTAAGACAGTGGTTCTCAACCTGTGGGTCGGGACCCCATTTGGGGTTGAACGACCATTTCACGGGGGTCGCCAAACAAGGCTGACTGCCATTTTTCCCCTTTTCTTTGGCCATGCCCCTGGCACCCAGTGATGTATAAGTGGTTGGGGGTCACCACAACATGAGGAACTGTATTATGGGGTCCCGGCATTAGAAAGATTGAGAACCACTGGTCTAAGATCAAAACCTCCAAGATTACAGAAACCCAAGTTTCTTCCACAATTCTATGGCTCCAAGGGAGCAAGGTTGTTTGCATTTTTAAATTCAAGTCAGTTCTTTTACAAGAAGTTTATGAACTGTGACTGCTTTCAGATGCACTCTTCTTTAAATGCTGCCAGAAAATGCAGTTTTCTGTAATTACGACTACCGAAAAAGATGGGGGCAGATTTATTTATGGCTGCCCATAGAATACCACTGAATGAACTTTTGATTTCACGTTTTAGATTTTAATCGAAATGTCCAACCTTATTGTCTGTACAAGACGTTTTATTGAAACGTTGCCTAACACATTAGGCATTTCTTCATAAATGTATACTATGAAAATAAAATATTTTTTCATCAAGATGATTTGTTTTGTTTTTTTTAATTTAAAGCCAAACAATATGGAGGGCTGTGCAACACATTAGAAGTTCTTTTTCAACAAATAAGTAACATAGGGGAGTCCATAGATCAAATGACTCCCAATAGTATTCCAGAGATTTTGGTGATCTTCAAGATTCAGCAGGGTGATCCTGTGGTATGAATGCCATTTGATTTCATTATCAAAATATAAAAGTTTCCAAATCTCACAAGACATTGGCACCCTTGCCTGGGATTTCACGAGAGTTGCAAGATTTTAGGAATTTTAAATTTAAAACTAAACTAATTTTAAATTTGGGGACCTTTCCAATGCCATCTGGTACAAAATGTACATCCTGACATGTGATGAGTACATTGTACTTCAGATTCCCATTCACAACTATGGTACATCTTAGTACGAATGGACATCTTGTACATTTTGGTACGAAGAATACCATATGGTGGTCCTCAAAATTTTCATTGATGATGTAATAGTCCACCCAGAGGTAAAGTTTCAGAACATTTCCATGGATCACTTCAGCTGATATATTTTGCCCATAGGACCATCTCTCCTTCAGATGAACCGACAAAGGAAAAAAAGTGACTGAAATTGAGTGTATTCTTGAACTTGTCACACCCCCTCTAGCTTCTATTTTTTAAACAATTACTAGTCCATGTGAGCACCATTTCTCTTACCTCATCACTTTGAGGTTTGCTCGAGTGAATCTTCCACAGAACATTGTCAACAATGCTTTGAAATTCTAAATAAAATATGTCTGCTGCAAGGTGAACTATATGTACTTGGATGCCGGCAACCTCCTAATAAATTCTTCTGAATTGTTTTGTTGTCCTTTGGTTTACAACTTAATTTTCGCATTGGCTTACAATGGTAAAAAATGGCTGTAGAGAATTCAGAGATGTTATGTTTGTACTTTTCTAACTGATATTTTTATATGCAGATTTATCCAGTGCACACATTTTGTCAACAGTTTATTTGTATTTAATTTCCTCTTCTAATAAATAGTCTGTAAATATACTTACTTAGAGAATTTGAAGGATAACTGTGTTCTAGTTTAAATAGTAATTAGAAAAATGATTTATTTTTCCCCACCAGCATGGGAATCAGCAAAATTCGCTACCACTTCTTCTTTTAAGGAAACATGTTTCAGATTACAACTTCAATGGTTAGATTATTAACCTGCCTACATGAACATACATGGAACAAATTCTCAACAACCAATTTTCCTAAATAAAACCAGCAATTTGAATGGAGAATTCCCAGGGGACAAGACCTTATTGTCTATAATTCCATATGCACTTCCCTTTCTCTAGATCCCAATGAATTTAGTGAGGCGATCTCTGAGAAGAAATATACAGATAGGAGGATCAGACTTTTCACTGTCTGCTATTTATCCCCTCTACATCTCTTGACCCTTAGGCCATTTCCCAAAACTGTCTTTTCCCCCTTCCTTTATACTTTTCCACTCCTGAAAAGATTAGATTGCGTTTCAGAAATATTAAACTATCTGGCCTAGGTTTATTGGCTTAACATTCAATATGAGTAAAAGTGTAGATGATAGGTATGACAAGGATGTTTTAATGTTCGAGCTTCAATGTTTGGCTTTCCCAGCTCTGGCAGGTATGCAGTTGTCTAAAAATTTATTGATGTTGTGTAATAGGTCACCTAAGTCATATGGTGTTTCTTGTGAATACTGGCCAAACTGCAGACTTTTAAGAAAAGGGGGATAATAAATAATACATTCTTAATGGCATTTTGTGTCCAATTTTAACTTTTTTTAATGTGACGGTACCACTCCCTACTAATGTAAGAAATGTCCTGTCCATGCAAAAAGTTCATAATATAACAATAAAAAGCATAAACACAAAAACCATTTGGAAAATGTCTATGCCAAGAAGCAATACTTTAGTAAAACCTTTGCATAATAACATTCAATCTTTTCTGAGTGGATGGCTGTGGAAAAATTGTGCGGTACTTAACCCTCCATCCATTTTGGAATTTGGATAAGAAGCCACTGCTCTGATGTAAATGTTGGGGTTTCTCCTTCCTCTGAATGCTACCAAGTTCTTTGTTCTTCTTATGTCCCATATGCACATGGGGAGAGAAGCCTATTGTCTTCTTTTCCTTTCCAAACATAAGAGAAAGTTGTTTATTTACTACCATTTATTAAGAACCTTGGTGGCGCAGTGGTTAGAATGCAGTATTGCAGGCTAATTCTGCTGGCTGCCAGCTGCCAGTAGCTCAACAGTTTGATTCTCACCGGCTCAAGGTTGACTCAGCCCTTCCATCCTTCCGAGGTTGGTAAAATGAGTGCCCAGATTGTTGAGGGCAATATGCTGCTTCTGTAAACCACTTAGAGAGGGCTGGTAAAATACTGTGAAGCGGTATATAAGTCTAAGTGCTATTGCTATTTGCCAGTTTCCAGTTGTATACATGGCTGTCATAGGCAAGTCTAACCAAACATTCTCTTTCTCATCCGAATCACTGTTTTTAAAGAAGTTGAGTCTGGGGTCATCTCTGTTAGTTTGTATGCTTTTTGTGGTTTGTATTGTTTTTGACTGTTGTGACCTACCCAGAGTTACACTTCATAAGATGGGCAGCTATAAAAATCTTTTAAACAAACAAACAAAATCCCACAGGATTCCAATCATCTTCACTATAATAGTGGGATTAATTCCTTGCCATATATGACTGGCAGTGCTCCTCTGCTGCTTCCTGGTGGCCTCTGAAGATGTATAGGAGATTCTGGGTCAAGACTGCACACTCAGACAACTACTTGCAGAAACTGTGTCCTGCCTTCTAATTCTGCGGAAATACTGGTATTGAGACAAGGGAAAATGTAACTATCCTAACTACCTTTTGGTGCTCCCGCACAAGTATTACCTGCGACTGCTGCTATAATGCATGACACTGTAGAGCAGAGGTGGAGAATGATGGTGCCTTTATAACTAGTGAACTTCAACTCCCAGAATTCCTGAGCCAGCTGTAGACATGTATGACATATTGTGCTGCCAATGTCCAACAAGGAAGCTTGAGTTGCCTGAATAAAAGTGAAAAACAGGTAATGTTTGGCCCACAAATATATGAGAATGTCGAAGTGGAATAACCCATGACATGTACCTCTGAACTTGTGTGTAGCCCTCTGTCAGAAGAGCACTAGACCTGTGTCTAGGAATAGCCAATGGACAATCCCATGTGCAGAGAAAGGATTGAGAAGACCATCAGGTGAATGATCAATGACTGAAAATTGGTGGAAAAGGAAATGTAGACTGGGAAATCCATTACACGTCTTCCTTAACCTGACTGACAATAACTAAATACAGACTGTCTTGATAGTGTGGCAACAGCAAACCACTTCTGAAAAAAGTTGCCAACAAAACTGCAGGGACTTGTCCAAGTGGTATCTGAGAATTGGGCATGATTGAATAGAAGTGGGGGGAAAATGCTGTAGCAGAGCAGAGACTAGCAATAAGGCAGCTCAATTTTATGCTGGTACACTTTTTCTGCCAGATCAAGGTATGAGACTAGGCCAAAATTAACAATTGTGGCCACAACTTAAAAATGAACTAAGCACCTATACAGAGAAGGTGAAGTCAGAAGTATTGCCAAAATATGTCTTCAGAAAATCAATAAGAAGGAATCAAGTTATTAAGAAATCAGAGGAAGAGATACCGGATGTGGAGTACAAAGAACCCTTAATCCCACCAAACAGCTGCCAAATTTATAAACTCATGAAACAAACACTTTAGGGTTAAAAAGGTTACATCAGATCTTTGAGCCATTCTGGTGTGGACTTGGTGGCTTCTGTTCCTTTGACTTGTCCAGTCTAGATGAATAGGATTAGATAAATAGACGTGTAAGTGAGAATGCGTGAATATGGGAGCAGCTGCATACTTCAGTTAACTTTTATTGTGGCTTTAAATTTGGCAGCTCTGTCTATTCTAATTGAACTTGGTTGCTGCAATACTCAGTTGAAAATGCACATCAAGTACTTATGAGGGTATTTTCAAAACTATTTACAACTATTTGCTAAAACTTTCCCCATGATCTTCTAGGGCTGCATGTCCCATACGTCCTAGCTTCACATATCTGGACCACCCAAATACAGATCAAGTGAAACTATAGGATTCACATGCCTTGATAGAGGTGGGTGAGTGGAGTGAGTGATTATAAGCTGACCCTGAGTATTTTTGTAACAAAGAGTAGAAACCATGGCTGTCTAGAACACCCTTATGCTAGTTAAATCTAGTTAGGCTAGTATTCTAGATTTTTAGCCCCCAAATAATCTGGTGTCCAACTAAAATCTTATATCCTGCCAAAGTAGAAACTCTTGAAAGGAATAGTCCTCTGCCCTGGAGTTTGGTATTCTTCACCTCTCTCTTGAATTTTGTCTTTCTAGCGAGAGTGGAAGCCTGTTGTCTAAGGGGACCAGTCCTTCTGCAAAATGTGGTCCACAGATTCTTCACTGAGATACCCAGTCTAGAGATTTTGCTAACATGAGTCATTATATCTTATAAGTCAGAGGTCCTCAACCTTTTGGACACCAGAGACCGGTTCCATGTAGAGAGGTTTTTCCACGGATCGGAAAGTGTGCGGATGGGGCTTTGCTTGTTTGTGCAGACTGGTTGCTGGTGTGCCGTGGCCCGGTACCGGTCTGCGGACTGGAGGTTGGGGACCCCTGTTATAAATGTCTGCTAGACTAATACTACAAGTAGAATTTCATTGACAGTTCTCAAATCCCTAAGGAAAAATTATGGGTTTATGAGTAGTAGTAGTAGTAAAGTTGGAAGGGACCTTGGAGGTCATCTAGTCCAACCCCCTGCTCGGGCAGGAAACCCTACACCATTTCGGACAAGTGGCTGTCCAGTCTCTTCTTAAAAACTTCCAGTGTTGGAGCATTTACTGCTTCTGGAGGCAAGCTGTTCCACTGATTAATTGTTCTCACTGTCAGGAAGTTTCTCCTTAGTTCTAGGTTGCTTCTCTCCTTGATTAGTTTCCACCCGTTGCTTCTTGTCCTGCCTTCAGGTGCTTTGGAAAATAGCTTAATTCCCTCTTCTTTATGGCAGCCCCTGAGATATTGGAATACTGCTATCATGTCCCCCCTTGTCCTTCTCTGCGTTAAACTAGACATACCCAATTCTAGCAACCGTTCCTTATATGTTTTAGCCTCCAGTCCCCTAATCATCTTTGTTGCTCTTCTCTGTACTCTTTCTAGAGTCTCAACATCTTTTTTGCATCGTGGTGACCAAAACTGGATGCAGTATTCCAAGTGTGGCCTTACCAAGGCATTGAAGAGTGGTATTAATACTTCACGTGATCTTGATTCTATCCCTCTGTTAATGCAGCCTAGCACTGTGTTGGCCTTTTTGGCAGCTGCAGCACACTGCTGGCTCATATTTAAGTGATTGTCTACTAGGACTCCGAGGTCCCTCTCACAGTTACTACTATTGAGCATGGTGCCACCTACGCTGTACTTGTGCATTTGGTTTTTCTTGCCTAAATGTAGAACCTTGCTTTTTTCACCATTGAATTTCATTTTGTTAGTTAGTGCCCAGTGTTCAAGTCTGTCCAGATCTTCTGTATCTTAAGCTTGTCTTCTGGAGTGTTGGCTATTCCTGCCAGCTTGGTGTCGTCTGCAAATTTGATGAGTTCCCCATCTATCCCTTCATCCAAGTCATTGATGAAGATGTTGAAGAGTACTGGGCCCAGAACAGAGCCCTGGGGCACCCCACTACACACTTCCCTCCATATAGATGCAGTTCCATTGAGGACCACTCGCTGAGTATGGCCGGTCAGCCAGCTACGGATCCATCTGGTGGTGGTTCTGTCTACCCCACATTTTTCTATCTTGTCAAGTAGTAGGTTGTGATCTACTTTATCAAATGCCTTACTGAAGTCCAAGTAAATTATGTCCACAGCATTCCTCTGATCCACTAATTTTGTCACTTGGTCAAAGAATGCAATAAGATTTGTCTGGCATGATCTATTTTTGACAAACCCATGTTGGCTTTTAGTAATGACTTTGTTTGCCTCTAGGTGTTCGTTGATTCGTTGTTTGATTATCTTTTCCAGGATCTTCCCAGGTATTGAGGTCAGGCTGATAGGTCTGTAATTTCCTGGATCCATTTTTTTTCCTTTTTTGAGGATGGGAACTACATCAGCTCTTTTCCAGTCCTCTGGTAGTTCCCCTGTGTTCCAGGATCTTTGAAAAATATAGTTCAGTGGCTCCGATATCACATCTGCCAGTTCCTTGAGAACTCTGGGGTGTAATCCATCTGGTCCTGGCGATTTGAACTCATCTAGGCTGGACAGGTGCTCCCTAACCATTTTCTTGCCTATCTTAACTTGTGTTTCTGTTTTGTTTTTTATGGCACTATTTTTGATAGGTTGGTCTGTTTTTTCCCTTTGTGTAAAGACAGATGCAAAACACGAGTTAAATAGTTCTGCTTTCTCCCTGTTGTTTGTCACCTTCTTGCCACTTCCACCCACTAATGGACCAATCGTTTCCTTCACTTTTTTCTTGTTTTTTACATGTTGAAAGAAGCTTTTTTTGTTATTTTTGACTTTGGTCGCAAGCCTTAGTTCATTTTGAGCCTTGGCTTTCTTCACTTCATCTTTGCAGGCTCGGGCTATTTGCTGATATTCTGACTTAGTTATGTTCCCCTCTTTCCACTTTCTATACTTGTCCTTTTTATCTTTCAATTTGTCAGAGAGTTCTTTATGCAGCCATGCTGGTTTCTTTTGAGAGCTGTTGTTTTTCCTCTTTGTTGGTATTGTGCTAGACTGTGCTTTTATTATCTCATTTTTCAAAATTTCCCAAGCTTCTTGAGTTGTTTTCCCCTTGAGGATTCTCATCCATGGAATCCTTCCCAAGCCCTCTCTAAGTTTATTGAAATTAGCTCTCTTGAAGTCCAAGACTCTAGTTTGACTGTGTTCTATTGGTTGTGCTTCTATAATGTTGAATTCTAATATTGCATGATCACTTCCTCCCAGGGTTCCTATGGCTTCAACACCGTCTATCATTTCATCTCTGTTAGTGAGAATTAGATCCAAGATGGCTAATCCCCTAGTTCCCTTCTCTACTTTTTGGGAGACAAAGTTGTCTGCTAGGTTTGCCAGGAAATTATAAGTGCTAAGTTCCAGTTTTGTCCTGAGGCCACCATTCATTCTAAGAATGAACCTACCATTTAATCTCTGTGAAGAATCAGAGGCTTCATATAGGGAACAATAGTTCCACCTATCTGGGGGCAAATCTAGAAGACATATGTTGTCTGGGTGCTGATTTTGACATAGGGCAATTTTCAAGCAAGTGTTGCCCACTTCTGCTCTATGAGAAAGTTGATAGGGTTCTTTTAATGATGGCTTTCCATGGGTTGCCAAACAATCCTCCCTATATATTGGCCCTGGTAGCTAGAGCTCCTGGGAGTGATAGCAACATCTGGAGGGCCATAGCTTGTATGCCATTATTTTAAGCAATATATAAGCATTCACCTTTAAACTGTTGCAGTTTTAGCTTTTTAGAATTTCTTCCCATGCTATTTCATCTTAAATTAGTTGGATGGCTCTAAGTTGGTATCAATGAAAAGTGAAGATGCTAAGAAGATACATCCATTTCTTATCATGACATGAACGCAGCCTTCATCTAAAGCAGTGTTTCTCAACCTTGACAATTTTAAGGCATGTGGACTTCAACTCCCAGAATTCCACAGCCAGCAATGTTGGCTGTGGAATTCTGGGAGTTGAAGTCCACATGCCTTAAAATTGTCAAGGTTGAGAAACACTGATCTAAAGTCTTCTTGACAGATTCCATGTATCTTTTCCTAGTCAGATGTTAACAAAAGATGTATGAGTTCTTGTTCATCTGAAGATGAATAGAGCCACTGAAATAAAATAAACAAGATGAAGCCATTTGATGGTCGAGAATTAGCAAGGAAACCGCTATTTCCTGTTTTCCAATTGCCACTTATGCCAACATACCTCAGGTATGTCCAGAAACCACAAAAAGGAAAAAAAATGGACAAAAAGAATGAGAGAAACTGCTTGAACTCAGGAAGTTTAAGCTTGAGAGAATATATTCTTGTGATTAATGCTTAGTTTCTTGGATTCAGTGGGTCTTTATTTGAAAGCTAGAAGTAAATGTTCACAAGAATATGGCTAAACCATGAAAAATGATTTAAATCTACTTTTTGTCCCTTTTTTCAATAACACAGTAAAGTAAGCAAATATATTTTAAAGCTAGAAAAGCAGAGGGAGGGAGGGGTGGGTAGAATATAGCTACACCTGCAGAATTTGTACCAGCTCACATTTCAAAGGCCTCTCTGAAGTGGTTGTAGAGCTATTTCCACTGCAAAATAACAAGTGCTCTTGAAAGTCATTCCAAATGCCAAATTAGACAAATTACATCACAGTGTATTTCCCTGCAGCATAAGGTACTTTGGAAACACCTGCCTAACATATTTGAAACATTTGCAGAAGGGAAGGGATGGTTTCAAGAGTGGTTAACCATCTAACAAAAGTGCAACCAACTATCAAAGCAGAGCACTTCCCCAACAAATTGGGTTGGATCCCAACTATATTCCCGTACTTCAGTTTGACTAATTCAGTGATAGAAAGTTGCCCAACTGACTTCACACCAGGATCTATAACACAATGTCATTGTAAGTAGTCAGAGAAGAAGGAGAAGGAGAAAGACAACAACTACACAGATGTGTCTGCAGGGTGGGTCCAAGTTCAAGAGGATGTTCACAACTGCAGGATTATGGCTGCCATAATCTTTCTGGGGGTGAGAAGGGAGGGCTTGGATATACTGCAAAATCCCCAATTAGAGCCAATGGTCAGATAGGAGTATACAGGGAAGTTGAATCCCATAAAATGTGTTGCTCAGGCTGATTGTGATTGTAACAAAACCACAGCAAGCTAAAGGATAATAACAAGATCCATCACTACGATAGATTCCAGTCAATCGTTTTATAATATTTTGTGGAAGCATTAATTAAAATCAGAATAATGCAGTTCTTAGAGATTGGAAACTCCTCGTGAACAAAATAAATCATCATTAACATCATGTTGGGAATTTAAGAGAAATCTTTTAACTTTGATTTGATGTTCCCTGTTAAGGCTGACCTAATAGACTTGTTTGACTATTTTCTAAGATGTTTCTGAAAATACTACAATGGACAACCCAGAGATTTAGCTCACCACTTTGATTTACAAAAAATATCCACAACCCCAGATTGGACATGCACACCTTATGCTCCCCCCCCAAAAAAAAAGCCTGAATTGAGCCTCTTATTCATTACAAAGTGAAAAATGTATTACTGGAGTGGATGCTAAAATGTAATTTGCTACCATCTATTAACATTTTTCCCCATGTTATTTTCAAATAGCATTTCAGTGGATTTTCTGAAGGTTTCTTGATATTACCAAATGAAATATTAGACGAGACAGATCTCTGATCTGATCTGGCAAGGCTTTTCTTATATTCTTCAGCTGACTTGGCATCATCATGATGGCAATGTTATTAATACAGCAGGGAACAGCAAGGACTGGAGAGAAAAATCTTATATATATTTTAACCAGAAATGTTTCTGTTTTCTCAGCCATAATACCTTTTCTCATATAATATGGAGCCCTAACTGATTCTTCTCATAAATAATTACGATCATTGCTGGACCTAAGATACTCTAAGCCAGAGGTCCCCAACCTTTTGGGCACCAGGGACCGGTTCTGTGGAGAGAGGTTTTTCCGTGGACCGGAGGCTGTGTGGTTTTGTGTGCTGCCTGCATCCCGCAGATGGGGCTTTGCTTGTTTGTGCAGACCGGTTGGTGGCATGCCACGGCCCAACACTGGTGCACGGACCGGGGGTTGGGGACCCCTGCTTTAAGCTATGCAAAATAGTTATTTGTTCATGATGTCGTTTCAACCCTAAAGGTCGTTTATTTCATAGCACAGTACCAACTCAAAGTAAATCCTATCAATTTTAATGGGGATTATGCCCAAACAGGCAGATAGGATATATCTTTAAAATCTTATTCTCACTCCCTCTTGGGAGATATGTTGGCCAGTGGCCAATATGAACTTAAGTTGTGATTTTTTTTTCCTTTCTACTATCTTCCGGTCCCTCTTTTTGACATGGAGTATACTTAATGTACATTGTTATATATTTAATTCAGAGTTCTGCAATATTGCACAAGCACCCTGATATAATTTCTTCAGTTCTGTTAAAGGCATGCAAACCTCAGGCGTGCAAAACTCTAACTTATTTTTTCTGCAACCGAAATGTTAAAATTCAAGGTTTGGTCTGCGTATGTCTGCTAATGGATTTATATTAGATGTAAAGTGACAGGTCTGTGAAATTCTTCCAGAAGTACTTGCTCTCATAAACATAGTTATCAGAGGAAAGAGGGGAAAAAAACTATAAATATTTCTTTTACTTCCAGCAATTATAGAGTTTTTCCATGGTTTCATGTAATATTACTAGTGTTTTTATAAAAATTGAGCACCATTGGAGGGGAAATCAAGGATTGCTCACTATCTGCTTAATTTCTGTGTATATAATATGAATGTCCTATTTTCATCACATTTTCAACTGCTATGGTTTAATTATTTTATTGTCCATTATTATTATGGTTCGTTGCACAGTTAGCAGATGTTTAGAGTGGATTTGGCACTTTTATCTACTTATTGAGTCCTTCCCAAGGATCTGGGATAGGCAGATGTTCATTGTTTGATAATGTTAAATGTATTGTGACAGGATATAATCTGTTCCAAGTAAAGCTGCCTTTTGCAATTAATGGATAGCGATTTTGTCAATGCTTATAGTGTTCAAACAGTGCTCCAGTTGTTTTCAGTCTGTACCCAAGGCGCCTATTGCTATTAGTATTACCTTTGCTTTCTTTTGCTACAGTAATATTATTTTATACTAAATATAATATAATTGTTGTATGCGTATGAGCCCAGGTAGCATAGTGATTAGAATACAGGCTAACTGCCCACAGTCTGGAATTCAGTCCTGATGGGGCTCGAGGTTGACTTGGCCTTCCATCCTTCCGAGGTCAGTAAAATGAGAACCCAGATTGTTGAGGGCAATATGCTGACATTGTAAACTGCTCAGAGAGGACTGTAAAGCACTATGAAGTGGTATATAAGTCTAAGTGATATTGCTAAGTGTTATTTTTCTCTGAAGAAATCAAACTAATCTACATGTGGCTTTCAGACAAACCCCTGCCTAAGTATTACTGTACAAATACTGCTTTCCACAATGTGCACACACATACTCCCTAATTACAGCGACTAAAGTTGATAGAGTCTACCTCCAAACAGGTAAGTCCAAATCCCCCCTTCTTGTGACTGTTCTTATACACATACAGGTCCCAGTAAGACTGAAGTCTTGAAGCTGCCTTATTGTCAGTGTTAAAAGTGAAAGGGAGATAAAAGAGGAATAATTTTGAGAGAACTGGGATGTTTGTACTAGACTTAATTATCTGCGCTTGGGGGGGTTAGAGTTAAATACAGCTCTGTTTGAAAAGAAATGGCATTAACGTCCTCCCACATGCACACAAATCTCCGTATTGGGTAAGAAGTGGGATAAACATCTAAGCAATACAAGCAATGTTCTACAATTAACTATTTCTACCACCACAAGTGTGCGAAATAGAACAATATATGAAATAACTACATTCCTGCAATCCTACATGTGGGCAGCCACAAGCTTATATGACTACTCATCATAGCTATAGGTGATGTGTAATATTGGAGACGATTGGCTTTGTTCACATGGAACATCCAGAGAAGAGCTTTTCCTTCTTCATAGAAGTATCTCAGTTGGCCCCAATATAAGCCTTTGATTTGATCCATTGTCCTATGTTAATGGGGGAAAAGATTCCCAGCATCAAATAATAGCAATTATACTGTAAGTGTCTTATTTTTATAAAGTATTTGCAGACTTTCTCTAAGGTATTGTGTCGCTCATTTAGCATAACTAGGTAAGTCACCTTTAATTTTGGAACCGCTGTTTAAGTTTGATGCCCCAAATCCCACAATATGCATAATAATTTTTGTCAAGCAATTAGAG
This sequence comes from Crotalus tigris, assembly GCF_016545835.1. Classification (NCBI taxonomy): domain Eukaryota; kingdom Metazoa; phylum Chordata; class Lepidosauria; order Squamata; family Viperidae; genus Crotalus; species Crotalus tigris. The sequence continues at coordinate 1,104,335 of NW_024100565.1, forward strand.
ATGTTTAAGTGTCTGCCTGATGCTTGATGACATTCATAATGCTCTCGTGAGCTTCACGAGATCTGCATCCTTTGCCAAGTTCTTGACAGCATTCATAACATCCGCCATACATCTCGCATAATGTTTAATAATGCCTGCTAAATGCTTCATGATGTTAATGATGCATTCGCCAAGAGTTTCGCACTGCATGCCAAGTCCTTGACCACATCTGTAACATCTGACTCGTGGCTTGCGGCATTTAAAGGGCCTATCCGAAGGCTGATGTAATTTCACAGAGCCACAGAGTGATAGATGAATTTGGCCCATAATTTCTCAGCGCTTTCCAATGTGGTTGACACTAGAGGGAGGTGATCCCCACAGAACGCGTTTGCTTTTTCAATTAACTCTGCCAGGTTGTAAAGAAATCCACAGATTAGTGGCTCGTGAGACATGCATAGTTGGTTATATGGTGAAGGGGCAGAGTTGAAGAGGAGATCAGTTTCTTAGGCAGATTTGTATTTTCTGCACAGCCTTAACAAAAAAAAAAAAAAAATTACTGGCTTTCTGACCTTATAGACTAGAGGTTGCTCTCAATTGCTCTCGAAGTTTGCAGAAAGGGACATTTTACTGTATGAATTTATGTTTTTTTTTTTTTTTTTTTTTTATTGAAAGTTTTATAAATTTTACAAAAAAGGAAAAATAATACAAAACAAGAGGCAACATATACAGAAAAATAAAACTAAACAATACATATATTAAATAAAAAAAAAAACCCCATCCCCCAGCCCTCCCAAAAAAAAAAAAAAAAAACCCTCCCTTCCCCCCCCCTGAGCTTCCCAGAGCAGAATATAGGCTTAAAAAATAAAAATAAAAATTAAATTAAAAACTTTATATTTATATATATAAAAAAATTATCTATAATATATATGAAAATAAAACTTATGAAAAAACTATATAATATTTTTGTATACCCAATCTAAATTGTATAAATTTTATCCATTTATCCCAAACAGCAAAAAACTTCTCTTGCGTTTGTTGCTTTAAGAAAGCCGAAATCTTTGCCATTTCTGCCAGATAAGCTACTTTAAGAAACCATTCCTGCAATGTAGGCAAAGATTCCTTCTTCCAGTATTGTCCTACTAACAGCCTAGCGGCTGTGATCAAGTTTAACATCAATACAACCTCCTTTGTATCACAATCTGTAACAATACCTAACAAAAATAATTGCGGAGTAAATTTTACCCTCCTTCTAAAAATTCTCTGGATATTCCACCATATTTTAATCCAAAATGCTTTTATCTCTCTGCATGACCACCAAATATGATAATAAGAAGCCTCCTTATAACCACATCTCCAACATTTGGGTTGCACGTCAGGATACATATAAGACATTTTTTGTGGATCAAGGTGCCATCTATAAAACATTTTATAAAAATTCTCCCTTAAGTTCTGTGCTTGAGTAAATTTGACATTTCTCACCCAAATAGTTTCCCAGGTGTCCAATGAAACTGGCTCACCAAAATTCTGCGCCCATCTAATCATACAATCTTTAATTAGTTCCGTTTCTGAGTCCAATTCAACTAAAACCCCATAAATTCTCTTAATGTGGGTTTGTCTTTGATCCTTCAGTTGCTTAATAAGGTTTTCATCTTCTCTAAGAAAACCCACCTTACAATCTATCTTCCATCTATCTAATAATTGCCTATATTGGAACCAAGAATAAGTAAAATTTTCTTGTGCTAACTCTTCCCGTGATTTTAATTGCCAGTTTTGTCCATCCCATTTAAGTAACTGTCTATAAGACACCATATCCATTTTAACCCCTCTTTTTATTCCTTCTATCGCATGCCAAGGTATAGCCCATAATGGTACTTTAAAATCACTTTTATAATATTTTCTCCAAATCCTAAGTAAAGAAATTCTTAAAATATGAGATTTAAAAGCCCAATCTATTTTTTTATTAAATATTAAATAGGCATGCCACCCATAAAGTAAATCCCATCCCTCTAAGTAAAGTATCTCAGAATTTGTCAAATTTACCCAATCACTAATTAATGTTAAAACCACCGCATCATAATATAATTTCAAATTTGGTACCTTAAGTCCACCCCTCTCACGGAAGTCTTGCATAATTTTAAACTTAACCCTTGGTTTTTTCCCTGCCCAAATAAATTTGTTGAGACCCTTCTGCCACTCATTTAAATTAATCTCATTTTTCAAAATTGGTAACATTTGAAACAAAAAAAGAAACTTGGGTAGAATATTCATTTTTATCACTGCAATTCTTCCCATGAGGGATAATTGCAACTTTTCCCAATTCTTCAAGTCCTTCTGTACCCTGACCCACAACCTTTCATAATTATTTTTAAATAATTTTGCATTAGAAACAGACAGCATCACCCCCAAATATTTTACCTTATTAACAATCTCAAAACCCGTCAAGTTGACCAAAATCTGCTTCTCCTGACTCGACATATTTTTAGGTAAAATTTTAGTCTTATTTACGTTAATCTTAAAACCCGAGACCAAACCATAATGATGAATCAACTGTAATAAGTTTACTACAGAATAATCAGGTTGCGACAAAGTAACAACCAAGTCATCCGCAAAAGCTCTCAACTTATATTCTTTTTTATTAACATATATTCCTTTAATTTCCTGAGACTCTCGAATTTTGATCAATAATATTTCCAATGTTAAAACAAACAACAATGGCGATAAAGGACACCCCTGTCTAGTACCTTTCTCTATTGTAAAAACCTCCGACAAACCTCCATTAACAATAAGTTGTGCCGTTTGTTTTTGATATATTACCGTAAGGGCTTGTAATATCTTTTCACCAAAATTCATTTCTTCCATTACTCTTAACATAAAATGCCAATTCAATTGATCAAATGCTTTTTCAGCATCTAAAAATATGAGCCCTGCAGGAACTTGGTTGTTCTTGTCTAAATATTCTAGTAAATTAATAATTTGTCTGACATTATTTTTCATATACCTTCCTGTTATAAATCCTGATTGATCTTTATGCACAAGATGATGCACCACCCTCATAAGCCTATTTACCAAAATTTTTACAAATATCTTATAATCCACATTTAAAAGAGATATAGGCCTGTAATTTTTTGGTAGGGTAAGATCTTGATCCTCCTTTGGAATCAATGATATAAAAGCACTACGCCATGAAGGAGGAATCTCTAAACCCTGTAAAATACCATTAAAAAGATCATGTAATGGTTGGATCATCTCCTCTATTAGAACTTTGTAATAAACAGCTGTTAACCCATCCGTACCCGGTGCTTTCCCTAATTTCAATTGTTCCACCGGCGGTGAAGCACTTCCAGGAGAACTCTCTTTGGGCTCTTTTTTACGTTGCTCCTTCTCTTTACGCTTATAGGCTGCACGAGTCATCCTCTGCTCTTTAGCCTCCGTCTGGCGTTGCTTTGCCGCTTCTATCATCCCTGCGGAAACCAAATCTAATGCCTCAGATTGCTGCTCAGCTTCCTTACCACTCAAAGATTTCCGACCAGATGAAGTTGAGCCTGCACCCAGGACCGAAGTATAAAAATCTCTAGCTTTATCAACTGTGTTCAATCTGTAGCGTGTCCCAGCATGGCTCAAAACAATACCCATCGGAATTTCCCATCTAAATGGCATCGATCTAGCTTTAAGCTCATTGGTTAAAAAAGCAAAGTCTTTTCTACTTCTTAAAATTTTGGATGGGATTTCCTTTAGAATGATGACATCTTGGGCGGCAATCTGAAATCTTTTGTTGTAAAAGGCTTGTATAATCTCATTCCGCAGGGACTTCTTTGTAAAGTAAATCACCACATCTCTAGGCAAATTCTTCTGCTTAGCAATCCAGGAGTTGAGTCTATAAATTTTTTCCACTTCTCTCTGTAATTCTCCTTTATCCATATCCAAGGCCAGCGCCAGATCAGTAAGGACCACCTCCACCAAATCTTGATTGATATCTTCCTTGAGGCCTCTAATCCTCAGGGCATACTCCATCTGTCTATACTGAAACATCAAAATATCTTCTTGTGAGGAGTCCACCTTCCTTTCCACGTCTTGAATTTTGTCATCCAAAGAGTCAACTTTGTCTTCCACTTCCTCAAGCCTTGCATCGAGCTTAACCACCACAGTAGCCAAACCTGAAACAGCTGCCAATATATCTTGTCGTAGTTCATTATTATTTTCTTGCAATTTAGACTTTATCCCCGTTATCTCTTCTTTGAGATCAGATTTAATTTCTGATTTAATCTGTGAAACAAATTGATTCATTTCCTCTCTCATTTGAACTACAATCTCTCCCATTATGCCTCTAACCTCTTGTACTGAAAGTCCAGGTAGAGGAGGGGAGGGTGGTGGCTGAGCCGGTGGTACATGTTTAGATTGTTGTTGTAGCTGTGCAGTGGAAGTTATAGGAGAAGAAATAACCTTAGGTGCTGAGGAAGGCTGCTGCCTCTTTGAAGCCATTTTAAAAAGCACAATTGTCACTTCCCTTTCCCCTCCAGCCAAAAAGGGAGGAGGAAAGAAAAAAAAAAAAAAATTTTTAAAAAGAGACAAACTATAGTCATTAAAAGTCCAGAGTAAATCCAAAGAATAAGTAGTAAAAGAGCAAACAGTTCAAAAGAAAAAATTCTAAACCAAAAGCAAAAGCAGAAGCAAAAAACAGTCCTTAGAAAGGGAAAGTAAAACAAAAGAGAAAGGAAAAAAAACTCCGACAGTTTCAAAACGCCATCTTAAATCCTTTCACTAGTATAACAAAAAAAAGGAGGAAAAATAGTAAAAATCAAAAGATAAAAAAATAAACACCTAAAATATAACAAAAAATCCTTTAAACTGCTCCGTCCGTTTAAAAATTACTCACCAAAATGCTGTAAACACGGAGATAGAAGCGGCGGTTTCTTTTGCTTCCTAGGAAGCAAAAACAGCTGGGAGGCGGAGATCAGCAAGAGCTCCGAGGGAACACTCCTTTCACCCCCTCTAGAAATAAATCCAGAGGGGGTTCAGGGGTTCTACCTCTACTCTTGCGTTCTCTGTCCCTTCCCTTTGCCCGGGAAGGGATTTCCGAGCCGCGGGCCAGCTGATGCGCGCTGCGCTCCGCGGCTCTGACACTTCCCCAGCTGGACGGCTAAAAGCTAGCCGCCATCGCCGTCGCCTCCCACCGGAAGCTCCTGTATGAATTTATGTTGATGGATAAGAATATAATGAAAATAAAAGGTCTCTTCCTTTTGTCTAAGATACATCTGCAGTGATTCTGACTACAACCAAGGTTTGCAGCAGTGCCCCAAGCTGGGAGAAAATAGCTATGTAGCAAAGAAAAAGAAATTCTATTCCTTAATAATAGAACTTTAATAAACATCTTGAAGGTAAAGGAAAACAGGGCCACTTTAAGGAAGGAAACATGTGTGAAGGGGAGGAATCTACAGTATATCTATAACCATATCTATACAATTTCAGGCTAGTCCTTTTTATTCGAGATCGTAAAAATACTCAGGATTTAGAATTATTTCAGTATTTTGGACTCTCCCATGTATTCCATTTAGTGCACCGCTGGGAGTGTTTTCGACAGCTTCATTCACATTTGGCCCATTGAGTCATTGCCATCTTCCCTGGGTTAGCTTGGGCTATATCCACCAACAAGGAATACTCAGTGGCTCAGCTAAAGTTCTTGATACGAAATATTGCCAGCTTTTTTTTTCTTTGTTTGATCATTTCTAGAGCTTGAAGTTCAAAAACTATTTGACAGGGGAAAAAGTCCAAGTTCCTTATCTCCATTCTACAGAATGAGGCTCAATGGCTGCAATAATGTCAGCACAAGGCAGGAAAGATTAACGTTGTTATGTTAGATAGCTAGATGGCAGTGCATAGAAGAAATAAAGCCAAAATCTAAATTATACTTTCACCAGCCCCAGATAAAGTATCACCAGCCTTGAAGTACACTATCTATTATTGTACGTCAGTTATTTAGCATTATTAAAAAAAAGTACTCGTAATCATAATCCCATTGTAGACTTTGGCCCTGAAGTGTAAAATAGCTAGAGTGAGGAGTCTGAGCAGTAACAATTCTGGCTTTAGTTACTTTTGGCCTACTGTTCTAGAGAATGAACTTTAGTTCATGAAAGCTCAGTTATAGAGTCCTCTTTAAGGTGACCTAGATTCTTTGCTGCAACCCTTTTAGAACAGCTCCCACCCAGAGCTTGGGGGCTACAGAAATCTGGATCATATTGGATGGCAGCAGAAAGATAAAGAAGTCACTTACTCTTTGCTAACACTTAGTAGTGGTCATTTTAAGGAGCCTCATATCTTGCAGGCAAAATCAGTTGTTGATTGTTCTGCTTTCATGTATAAAATGGTGGGACGGACCTTCAAATGAACATTTTGCCCCCAGTAACTAAAAAAAGGTTTTGAAAGAAAATGAATGGATGTTGCCACAAGAGCAAGACAACACAGGAATAAAACGACTGTCTATTTAAGATGAGAATGTAAATGTTTAATATTTCCATTCACAGTTCAAACACCAGAGAAATTACAATGCAGTATGGGCAACCCATAATGCTCTGGACTACTTTAGCCTGAAAGATGATATACTATAATGCTTTTACAAACCAATATTAGGATAGTTACAATTTGTCTTCATTTTTCAGGTCAACAACTGGTCTGCTTATATATCTAGGCTGGTACTCAACTTGTATTTATTTAATTGTCACATTATTATAGCTGCCATCTTACAGTAAAGTGATTCTAGGGGTGTACAATAAAAGCAATTACAAAATACAAAATAAAATCAGCTACAATGAAAAGACATCAACAATATTATCAATAACAAGAAAAAGAAGAAAACTGATATTAAAAACAAGGCAGCCATGTTTTCAAATTGCCAATTCCTTGAGATCACCAGGCCTGCTGGCATACCATGTTTTAAGAGTTGTTGAACCACCTGATAGTGTTGACCCCAAATGTGTTGTGCTCTCTTAATCTCTACAAAAAATAGTGCTTCTCCCACATTTCAACTGCTAAAATTATTTTTACAGACAGATATTCAGTCCAGGATCATATTTGACTTTTGAATAAAGTGGTAGAGAGCATGAGCAGGACAAAGAGGTAATGAAGGGGAAAATAATCAAGCTGCACTGATATTTTCATATGCAATATTTAAAGTTAGATCCAGAGATTCTCTATCTTCAGAAGGAGATATAATGAAAGATATATTAGTGGAAGAGCATGTGTTTTGTGAGCAGTGACTCCCTTGATCAATTCCTGTCAAGTTGAGATAGAACTGGCAAAGTTTCCTCTGAAACACTGGAGAGCTACAGTAGATGATGCTGATCTGGAGGGAACAATGATCCTACTTGATTTAAGACAGCTTCCACCTCAAGTACAAAAATATAACTTAGGCATTTTGCTATTGTCAGCATAACATCTCATACAACTTTATGGCACTTGAGTTCAGCATATTGTGAAGAGTCATAGTTGAACAAATGTGATCCTCCAGATTTTGGACTGTAACACCCATCAAACTTTATTATTGGCCATTGCAATTGGAGACTAATGGGAATTTGAGATCAATAATACCTGGAAGGCTACAGTTTGGCTATCTGTAAAATAATGTTCTGTTAGCTGTTATGCAACTAGTATGCAGAGCAACTACAGGGCAACAGAGCAACAATACTCACTAATATGACTCATATTCATCCATGCACTTGCATGCTGTCCCAAGCCTGGATAAATGGGAGGGTTGTGGTTAGATCTACAGACCTACCTTGTACAAATCTTGCTGAGAATTTTGTTTAATGGAAAGGCTCATTGTAAAAGATAGCTATGCTGGGAATGGTCACCAATAAAAGGAAATAAGGCCACCAAAAACATGGTGGCTTAGAAATCATCAAAGCTGATGACAGCCAGAGTATAAAACAACTGAAGGAAGACATGCAAGTTCAGAATACATAGAAAGAGATGGTCCGTAGGATCAAAGACATTTGGAGGTGACTCCTTCTCCTCATCATCGTCATGACCCACAAGGTGTGCCTTCTCTGTTGGGATACCTGCTTTCAAAGCAGCATAGCCCTTGAGATTTGGAGGGCTCTGACCTTATTGGCCTCCCACAATGCACTTAAAACCTGTCTTTTTCTCTCCCAAGGATTAGACTTACAACAATGGATGAGCCTGTCTCTGGTACATGGTATTTTAATGCAGACATGCTGTAATTGGCCATCAGCTGTATTGCATTATGTTGTGTTTTTGTGGGGCTTTAAAAAAATGCTCATCAGTTTTTTTAATGCTGTGTTTTTAATTCTACATCAGCTTCTCAAGTCATAATTTGCAAGTTAAGTATAGGTATTGCTTAAATGAACAAACAAAATCCAATGACTAAACCATGTCATGACACAAATTCATGCGCTATCCAGAATCATTCTATTAAGAAGGCTGTATGTTATTTTGTAAAAGTTGGCATTTACGCATAATTTCAAACATTCAGATGACAGTAATAAAATGTTGCGTCCCATTGTAAGTGTACCCTGCTTAATATATCAAAAATACATAAGTAGATCAAAAATTAAACTACATGTCATTGTATATTTAACTGCCACTGATGATATTGATACCATGAGCAAGCCCCAAACCAGAGTTTTGTTTATATTGAATATGTATGTGTGAAAATGTTAGGATACACATTTAAAAACTGAAAGCCGAGGCAAACACAGATATTTGTGATTTATTAAATGGCAACCATTCATCCTGAAGGCTGATTAGAATTTTTAAAATGTTAAATTCAGGAAAAATGTATCCTCTCCCACCACTTGCCAAAAGCTCCTTCTCACCAGATGCAAACTAGCATAGCTGTTATTTTTAGTGGGACTTATTTGTATTTAGACAGAAGAAAATCTTCATATGGCTAAAGCCTATGGTTGAAGTGGAAGTGTGGGGTTGGCCAGAAGGAAAGAACAGAAAGTTTTGATTGCTTAGGAGCTCTGGTGATGTTTTTTTTCCCCCCAAAATAGAAGACAGAACTCATACACACAGAGACCAAAATGAAGGGACATTTAAAAAAAATTAATAGTGCATTTCCTTGTTTGGTTTTATTTTAAAAAATAGAGAGCATTCACACATCATACGAAATGTATTGTGCTTTTTGATTTGACTTATTTTATCCAGCCTTTGTGGTTTGTAAATAGTGGTCTAGAGCTTAACACAACACATGATTTGAACTGATAGGGGTTTATTGATGGTTGCTATTCTGGCTCACCATGATGCATGAACCTGACCCATTGTCTCATACGTTCATCCCCCCACATGGAGTTTTACAGATTTGTGGCATATGGAATTATTTACCACAAAGCTGAACAATAAAAGAGAAGGCCCACATCTCAAGCTGATTCCAGGTAGATAACCACAGAATGAGTTTCGCACTGATGCAAGCCAGGCCTAACAGAGATAATTTATGAACTGAGTCCTTTCCAAGAGATGCCCTCAGGAATAAAAAAAGGTCTGCACTATTCTTCACCTAGTTTCCTTTTCTGAATATTATTTATTATGCTCTTCCATCATTATGCTACACTTCTTCTCAACTTCATTGCTTAACATTTTAACATTTCCTTACTGTCTGTAAAGCAATCCGACACGGGAAACAAACGGAATTTGCATGTGCTATTTCCTTCATATCTTTTCACAGTATGAACCTTTTCCTTAAAACAAAACAAAACAAAAAATCCTACATATTATTCAGTTGAAAAAAGAAGAGTTACCAAAATTCCATGCATATTCAGCCAAACTTTCTCTGACTGTGTGTGCCACAGTGCTTATTTATGAAGCTGGAAGGGGACAGTATTTTAAGAAGCGTCGCAGCAAAGCCTTCCTGTCTGCAACTCACCAGGGGTGTTGGCAGAGAGGGTCAAAAAAGTCAGGGGGTTGGCTGTGACTGTGCAATTGAAGCCCTGCCCTTTTTTGAAGCTGAATACCTTATTTGGCCAGGTGTGAGTAGATACACTAGGAATTTGTCTCCAGCACAGAAGCTCTCAGTGTACATGCAAAGCACAATTATCATCATCATACCAATAAGAGGGGGAAGTAAAGAAGATAATAAGAAAGATAAATAATACTACTACAGCCATGCTACATGGGTAAATACGATAGACATTTTTATGTATGTATATAAAAAGCAGCCAGGAGAAAGCACAATGGCCCTAATCTTGCTTGTTTTTCTAGCTCCCCCCCATCCCAATCCCCCTGCTTGTCATGTTCATGCTGATTTTTAGATTAATAATCTATCTGAAAAATATTAACCAAAATAGTAGTTTTACTCACTGGACTTCTTTAACTAAACCTGAAAACAAGAATGGGAAGTTATTATGGGCTCTTCATTTCAAAAGTGCCATAGACTTGTCTACCCTTCGTTTCCTTACTGAAGAACAACCATAGGATCCCAGGATTGTGCAGCTGAAGAGAAACAGTCCTTGTACCCCAGATGTATTAAGCACCCAGAGAAATTGTTGGCAGAGGCTGGGATGTTTTAGTTCACTGGGCCAGGATTTGCACTAAACGGCCCCTTCCAACTATGTGGTTCTGTGTTTTGATAAACCCCCAATCTGAGGAGAGACTGTTCAGTGAAACTGATCTGACTGCTTAGCTTCTGCATAGAGGGCTGAATTTTATTTCTCCAAAATTCTTAAAACATGTACTGTGAATATCCAGCACGGAACTCCCTTAAAACCTTGAGTGTATTTTCTCAGAGGAGGGAAAGAAAAATGAAATATCTAGGAAGACAAAAAGCACTGCAAAAGAAGATAATGGTAAATTGCTTTCTTGATGCCAAGAAAGTGTTACCTGGATATGTCCGTGAAATTATTAGGACTTGAAGGAAATTTCACCTTTTGGGAGCAGCCCATGGTGACCATAGACTTAAAATACTGGATGACTTGTTTAAGCTTCTTGGCTCACTTTGAACTGCTTCTCAGGGGTCCATGTTTGTTTTATAGAAAGCAGTTTTGATATAAAGCTGTACTTTTAAATATGGAATACATCCAAACTGAGTGTACATGTCTAGTGTAAGGTGGTAGAGTTCAACATCTATCTATATATTACTAAAAAATCTTCTTGTCGTGACCTTTAACAGGGTGCATCGTGGGTCAACAATTTTTAAACCAAGCTACCTCAATTGGGCTAACTTACAAAATGCAAGAGATCCATGACTTCTGAGGGAATGAATTTTGGGGAGGTTGTGGCTTCTTCAATGCTACTAGTTGGTGATGCACTGCTGGGATGCTGCTGTGGTCATGTGATCTTCATTTTCAACAGCCTATGACAATTCACACAGAGATCAGTCTCATGATCTCTTACTCCCTCCCCCACACAGCAGCAACTGCTTACCAGCAGAAAGGGGCGGTTTCTGATGCTCCCTGCCAGACTCCCACAAGAAAGCTCAATGGGGAAGCCTGCAGGAAGTCAGAAGCTCGGCTCTATGATCTTAGTTGATTAGAAGCCACCTGGTGCTGGCAGCTACTTCTTGAAACTCACCAGAGTGTAACCAGTTTCACACGGAAGGTTTTTGTTGTGTAAATGCACACATTGGTCAGGAAATGTATTTTTTATTATCACTTATAACTATTGAATTTGCGAACAGTCACTATCCAAGGCAGTTGCTAAATGAGAACTATCTATTTTATACATACATTCTATTCCTCCTAAATCTTTTACAGCAGTGTTTCCCAAACTTGACAATTTTAAGGCATGTGGACTTCAACTCCCAAAATTCCACAGCCAGAGTTGAAGTCCTCATGCCTTAAAATTGTCAAGTTTGGGAAACACTGTTTTACAGTAAAGAATTTCCTAGTATCTTTAACCTGAGTCTCCTAATATTAAAGTTTGAATGCTTCGTGTTTATTGTTACTTTTGTGGTATTTTGATGAGATGTTTATTTGTGAGCCACCGTAAAATGTTTGAAGCTTTAAAGAAATGAAATAAAACCAAATAAATAAATAATCCAAGAGTGAAACTTCTCACTGTATGAAAACCAGCAGGATCACTTGCCAGCAACACTGCATTATTTGCTCTCGCCTCATACGATAACCGGCTATCCAGGGGCTTGCTGTTGCTGGAGATCTGCCAGGCCACCACCTTTTGTGACTCACGTTATACAGTACGAGATGTATCTTTATATAAACAACAAAGTCGTGGAATTGTGGAGTGACAGAACGTAAATTCAACACTAATCCTCAAGTATTAAAAATATCATTGTGGATCTATATGAAATCAGCCTAACATCTGGAGATCAAGTTGTAAGAGATGTTGTCAAAGCAGTATCATTTCACAAGAAACAGTATGTGCACTTGCGCTGAAGAGGCATTAAAAATATTACAGATTTTGGCTTCTTCCAAGGGCCAGGAAAGTCACCCCCTCCTGTCAGCTCCCATTAACAACCTTTCTTCTTCCAACTCTCAGCTATGTGTTCTAGCTGGGTTTCAGAGGAACCCTTGAAATGGTGAGTCCTTGGGGAATTCTAATTGAAAATTCACATCTGCCAACAATTATACTAATTCACCAATGTATAGAGAAATTTTGCTAGCTTGTACAAAATTGCAAATGCAACATGGCATTGGGATTTCAAATATACAGATAAGTCTGTTGTTATTTCAGTCATACATTATGTATTGCCAACTATATTGTCATGAGGCAGCAGGCTGTTAACCAGCATGGCTTGGCATCCATCTATATCCTCCATATTGCCTATATATTTTCAGTGGGGCTATAGGTCAGTTTGCCTCAGGACATTATTGGCTTGTGGAATTCCTCCATAGGTTTAATTACCCTCCCAAAAAACTGCCACAATCTTATATAGTAAAACTGTGGGAAGAAGTACAAAACTTTAAAAATTATAGATTAATCAGACATAAGTTCAGAGGTAGCTTCCTATCCTATTTTAATGTAGAAGGAAAACGTTTAACAGCATTAAAAGTTTTCTCACACGCAGAATAGCAGACCTTCTATGAAGTGCTCTGGAAATGTTTGTTGAAACATTATGAAATAAATAAATGTCCATCAGGGAATCACATGGGGACCTATGGCTGGGAATCCATAGACAGAATTTTTGAACTTGAAGCCAAGCAAATTCAAAGGTAACTATGCCAAGGATCAAAAGCAGTTTACTTCTTGAAGATGATCAAGGCAAACCTTGGAAGAACCATGTTTCACCCTGTCTGTCTACTTTTTTTGTGGGAGAGGATCATTCTGACACAACGTGCAACTTTTACTGTAGACTTTCCAAAAGGAATAATGGGACTTATTTTACTTTACTTTATTCCATCTACACATCCTGATGTGCGAACTACCTGTATCTAGAGGATACAAATGCCTAATGTCATCCTAAACCTACTGAGGCCTGGCTGTATGTATCTCTTCTCCTCTTTTCTAATTCAATGTCAAAACTCAAGCTTTCCCATTTCTGCCAGCACAAGCTGAGCCAAATGGCCCTTCTGCTGAGCTTCATTTGTTACAGGCAATGCCTTTGTCAGCCTTCATGGGTAAACCAGACAGGAACCTGAGCAGACAAGCTAATTCTACTTTATTGTAAGGCTACATTAACAGAATCTTGCAAATCTGAAAGTACAAATCTTCCGCTGTTTCTTTTTACAGCCTGACCAATTTAGGGCTGATCCTTCCTAAGTTTCTTTCTCTGGCCATTAAACATCTGTAGCCTCCTTTGCTTTTTAACTGATTGTTCCGTAGGAAGCATCTCTTCCCCTTGTCCTTCAAGCTCATTCCCACACACAATTACACCCTTGCTCTGATTGGCTAGTATGTGTGGTGGCAAGCATGCTCCTTCCCTCATGGTCACGAGATGCTAACTTCCATGTCCATTTCACCCTGGGCTGTCAAGTTGCCTCTCTCCACTTTAGAAGGAAATTTCACATGGTAAAACACTCGTCCCCATCGGTGAAATAGTGGCCTTTTTTTTTTAATCTACCAGTGGACCATTTAAATGTAGACCTTTCGTTCATTTTTTTAAAAAATGAATTCTGTATCAAGGCAATGAGGCAGTGCTCCTTTCTATATTGTAACATCATTGTGTGTGTTTCTATGCACCCACTTGCTGGCAACATTGCCGTGCAACAGCTGTCCATCTTGGATTGGAATGCAAATTGACATGTGTTGGTCAATGTCTCCATCTATTTCAAGACTTATCACTCTTAATGTCAGTACATGTACATGTACTGTATGTATGTATGATACAAGATAAAAAATATGTGTCCTGCAAACACAATGATCCAATTAAAGATGGGGAGGGGACCAAGCTAACTGGTAGAGCCAGGTTTTCAGGCCTTTATGAAAGATCAGGAGGATTGGGGCCAACCTCACATATGGGGGGGGGGCAAGATGTTTACATCAGAGTCTTTGTTCAACTCATCTAGCATAAGTAGTCCAATTGGCAGTCTTCGTTTTGTTTTGTTTTTCTCCTGGTGATGCTAAGGCAGCACTCTGCACAATGCAGCACTCTGCCCATAGGAACCACAAAACCAATCCGTGCTCTTATTTTCGGCAATTATTACTCAAAGTTCAAAGCAATAACTCAGTGATTAATGCAATACACCCCCTGCCCCAATAAATATACATTTCACACAACATCAGGGAGGATGCTAAAAACAACCACCCAGCCATTCATGGCAGCTGAGAGGAGTTTTGGTTATATTACTTTTAAAGCTTGTAAGATCAAACAAAATTAAATCTCATGCTCCATAGCCATTTATCAGATGTCGCTTAAGAATTTTTAAAGCTAGAGATGCAAACTTTTGCAATTGTTCAGTTACAGAAGATATCATTCTGTCTTAAGGATAGGGTATATAAATTCTTTGATAAATAATAACCAAATGAAAATAATGGATAGCTACGTAAAGCCCATCTCTTTTATCCAAGAAATGAGTACCTGAGCTATTTAAGTCACTTCTACCTTTTCAAGCCTGATGATACACAACATTTTTGAGTCAGTCAGAAATGATGGATGTAAAGCAAGCAATAGCAGAAGGCAGGTCTTCAATATCTAGAATTATCCAAACAACCATCTTCCAGATCTGAGAGATTCTCCTCAAAATGTTCACATCTACTTCTGGGGGGAGGGAATGTCATGTCAGAAGAACAACCATATTTATTGTTGCTCCAACCAAATCCACTACATTCCTGAATATTAGTAGAATGGAGTATTTCAATCTTTCTTCCCCCAAAGGACTGTGAATGGAGAGTTCTGCTAAAATAATTTGCTTTCAAGTAGAAATTAGAGCTCTCAGTCACAAAACTACAACCCTCTTTTCCTTCCCTTCTCATTCCAGCATTTTCATTATACAGGGGAGAAACATTGATTTTGGGCAAACGCACACTGTTTCATTCTAGAGTAGGACCATTAGGAACCCAAGAATCTGAATGACCACTAGAAACTAGCAAGGAGTTCTTCTTCTGGACCACACTGCTGCCTTCTAATGATAGACCAGATGAAATAGCGTTGTTTTTTTTCATTCAATCATGTTCAGTTCTTGGTGATTGCCTGGACTAATCCCTGTAGTTTTCTTGGCAAGGTTTTCCAGAGGTGTTTGCCATTGCCTCCTTTTTGGCTGTCTTGGTGGCTTCATTTCACTCCAAATAGGGACTCATCAACAAATCTTTGGGAGGGTCCATCTTTGTGTTGATTTGTTTCAGAGGAACTCTGCTTGAATGTCTCCCAAATCCATTTACAACAGCTTAATTCAGTTTCAGATTGTGTGTAATCAATGCATATATTTAGTTTCACCCTATACTTGGAGCCCTAAGATATGGCTGGCTCAGCAACTGGGGTCAACAGCACTGAGACATGTGCTTAAGGACATCTCTCCATCCTTGCCAGGTCACTGAGTCACTCAGATGGACATGACTGCCAGGATGTGTCTGCTTATTTATAAATTTATGTTTGGGAGATTTATCTTTCTCTTCTCCTCTAAGCCTGAAAATACATACCAGCACAACACCATTATCTCTCCTTCCCTTCCTCCCCATCATGTTATACAAAGGAAAAGATTTCTAGTGGTATTTCTGTACAAAATCTTTGCCCCACTTCAGAAATACTTTTGATTCTGCTTGATAGGACATTAGCTGTGCCAGAGAGTTGCACCGATTTATTGCTGGCTCAACTGCAGTGTCCCTGGAATTGTTCCAGAACTTAGAAGGGGAGAAGAGTGTTAGCCAGCAGCCCCCTTACCTATCTGAAGATCTTCCATTGCCATTTTTCAGTTCCATTTACCACTGGCCTCACTGGAGATCAAAGGGCCTTAGCAATAAGTTCTTCCTTTGATAGTGATTCCTCTTCATTCTCCCAAATTCTTCCTTTTTTTTGCTCTAAAGACAAAGCCTGGGGCCATTCAGAACACAAAATTGGCAACTGCTCATATGGAGTTGTTCTACCAATCATCACTTCTAGTCTGCATATCAATAATACATTTGGGGAGCCCCCCCCCCAGATCTATAGAAATATGTGTCTCTGCTCTGGCAGAGCTAAAAAAATATTCCAAGGAGAACAAACAGGCTATTAGTTGGGTTATGGTGTTACCTCCTCGTTGTATTTACTAAGACCAAAAGGAGCGTTGAGCTTTTCATTGAATGTTCAAAGCAGAGGAAGGACAACAATTATTGGGGATGATTTAATTTGAATTCTGCACTGAACAAGGAGTTGGAAGGGTGGTCTGCCTAAACCCCTTCCAATGAAGTGATCTGATAAACAGATGCAATATGGGCTGTCCCATCCAGGTGAAGGAGATATATCCATTATTTGCTGGGAAGTGCATCCACCCAACCAAGTGCTCACAAGCGCCCTCTTTTAAGAGAAGATCCACGCACAGAAGAGTGAAAGAATTGGATATTTCTGACTACTCTTACCCAGCCTTGGGGCCAAAAAAGGATTAGTCCTGAAAGGCATTTTATAGAAATGCTAGCTGAGCATTAATAATGTGGCTGAATTAGAAGCACATGTGGCAGAGAAGAAGTGTGATATAATTGGCATGACAGAGACTTGATTAAAGCAAGACATTGACTGAGAGATTAAATTACGAGTACGAGTGTTGAATACAGAAGAGGGATGAGGGGAAAAAGCAGGAGGAGGAAATGGAGAACATTGTGTCAGCAGAAGCAACAAAACAAGGGAAGAGGAAGGAAGGAAGGAAGGAAGGAAGGAAGGAAGGAAGGAAGGAAGGAAGGAAGGAAGGAAGGAAGGAAAAAGAAAGAAAGAAAGAAAGAAAGAAAGAAAGAAAGAAAGAAAGAAAGAAAGAAAGAAAGAGAAAGTAAGTGATCTTTACTGGCAATATACAACCTATACCAGTGATGGCGAACCTTTTTGAGACCAAGTGCCCAAACTGCAACCCAAAACCCAGGTGGGTGTGGCCCATTGGCTGGGCGTGGCTGCGGTGGTAACGGCAGACTGGGTGGGACTAAAAAGTTCAATCAATCAATTCCAACTTTGCAAGATTTCCCCCCCCACAAGAAGTTGAAATTGATTGATTGAACTTTTTTTTTTTTTTTGCACATGGCCGTGGAGGCCTAAAGCGAAAAGGTTTTATAAAACCCAGCTGAAGGCCTAGGACTGGGGTGACGGTGCGCGTGCCCACAGAGAGGGCTCTGAGTGCTGCCTCTGGCACCCGTGCCATAGGTTCGCCACCACTGACCTATACGGAGGCATCAAATGTGAGTTTATAATGTGCAGTTACCGTCCTATTTCAAACTCAAATGTTTCTGTCCTGGAAATCCAAATAGCCCAAACTGATTAATCAAGAGAGAGACTTGACTTCTCCTGGCTTTATTGAGAATCAGTCTGCTCTCCTCAATTAAATGCAAACTCAAATGTAGAAGGAGACATGCTTGCAGTAATGCTATATGCCCTGAGACTTCGCTTCTGCCTGTGTTTATTCATTCGTTTATTCATTATGCCCATGGTTTGTTTTAAATCAAGAATGAGATCAGAGGAAAACCCATCTCTTTTGTACTGAGTTTACTGCACTGAAATTAAAATGCCATTTCTTTGCTCATGTACCATGTGCAATGAGGGAAGACAATAACGATCTGTTTATTTTATACACTTCTGCCAAAACTGATGCATTCATAACTATATCATGAAGCATAAAAGCAATCACCTTGGATTTTAAAACCCACATGAAATCTTGCATCTATTATACATCTTGTTCTAGGGAGGAATTAGCATAATAAATGTCCCGCACTGGATGTTTAATTGTTCAAATTGCTCCAAGGAGAGGACTTCCTTTCCCTGTTGCACCCCACTTCATCCCACCAATTTGCAGTGGAGGTTTTAAGGACGCTTGCGGGCTGTCTGAGAGTGTCCTGCAGATGTTGTTTCTTATTTTGGCAAATACGCAGAATGTATTTCATCCGCAAAATCTGATCCATGAGAGAAAGAACCATTCTTTGGGAAGAATTATATTCTACTAAGGGATAAAGATCTCTGCAGGGTTGGATGTCACTGATGTTAGTAGAAATGAAGCCCCTATAAAAGCTGAGCCTGTTTCAACTCAGTTAATCAGGCCTGGTGTCATGTACAGCCAGATCCTGCCACCCACCGTACAATAAATAGAAATTCCAAAAAAACAAACTGGGAGGATCTGATCCATTAGAGAAGTTATCTTTCTTCAGAACTAATTAATCATCTTCCTCCGAGGGACCTTCCCCTGGTAAGGAGTCTAATGTTTTGTGCCATCCGGCTTTTTATCACAAATGCACATCAGCACCTTCATATTTTTCTCTCCTGAAATAGCTGTCTTCATTTAATCTATAGAGTTATAAATCAGCGAGCTCAGTTGCTAAGTGACAATGATGCATTTACAATGTCCAAGCACTTCTAAGCGAGGAAATGAATAATTACCAATGTCATCATCAATCTTTCACAAGCCACAGAGTAAGTTACAGACTCATTATTTTTAAAACCGAGAGCAAAGAAAAAGCCATAGTTTTACCATTCCTCTAAAGCTGCCCTTGAAAGCTGCTCATCGAGTGAAGGTTACACTTCAGTGCAATGCTAAAGCAGCTGCCTTTGACCTGGGATCAGCAACATTGCCATGCATGCAGATTCTGAAACAAGCCCTAAATTGCTTTTGCACAAGTCTGTGCAGATTCACATGTAGGTGTTTCAAGAATTCTGAAAATCAAGCTACAAATAATTGAATGTCGATGGTTGATCATTCATTTTCGTTTTCTTTGTTCAGTACAAATACATGAGTGAATGAATGTCCTAGCTTATGGCACTGTCTCGTCTTGAAACTACTAATATGTGCAATTCAAGAAAATACAGTTCATTGGCCAGATCCACGCTTTACATGAAAAAGATTCCTCTGCTTCACTCTTGGTCACCTCCACTTCAATGATTAGATAGCAAGCGATGGGAAAATCCTTCCCAGAGTATCCGGAAAACTGTTGCCAAAGGAAACACGTACAGTGTATGGTCCAATAGTCTAACTCAAAGTAAGCAGTTTCTTCAGTCTTGTGTTGGTAGTTTTCACATTTTACAGGTAATCCTCAACTTACAACTATGTGTTTAGTGATCGTTTAAACTTACGATGGCATTGAAAAAAGTGACTTATGGCCTGTTTTCACGTGATTGTTGCAGCATCCCCATGGTCACGTGATCATAATTCAGGCACATTGGCAATTGGCATGTATTTATGACAGCCGTGCTGTCCCGGGGTCATGTGCTCACCGTTTGTAACTTTGCTGGCCAGCTTCCAACAAGCTAGAGTCATTTAACAACATGATTCACTTAAGTGCAGTAATGCACTTAATAACTGCAGCAAAAAAGCTGGCAAATTGGAGCACAACTCACTCAAAAACTGCCTTCCTTAACAACAGAAATTTGGAGCTCTATTGTAATCGTAATTCGAGGACTACCTGGATCAAGTCTGGAAGGAGTATTACATAACCTGAACTGCTAGGGCTCTTAAGAAAACATGCTGAAGGTTTGGAGGGAGGGGGGAAAATAATTCCAAATGTAAATAAAGCAATGAAGCAGTTTCACTCTAGACAACAGCTGAAGTCATGAAGTTGCTGTTTTAAAAAGTCACAAC
The DNA here is from genome assembly GCF_016545835.1 of Crotalus tigris. Lineage (NCBI taxonomy): Eukaryota > Metazoa > Chordata > Lepidosauria > Squamata > Viperidae > Crotalus > Crotalus tigris. Next base: position 1,124,395 of record NW_024100565.1, read on the forward strand.
CAGAAAGCAACAGAGACTAGAAGTAATCTGTTAAATTTTCTGGAGATGAACCTCAGCCAAAGTATCTTAGCTCTCTAATAGCCTACCTACTAACCATTTTAAAGGTTTTTTTAAAAAAACATTTCTTGCGATAATTCTTTAAGCTCAGCAACCTAACAGGAGTTGTTACGGTGGCCTTTGCAGCTTTCATTTCCAAGGGGAACACCTGTCTCATGACTTCTCTCCCATTTTTATAAAGTCTGCAGTCCTGATGTTTGTAGCTGCATTTTCATCTTGTCCTTATTCAGCAGTTTCCAGATACAGAGAGGCTTCTTAAAATGCCAACTCCTCTCTACTCAGCCAGGGAAAAAATATATGGCCAATTTAGAGGTTGACACCATAGCGGATCTTAAAACCCACTCTTGCTATGCCAAGCTCATTCGCCTCCCCATAGCGCAGCCGTGTCTTTGCCTGTTTTGTTTTTGGATTATAGCTTCGGCTTGAGAAAACACGGCTTTGAATCAACCAAAGAAAAACATATCACTCATTGGAGAACAACTGATAAAATAAATAAAACTATGCTAAGCTAAAATAACCAATTACTTCTTTAACTGTAATCACTGCTAGACGTGAACGTGTAAGGTTTCCATGCACATTAAAAGACAGGAATGCTGGGATTCTCCCCAACACATGGGATTATGCAAAAGTAGCTTGGCGACCACCTGGGATTTGCATGCATTTTTTTAAAAGAGCTAATAATGTCTGAAGCTTTGTGAAGCATTTAGAAAATCTTGTCCATATGGGTAATTGTATCCATGTTAGCTAAGGTAGTTGATGATTATGTACATGTGGTCCTCGACTTATGATCATTCATTTAGAAACAGCACTGAAAAAAGTGACTTATGACTGGTCCTTGTGCCTACAACTTTTGGAGTGTCCCCACAGTTACGTGATTGTGATTTGGGTGCTTGGTAATCGGCATGCAGTTAACCACAACTGCAGCATCTGGGCCACATGATACCTCTCGTCCCAGATTGGATCTTGCAACACTATCCTGGGACACGTATATTTGTCTTCATTCACATGACTATCATTTACGATCTTTCCAGCAGGCTTCCAATAGGCAAAGTTAATAAGGAAAACCATATGTCAACGCTGCTAACATTGGATGTTCTTGCTTTGACAAAATATGAAGGCAGCCACTCTCTGTATAAACCAGCGGTTCTCAACCTATGGGTTGCGACCCCATTTGGGGTCGATCGACCATTTTACGGGAGTCGCCAAACAATGCGATCTGCCATTTTCCCCCTCAGGGGGCGCCACCACGCATGCACGCCGCGCATGGGGCGCCGCCGTGCATGCATGCCGCGCATGGAGTGCGCCGCACACGCACACCATGCATGGGGTGCCGCTGCGCATGGGGCGGCGCATGGGGGCGCCGGCACACATGCGCACGGCGCCGCGCATGCGCAACGCGCTTGTGTGACGGGGTCGCCGTCACAGGAACGTTGAGAAACGCTGGTATAAACTGTGTCATATTTTTACAGATAAATTAGATGATGCTGGGAGGGAAGGAGAAAGAATGGGTGTGGGAATTAGTTAAGATAAGAAACCATCGGAACGGAAAGAAAACTTTGCCCTTCAAACTAATTGGAGAATGTGATTTATGACTGCAAATTAGAGGAGGGGAATATGCTGGAATATTATGTGCTCAGGGGAGGGGAATTCAGATCTTGGCATCCTCCATGCTGTGCTGACACTTAGTTACACGATTAAAGACTTTTTAGGATAAACAATGCCTGAAAGTTCTTTGAAGTGTTTCGTTAATTGGCACCATCATGACATCAGATTTGCTTAATAGCATGATTAATGACCCCGGCAAAAAAAACCTTGTAAAGTTGGTTGTGGTCACATGATGGCTCACATAACGACTGCTTAGTAATGAAAGTTCTGGTCTGAATTAAGGTTGTAAGTTGAGAATTACTCAGGCCACCAATTTGGTATTGATTCCAGGCAGTCACATAAGATTTTTCTCCGGGAGAATCTTTCCCAAATCTGGTCCTACCAGGTCCTCCAAAAATACACCCATGGCTGCTGTAGTTGAGTCCCTCCATCTTATTGCTGTTTGTCCTCTTCTTCTCCCTCCTTCTCCCTTTCTCAAATTATAGACTTCTCGTAAAAGCTAGGTTTTGTGTTAATGATAAGTCATTATTTTAATCCATTTCACATTCCTAGGTCATACAATTTAGCTACAATTTTCTTCCTTAATACTCCAAACTTTGGCATTCCAGCCTCCAACGAAAAGTGCTGTTGCATATATTGCTCGCATATTCAGTTGATTTCAGATTAAACTCAACCATAAAATTTGCAAACCTACTCTTCTAGATGAGTGGTTGTTGCACAAACATTGATAATAGGTTTGTTCATGCTCTAATTGATATTATTTGATTATTTATTTCATTGTATCCAAATACTGTCCTTGCTATATCCTTCCAGACTATGAAAGCAACACTTTTTTTTTGTTATTTGTATTCTGGGTAGCAAACAGATGATCTTGCAACTGAAAGTTACGATCCAATTCAATTCAAGATTCAATGTGTAGTTGCTTCGTTTCATTTTGAACTGTTCCATGTTCATGCTACTTAAGCTTGGGGGCATGACAGCTCCGGGATTAAAGATGCTGAGCTTGTTGGCTGGAAAGCTAACCGGGGTTTGAAACCCAAGCACTGCGCAATGGTTGAGCTTCCATCACTTGCCCCAGCTCCTGACCACCTAGCAGTTCGAAAGCATGCAAATGCAAGTAGATAAATAGGTACCATTTCAGTGGGAAGGTACTAAGAGGCCCTGGTGTATAGTCATGCTGGCCACATGAGCACAGAAGTGTCTCTGGACAATACTGTCTCCCTCAGCTAAGAAACAGAGATGAGCACCACCCCCTAGAATTAGACAGACTGGACAGAGGAAACATTTACTACTTATGTTCTTACTGTAATTATGCCTTTGCAGCTTTGGATTTTCTTTTCCTATATGGCAACATAAACAACTAGATATCCTGAAGGCTTTAATCTAGCTATATCATAAATACCTTTAAAACTCCAAAAATTCCTCAACTCTTTCTTAATAGCATGTTGAGTACTATCCCACTGGAGGGACCCATCATTTAGGCATTATGCTATTAATTGCTTTGTACAGGCCATCCATGTGTTTTTCTTGGTAAAATACAGGATGGTTTATAACTGCCTGCCCTCTCCCGTATAGGATGAAATGGTGCCTTTTTCTTTGCTACTAAAAGTCATCCATCTCCAGTACTTTCCTAGATTGCTGATGTCCAATATAGTTTCCTACTTGCTTTAGCTGGGCAGCTGGGATATCTTTCATGCCTGGGGGGAGGGGAGGGCCCCACTGAGATTCTACACTCTTGGCATAAACTCTATGTATCCTCCTCTCATCCCTACAAAAACATTCCCCACTCCCAACCCACCCTCCCAACAAGCTGACTGAGATTCTGTTTTAAAACAACAAAGGAATACTAATTGCATCCCCATACTTACTGTAGTTCCTGGGAATAAAGTCCATTGAATTCTAGGTATACATATAAAAGTGCAACGATCCAAAATGGAATAGTCCCTTTGTTAGTGGGCCTAAGCTGTTATTAGAGCGCCACTCTGTGTATTATCAGGAGGGGAGTCTGATTCATTGGGCAGCTCCCCCTCAACTGATGATCCATGAGGCGAAAGCTCTGCCCAGCCCCATCACACTGCCTAGAAGCAGCTCACTGGCTCTGTTCATTTTGTATAATGAAACACTTCACATACCACTGCCTGTCACTTTGTTTCGGGCTACTGAAAACAGCCCTAAAATAAAAGACATCCAAGTGAGTTTTTGTCCAGAGCAGTGAGAAAGCATCTCCCTGTTTTACCTTGCGATCACCCTGTGCTCAGAGATGTCCACAGCTAGCAATGATGACCCAAAATAACAAATATGCCATCATGTCACAAGTTCCACCTTTTTGTGCTTGAATGATGACACCTCACAAGCAAAGTATGGAATCTGTGTTGTAAAGCTGTGATATTTCATCCTTTGCCCTCCTTCGGCTACCTGAGTTGTACTCTTTAGTGTTTTCCTCCTCATCTGGACACCATCCATGAGCAGTCTTGGGGTTCGTAAAATATAATAAGCTTTTGCCAGCCATAACTTAGGGAGGTCAAATGACCATAGCTGACTTCAACTCACAACTTAAACAACAGCAGGATGGGGATCAGCAACAGTTAGCACATTTCATGCCAGTAGGTTTTTTTTGTTTTTTGTTTTGCCAGCCAGCTCAAGTTGCATGAAAGTACATATGGGGTTTCTCTTGCAACCAGTCCCATCTCTGGTAGTCTGATGCCAGGGCATGGAGAGTAGCAGAAGGTGGGGAGAGAGATGGTGTTTTAAACCCAAATGTCTGATTCCCCCAATTAAACACTGGTGGATATAGGGGAGATACTGGAGTGAAAGAACCAGATTCTCCCACCGCTGAAAGCAAAATGCCCCGGAAGACAATGACCAGGGATGAGGCTTGTTCACCTCAGACTAAAGCTGCTGGGCAGAATCCAGGCTCTGCCCACGTCCCCAATAGCATCATCAGGAAGGCATCATAGATCATACGAACAGAAACATGTGTGCCAGGAGGACAAGCTTTGATCTGTCTGTTATTGCCAGACACCCTGCCAAAGTCAGCACAGCATAGCACAAGCTTCTGCTGGGGAAATGCAGAATGCCAACATGCAAGGGAAGTTGCTCTGCCAGGAGGCTAAGGGATTAAGCTGCTTTGGCATTCTCATGGGCTCGACAAGAGTAACGTTAGAAGCCTTCTTTGGTTGCCATCTGTCAGGCCCAAGAACCAAGAAAGACATATGGTGATTCTTCCAAGCAGAGTTCTAGACAGAATCTTGCCAAATTGAAGCTATTATCTACATCAAGCATACACTCTGAGAACTATTAGGGAGGGGCTGTGTTCACCCTCTTTCTCTCACACAGCATATCTGGACTAGGCTGTCTCTTATTTCTCTGAAATGCACCCCCTCCCCCCTGAGGATCCAGACTAATACATTCCATCACGTCTCCTTTTGGATGTAGAAAGATTACCTTACAGGTAGTCCTCGACTTACAATCATTCAGTTAATGATTGTTCAAAAGTTACAATGACATTTTAAAAAGTGGTGTATGACTGGTCCTCATACTTACAATAGTCACAGCATCCAGAGTCACATGATCAACATTTGGGCACTTTGTAACCGGCATGCGTTTAGCAGCATCCCAGGTCATGTGATCACCATTTGCAACCTTCTCAGCTGACTTCTGACAATGGGGATAGAGATTTGCTTAACGACTACTTAATTCACTTAATAACCGCAGTGACTCATTTACAACCATAATACAAAAAAAAAGGCGTAAAATCAGGTGGCCACTCACTTGACAATTGTCTTGCTTGGCAATGGAAATCCAGTCCCATTTGTGGACTGTAAATCAGAGACTATCTTTATTTCCTGAATGATGTTTTGTGACCAAAACATATGGCTGCTCTGCTAAAGTAAAAAAAAAAATTTACTCAACCTTTTACTTCCTATGCTCTGCTGAAAATCAGTCTTGGATACTTATTTTAACCATGTGTCCCAAGGAAAGAAACCCTAAAGCTTTTAAACAAATAATTAATCCATTCTGATTATTAAATACTGATTTATATAGGAAGGCTTTTAAATTATGTTTGTAACGCAAACCCCATTCTCCCTTCTCACAAGAAGAAAACTTAAGCCATAATGTAGTTTATCGTCTTAGCACCATTTGGGACTTGTAAACTATGATTTATGAGCAAGGCCAAAAGCAGTTGTGCTTAAATAAGATGCTGTATCATGTTTTAATTAACAATGTGTTATTAAATAAACCACAATGGACTTGGTCCCTACAACACCCACATTACTGACAAACTAATGCTAGTACAGCTTTGCATACCATGCAAATCAAGTTTATACCTTCTTCAAAGATGATCCAATTAGAGTTAAAACAAATTCCTCTGGATCCAAGCTCCTACAATTATATGCAAGGGAAATAAAGTGAACACAAAAAATGAGGTTGACCTTTTTTTTCCCCCTATTGCATAAGGCAAAGCTTCTGTGAAACAGTTTTGTGCAAAACAGTTACCTTCATTTAGCCGAGATTCAGGATAATTTTATACCCGAAGAAGCTAAAAATATTTGCCGGGTTATAACGTTTCCCGTTGCTCATTTCTATCATTTGATCTCTCTCTTTTTTAAAAAAATTCCTGAATGCAGCAAAAAAGCACACCTGGGAAACTTACTTGCCTACACGGGGGGGGGGGATTTACTCTTCCTGCAAGGAGCGTTCAAACACAACATCTCTGCTCACTTCTGGGAATTTGAAGGGTGGCACAGTCTAGGTGAAACCTCACCCTTCGGTTCCCAGAAAGGTATAATGTCCAATCCCGGGAAGTGAAATAAGGCGGGAAGTTCGTGCGCCGGGCTTCTAAGGGGAGGTCACGGCTACAGGGAATGGGTGGCATATGGCAAGGAGAGAGGGAGAGTCATGCGCCAGGAAGGAACAGGGTGGAGACGACGCCTGTTTCCACCAGGAGCGAAAGGAACAGACGTGGCGCGGTGCAATGTTTCTCTCTGGCACAAACTGGCGGCAGCTGCAGCAGCCCCCCCCCCCTTCCTCCACCCCGGTTGGCTTTCCACCTGCTCAAGTTGGGGGCCAAAAGAGTGCCCGGCTTTCCCGCCCTGAACAAACAAGAAGTCCGAGCGGCTTCCTCAGCCGCTTCAAGCAAGGTGCCAAGTGTGCCTTGCCTGAGGCGAGCTCAGCAGATGGCTTCCTCGAACCAAACTCCAAGGCCCGGGGGGGGGGAAGCGAAAGGGGGGGATAAACCTTTTTCCGTAGGGAAACAATGACATCCAGCGGAGAGTTCGGTTAAGCACAGAGGGGTGGGGTGAAGTGACGTGGGGAAATGGAGGAAGGCTTTTTCACGTTGGGAAAAAGCAAACGGATCCTTCCCTCGTCTTTAGGACCTAAAACTTTTCGTCCTTGCAAGCAAGAGCTGGCAGGCTGTTTTGTTTTGTTTTTTCTTTTAAAGCGCTGCGTTGCGCTTTATCGTAGAGCCGGGATAGTTGGCTATATTGACCAGGAGGGGTGGAGATGATTATGAATTTTGTTTTGAAATTTTGCATGGTTTTAAATTGTCTTTCTAATCGTTTTTACTTGTGGTATTGGTTTGCTGTTTTTCATATTGATTTTTTAAAAATTATTTTTGAACCAGCCAGAGTCTTGTAGGGAGATAGACAGCTATATTAGATAGATAGATAGATAGATAGATAGATAGATAGATAGATAGATAGATAGATAGATAGATAGATAGATAGATAGATAGATAGATAGATAGATACATACATACATACATACATACATACATACATACATACATACATACACACTGTGCTCCAGGTGCTTAATCTCATGAGGCCAGTGACCCTCCCACAGCCTTTCCTACTTCACAGACATGCTATACATCAGCAGCTCCCAACCTTTTTCTATACCCCGCATCCCAAGAACGCTTCTGATATATTCTCACACCCCTTAACAAAGGTTTGAAATAGCATATACACTATAATTTTGAAAACCCACGTTTTCCCACCCTCTGGAATATCATCTCGCACCCCGAGTTGGGAACCCCTGCTGTACATAATACTTGAATTCCTGGAGGAAAGTCAGGATATATGTTTCACAAATAAAATAAAATACAATTCAGTTGCAATCCACTTCCAACTGGGTTGCTAAGTACTGCTTACCTTAAAAGCCTTTTATTGCCAGATACTAAGAAACTTGAAACGGTGGACTCCATATTGTCTGCTGTAGATCCCTTAAGAATTCCATTCTGGTGGAAATACCACAACAAAGAAAGAACGTTTCATCATATATGGTGATCATGTAAAAAAAAAAAAAAAAACACTAGAAAGAAATGCATCAAAATATTCAGAAAATTCTAAAATTAAAAAATAAATTGAAATATTTCTGTTAGGTATAATTTCAGAAATTGAAATGGTTCCCTTATGTCAGTGGTTCTCAACCTTTTCTTCACCATGGACCCCCTTTAATTTTTGTGACCGTGAACCATAGCCATGGACCCCGGAGACATAAGTCAAGATTTTAACCATAACATTTCTTCAAGCTTGGTAAACCCCCTCTGATGACAATGCACTCTCCCAGGAGTCCGCAGACCATACACTGAGAACCACTGCCCTATGTATTACATGTTATATAGCAAGGTAGACATTTGGATTGTAATATTAAGGAAAAGATTTAGGAATCCAGTCAAAAATAACCAGTGAAACAACATGAACTGATATCAACAATAGCCTCAATGTGCAATATAAAGTACAAGTATTTAGATCAGCAGTTGGGAAACAATGAACGGGAGAAAGCATCACTAAAAATCTTTCTACAATGTTTTTTTACTTGTTTTTTTTAATCCAATAGCTGTCTTTTTCTTAATGTTTTATATTTTTAACACTGTAAAAACTTAAATTTTAAAAAATGATAAAAAGCGTTTCTCTCTGAATCTGATCTATTTTATGTTCAAGGTACAGTAGTACATAAATAACCATTGCCCTATGTTAGTGGCATAAATTCCATCAGTTACCATGATGCAGGAGTGGGGGAACACATTTATTTTAGATTATAAGAGGGCACGATTCCCAGTAGGAAACCTGTTTGGATTTCCTTCTCATGGAAGTGTTTTAGGCAATTTGGAATGAACGCTTGGACATCAGACTGAGCTTTTAGTTACATATTTATTTCAAAAACCTTCACAAGCTTCTAGCTGCACCTTGATCCTTCTTCCTTGCTTCCTTCCCAATGGTGCTTTTAAATTTTGTTTTACTGCATTAATTCATGGCTATTTCAATGTGATTATGGACCCCATGTATAAATTCATAGGTTATGGTGAAATAAGTCCAAGAGTTTTCCTCTGGAAGACATTACAATAAAATAAAATGGGCTTCTCCCAGTATTGGAGCATCTGTGACTTTTCAGATGTACCCTGAATTGTAAGGGCCAGCTTGACAACCTCACTCATAGTTAGCAAAGCTGACAGTTCCACTAAAGTTGTCAAAATGGAGCACAATCTCTTCAACTACCCTTCCAAATGTGAGGTAAAATCCTTTGTCTTTCTCTGAAGTACCTGCATTTGGGATCAGTGCAGGAGCATTTAATGAAGGCTCTTCCTAAATAATGAGGACACATGAAACTCAATACACTCTCAACAACCTCAAGTAGCATGGATATGCATATAAATGCTGGGAGTTGTAGTTCAACAACACATAGAGAACCACAGGTCCCCTCCTCTGACCGATCCTATAGCTCTGGCAGTGGATGGCCTAGGCCAGGGAAAGGCAACCTTGGCTCTTTTCTGACTCGTGGAATTCTGGGAGCTGAAGTCCACGAGCCATAAAAGAGCCAAGGTTGCCTACCCCTGACCTAGGCCCTAGGCAAAGCTTCTGAAGGAAGAGAATAGTTCTCCCATTCTGCCCTAAGGCAGGCATAAGGAATGAGTGAGAACAGGAATAGAGAAACGTAAACAATTCATTACCTCATGGAAAAATTTAATGGTGTAAAGGTGTATTTTGTGCATAGCCTGATGTATTCTAAGAAGATGATCATCAACAATCAACATTTTATCCATGGACAGTGATAGGATGCTATCTGGTTATTTCTCAGTTTTCAAATGTCTTTTTTGTCAGAGCTTAAGAAACATGGTAGGGTTTAACAGTAGGGAAGAAGAGAAACAGGAAAAGAGGAGGGAGGGAGGAAAGGAAGGAAGGAAGGCAGGCAGGCTGATTTTAGAATTGCAATTTGGTTGAAAGGATTTGCTGTGTCCATTTGCTTTCACTATTATATTTGCAAGCCCATATCACAATATCATCATAAGCCTTCAAAGTTGTGTCATTCAAAGAATCCAAACATAATAGCATTTCTTCTATATTATTTGCAAATAATGCAAATCTTGTTGTGGTGCAAGGCTTTCAGTCTTTCCTCCCTACCCTACCCCACCCCAACTTTTTGTATCTCTGAAAAGCATGCAGACATACACATTCACAGGCTATTTTTTTTTCCTGCTGGGTCCCCACAATCTTGACTGCATCTCATTTTAGCACCAATGTGTGCGTAAGGGACAGGCCACCGATAAACATCCACTTCTAAACATAGCGATACCAAAACAATGTGTGCTGTTATCATGTGGGACGTTAGGGCACAAGCTGCACAAATACATAATGAGTGGAGTTGGCATTGCAAGGTATGTTTTTTCATTTGTTCCCCCCCCCCCAAGAATGCCTATGAGTAACCGGTGACTATATTGATGTGATAGCAGGATTTTCTTCTTCATTCAGACATTGTTCAAGATTGCTCAAGGTATATAAAAGCTGTTAGGCTTTTGTTGCCAATTAACTGTGGGGGAGAGGAGTTAAGTGACTGCAGTAAAATAAAACAGAGGCAATAGAAAAATTATTGTATTAGGTAATTAAAATAAGGGGTTTAGTGGCTTTCATGTTATCTCAGCTAGTTTTAAATATTCCACTACTTCCATTTAGAGCTCTGTTCCCAAGTAAAACAGTGTTTAGCTTTTGCAATCAACCTCGCCCAGACCTCTAACCATCCTGTGGCAAACTTCTGTCCAATTTCCAAGCCAAAAAAGGTTTCCAGAACAAACCTCCAAAATGTCTGAGGTTTCCCCATCTCTGCAAACGCCTCTTTCCAAGAGCACACTCCCAGTAATTTTGCATGCAGCCTTATAAATTAACCATCGTGTAGTCTGAAACATGTCTGGTTATTATATTTTATAATTAACTTCTGTGTTTTTGGGAAGTATTAAAACTGTGATGGGCAAAGCTTCAAACACATTCAGGGGCTTTTTTTTCCCTGCCCTGATCTGAAAAATTCACAAAATGGCAGTTAGGTGGTGATTTCTTGCATGCAACATGGTTTTTCAGTTGGTAAAACTGAAATACTATATTCAGGAGAGGCTGTCAACGAGTCCTTTCCACATCTGGCTAGTGCCATCCCTTAAAACAGTGCAGGAGCACAAAATGCTTTCCCAGATAGATGTTTTTTAAAGATGTGAGTGTGTTTTTATGTGACTTTCCATAGAATGCTCTTCCTGTAACTTCCAAGCATGATTTTGTGCATACCCTGCCAGGCATTGTTATTTGACCTTTGACCTTGCGGAGCAACCTAACTTTTGTTCCTGAAGAGTCCTCCATTTCAAATGTCAAAAGGTTGTCAAGAATGTGAGTAAAAAAAGAGATTTTATTTGAAAATAAGATTCATTGGAGCACGGAAAGCCATATTCAACATCCAATTATGAATATCTATCCAGGACCTGTACATTCGTGTGTCTGAATCTTTGTTGGAGATGAATGAACAGATCTATCTTGATTGTTCATGATTACGTACCCTGTGGTTTGTTTTGATATTAAGCCATTAATAAAATGTACTGGTGACACTCATGAAAAGTCAGTTGTTTTCAGATTGAAGTGAATGAAGGTTAGGACTTAGAAGTTGTTCTACTGCTTTGCAAATGCAGTTTAAATGCAATAAAGAGATTTTTCAAAAAGAAGAAAAGTAAATATCGCAAAATCAGACCAAACTCTTTGCTGAGGACCCAGGTTGTTGGGAGCAATATGTTGACCCTGTAAACTGCGTAGAGAGAGCTGTAAAGCACTATGAAGCTGTATATAAGTCTAAGTGCTATTGCTATTAGAAAAGTCTTGATGCCTCCAAGAATTTGCCTTCCCTCCAATACAGCTCTGACATTCCGTAGTTGCCGCTATGGTTGGAAATGAAAATGGGCCATTATCCTCAGAAAGGATGATCAAGATTTATTTAAATTTACCCCTTCTGGTATACTTTTATTCTTCTCTAGGGTTGACAGAGAGGCCTGTGGCTAATTATTTTCTTATTTTAGCTTCTTCACCAAACCTAGTTATAGCAACTGCTGGCTTAGGCATAAATTCAGCCACTAACAGTCTCGTTAAAGGACTGTAAGAGGATTACAAATCCCATTGTTCCTTGTCATTGGTCATGTTGACTGGTGTTGGTGGAATCTGCAGTGCCAAACTTCTATTACCATATAAAGCAGATCAGGATTTAACAACTTACCCAAGAGTGCCTGTTAAATTAAATAGAAGGAGGAGCTTCTTTGATAATGACTTCTTCTTACAATTCTGCCAAAAATGTATCCCAAGTCTCAGGTACCAAATCTTGGCACATGTGAGACCATTCATTTCAGTTGTAACGTTTCCAAGGAACATTCTGAGTTCAGAGCACAGATATTCTTGCTGTATCTACACATAAGTGTTTTTTTTCAAGCACAAACTAATCTACAGATAGATATTCTTCATATTCTTATGAAGTCCAGCTGAGCAATATATGGTTTAACATCCATACTGTTAGGACTGATCTGGATGGACTGATATTGGCCCAAAACTGTTGGTGGTAACATTAATATGTGAGGAATTCAGGTGGCATTCCACAGCCTTCTGAAGCTGGTGAGGATTTATTGTTTCTCAGTGAACTCGCTCTTCTCCTGTCTGTCTCCAAAGATGGCCTAAAGGAAGGTGAAAGACAGGAGGCTTCCAAGGTCAACAGGTGGCACATTATGGAATGAATGTTGTTATGCATGTCTCTTCAGGTGAAGTTGAGGTCAGTACAGAATGTTGTTAAATGGGTAGTGTCATATTGTTTATTTTTTTTTGCCAGAAGTCAGGCAAATGTTATTTGAAATTTTACAGAACTCATACTGAACTTCTCTCTAGGGAGGTGAAATATAAGACCAGAGATGGAAAGATTCCACTATTTTATTGAAAAATACCAAGTTACAATTATACCACCCATATTCTTGAGCTAAATTCAAGAACTGTTTACCTTCCCTACTTTGTTGCTCTGCAGATACATTATGAAATGTTGTTGTCTGACCTACCTATAGGGAATCAATGTGGAGAAAGCTGCATAGATTATGATTTTGCTGTATGAAATTAATACACAGGATAATTGTGATAGGAAACCCCAACCAAATGAAGAAGAATTAAATGAACAAATATTTACAGATGTGATAATTGCCACAGGAGATATTAACTCTCAGTGATCAAACTTCAGAATGATTCAACTGGATTATGCATCACTATGAATACCTTCTTTCTCATCATAGTAATTTCCTCTACTTTTATTCCTATTCTAACTTCATCTCTACCCCTACCAAGAGGGATATTACCAGGGCTGAGGGTGTTGTATTCTGGCTTTAAGACAAAGAGGTAAGATATATCGGCAGGGATATGTCTTTTAAAAACTCTGCTTCTCTTCAAGGTGATGTGAATATCAATATTTAAAATGCAATTCTAATAATTGTTAGGACTTAAATGCGAGGCAGTATCTGCTCTTCGGTTGTGAGCCCAAACCTGTAAAAATTTTTAGATCAATGAGTCCTTCCAAATACTAATCTGATTGTTTTATGCTACCTAGTCCCCCAAGTGTTAAATATGCAATCTGTCTAAAAAAGATTACCACTACTTTCTTTGGACTGAGGATCAATTTATTGTTGGCCATTCAATTTATCCCTGCATCCACACACTGATTTGGAGAGTATCTATTGCATCTCCTAGATCAGTGGTTCTCAACCTTTTTAATGCCACGACCCCAACCGGTTGTAAGTTGAGGACTACCCAACCGGTCGTAAGTCGAGGACTACCTAACTGGTCGTAAGTCGAGGACTACCCAACCGGTCGTAAGTTGAGGACTTTCCCTGCCCGGGAGCGCCATGCATGTGTGGTGCCGCCCCCTGCGCCGGCCGAGGTGTAGCTGGCAAGCGGCAGAGACGGAGCAGGCCGACCACCGGCTGGGCACCAGCTGGCCCAGCCCAAGGGAGGTAAGGCACCCGCCAGGCCCCACACGCGCCAGCAACCCTCCCTGCACCCGCCGGCTTCCCACCTCCCACCCCTGGCCCTCTTTTACTTACATTTTTAGTAGTTGCTCAGCAGGGAGGGGTGGAAACTTCCAGACAGCTCGCCTTCGCTGCAGACAGCTTGCAGCACCATTTTCAGAATGGGACTTTTGGCGGGCTCAGCAGGGCAGAGACAGCCCCCTGGACAATTCCTATTGGCTTTTGAAAGCCAATAGAAGTAGACTCTATTCAAGAGAGTCTATTCTATTGGCTTTCAAAATCCAATAGAATACAAGGAAGTAGCACAACTAAGGAAAAGGGGAAAAAAATGGCGGACTGCATTTGGCGACTCCCGTGAAATGGTCGTTCGACCCCAAATGGGGTCGCGACCCACAGGTTGAGAACCGCTGTCCTAGATTCAGTGCAAAAAGTTAACCTTTGGAATCATCTAATGGTGGTATCTTTTTCCAAGTTGCTGGATAATCTCATCCAATGCAATGCTTTAATGCAGATGCTAAATGACATAGAAAAGAGAGCTGTGGGATCTTGAAGTACAATTGCTTGGAATGAAGCAATAATTCACTCCAACACAGCCATATGCCCATAGCTAGTAAAATGAGAGTGAAACAGGGAAACCACTTCCAAGAAATAATCCAAGCTCAGAACTGGGATAGCTTGTCCAGAAAGACATTATAATTTATCAAAGGCAGCAAAAGCTGTTGAAAAGTCTAAGAGAATCAAAGGAGCCATACTTCCCTGACTTCTTCTCTGTTCCAGAGTCAAACCTGGATCCAGATTGAAATGTGAATAGAAAATCAGCTTCCAAGCATATTTGAATTTTCCCAGAATAACCAACACAAACACCTTGCCTAAGAAGAAAAAGTAAGCAACTGACCCTAATTAAGTAGGAAGAAATACATAAAATAGATCATAGCAGAATGTTGAAAATCCAAAGCTTTGGGTGACTTTTGATCAAACAATATTTCAAGCTTCCTTTCACATGATTCAATGTTCAATCACTAGCATCTCAATACTTAGGACTTCTGTCCCTCCCCATGAAATATTCCCTCACTTGCTTTCCAAAATTCAGCAACCCCAATGTAGCTTCTGTTGTAAAGTTTGCAATTATTTATGTGGGAAGTGCACATATTTGCACAATAAACATTTAACAAAATGGTCTTGAAAATGACCAAGACTTAAAGTTGACTCTGACACATTGGGGTGGGAAGATCTGTGTGATGGTCATTACCAACCTCTAGCTGACACCTCTTTCCTAGCATGGGCAGGGTTAGATCTAAAATCTCAGATTGTCATTTTCAGCTGGCGGATATTACAGCTCCTCCCTTGAAATGAAAACTCTGCTAAAATAGAGAGGAACAAGCATAAAAACATGAAAGAGGGCAGAAAAGTGGTTGTGCAGGTGAATTATCAAGAAGAGGAAGGTGAATGATTTTCGGGGGGGGGGGATGGAGACATGGGAGAAAGCCAAGAAGTGCCTCCAAGACTA
Organism: Crotalus tigris; assembly: GCF_016545835.1. NCBI lineage: Eukaryota > Metazoa > Chordata > Lepidosauria > Squamata > Viperidae > Crotalus > Crotalus tigris. Next base: position 1,139,862 of record NW_024100565.1, read on the forward strand.
GTTTCTTGTATGTGTCTTTCCAAGTTTATCTTGTGATAGTTTATCCACCATTAGCATAGTTCTGGAAAGGAATCTGAAGCTGAGAGGTCATTAGAGATCCAGGAAATATTAAATCCAGCTACTGAGGAGAAACTGTTTAATCAACAAGGGAAAAAATCCATTTGATTTATCATGTAGACGGAGCCCAGACTAAGGCAGTGAGCAGTGCTATCATCTTATGTGGTCAGACATGGCCTTCTGTCTGGGCAATTACTTACAATGTTTGCTTTTCCTCCTTTGCTGCCTTACTCATTTGACCCCTCCCTTGTCATGATTGCTTTCGTCTCCTTGATAGACCATAATTGATGTATTGTAGGGCAAGGCTTTCATGCTTTTGTCTGTAACCTGAACTAAGGAACTGGGTTATTTTTGCCGGCTGCTTCTTGCTCATTTGGTGCTCACATCAGCTGGAATCTCACCTACGTATAGAATTTACAACTACAAAGCCATAGCTGGTAACTAAGCAGGGGTCATTTATCACTTTGCTCAGCTTCCTTCCTTCGACTTAATATGAGTATTGTGGGCACTGGAATCTTTTCATCGGACTGGCTTTTTAACTTTCTTCCACAATGAAAGGCAAACATTCGCATTTAGCTTTTCTTCTCCTCTTGCCAGGGAGTTGCATCCAGATTTATCTGCAAATATAGAACCAAATTGTAAAAGGCGTCAGAGTAGAAAACAGAAGACCGTGAGTTCTAGTCCTGCCATAGGTATGAAGCCAACTAGATGGATTTGACCTAGTCTCTCAGTCCAGAAAACAGGCAATGGCCAACTACTTTGGAAAATGTTACCAAGAAAACTGCAAGGACTTTTCCAGGCAGCCACCAGGAGCCACTGACCCAAATATATTTATGTACATGACATATGACTGAATTATGTCCTCTTACCCAGAGAGCACAATGTAATGGCATCATCTTCCATAAACTGGATCAACATATACCTTAACCCCTCCTACTTTATGAGCATTTAGGATCTCACTACAGAGCCATCAGTGCCCAAGGATAAAAATGTATTCCTGCCCTGTATACAAATCCATTCTCCCATTATTTTGTATACAAGAAAGTATCCACTTTGCTGACTTTCCTAGTAAGCGCCATTAAGAATGTTTATTCCAACGTTTAAGTTCAGTCTTAAGCTCAAGTGTGCCAAAAAAGTGAAGCCCAAAGATATATCTGAAGATATCAGTTAAAAAGATCTAGAAAGAAATACAGTAAATTTACTTAAGATTTATGTACTTGATAAACAAGACAAAACTTTGGAAATTCAGGAAAGTTATAGGGTAAATTCTGCAACACAAAGAAGTCAGCCACAGGTCATACTTGAAAAATACATGTATCTTATTCATAGATGGAGTTTTTACATATGCAGATCATAACCCAATATTTGTCAGACTAAAAATGAATTCCTAGATCAAGTAAGTGGAGACTTAATGAACAGCTAATACTACAAGAGGATATTAAACTAAAGTATCTTCAGGAATCAAAGTGTTTCTTTTGGACTAATTTTACTTCTGAAACTTCTTCGCTAGCGTATGGGAGGCTAGTAAAACAAGTTATGAGAGATTTCTTTATCTCTTTAGCAACAAACAGAACAAAAACTGGGCAAAAGCAGAGAGACATATTGAATTATCTGAAACAATTTAAGCTATAAACGTGAACCACTTTTAGAGCAAAATATAAAAGCAATACAAAACCAGTTTGAGAGTCTCTCAAAGAGAGAAGAAAGAATGGAATCTTCTAGGTGACGCCTTTTTATGTTAGATGGCCAAGATATCATTTCTTATTCTGCATTTTGATCTTTTAATCGACACAAAGGCAGCACAGGGTGTGCGTGAATGTGTTCCATATCACTCTCCAAGGCTAAGGGGTGGACACACCAGAAGAGGCAATTCCTGGAAAAAAATAGGTGGTGAAAGCAGAAATGACTAAGTTGATATTCCAACATAGGAGTTAAAACCAGAAAATGAAATGCTGGAAGGCTTTTGAGAGAGGTGTTTCAGGACATCCAGGCCTTAGCATTTACTACAGGTTTCTGGCCATGTTTTCCATTTCTACTGTATGAGTTTTAGCCAAGATATATTGTATCTGCAAATGTTAAGAGTTTCCTTGAGCCTGCTGGTATCTCCTTCATTCTGTAGACAGGACTATGTGGACAACCTGAAATGAATGTGTTTGTGATTGACGTGCCCGATGCAGAGTAACGCAATGGTTCTAAACAAGCAAACGTGATTATCATTGGGTGAGTTATCTAACGTTACACACAGAAAGTATTTTGTCCTGCTTAACTGGATTGAATAGCTAGTTGGTTAATCATTAAGGCTAGGAAAAATTAGTTGACCAATGACAAATGGCCAAGATGGTATCTTTAACAGTTACAACTGAACAATAGATACACTAAAATTTCAAAAAGATTATGGAATTATATCCCTTAACTTTTAAACTGCACTTTTTTTCAGCCGTTTTTAATTCTCCACTTAAGGATAAATGGTTGTGTGTGTGTGTGTGTGTGTGTGTGTGTGTGTGTGTTGTTTCAGTGCAACTATTTGAAGACTTTTAGGTCCATATTACCTGTGTATTATTTGGAAGATGAGGGTGAAGCCTTTCTACTGCAGGTGGATAGAAAGATGGTAAAACAGTATAGTACTGGAGATTTATTTATTTGTTTATTTTATGCACAGAGAAAGAAAGAAGCTTGGAGGCAAACAGCACTTTAAACAAAAGCCCTTTTGCTGGGTTTCACCAGAGGTTATAGCCACTGTGCTCGTATAGCAGTCATGGGAAATTTACTCTTTGGATGGTTCTTGTATATTTCTGCTAGCTTAGAAAGAAATTGCAGAAGAAAACTTAACATCTTCATATCCAGCTTCTTTGACTACAAATAGAAACAGAAGGTTAGACTGAATGGACCCTCAATTGTGATCCAACAGAACCTGAATTTAGCTTTGAACTCAACCTTCCTGCATTCATTCATTTTTGCAATATGGTTTCACATCGGCAATATTTTATTTAATTATTTTATGCTGTTTGGGGGAGGGGGAGTCTGAACATTTTAAAAAAAGAATGCTATATACACATTGGTTAATTTGTTGGAACATTTCACTTTTAAGAGTGAAAGCCTGGTATGTGTTCTTAAAAATATTTCCATATGCTAAAAGTATGCAAGCTTATGCCAAAAATACTGGCTATTAGAGCCCCAGGCCAATGGCTTTTTTTTTTTTAAAGATCTGAGGAGGGGGCAACTGCTGCAGAAACTAGGTATTCACAGAGGAACTAAACTATCCTTAACTACAGTCACCCCGAGATGACCTACAACTCCTCAAATTACAAGAATGAAAAAAAGGTTATTAGTAAATCTGAGGCCAATTATGGCTTTTTTTTTTCCTGGAGACATGATGAAATTTCCTGAAACAAAACACTTTTGCAACCTCTCTAACATATTTCTAACTTTGGTGGAAAAATAAATAATCTCTCTTTTTTTAAATCTTCTCATTCCTGAGGTGCAAAGCTAACCCTTTTCTGTTTATGCAGATGGAGGGGAAACACCCCAAGAAACAGCCAAGCAGTAGGAGTCCTGGCATAAGCAAATTGAAATGGAAAGTTATTTTCAGGGCTGCTGATCGAAGGAGAAAGAGGATGGGGGCATTGGGAGTAATGACAACTAAAAGAAAGCTGTTTTTTTAAAAAATAATAATAAAATAAACTGGATAGTTATCCACACAAACTATTTGTTGTATTTACTTTTTATTTTGCCCCATCTCCACCCCCCAATAATTATGTAAGGGTACTTGAAGTGTCATATAATTGCTGTGAAAATGGCACTGTCCTTATTTGCCATTATTTCAAAAATAAAATTGTCAATACTGTAATCATCTTGCACAAGAGTACGGGGTGATGGAGTTGGCATGCTATGTACAATTCCACTCATGGCATCATTTAAGAATTTGGGGAGCATGGGAGGAAATGCAGAGAAGGGATTTTAAAATGACCAGGAGTCATTGTGAAAAGTGGTGTTCAAGGGTTGAGAGATGTTATAGAGTAATGTATGCTATAGAGAAAATTGATTGTTTTCCTTCATCCCCAAATACTAAAATCCATGATCATCCATTAGGTGAAACGATAGAATGAGTGATTTCAATCCAATTCTACAATCCTTCAGTTGCTTAGTAAAAGTACTCCCAGATGTTGGAGGGATATGGATTCTGGGATTCCCCCCCCCCCATCAACTCATATGTAGTTTGCATTCAGTATGACCAAACATATTCTGCAATATGCAGAGGCCATTAGCTCTTCACCATGGTCTAGCTCAGTGGTTCTCAACCTTTTTAATGCCGCAACCCCCAACCGGTCGTAAGTCGAGGACTACTCAACCGGTCGTAAGTCAAGGACTACTCAACTGGTGCAGCACCGTTTGCAGAATGGGACTTTTGGCGGGCTTAGCAGGGCAGAGACAGCCTGGACAATTCCTATTGGCTTTTGAAAGCCAATAGAATTAGACTCTATTCAAGAGAGTCTATTCTACTGGCTTTCAAAAGCCAATAGAATAAAAGGGCACAGCTAAGGAAAAGGGGGAAAAAATGGCAGACTGCATGGTTTGGCGACCCCCGTGAAATGATCGTTCGACCCCAAATGGGGTCGCGACCCACAGGTTGAGAACCACTGGTCTAGCTGGAAATGTACGTTCTCTGAATGTAATACATTTATTTACCTTTCACCTAATAGCTGGTTGCCATATGATGCTGATCTGAATTCAGTTTTTATTTTAGTTTCAGTGAAGCCTGGTTAAGAAAGTTCTTGATTTCTTGTTCACCAATGTCAACAGAGCTGCTGCTACTGCTTGGTTTTCTTCAATTCCCGTTTCTTATTGCATCCATCCACAAACCAATTCTGCCTTACAAGTCCCACTGCCCATCAATTTCGTTATCAAAATTATGATAATGAGCAAATGTAGCAAAATAATATTAACTATAGAATGTAAAGGTCAGAAGGGACCAGACATCCCACTCTCCAGTGCTGCTATCTACCACTACAGCATCCCTGACAAATAGCTATCCAGCCTGTGCTGAACAGCTCTTATTGTTAGAAACTTTTGCTGAAACCAAAGCTAATTTAAAACAATTTTCAATTGATTCTGGAATAATTCTGCCCAAAATTCTACATACGATAGCAGCTCTTCAAATACAATGATACCTTGGTACTCGTTAATTGGTTCTGGGTGTATGTGTGCGATGAGTTCCAAGCAAATGTGAGAACCGGGACAAAGATCTCATGTCAAAATGTGTTTCAAAGCAGTTGAGCACCAAGGTGCCACTGTGCTTGAAGATAGCTGTCATGCCTCCGTACAGTCTTCTCCAGGCTAAACATCTTTAATGTATGCAATCACTTCTCACAGGTTTTTCCTTGTAAGCTCATTGTCTTGTTTTTCCCTGGACATGCTTGTTTGTCAATCTCCTTCCTAAATCTGTGCCCAGAACTAAAACCCAATATTCTAGATTATGATCTAACTAATGCAGAAAAAAACTTTTCTTGATGCAGCCTAGGATAGGCAACCTTGGCTCTTTTATGACTCGTGGACTTCAACTCCCAGAATTCCTGAGCCAGCATGGCTCAGCTTGGAAACCTCTCCCTTTCCCCTCAGCATGGCTGGCTCAGGAATTCTGGGAGTTGAAGTCCACAAGTCATAAAAGAGCCAAGGTTGCCTACCCCTGGCTTAGGGTTTGGTTTTTTTTTTTTTTTTTGCTTCATTACACTGTTGGCTTGTGTTCAGTTTGGGGATCACCAAGACGTCGTTTCCTTTTGTATGAGTTTTTGCTGTTCTCTAAGCTATATGTCATTTGTAAATTTGACAACTGTGTTTGGAAACCTCTTATCTAAGTCCTTTACAAATATGTTCAATAGCATTGGTTACATGTATAGAAAGATGTAAATTTAGAGGGTTTTTTTATTAAGCACATTCCACAGTACAAAGCCTTATATCATCAACAATATCTGTACATTTTAACAGTTGTCCGATAAGCTGTTCATACACAAACTTTCCAAACAGGTAACTGGCAAACATAATTACAAGTTAGAATAAGACTATCCCAGTGCTTTGAAACATTAATCTAGCAGTAACATACAGCTGTTCAGCAATGATTAGCAAAACAAAGTCCAGAGTACAGCCGGTACTATCATTCATCCCAGGAGTCAAGCTCCTCGGGTGTCAGTTACGAATTCCACGGCTACGTTACACCAAGCACAATCAAAAGTAGTTTAGGCTGCATCTTCAAATACCATCATTTCCCATGGGAAAACATGAATTTCATCTTACACATGCATTAAAAATGGATGGTTGTCCGTAAATACCTTTTATTTTCAGGGCTGCAATATCAAGTCTTTCGTGTTGCAGCTGTTAGGTGACATGGGGATGGGGGGAAGAGGCAAAACCATTTCTGTAACTGTGGCCCATCTCAACATCTGATATGGGAAAGTGTCCTCTTAAGGGTTTTGTAGATTGGATCAGATCCATGTAGTATCTTTTTTTCCGTGTTCAGAAGAAGTTAGGAGCTCAACAGAGGTGAAGAGTGGAAACCAGAAGCAGCTCAAGTTGTACCTTCTCACATCCGGCATGTGCTTTCATTTTTTATTTGACAGACAAACTAGGTGGTGTGCAAGTGAAATAGCCAACCGTAAGCTGTTCCACTAAATAAGCAAAATTCATTCATTGGTCATTTATATTGGTATCAATATTCCTTGACCCCTCAACCAAAAAAGGGGGCAGGGATAAGAGAGGGGGGGATCAGCAGTGGCAGTAAAAGGAAAGCAGATAGACTACCATATGATATCACCCACATCCATGCCAACAATTGCTCCTGGACCAACCAGTATTTTTATTTATTAATAACTTCTAAAGAACATTAAGAGAAGCTATTGAACAATCTTGCAGAGCAATAATTTAAAAACATGGAGACAATAATTTCAAAGGAGTATGTTTTTTGTATAGGGAGATACTGAATTAATAGTCATGGCCAGTCATACTTAGAAAAAAACCCACTGTGCCATTTCCTGCTAGGTCACTCCAAATAAATGGTAAGGTACACCAATCATCTCCTCTAAGGTCTCAATTGAATAACAATTCATCTTCCAATTCAGCATACTGGCATGGAAATCACGGACAATTCAAACAGATATTTATAGGGTTGATGTCTCTTCAACTTTAGACAGTGGTTTCAAGATGATTTGCAAATATTGTATTGTGGAATAGTGAAAGAAATTTTAGCTTTTTTTAAAAAATAAAAAGGTCTTATGTTTAGAAGTTAATATTAAGATATGTCCTCCCAATTAAAAAAAGAAAATCCTAATGAATGCCAACGCTCTCCCTTTCACAGAAGAATGTTTCTAATACATCCCAACTCCATATGGCGCCAGTAGTAAGAATGCCTGGGTACTTAAAAGCATCTCCCTTGGCATCTGTATACAGCATCAGAAGGCCCCAACTCCCAGCCCTTGGAGGTTACAATGTTTTATGTACATTATATCTACATGCTTATACAGGTACAGTATTGGTAAGAATGAGGCAAGCGCACAGGAAAGATCTGACTATACCAAACATTAGAGGAAGAGAAAGACAGTTGTAGTACAGAGTACAAGTTAAAGAAAAGACAATGCTGTACATCTAGTTTTGATAATCTAGCCCAATTTACAATCTTTAAATTAAAGCAAATTACAGGTGCAGAAATAAGTAAATTATTGTCCAAAAGGTTACTGAACCATTCCGAAGTATTTCTACCAGTCCAACTGAGACTCTGAGCAAACACAGCAGGATCCGCATTAATCGTGAAATGTAAAAGCTGCGGGATGAGGTGATTTTTGAAAACAAAGCTCTGTACATTCTGGGTTATGCGTTTGGCACCCACATTTCACTGAGAATGTTTTTCTTCTTCAGAGTCAGACAAAAGTGCAAAGCAAATATAAATTAGGTCAAGTCCATCCTTGACATCTGATTTACTCCTGGAAAAACAAGCCATGGGTTCAGTGTATATGGGCAATTTACTCATGAAGCTTTGGATCTTGCACTGAGGTGAGGGAGGGGCTGAACTCAGTGAATTCCTAGTCAATTCCTTAAGAGACCACTGAGTGGAGGAGGACTGGAAAAAGTTACATTGAGAGAAAGACTTGTGCTGCTTTACATCTACACAGCACCTAAAACCACTTCCAACTTTAGCTGCGGCTATTGTCTTCAGATGTGTGATAGCCAAATGTCCCGTAGTTCAAAGACTGTAGAATCCTACAAAAAATGAAAATCACGGGTTTAAAATTAAGTCAAAACAATTATGTCTTATTGGGAGATAGAAGGCTATGATCTACAGATCTATTAACAATGGAGGACAGAGTTTATTAGTTTTTGTAATTAAGTTGAGTCAGCAGGATCACCTGCACTAGAGATTTCTTTGACGCAATCATTGTTTATAAGCAATGATTTTAAATTCAATTTGGCTTACTCTGCTATTCTGACCACTTATAACAAATAAGACTGTTTGGTTCCCTTAAATCTTGATTGAAATTGTTAACTGCTGTAGGATGCCAGGTCCAACACAAAAAGACTTGGATCAAACAAAATAAAGTGCCTAGCAAAAATGTTACAATAAGATCAGTACTGATGAATGTTTGACCATACCAGGGTTGCGTTACACCTAATATGTAATTGGAGACACAAAGTTCCATACAAATAAATAAATATTTTCTCTACCAAGATGCTCAGTTTCTACTCTGACCATGGAGTAGGAAAGTCAGCCCTGCCCATATCATGCCAGAGCATTTGGATCGGAAAGCAATTAGTTTCTTTATTAGCCTATTTTCACCTAAATATTTTCCTCACCCATGTAGAAACACAAGGAACTAGCAGTGTATAAAATTGTCCCTCTATCATTAGTCTTATTTATTGCTATTTCATATGATGTGTTATTTTACAAGTTTATAATGCCTGGCTATAAGAATAACGGTATGATATCAGTGCATCCTTCTGACAACACTTCTGAACATTCCTTCAATGAAAAGAATTTGAATTTTTTTACATTTAGCCAATACTCTTGCCATTTTTATAATAATAACAGTAAAGATTTTATGAACAATTTAATTGTGATTAAAGAAGTCAAGCATTAGACTGTCTTAGGTCTGATCTATCTGGGCTGCAAAAATCACCAGATGGTGGAAAACATCAACTCTTTGCTGCCATCTAGTAGTCATCTGGATGTCTGCACTCCAGATATTTTTAGACCTAAAATAAAACCCAATATAATCCTTCAAAATTACTTAGGGTCTATGTAGGTAATAAGATGTACTGGATCGCCACTTCTATAATGCTTGATTGTTGTTTACATTGATCGAACTGCTAGGAATGGTATTCCTAAAATATCTGAGGAGTATCAATTTGCTTCATTTTGTGCACGTAAAACAGCATCCCTTTAAGGCCTTCCTTCAGAAATATTTTGATGCTGCTAAATTGAGATCGACACCATGGTTACAAACCTGGAACATCCTGTTTCAAAATATATGCATATATATTAAAATTTGCCAATTATTGGTTTTACAATAATAGAAAAGTTCACATCTATTTTTTCTTTTCTTTTCTTTGAGAAGTGAATTCACAAGTATCAATGACAATTCTTTGGGAGTGCAAGGGCCATGGTCAAAAATGGAAATAGCAGCCCACAAAAGTGCAAAGATAAATGCTTACCTTGGAGAACCGTAAATTACAGAGTGTTATCTGGAGATGTAGGTGTACGTTCTGGATGGAGAGCGGGTTTCATTTTGTGCATTGGGAGGCACATTTAAAAAATCCCAAATCAAAATGGTGTCATCGTGGGAACTACTAATAATTTGAAATTCATCAAATTGGAGTCTAAACACGCGTCCAGAGTGTTCCTGAAACATGCAGAGGTTTATAGTTAATAGGGCAGATACTCAAGTTAAACATTACTTTTAGGAGTAGCTCAAAGTTTATTTTGGGGGGGGGGGAGAAACCATATTTGCTGTAATATAATAGTTTACTTCACAGAAAAAGTATATATAAAGTGCAGATGACATAAAGTACATTTCCTTAAGCAAACGAAACTATTTGGAAGACAGAATGCCTGGAGTAATGTTCCATAACAATAACACTTTAGAACATTAAAAGTTCATAGGCACAGGGATATTGGGGTATCCTACCTCCTTAACACACACACACACACGCACAATTCTCAGGCTCTTTACCACAGCAGTTTCAAAAGAAAAGGCTCACAATTTCCATTTATATCGGGTACTTTTATAACAAAAAATATCCTGTACATAAATACTATTGTTATAGAACCGTAAATTAAGGATTTATCAAAATCTACGTACCACCAATGTACGTAAGCATAGTGTGCTTGCTGGAGCTCGAGGATCAAGAGCAGCTTGCAGGTCCCAAACTTTGATTTTGCTACAAATTAAAGAAAATTTATAAGGCGCCTTTCTAACATGTAGATACAGTTGCAAACACAAAACAAAAAACAGCCTTGGAAAAAAGCTTTGAAACACATACCCATCATAAGCTCCGCTTACAATCCTTTTGTTATCAAATCGTATACATCTAACCAGCTCTTCATGTCCTTCTAGCACTCTTAAACATGCTCCACATTCAATGTCCCAAAGTCTGGAAAAAACACAATACAGTTTGTTTAAATAACAGAGTGGACGTATATATTAAGTATTTACTTTTCTCTCTGCTACCAGCTCTAGCACACTGCTACAAGGCTAACTGCCACTTGATCAAGATGAACAAGCTACCAGCAAACAGCAAATGTTAATTCATAAAGTCCCACTGTACTAAAAGTCTGCAAAAGAAACAGGCAAATTCATTTCAATTCAGTTTAATATAATCCCAGCCTTTCCCTTCACTCATTCAAACACAGCGTAATATCTGAATCAATGGATTAATTTGGTAGACATCAACTTATTTTGAAACACTATATTTTTACTCCTATGTTTTAGTATTTAATCAGCTAAGTTGCTTGGGTATCAACATTTTGACTTGTTTCTAGTGCATTGTTTTTCCATATCCTTTCCACCAAGCTTCCCTTCTCTGTAGACAAACCAATAAGATTACCTAAGATTTTTCACTAAGACGGCCAAGGATTTATGGTAGCATAAGGGTGGACATCTAGGGAAGCATGTAGGAATTACCTTGGAAGTGAGTAAAGAGCATTTGGAGGAATTGGGCTTAGAAATATGAAGGAATGAGGGTTAACTCTGCCCCTTCCCCAAAACACTGGAGAATGGCCATTTCTCTCAAGACTGTTCTTCATTTTTTTTCTACTAGGAGAACTGGAAAATTTGGGAAGCACTGAAATGTAACTTATGAAGTATATAGATTAATCTGAATTCAGTATTGGCATAACTCTATAAAATGTCTGATTTATCACAAAGATAAATCTGCTCTTTAAAATCTCCTCCAATTATTTTCCCACTCCCACTGTGCAGACCCACAAATCTGATCCTGATTTGTCTCCAGACATCTAAGGTAAATAGCTGTGAGGGAGAGATTGGAATGTCACGGGACAGGGGAAAATTCTCAGTCCTATTGTCAGAAGTCCTATCAACAAAGAATGAACTGGGTACCATCTACACTTCTCTAAAAACACGCAATTGCTATTTTCTCTTTTATTTTTTCCTCCTTTCTACATGGCTCCCCCTCCCCCTCCCCCAGCTCTCAGATATTTAGCATGTGCAAAACTAAGGCTGCTCTCATACATCAGAACATGTCCCACTGATCTTGTTCAAATAAAAGCAATTTTACTACCTACCTAATGGTATTATCTGATGATCCACTCACAACAAGTCGATCCCTATACTGGAGGCAGGCAATACCCCTTTTGTGCCCATTAAGAGTGCGAACAAATTCACATGTGCTTGTACTCCAGACCTGTGTACAAAATAAGAGTGAGGGAATTTGGAAATTCTGTCATTTAAGGATGAAAGGCCATGGCTCAAAAATTTTGGAGAGCATAACATGAATCCTGATGAAATTTTCATTCTATGAATCTAATTCTCAATGCTGAAAAACTTTCCTTAGTATATATAACTCACAAGTGCATTTTTTCTTATATTAACAACAGCATTGGACAACATCCTGCATTAAATGAGGAAGAGTATTTCCTGTTCTTCGCCACAGCATATGCCTCCAATCTGCTAAATACACCTTCCCAGGTATCAACCAGCATTAAAGTCCATTCGTATGACAACTCTGGGTTGGACATCATCATCATCATCATCATTACTACTACTAATAATAATAATAAAAAGTTGGAAAGCACCTTGGAGGTCATGTAGTCCAATCCTCTGCTCAGGCAGGAAACCCTATACCATTTCAGACAAATAGCTGTCCAGTCTCATGTCCCCCCTCGTCCTTCTCTTCATTAAACTAGACATACCCAATTCCAGCAACCATTCCTTATATGTTTTAGCCTCCAGTCCCCTAATCATCTTTGTTGTTCTTCTCTGTACTCTTTCTAGGGTCTCAGCATCTTTTTTACATCGTGGTGACCAAAACTGGATGCAGTATTCCAAGTGTGGCCTTACCAAGGCATTGAAGAGTGGTATTAATACTTCATGTGATCTTGATTCTGTCCCTCTGTTAATGCAGCCTAGCACTGTGTTGGCTTTTTTGGCAGCTGCAGCACACTGCTGGCTCATATTTAAGTGATTGTCCACTAGGACTCCGAGATCCCTCTCAGTTACTACTATTGAGCAAGGTCCCCCCTATACTATACCTTACATTTGGTTTTTCTTGCCTAATGTAGAACCTTGCTTTTTTCACCACTGAATTTCATTTTGTTAGATAGCGCTCAGTGTTCAAGACTTTCCAGATCCTTCTGTATCTTAAGCCTGTCTTCTGGAGTGTTGGCTATTCCTGCCAGCTTGGTTTTTATTGCACCCATAGATGCTGTCTTACTGGTGAAACAGAACCTTAATGTTCTTCACCACCAACCCATAATAACCATTCTCCCCACCGTCATATCCAATATTTTGCTGGTTTGGAAGACTTTGCAAAGCATATTTGGTGGTGAAGATACTGTAACTATGGGAATCTGTGCAAGCAGAAATATGTTTGCTTAACATTGTGAAACATTTGCTGTCTTTCTGAAGTTTATCCCACTGCCACCATCATTTTCAAGCTTTTCAGGGATTATCATTTGGAGAAGACAATGAATCTTGACTGCACAACATTATATTACCTATAGTTTGGAAATACTCATTTGCCAGTGGTCTTTAGCCAACTGAAGTGTGGCTAAAACAGACCGTTTGTTTAAAATTATAATCACAGATTAACTGCTGCTGCTGCTGCTACTACATTTGTGTCAGGAGCATGCAAGTACTTCTGGGTTGAAAGGATTGAATAGTGACATCATCATCACCATCATCATCACAATAACTTTATAATGACATCACTGTTCTCTGGGAGACGCCCAGTTGGGGGCTCCTTTCATTTCCCCGTTAAGTTGCCCATCAAAGTGGTACCCATGTATCTATTTGTGGTCACCAGTTTTCAAACTGCTGGGTTGGCGGGAGCTGGAGGTGTGGTGGGAGCTCACTCCATCCCGTGGAAACAACTAGGTCTGGAATGTGAGCCTACAAATTGTCAGCCCAATATCCTAAACATGTGAGCCACCACAATCCTCAAACAAATTAACTAATCCAAATGTGCTGTATTTAATCAGCTGCAAATATCAAAGTATCTTCCAAGGACATTATGAGAATAGTATTATAGAAGTCACAAGCCATAAAAATGAATTTAAAAATCTGGATAATGTTTTAAAAGCAAAAGTAATTGAGCGTATAGCTATAGAAATTAATTTAGAGAGATTTCAGACGTTAGATGTGTGCTAAATAGATTCATCACTGCTTTAGAAACTTATTGCCAACTTACTTTAATGGTCCTATCTCCAGAAGCAGATACAATATATTTATCATCAAAGTCCACAACATTAACAGCAGCCCGATGGCCAACTAATACTCGGCGCAAAGTGATGTCAGTTGCTGAAGCCATGTCCCAAACAGCAATAGACCGGTCCTTTGAACAGGTCACCATTAAACCATTACTAAAGCGCAAGTGAAGCACTGCTTCATTATGATGAATTAAAGTGTTCAAGACTTCGCCTGTATTCACATCCCAGACTCTGAGGAAAGAAAACTTGGTCAGGTGTTATGAAGCTGACAATTAGTGGAGAGTTTTTCTCTCTTTTAGGCTATACCAATTTTCAGAGTGCTATGATTACGCAACTGATTAAATGCTGACTGATGTACACAAGTTATACAAAATGTATCTATGAAATCATATGCTACCGGCATTGGAAACTAACTTCTTGTACATCGATAGTGCTTCCACATTCATACCCAGACATTGAATGAAACCATTTAAATTTAACAGAAAAGCCATTCTTTGTATAATTTTATTTTTAGGATTAATTCTGGCACAAGTCAGCTTTGTATCGGGCAGAATAGATTTCTGCCTACAACAGTAACTAAAGAAGTTAAATTAATTGAAATAAAATACTAAAGTGTTTCTTAAATAGGAAAAGGCATTCCCGCATTTTCTTTACTCCATTTCTCTTTCTGCCATATTCATGACTATAAAATGCTCACCTGACAGTAGAGTCAGACGATCCAGTTACAATTACTCTTTCATCATATTGTAGACAAAGAACGGAGCCAGTATGTCCTGTTAATACTTTCAAACATTCCAATCCGGTTTTATCCCATATCTACCATACAACAACAACAAAAAAAGAATTATTTAAATGCTGAGTTGGTGTGACGAAGATCGCAGGGCAGGACACAGACTTTTCTGGGGTTTTTTTTCCTGTACTTGTGCAATTTTGCAAGAACATAAAAAAATACTTGAGTAAAGATTAAAAACATATATTCAAGTATTTTGTTTTTTTTTTTAATGTTGTTCCAAAATGCCTTTTGTTTCTTCCCCTCCTTTTCTTCACAACTTTTTTGTTTTCCTTTTTCTACTGCTATTTGATTTTGTATTTTTTATTTTATATTATAAATGAATAAAATGAAATAAAAAAGATTTAAAAACATATATTTAGATGCCTCGGTGCCACAGTCTGGCATTTAACCGAATAATTATCCTGAATTTACGGTTATAGATCTATAAAAAATGCTTAAATAAAAATAACACATCTCCCTTTATTGTCATGTCTCCATTAATTTAAGCCCCTCCCAGTTGGGGAGGGACACCTTAATGTTTCAATTAAACATATAGGTTCTAAGATTATTTTTTTTATTAGTTCGGTGCTGCATATGTTTTTGGAGGGATACAGGTAGATTCTACAATAGGATAGCACCCTAGATAAAATGATAAAAAATGATCTCCCTGCGAATGTCCAAAAATCCCTTTACCTTAATGGAGTTATCCCTTAGGCCGCTTATAATCTTCTCATCGTCATATTGTAAACAGTAAACACCTTTACTATTTTCAGAGCGGCACTGGATTCTTTGTAAGTTGTGCCTTCCACATCGCCAGTTAGATTCTATTGTCTGCAAGAGAACGGAACATGTTCGGGTGATACACAATCCTACCAGATACCACTGAAATTTCATCACAATGGTACTCTGAGGAAGCCTTTGCCAGCCAGTTTGCGCTTCAATTGTGGCCACAGTTACCCTGGTTCATTCTTGCCTCGTTAGAATCCTCTAAAGCAGAGATCCCCAACCTTTTGAGCACGAAGGACCAGTTCCGTGGAGAGAGATTTTTTTGTATAATGGAGGGTGGGGGGCATAGTTTCATCTACTGCCTGCATCCCGCAGATGGAGCTTTGCTTGTTTGCGTGGACTTGTTTCTGGCATGCCGCGGACCGGTGCCGGTCCACGGACCCGGGGTTGGGGACCCTTGCTTTAAAGTGGCTCCTTCTGAAGCTGGTTTTGGAACAAAATAGAATAGCCTACGTGTTAATATGGGGGACCCAGTACTCAGAGATAACTTTTGCATCTGTAGGTTTCCCGATACAATTCAAAGAACTGGTATCATCCTATGAGCTTACAATGCTTGGTGCCTGCAGGAAGGTTTTTTCAAAGGGCCATGCTAATAATAATTATCATAATAATAATTATAGAGTTGGAAGGGACCTTGGAGGTCTTCTAGTCCAACACCCTGCTCAGGCAGGAAACCCTATACCATTTCAGACAAATGGTTGTCCAGTCTCCTCTTAAAAGCTTCCAGTGTCACTTCTAGCATACTCTTCTAGTGCACTTGTCCCAGGCACACCTGTTGCAGTTCCTGTTCTATGAAAGAGGCACGATTCACAGTGACAGCCTCCCCCCTTAGGAACTCCACAGGAGAGCTGGCTGTGCCTTTGCTTTCAAATTTTAGATAAGGTCTTGAAAACAGAACCATTCAGAAGGACATGGATGCTTATTACCAGGCTTTTAATGCTGATGTACAGCAAGGTTTCTATAATTTAATGTTTTATAAAAAAATATTTGCTTTAACATTTACTTTGTTCAGTTTGGAGGTTTTATATTTCTTGCTGTTAAGTTAAACAGAATAGAGGGAACAACAAACCTTGGCTATGGCGTTTTTCCATAGAGAGTCCGGTGCTCATTTTTGAACCAAATGATATATTCGAGGACACAATTAATAATAAAGCTTCCCAAATTTTTCTGTGCACAGGACAGACGATTTTAGATGACCCAGGCCAAACACGGTTTTACTTCATACATGGAACAAAATGAAGCTGTTTTGATTCGGGCAGAATGATTTTGGGCAGGGGTAGGCAACCTCGGCTCTTTTATGACTCATGGACTTCAACTCCCAGAATTCCTGAATCAACATAGCTGACTCAGGAATTCTGGAAGTTGAAGTCCATGAAGTCATAAAAGAGCCGAGGTTGCTTACCCGATTTTGGGGATGATTATAGAGAAAAACCAAGACCATAAATGACTAAAGGTGGTCAAGGAAACAAGATACTGTGGATTGGGGGGGGGGCAGGGGGTCAGCAACTATGTTGTGCCCGGACATCAGTTGAAGGGAGGGAAGGGAGGTACTGGAAAGAATGGGAGCAAGGACTGATGGGTTATGCTGGGTGAAAGCTGCTCCAGGGAGAAAGTAAGAGGCACCGACTAGTCTTGCTCTATTCCCCTGAACAGTTCAACGGAAACCCAGCACAACCAAGCTATCTACATTTTGTTTCTGCCTGATGGCGGCTGATCCGAAATGATTCAGCAGAACATGACAATTTGATTTGGATTTGAAAGGGAAACTTTTTTATGGGTAGATATATAATTTCTTTCGAGAGCAGGCAAGAGAATTTCATTTTTAACGTGGGCCACTGTGCTCATATTTTTTTAAAAAATGACAATAAAGGTTATCTCTTCTCTCTTTCCCCCCCTTTTGGGTACACCTTATTTACTACTGTAGCAAATTAACATGATTTGTCATTTCAAACACTAGGGCCACTATTTTCCTCATTTATAGTTATTGCTCACAACTGCAGATTAAGCATACCTAAATCCGTAAAGCAGAGCTGAGGAATGTGTAGTTTGCTAACTGTTTTTTTTCCAATTTCAATCACTATCATGCCTGTTTGCCGTACTAGCTTGTTTTCATTCTTAATGTACAGGGTATGAACACAGAATTAAACAGCACTTTCACAGCATGAAGTATTACAGGCGTTATACTCTTAAAGTTAAAAAAAAAATCTGAATTTGGGAAACCTCATTTAATTTGATTCCCCTCACCCCAACATTTAAACTGATTAGTATCACATACATTATATGGGTCCTCCAGGCCCCAATTATTTAATTTTTAATTAATTAAAATTCCTGTTTATAGTACTTCACACTGGTCATGTGGGCAATAGTTGAAGTGATCCAAATATTTTGGAAGTTCACTAATTCTTGAGGTGCAACATGTAAGAGGACACTCGTTAATCCTAGTCAAATCAATTCTATCGAAGTGTTTAGAAAGAATTTGCTTTCCATGTGTATATTGAAGATCAAAGCAACAGGAACGTGCTATTTCTCTTTAAACCAGAGAGCTAGGAATAAAGTCCAGGCAGGTGCACCATTCCATTCTCTGGGTAGATGAGATTTCAGACACACAGCAATGTGGTACTGCTACTGTGGAGGAAAACATTTCGTATTTTTGAGAATTTCTAAAATCCTTTTCACTGTGACAGTTGCCAATATACTGGGAATGTAGCCACAATCTACAGAAACATTATAGCTGCAAAGAAATTGGCAGGAATAAATACGTATGAAAATGCAAAGAGAAAAACATCTGAAAGAATTAAATAGTAGTCAGGTGGGTAGATAGATACACGGATGACCAGGTATTCGGGGTTCTATTTGCTATCAGGATTCATCTATACCAGTGGTTCTCAACAAGTGGGTCGGGACCCCATTTGGGGTCGAATGACCATTTCACGGGGGTCGCCAAACAATGCAGTCCGCCATTTTTCCCCCCTTTTCCTTAGCTGTGCTACTCCCTTTTATTTTATTGGCTTTTGAAAGCCAATAGAATAAAATCTCTTGAATAGAGTCTAATTCTATTGGCTTTCAAAAGCCAATAGGAATTGTCCAGGCTGTCTCTGCCCTGCTGAGCCCGCCAAAAGTCCCATTCTGCAAACGGTGCTGCACCAGTTGAGTAGTCCTCGACTTACGATTAGTTGGGGGGTCGCGGCATTAAAAAGGTTGAGAACCACTGATCTATACCCAATATGAAATATTTGATGATACAACAGAGACCATGTAAAACTGCCCAATACAGAATCCAGGCTTGGGAATCAGAGCACTGGCTATTTCAAGCACTTCTTGCCTCTTACGTAAGCTACCACTATTTTCCTAATTCAAAGGATAACTACAATTGCTCTGTTACATCTGCTTTGCTAATCAGAGCATGAAAACCAAACCCTGAGCAAAGTTTCCTCCCTGCTGACGATGCTAGTTACTCATCCAATTGTAGTTCTTCAACAAATGGCTATCTGTGAATTCACACAGGCTAGTTATGCACCAGTTAAATAAAGCCCTATCTGGAATCTTCCACAACTGTTGTTTAGCAGGAGTTCCATACTCGTGCCTACCACAAAATTTAATCTAATTTCTGATTGGCAAGGTAGATCCAAAAGAACAGTCATGAACTGCAGATTGTATGAATTTACAGACAACCAAAGAAGTGAAGCTACACATAATTAACCAGGTCTTTGTTGTGTTCTCTGGGATTCACATAAATAGGTGAGTTATGCTGACCAAACCGAATATGGCTTTTCCAAAGGCTGCAACTCTCTGGGAATGGAGATAAAAGTGCAGGATGAAAGTGGACAGCTTAGCCCATAAAGTCATCAAGCAGATGGTGTTGCGTTTGTAGAGAGAGCATGAATCAGAAAAGGGAATGGCAATTTGGCCATCTCATAGTTGTTCTGTCCCAGCCTACATGAGTCCTTGTTATGCTCACAAGGAGAAACCCCTCTTCCAAGAAACAGGCAGGAACTTCAAGAAAAAACCAACCCCTTTTATTCTCACAGACCTGAGTCAATGTCCAAGGCAAACAAACAGTCTACAGAAACTCGATCCTCAACATGAACGGTTGCCTTCAGCAACCAGCACCTCCCACACCTTCGCTTTTCTTGCCTGCGCTTTCGTGCATCCTGGATCTGTCCCAACTGTTCTTCATCACTGTCCAACTCAGGCTTCCAGCACAGCTGTGTCTCATCCTGAGAGTGAATAGAGGGGCTAGGCTCCTCGTCCAACTCTAAGTCTTGGAGCTACTCAGAGCCTTCTTCTGACTCTAATGTCACTCCACGGCCCTCCTTCTCATCTGATTCCTCAGACTCAGCTGCTGGATCCACTGACTGGCGAGGAATCACAACACTAGTCCGCACCGCAGGACCCTTCCCCCGGGTCTGCTGGGCCAGATGCGGTCGTGAAGGGAACTGTTCGTGGAACGCTGTCACCAAGGCAGGAGCATGGACAGTGGTCGCATCTTCCCAGGTGAACTCCTCCGGTCCATAGCCCTTCCACTCAATCAAATATTGAAATCGCCCTTTCAGCCAACGGGAGTCTCGAATACTGGTGTCCTCATACTCGGGAGCGCTGTCTCCGTTATGTTGTTCCGGTGGGGGATGTTTTGATTGTCGGAGTGGACATGCCAGCTGTTCTGGGACCAACAGAGACCGGATGTACCCGTAGCGACCGTGGCAAAGTTAACTGATAAGCGACCGGGTTGATGACAGTTTTGATAGGGAATGGTTCTAAGTACCAGTGGTCTAGTTTCTTGGCAGGCCAGTTTGATGGCAGGTTCCTGGTTGACAGCCATACCCGATCTCTCACCGTTAATGTAGGCATATCTTGCCTCGACCAATCGGCAACCTTCTTGTAATCCACCTTGGCCTTATCTAATTGTCGCTGTACCAATTGATGGATAGTACGTAACTTGGTTAGATATTTGTTAGCTGCAGGAACTGGTGTGTCGAGCTGCGAGAGGGGAAAAAGCTGGGGATGATACTCCACATTGGCCAGAAACAGTGTCATATGCATGGAGGTGTGCTGTGAGTTGTTGAACACGAACTTGGCTACCACAAGATAGTCCAACCAATTATCCTGTTGCTGATTCACATAACAGCGCAGGTATTGTTCTAGGATTCCGATTACTTTCTCAGTCCTGATTGGCAGATTTTTACATCTAGGGCCTTCATCAACCTCTTCCAGAAACGGGCCGTAAATTGAGCCTCTCTATCTGAAACAGCAGCCGGAAAACCTGCTGGACAAACATGCGAATGGTGGCACAGGCTGACAGCAAGCCACGGCAAGGAATGAAATGCGCCATCTTGGTCAGCATGTCTACCACAAATACCGTTGTGAAGCCAGAAGATGGGGACAAGTCATGGACACTGCCCCTCAGGGTCTTTCAGGCATCGGCAAGGGCTGAAGTAGACCTGGTGGGGCCCCCGTCGCTGACTTGGCCTGCCTACACTGTACACAAGATGTGATGTAGGCCTGGACGTATTCGGGGCCACCAGAATGTACGGGAGACCAAGTTCAGTGTCTTGAACAGACCAAAATACCCCACTGCCAGATTATCATGACATTGGCTGAGAATGAGCTCTCTGAGTGGCCCTCCTGGAACATAGAGCTGATCACGATATTTTAGAAGTCCATCTGTGACGGTCCATGGGGAGTCTGGCTCCAAATCCTCCCTTTGCTGAGCCACCCACGGATCATGTTGTTGTGCTGCCCGAATCCGAGCCCATATATCTATTGGCTCCCAAGCTGCAGAGAAAGACTCTATGGGGAGAAATGTCCTGAGCAGAAGCTTGTTTTCTGTACGGGAATATTCTGGCTTCCTTGACAGACCGCTTGGTATGTAGGTAATATAGAAATTGAACCTAGCGAAGAAGAGAGACCACCGAATCTGTCATTGGTTCAATTTCCGGGCGGTCTGCAAGCTTTCCAGATTCTTGTGGTCCGTCCGGACTTCAATTTGATGCTGAGCCCCTTCCAAATGATGCCTCCAGGACTCAAATGCCACTTTGATGGCCAGCAGCTCCTCCTCCCAGATGGTGTAGTTGCGCTCAACCGGATTCAGTTTCTGTGCATAGTATGTGCAAGGGAAGAGGGCACTGCCGGGCGCATTAGCCTGGAGTAACACCGCTCCAATGGCAATGTCGGAGGCATCTGCCTCCATGACAAACGGCCGTTGCGGGTCAGGATGTTTCAAGATGGGTTCTTCATGAAGGCTTCCTTTAAAGCCTGGAAAGCCTATTGCTCCAGGATATCCCAATGAAACCAGGTCTTTTTCTGCAGGAGCCGAGTGAGGGGCGTAGTCATGGAAGCAAAACCGGGGATGAAGGTTCTATAGTAGTTGGCCAACCCAAGGAGTCGCTAGACATCTTTAATGCAACGTGGGGGTTGCCAACCACGCAGAGACTCGACCTTGCTCGGCTCCATGGCAATGCCCTCAGGAGAAATGCGATGACCTAGGAAATCAATGGTCATTTGATAGAATTGGCATTTCTTCAGTTTGGCATACAAACGATGATCTTGGAGCCGTTGCAGGACCTGACGGAGATGCTGGTGCGTCTCCCGCGAAAGGGAGTAGATCAGAATGTCATCCAAATAGATCATGACAAACTGATCTAACAGATCTCGGAATATGTCGTTCATGAAGTGTTGAAAAACTGCAGGGGCACTGGTCAGCCCAAACGGCATCACTGTATACTCAAAGTGCCCGCACCGGATGCCAAACGCTGTCTTCCACTCATCACTCAACCGAATCCTAATGAGATTGTAGGCTCCTCTCAAGTCCAATTTTGTGAAGATTTTTGCCTCCTGGAGCCGTTTTAGAAGTTCGGAGATGAGGGGCAGCGGGTATCGATTACATACCATAATGACGTTTAATTTTCAATAGTCACAGCAAAGCCTCAATTCTCCTGACTTCTTTTTTACAAAGAGCACTGGTGCAGACAATGGTGAAGACGAGGGCCGAATAAAACCCCCAAGTCAAATTTTTGTCCAGAAAGTCCCACAACGCAGCCTACTCAGGGTCCCACTGGGAAAGGCGCATCAGGAACTAAGTCGATGGGGGGGGAGACAATTTATCCGCCTCAGTCTCGTTGAACACATCAGCATAAGTTGCCAGTTCGGAGGGCAGGGAGACCCCTGGGGGACTCACTACCTGGCCGGCATAGACTTGGTGGGTGTGGTCCACACACTGTAAAGTTGGAAAGGTGACCAAGTTCTGGGACCAATAAATCTGCGGATCATGCGCCTGGAGCCACGCTAATCCCAAGACCACGGGGAAATGCAGGTCAGAGGTTATGTAAAACTGAATAGCCTCCTCATGCGAGCTGATGGCCATACCAAACAGTTGCGTGGCAGCCTTAATTGGCCCGGATAGGAGTACTTGGCCATCAATAGTCTCTACTAACAGAGGCAGTTCCACTGGGCATTGGGGAACAGCCCATATGGCCACAAATTCTGCGTCCATAAAGTTTGTGGTGGCCCCAGAGTTGACCAGAGCATGTACCGGAATCCCCTGTGGCTTCCCGGGGAGGATCAAGCGTGCTGCCAGTATCAAATGCCATGGAGGTCCGAGTGCAGCATCCGAAGGATGGACATTGCTCGGTGCTGGGGGAAGCCCAACCCAAAACGTCTTTTAGGTTGGGCTCAGGGCATTTCCCGACAGATAAGGTTGCTTTTGCGGGGCAGGGCTTGGTAGCTGACGCCGCTTGTCACTTCTTGGGGCAGAAGGCGGCCAAATGTCCAGGGTCCCCACAGTAGAAACACAACCCCCCCAAACGTTGTCTATTCATTTCTGCCACTGATAAGCGAGGTCTGGCAGCACCTAACTGCATAGGCTCCTCCCGCAGAACCGGAGTCTCACGCACAACTGGGGCTGCCTGGGTCTCTGGGGTGGCACGACAACTCCTACGCTGCTGCAGCCAAGTGTCGATCTGCAAACAGAGATGGATCAACCCATTGAGATCTAGGGGAACATCGACACGGGCCAGCTCGTCCAACAGCTTCTCTGACAAGCATCTATGAGTGCAGCTTCGTTCCAGATTGAATCAGCTGAAACTGGCTAAGCAGCTGAAACTCATTGATATATCCCTGTAAAGGGTGTCAGCCCTGCCTCAGAGCTTTCAGGCGTCAGGTAGCGGTCTGCATCTTAATGGGGGTCCTCATACATAAGACGCATATAGTCAAAAAAAACCCAAAAGTATCCAACCATGGACTAGGCTGGGCTAGCAGGGGTGTGCCCCATGAGCTGCAGCACCAGAGAGGAGGCTGATCATAAACCCCACTTTATCATGGTCAGTGGGGAAGACAGCCGCTCTTAGGCTGATAAAGGGCTGGCATTGGCCCAACAAAGCTGGAAACATCTCTGGAGTATCATCGAATTTGTCAGGCACTACGAATGGACACTTCCTTCAGGGTTGTGGAGCAGCAGGAGCGGAGGCTTGAAGCTGAGCAACTTGCCAGCAAAGCCAGTGCTGGGAGAGCTGGGCATTCTCCGCATGTAACTGCTCCATGGTAATAGGGGATAGAAGGCCGAAGGAAACTGTTCTGTCCCAGCCTATGTGAGTCCTTGTTATGCTCATAAGGAGAAACCCCTCTTCCAAGAAACAGGAAGGAACCGCAAGAAAAAAACCAACCCCTTTTATTCTTACAGACCTGAGTCAATGTCCAAGGCAAACAAACACAGTCCACAGAAAGTCGATCCTCGACACGAACGGTTGCCTTTGGCAACCAGCACCTCCCACACCTTCCCTTTCATAATTCAGCCAAGGCGTGGCTTCCTAATGCCTTCTCCTTTGCCCTTGGAGCCGCCTCACTGCATTCCTCTGTCCTACTCGCTTTTCTTGCCTGCGCTTTCGTGCATCCTGGATTTGTCCCAACTGTTCTTCATCACTGTCCAACTCAGGCTCCCAGCACAGCTGTGTCTCAGCCTAAGTGCGAGTAGAGGGGCCAGGCTCCTTGTCCAACTGTAAGTCTTGGAGCTCCTCAGAGCCTTCCTCTGACTCTAATGTCACTCCAGGCCCCTCCTCCTCCTCTGATTCCTCAGACTCAGCTGCCGGATCCACTGGCTGGCGAGGAATCACAACATTAGCTTCCCAAAATGTTTATGACAATACAGGGGGGCCGGGGGGGAGGGAGAAAGAGATATCAAACAAACAACCAAGGTAGGATCTGTAGACACCTACAGTGCATTCAGAAAGTATTCAGACCCTCTTCACTTTTATCAATTTTGTTATGCTGCAGCCTGATTCTACAGTTGCTGAAATTTATTTATTTATTTCTCATTAATCTACATTCAATACCCCATAATGACAAAGTGAAAGCAGAATTTTAGAAATGTCTGTACATTTTTAAAAAGAAAAAAAAAACCTGAAATATCACATTGGCATAAGTATTCAGACCGTTCACTCAATACTTTGTTGAAGCATCTCTGGCAGCAATTACAGCCTTGAGTCTTTTTGGGGTATGATGCGACAAGCTTTGCACACCTGCATTGGGGGATGTTCTGCCATTCTTCCTTGCAAATCCTCTGAAGCTCAGGTTGGATGGCGTGAAAATTCTTTTTCGCTTTGTTATTATGGTAATAATAGCAAATAATAATAAGTGTAGATTAATGAGAAAAAATGAATTTCAACCTGTAGAATCAGGCTGCAACATAACATAATTGACAAAAGCGAAGGGGGTCTCAATACTTTCTGAATGTATTGTATGTCTGATTATTTGCATCCCTCATTTCCTCTTCAGGGAATCTAAATTTTAATTTTCAAAAATTCCTTTAAATTGTAACTTCCAGAAACAAGATTTCTATATTTTTCCTCTTGCCTTTTACAGTATCAAGTACATTTTAAACAAAGTAATGTTTTTTAAAAAACATACCTCTATATCTTGTATTATCTTTGGATACAGTGACCTATAAAATGAATTAGGAGGGCCATCGGTGGGTCTGTTTTTAAACAGGTACTGATCCCTGTAAAACAGTAAGAAGAAAGAGAGGTTTATATTTTCCATGCAGAAATAAAAAATGTTTGAATTGATTCTATGGATATCAGTGACATACTGACATTGTAAAGCCATCTCCGAATTCTGAATACCACTAACTTAATTAATTCTGTTACGCTGCTTGAAAAATTAGTCACACTGATTGCCCTCCAATGAACCTACCACCAAGTTTAACATTCTTACCTTATTCTGTGTTTTTTATTCTTATTTTATAAAATCTCCATTCTAAAAAGCAACACCCAAAGAGCCGAACTGAGAATTCAATTGTCCACATTTTTCTTTTAGTTAAATCCGCACATAGAATTAAAACTTTAAAAAGTTCTCCTTTTGATTCTGTTCCCACACCTGTAAAACTATTATTGCCCTAGGGCAGGGGTAGGCAACCTTGGTTCTTTTATGACTCCTGGACTTCAACTCCCAGAATTCCTGAGCCAGCATGGAAACCTCTCCCTTTCCCCTCAGCATGGCTGGCTCAGGAATTCTGGGAGTTGAAGTCCACGAGTCATAAAAGAGCCAAGGTTGCCTACCCCTGCCCTAGAGAGAAATTGGCTTGGGTAGCTGAATGCAATTGGAGATGTATTCTCAGCTCCCTGAGGCTTAGACACTGCTTTCCATGTCGTTAACACAGAGGGCAGCATGGAAGGCTATGCATGTTCTTTCTGTAATTAAATACTAATAGTTCTGTTGCCTACAAAATACAAAGCCCCCTCCCCGCATTGACTTTATTAGCAGACCTCAATGAAATACGCACTCAAAGAAGACGATCAAAGCCAAATCAAGAAGCAAAAAGACAGAGAAAAAAACTGGAGTACATACTTCTTAACTAAGAATTGCATTGCATTGTCTTCTACCTTTACCACCATTACTGCCCAATCAGACCAGGTGTGCTCAATACATTAGAGAGGTATTTCCGTTCCTAAGGAGGAAGAATTGTTTATTCCTTTTGCACAGATACGTACCAGCACCTCCTTTCTGAGAGCCCCTTCCAGAGTGGATCAGTTCGTACCATTCTCTCAATAAGCTTCTTCCAAAGCATTCCTTCTGAAATAACCCGCTGCCATTCCTTACAAACCAATTCAGCTGCACAGAGTGATCTGGCATCTAGGTAGGAGAGGATATTTTCTGCTATGTGATCTAAGCCTTGTTCTATAGAGAGAGACAGAGAGAGAGAAGAATTGCCAATCCTTGTGAAACAAACACTTTAAAATCTGCAATGCTTTTCAAACCGTGAAACTGTTGGAATTTGGGGTTGCAGATAAATGCCATGTCATGCACATAAAGTACTCCACAGAATGCTATGATTCAATATTATAAAGAACTGACGGTGCCTCCACCCCCAAATAAGATCTTTTTGGACCCCTGCGTGTTACCTGAAATATATGTGTGGCTGGGAACCAGAGAGCTGCTTTAAACACGATTAAAGGAAAAAAATGTTCATTATTTTTTTTCTGATGATATTTGGCTCACAATTTTCAGCCACTTTTTTAACATGTGATTTGTTGAATGAATATAGTAGCTGGACTGGAGTACCACATTAAAATACCAGTGCATAAAATGAAAAGTCACACTGGGCTTTGTTTAGCATGCTGGGAAATGCTCTCCAAAGCTGATCAAGGCCAACTCCCAAAATAGGCCTGATTTTTTGGGGGGGAGGGGGGAGTAATTAAGGATTGGGTATCTTAGACTCCCCAAAGTCTCCCCACCTTTTTTTTTTTTTTTTTGGCCTGCTGATTCTTGGGAGAGCTGGGATTACCCTCCAAAAGCTGCCGATGACTGCACCTTTTCTACCCTATGCGCTAAGCTGTAATAAAATAGTTGATATATTATACTAAGCCAAAAGCAAAGAACATAACACATGGAGCACCACTGCACAGTTCTCTGAATCTTGGCCTTTTATTTTTTAAGCACATGGGTTTTACCAAGTAGGGGAAAAGTTATTATCAAAAATGAACCCAATTGTTTATTATTTAAAAAAACCTTACATCCTTTATTTATAACTAGAATAATCTGTGATACAGATTCTTAATTTGTTATAAAAATATGTTTTGCTACATCATGGTTTTCCTACAGAAATGACAAAGATAACAAGCATTTAGGTCAAAAGTCAAGGAATCTCTGTTAGAAGGGCTTGCATTGCAAAATTAACATTTCAGAGCACGCACGCGCAAACACACACACACACACACACTGCAACCAAGTAATCACATTTTGAATTGCTGTGTGGTTCAATCCAATACTAAACATGCCAATCTCAAACATTAATTGGGCAAGGGCACTGATCAAACAAAAAGCAGCTCCTAAAGTGCTCTCAGAATCCATTCCTAGAAATACTGTAATAAGGCGTGATCCCAACACTATTCAATGAAGATACAGGTGAATGTTTGCCTTACAGCAGTAGTGGCAAACCTATGGCACACATGCCAAAGGCGGCACTCGGAGCCCTCTCTGTGGGTACATGTGCCGTTGTTTCTGCCTTGCCTCCCCCCACGACCCCCTCAACAGCAACCCCCCTGGAGGAGAGTCGGCCCCGAGCGTGGCCCACACGGAGGAGGGCAGCCAAGGACATGGCAGCCAGGCAGCGTAGACAAGACTCTGCCCTCATGTCCCATCCCGCACAGTTGATACTGCGGGGTGCGGGCAGAGGGCATGGCCGCCATGGTGCTGCTGGGCTGCCTGGGCAATCTGCGGTGGGCCCTGGAGGTGGTGAGTGGGGGTGGGGTGGGGCGGGGGGTGGAATGGGGACGGGGCCAGTTTTTGGGCACTCGGCCTCTAAAAGGTTCGCCCTCACTGCCTTTTAGAGCATTATTCCTTGCCCAAATTTGCCAGGACAAATAAATCCTGCATTAATCTTGGCCAGCATAAAACAGCTCTTGGGAGCTTTGCTTCTTTTCATCTGACTAAGGAGATCATTTAAAGCAGATCAATTTGGCTGCTAGTTCAAAAGGGATTTATAGCTTTAGCTGCATGAACGTTAGAATTCATGTTTATTACCCTGGGCTCCAAAACAAGCATTTGATCAAAGAATTATATATCCCTTTAAAAAAGGCGGGCAATTTATGATCCATAGGACCCCACAAAAACCTTAGATCACAGAGTCAATATCTGGCAGCAAAATGTCAAATTTTCAGCAATGCCATTCTCTCTCTACCATCTATATAGGCTGAGAAGGGGCGTTGTCTTACCTGAACGCCTTTTCTCAGCAGGATGATGTAGAGTCCAATGGATGGGTTCTATGACAGTCTTCCTGCCCGGCAGACTGGGTAAAAACTTTGGCCACACCCTTCCTTTGGGCGTGACCCCAGTTTTGACTTAGGCGAGAAACTTTGTTGGAATTAATACTGTAGCTCTTTATCTTATACCTGCCTAGACCTAATAGCTGGGTGGGCTTGGACTCTACATCATCCTGCTGAGAAAAGGCATTCAGGTAAGACAACGCCCCTTCTCCAGCAGGATGGCTGTAGAGTCCAATGGATGGGACATACCAAAGCCCTCATGTCCCCCTGGGAGGGAATGTCTAGGCCACCGAATCCTGAGCAGATACGACTTGCTGTAGCACTCTTCTACCAAAGGCAGCATCTGCTGCGGCAAAGGAGTCTAAACGGTAATGCCGAATGAAGACAGAAGGCGAAGACCAAGTTGCGGCCTTGCAAATTTTTTCTACCGACGCTTGTGTCAGCCACGCTGCAGATGTGGCTGCGCTCCGTGTTGAATGGGCAGTCACATGTGTGGGTACTGGCAGTTCCTGCGAGACGTAGGCTTGGGCTATGCAGGCTCTGATCCACCTACCTATGATAGAAGAAGACACCTTCTTTCCCATAGTTGATGGTTGAAAGGAAACAAATAACGCTTCCGTCTTGCGGAAGGCCGAAGTGCGTTTCACGTAGAAACACAGCGCTCTACGCACGTCCAGCTTGTGCCATCTCTGCTCTAGCCTATGTTTGAGTTTTGGGCAGAAATCAGGAAGAGTCAGTTCCTGAGATCTGTGGAAGATGCTGTTTACCTTCGGAATGAAAGCCGGATCTGGTCTAAGAACGACCTTGTCCTTGAAGAAGGTACACAGATCCTTCCTTACTGACAGTGCTGCTAGTTCTGAAATTCTCCTTGCTGAAGTAATTGCCATAAGGAAGGCTACCTTCAGCGATAGGTGATGAAGAGAACATGATTCAAGAGGCTCAAAGGGTGCTGATGTCAAGGCTAGAAGAACTTTAGGCAAGTTCCAAGACGGGTACCTGTGTATGACGGGAGGTTTTGTGTTGGTCGCCCCTTTTAAAAAGGCGCTAATCGCTGGATGCTGCGCTAGGGAGGTTAAGTTGTTACAGGAGAGTACAGTTGAGAGGGCCGATACCTGTCTGCGAATAGTGTTGACTGATAGGCCTTTATTAAGACCCTCCAAGAGATAATCTAGGATATTGGGGATAGATACTGCGGCTGGATCTAGGCGAAGAGGGACGCACCACCTGCAAAAACCTTTCCATGTAGCATCGTAAATCCTGTTAGTGGACGATCGTCGTGACGCTTGTATGATCGATATCACCCCTGCCAAGTAAGATTGCTTGGCTAAACTTTGCCGCTCAAACGGCTAGTTGTAGCCACTGGGGATCTGGGTGCAAGAACTTGCCCTGGCTGAGACTTACTCTGTCCGGGGGAATCCTCCATGGGGGTGATATCGAAAGGTCCACAAGGTCGGCAAACCACGGGCGCTGTGGCCAATGCGGGGCAATGCAGATTACCTCTGCGCCTTCCAGGATCAACTTGCGTATGGTTGCCGGTATTAAGGGCAGCGGTGGAAAGGCGTACAGGAGTTGCGCCGGCCACCGATACCTGAGAGCATCTGTTCCCTCCGACCCCGGAGACGGGAATCTGGAGAAGAACCTGGGGAGTTGTGTGTTCTTGGGGTTGGCAAATAGGTCCAGATGCGATTGTCCGAACCTCCTGGAGATCTCCTCGAACAGAGCCGGATCCAGACGCCATTCCGACTGGTCCATCTTGGCTCTGCTCAGGGAGTCTGCCTGGGTATTTGTCTCCCCTGAGATGTGTTCCGCTCTGATGGAACTCACGTTGGTTTCTGCCCACCGAGCCAGAGCTAATGCCTCCTTCATTAGTTCCGCTGATCGCGTTCCCCCCTCCTTGTTTACATGTGCCTTGGCTGCTACATTGTCTGTTAATACGAGGACGTGTCTTCTTGTTACTAGGTGGGAGAAATGACGTAGAGCCAGGTGGATGGCCCGAAGCTCTAGCCAGTTGATGCTGTGTGAAAGGTCCTTCTGGTCCCACTGGCCCTGTGCTATCTGGGTTCCCAGATGGGCTCCCCATCCGAACAGGCTCGCGTCTGTCGTGAGCGTGACCCTGTTCGGCTCCCTGAATATACTCCCCTTGAGTATCATGGGGGATATCCACCATTTCAGTGATCTCCTCACCTGTACTGGTACCAAGACCTTCCTGTTGGAGGTACTGAGATTCCTCCTCTGGTAGGGTAGGAGGAACCACTGCAACTCCCTCGAGTGGAGCCTTGCCCATGGGACAATGCCCATGCAAGATATCATCTTTCCCAGGAGTTTCGAGAGCTGTATCAAGGGCACTCTCCTGATTCTCTGAATTTGGTGAATTAGCTTGGCAATGCTAGTCTGCCGCTCCTGGGAAAGGTATACCCTGCACTGCGACGAGTCTATCACTGCGCCTAGGTGCTGCAGTCTCCTTGAGGGAGTGAGATGGCTCTTGTCTATATTGACCGAGAATCCATGCCCTTGTAGGGTTCGGATTGTGGTCTTGAGGTCTGCCTTTGCTTGCTCCTGCGATCTGGACTGAATCAAGATGTCGTCCAGATAAAACTGTACGCGTACCGGCATCAGCCTGAGATGGGCCGCTATTACAGCTAGGATCTTGGTAAATACCCTTGGGGCTGAGGATAGCCCGAAGGGTAGGGCCCTGTATTGGTAATGCCGGCCCGCGTACGTAAATCTGAGGAATTTCCGGTAACTGGGGTGAATGGGGATGTGTAGGTACGCCTCCGTGAGATCTATTGAGGACAGGAGGTCGCCCTTCCTGACGCTGGCTAGGATGGATTTCAAGGACTGCATCTTGAACCTCCTGTAATTTACATAATGATTCAGGCCCTTCAGGTCCAATATTGCTCTCCACCCTCCGGATGTCTTCGGGATCACAAAGAGGATGGAATAGAATCCTCTTCCTTCTTCTCCCTTTGTTACTCTCTATGGCCTGGATTGACAGGAGGTGAGCTATGGCCGAGGTTACCAACCTTGCCTTGTGTACCTTTCTGGAGATGGGACATCTGATGAACCGGTTTGGTGGGGGAGAACAAAAGTCTAAGGTCAGGCCATGTCTGATCGTCTCCAAGACCCAGGCGTCGGTAGTGGTCTGCTCCCAGACCTCGGTGAAATTCCCTAACCGACCCCCTATGGGTGTGTCCTGTCTGGCGTCACTTGGTGCGCTTAAAGGATCTGCCTCCTGATCCCCTATATGGACGTCTGGACTGGAACTGGCCTCTGGCTCCCATGTTTTGGCGATCCTGGAGCCGATCCTGCCTCGGGTAGAAGGATCGTGAGCCTCTGGGCCAGTCCCAGGATTGCCCTGACCGAAAGGGCTGTCTCCAGTCCCAGGGGCTTCCTGGACGGAAGCCCTGCCTCCGGAACTCTTGATTGCCTCTCCTATCTAACTTCTTTGATGGGTGTACTAGAATCTTTCTCTTATCTCTGCCTTCACTGACATGTGGGTCCAGTATGGATCCAAATAATGCTCCACTGTATTTGGACGTTGAGAGACGCCACTTGGACCTCAGGTCTGTCTTCCAATTTTTGAGCCACAGTAGTCTACGCGAGGCCACTGTGGCCGCGATGGATCTTGCCGCGTACTTTGTTGCGTACAGCGAAGCGTCAGCCATGAATTGAGAGGCCGCGAGGATCTTGGCCAAGGTTTGTTGTATTCTGACCTGATCTGGAGGCACGGTGTTTTGCAGTTCCCTCAGCCACATAATACAGGCCCTCGCGAAGAATGATGATGAAGTAGCTGCTTTGGCCGCCCAGGCTGCAGCCATGTGTGAACGACGGAGGGAGTGTTCAAATTTCTTTTCTTCAGGTTTCAAGGCCTCCGCCATGTCTCCTGGAATCGCGGAGGTAGAAAATAATGAGATCAAGGGGTTATCTACCGTAGGAACCTCTAACATATCCGAGAAGGAGGGAGAGAGATTGAACAGCTTTCTTTCCAGGCTGTTGGGTGCCGGTGGGCTTGCAAGGGAAGACCATTGTTCCTCTACCGTGGTCAGGAAGACCTCAGGACAGGGAATGTACTTGTCCTGTGGGACTTTTTTGGCAAATAGAGGATTGGCCTCCTTGCTTGTAGAAGGCTTCTCTTTCTGTACTGATGTCAGGCTGACCGTAGAGACTGCCTTTATCAGAAGTGATTTGAGGAGCACTGGATCAAAGAGGCCAGAGCTCGTCGCCTGCTCAGGTGCGGTGCCCTCATCCTCCGAAAGGGGCATGTCTGACATATCCAGGTCTAATGAGTCGCCCTCTCCTATTTGAGAGGAAGTCTCAGAAATGTTAGTAGGGGGCGGCCTACTTCGTCCCTTATGGGGTGTGTGAAAGGCCACTTGCCCCTTAGAAGCCATGAACTGGGAAAAGGCATCCTGCATGAATGCCTGAAATTGTGCCGACCATATGTCCTCCTGCGCTCTGTCACTGGACGTGGCAACAGTGGGAGTATGGTCGGGTGAAGATGCTGGTGAGGAGGGATTGGAGGAATCCAACTGTTCAGTTTCCCCGGGAGGAGACCAAGTTTTGAGAACCTCCTGGGCAGTAGGTTCTGGGGTGGGTGCCACCAAAGGGACAGGGAAAACCATACTTGTCCCATTGGAACTGGACCTCTGTGCCCTGGTAAATTGTCGTTCTAGAGCCAAATGTCTCCTCAAGGCCTCTCGCTCAGCCATTTTAGATTGTCCCTTTTGAGTAAGGTGCTTTGTTTTAGCCTTCTTCTTCCCCCCCCACCTCCGGCTCAGAGGATCTGCGTTTTTGTTGTTGTTGTGGGGGGGGACAATTGGGGGACCTGCATGGCTGAATACGAGACATTGTCTGCCATTGTGCCAGGTACCCAGAGTAGGCAATACCTGGAGTGGGGAATTAGGGTACGCAGATCAGTCGCAGATAATTGGGACTGAAAGTCCTCCTCTGCACAGACAAACAATGGCCGGACAGACAGGATCCTTTGGACAAGAAGATCCTGTAAGGCGGTGACTAAAGGTCACAATAGGAACAGTTAGATAAAAATTATTCCTCCTCACCTCCTTACTTAGGTCCAGACCCAATATAGTCAATATTTCTCCCCAATCTGTGGCTGTGGCAACAGACCACGATCAGAAAAGGCAGTTCGTCTTTTTTCCCCTCTTCCTTCCTCTTGCCACAATGTATTGTAGGTAACCTCCGTCAGGCAATTTGTACAAAGGGATTCTTTCTTTATGAGCAAGGGAAACAGCTCCGGATGGTAGGCCCACCCACAAAGGAAAACGGCGGGTTAATCCGCTCGTTTAAAATGGCGAATGGGAGGAAGCCACGCCTCCCAATAGTAGCCGGTGGAAGCCACGAGGCTCAAAAAAATGGCGGATCCTAACTGCCGCTCTGAACTCCTTAATATCCTTCCAGCAAGAAGGGGATCGCCGGTTAGGTTGCTCTTTCGGCCTTAAAGGGGCTGGGCCTCTCCGCTCAGGAGAAGAACGGCGCCGTGGCTCTGCCGGCCGGTCAGAACTTCTCGCGCCGCTCAGCTGCTTCAATGCCGAGCGGCGCCGCGGCTCTGTTGGCCAATGGGGCTGTTATTTCCCGTGCCGCTCGGCTGTTTAGCGCCGAGCGGCGCCTCCGTCGGCCGAATGGAATCAAACCATCAAGCAATCAAACATCAATCAGCTGTTTGGCGGGCCGGAGATCGGCGAGCGATCCGGTGGCCGACCCGAGCCCCCCTGGCTAGCCGCCCTGCGGATACTCTCACCACTCCGACGATCCTGAATGGGTGTCCGGTAATGGCTCCGAGTTAGTTGCCAGTGATCCTAGCTTGCCAATTTAGAATGTGGAAGAGGAGATTGTCTTTTTTGGGTGAAATTCTTTCTTTTTCTAAGAGCTGATTCTCGCACTTCTACCAGGCTTCGAGACTGAGTCAAAACTGGGGTCACGCCCAAAGGAAGGGTGTGGCCAAAGTTTTTACCCAGTCTGCCGGGCAGGAAGGCTGTCATAGAACCCATCCATTGGACTCTACAGCCATCCTGCTGGAGAACTGAAGCCTCTACCTCCCATTCCCATTCTCAACCACTCTCCACATTACAGTCCTGATGCTTCAGGAGATGCCTTCACAGACTACTGTGATCCTCAAAACGTTTGGCTCCGATTTCCTCAAATAACTCAAATACCTAGGGTGGGGAGAAGGCATCAAAAATACCTTCGTAAACTTTAGTCAAGAAGTGTCATGGGATGAGTAGGGCAAGGCTAAAGTACTGTGAGAGTTAAATCTTATATAGTTATTGAAAAACAAGATCAGCACAAATCCAGCTATTGTTAAAACAAAGAAGAAAAGATAACTGGGCATAAGTATATTCTTATACAAAATCATTTTCTCATGTTTCCACAAAACATGGTCCTCAAAACAGACCATATGCTAAGCACTTTCTTTGTACCCGCATTTGCATGTATTAAAGTTTCTCCATCCACTTTCTCTCTCTCTCTTTTTTTTAGTAAACATCCCATCAAGCAACAAACGGTTATATACCTGCTCTAGGTTTTTTTTTGCCATTCATATTTAACATGCCGTCATTGATTCCATATTCTCTATCAAACACAATTGCCTTAGTCTTTGATATAGAGTTCAGATACCTATTACCTGCTGCATTGAAGGAATCATCGATTATTCATAAATAAAGTATCCATAAAGTATCCCATATAAAGATACATTGGGAATGTTCCTAGCATGTATTTTATTTATATACATGTAGTCCTTGTTTAGCAACTGCTTTTGATAGTGACTGTTCACAAATATGACAATAATAAACGATAGTAAAAAAAGTTATTCTGACATGCCCAAATTTCTGCGCCTGACAACATGCATGCCAGGGTGTTGCTAAATGAGATAACTTTGAATGCGATAGACAGCAGCAACTAACAATGTTCACAGTCTGTCTCTCTCTCTCTCTCTCTCTCTCTCTCTCTCTCTCTCTCTCTCTCTCTCTCTCTCTCTCTCTCTCCCTCCCTCCCTCCCTCCCTGTGTGTTTGTGTGTAAGAGAGAAAGAGACAGACAGACAATTCACAAGGACTGCTGTATTCAATTTATAAGCCGCTTCAATCATCTAAACCAGGGATGTCAAACTGCCGGCCCGCGTGCCAATTGCATCATACGGAGGCCGCGCCCACCCCAACAATGTAAAAAAAAGTTGCGATTCGCGAGTTTGATACCTGTGATCTAAAGCTACTCTAGGTGATGTACAACATAGGGCTCTGAAGCCTGATTACCCTTTTATATCTATAAGAAGGAAGATATAAACAGAAAGAGACAGATAGTCAGGTTCTGAGCTACCATCTTTTCTATACCTTCCCCCAAAGGGAAGAGTGAAGACCAGAACATTCAATGGCAACTTCTTGATGGGAGGGGGGGGGGAAATCACCACCAGTAGGACCATCTTGAATAGTAGTCCTCATTTAACGACCGTCATTGGAACTAGAATTTCTATTGTTAAGTGATATTTTCATTAGGCAAAACTTCATATAACCGCTTCACTTAGAGACAGCAGTTTCACCAGTCCTGGTAGAAGTTGTTAGGCCAGGGCTGTGCCACGTTTAGATGAGGACCTCATGCTTCTCCTGCCCTACCACACTTGCCTCTGCTTCAACTCCTCCCCCACCAATTTATCTCTCCCTATCTCTGCCCTTCTGGCCACCCTGAACTCCACTGCCTCCAACTGACTTTGCATCTTCTTCCTCCTGCTACAGATGAAACATGCTTAGCTTGGCCTGGCCTCTTGCAAGGCTTGCAAGACCTTCCAAAATAGACCATACCAACTTTAACTCCACATTACTGGAAAATTCTATAATTCAGGCCTATTCATTTTATCATGCTTCCCCCCCCCCTAAATCAACAATATGCTTTCTCACATTCATCGTTCATTCAGTCTTGGGGTCTGAATGGCCCCGTTACTTACCTTTATTTATTAAATTCATTATTTTATGCTAGATCCACAAGGAAGAATATCAGGGATCCGTTAAAACATATGACTTGATGCAAAATAACTACAAATTAAACAGCCCACACAAACATTTACATCCATTTATAGCTTTCTGATTATATAGGAAAAGACTGGGTGGAGGAAATCTGTGACTGTATTCTAAGATACTGGGAAAAATATGTTTGGTAACCCCCCCCCTCCTCTTTCTCTGTAACCAGCAGGCCAAACCCAAACTTGACACTTATGAGTCTAGGAACAGCCACAACTCTAGCAACATCATCTAAATCATGTGACACTATAGCTTGCCTGAAGTTTGAAACAAATGCCTTCGCCACTAACATGCTAACTGCAACTAACTTGACAAGAACAGTCTATGCAGACTAAACATTCTACTACAATTTTTTTTTGAAAAGTTCATATTGTAATTATCACTTTTTCCATTAAAAAGAAGCCAGAAACCACAAATATTTTCCATTTTATGTGTATGTAGACAGGTGCACTTTTCAGGAAGGATGGTAGCACGAGGAAACTAGCTGAACTATTCTCAGTTTATATAAAACTATCTTTTTTCAGAACGTTTTGTTTTTATGTTACAGTGAGTAGCCAATTATAAGATTAATTCAGAACAGCTGAGAGAATGAACTGTCACGGCCGTTTATATGTCCTTCAGGATTATGCAAACACCATCCCCCCCCCCACCCCACCTTCCCCATTTCTTTACCGGTAAGATTTTAAAAATTACAATTGAACATAATTTTTTCTAGGACGATTAGTGCTTGTTATTGGGGCTAGTAACATAATGCTTAAGATTACAAAATTAACCAAGTAAGCCAGAGAAGATGGAAACAGCTCTTCGAGCATAATGCATCTTTGTTTTGCACTGCAAATGGTTCCCCAAACAATGCACCCTTCTATAATTGCTCTAGAACACAGAAAGCAAAGCTTCTGTGGAATGGCTACGGGGGTGCCTATTTATTCAAAATATTTTCTATCTCCTTCCTGAAAAAACCACCTAGGACAGGGGTAGGCAATCTTGGCTCTTTTATGACTCGTGGACTTCAATTCCCAGAATTCCTGGATCAGGAATTGTGGGAGTTGAAGTCCACGAGCCATAAAAGAGCCAAGGTTGCCTACCCCTGTCCTAGGAGGTGGTATGGTGTGCAGGAATCCAAAAATAAAATGGTAACAAGAAAAATATCAAGGCTTGGACTTCTATTAATAGCAGCACTATTGGGGGGGGGGGAAATCTTTCACGTAAAACCTGACTTTAGCATTTTTCTAGGTAGCTTCCTTAGCAGCAATACGTAAGTAGTTTGGTATAGCTTTCTATCGCCTGGTCTTCCATCCTAATCAAGTATTAAAGAGGCCTGACCCAGCTTAGCTTCTGAGCCCAATAAGAGAGTTCTGTGCTGCAATTGGTTTTAGTCAAAAACAGCATTCAAACCTTAAAAAAATAGATATGTTCTACAGTTCGGAAGTAACATCGAGGAGACAATTTCCTGTGTTTCCAGTAAAGAAGTTTATACTTGCCACAAAGCCCACCCACCCCCCCAAAATTGAGAGTTAATAATAGAAAATGCTTGCGATCAATGTGTTCCAAATACTTTAATAGGGAATTAAATGTTTGAATAACTAAAAATTAAATAATACTAATGGCAACATGGGCAAAGTAGCCCCCAAACTATCAAGAGTTAGTGTGTGTGTGTGTGTGTGTGTGTGTGTGTGTGTGTGTTCATTGCCTGAACAAATGAGTTCTCCTGATGTAGGGAGAAAATCACAAAGAAGGACTTTTTAGAAAAAAGAAATACCACTAAAATAGCACTGAAATATTGACAGTAACAGGTCAGTTAAGTAAGCCCCCAGGAAGCCATGTTCTACAGCAGTGTTTCCCAAACTTGACAATTTTAAGGCATGAGGACTTCAACTCCCAGAATTCCACAGCCAGCAACGCTGGCTGTGGAATTCTGGGAGTTGAAGTCCACATGCCTTAAAATTGTCAAGTTTGGGAAACACTGTTCTACAGCCTCTGTGGAACGAGGAGGGACTGTAGGAGACCTGTAGGTTTGCCCATCAGAGGCTTGGCGACAAATATGGCACGAGATGTAATTCTTGACTTCTACTCCGACCCAAGGCCAGCAGAAGTCACGAGGAGGATTGTAAAAACATAGTTCCCAAGGCACAATTAGAGACCTCAGTCTGTAAAGTGGTAGGCAGAAAATGGATGGAGACAGACTGAAATGGATTGTCAGTTTGGATTGAAAGCTCACTTAAAGGGGATATCCTTCTTCATGAACAAGCCAACAGTAGGGTCAAAACCAGGGTGGATTTTAAATCACTAGTAAAGAGGCTTGATTTAAATCAGTGATTCTCAACCTTTTTAATGCCGCGACCCCCAACCGGTCGTAAGTCGAGGACTACTCAACCAGTCGTAAGTCGAGGACTACTCAACTGGTGCAGCACAGTTTGCAGAATGGGACTTTTGGCGGGTTCAGTAGGGCAGAGACAGCCTGGACAATTCCTATTAGCTTTTGAAAGCCAATAGAATTAGACTCTATTCAAGACAGTCTATTCTATTGGCTTTCAAAAGCCAATAGAATAAAAGGGAGTAGCACAGCTAAGGAAAAGGGGAAAAAAATGGTGGACTGCGTTGTTTGGCGACCCTTGTGAAATGGTCGTTCGACCCCAAATGGGGTCCCGACCCACAGGTTGAGAACCACTGATTTAAATCGACTCAATTTAAATCATAATTTTAAAAGAGCAACTGTCATCTCTGTCCCACGGCGGCTCCTCCTCTGGCCCACTGAGGACTCACTGACAGTCCCATTCGCTTTAATGCAGTGATTCTCAACCTTTCTAATGCCGTGACCCCATAATACAGTTCTCCACGTTGTGGTGACCCCCAAGTGGATGTGGCCACCAATAAAAGGGAGTAGGACAGCTAGGGAAAAGGGAAAAAAATGGCAGACAGCATGGTTTGGCGACCCCCGTGAAATGGTCATTCGACCCCAAATGGGGTCCAACCCACAAATTGAGAACCACTGCTTTAATGGGATGGCTGGAGATTCGGCAGTTGACACAACAGGCGCTGCCATGATGCATCTGAAATGACAGGTGCTCTTTAAATGTATGGACTCATTCCTGCTGGTAATTGGAATCTTTAATATTATTATTTGCAAACAAAATGAAGGTTTCCTATTTAGAATAATAAGCTGTCAAGGTTAGTAAAACAGCGATATCAGAACTGATTTTAGGTTAATGGGTTAATCACACGTAGTTGGAGAACTACTCAAATTCTTTTATTTAATTAAAATACTTAAGAGCCTGGTACAGATTCATTTCTCTAGATTTGCAAAACAATGGGATAAAGGAATATTCCTGAACTTTGTTTTATGATTTATCTCATGATTACCATGAAATTGTATGAATGCATCAATGCAGTGCATGTTATCTCAGCTTGCAGAGCTTGGATTCACTGAATATGTTCACAAAAAATGTAAATATTGCAAATAAATTTGATAAAAATAAAAAAAATCCAATTTAAATTTAAAAAATCCATTTTTTAAAAAATCATTATTATCCAACCTTGTCGAAACCATAAAGTCATGAATTAGCTTATGGTAAATGTGGGAAAATCTCAGGAAATGCTATATATGTCTTTGATAGTGTAAAGAGTCACTGCCAAGATAACATTGAGTATATTTTAATCAGCTACATCCAAAAACTCTAACAGCTTTAATAAATCTAATATAGTTAAATGTAAGGCATATTTCTCTGGCTTAGCATAGAGATTGTTGCCATGAAGGCATTAAAGAACTGCTCAAGCTTGATTATGGAGAGAATGAGCCTCTAACTAAGTCCACAAATCATCTAAATAGGCTATCAACAATTCGTCCAGAAAATCATAGCAAGCATGATTCATATGTCTTTCAAAGACTGACAGATTGTTTACCAATCCCAGGGGTAGGCAACCTTGGCTCTTTTATGACTTGTGGACTTCAACTCCCAGAATTCCTGAGCCAGCATGGCTCAGCTTGGAAACCTCTCCTTTTCCCCTCAGCATGGCTGGCTCAGGAATTCTGGGAGTTGAAGTCCACGAGTCAGAAAAGAGCCAAGGTTGCCTACCCCTGACCAATCCTAAAGGCATTACCGAATATTCAAACTTTCACCGGACATTTTTGTATAAACCAAACTGTAAGCTTTTCTGAAACACTCCATAGTAAAAATTAATACTTTTCAAGAGTTCAGAAATTTGGAGAAAGAGATAATAACCTCCATGGATTATCTTAAGGAACTATCCTACTTCTTTTGTCAAGAAAAGGTGAGTGCACAACCAAGGAAATCAGAAGGAGAGATAAAACCTTCTTGTTAAGTCTTAATATTTTAAGAAACATAACTCTGTATTTGACAACAATTATAGGTGTTTCATAGGAATTTGGGCTCCAGGAATAAGATTGAAGCTATCATAAATAAATATGTGGTATGGGTGGTGGACAGCCCATTCTCAGGACAACCAGTGAATATCAGGAGTTGTAGGAGTTCCTGATGTTAGCCAATAGTGAGATGGAAAAATTGCATATAACATGTGATAGGAACTGAGCATAGATGCCAATCATCAATTGTCTCCACTATAATAAGAAGGTCGACAAAGTAAACTGGAAGCATGCTCACGTGACCTGCCAGAATTGTTAAAAAGTATGAGAGCTGGGTATCACATTGGTAAAAGGCTACTTCACACAGCTAGCAGGTGCAATCTGCCTCTCCTCCATTAAAAAGGATAAACCTTATCCCCTTTATACAGCAACTGTGTAAAGAAAAATAGCACAATCTTCCTCTCTTAATCACCGTGTGTGTGTCTGTGTGTATGTGTTTCTCTTTTGAAAATAGAGTAACTTGCTGGAATTCTTCCGCTATTCCTGTAATTTCATTCTTAATAAATCTTGGGATTTATTATTGTTCTTAATAAATATGTTCTTTGGAATAACTGTTTCCAGGCAAGGCTTTCCAGAAGATTGAACATTTAGACCTGTAGTTGTACTCTGGTACTAGTCTGAGTAGGCAGTGCAACCAGAATGACTTGAGGTCAATATATTCTTTCTGAGTTTGGACTCCACTTGGCTTCCAGACCCTAGGGCAGACATGTCAAACACAAGGCCCAGGGGACAGATGCGGCCCACAAAGTGGTTTCATGTGGCCCGCGAAGCCATCCTGGAAATAGTGAGGGAACGGCCCCCACTGCCTTGGCCCTGGCCCAGGCCGGCCAGCCGGGAGCCAATGTACAATTTTGTGATGGCCCTCTATGCTGAAATGCATTCAATCTCCCTCTGACTTTGCCCTGGTACCCATCATGAACAACCTGGCTAAGGAGAGCAAGCACAGAAGCAGCAGCCTTGAGGAGGAGGTAAGTACAGCTGGGCGCCCCCTTGGGGAAGTGGGGCTGGGCTTGGTGCAGTGGGTGCTCGAGGCCAGGCTGGGCATTTGGCCTCTGCTGCCCAGGGCTCCAGGCAGCCCGCATCACCATCCAGCCTCCCCACATGGCCTGAGAGGAACAATGAGGCTCCTCCAGTGGACCATGCCTTGGCACTTGCCCTGGTCCCACCCCCTTCTGCCAGAGACCCTGAGATCTGTCCCACTCCTGCCCACGCCTCCACAGGCAACTGACATGAACGATGTAGAGCTGGCCATGCCCACCCAGTATGCCACACCCACTCCCACGCCCACCAGTAGGCTGCACCCATCCTGGCCATACCCACCCGCCCCCCCCCAAGGGCAATTGCAATGCTGATGTGGCCCTCAATGAAATTGAGTTTGATACCCCTGCCCTAGGGGGTGGAGACTGCATTAATTCCCAACAATCCAGAGCTAAAGCATTTAGGGCAAGGGTCCCCAACCCCCGGTCCGTGGACCAGTACCGGGCTGTGGCATGCCAGCAACCGGACTGCACAAACAAGCAAAGTCCCGTCCTCAAGATGCAGGCAGCACACAAAACCGCGCACCCTCCAGTCCACGGAAAAATTTTTCTCCAGGGAACCGGTTCCTGGTTACCAAAAGGTTGGGGATCTCTGATTTCGGGAATCTGCTGGTAAAACGCACATTCCCTGCAATACTTCAGATAAGGGGAATTAGCAAGGCAACCTTGTGCAGAAGGGCCAGGCTCTCCTTAGTATAAACACTGGCCTTATATGCAAGGCTGAAATTTCTCTCCAGCAGTTAAGTGCAACTCTGCTTACTTTCAGTTGTACAGAGGGAGTGGGGGAGGGAAAAGAAAGGGAAAGGAACAGGGCTGCCTTTCCTTCCCAACTTGCAATTTTACAAATGTTTGAAAAATGTATATGGAAAAGAAAATCAAACTTATTTTTGAAAAATGCAGGTGCATCGTGGCTATAAAGAAAATTAAATGCATTTCATGCAAGAGATTATGGGTGTACACATTCCAAAATGGAACCATTTTAAATAAAAAAAAGTACTGTATCATGTTTCAAGTTTGAAACCCATTTTTCAAATTCGGAACGGTTCCTCTGCATTCGAAACAAGCTGTTTAAATAATGTTGAATGACTCCCAAATTCGAAACAGAACCACTTTGAAGCTGAAATACTTCTAAAGTGACCCATCCCTTAGCAGCAATTTGAATTCAGGACATGCATTTTGAGTGTAAGATAAACACCAAATGGTGTGTATTCAGTATTGAATTTAAAATATTTTGCACATCCTACCAGACAGCTAATAATACAGAGAGGAAAAAAATAGAGAAGGCCAAGGAAAAGAAAAGTAAGAAGTTAAAAAGACGGATAGCGGGGATGAATCTGGGGAACATCAAGCAGCAGCA
Source organism: Crotalus tigris (assembly GCF_016545835.1). Classification (NCBI taxonomy): domain Eukaryota; kingdom Metazoa; phylum Chordata; class Lepidosauria; order Squamata; family Viperidae; genus Crotalus; species Crotalus tigris. The sequence continues at coordinate 1,183,454 of NW_024100565.1, forward strand.
GGTCAGGAAAAATGTTTAATAAAAAATTATAGACTGCGAAGGAAATGGATCATTAAGAAAGTACTGAAAATAAAAGAAATGGCTCTGGTTCCAAGTGATGGAAAGAGCACTAGGGTGGGGGAAATAAAATTAAGAGTCAAATATTGCAACCATGAATTAGCTAGTTTATATATGATAAAGAGAAAAAAAGATAAGCAAGACAAGAAGATAGCATAGAATAAAGAGACCTGAAGTCAGAATCAAAAGCTAAGGACAACCATCATGAAAAACCAACCCACTAGCAGAGGGAATGAATCACTAGCATAGCTGTCATCCAATTATCATTCTTACACATTTGGCTGAATATTACAAAAAGACAATAAAAACAAGGTTCTCTTCAGTTCTCTCTCTCTCTTTGAAGCATCACTTGAAGGAACTTAAGAGTGATAACAATATTAGTGATAAACTGATATTTCAGGGGTCAAAGGGAAGCCATTTATTTAAAATCATTTCTACAAACGTAAGCAAAGAATATCAAACTGCCTGCCTGATTGATTACATGCCATTGGGTTGGTGTTGAACCACAGGCACTCTCCAAGATGAGCTATCCCTAATCTGTCCTTCGTATCTTTTAACGACGCTTTTAGGATGGTTGATCCCCAAAAGCAGAAGATGTCTATCATTTCAATATCTTCACTGACAATTCTTAAGGCTGGTTGTTGTGCCTATTATGATGTGTTTGGCCTTCTCTGCGTTTAACTTTAGTTCCATTTTTACTGTACTTCTTGGTTCTATTATTATGGTTCATTGCACAGTCAGCCAGATGTTCAGATTGCGTCTGGCATTTTTATCCACCTATCGAGTCCTTTCCAAGGACTTAGGATAGGCAGATGTGGATGTTAATGGTTTTAAGAGATATTGTTGCAGGATGTAAGCTGTTCTGAGTAAAGTTTGCTTTTTGCCATTGACCGATGGTGAATTTGTCAATGCTGATGGAGTTTAAATGGTGCTCCAGTTCTTTTGGGATTGCATCCAAGGTGCCTCTTTGTCTGAAATGGTGCAGGGTTTCCTGCTTGAGCAGGGATTGGATTAAAAGACCTCCAAGGACCTTTCCAATTCTGTTATTATCTTTGCTTTGTTTTGCCACAATCATTCTATTTCTATTTGCAGATATCTGTATTATTATTGGTGTTGATTTAATCTTCAGTTCGATGCATTATTATTATTGATTTAATCTTCAATTCGATTCATAGTCTGGGACTGGTAAGAATTTAACAGTTCAAGTCCTAACCAAGGACCTAACAACTGAATATGTAGGCCAGTGGTGGCGAACCTATGGCACACGTGCCAGAGGTGGCACTCAGAGCCCTCTCTGTTGGCACACGCACCACCGCAAGCAGCAGGTCCATCAGGCTGCCATCGCCGCCCAGAGCAGGAGACCCACCCAGCACAAAGGAGGCGAAGCGGCCGACTAGCAAGCTCAAGTAGAGGTGGTAAAGCAGAGGTCACCAACCATTGCTGGACTGGAAGAAAAGGGAGGGGGAAGCATTTTGCACTGCAAATGGGGTGGGGCTAGTGCCTGCGTGATACTCACTAGCCCCGCCCCATTCCTGCATGATGCAACACCTTGTATCTGCACCCTGTGATACAGCAGCGGCCGTTTTTGCACCTTGCAGCATGGTGGCCCATTTTTGCGCCCCCCAGTTTTTGCATGCCAGAGGCGGCACTCAGAGGTGCCTTCCTACCCCCCCCCCCAGGGTACCACAATGCTGATGCAGCCCTGGCACTTTGTGATAAATAAGTGGGTTTGGGGTTGTGGTTTGGGCACTCGGTCTCTAAAAGGTTCGCCATCACTGATATAGGCAGTCCCAAGTAAGATTTTTTTTAGGGGGGGATTGGTTTTTTTTTTTTTTTTTTCAAAGTCAGAATATTCAGGTCTAATAAGTTCAAAATCTCCATGTATCTAGGCAACCCTTCAGGTACAGAAAAATCTGGGTTAGACAACATTACCACCAGATGGATTTGTAACTGGCTGACCAACCACACTCAATGTGGTCCTCAATGGAACTGCATCTACATGGAGGGAAGTATACAGTGGGATTCCCTGAGGCTCTGTTCTGGGCCCAGTGCTTCTTCAACATCTTCATCAATGATTTGGATGAGGAAATAGATGGGGAACTCATCACATTGGCAGATGACACCAAGCTGCCAGCAATAGCCAACATTTCAGAAGACAGGCTTAAGATACAGAAGGATCTTCACAGACTTAAACATTGGGCCCTACCTAACAAAATGAAATTCAATGGTGAAAAAAGTAAGCTTCTATATTTAGGCAAGAAAAAACAAATGCACAGGTATAGTATAGGTGGCACCTTGCTCAATAGTAGTAACTGTGAGAGGGATCTCGGAGTCCTAGTGGACAATCACTTAAATATGAGCTAGCAGTGTGCTGCAGCTGCCAAAAAAAGCCAACACAGTGATAGGCTGCATTAATAGAGGGATTGAATCAAGATCATGTGAAGTGTTAATACCACTTTACAATGCCTTGTTAAGGCCACACTTGGAATATTGCATCCAGTTTTGGTCACCACGATGTAAAAAAGATGTTGAGACTCTAGAAAGAGTACAGAGAAGAGCAACAAAGATGATCAGGGGACTGGAAGATAAAACATATAAGGAATAGTTGCAGGAATTGGGTATGTCTAGTTTAATGAAAAGAAGGACTAGGGGTGACATGATATCAGTGTTCCAATATTTGAGGGGCTGTTACAAAGAAGAGGGGAGTCAACCTATTCTCCAGAGCATCTGAAGGCAGGAGAAGAAGCAATGGAGGGAAACTAATCAAGGAGAGAAGCAACCTAGAACTAAGGAGAAATTTCGTGATAGTTAGAACAATTGATCAGTGGAACAACCTGCCTCCAGAAGTTGTGAATGCTCCAACACTGGAAATTTTTAAGAGATTGGACAATTATTTGTCTAAAATGGTGTATAGGGTTTCCTGCCTGAGCAGGGGGTTGGACTAGAAGACCAACAAAGTCCCTTCCAGCTCTGCTCTATTCTGTTCTATTCTATTTGTGGTATTTTGTTAATTTTTTCCAGCTGTTTCTCTTCAATTCGAGCATCACCTGAGATTGCAATATCAATGAACCAGACTTTTTTGTTTTCTACCATAATGATGTCAGGCGTGTTGTGGGCCAGATGTATGTCTGTTTGGATTTGAAAGTTCCACAAGGATCTTGACCTGTTCATTTTCAAGAATTTTGTCAACTTAGTGCTCTCAGTAATTTTTGCTGCATTCGAAACCAAACTTCTGGCAAACCTTCCAATGTATGAGTTTGGCAACTCAATCATGATGTTATAGATAATCAGTTTGTGATTATCAGCCACTGATAAGATGATTCACTCTTTCATCTTTCTCACTGCACAAGTGATATTTGCTGTTGTTACTGAAGTATTTGAATTTTTGCTTTAATGGAATTAGTCAGCAAGGCTTGTTCTTAAGCAGCCAAATTATTATTTAAGATTTAATCTTCAATTCAATTCATAGCTTGGGACTGGTCTTCTTCTTCTTCTCCTCCTCCTTCCTACTGCCTTTAGGACCGCTGCGTGCTTCTGGTTTAACCCAAACCCTAGTTTGCCAACAGAGCGGAGAGGGAGATGGAGAGAGCTTTTTCTTGTTTCTTGTTTTCCTTGTTTCCCACTTTTTCTTCAGAGCTAGCTTTCACTTTGAACCTACCAAAATGATTCTGCTCAATAAAGATCACATTAGAGGACTTAATGGCTCTGGTGTTTTTCTTAGTTCAGCTTTTCAACTGGAGGTTGACATTATTGTTGTTGTTGTTATTCACACAGTCAGCCTGATGTTTGATGGTGTTACAGAGATCATCACAGGATGGAAGCTAAAGCCACCTTTTGCAATTGACTGATGGCAAATTTGTCAATGCCAATGGTATTCAAGTGGTGCTCCAGTTATTTTGGGATTGCATCCAATGCACGTATTACTATTGGTACTACCCTTGCTTGCCTTTGCCATAGTGGCTCTATTTCTATTTGTAAGTCTTTGTATTTTGTTATCATTTCCAGTTCTTTCTCTTCTATTCTGCTGTCTCCAGGCACTGCCACATCCACTATCCAGACTTTTTTGTCTTTCTTATTGACAATTGTTAAGTCTCTGGTGTTATGTGGCAGGTGCCTGTCTGTTTGAATTCTAAAGTCCCAGAGCAATTTAACTTCTTTTAATTCTTTTTCTATGACTTTCTCTATTTTATGGTCCCAGTAATTCTTGCTTGCAGGCAAATGATATTTCTTGCAGAACTTCCAATGCACTATTGTTGCTACTTTGTCATGTTGTTGTTTGTAGTTGGTCTAGGCGAGGGGTAGGCAACTTTGGCCTTTTATGACTTGTGGACTTTAACTCCCAGAGTTCCTGAGTCAGCCATGGGAGTTGAAGTCCACGAGTCATAAAAGAGCCAAGGTTGCCTACCCCTGGTCTAGGCGATCTTGCAGCAGCTTACCAGGTGGTCTACTATTTGTTCAGCTTCTTTGCATAGGTGGTGCTTACTGTCTGTTGCTGTCTTCTCAATTCTGGCTTTGTATGCATTTGTCTGGTCTCTCCAGTAGTCAGTAACCCTTCTTCGTTGTCTTTCAGATATTTTTCCAAAGCCATTTTTTCTTCTTCAACCATTTGACATACTTGCAACATTCCACGCCCACCTATTTGCCTTGATAGAGTCTGTCAATGTCACTGCGAGGATGAAGGACATGATTCATTGTCATTATTTTTCTGGTCTTCGTATCCATTGTTTTTTGTTCTGCTTGACTCCAGTCTACTATTCCAGCTGTGTATCTAATGATTGGAATTGCCCAGGTGTTAATTGCCTTGATGTTTGGACTTTTAAGATTTTCTTCACTCTCTTGATGTATTACCTCTAATCTTTTCCTTGATTTCACTATGGTTAATGTTGTCAGTTTGAAGGATACCCATATATTTGTAGTAATCACCTTCATCCAGATTCTTAATGTTATTTTCGTGAGGCATCTTGATTCCTTCAGATTATTATTATTGTTGTTGTTGTTGATGATTTAATCTTCAGTTTGATTCACTGACTGGGACTGGTAAAAACTTAAAAGTTCAAGTCTTAACCAAGACCTAGGAGCTATTAAGGTAGTGTCTGAGTTTTTAGGTATTATTATTATTAGCCACCCACATTTTTCAGTTTGAGACAACTCTATTACTAGAGCTTATAAAATCTTTGAATTTTTCAGCTAGCAGAGTAGTGTCATCAATATACCACAGAAAATTGATGTTTCTTCCTCCATTTTAAAAACATGCTCATTTTCTTCCAATCTAGTTTCCCTTAATATAAGGTCAGCATGTAGGCTGAATAATTATGGGGAGAATATATAGAGAGAATATATCTCACTCCTCTGCAACCTGGAACCAGTCTGTTTCACCATCTTTTGCTTGTAATGTATCTTTCTAATTTGTTTATAGATTTCATATGAGGACAATGACACGTTTTAGGATTCCCATTTTCTAAATACATTCCACAGTTTGACCAAGTTGGAGGGTCTACAATGAACTTATTTCCAAGTAACTATTTAGAATCGGGGTGTTAGGGTGTTCTGAACAACTAATCCCACGCGCAACATTTTTTCTTCAAAGCGCCGAACAGACTACTAATGACAACAGATGTAAAATTTTTAAGTCAGAGGGAGAGAAAAAACCCTAAGTAGATCAGCTGTAAGAGCAGAGATATCACCTTACTTCCAAACAAGATTCCAATAGCAGCTAGAAAAAACACAGATAAGTACAATAGAGTACAATCCTTTGTGGAGGTTCAAAATTAGAGAAAGCCTTAATATAGTAATTTGCAACAACTCAATTTAAAACACAAAAGTTCAAAATGTATCTTTAAATGGAACAATACTGGCATCCAGTGGCCGTCACAATTATTCAGACTGGAGTAACAAAGCATGTAATAATTCCTTTAGTGATTAATAACATTTGTTAAGTTTGTAATCTAATCTAACCGCTTTAGTTTATATTTTGTTACAACTTGCAACAAAACCTACCTGGTAAAGCAGTGATAAAATCCCTTTGCAGCATGGGCTTTAAGTAGGAATTAATATGTCCATGCTGATAGTGACACATTCGTGAAATGAGGTGTTCCACAAATTCAACCTGATCTGATTCAGACCACTGGTCAAAATACTTAATACACAAGTCTTTTTCCTTTTCGTAGTTTCCTTCAGATGGTCGCTTCCTTGAGACTATTACAGATGAAGTTCCATTGCTTATCTGTTTTATAAAAAAGACAAATAGAAAAAAATTAAGTTTCCTCTTCAACTTTTAGATTACTGTATTACAGATATTCTATTATAGATATTAATAGCAATAGCCTGGTTATCCACATTTTGCATGTGATACATTTAGTCTAAACAGTTTGATTCACTTTCAACAAATACCAACTGGTACGCTCCCCCCCCCCAATCCTGAATGAGAAAATTTCTTATCACCTAATACATTCTTTTTTTTTTTAATTGAAAATTTTTATTTTTTTAAAACATACAATCATTTATAAAAATACAATAAAATTTTAAAATAGAGGACCCCCCCCTTACCCTCTCTCCCTCCCACCCCCACCCCCCCTCCCTTCACTTCCCAGAGCAGAATACAGGGTTAAGAAAAAGAAAGAAAAAGAAAATTATAATAATTAAAAAAAAGAAAAAAAAAGAGAAAGAAAAAAAAATATCATAATTAACCTTTAACTCCATAACTTATAAAACAATTCTCTATAATATTTGATATTCATTCATAAAATAAATAAAACTTTTTAATTCCATATTTTTTCTGAATATAATCTATCCACCTTCCCCATACAGTAATATATCTTTCTTGACCTAATACATTCTTATATACTTGTTTCCATCTGGTTTTCGTTATTAAAAATTAGCAATTGAAATACTGTCACTAGATTTATTCTAATCCTCCTCTCCCAAATACAGAATAAATACTATCATACAGCATCACAGTCTGGTTTGGAGGCATCACTGTTTCAAACAGGAAGGCAGTGCAGAGAGTGGTGAGAATGGCTGAAATTTGGCAGTTCCCTCCCTCCCATCCAGAACATAGCACAGAAGCGCTGCTTGAGCAGGGTCCATAAGATTATCTGGGACACTACACATCCTCTTCACCACCTGTTTTCCTTGTTCCCTTCTGGGAGGAGGCTCCGTGGTATCCAAAGCAGAACATCCAGATTCAGCCAGTTTCATTCCATACAGCATTAACCTTGCGAACTCTCAAGCTTCCTCTTATATATTCAAGATGGACAGTATTTAATATTTATTTGCTACGTATATGTAGGGATGTGAGTCTATAGATATGTTGTTCATAGTATGTTTAGGTGTGTGTCATGTATGTGTTTCACTTTGAGAGCAACTAAATTTCATTTTTGATGTGTGCCGTTGTGCCCACAGCATAAAAATGACAATAAAGGTTATCTTATCTTATTTTCTACATACTTAATAAAATTCTTGACAGTAATTAAAAGTCTTTATCTATTCATCCAGTAACTGTGGCTAAATAAGTTGTTACTAACATTCACCACATACTAAAGTACAAATTTCAGACATATTGTGCAAAGTCTGGACACATTGCACAAAGTTTCACACACATTATGTGAAGGTGCAGCTTTCTGAAAAAGGCTCTGATGCTGAGAAAGGTGGAAAGAATGCAAAGAAGAGGACAACCAACAGCAAAGTGGATGGTCTCAGTTATGATGAAGATGAGTGCCCCATTGGGAGATTTGAAAAGACAGGTTAGGGATGGAGCTATTGGTTGCTAGAAACTGAAAAGGACTTGGATGGCAGATAATCATTCAAAATACAAATATTTGCCGCAATATTTTACAAATTTTATACAAGCAAACTGTTGTTAAGAACTGCCAATTGTTACAAAAAAAGCTCTGATTAAAAAAAAACAGGCTTGAATGGATTAGGTGATGTACCAAATCAGTAAACGTTTCTTTGTCTAACGTATATAAAGTCAAGGACTAATTAAGCATCCTTGTTTGGTATTGTACTGTCTGGGTAGACAAATCTCTACAGCGTGAATACAAGATAAAATAAAAATCAAGCATCAAGCGAATGTTTATCTCCACAGCTATTAATCTTAATGTCAAAAAGGTTCACGATCTCTTCTAGAGATATGTATCTCGATTTTTGTACCTACAGCACCACCTAGTGGCTATAGAGAGCTATGAGATCAGCTGCAAAAGAAAAAAGATCAAAGAGAGTGAAGGGAATTCTGAATATGTAAGCAGAGGATCTGGAATGTAAGGAAGGTGCGCATAAAAAAAGAGGAACCCATAGTATGTATAAACACATCAGATAGTACAGCAGACTAATAAACAACTCTAAAGAAATTTGGTTGAGCTTCTTGGGGCCTCAAGTGATCAAGCAAATATCTTTAGCAATTCTACCTTGTTTAGTATTAGCAAAACAAAAGCTCTTACAGCTGCTCCCTATTCAATAGTGTACTAAACAAAATCAGCATTAAAGAAAACATTTCCACAGCAACTATGCAAATTATTAAAGACAGTATTAAATCTAAGGAAATTTGAATCAAGCCTACCTGCCACAATGTGTTTTTCTTTGGAGACTCATCTTCATTCTGATCCTCCATTACTGACGTGTTCTGGAAAAAAAGAAGAAATACAAGTATGTTTTCTTCTGTGAACATTTCAATATGTCATATCTTTTCTCAGACACACCTGCACACTATACAATCCTACTTAATAGCTATAGTAGCAGCAGAATTGCTAACCACTAGTTAACTTCATCACAAATACATGTATTTATCAAGGGGGGGAGGGAACATTATTTTTAATAGCTGAAATCCAGCATTTCAGGAGAATCCATCTTAAACGAGAGCCTAAAATAAAGTCCTTGATGTCTAATAAAAGCTACTAAACTGCCTATAACACTATCACATTTATCTAACCTTCTCTCCAGACATAAGGTTTGAACTTCAAGTCCAACTTTTCAAAATATATCTATAGCAATAATCAGTACATGAAGCTATACACCAAAGCACGGAAGAAATATCTCATTTGGGGGAAACGAGAGAACAGGAAACATCGAAAAAGTAACAGCAGAAAATAATTCAGACATACAGTCGTGTGAAGAAGTAGCCCCACATAGAGGTTTTTTTCAAGCGTATTTGGATATAGTAATATATTAGCTTCGTTCAAACAGTATATAAAAATAAAAGTGATGTAACTGGACAAAAAACCAGGAAGAATAGATGTTGCAATCATTTATTTAACAACAAATAAACAGACATGCCATTTCCTTCTGTGGAAAAAATAAGGACCCCCTTGGCAGAAACAGAACGTGGCACTGCTCCCTTTGGCAGAAACAACCTAATCTCCTCATACCAGGGGTGGACAATTAATTTTCCCCATGGGGCCACATAACAAACTGGGAGTGTTCTGGAAGGGTGAACCAACAGGGCTAGGTAGATGCATAGGCACATACATACACAAATTGAGGGGGGGGGAGCAGTTTCCTTCAAAATAAAAGCAACCATGGTTGTACTGCATGCGTTCACTTATCCACATTTGATTTCTAACTTCCGACTGACTTCAGGCAAGCTGGCCAGGGGGGCCTGGGGACTGTAAAATACCCAGGTCTGTCTTATACTGTTAACTGTCTAGCAGTCTTTGACATTGACTAGGACAGTGGTTCTCAACCATTTTAATGCCGCGACCCCCAACCGGTCGTAAGTCGAGGATTACTCAGCCGGTCGTAAGTCGAGGACTACTCAACTGGTGGAGCACCGTTTGCAGAATGGGACTTTTGACGGGCTCAGCAGGGCAGAGACAGCCTGGACAATTCCTATTGGCTTTTGAAAGCCAATAGAATTAGACTCTATTCAAGAGAGTCTATTCTGTTGGCTTTCAAAAGCCAATAGAATAAAAGGGAGTAGCACAGCTAAGGAAGAGGGGAAAAAAATGGCAGACTGCGTTGTTTGGCGACCCCCGTGAAATGGTCGTTCGACACCAAATGGAGTCCCGACCCACAGGTTGAGAACCACTGGACTAGGAGGATTTTTTTCCCCCTCCACTCTACTATGTAGGATCTTTTCAACTATGTAATTCATTTCTAGCAACCCTCCATTCCCCAGCCATTCCTTGGTGGATTAACCAGAATGTTTAGGATCATAGTCATGTTGTAAGGCCCACTTTCAGCTGAACTTCAGTCTTCTGACAGTTGTTCTCACATTACCCTCAAGCGCCCTCTGATACAATTAAGAATTCATAGTGGAGTCTGTGATGGAGCCAAGTAGTCCCAAACCAGAACATGCTTTTGGGTTGGTATCAGGTTCTTCTAGTGAAATGTGCTATCTTTGGTTTTCACCAAACATGTAGCCAAATAAATTTTATCTTTGCCTCATCTGTCCAGAGCACGCTGTTCCAGAAGTTCTGATCTTTCCTAAAGTGTTTGTGAGCAAATTTGCCTTGCCTTGATCTTCTTTCTGGATAGCAAAGGTTCCTTTTTAGAATACCTCCCATGTGGATCCAATTTGCACAAATTCTTTATGATGGTAGACATGCATTTAGATTATCAACGGAAGCAAGAGCTCCCGTAGATCCCAGCATGAAATTCTAGGGTTCTTATTAGAGATTTCTTTTAGCATCTTGTCTTCTGCTCTTGATCTGAACTTGCTGAGGCAGTCTGGGCAAGTTGACAGTTGTTTAAAAACTTCTCCACTCATAGAAGACCTTCTGGACAGTGGAATGATTGATGCCCAATTGTTTGGCCGTCTTTTAAAAACCTTTCCCAAGCTCAAAGGCATCTATAAACTATCTGCAGGTCTCGGAGAGCATTTTCAATCTAAGTCTGGTGATACCACATGCTTTAACAACAAAGAGCCACTCCAACTAAATGTCTTGAGGTTTCAGCAAAACAGGTTCCTCTCTAATGATGTTCTAATCATTTGCACTTGATGTGGTGCACTTGATTCTAATTTTAGATATTTCAAGCAGTGATAGATGTACAGGTAGTTCTCTATTTATGACCATTATTTAATGACCTCTCAAAGTTACGATGGTGCTGCCATAAAGAAGAGGGAATTAAGCTATTTTTCAAAGCACCTGAAGGCAGGACAAGAAGCAACGGGTGGAAACTAATCAAGGAGAGAAGCAACCTAGAACTAAGGAGAAACTTCTTGACAGTTAGTACAATTAACCAATGGAACAACCTGCCTCCAGAAGCAGTAAATGCTCCAACACTGGAAGTTTTTAAGAAGAGACTGGACAGCCATTTGTCCGAAATGGTGTAGGGTTTCCTGCCTGAGCAGGGGGTTAGACTAGATGACCTCCACGGTCCCTTCCAACTTTACTGGAAATTATTACTAGTGACTTAAGACCAGTCCTCATACTTTCAACTGTTGCAGTATCCCTACAATCATGTGATCAAAATTGGGGGGGGGGGTTTGGCAACCAGCATGTATTTAATGAGGGTTGCAGCAAATGGCGATTGCCATTTTCAACCTTCCCAGGAGACTTCCAACAAGCAAAGTCAACGGGGGAAGCCAGATTCTCTTAACAACCATGGGATTTACTTAATAACCATGGAGATCCATTTAACAGTTGCAGCAAAAAAAAAAAATGACTGCATTGCTTAATGACAAACATTCAATTGTAGTCATAAGTTGAGGACTATCTGTAGAGGTATACCTATTCTTCCTACATGAAAAAATTTGCATCTAGATTTACTTAAGTTACACAATGGACTACAAAATTTAAGTGGTGCGTGATAGTTATTATATGATATCCCTTTATCTATCAATATTGCTGAAGATCAAACCCCTGTATGTTGAAATACGGTGAAAAGGTCAAAAAGCTTTGACCAACCTTTTCTTCATATGACAAGCGTTTAAACGTGTTTCTACAGTGCAATGGCTTAATTGTGCATCACGTGCTATCCCCTCCTGACATGAGACCCCAATATGAAGGGGAACAAAGATCAGGTTCAGTGTCCACAGCTGCTTCCTCCCTCTGCCATCCCCAAAGAGAAGCAGTAGGTTGTACATAGTGGCTTGAACGTATGCTGAACGTCACATGCAGAATGGCACCAAAGGATTTGAAAGCCAGCGACAAATGAAGAAGTTTCGAGGATATTATAACTGAGTCTTGACTGCATTCCAATTTCCAACAGCATAACAACAGTCACAGAACATCAGCCCTCCCGGGTAAACTAGACAGGAAAAAGGGCTACATGAACAAATTCTACTTTATTATAAATCTAGAGCCGAGGTGGCGCAGCAGTTAGAGTGCAGTACTGCAGGCCACTTTAGCTGATTGTGTTCAGCAGGTCAGCGGTTCAAATCTCACCGGCTCAAGGTTGACTCAGCCTTCCATCCTTCCGGGGTAGGTAAAAGGAGGACCCAGATTGTTGGGGGCAATGTAAATATATATATATACACATTGCTTACTGGTGTACACCGCTTAGAGAGTGCTTGCACTTAAAGCGGTATATAAGTCTCATAAATAAATAAATAAATAACAGAATCTTTCAGTTTTGGAAGCACCAACTTCCTGGCTCCAGTTTCAACTGCTTCAGCTGTTAGGGCAGGTCCTTCCTAAATTTTGTTTTCTGACTGTTAAGCCGCTGGAGGCTTCTGTCTCTCTTGTCTGATTATTTCCTAGGCAGCATCTCTTCCCTCTGTTCCCCAACGTAATTCACACATTCCATTATATAGACATACATAAGACTGAAAGAAACTATTATTAAAATTGGTTTGCTAGTTGCTCCCCCCCAAGACATACCAGTCTGTTCCCCAAAACCTGTGGGCATTTTTTTTTTAAATTGCACCCAGTTAGTCCAAACTGAAATTTCTAACTATGCAAACCACCATTTACTTCTACCTATCTAACAAATAACATCTTAACAACTGGTATTAGGAAAAGCTGTGAGATATGAAACCTCTATTTTCCAAGTCACCAGAAATCACACCAACTCTGACAGCAAACATTATCCACACTTCCAAATCGATTTTCATTTGCAGTCACATTTTGTATGTGGCAAGTGTTTCACGACTAGTGAGAAACTGTTTAAGGAAAAATGCAACCTCAGGTGACAACTCTACACCTAGCTTTTCAGTTAGATCCACAAAACACGATTTCTTCTACACTGCTGCTCCCATTTTGTTTTCCTCATGAGAAGCAACTGTCTGGGGCACTTGTGGGTGATCTCAAGATCTCTCTTTGTCTGGAAGGAAGATATAAAGAGCAGCCTACTCAGCTCTTCATTTCACCACAAGTCATTAGCTTCACTTTTAGCACCGCAGTCTTTATTTCTTCCCCAGAAGTCTGTCTACAACCTATCTTAAATGACTACTTTACTCTGGAGCTGAGCAGTCTCTTTCTAATGAACCTGACTGACAATAAATTATTTTATAAGTCATTTATTAACATCATCAACAAACACAAAAGATAAAAGTATAATTAAAATAGCAATTTGCAGAGAGGGAGAGAGAGGGAAAACAAACACATTAAATCAGTGGTTCTCAACCTGTGGGTCGGGACCCCATTTGGGCTCGAACAACCATTTCACGGGGGTCGCCAAACAACGCAGTCCGCCATTTTTTTTCCCCCTTCTCCTTAGCTGTGCTACTCCCTTTTATTCTATTGGCTTTTGAAAGCCAATAGAATAGACTCTCTTGAATAGAGTCTAATTCTATTGGCTTTCAAAAGCCAATAGGAATTGTCCAGGCTGTCTCTGCCCTGCTGAGCCCACCAAAAGTTCCATTCTGCAAACGGTGCTGCACCAGTTGAGTAGTCCTCGACTTACAACCGGTTGAGTAGTCCTCGACTTATAACCAGTTGGGGGATGCGGCATTAAAAAGGTTGAGAACCACTGCATTAAATGGAAATCCAGCTAAAGGCAACAAGAAGAAATCATATAGATATTATTGCAAGTAGATTTTACAAGTTGATTGCAAAAATATGGCCACAATAAGTGTTAACATAAGAAAACTTGCTGAATGCTCTCCAGAACTATTGAGAGTAAGATGTCAAAGAATAGTAACACGAAGATTCAACGGTACTTAGGTACTGTAAGCTTAAGACTATTAACTGTATGACTTCTTTACTGTACCTAATAGTCATAAAATTATTAAACTGGCTCCCTAATCCAACTTCAAGGCTTGTTCTGTTAAAGTCTGAATTTTCATATCCAACACCAACAGTAATTCACTAACCAACCCACTGACCCCCAACAGAAAGAAAATAAAAAAAAACCACCAGCTCATTTGAAAAGTTTTAAGATATACGGGTATTATGCTTCCCTGTGGCTTTGAAAACCACTTCCTGTCTTTGAAACACAGCATTTGCTCAATCCTATCAAATTCTAGATTTTTCCTGCCTTTTTGCAAAGTTCATGATCTTCACGAGTCCATGAAAGAATAACCACATTAACAATTTATAAAAATGTTTATTTGCTAGGTTTTTTTGGGGGGGGGGGAGACATTTCATTAGTCTTCTATTATGCCCAAAGAGCCTTCTATAGCAGTCACATAAAAATTAAACATCATTGTTGCATCCATGAGGTATTTTGTATTTATTCTTAAGCTAGTGTTGACACATAATCTATACATGGAAAAATTGCTGATTACCAACAAAAACAGTGCTAAAATGTTGCCCAACATAAGCATTTTAAGTGACTCATCACTCTCCTGCTTCTTGAGCAGTTTACATCCCCAGAATGATGATGTTGTATTCATTAGCTCCCTTTTTAATACTTTGCACCACTCAGAAGAGTAGAACTTAAGATTTCTTCAGGCATTTGTCTGAATGTATAAACTCTGAAAACTGGGTAGAAAGAATGGAACTTTCAATGCCCCCTTATTTTCCTTAGCTTCAGCACAATTGGATTTACTTGCACTTAAGTAAGAATTCTGCAGGTGATCCAAGATTTACTAAAGGAAGATCCTGGATGAGACTGAGAGATATACATGAGTGAGAATTGCTCCTTTAAGACTTTTTACATGAATGGAGTACATAGATGGTGAGAAGAATAATAGCTGGGATCAATGTGCATGTGCCACTTTTTTTTACTCAATTTCAAGCCATTACATGTACAGACTAATGTCTAAGAAACAATGTACCAGACACTTAAGAAACCACATTTGATCTTGAAAGAACAGGTGGACTGAATAGAAAAAAGGAGAGGGAAACGGAATACAAGTTCTAAAAGAAGCCACTGAAATATTTATAGTGATGGAATTGTTTGTTCACAATTTTTAAAAGCAAAATCCAAATTAAGTGGCTGCTTTCATTCTCTGTGTATGTATGTTTTATTGATTTACAAATCTCCATTCCAGAGGCCTTTATCCTATGCTGGAATAGGATAAATGGGAATGGCTATATCTACTGTTGTGGCGTTTTACACAACCATTCGAACCAAATCACCTGCAAAGAGAAAAAGGGACACTGAGAAACCTTAACGGCACAGGAATCAGAGGTAGATATTTGCTCATAATAAATTGTGGTATGGGAATAACCAAGACAACCCCCCCCCCCAAAATCTTCTATACTAAATTCATCCTGTTCCCTCCATAATGACTATCATGAGCCTGACAGGAGAAAGGAATTCAACTGCTCAATGCTTTGTTCTAAAGGCTAATAATAATAAAGAAGATGCTATTTTAGTTTTGAATTTAAGCTTGAACTGGTGCTGACAAAAAGTATTCAGAGCCCTTTAAAAAGCAATTTCAATTTCAAACAGACCTTAAGAAAAATTCTGGATTAACATTAGCATCTTTGTACCTCAGATAGCATCTAAGATTTCCCACCAGTCAAAACACATGTAGTACAAGTTCTGATATTATCATGTTGTTGATATCAAAGTCACACTATTGAAATATAAAAATCATTATTAGGTCATGTACTATGGGAGATATTTATGTGAGACTGTGCAGAAAACAAGATTTACTACAGATGCCATTTCAAATTATGAGTCAATTTATCACAGCAATAAAGATCACAGCCCACTAAAATAACCTCATCAGCTACACAGAAGTTCCCCTTGTGAGAGCTTTGTGCAAGAGTAAATTACTAAGTAAACTGTTCAAAACCAAATTAACTGAAAGAGCAACAAAAAGGATTCCCATGCTCAGGATTTGAGTACAGTGCTGAAGTACCATTTTCAAATGCATATTTTTTAGACCCCAGATAGCTATTGAGTATGTGGACATCTGCACTATTTCTAAATGGTATTTTTGGAACCGTGAAACAAAATGACACAGTTTGCTGCTCTTCTTTTTTATTAATTCATTAAATTCCGACAATAATGCTGAATACCTATAAGATTTGGGCAAAAAAATATATATTACACAACATACTGGCATTCTGAACAATGAGAACTGCAACTTTCTCACACTCAACACTTCTAAATTATATTTTTTTTAAGCAGGTCAACATGTGCCTGAGGATCAAGCAATTCTGCACTCAACAGCTTCTGAAATATAGGCAGCTGACCATGGAATCTATCCACTTACCTTTCTCCCCCCCAAAAATAAGTAGAGGGGGGAAAATCCAAATGCAAGAATAGTAATGGCTCTTAGCTGGCTAAAGGAAATATTTGAAGCTGTTATTTTTGCCACTGGTGCTAAAAATGACTACCTGAATGAGGGTCCAAACTTCTGCATTTCCCATATTCACTATAAACACTAACTATGCAGTCAAATTTGCAGAAAGATGTTGGGCTTGACTTTGTACTGAAGTTTCATTTAGCTTCTGCTCGCTTAGGCATTTATTTAAACATATAATTTGGCCAGGGATGCTTGATTTATTTCATATAAATTCTGATATCAGTAAGGTTCGCAGGATGGCTGTTGTGGGAAAAATAAGGAGGAGGAAGGTATGCTGGATAGATTCACTGCCTTGAATTATTTGAAAAAATAGGAAATGCAGGATACAAATGAATACGTAAGACAATCCAGATAAGCATTTTTTTTCGAATTGGTCCCATAAGAATATGATATTTGGTCTAGTGGTTAAGGCATCAGGCTAGAAACCAGGAGATTATCAGTTCTAGTCCCATCTTGGGCACAAAGCCAGATGGATGACATTGGACCAGTCTCTTCCTCTCAGCCCTTGAAAGGAGACAATGGAAAACACCGGCTGAATAAAAACCATGACAACAAAACTACCAAGGTTTTTCCAATCTCTGAGAATTGAACACAATTGAATGGAAGGGGGGGGAGGAGAAAAAAAAAGCCTTTAACTAATTGAAGGTGAAGGGAAGCCCCTACAGACTGTTCTGGTTTAACAACCACAATTAGTAAGCATGGAGCGTTGTTGTAAATCTTTGTGGTCATTAAGTGGGTCACCAAGCGACACAACTTGATTTTATGACTGTTTTTATTTTATGGTTGTTAGCCAAACATGGTCATTAACTGTATCCAACATATCCAATATGTGCTTTTTGACGTTTTGCCATGCTGGAAAACGGCAAAAATCACCACAAATCTGCAGGATGCTGCAACTGGTTGTAATGTGTGGGCCAGCTGCCAAGTACCCAAAATGCAATTATGTGCTCATGGGAAGGGGCAGTTATAACTCCGAGGATAGGTCATAAGTAACTATTTTTTTTCCAGTTGGAATGATTGTTAAGCATCCGGTCATTAAGTGAGGATTACCTATATAACTTGAATTTTTTTTGGCTAACAGATTTGTTTTAAAATATCCACAATAATATATGCCAGCCGTAGATTTTCTCAGCATCACCCATTCTTTTTCTTTCATCAGCTTTATTATATTTCCCACAAAATACAATGTGCAAAAATAACAAAAAGAGAAAAAATGGAGGGAGGGGGGAGAGAATAAAAAATGGAAAAAGTTAAAAAGTGAACAAAGAAATTTTTTCCATTTGCTTGTATTTGTGTTACAGCCCTATTACAAGAAAACAAGCCATACGTCCAAATGTGCTTCCGGGCTGAAATTTTGCTCTCAGAAAATAAGAATTGCTATAGCCCAGTCTCAAATGGTAAAAGCTCGTTGTCCATCCAATATGATATTGTCAACTGATCAAATGATGCCTAGGCAAAAAAAAGGTTCCACCAATCTTACTCTGTGAATCTAATTCTAGATTACCTAAACAATACAGAACAATAAAAGACCATGTATTACAAAACAGAGTAAAAGGCATAATTGAAAAAAAATACGAATTATATTTCTGTGCCATCTTTAAAATTTACCCCAATCAGATTCACCTATGCGATTCTCAATTGTACTCAAAAGAATAAGGAGCTATATTTTAATGCAACAGTTAAGTTTCTGACCATACAAGAAATATGTTGTTTTAATATAAGGTGCCCAATAGGCCATTTGTCTAAAGAGTGGTTTCACACATGGTCATAAAGTGAGTCATCATGTGACCTGATTTTATGATCATTTTACTGGGTTCATTAAGTGAATCTCATGGTCATGAAGCAAATCCAAGTAACCTAATTAACTTTGCTTGTCAAAGGTTAGTTAGTTGGTTGCAAATTGTAATGTGACCATAAGATGTTACAAAAGTTGTAAATGTGAACCAGGTGCCCAAATTGTGATCACATGACCATGAGAATAGTGCATCAGTCACAACTTCAAGGATGAGTCATAAGTCACTTTTTCAATGGCCACTGGAACTTCAAACATTCATTAAACAGTCCTCAGTCTAGGACAGTGGTGGTGAACCTATGGCACGGGTGCCAGAGGCGGCACGCAGAGCCCTTTCTCTGGACACGCGTGCCATTGCCCCAGTCCTAGGCCTTCAGCTGGGTTTTATAAAACCTTTTCACTTTAGGCCTCCGCTGTGCGCAAAAAAAAGGTTCAATCAATCAGTCAATTTCAACTTCTCGCGGGGAAAAAAAAGATCTTGCAAAGTTGGAATTGATTGAACTTTTTAGTCCCACCCAGTCTGCAGTTATCACTGCAGCCACGCCCAGCCAATGAGCCACACTCACCCGGCACCCGATGATGGATAAGTGGGTTTTGGGTTGCAGTTTGGGCACTCAGTCTCTAAAAGGCTCGCCATCACTGGTCTAGGATCATGGTGGTGAACCTATGGCACGTGTGCCAGACTGGGCACGCAGAGCCCTTTCTGTCATTGTGCACGCCAGAGGGACGCTCCCTCTCCTCCTCTCCACGTGTGCCTGACTAGTGGGAACTGGAGAGGGCAGGGAAACCGAATCCAGCAGCGCTCTCATGGGAACAGCTGCGAGAGCTGGGCAGGGAGAGGGGAACCCATAAAAGCAGGTTTTAGCGGGAATGCAGCGAGAGTGAGCAGATGGCCTTTGGAAGCGATGGTGGGCGTGAGTTTGGAGAAGACAAGTAGGATGCGGTGTCCATTTGCACTTTGTAGAAGGCTAGCGGGGGAAGGAGGACACGTAAGTTTGGACTTTGGAGAGAGAGGGAGGGAGGAGGGGGAAGGAAGGACCACCAGCGCCGTTGGGCAGATGCGCAGCTAGGCCTGCCCAGGTGACGCTGAATCCAGCCAGCCCTTCTGCGGGAGCGCGGTGGGAGGGGGAAAGCGTCTACCCCCGAGCACCACGCCTGCCTCCATTTGGGTTCCCTTGGCCTCCCACCCCCCGAGGCTGAGGTTGATCAGATTCCCTGTGTGGGCAGCACTGTGCCTATCCCCAGCCAGTCCTCCTTCTCCATCCTCCTGCGGGCAGACCGCGGCTTACTGAGCCGGGCAGTGCCTCTCCCTGCACGCATCTTCAGGCGGAGGAGCCGGACAGCCACGGCTCTCACTCCCCTCCGGCCTCCATCTGCCCGAGGCCTGAGCTCGGCGTGCCCGGACGGCTGGCAATGGGCTGGAGAGCACAGGATGTATGCTGCCCCACGACGAGAGGTAGGCGGGATGGGCACTCCTGATGTCCGCGGGGGAAGAAGCGGCGTGGAGGCTCCGCATCCAGCCCAGGCATGGCAAGCAAGGCAGTAGCCCCAAGTGCACCCCGCTCTGCCAGGCAAGTAAATGGAGGCTGGAGGGGAGCGAGAGCCACAGCTGCCCGCCTGCACTCTTCTACTGCAGATACCGCAGCTCCACTTGCCTGGCAGGGCGGGGGCGCACTTTGCATATGGGGCTGTTGCCTTGCTTTCCGTGCCATGGCTGAACTGGGTGCAGAGCCTCCTTGTAGCTTCTTCATTGGGAGTGCCCACCCCACCTATCACTCGTCCTGGGGCAGCTGCCGTCCTCCAGCGCTCTCCAGCCTGTCGCCAGGCGTGCCGAGATGCCTCTCTTCGGGCTCCCTTGGCCTCTCCCCCCCCTCCAGGCTAGGGCTGGTCAGATTCCCCCCATAGGCAGCACTGCACCCAACCTCAGCCAGCCCTCCTCCTTCATCCTCCTCCTCCTTCTGTGGGTAAACTGCAGTTCTCGCTTCCCTCCGGCCTCCATCTGCCCGAGGCCTGAACTTGGTGTGCCCAGCTGGCTAGCGACAGGCTGGACAGCACCAGATGGCAGCAGCTGCCCCAGGACGAGTAGTAGGTGGGATAAGCACTCCCGATGTCTACAGGGGAAGAAGCGGCGAGGAGGCTCTGCGCCCAGCTCAGCCCCGGCATGGCAAGCGAGGCAGCAGCCCCACATGCATCCCCAAGCACGAGCGCGCCTCCGCCCTGCCAGGCAAGCAGAGCTGCGGCATCTGTGGCAGAAGAGTGCAGGCGGGCAGCGGAAGGCACAAGGAGCCCTGATCCCAGAACAGCCCCTCCCCACTCACCTCCCCACCTCGGAAGAGCTGCGGGGCTCAGGAGCCTCCCCTGATGCCACCCCCGCAGGGAAGAAACCATTGCGAGACACTCCTGTTTTAATTTTTTTTCCTTGTCGCTTTTTGGAGTTTTCATCCTGCTTTCATGAGATGGCAGCATTTGGGAGGACGTGTAGTTGCCCCCTTCCCCCCAAGCCATCAGCTGAGCAACACGGCCTCCTGCTCACTGCCCCACCCATCAGAGACCCCCTGCATCTCCCCCAACCCTGCCCAGCCCCCACAGGCATCTCTCCCCAGGAGCAACATCGAGCTGGCCACACCCACCCGGTCTGCCATGACCACTGTAGCCACGCCCACCCAGCGGGCCACGCCCACCTGGCACCCCGCAATACGTAAGTGGGTTTTGGGTTGCAGTTTGGGCACTCGGTCTTTAAAAGGTTCGCCACCACTGGTCTAGGACTACTTTTATGTTTTCTATCTTTTGGGCTGCACAAATACAAGTATATTTGTCAGAAGGAACTTAAACTTTCCATATTTAATCATTGTATTCAGCTGCTCAAATCTCATTTGATAAATACCACCTTAAAATGCTTGGGCATTTATGCGTTTAAAGATTTAACAATTTGAACGGTATGTTTACAGTGACTCATCCATTTCAATGTGCCAGCCTTAACTAAAGGTAATTATTATTCTCTGAACTTCTATATCCATTCTTTATGTAACAACCTTTTAAACTTGTTTTATAAAGACAGTTGGACAAGAAACAAGGGAGACCATAGCTCCTGATATAATTTGTCAATTGTGCAATCCAAGAAGTCTCCTGAGATTTAATGTTAAACACAATTTGGGGAGTCCATCAGTTTTCATAGCATTGATTTTGCACCAATAATTGTACATCCTAATTTCCCAAGAACAAATTATATTAATTCCCAATTCAGCTCCAACTGCAGCAACTGAAATCTTGTTATTCAGACCTAAACTACTTCTCAGATGCTGTGATTGTATTTGTTTTAGTAATGGTATTTTAAACCTCAAACTCAGCTCCATATAAGAGCATAGTGGTAACCCTCCTAATAATGTCTGAAACAGTTTCCATTCATGCAGAAGGGTCAGGGAATGGAATGAGAGGCTGCATTTTATTCAACAAATTCCTATCAACAATACATTTTACAGCAAGAAAGAACAATTTTGGAAAATATCTTGATCTTGAAAACTGTGCGTTAAGTACCACCTGCTCTTTTCAGCTTCTCTCATACTAGTCCATTTTTTTACCTTGCAAAGTTTTGTAGCCATTAGCTTGTGTCTTGAGGTTATGCTGGCAACCAGGACTGCATGGATTGTCATTGCTAAGCAAAGTGGTCGTGTGATGTTGTGTAATACGAGTGTATCACTTAGCAATGGCAATCCTGGTCCCACTGTTGTTGTAACCTGATGACTATCTGTATCTCCAGTCCGAAAATGGAGGAAGGATGTCAACATCATAAATTTTATCTTTTCAACTACAATACAGTTATCTGTATCATACTTCGCCAAGGAAGCACTTTTATACTATCTTCAAGACAGGTAGCAGCCAACCATATTTAGTAGGAATTTTGTTTCCCCGCATGACTTTGATTCTATACTAGCTTGATAATTACCAATAAAGTAACTAAATACCATTTAGGAATATTTTCTTTTAAGCTAAGTTTGAAAACTGATATTTTCCACATTTTTTTAAAATTATAAGCTAACCATAGTAGATTTTCTTGAGCAGTTTGTTACACTTTCTAATTTGTCTGAATTCAGAAAACAAGAGCCAAATTGACTTAGAAACAAATATAAAACAACATCCAGCTTTACAGAATTATTGCAGCTTTGCTGCTCTTGCACTGCACTGGAAAGTCAAATTCAAGGAAAAGCCTGTGAGATGGGACAAGCCTATTGTAGCACATTCATTTTATATTAGCATTTTCTGTCTAATCAAGCAATTAAGACAGGTTTAGCACCAGCAGTTGCCTTAATAATAGGATACGGGTATGATCCACAAGGCTTTACCATAATTTCAGGAACAAGAACCTATTAAAAATGGGAGTAAAAGTTGGAGGTTTGGCCAGTCAAAACATGATGTATTCGATTCTGAAAGGGGGAAAATCCAGTTTTCGTATCTGTAGATTCTGTACTGCTGTGTATCGAACTATGCATCTGTAACGTTAGAGATTATGTAAGAAAAAACAGCATAGGAAGATTCACACAAGTCCGTTCACTTTCATATGGTCTAAAAGGGATAAGACATAGAAATTGAAACAATAATTGAAATAGAAGTTGACCTAGTTTTGTCACACAATGACTATGGGCAAATGTAGGTCAGTGGAGCAACTACCCAATATTCTGGCAGTCATACATTTCAAACAAAGTATTTTCTTTGGATTTGATTTGCCCAATGTTTAGCTATTTTAACACTTATTATAGTGCTGTTTATTTAGCAACATCTAAACTCTAATTTTAAAGAGGGAAGAAGAGAAAATTAGATCAGGAGAGGAGAAAAAGTATGAGAAAAACAAAAAATAAAATTAATACACTTATTAATTATTAATAATATTAATATTAATAATATTAATAATTATTAATAAAATTAATAAACTTTTTGTACAAGAAACCTTTTTTCTAATACTGAAATCACTTGCCTAGTTTAATATTTCATCAATGTTCAGGCATCTTTAAATATTTCCACCAATGTGCATTATCAGAGTTCAGAATACATTTCCTGTTCTAAAATTAATTATCATGCTGGAAAAGACACTCCTTCCTCTATTCCCAATCAAAAATGCAAGTACCTTCAGGCTGGAGTGAAGTTATTCCTCTAGTTTATTTCACTGTCATTTTCAGTTATCTCACTGATCTACTTTGCTGTCATTTTCATCGCTGATGTTTCTATTCTTTGACGAAAAGTACGGAAATTAAGGAGAGAAACTCAGTTTCATCGACATCTTCTCAAACATTTTCTTTTCAAAGGATACTATTCAGCAGTGAAGTTTTAAAACAGAATCTATATTCATTGCTGAATAGTTGCAAAGGGATTGGAGGAAGTTTTGCTGACCTCAATGAAACTGACCGTTGCCAGCAAATTTAGTTAGTTTTACCACCAAAACTGATTTAGCTGCACCACTATAACTGAGCCAGTTTAGTATAGTGATTAAATTTAATGTAGTGGCTTGAAACTGGGTGATCGTTGAGTTCTAGTTCCACCTGAGGCATGAAACTGGGTGATCTTGGACCAGTCACTCTCTCCCTAGGAAGAAGGCAAGGGCAAACAACTTTTGATAAATGTTTCCAAGAAAACAGCAGAGACTTTTGTCTAGGCAATCACCAGGAGTCAAAAACTGACTCACAGGCAAAATAAATCACCATCAAAAGTAGTTTCTCTGGTGAAACTGATAACTGCTGCATAGAGAGATTAAGCATATGAAAAACAGCGTTCAAACTTCTCTAGAGAAAAATTACGAATATTTAAACTAATGGAACTCATCTGTTCACCCCTAAGGTGGCACACACATTCACACATGTAAAACAGAACACATCAAGAACCCACTTGTTGGTCTTCGATATATCATGTAACAGCAGGGAAGAGAGATTCAAAAGCACCTTAATTGGCACAAATGAAATTGATCCAAAAGAATTTAAATCACATGAAAATACTACACACAGAGTGCTGCTCGTTTAGATGGTCTCAGGGAAATTAGAAGAGAGATAACGAACCATGATTTTTGGAGGGAGAGGATAATAAAATAGAACTGCAATAATTTCCTTTTCCAATATAGCATTGATGGCGAAACATTTAGAGATCGAGTGCTCAAAAACTGGCCCCGCCCCTGCTCCACCCCTGCCCCGCCCCCACTCTGCCCCCCATCCCCTGCCCCACCTTTCCACAGGACCACTCACTGCCTCCAGGGCCCGCCGCAGATCGTCCAGGCAGCCCAGCAGTGCTATGGCGGCCACACCCTCTGCCCGCGCCCTGCAGCATCAACTGCATGATGGGGTGTGAGGGCAGAGTCTTGTCTACGCTGCCTGGCTGCCATGTCCTTGGCTGAGCTGCTCTGCGTGGGCCATGCTCAGGGGCAACTCTCCTTCAGGGGGGCTACTGGAGAGGAGGGGGTCGCGGGGGAGGCAAGGCTGGGGCAACGGCACGTGTGCCCACAGAGAGGGCTCCAAGTGCCGCCTCTAGCACCCATGCCATAGGTTCGCCACCACTGCAATATAGCATCCAATTCTATAACCTCTATGACAAGGCAAACAAGACTAGGCATTTGAAGAGGGGGAAGGCATTATTTTTGCTAGGGTGCCTTTAACTTAAGGCCAGGAGGTTTAGGCAATGTAGTTCAGTTAGCAAGTCTACTGCAGAGTTTAAAGAGGTTGACAACAAGATCATTATATATATAGTGTTCTAGGACCGTATAACTATAATTTAAAGCTTTATATAACCTAGCAGCCACATACAGTACTTTGAATAGTGCTTTGTTCTATGTCAGGGATAGGCAACCTTGGCTCTTTTATGACTTGTGGACTTCAATACTCAGAATTCCTGAACCAGTCATGCTGACTTAGGAATTCTGGGAGTTGAAGTCCACAAGTCATAAAAGAACCAAGGTTGCCTACTCCTGTTCTATGTCATCCTCCATATGGATTGAAATAATTGGCCAAGTTCCTTCTCTAAATGCCTTCAGTAAAAGTATATAAAGAAATCATAAAACAGACAGCTCTTTGTCTGGTGGTGTCTTAATTCACAGCCTAATCAGGAACCACAAAGAACACTTCCCCAACGTTGACAGGGCAAGCCACTTGTATATTAACATTCCCTAGCCCCACTCCCTAGAACCTAACACTGCTGATGTTACTTAATTGGGAAATGAAACTTCCGCAAGAGAATCAACTCAGAGAGAATCAAGGACCTCACTTAATTCATTTTCCCAGCATCAAACTGTTCTTTGTGACACCAAATTAATGTTCTTATTTCACCTGGCTTCTGAATATATTAACAGAGGTACACAGTATTGAGATCCAAAAGAGGCTAAATGCTTCAGATCCTGCACGCTGCTGTATTTGCCATTAGCTCCCTGAACTGCTGGAAAGTATAGCAATGATGCCCATGCTTTGCATCCAAACATGGCATATCTCTAGTTAATAACTTTATACACATCTGTTTTTTTATCTGAGTTGCTTTATTCCTCTTAAGGGTAAGGCTTAAGTTAACAGGCAGTTTCTGCTAAAGCTCCAATCTGCTGATACGTTCAATTATACCTCACAGTTCTTAAGTAAACTGATTGAGCCTATTATTAAATGGTATGCAGTACAGTGGTAACGTGCCCCATGCATTAGCAACCTAGACTATATCCTTCATCAATAATGTGCATAAAATATGACGCTGCCATATGGCGGTCAATCTCCAAAGCCTAATGGCTGCATATTCCAATTACAAGCCAATCTCAGAGAACAGTCTTTCCCAACCAAACAGCCTTGAAATGAGCAAGTGCAACTTGTTGCTTTTCAAGGTAAAGCAAGGTGAGACTGATTCCCAAGACAACACTATGTCAGACATATCTGTTACTTTTTCTAGTCTTTAAAAATTGGACAAGCAGATTGTTTGATGCTGCATCATCTCCTTTTCTAAACATAAGGCAAAACACTCCAGAATTTTATATGATTGTTTTCTGCATAGCATTATATCCAACTGGTTTTTTTTTAAAAAATAAAATAAAATTCTTCCAACTATAAAACCAGAAACTATCTACCCTGACAGTGGATAGCAATGAAAAAGTGGGATGGGATGGGGCAGAAGGGGCGTTGTCTTACTTGAATGCCTTTTCTCAGCATGAGGAATGTAGAATCCACGAATGGGTTGATTTAGTCTTCTAGCCCAATCAGACCAAACAATCAAAGTTGCCACGCCTCTGCAGGGTCTGACCATGCCCCAGTTTTTAAAGAGCGAAGTGAAGGATTGTGTGACGTGATGGCTCCGAACTGCTGACACTAACCTAACTGCTAGTAATGATCAGGGAGGGGTGGATTCTACATTCCTCATGCTGAGAAAAGGCGTTCAGGTAAGACAACGCCCCTTCTCCAGCATGTAGAGGAATGTAGAATCCACAAATGGGACATACCAAAGCCCCTATGATCCCACGGGTGGGAAGCAGGTTGGTTAAGTGTCAGTACTGAAATGGACCACTTGTTGTAAAACCCGACGGCCAAAAGTGGCCTCTGCGGAAGCAAACTTGTCGAGTTTGTAGTGGTGAATGAATGGTGAAGGGGACGACCACATAGCCGCCTTACAGATGTCCTCTATGGACGCCTGAGTCTGCACGCAGCCGATGTGGAAGCGCTACAAGTAGAGTGCGCTGTCAGGTGGCTTGGGACAGGTAAAGAGTAAGCCTGGTAAGATTGAGCAATACAGGCCTCGATCCACCTGGCTATAGTAGAGGAGGAAACCTTCTGTCCCTGGAAGCTGAGTGGAAAGAGACAAACAATGCCTCCGATTTGCGAAAGGAAGCTGTCCTCTTAATGTAATGATGCAATGCCCTACGTACATCTAGGTAATGCCACTGCTTTTCTAGTGTGTGAGAAGGATTGGGACAAAAGTTTGGTAGTACAATGTCCTGAGCCCGGTGAAACAGTGTATTCACCTTGGGAATGAAGGATCTAACCGCAGCACCACTCTGTCCTGATAGAAGGTACATAGGTCTTCCCTAACTGAAAGAGCAGCCAGCTCTGACACGCGCCTCGCCAACGTGATGGCTACTAGGAAGGCCACCTTGTGGGACAAAATGTGAAGAGGACAAGACC
The DNA here is from genome assembly GCF_016545835.1 of Crotalus tigris. Classification (NCBI taxonomy): domain Eukaryota; kingdom Metazoa; phylum Chordata; class Lepidosauria; order Squamata; family Viperidae; genus Crotalus; species Crotalus tigris. Next base: position 1,211,004 of record NW_024100565.1, read on the forward strand.
TTATAGGTTCAAAGGGAGACCTAGTGAATGCCTGCAGAACCGGAGGTAGTTCCCAAGATGGATACCTGTGTACTACTGGAAGTCTGGTGTTGGAGACTCATTTCATAAAGGAGTGAACCCTGGGATGATGGGACAATGGAGTGGCGTTGGCACTGGTGAACACCGTGGAAGGAGCGGCCACCTGTCTACGCAAGGTGTTGGGCGCTAAGCCCTTATCCACTCCATCCATGAGGTATTCAAGAATCACTAGAATAGAAGAAATAGACAAACCCTTACAGGTATACCAGTCACAGAAGTTCTTCCAAGTGGCATCATAGATCCGGTTCGTTGCCGGCCGTCTGGAAGCTTGGATCATAGCTATCACCCTTGAAGAGTAAGAGCCGCACATCAGGAACTGGCGCTCAGATGCCAGGCAGCTAGTTGTAGCCACTGTGGGTCCAGGTGGCGTATGGCCCCCCGCGTTAGAATTATCATCTCTGGAGGGATTTGCCAAAGGGGGGCTACGGCAAGGTTCATGAGATCTGCGAACCATGGACACCTCGGCCAATATGGGGCCACAAGGATTAGCTCTGACCATTCCTATAACAGCTTCCTGATGACGGCCAGGATCAAGGGAAGGGGTGGTAATGCATATAGAAGGCCCGCCAGCAAAGGGCTGCAGAGGGCGTCTGCTCCCTCCGATCCCTGGGATGGGTACTGAGATAGAAACCGGGGAAGCTGGGCGTTCGTCAGGGATGCAAACAGGTCGACTTTGGGCTGACCGAAACGGTGAGTTATCTCCCGAAAGAGACGGGGATGTAGATGCCACTCCGAATGATCTATCGTAGATCGACTCAGAAAATCCGCCTGGTCGTTTTCCACCCCTGAGATGTGCCTTTAGGGACAACAGATTCTGTTCCGCCCATGACCCCAGACACTGGGCCTCGGACATTAGAATCCGCGATCGAGTGCCGCCCTGCCTGTTGACATGGGCCTTTGCCGCCACATTGTCTGTCAGAATCAGAATGTGGCGGCCTGCCAACTTCTTGTGGAGATGGTGAAGTGCTAGGTGTATGGCTCTGAGCTCTAACCAACTGATATTTTTCTTGAGATCCTGTTGGGACCACCGCCCCTGGGCGAATTGGGATTGCAGATGTGCCCCCCATCCAAACAGACTGCCGTCTGTGGTCAAGGTTACCCGAGTTGGTTCTCTGAACAGGGATCCTTTGGACAATGCTGGGGACAACCACCAGATGAGGGACGTGAGTGTCTGTGGTGGGACTCGCACCCTCTGTGGAAAACATGCTACACCCCATTTCTGGTAAGGGAGTAGAAACCACTGCAGTTGTCTCATATGAAGCCTGGCCCAGGGCACTATGGCAATACATGAGATCAGTTTCCCTAACAGCTGTGACAGTAGGAGCAGGTTTACACGTTTCTCCTTGCGCACCCTGGTGACCATCGTACGTATGCTGAGCTGACGCTCCTGAGACAAGAAAACTCGGCACTGGTTGGTGTCTATTATTGCGCCTAAGTGGAGCAAACGGTTTGCTGGGATCAGATGGCTCTTTGGGAAGTTGATCATAAATCCATGATCCTGGAGTGTCTTGATTGTCAGTGCCATGTCTGATCGGGCGTTCAGTGTCGAGGACTGGATTAGGATATCGTCCAGGTAGCACTGAACGCGGACTGGTACCAACCTGAGCTGTGCGGCGAGAACCGCCAGGATTTTGGTGAAAACCCTTGGAGCTGATGATAGGCCGAATGGCAGGGCCCTGTACTGATAGTGATGGTTGGAATACCTGAATCTGAGAAAACACCTGTGATTTGGATGTATGGGAACCTGCAGGAAAGCTTCTGTCAGATCTATGGATGTAAGAAAGTCCCCTGACCGAATACTGCCCAGAATAGAATGAAGAGTTTGCATCTTGAATTTTTGATAAATTAGGTACCAATTTAGAGCCTTGAGGTCTAGGATCGCCCTCCTTCCTCCTGAGGTCTTTGGTACCACAAATAGGGTGGAGTAGAAACCTAGTCCCCATTGCTCTGGGGGTACCCGCTCTATTGCCTCAGTGCTTAACATATGACGAATGGACTCCTCCATGAGACCTTGTTTCATGGGATTTCGAGATAGGGGGCAGATGAACCACCGAGGGGGGAGTGTGAGGAACTCCAGAGACAGTCCGTCTCTGATAGTGGTTAGGACCCAATTGTCCGTAGTGGTGCTTTCCCATTTGTGGAAGTATAGTGCCAGTCTTCCGCAAATGGGGGGAATCCGCCTCAAGTCACTTTGACTTTCGGAAAGGATGACCTCCTCTGCCGCGAAATGGCCGCTTAGCTTGGAATTGTGCCTTTGGCTTGTCTCTGTAGCTGGACCGGTCTGATGAGCGGTCCGGCCCTGCTTGAAAGGGCCGATACCCGCTCCAGGTAGTTCGGTCTGAGCCAGACTTAAACGACGAATGCCGGTTGTATGGAGAAAAAGTCTGCCCATTTTTTTGACAATATGAGTTAGTACCTTTAACTTTTCTTTGTTTTCAGTCAGGTAAGGAGTGAGAGCCTCTCCAAAAAGGCAACCCTTTTGATATGGTGCCGCAGCTACTCTCCATTTGTGCCTGGTATCGGCCTTCCAATTTTTTATCCAGAACAACCGGCGTGCGGCCACGTTAGAAGCTATGGCCCGAGCCGAATATTTGGCCGACTGCAGAGACACATCCGCCATGTATTCCAATGCGGCACTTAGTTTAGTGACATCCTGGTGAACCCTTACATCGTCTGGGGATATTCTGGCCTGTAATTCCCTGAGTCAGATTAATGCGATTCTGGCGAAGGAGTTAGATGTTGAGTCTCTTATAGCCCAAGCCGATGCCTCATGGGTCCTTTTGAGGGAAATCTCAGACTTCTTGTCCTCAGCCTTAAGGGCCTCCGATATATCTCCTGGGATTTTGGTGTCTGACAGTATGGGGGCAAGAGCCTCGTCTACACCCGAAACTTTGAGGCCATCATTGAGGGAAGGGACCGTATCTAAGAGCTTATGATCTAATCCCCCAAGAGCAGAGAAACTTCCAAGAGATCCCCACTGATCCTGAATGGATTTGAGAAACATGGGGGGGACAAGGTATCTGTAGATTCTTCTTGACCGGTTCCAGAAACAGTGGGTCAGAACTCTGTCCAGAGCCCTGATCGGTCGTCTGTGGTTTCACCGGTTCAATTTTTCTGGTGACATAGGCCTTTTGTAAAAGAGAATAGAAGGAATTTGGATTAAACACCCCTACCATAGGAGTGGCCTCTGCCTGAATGTCTTCCCTATCTGACCACATGCCTTCTTCTGGAATCTGTGCGGAATAATCCCTTCAGATTGAGGTGGAGAACCGTGATCTCACATACTCCCTGGGATGCATAATTTCTGTGGGCGTTTCTGTGGTAGAAGCCACCATTGCCTGGGCCACCGCCTGTGAGATCACGGCTTGGAGCTGGACAGTAAATGAAGGATGTTCGGGGCCCTGAAGACCCGCCGCCGTCGGCATGAAAGATGCTGATGGGATTGGGGGAAGGATGACTGTAGTAACCTCCCCCTGAGACCCACAAGACACTGAGGAAGGTCCTGGCTCAGCAGCTGGAATTGAATCTTGGACCTGTAATTTCAATTCTCGGTCAAAGAGGGACAGATGGTCCCGTTCATATCCCAGCAAAGAACCCTGGTCCAGGGTCTGCTCGGGAGACCAAGCTCATGTAAAAGGGGAAGGTCGATGCTCCCCTGATGTGGATGCAAGAGGAGGGGTGGGGATAAGCTGCGTCTCTCCTGCCTGTTGCTGGGCTTTGGAGAATTGTCGCTCCAGCGCCCTATGTCTGCTATCTGCTTGCTTGTCATCGGCCTTAGAGGTCCGTTTGACCTTGGCCTTTGCAGGTGTATCCTGACTGGATGGCTTGTGTTTTATATTTCCGCTGGAGGTGGAAGCCTGTGAAACGGTGTTATCCGCCATATTGAAATAAACAATAGGAAAGAAACAACAGGTATTCACCAGGAGATCCCTGGATCAGTCCTGTTCTGCAGGAGAAGAAAGGGCAGGTTTTCACCAGGAGATCCCTGGATCGGCCCTTGGTCTGCAGGAGAAAGGAAGGCCACGGCCCACCTGGGTGGTACAGGCCTGCACGAGAGTCTGTGAGGTCTGGCCCGCCGTTAAGCACGGAGTCACTATGTGATATAAGCCGCGCTATGCTCAGGGGCTGTCCTCCCCGTTCAATTTTTCAGGCCCACTGTAATAGAGAGACAATTTGGCCGAAAAAGTATCAAATGTCAATTAAAGATAAGTCTATATATGAATATAGATATATATCTTGTTTATTTTAATTCTGTTTTATTTTAATTAATTTTCAATTTATTTATTTATTTATTTATTGACCCTCATGTCTCACTTAGTGACGGCTAGGACAGTAAGTGCCGACCACTATGTAGACAGCGGAAAACAGGCAAGGCAAACAGCAGTCCAATCTGTTGGCACTGGATATTTGAAAGGTACTGGTAATAAGTCACACAGTCTGGAATATTACCAGTAAAATGGAGTGAGAGACTCAAGGTATTTTCCCTATGTCCACTAGGTAACCTAAGATGGTGCCTATTAAGCAGCTGAAGCATGAGGTAATGAAGATCTAAAAGAGTGTAATTAGAACTCCTATTCCCCCCCACGTAGGGAGAATCACCAAATAAGTTGCTTTGTGACTGAAAAGGCTGTAATTAGGTCAAAGTAGTCAATTTAATGTGTGTGATTGGGCGGAGCCCAAAATGGTGGCCGCAACGATCTAATGAGAGATAAAACAAGCTGAGAGAAAAGATCCTCTTCTGCAAGTAATCTGGTAATAAGTTCTTTTAGTCAAACAGTTCACCTGTGGGTTTTGGGGGGGGGGCTAATTTACAGCTGACAATCAACAGTAACAAGGAAGTACTTGAGTAATATGAGGCTCGAGCCTTCTAGGCTCAAAATGGCACCTGCAGGTTGTTTGAATTGGTAATGAACCCAGGAAGGTGAATTCAGAGTTTTCAGCCGAAAACTAGTAATTTAAAGCTTCGCATTCACAGCGAAGATCCTGGGAGGGGCTGGGGGGTGGATTGTAATGAGGAGGCAGCTGTCTGTAATGAGCTGTCTGCCTCTGAAAAACTCAACAAAGAAGGGAATTGATTAAAGAGAGAAGAAATGGTGCAGCACTGAGCCCAGAGCTGAACCAATCCCCCCCCAAAGAAGGAAAAAAAAGGATAGAGAATCCACGAATGGCAATAACTACCTTTCTGAATCTAAATTGGGAGCCAAATTCTCACGTCTCTTCAGGGCTGAGACCAAACGAAACTGGGGCATGGTCAGACCCTGCAGAGGCGTGGCAACTTTTATTGTTTGGTCTGATTGGGCTAGAAGACTAAATCAACCCATTCGTGGATTCTACATTCCTCTACATGCTGGAGAAAAGGAGGGATAATTTTCTTCTACTTCAGTGGTTCTCAACCTGTGGGTCGGGACCCCATTTGGGGTTGAACGACCATTTCACGGAGGTCGCCAAACAAGGCTGTCCGCTATTTTTTTCCCCTTTTCTTTGGCTGCGCCCCTGGCACCTGGTAATGTATAAGTGGTTGGGGGTCACCACAACATGGGAAACTGTATTATGGAGTCGTGGCATTAGAAAGGTTGAGAACCACTGTTCTACTTATTAACGACATCTTTATCTTCCACATTATGGAATTTTAATAACTGCTTATACCACTGTCTTATCATAATACCTGAAAGTATTTTGCTTTGTTTTCTTAGAGTATCATTTATCATTTATTATTGACAGCGATTGTTATGATGGCAGAAAATACAATTGACATTGTTGGGGAGAATTTGTGAGATTGAATTTTTTGCACAGAATGTTATTATTGTCTCAGGCAATATCTGTTTTGACAATTTATGTACCAATTAAACACTGGCAGAAAGATATACCAAAGTTTGTGTGGTGAGGGAAAAAACCCACAAGTTAAATGTGAGATGTTACAAGGTGTAAAGGAAATGGAGGATCAGAGTTATCTGATCTGTAGCTTGTTGTTTAGTTTGGATGAAAGAGTGGATATTGCTGAGAAAAAGAAGGCTTTTGTAATTAAAAGGTCCTGACTTGAGATTTGGGCGACATGGATATTTATGGAACAGCACAGCTAAGATTAATGTACATATTATACATTTCATTTACTTATTTTTATTTATTAAATTTCTAGGTTGCCTATTTCACTGATACACAAAGCCAGGTTATGTCTGAAAATCCCTTTGAGGTGCCCAGCAAAAAAAGGCATTTTATAGAAAAGAAATGATAAGCAAACACAAATGGCTATCTTATTGTGACACATTAGAATTTTGACAGGGAGAACATAAAAGTAACAGAAGATCTGGTGGCAGAAGGAAATACTTGTCAATGGTTCTCCAATGTACAATTATTAGAAAGATTTTAGTAAACAAAAGACCTTTTGGGGGTTTTAGTAGTATAAAACTGAGTTTGAAATAGAACTAAGTAAAAATGATGAACATATTGCTAAAATGCATAAATTTCTATTGAAATTTAAAAAATAAAAAGCAACTTTAACCTTCATCATAACACGTACAATTTTAGTAAAATTATCACCATCTCTTAAAGTACAACAAATGCACTCTTCACATAAATTATAATTTAACTATTAACAAAATCTTAAAGCCTTGTTGGTCATTCCTAATTAGCAAAAAGTAAATAATTTTTGCACATCGTTCTTATAGCATGCCATATTTAAATCCACATTCAATTTGATTTCAATTTTATCTGGTATAAGCTGTTTTTCCCTACCAGTGTTTGCCCATCATCCACCCATGATTTTATTCTTAATTTCTCAGTCTATGAGTCCCAAATCACCAAAAAAACAGCCAGTTAAAACATTTTATTCCATTTTGTATTAATGTGTCTAATCTGTGTATTTGTCTCTGCTAAGTAATCTTTCATTTTCTGCAATTCCCTCTAGAGTACCGTCTTATCATGTTATCTTTCCACTAAACCAAAACAATCAGAATTTTCCAAGGGCAAGATTATTATATTACAAATTTCAAAATCATCTAGAGCCTTAGTTCATTTTTAATTCTTCAAAATCATTACTTTAAATTTTCTATTACTGTTTATTAAAAAAAACACGTTTCTCTAATTCCTTAAACTCAAATGTCAAGCCTCTTTTACAAGGAGGAATTCACCCTGCATTTTGTACATCAAAAAGGCTGTGTTAAGATTGTGAGCGAACATGGAATCCCTGACTCCTACTCACTCAACTCAGAAGCTGATCACATATTCCTGCAATCTACTCACAAAGGAGAAGCTATATGGAGTACACATGGGATATCTCACACGCTCCCCTTACTCTGGAAAGAGACTTCTTGTCAATCCAGATCTTATATCCAATTACAATCTCCACTGTCGATGTCATCCCATTCAAGAAGGGACATATAGCTTGCCATAAATCCTCTCTGGAAGAGTATTTATCTTTCTTTATTAAAATCGTAATATGCCTTTTCCATACCATACAATTTTAAAAGCATTTAACATTTATATCTGTGTGGGCGCATGCCTTTGTATAAGGCTTGACTCCTGGTAGTTGCCTGGACTAGTCCCTGCAGTTTTATTTGAAGATTTTCAAGAGTAGTTTGCCATTGCCCAAAAAAAACAGAGATAACTTCCAATCTACCTGCAAGTATAAATTTGACAAAAACTGGTACCCTATGGCTTCTTTAACTACTGAGATACCATCAAGCAAAAGTTCACTGGAGAAGAGGATCCTTGATACAGGCTAGCATTAGCTTAGCACTAAGGCTTACCAGAAAGCCAGCTGATTATTGTCAGTCTCTAATAAACAACAGATCTCACAGAGCATTTGCTCTCACTAGAGCAGACATGTCAAACTCGCGACACCACGTGACATCGTGAGACATATCGGGACAGTTTTGCTATTGCCAGCAATGCGGTGGGTGCGGCTTCTGGATGATGCGTCCGGCCTGTGGGCCGGCACTTTGACACCCCTGCACTAGAGTCAACCCACTCCCTTTAGCAGTTATTGATAGCCAATATCAAAATATTCCCTTCCACAGCTTGGGACTCCCATGACTCCAATTCCATAAAAGATGTTTAGCTATTATCTTTTAGCAGATCTTAAAATCCCTATTACCCATAATGTTGCCAAATTCGGTCTTGCTGCTGGAGTGAGGCAACCAAAACTGTCCAATGAAACTGCATTTCTGTGATATGCTTACAACTCTTCTCTTTTCCCCCTCTTTAACTTATATAATTTATTTAAACTGCCATTTTTAATGTGCTTTTTAGTGTGCGTGGGTGTATATGTACATGTTAGTCAAGGACTGTAATAAAGGTTTATCTTACCTTTACTACTATCTCCATCCTAGGGCTGAGAAAGAGGAAATGGGCCAAAATCACCCAGCTGGCTTCATGCCTAAGACGCAACTAATAGTTTCCTGGTTTCTAAGCCCATTACCTTAACCATTAAGCAGTTCCCTTATCATTCATACTTTTCTGCATTTGCAATAGATGGGGCGTTCTTACCTGAACGCCTTTTCTCAGCATGTCATTCATTTCATTTATTTAGTATCTATGGTCTATAGCCCATCTTTTAGTTAACAACTTTCTTTCAAAGTAATTTACAAGCATATAAACAATAAATATTCTTGAAAAATAAAGCTAACTAATTTCTAGGATTCTTCTCAGAGGCAGATAATATCCATGTGGTAGTAGAATGAAGGATTAGCTAAGTAGGATTTTATTATTACTGTTACCACTCTTTTTCTATACTGATCAATCCCTCCAGGATAATTAATAGCAATATAACTTCAGGTCAATAAATAAGCTGTCAAAAAAATTCTTTAGGCCAATATTGCTTTTTTTTTTTCTCATTACATTTCATGGAGATGAAAGTTTTGGTGAATTCTGGATCATAATCCTGAAGCCTCCCTTTCATAGTTCAATTAAGAATATGTTAGACTTCACCTCCCGTAAGTAGTCAGTAAGAGAGTAAATTAGAGAATATCAACATGTAGACTTAGGAATAACGATCCCAAGTGAATTTGACTTATCCAATAACTTCTTCACAACATGTAGCTTCCGAAACATTTGAATTAGGCGCCAGAGTCCATTTAAAATTTGTTGGTTAGAATCACCAAGGTCCATCAAAACTTCATATTTTGAGTATTTCCCCTGACTTTGAAAAACACAATGCTCAGTATCTCAGAAATGTAGCATACCCATTTAAAACGTCATTTTATTTCTGATATTATTTGCCCAATTATTCATTTTGAAGGGATTTTTCTTTGAATTTTATTTATGTGAGTGTCTTGGTGTTCCATTATACAATTTCTGATTCTACAGTTCATTTGTGTTTAAGCACAGATATGCAGTTTTTTATACTATACCAGAAAAAGCTGTTTTTTAAAAAACAAAAAAACTGATATTATTGTCAGACTCATTAAAAAAGAACTTCCCATCCTCCTTCTCCAGCATGTACTTTACATTTGAATAGACTCCCAGCTTCAGAGAATTTAACTTTACATGTTATGTTGGGGATTGAAAAGCGGCTTAACTGAACAGAAGTCAGCAGAACTGTATCACAATTATAACCATATAGTCTATTTAATAAATTGTATTTATTACAACATTCAGGATGAACTACTAATATATTTCCTTTCAGTTGAGAATGGAGAGCATTAACAAGGATATAAAGTCACAGAAGAAAATGAGTATTAACTGAGAGGGTTTGCTTTGCTTAAGAATAGAATTACAAATACCTGGATGTAATTCACTCATGAGAAAGAAAAACTCTCTTACTATTACTAGTCACTTTATTATCTGCAGAAAACAGTTACAGCCAGCACAGAGAACTTCAGGTTCACCTTATGAATCAAATCCCTTATTTTTCTGAAAGCACTGATGCATTTTCAGATAACTTTAGGAAAATAATTTTTTAGATAAATTGTTGGGACAAGTATTCTTTTCAATAATGGAGGAAGAGGAAGGAGTTCTTCCTCAAATTTAAGCGTATGTACACACTATATTCACAAACTCCAGGTCAACTTTCAAGATGGGGCGTTGTCTTACCTGAACGCCTTTTCTCAGTACGGAGATGGAGAATCCACCAATGGGTTTTCTCTGTCTGCCTGCTCTTGAGACCAGATTGATTTAGCACTGAGGCCAGTGCTTGTGGGGAAATTTTGTTAAAGGGGATTCCAAATTACTGTTTTAGTCAAATATTAGGATAACTAAAGGAAAGGAGAATTCACCAATGGAGTTTTCTAACCTGCTATCTGCTGAGAGCCAAACCTGATACGTCTTCAAGAGCTGAGACCAAGTTAAGACTGGGTCTCCTAGCAAGAGAGGGTGTGTCAAGTTTGGCTACTTGGTCTCAAGAGCAGGCAGACAGAGAAAACCCATTGGTGGATTCTCCATCTCCTGTGCTGGAGAATGACAATTTCTTTGCCTACTTAAATAATGTTCCATTCTTTGGCACATTGTGGAAAGACTCAATCAGTGCAGTGAAATCTAAATAAGTGAGATCTATGCAATTCGCAGCAGATAATGCTTACTAGACATATTTTAAAATAGCCCATTATTACATAAAATGATCAAGCATTTTCAGTTCTTTGCAGAATTGTTTAATAAAAATCAACCATGGATGAATGGCTTTAGTTTACTGAGACATGTATGTCTGTAAATGCATGTTCTGTATGTTTTTATTTTTTTTAGCTTTACCCCTTCGTTTCTAATTTTAGGCATTTTTCTTTGTTTTTTGTACTTAGCTAATTAAGAACATTTCTATGCTACCCTATCATTAATTCCATTGCTAAAATTACATGTATAAGATGTCAAATATATGAATAAGACAAAATATTTTACTAATTCAGCTCTTTTTATAATAACCTAAATAATCTAATTCTATACAAACCTTAATTTGCAACTTAAAGCAAAATATCTAATAAGTGTATTGTTTGTTCAGTTTTTATTTAATTAAAAATATTTTCCCATTTTAAAGAAATTCAGGCCAATTAAGCAGATTTCATGTCATTATTATGTTATATGGTTTAACATTTAAAAGAGCTAATTTCCTTTCTTTAAAATCTCTCTCTCTCTCTCTCTCTCTCTCTCTCTCTCTCTCTCTCTCTCTCTGTTTGTGTGTATGTACATTAGAGAGCATATTGTCAAAAGCAGTATATATTAAATTGATTTATACCTGCTTATTTATATGTAAAGATTTTGATACTTCCTTTCATCCATTATTCCAATAATTGCAGCATGTAACACACAAAATGAACATAGGCAACATGCATTCTTCATTTGCACTGAAGAAACAGGTAGAGCAAAAATGCTTACCGTTTTTAGTTAAGACTAAGAGTGCATCCTACAGAGCCCTCTTAAGGAAGACTCCTGCATAAACTAATGAGAATCATACAGAAAACATTCAGAAGACTGATACAATTTAAATTGAATCCAGAGAGATTTTAACAATGACCACAGCATACGCATAACACATTTACAACAAGAAAGAAGAAAGGCACCTGGAGACATCTGACACTGGGCATGCTCTGCAGGCATCTCAGTGCGCACATGCTCTCTACCAGGTTGGAGCAGCCTAGCCACAAAGACCTTGGCACAGAACACTGCAGGATGACAAAAAGGAAGGAAGAGAAGAAGCAGTTAGAGGCCACAAGTTACTGAACGCAGGTAACTTATTAGTATACTAAAATGCATACGTAATTAACCAACAGTATGCAACTGGCAACATTAAATCAAAAGGTCCTAGCCACAGAACCCTGCTACTATATTGCATGCATGAACTACACATTCCAAACCATATTCTAAGCTGGGGTTGGATTCTATGTCAGTCACACTCTGAGATCTATATATCTTCAGTTGGTCATAATTAGGGGTGTGAAAAACTGTTTTTTTCAAGGAACCGCAATTCATTCGGAGGCTAGAATCTCTCATTTGGGGCTTAGAAATTCCATGAGAGAAAGTTCTTCATCCTCCCAGTCTTGATTAGCTTTTCAAATGGACTCTGCTGAGGCTTAAATCTAACTAACACCATGCAGGGAGCCCATTGATGTTTCCTGGCAAAATAGAAAATGCCAAACAGCAGTTTTTTTAGTAAACGAGGCTCCCCAAGAATACCTAATTGTTTTTCCACTGGGTTAATCCCCTTCAATTCATCAGCTCAAAAATGTAGTAAATGGAAGTCCAACTTTGGAAAATGGAATTCAGGGCATTCTTCTGAATTCTAACTTTTTGTACAAAATTATCGTCTCCCCTCTTCCCCTTCCAATATGTCTAGCTAAGGATCTGATTCAATGTTTCGTGGATAAAATATCTTTTTTAAATTTAATACTAAAAATTATTTGCTGGTGAACCAAAAGTTCAGCTGAGCGTGATTCTTTTAACCATTTCTATTAATCCATTTCAAATCAAATACACTTAATCATAAATGCTTGACTACTGAAAATATTTATGACTACTGGATTGCATAGGTGCTATTAAAGGTGGAAAGGTGATCTTTGAAAAACACCTTTAAATAATTCTAGTTGGATGTCTGGTATTCTCATTATGAGGAACTGCTTTTTCTCATTTAAAGAAAAATGAGTTATTGCAACTGACAATTGGATCTGAAATATCCAGAAATATTAGCAATATATGGCGTACTGACTTCTTATCTATTGTGTATGGGCAAAACAATTTTAACTGTTGACATTTATCTGTCAGTTTTAAATCTCTACTGCGATTTAAAAGATGATATATGTTAAGACTTGTATTATCCTACCATCCTATTCAAGTTCTACAAACAATTTATCAAGAGCACAGTCCAATATTTCAAAGCATAACAAGATGGTTTATGGGTTTCTTAAAGATAACATGTGTGGCTCCTTAACTATCTTTCCAATTCTGTACTGAACTTTTACAGCATCTGAAATTAAGGTGATACTAAAGAAAACTATTTAAATTTGAGTTTCTTCCCAAAACAAGTTGCCTGTTTTTCCTGTTTTTAAACCACTTAGGTTTTAAAAAAACAAGTGTTTGTGCTAATGCAAGTTGCAGCTTGAGTAGCATAAACCAAAAACTGCTTTGCAAATGATCTATGCATCTATTTTCTTTTCAATATCATCCCCCAGCTCAGTCCTCATATAAGTCCTAGAACAGTGATGGCGAACCTTTTAGAGACCAAGTGCCCAAACCGCAAAACCCACTTATTTATTGCAAAGTGCCAGGGCCGCAACAGCATTGTGCTGCCCTCGGGGGGGGGGGGCAGGGAGGCTCCTCTGAGTGCTGCCTCTGGCATGCAAAAACCAGGAGCACAAAAATGGGCTACCATGCTGCAAGGCGCAAAAATGGCCACCGCCGCACCATGGGGTGCAGATACAAGGTGCTGCACCACTTAAGAACAGGGCAGGACTAATGAGTATCATGCAGGCACTAGCCCAACCCCTTTGCAGTACGTTGATGCTCGCGGCCCTTTGTGCGCATGCACGCAAGTAAAATGCTTCCCCCTCCTTTTTCTTCCAGTCCACCAATCGACAATGGTTGGTGACCTCTGCTCTACCACCTCTACTCAAGCTTTATGCTGGGCGGTGTTCCTGCTCCAGGTGGCGGTGGGGGCCTGATGGATCTGCTGCTGGTGGCAGTGGCACGCGTGCCAACAGAGAGGGCTCTGAGTTCCGCCTCTGGCACGCATGCCATAGGTTCGCCACCACTGTCCTAGAACTTGAATTTAAAAAGGAGTTTGTTACTGGTATAAAAAAAGGGCATCTTGGCTTTATATAGGAAATAGCAGCATATGAATATAACTTCAAAAGTTCCATAAACTTTTTTATGTATTAAAAAACAATGAAGGATGCAGTACAAATGTCAAGACAATCAGGAGACTCTCGGTTTCAGGATAAAAAAATGAGATAGCATTAATATAGCATCAATGTTATGTAAGGGCTTTGCCTCTGTAGGACTAAAAAATATTAACAAATTGGCTCTAATAACTGCATTTCCAAAATTGTTAACGTGGAAATTACCATACTGTCTAAATTTGTTTAAAAGTTTGATGCAACAATGTACACTTCACTGATAAAGAATATATTCTATATTCAGAAGATCCCAGACTCTTTTAGCTATGAAGCTTTATTAATCAGTGTACAAATTGATTTGGCCAATGAGACAGGCTAATAAAGAATAAATAAACTGTAGAGGGTTGCATTAATTTTTTTTTTTTACAGCTGGCACTGGCAATTTGATAAAAGGGATCAAAATGAAGCAATAGATGTAGGACAGGGGTGTCAAACTGCCGGCCCGTGGGCCAGATGCATCATAGCGAAATTGCGCCCACCCCATTGCCGGCAATGACAAAAAAGTTGTGATACGTCACGACACGTCACGTGACGTTCTGCGTTTGACCCCCCTGGTGTGGGGGAAATATTTTCTGGTTTCTCCTTTCCTCTCCAGTGCAACTTTACACAGCTATTTCAAAAGGCCTCTCAAACCTTCATAGCAGGTCTGGGAGGGGGGGCATGAGGAGAATGCAGGTGGCAAAAGAACTGACTGAAAGAGCATTCCCTTTTTCCACTAGACATCTGGCAATCTGAATCCAATCCAATGTTTTTATATACACATATATACCATAGTACTATCACAATCTACAGGAATGCTTGTTTTCAAATTATGACAGTTAAATAATAGTTGTGCTATCAGATATTCAGTTTCTGCCATCTGGTTGGCAATATCTAAATATTCAAGAAAAAAGTCTCTTTTAAATCGCAGTCCAACTTCATTCTGCCCTCAATACAGAAACAGGGATCTAAAGGAATCAAACATCCTCCCTTAAAGAGCTGCAACCGGAGCAGCGTAATCTAATTATAGAAAAAAAAACAAAAAACTCAAGTTTATCCATATAACTTTTGATACCTAAGTATCTATTTTAATTACTTTTTAAAATATTCTAGATAATTACCTGAAAACATCCAAATCTTCTTTAATAAGACAGGGGCAATTGCCCACCTGTCCAGTCTTTCCCAAATTGCTATCCTTGGTAGTATTAAACTGAAATTCTTTCCACTCACACTTGGGAGTATCACAGCTGTAATCCTGCCCAAGAAATCTAAAGGATACCAATCTAAAGGGTCCTTCCTTCAATTCATCCAGATCACAATGGGCCCAAAACAAAGGTGCAGTGAAAAGGAAGAAGGAAGCCATAACATCTTTGCTAGTCTGACCTAGGAGAAAATTCCAGATCCAAATACAAAAGCCAACCAGTGTGTGTGTATGTGTGTGTACCTATGCTGTTAAAAATGGTGAAACATATCATCCCCCTGGTAGCAATAAAGTGTTCTTATAAGCACTAGAAGCACTGTTGATGAAAAAAATTAAACATATAAGTTCTAGAATCAAGCTTTCCCAATCTAATTCTACCCGAAAAATCTATAAACAGCAGAGGAACGTAATAGTATCTACCTACGTATGTCCTAGGGCAGGGGTGTCAAATTGCTGGCCCATGGGCCAGATGGGTCAGGCGGAAGCCGCGCCCACTCCATTGCCAGCAATGGCAAAACTGTCCTGATACATTGCGTGACATCACGTGATGTCGCGTGTTTGACATATCTGTCCTAGGAGCTAGTATAGAGAGGATAGTATGTGAAGTTCATCCTTCCGTCAAAAAACTATCAATGCTGAGCTTTATTCTGCAAACAGATCATCCTCAGCTTGCAAGCATTCGTTTAGCAACTGTTCAAAGTTACAAAAGCACTGAAAATAATGGCTTATGATCAGTCCTCACGCTTACAACCATTGCATTGCCCCTGCAGTCACATGATCAAAATTTGGGGTTTTTTGGAAATCGGCATGTACTTACAATGATTGCAACATCCCAGGGTCATGGGATTGCCATCTGCAATCTTCCCAGCCAGCTTTGGACAACGAAGTCAATGGTGCAAGCTAGATTCATTTAACAACTGTCTGATTCACTTAACTGTGGCAAAAAGTCATAACACTGGGCTCCACTCATTGAACAAACCCCTTGCTTAGCAATGTAAATTCTGGTCCCAACTGTGATCATAAGTCAAAGACTACCTGTATCTAAATCTGTTTGATCAGCTTCTGTAATTCCTCACCAATTTGTATTTTATTTTGTTTTTAAGATTTCCCAGTCGTATTACTTCCACAACTGATGACCGTTTCAGATTTCTGGTTGCTTTGGTAGCAGTTTTCTGTCCCTCTTCTAGTTCTGTAACAACATTCAATGTTTCAAGTATGGTAGCTTATTCTTTTCTTTCCTGGAAATATATTTACAGGCTGTCCTCAACGTACGACCACAATTGAGCCCAAAATTTATGTCGCTAAATAAGGCATTTATTAAGTGAATTTTGCCCCACTTTATGACCTTTCTTGCCACAGTTGATAAGTGCATCACTGCAGTTGTTAAGTTAGCAACACGGGTTGTTAAGTGAATCTGACTTCCCCACTGACTTTGCTTGTCAGAAGGTTCCAAAAGTGGACCACATGATCCCGGGACACTGCAACCATCGTAAGTATGAACTAGTTGCCAAGTGTCTGAATTTTCATCATGTGGCCATGGGGATGCTGCAATAGTCCTAAGTGTGAAAAATGGTCATAAGTCACTTTTTTTCCAGAGCCATTATAACTTTGAATGGTCACTAAATGAACTGTTGTAAGTTGAGGACTACCTGCATTTAGCTATTCATCCTACCCTCCAAGATCCCTTATCTAGTTAGCAGCTGATAAGACTGCATAACTCTTTCTGTTGCACCCACATAAGTGTGGGTATATGTGTTTTGCCATTTCAATTTCATTCTCCTAGCCTGGGGAGATCCTTCTGGAATTACCCCTAGTCCTTTTTTATTTTAATTCTGTATAATTTGGAATCAAATTTTTTGGCCATCCAACCGTTCAAATAATCTAAATTATATATTAAATTATATATTAAAAGAGAACATTATTACACTATAGCAGTCAACCTATAGTATCTATACTACAAACGTTTTATGGACTGCTATGTCCTCTATATAACTGGGAAAGATTGAGGGCAATAGAAGAAGGGGATGACAGAGAATGAGATGGCTGGATGGAGTCACTGAAGCAGTAGGCGTGAACTTAAATGGGCTCCAGAAGATGGTAGAGGACAGGAAGACCTGGAGGAACGTTGTCCATGGGGTCGCGATGGGTCGGACACGATTTCGCAATTAACAACAACAACAATGTCCTCTGGTGTACAATAATGTGTATACTTTCTTTCACATTAGTCAGCCAATACAATGGATAAATATAACCAGTGCTTTTTTTTTTTTTAAAAAAAAAAAAAGGGTGCCAGAACTCACACATGTCATGCAACCCGCCTTGTCTATCCTACAAGGTTCCATCCAAAAAAGGTGCCGGAACTCCGTTCTGGGCGTTCTATGACAAAAAAAGCCCTGAATATAACTACAGTTAATAGGTGCAAGCCAATTTCAAGCCATATACCACAGGTTGTGTTACCTCAGTAAATCTGATTAACTGCAGTTAATTTAAATGGAAGGTTCTGATCCACATGTGAGCTAAGCTATATAAACCATATGCGCTGGTTTAGTGTTATTTCCAAATGCTGCTACTTCTCCTCTCCTTTTACATACTTACATCATTAAATTTTAAAAGGCACTTATACCTGCTGCCACAAATCCTTCAATATGAATATTTTAGGCTATTTCCTGCAAAAAGCATTTTAAGCAGTATATTTCAATATCCGTCTTGCATTTAGCTTCCAGTGTGAAAAATCCAAGTATATCTATCAAATCTATCAAAGTGTACTTAAGACTATAAGAAAAATACACAAAGCCAACAATGTACTTTGTTCTATTTTCAGTTTTCATCTAATCTAAACTTTTGCAACATGAATACCGTAGATAAAGAGCTGTATTAATCTGTGGTAGCCAAAAATCAGGTGCCTGGTAGCACCTTTTTTGTTTGACAAAAGGGATTCCAGCCCCTTTATTTATAAAAAGGCATAAGCTTTGGTGAACTGAAGCTAAATTTATCAGATGCATAGAGTGATTTTTAGAGAGGTTGAGGCAAGGCCAGGAAAGAGAGGATTATTGTAGATGCAGGTGACATGTGAGATAAATTATAAATACATCAATTGGCAAGTGCAATTTGTTAAAAATCCATCCTTTTTTATAACTTCTACTCTTAATTTCTACTGTCTTCCCATTGAGTAACTATAATTTATTAATAGTTCCCTTTAGTATCAAAATACCAGGTCTCAACGATAAAGACAATTCTGGCAGGGTTCATGTGTCAAATTAAGCTATATTTGGTTTCGATTTTAATGTAATTTTTGAAAACAGCAACGTCAGTATCCATAATCTGTATTTAGTCAATTTACAACCAGAGTTATGCAACGAATTATTTAAGCTTCTGAGGACCGAAGTTGTTTGTTCAACAAATCATATTTTAAACAACCACAGCTGCACATACATGAACCTAGCCGGTGGGATTCCAGCCCCTTTAATTGCAGTTCTTAATTAACCACATAGCTAATTCCAATGGAAAGAGTACGAGTATCATTTATTTGTCTAAATCTAAACCAAGTTTTATCAACTTCTCGGGAATCCAATGGCACAATTATAGTTGATCCATTTCTTTAAGATTTCACCGCTAAGTCTCCTCTATCAGTTTCTTTGAAAAATTATTTTTAGTGTTCTTCACTTACTCAGTCCTCTACTCCTAAACTCATTTTCAGTGTGTAACTCTTTGCCTGAACAAAATAGTTAAAATAAACTGCACTGATGCAAAGTTATGGGAAGCTCTAGCCCTATGTATGTACACACATACAAGCATTAATAAATATCTTTGACTCTGATGATCAGATCTCTCAACACTAAGCAATGGTAAGATTTGTAGATTGGGGCTTAATTTGTTGTGTGCTATCTAGATATAAACTGGATAAATTAGATATTTCAGGAAAGTCGGCCTTCATGATTTGATTTCCGATAGGGCCATGAAGGCAATAATAATCTTAAAAATTCAATTTTAAAAAAGGTATGTGAATAAGTGGAAGGGAAGAATAACTTTGGTATTATTCAAGGATTGGAATGGAAGGAGTCCTGCTATCAACACCAATTATTCATATAGGAGTTTCCTTGCCGTAAAAGTCAAGTGCTGGAATACTAGTAGTCCAATGACATGAAGGTGGCGCATCCATAAAAGCAGCGATATATCCAAAATTCATAGCAGAGACTGACCAAAACACATATTTATGACTTCAAAACTGGCTGTCAACCATTATATCAGAGAGAAATACTGCTCTACTGAAAAGATGACACAGCAAATTTATTTGTTTTTAATATATGCAGTTATGAGGTATTTTTATTCAGTAAAACAGCATGAGAAAAATATTAAGTATATAATGTATATACACTGCCTTGTTCAATTTTCCTTTCTTCAAAAAGAAATGCCTACAATTTAGATTTATACGTGTTCTTAAGTTTCAACTAGAGATCAACAGAAAAGCCATATGCTGTACTAACATCAATACCAAGTATGTAAGTAATCCAGATGATCCTTGTAAATACTTTCAATACAGGTAGCAGTTTCTCCTGTAAGCATTAAAATGAGATTATGAGTAAAACTTCTAAATGTTGTAACTGAGTTAGCCCATTTAAGCAAAAGAACTTTCATTTTTAAATAATGAAATGTGCCACCTTTCTTATATATTAGAGCTCCCAACCTTTTGTTTATGCTGTCTACTACATGAATATCACATAAGTACACTAACTCTGTGGACACAAGAGATGTATTTGATCCGCTTCTACCTACCAGAGATGAACTTCCCTAGTACCTTTAAAAAAAAGAGTTAAAAGATCTATTTTTGATAACTGAAATTTAATGAGGTCATCAATCTCTATAAGAGTATAATATTCCTAAATGAAATATTGTGAGATTTTGTGGAAAAATGCCAAAACTTCGTGACTATTCAAATAAGAAAAGCTTTTTTTTTTAAAAAAGAAGATTCAGCCATTAAACAACTGCCCAAACCAGTGAAAATAAAACAATATAATTATATTGGAAAATCTTTCAAGAGAGCAGCATAAAATGTAAAAATGCTATGTGCTATGAATTTTGGGGAGTTCTTGTAAGCTTGTATTAAACCAGACTCACAAAACAATGAACCAGCATTATTTAGTAAAACTAAGTTTTTTTTTCTTCACTTCCTTCGGTTCCTTACAGAATCATGCAATCCTGACTTGCAATTCATTTACACGCATATAAAATTAGTTATTTTGTTGCTTCCATCAGAAAATAAAAATATACAAAGAGCACTTATGCACATTCTTATTCTTTTACTATAAATTCAGCTCATCTTTACTCTAACAAAGCCATAAAATAGAGCTTTCTGGCAAATTTTCCTTTGATCATTTTAAAAAAAAGCCATATATTTTACTCAGAGCCCACAAATAATTTTTTATGCGTCAAGAGATATGTTAACTGATAAACTCCACCCATGTGGAAAAGTGCATACTGTGAACACCTGTCACAATTTAAGTTTTAACATTCTGAGAACTTGATGCAGAAGAACATTTTTGATTAACCAAAAAAAAGACATCTGTAACACTATTTAGTACAGGGAATTTCTTACCTGAAACTCTGTTTCTGTGCTTCAGATCCACCAATCCAGAATGAATGGGAAATCGAATGGGTTTTCCTTTTCACACTTGTCTGTCAAAAAAGAGCAGCCAATCATCTTCAGCTTGGTGTATCTACTTCTTTTCTTGAACGAAATCCCAATATGCACACCTAATGCTGTTAGAAAGACAAGGAAACCTGTACAGCTAGCAGGATTCCAGTAGTCATTAGATCAGATGAAACAACGGATTGGTGGATCTAAGACAAGAAACTAAATTAAAGACAAGAAATTGCACTGTTCCACACCTGAATCAACCAATCCAGAGCAAACAATTGTTTTTTTTCACCATCTACATGAACTGAAACAAACAGCTAACATAGTCCCAATATCTGTTCCAGCCTAGTACAATAAACAAATCTGGTACTACATTTGAGATTAAAAATATACACGTCACTCTTCAAAACTACCAGATGGCAGCACAATAGTGCAGCTATTATAGCAAATCTGTAGCACATGCCCAGGATTCAAAGAGTTAACTTGTCATTTTCAAAAGAGATCTGCTATAATTGAAAAAGCCAAGGAGGAAAGGTGCTGCTTTTTGAACTCATGGAACTAATTCATATCATTCTCAAATAGTACAGAAGACATTTAACCTCGGTGTTGTAAAAGAAAGCCTAAAAAAAGAAAACTCTTATTTAAATCAGGATTGGACCGTAGAGAGAACTGGAAGCTACTATTAAAGGTATAGCTAATTACTCCAACTTAGGAGTTACTCTGTACACCATAGTTAAGATGGGACTGGGCTCCTAACTATTCTCCTGATCCGCTGAAGAGTCACAAATGGCCATATAGGGATGCAGACATATCATTGGAAACAGTACAGCTGTGGTTTCCTTTTTTTAACCATTTTGGTATTTTTAAAGGCTGAAATGCCAAATCGTCTTTCTGCACTTAACACCATCAAAAGAGCACTATCCAAAATTCATCTAATTCCAATTTCAGAAGGGGCGTTGGTCTTACCTGAACGCCTTTTCTCAGTACGGAGATGGAGAATCCACCAATGGGTTTTCTCTGTCTGCCTGCTCTTGAGACCAAGTAGCCAAAATTTGACATGCCCCCTCTTGCCAGGGGATCCATTCTTAGCGCGGGCGAAGTGGCTGAAGGTTGACGAGGTATTGGCTCTCAGTTCCCTAATAACGGCCTAACGGACCTTAGGGTGGGTGTGGATTCTCCATCTCCGTACTGAGAAAAGGCATTCAGGTAAGACCAACGCCCCTTCTCCAGTACAGGAGATGGAGAATCCGACGATCTGGATTCAAATTTGAATCCAGGTCTGGAGCTTGCTATTTTCCCCCAAATTGGGGTGAAAAGCTGGGAAGGCTGGGGAGAAAGCACAGCAAGCAGTCTCTGCTAGTGCCTTCTTCCCCTCTCCCCACCCAGAGCCCTGGGAACGGAAAGGGAAGCTGGAAGGGATTCCCCCCCACACCCCACCTTTTAACTGATTTGAGATCCTAAATTATCTCAGTATCTATGGGGAATTTGGTAAGGGAGAGTAACTAAATTTAAAGATAGCCAATTATTTAGAGAGAATCCACCAATGAATTGCTTGTCTAACCTGAAATAGCTGAGAGCCAAGCCAACACGAGTCTTCAAGAGCTGAGACCAAGTTAAGAATGGATCCCCTGGCAAGAGGGGGCATGTCAAATTTTGGCTACTTGGTCTCAAGAGCAGGCAGACAGGGATTGGTGGATTCTCCATCTCCTGTACTGGAGAATGTCAGAGGGCCCATAAATTGCTCACACCTTTTATACATAATAATTTGCTATACTCTAAAGTTAGCACAGGGATAGTCCTTATCTTCCACTGTGACTAAAGCAATCA
Organism: Crotalus tigris; assembly: GCF_016545835.1. Lineage (NCBI taxonomy): Eukaryota > Metazoa > Chordata > Lepidosauria > Squamata > Viperidae > Crotalus > Crotalus tigris. Next base: position 1,233,535 of record NW_024100565.1, read on the forward strand.
AGAGAAATGAAAGCGATAGCAAAATTTCTCATAATCTCAACATCTGGTTCTGAGAGAGACAGAACAGGAAAAAGAAACATCAAAACGTATTTTTCATACATTTGATTTTACTATCATTTAAATTATAGAAGTTATATGGACACTTTGAAAATCTTTCTCCAGTATGATTTATTATGTAGCAAAGAAACCAGACTACCAGATGCTTTCTTCTCGTGAGGTCTGTTAATATTTATGGAGGACTTTTAGCTATTCACAACCAGCCGGTATCTTCATGTCATTTTAAAGTAGTTTGAACACATAACATGAAACTAATATACAAGGCAACATAAATACTACTAGTGTCCAGCTCAGCCACGGGGCCTGCTTATTCTAAACCAGACTCGCCTTCTTCTCATAGGGAAGCCAATCATTTGTTTTTCAGCAGTCTTACTGCAGAGCCTGACACCGATTTGGGCCGAGAAGAAGCCATTAGCCCAACATCATCAAGCTTCCCTCCATGCCTAAGGGAGGAGCTAGAACCTCTCTGCTCTTACTCCAGCACCATAACTACTAAACCTTGCTGGTTCTCATAACTACAATACAGTAAAACGTCAATTTAGCAGGTCCTCAATTCAGCCCCCCCCCCCAAAAAAACACCTTCAACCAGACATCTTCCTGAAATAATGTATAAGTCCTTAGTATCCAAGCAGTCCAGATGATTCATGCAAATCGATGTTAAATTACATTGTATTTATATACAAGTAATGTAATAGTTGCAAATAATGTACTTTCAGATGTAATGGACATTTTGGGATTAATTGACACCTTCACTCCCTAACAAATGATCCATTAAATCAAGGTTTCACCATGCAGGCATTACTTGGGATAGTCAAAGTTAGACAATAACTTTCTTTCCTGCCCTACTGGGCTTTCCATGAATAAAAGTAAGCCAAAGTTAAAAAGAAAAAGTTCCACCACAATTTGGGAGAGGGGGGAGTTTATGGTCTTTTTTTACTTTTAAATTATAAGCTACCAAAGTAATTAGAGGTAGGTGGCCTCTAAATTTGATAAACAGTTTCAAAGAAAGTGAAGGAATTGAAGACCTTTTAAGAAGCAAGTTAAAGGGAAAACAAAGAAACAACCCAACACAAAACTTCATTTGTCTTTATTTACACTCAGATAGAAATAAATAAATACTATTAGAACAACAATTTCCTGCTAATTTAATAATTTCTCTTTTCAAATTAAAATAACCTTTTGCAGAAAGTTTTAGAGGGTTCTGTTCAATAAATTTCTTGGATGCATACAATCCAAGAATAGCTAATGAGAGTGCTATTTTAACTGTGCAGAGTTAAATGATCACTGGAAAAAAATACAGAAAGAAGCAGCAATATATCTCTCTTCCTTTCTTATTTCAGACTAGTAGCTTAATAATAAGGTTGCATTTAATTAAGAACTAAATTTTATTGAGCAAATGCTTTGCTAAAAAGGAAGCAGCAATGTTTCTATTTATTTAAGAAATACTATGTGGAGTGAGAGGAAAAAGGAAGAGGTAAAAGGAAATTTCACTTGCATAGCATTGGATATCTGCAGTATGCTTTAACATTAAGTTAAATATACACATTCAGAAGGGGTGTTGTCTTAACTCAGTGCTTCTCAAATAGTGGGGCGCGCCCCCCAGGGGGGGTGCGAGGCTCCATAAAGGGGGGCTTGTTTGACCTCGGCAAATACTGTCATATTGGATTTCTAGATCGGATCATCCGACTCACTCGCAAGCGGCAGCCCGACGCGGAGGACAACATGACCGCCAACGCACGTGACACATGCAAAGGACCCGATTGGATAGACATGATGCTCTATCCTGATTGGCCAAACCCGCCCGTGTGACTTTTAGACCCGGAAATCGGTCCTCTGTACAGAAAAAAAATTTTTACAGTCGCGCGGGGGGCGCGAAATGTTTTCTTCTTCCTAGGGGGGCATGACAGAAAATAATTGAGAAGCACTGTCTTAACTGAACGCCTTTTCTCAGCTCGGAGACGTAGAATCCACCAATGGGTTAACTCTGCCTTCCTGCCTATTAGACTGGATCAGCCAACTTGTCACGCTCGTCCTGGGGTAGCCACTCCCCATTCTTGACGAAGGCGAAGCAGCTGACTACAATTCAACGTGATGGCTCCTGGTTCCCTAATATGATCTTAATGATTTTAAGGGTGGGAGTGGATTCTATGTCTCCGTGCTGAGAAAAGGCGTTCAGGTAAGCCAACGCCCCTTCTCCAGCACTGGAGACATAGAATCCACCAATGGGACGTACCAAAGCCTCACTGTCCCAATGGGTGGGAAACAGAAGAGGTCGAAGGTGTGTTTGTAGAGATTACCTGTTGCAAGACCCTCCTTCCGAAGGAGGCGTCCGCGGAGGCAAAACAGTCTATCTTGTAATGTCGAATGAAAGGGGAAGGCGAAGACCATGTCACCGCCCTGCAAACCTCCTTGATAGAGGCCTGAGTGGCCCATTCCGTGAAGGTCGCCGCACTGCGAGTGGAATGCGCTGTGATTTGTCCTGGTGGTGGTAGAGAAAGCGATTGATACGCTTCCGCGATGCAGTCTGAGCCACCTGCCTATTGTTGAGGTGGACACCTTCTGTCCGCTAGAGGTGTGGTGAAAGGAAACAAACAGAGCTTCCGATTTGCGTAAGGGTGCCGTTTGTTTGATATAATATCGTAGTGGCCTCCGGGACGTCCAGTGTGTGCCACTGTTGTTCCAGGGCATGAGATGGGTTGGCACAGAAATCCAGTAGGACGATTTCTTGGGCCCTATGGAATGGGATGTTAACCTTGGGGACAAAGGTTGGATCCAATTAGAGAACTACCTAATCCTGATGGAAGATGCAAAGGTCCTCTCTGACCGACAGGACCGCGAGCTCGGAAATGCGCCTCGCTGAAGTTATGGCGACAAGAAAGAATACTTCGAAGGATAATGCCCTCAGAGTGCAAGACTTGATGGGTTCGAATGGTGCCTTGGTAAGAGCCCGAAGGACCCGTGGTAATTCCCATGTGGGGTATCTGTGAACCACGGGCGGTTTTGCATTGGAGGCGCCCTTAAGAAATGCACGAATCCTGGGATGCTGTGCCAAGGGGACCGAATTGGTGCAGATGAGTAGGGTGGATAACGCCGTGATCTGTCTGCGAATAGTGTTCAGTGCTAGGCCCCTGTCCAGACCGTCAAGCAAATACTCTAGTATGTTTGGAACTGTTAGACCCGAGATCTCGAGTGTTCGCTTCTCACACCAGTTGCAGAAATTTCGCCATGTGGAGTCATAAATGTGATTTGGTGCCGGTCGGCGGGCTGCTTGGATCATGGAGATTACTCTTGGCGGGTCCCCCCTCCCCGAAAGGGCCGCTTGTTCTGGGTTTGGTGCCTGGGTTTGGGTCCGGACCTGTCCGGTTGGCGGTCTTGCCTGGGAGTGAAAGGAATGTAAGGCCAGAATGGCTGGAAGGGCTGAGAGAAGCTCGAACCCGATCCCGCCCGAAAGGACTACCTTCGGGCATCTGGGTTTGGTGCCTGGACCTGTCCGGTTGGCGGTCTTGCCTGAGAGTGAAAGGAATGTAAGGTCGGAATGGCTGGGAGGGCTGAGAGAAGCTCGAATCCGATCCCGCCCGAAAGGACTGCCTTCAGGTGTATGGGGTTGAACATCTGTCGGCCCGTCTGCTGGAATGGACCAATACTTTTCGCTTGTCCTTATTTTCAGTCAGGTAAGGGTTCAGAGCCTCTCCGAATAATAGCCCACTCTGGTAGGGGGCCATGGCTAGTCGCCACTTGGCCTTTGGGTTAGTTTGCCAGTGCCTGAGCTATAGCATCCTGCATGCTGAGACGTTGGATGCTATCACTCTGGATGAGAACCTGGCTGCATGCAGTGTGGCATCAGAGACGTACTCTGATGCTGCAGCAAGCTTGCTCAGGTCCTGTTGTGTCTGTACCTCCTCCTGAGGAAGTCTGTCTTGGAGTTCCAGAGTAGGGAGGTCCTTGCAAAAAAGGATGCGCAGGTGGCAGCTCTTACCGCCCATGCTACCGCCTGGTGAGTCCTGCGGAATGTGAGCTCCCACCTCTTGTCGTCGGACTTCAATACCTCCGCCATGCCTCCCGACACTGCAGACGGGAAGAAGAGGAATCCAAAGGGCTTGTCTACCTTTGGTACCTTGAGGTCCTCTGACTGTTCTGGTGTTATGCTGAACAACTTCTTGTCTGTTTCCCCTGGAGTGCGGAAAGTGCCCGGTGAAGTCCGTTGTTTCTTAATGGTACTTTGGAAGAGTGTTGGATAGGGGATAGGGGACCACAGGTTCTAAAAACAATGGATCTGAACCGGGCGGTGGTTCTGGCTGAGGGATGTGGTCCGGGCCAATGTTTGCCGTTGAGCTGGCTCTCTGGAGCAGAGGCAGGAAAAAGGCAGGGTTGAATACCCCTCCGAATGGAGGGGGGTCTGGAGGAGAGTCCTCCTCCTCCCACCATGACATGTCGTGTTGGTCATCCTCTGTGGGGGAGGATTCCCTACTGAGGAAGGACCGTGACGGGGAGGGAGAATCCTGGTACGCGGCATGCCCTGGTTGGGGGCATGGCCATCACGGACTCGGTTCTCGGTTAACATCATTCAGAGGACTGTCTGCTCAATTAGAGTTTGCAGACAATCCTCGGATGGGTTGGTCTCGGACTCTGTCCCCCTGAGTCCTGCCACTGTGGGTGTGAACATGGCCTCAGGTATAGATGTAGAGAGACCTACCTCAGAGATCTGGAAGGACCCCTCTGGGAACCATACTTCTTGGATGGAAGGTCCCAAGGGAAGGTCAAAGGCTGTTTCCTCTGTTTGCTCCATTTTTGCCTTGGCTTAATTTTGTGCCTTGGAGAATTCTCTCTCCAGGACCTGGTGCCTTCTGCTAGCCTGTTTCTCAGCCAACTTGGAAGGTTTTCTTCCAGAAATGGACTTGGCCTTTGCTTTGATCCTGCCTGCTGCCTCCTGTTTGGAGGATTTTTGTCTTTTGCAGTTGGTGGGAGGGGAGGCGATGCTGAAGGGCTGAGACACCGTGGACTCCTCCATCCTAGGTGAGCTATCCCAGTGACCCGAGAGGGAGCTCTGGCACGGGATCAGTTGGCAAGATGGGTGAGCAGGTGTAGCAGGGAGTGGTCGTCTTGCTCTCCTGACAGGTAAAGGGATCGCTGCTGTCCCACCCCTTTGGGGTCTGGCCCTTCTTACGTTCACCCAGTTGCAGCGGATGGGGCTGAAATATAGGGAGATGCGGTCAGGGTAGTGTGCACCAGGGTTGGGCAATGTATTAATTATCAGGGTATTATTATTATTATTATTAGTATTATTATTATTTAATTATTTATCTGATTTTTTTGTGTTAATATTGGCAACCGTTTGTAGGGAAATGAGAATGTACGAAACAACGGAAGGGGGAGAAGTGGTGGCATAATGGGATCGCTAACGCTAGCCTGAGCGACCACACGGTCCTCCCCTCCCCCGTAAGAAGCCAGAAATTTAGGTAAGCCGGTAAGAGCTTTCCACTGCTACAGATGCCTTTTCGCTCCTAAAGGAAGCTTAATCTTAACTTTAACTTCCTTACACTTGTCCCGGTCGTTAAAATGGCAACCGGGCTAGATCCATGTGACCCAAGAGGAAGAAGGCAGACGTGTCCCTTTCGGCTGCCAGAGATTCGGCGCAAAAGGGAGGAGGACTTCCGCCTTCGTGGTGGGAGATTTGAGGGAAGAAGACAAGAATCGGATGTTCTTTGTTTTCACGTGCCCCGGCTTTGAAAATGGCGACCGGAACATCGCCACCAAGATTGGGACGCTTAAATAGCTTAAATAGCCTTGGTGGGGAACCATTCGGCTCAGGGATGACATAAGCTGAACTTCCATGCTCCCCCCGGCTCCCCGCCGGTTCTCCGTCGTCCTGTAGCAACGGACACAGGAGGTAAGATGAAAGCGGAAATCCTCACCCCCTCCCCGTTCGGAGAAGCTCCACGGCCACACTGAGCAGCTGGAGAGAGAGATTTCCCTTAGAGGGAACTGAAAATGAAGGGTGGAGGGAAAGTAGAGGGAAATTCCCCCCCCCCCAGGGGCTGGGTAGGCTATGACTATAGGGCTGAGCAGCTGGAGAGGGGTTTCCCTTGGGGTGAGTTGAGACCTCAGCTATAACGGCAGGTCTGAGAAAGAAAGACCCACCTCCCCAAGCCTTCCACAGTTATTTTACACAGCGCTGTTCCCAGCGCTGTAGAAATAACTGTGGTATGGGATGAGTAGAATCCACCAATATTTTAGCCTCTATTACCTGCCTTAGACCGGGAGCCAAAACTATCACGTCCACCTGGGCTGAAGACCGAGTCAAGAATGGGGAGTGGCTACCCCAAGACGGGAGTGACATTGGCTGACCTGGTCTAATGGGCAGGAAGGCAGAGTTAACCCATTGGTGGATTCTATGTCTCCAGTGCTGGAGAAACTGACAGAGCTTATTCCTTAAAAAACCTTATAAACAAACAACTTGTAACAAAAATATTCACAAACAACACTAAATGAGTTTACAAAGCCATATACAAAAATTAGAGCTCTAATTCTTTTTAGGTGTGTAAATATTCACTTATGCAATTGATTTTTTCCCTCTCTCTTCACTCCCACTGCATATCCTGCAAATATTGCCTGGAATATCCCAACAATTAACAACTCTTTTTATTATTCTTATATAATGGCTTTATTGTTATGTATTGCTAACTGGATGAATGTGGTACAGATTATAAATAAATAAGACAAAGAAAACAGACTGAGAAACATGCAAAGGTGTAGGATTGTCCTTTCCACTGATAGATGCAGTTACAACATTGAACATTTACTATTATTTTAATAGTAAAAAAAACCCTAGGAAAATAAAATACAAATTTTAATAGCTTTCATCCAAATTATCAGGTTTGTATTTATACTAGAAAGTGGCACTTCAAATCTGAATTTACAGTATGATTATTCTTGTAGAACCTTAAGTATCTTAAAGTGTTCCAGAAATATCTGAAGAATTTCAGAATTATGTAATGAGAAATACAATGGAATGAATCACAAGTTAAGAAAGAAAAGATGAAATATTGCTTTTCTTTAATGGTGAGGCCTATAGAAGTTATCAAACCTTGCTATAATTTATAGGCTATATATTAAATCATATTTTACAGTGAACATTCAAGTTTGAAGGGGCAAAATATTTTACAGACCCAAGAATATGATCAGTAATGCAATTCTTCTGGAAAAAAATAATTAGAAATTGTTACCCTAAGTTGACAGACCAAGTACACCTGATTTATATCGGGTAAAAAAGAAAAGGGATTAAAATATGCCATGTCAGTTTAATGTAGGCTATAAATATTTGAACGTATAAAATATTTAATATGAAAGAAAAATTCAGTAAAAAAATTCAAAAACAGTCCATTTATATTATATTCAACACTGCAAAATACTTTCATGGAAATATTTGAAAATATTTTAAGACTTGGTAATAACAAAGGTATTTCCTATCACTGAACTTTTAAAAGGAAAAATGAAAAAGCTGTAAATCTACCACCCATTTACCATGCTTAAAATGCTGTATAGATTTTATAATACGTATATACGTCTGTATGCATGAATAACAATTTTTATTTTAGATAGTATATCCATCTAAGTTGTAAAATTGAATAGTATTATCCCCAATGATATATTAATTATATGAATCTAATCTACAAATGAAAATTTGTTTCTACAAATGAAAATACTGCAATACTACAGAAGAATATATTTTATCTTATATTAAATAGTATTTGAGTGTATAATTCTACTTGTAAGTAAATCTCACTGATTTCGTTGAAATATTTATCAAGGTGGAACATATTTAAACCTGTGTAGGCTAAGATGATGCTTGGCTTTCCTTTTCTTACACTCTATATCAGGGCTTTTCAACCTTTTCACAGATTGTACCACTTTTAGGACATGACAATATTTGAGTACTACCAGTGCTTAGCAAGGTGTCAAAAAAAGGGGGGGGGGAATTTTGGGTGTTACTGATTAGATTGATTTGTTGTTATAGAATTGGCCAGTTTATAATATTATGGAAAAGTAAAAAGTTGAGGTTCAATGTTAATGTTTCCTTCTACTGCAACAGAGGAAGTATGTTCTTTTTCCCTTCTCCCCCTCACTTTCCCCCCTTTTTCCTCCCCACAGTGTCCTATTTGCTTTTGTATTTCTGTATTTTATTCTATAATCTAATAAAATATTACAAACTGTAGAAAAAAAGTAAAAAGTACCAGTTTTAATTTCTTCTGTGGCTATTCCTTTGCTGAATCACTTTCCCTTTGCACTGACAAATGTATGATGAATTCAAACTTGGCACTTTTGTGACTTGTGGACTTCAACTCCCAGAATTCCTCAGCCCTCATGGCTGGTTGAGGAATTCTGGGAGATGAAGTCCACAGGTCTTAAAGTTGCTAATTTTGTAGACTCCTGAGCTAGCTGGTTGGCTCTTCTGAGGTTTTCCAATTCCTTCCCTGTACCCTTAATGACACAGGAATCAAGTGCAAAGCAAGAAAATAGAGAAACACAAACTACCTGTGGTTTTTTTTTCTCTTTAAGCTGCCTCAGGCGTGTCACATGTCACAATGTTGCCATTCTTGACTGAAAGGCAATTGCGAAAAGCTTTAGCTTTAAATTAAGCCCATTTACCTTCAAAGAAAACTTTCTAAAAGCCACAGACAGACTCAATTAAAGGGGGTAAAAGTAATTACATTTATTTAAAGGGATTAAACCTTTCCTGATGTCTTTTTCCCCCTTCTCCCACACAAACCAGGTTCTTTTATAGCCTCTCCTCTCCCCCCCCCCCATTTTTCTTCAGTTCACCTCCAGCTCCAAGCTGCTTCCAGAAGCGCCAATCATCTGGACCAATCATCTGGAGCCCTGCCAGCTCCTGGGGCTTCTGCCAAACCCAGAAAGTCCTGCAGCTGCAGCTGCCTCTCCCTCAGGCTTGGCTCACTTTGGCTCATTCCCCTGCCCTGCTACACTTGGCTAGCAATCACGTACCAGCTGCCATGTGGCAAAATACCACAAGTGGCATGTGTACCACCGGTTGAAAAGCCCTACTCTATATCACTACCAAAATCCCATGGGCTGTATTAATGTAATAAAACAGTATCACATTTATAATTTGCTAAGGGACACACAGCTAAACCTCTTCACTTTTAGGGTCATGTAATCTGAGACATTACAAACATCACCAATTTCTGTGCCAGAAAAGAAGCATTGTTTTGTAATTAATATCTGTAGTTTACCTATACAAAATGAGTAAATATGAATATAAATAAAATGAGGTTTTTTAAATAGCTACTGACAAATTGAATAGGAACCTGAGTGGAATGCTCCAGAAACTGCAGATAATGATCCTTCATACCAGAACATTAATATCATTCCAGCATATTTCTTAAACTGATATTTTTGTTCCTGCCTACTATATTGACAATTATTATAAAATTCAAAGGAAACGGCTATAGAACACACTTGGCAGAAAATATATATCCCTTCATACTGCATATTTTCAAAACTATTAGGTAAAGAAAAATGGGTGTTTATACAATTATAATTTCAAATACTATATATATAGCTTCTGAAAGGATCCCAAAATGGTATGAACTCATTTGCTGTCTCATGAATAAATATACTAACATCTTACTCTTCCCTTTCAGATGTGTAGGTCATAATTAAAACATCTATGTTTATGATTTGTACTGCCCCCATTTGATTAGAACATGTTCTAGAACATATAGGCTTTTTGACATATGTTTCAAGGACAGCCGTAACCTGCATCCCATGAAGTAAAGAAATCTACAAAATACCAGCCCCTTGACAAAACAAATCATCTCTCCCCTCACTAAATTTCTTATTGAACAGACAGGTCTATTTCTACAAGGCAATTGATAAAATATTGGTCTGAAATATACCTTCTTTTTGGGTTTGGGGTTATTGTAATTGACAAAACAAATTTCTCATATAAATGTCAGATTTATGCACAGGACGTATACAGGGATGAAAACATTCCAGTTATAATTCTTGGATGGTTGGTTGGTTTGGTGGCAGAGCATTGCATGTTACTGTTTACTTAATTTCTGCAATGCAAAAGAATTTAAGAGAAGAGGCTAATGTCAAATAAACATTTAATGGAATTTTGGAGGGGGTTGTTTCCAAAAATATTATTCCTTGCTGTATTTTTATAGGTAACCAGATGTTTAGGAAATCAATAAGATTTTGTGCACCATACAGAAAAAAAGTTATACTGTAAATATTGATTCATTCTATTAACATTCCTGGCAAAATGGAAGGTTCATGGTTTCAAACCCTTGAAATTAAAATTGATAAGTGTTCAATGTGTATAGTTATTTACTTAACTATAATTATAAAACTTAGTAGTATTTCTATACAGTTAGAGAGCCTTTAAGAGGAGATACAAACAGGAAGAAAATAAAAAATACATATTATAAACAACTGCAAGAATAGGAAAGTGAAAACTGATACTTTGTTGATTAACAAAAAATAAACATAACATAGCCAGATATAATTCAAAATTCAGAACCTATAAATCTATCTAGTTGATAGATTTATACTATCTAGTATTCAGAAAGTATTTATACTATCTAGTATTCAGAAAGTAGAAGATAAAGTAACGTTTAGAAACACTTATCAAAGTTTTGGAGAAAATCAGATGGGGCGTTGTCTTACCTGAACGCCTTTTCTCAAACAAACAAAACCCATTGGTGGATTCTCCATTCGTCATGCTGGAGAATCACTAGCTGGTCTCTTAAGAAGTTCTAAGTCACCTCATATCAAGTATCAAAGCTAAAAAGTTGTATGTACAAAAACATTTATACATATATACATATATTTACAACCTATCTATTCCCTCAGAGCTCAAGACCTACATACAAATATCTTCCCCAATTATATCTCCACTACATGCATGCCAAAATTGATTGGGTCAAAGCCACCCAGCCAATGAGTTTGTCTGAGTGGAAACTGGAATCTGAATCTTTCTCCTTCAAAAGATTTTTGTAAGTAATCAGGTATAGAGTGCTTTATAGTTTGATAATAGTTTGAGAGGTTATGCTAACTATTCGATTATAAAAGTATATATAAATATATAGATCCAAGAGGAGGGTGGATTTGGATTCCGATGTATAAAAATAAGAACATTAAATTCAATCCATTCATGATCCTGACTCAATGAAAAGATAATTAACTCAATAATTAGTGCTTTATAGTTTGATAATAGTTTGAGAGGTTATGCTAACTATTCGATTATAAAAGTATATATAAATATATAGATCCAAGAGGAGGGTGGATTTGGATTCCGATGTATAAAAATAAGAACATTAAATTCAATCCATTCATGATCCTGACTCAATGAAAAGATAATTAACTCAATAATTAATTAGTGTCTCCATAAATTTATCAATTGGTGTATCAACTCTATATGATTCAGAACTTCTGCCTCACTTTCTTTGTCTTGGCACTGTAACAGACATTCAGTGCTAGTAAGCAAGCATTCCTATAAGATAGAGAGTATCAGAAAACAGACTGTCAGTATGTCACAGGTGCTAAAAAAAACATTAAGCAGTTGCGATCTTTCCTCTACAGTACTTCAATAATCAGAAATGAATGGATGATCCAAGAAATTCCCTGTAATTCAGTGGTTCTCAACCCTGCTGAGCCCGCCAAAAGTCCCATTCTGCAAACGGTGCTGCACCAGTTGAGTAGTCCTCGACTTACGACCGGTTGAGTAGTCCTCGACTTACGACCGGTTGGGGGTCGCGGCATTAAAAAGGTTGAGAACCACTGCTGTAATGATATCAAGAGCCTTTTGAACAAACTTTTAGGTACCGTAAGCAGGAATCCCAGATGGCAACAGGGTGTGACTCATTTGCCCTAAAAGACATTTGATAAGATTGATTTCATTCCTGTTGGTGTCTGTCATCATTTCAAACTGAACTCAAAAAGTTAATGAGATTTGTTTAGACAAGAACTATGCAAGACAGTTTGTAAAATTCAGGGGGGGAGGGGAGGAGGAGGGAGCTATTCAATACTGGAATAGGATGTGATAAAAAGTATCTGGGCAATTTTTTTTTATTAAGGAGACATCTAACTAATGACACAAATATGTGATCCCACTCTCCATTGGATAAATTTCTGTAATTGTTTTTTAAGAGGCAATTAAATCTTCATGGATGAATTCACTGTATCTTCACATTTTCTGTATTTAGTTTGGCCAACAGCCTGGCCATCATTCTCAGTCAACAAACATATGGGTAAAAATGACAGCTATATTCAAACGTTGTCTTGCAACTCTCCCACTTTTTTCAGCAGTAGTTCATGTTTTCTATACTAGAAAAGCCTTTTTAAAGTTTATCCTTTATTCTCCTCGTAAAGCATGTTTAACCAAAGCAACAAAGCAAACACAATTCAATGTTATCTATATAAAAATAACTTTTTTAAAAAAAAAAAGTCAATACTTCAATTGAAGAATATTCTTATATATCCTAGTAGAGCAATAAATCATGTCTGATTTTGGTCGATGAAAGTAGACCAGCTTTTTCCACAGCTAGCTAAGTTGTAGGATGCAAATACAGTGAAACAAGGGCAACAGTTATCTCCATTTTAACAGACAACCAGCAATGGCAAATTATCTTGCCTAGTATCTTCTGCTAGAATAATTCTTCTTATCTGACTACATTTTTACACAAAGTAAAGCCTGGTGCTTTAAAGGGTAATAGATTATTCAATTATAAAACATAGTGTTTCATATTTATATAGATTCATGCTGACATCATACTAGCATAAATTCTTTCACAAGCTTTTTTTCATATACACAGAGCCTTCCACCACTATAAACTAAGGTCCCGAGCAAAACAACCATCTACTAAGGACTTGGGATAAAGACAAGATAGTAAAATCTAGTAGCATGATCTATTTAAATTATTTTCACTTGGCATCAAAAAGAAATACAAATCAGGTATCAAAGCATTATCTGTATTTTTTTCACTGCAAAATCTGGGCTCTTAAAATTTTTTCCCAAAATATTGAAATAAATCTCACCAAAATGAAGATGGAAGAATTCACAAGAGGTCTTTCCAGGCTGCAGCCTGTTGGGAACTGGGCCACCAAAGCAGCGGGCGAGTGTGCAAAGCTTCATTTGCACATGTGCGGGATTTAGGATGCATGTGAAATCATTTCCCCTGCCGCTGAAACCGCTGCCGCTGCAGATCCACAGAACCAAGAAGGTTGGGGATTCTGGTCTATACTACCCATATACTTATTTTAAACTTTCAGTTTTATTTTGTAAGGCTAAATTTACACATTTTTTTTTTTTTTACTTCTCAATGGACTACAAATCTTTTCCTCTCATGTCGTAACCCGCTTTTGGGAAATCCCTCAAAATGGGAATAATATTCATTAACACTTTTAGTATCATATGAACATGAGCATAGGTCTTTATCCAAGCTATAAAACCCAACTGTTTTGTAAATGCAATCCACAAAGCAGAAAGGAGGAGTGTTGGATTTTATGAGAGCTATTTCTCAACTTTCAGAATTATGTATTATAATTTGGCTCCCAAGGGGAAGGGGAGGAGAGGGGAAATTGAGTAAAACTAGTCTCTGCAATATAGTTGACTGAAAAGGAGAAAGGAAGAAATCTGTTTGTATCAATGACTGGTGCAATAGTTCAGTGCCTGACATGTCGCTCCCAATGACCAGATCATAGCCTTTTGGAAGATCCAGGAACTTTCTTCAAAGATGCTTTCTAGCAACTTTCCCAGGACTTCTATTATGAACAGGTGTTAGCTGGATTCACATATACCATAGTCATAGAATTATAGGGCTGAAAGGGACCTTGAAGGTCTTCTAGTCCAACCCCTTGCTCAAGGCAGGAATCCTTATACCATCCCAGACAAATGATTGTCCAATCTTTCATAGAAAACATCCAGCAATGGAGCACCCACAACTCCAGAAGGTAAACTGTTCCATTGTTTAATTGTTCTCATTGTCAGAAAATTCCTCATTTCCAAGATGAATCACCCTGACCAGCTTATAACCATTACTAATAAGGCAGTCCGATTAAATGTAGTTTATGAGTATACTAGGTTCCCACACCATGCTCAGTGAAACTAAATCAAGCCATATAATTGTTTGAACAAGTCCAATATATTTATGTATACTAAAAGCATATTCTTTACCACAGACTTGTAAGTACTGCATGAATATGCCATCAGTTTGTGGTATAAATCCTAAAATATAGTTATTATTTGATCTGTGAAACTCATACTGATCAACAATAAGGGAGGAAGAAACAGAAAAATAACACAAGAGAATAAGTTGAAGCACAATGAATAGAATTTTTGGAGAGTTCATGTTGACAGTTTCTTTGGTAGCTCAAAATAATTCGCAAGTAATGTCATTATCTAGCAATACAGTGGCTACAAACAATCATTCAAGGAAATGTTTTTACAGTGTTTTTACAAAGCTATATTAAAAATGTACATTTAATTTCCACCTGAAAATCAATATAGTGAATATTTTAACAGTAGAAAAACATCTTCAACATTTGCTATAGCCATATCACCCTTAGGCCATTTTACCTACTATGGCCTGGCTTCCCCAACAATATAGAGTTCAGTAATACTGCACTTCACTAATATTATGCCAATGATAGCAAGCAGCTGTGGTAAACAAATTCATTATATGTAGATTAAAACAAGTTGATTATATTGTAATTAATTATATTTTTATGTGCCTTTTAACCCACAAAATTGTTTTTGATCTACTGATATTTGAAAACTTCCACTGAAAAGAAAATAAACTTACAAAGTATAATATAATTCTATTTTAAAATTATAAATAGCATCCAGCCATATTAAAACTGGAAAAATATCAAATGTGTAATATTCAATCTTTGCCGATTTATCATGCTTTATTGAAACAAACTGAAAATGCCATCATACAATACTGCCACCTATGAATCATTGCATTTTTGGCTTCAGTTCATAGTTTGGAGGAATATCGTTTTTTTTAAAAGCCAGGATGATTGCAAAGAAAATGTCAGGAAAAAATGCTGTGTGGTAAAGTAATTTGTTTTTACATTTAAATTGTTCTGTTCTAAAAGTGCCATTTAAAATCTGTCTGAAGGAAAAGTATTGCAGCATTTTATTTACTCAACACTTTAATAAAAATAAGTAGGGACTATCACTAATGTGTGAATATGCAAATAAAATTAATCAGGAATATGTTAAACTCTGGAAGACTGGATAATCTCATTCATAGAACAGGCATTCCTTTTTCAGATCATGATACATCCAAAGATGCATTCGTGACAGATGCAATACTCATTATGAAGAAGTCCAAATTTCAGACCATTTGCAGGTTAATCTAAGGCATTCCCAAAGAGTTAAATGATTTAAAAAAAAAAACACTACTAAATCTGCGGTTAGAAAATTTCAGCTCTCAATCAATGCTCTGAATTTGAAACTCAATTAAATCGAAAGGCAAGTGGTTCCAGATACATATTCCACTACCTGAAAGGGAACTTCTAAGTCCAAGAGACAGATTTGGTGAAAGAAGTCGCTGGAAATTAACACAATGCAAGGAGTAAATTCCATCCTGAAGCAGAACATTTTATCTTATTTATTTACTGGAAGCCTGCATGGCACGTTAGGCCACTCAGCAGTACCAAGACACCAAATCTCTGCTTTTAATGGGCAGAAAAAGATGGGGGGGGGGGGAGAAAGCATCTGATAGCTCCAAATGCAATAAACGTTCAATGACCCTGATTGGCTCTCAGCATTTGCAGAGAAGTATGTCACCCCTCCCCCCAAACTTTTTTTTTTTTTTTTGAGGAAGTGGGCGCCTTATCACGCGGTTAACTCCTCCCGCTCACGGCATCCCTACGGGGAATGTCACCTTCATTTTGCAGAGCGGGAAGATGAAGGAGGAGGAGGAGGAAGAGGGGAGAGCGACGCCCAGCCCCCGGCACCTACATGGGTCAGACACCTGCGCCGCTTTGTCTCGGCCGTTTAGGATGCAAACAGGCCAGCCGGAGACGAATGGGAGAAGGAAGCCAGCAAGGCCGGACCTCCCTCTCAGTCTCTGGGGCCCAAGGAACAGGAAACGACCGGAAGAGAAAGAGAGAGAGAGAAAGGGAGCCGGATCCAACGCGGCTCCTTTATACTCTTATGAGGGAAGGAGGCTCTTGTCCTTCAAACGGGGGGGGGAGGGAGGGAGAAATGCGCCTCAGCGCGAGACCCGCCCCCTCCAGCAAAGGAAGAGGGAGATGGAAAGGCACCCTCTGTCGAAATCGAGGCCTACAAAGACCAGCTCCCACCGCGCCGGCGCCTCCCCTTCCTTTCTCTCTCCCCCCTCCTTCCCCCCCCACGCCGCCGTTGTGGCGTCCCCCTCCCCCCCTCAGCGAAGGGCGCCCTAAGGGAAAGGAAGAGGATCTGCAGCGGCTTCGCACCGGCTTCCTGCGAGCCCCGCACACTCACCATCAACTCGATGGTCTTATCCTCGATCACCGACTCCGGCTCCATCGCGCGCGGCGGCTGTGGCGAAAACGGCTCCTCCTCGGCAAGGGGGAGAGAAAACCCCGTAGTTGACCCCCTCGGCCCGGAGAGGAGGCGGAAAAGGAGGAGAGCCGTCGCCGGCTCCGACAGATCGACCGACTGACCCGCCGTCGCCGCCGCCACCACCACCACCGCCTCCTCCTCGGCCGCGCGCCCGGAAGAGGAAGTGAGGTAGCGAGCCGACGCGGTTACAACAGCCGCGGCCCTCGTCGGCTGCGGAGATGCGACAACCGCCGCCACAGAGGAACGAGGAACCACCGCACCCGACATGCCCTGCGGCCACCCGGCGCGAAAAGACTACAAAGGCCGGCATGCTGGGCGGCCCCTGCAGGGTGAAAAACGGCCAGAAAAACCAGTTCTGGATGGAGCGGCCTAAGAAAACTCCGTTTCCCAGCATGCATAGATCTGTCTGGCTCTCCTCCCCCCTCCCTTGGGGGGGGGGTTCGGAACTTGCTGGAAGAATAAAGCCTCTGCGTGCTTCCTTCGATGGCTGCGCGGGTCCACCCCTTTCCTCCCTGGCGGCCTTCCTGGAATTGGCCGCGAGAGATGACAAGGCTGCGGGAGTAGCACGCGGGGCGCTACCGACATGCTGAGTCACTCCCTGGGTCCGTCTTGCCGCTTACGGCCCCAGCCAAGGGCCAGCCCAAAGTGGCCTAGCGGGTTTCGGGCCGCTGATTAGGGGGCGGCGGGGGTGGGGGGAGGGAAGAAACTCCCGACCGCGGGATTTGGGATGTGGGTGGGGTGGAAATACCTGCTGTGAGCGAGTCTCCTCTTCATCAAAGCAATCGGGGGCCAATTCTAGCTTCAGAGAGATTGTAACTGCCGCGCTCTAAGATGGCCCGGTTTCTAAGGCTTTGAAATGGAGGTGCTGCATGAAGTTCCTATAAGGATTGCTGATGTTTTTATAGAGTGCTACCTAAATGTGAAATGTATCGTTGCTATTTTTTAAAAAAAATATTAAAGACAGATAATCCACAATTTAAAGAAAGTAAATAACGGTGCCTACATTTATTAATGCGTGCTTTAAATTTAATACTGTATACCATAACATATTTCAGAAAACAAGTTTTCTTCCCCGGGGCGTTTGATAATATGCAAAGGAAAATGCTTAAATGTTCTTATTAGGGAATCAAATCATATCCGGTATTAGTTATAATTGCTTCTGAGCTCTTTGTTTCTCTCTTTTTCTTTTGCTCTTTCACTTTTGACTTGTAATCTGTGAGATGGAGAATTGTCCCTTAGAACGACTTTTTGAGAAGTTTTGGAAAGCTATTTTAAATGTCCTCAAATTCCAGCTAAATGTGCCTTTGACCCAGTGATTTCTCGGAATATGTTGAATCAAATCAGCTGATCCCACCACAAGCATGTTTAAAAACATTGTAAACAACAAAGTTGGTTTGGTTCCAGATGGCTACAGAAAATGGTGTGATTGTTTCCATATAACAAAAGAGTTATTTGATAGATGGAATTGCTGGAAAACCACACTTAAAATTAGGGCTTCTCAAAGTGTAATTCAGAGTGTCTACAAAGAAATGCTTCTGGAAATTTTGCATTTCTTGTGTGCCTAGTCTAAGACAAGCTTTATAAAAATTCATATGACTATATAAGTACAATCAGTATAATGAGTCATCTATTAGAAGAATACAGATAGTGGGAGAGACAGGTCTAATTGAAGGCAACCCATAATGACTCCTGAGTGAGCTGGGATATCAACTCAAGTCATCAACTTTCAAAAAGTATCTTTGCAGTATAGCAGCATTGTTGAGCATTTGTGCATAAACCATTGATAACAGCATTTTATGATGCAGTATGGCTATATCTGGATTTAATCATTTGGGGGGGTCTTGTTTTTCTTTTTTATGAATACTGTACCTATTCTCAACTTGCTCCACTTGATCTTTTTCCAAACTTTATATTTTAAAATGGCTGATCCTTATTGTTTCTATGGACTGGTGACAATTGGAAGGGCAAATTTCATTTTCTTTGAAGGTAGAATTGTATCCCTGAATAAACAAATGAGTTCTACTTTCAATTTCAAAAGAATGTAGTTTGAGAAAAAAGCATCTAGAAATAAATATTTTTTAACGGGTGTCAAACTGCTGGCCCGCAGGCCGGATGCGTCAAGCGGAAGCTGCAC
This sequence comes from Crotalus tigris, assembly GCF_016545835.1. NCBI lineage: Eukaryota > Metazoa > Chordata > Lepidosauria > Squamata > Viperidae > Crotalus > Crotalus tigris. Next base: position 1,252,305 of record NW_024100565.1, read on the forward strand.
CCACCCCATTGCCGGCAATGGCAAAACTCCCGATATGTTGTGCGACATCATGTGATGTCACGAGTTTGACATGTCTGTTTTAAAAGGAAAAATAATAAAGAGATTATAAAAGTCTAGTGCTTGAAATATCACTTTGGAAATTTAAAATGCTAAGGTATGGTCTTAAAGAGATTTTTGTAATCATTAAAAATGGGCAACCTATTTTGAAACTCAACATTGAATAAAAACAATTACTATTAATAATTCGGCAAAGAATGACTGTAGATGCTAATAACATAATAAATGTTATTAGCATCTACAGACATTCTTTGCTGAATTAAACTCCTGAGGATGTCTAATGTCTTAGTGTGAATTGGTGATCTGTCTACCATTTGCCAATTTAAAATGTGAAATTAATGTTCATGTTTTAAAAACATACCAAAACATATCCTGCCCTGAGGGAATTCTAGAAGTACTTCTGTGTAAATTAAGCATCTGTAGAGAATTGATTGTCATGTACAGCCTATGCCTGAAAGTAACCATGGCTAAATGGCACCAGATCAGTGGAATCTACCCAGGAGTGGGGGAGGTCATGGGGAAGGGCTTGCTGAAAAAGAAATGGTCTCCATGGTTTAAGAGATTAGTTTGGATTATTTGAGGATTCCTCCTATCTGGAATTACTTCAAAGATATGTCTCCAATTGTTCATCTCAGTCTTTTATTTTATTTCTTTATAAAGGATATACAGCCTTGGCTTTTTAATTTTCAAATTGTTTTTTTTATTAAACTGAAATATTCTAGCATCAGTATCTGAGAAAACCTGGGTCTTGTTTAACATGTTTCTTTTTTTCATTCTTTGATCTAAGCAAGTAGGGCTTATTCTCTTGTCATTAATGAATATCATCAGTGCTTGGACAAAATATAATTTAAATTGGTTACATTTAAAGAATTTACTTTCTGTCTCTTAGTTTTGGGCCAGCATTCCTGTTTTCTTAAAAAAATCTTCCTGCTTTGTTAAAAGTTCTTTGTCTAGTCTCTTATTATAGTAAGATTCCTAGGAGTTTTGCAATATGGAGCTTTGGCTTTTACCCCAGTGTAATGCATGAGAAATATAGATCTTATTTTCCAATGCATTAATATTCATCCCTTGGGAAATTAGCATCTCAATTTTATGCTCCCTTTGGTTCATATTTTTAGTTTGGAGGAAATATCATATTACACTGAAAAATGGCATTTTAATATAAATGTTAAAATGTGGGTTAATATTCCAAACTACTTTTTTAAACATATTTAGGAAATGTTGACATTCCTTTAAAAGACTTTACAGTCATCATATTACTGTTTTCTGTAGAACAATTAGTATTATTTATGAAAATTTTCTTAATGATCTCTGGATAACTTACATAATTACTTATAATCACAGTTTAAATTCACTCAAAGTAGGCAGTCACCTTGGTTTTTTTGGTGGTAACTTCCACAAGTAAACTGAATTCCAAAAGTAAACCATAGGCTACAAGCAGTAATATCGTACTTTTTTTTGTCTATCCCATGGTTCTCAACCTGTGGTCCACAGACCTCTGGGGGGTTGCAATATCATCACAGGGTCTGTGATTTAAATCTTGAGTTAAGTCTTGGGACATATTTAAAGGGGGTTTGTGGTGAAGAAAGTTTGACAACCACTGATTATATCTAGGTGTTAGGAAATGGTATAGTCACTTTGTGGGTAATTTCTATTTTTTTACTATAGGTTGAAACGAGCTACACTTATGGCTTTTCTTGCCCAGGTGTGTTATAAGCAGTGGTATAGGCTGCCATTTTTATTTATATAATATGAACATATTATTTATATTTATAGTATAAATATTTATGTTTTCTTGCTTGCTTAAACAATATTCCTTCCCACGCAACCCCATAATGAAATCCATCAGTTCTTTCATAAGAGACCTTTTCATGCTGGCAGTGACAATAAACTATCTGTTAAACCAATGAATGAAGCAAAAGGTTTGTAGCATTACAGCTTTTTTTCCTTTTCATTTGTATGTGTGTACAAAACATGAAGGGTGACCACCTGCAGCTCTGAAAGTTAGAGGCTAGACCAGAATTAAATGTTCTATTTTTCTTCCAAAGGAAAATGACTAAATCTAGGAGGTGATGTAACCATTTTTTCAGAAGTAAACTGAACATAAAGTGGATTTACTTTATGAAAATTGCTGGGCCACTCTTGAAACAGATTAGAACACTATGGCAGAGAAACAGCACTTTCTGTGGTTTCCCAGGATGTTTTTCACATCTCTTATAGCAAATACTTCCATATAATTGCCAAGAAAATTACATGGACTTTCCCACATAAACACCGGAGGTTGAGCTCAGCTTAAGAAATCTTTGTTTACTACACGGGTGTCAGACTTGCTGTGTCATGTGACATATCGTGAAGCTGGAGCTGGGGTGGGCGCAGCCTCCATATGATGTAAACTGCCCAGGGCCGGCAGTTTGATACCCTTGGTCTACTATATTTTTTTCATGCAAATCCCAAATGAGGATAATGCTGTATCTAATAAAACTGCTGTGTCTCCAAATAAAGCCCAAGGCCAGTATGAAGCAGGGTAGTTCAGAATGATTTTTAACTCCTTTGAGGCAGGTGGAATAGCTTTAACTCATTTTGTCTCCAGTTCAAAATGTAGACATCTGCCTCTATAAGTAGTCTCGAGAGACAGTGCCTTAAGCCCAATGAGGCTGAAATCCATTAAAATAATTCCTTTTGGCACTTGCTGACTTTATATCTTGATTAAAAAGAGGGGAAATGTTAGATTGTCAAATCAACATTTTCATCTTAAAATCGGAATCCTATTTGTAACTGGTCACTGCAGTATTTTCAATAGTTGGTAAATGAGATGGAGGGAATGGAGATAAAAGTATATAGCTGCTGCTCTCACATACTCAGTTGTCACCGGGGTCTCCCTTGAATTCTTTTTGAATGCGACTGTTCTCCTACCAACAAGGAGTTGATTTATTTTCAGGTTGTCTAACTTGTATTTATCAAATTTCATCTCTTCCCTTTATTTTAGGTAATATTTTCTAAGGTTTCAAGGTAACATTCATTCAGTATACTAGATTTTTTTAAAATTTAGCCACCATATCTTTCTCTTGAAACTCATTTCTTAATTTTGTTTTTGAAACAAACCCTAAAACTATTCCCCATGATGCTATACTACAGAAAAAGTACCAGATCACAATGACAATGATCTGATGTAAATAAAAGCACTCTTGGCCTTACCATTTTGAAATTGTGGTAGTGCCATCATAAATTTTCTGTAAGATAAACTTGGAACAAACTCCTAAATTTATCCAGATAAAACCTAACCTCAGGACTTGTAATTAGGGTGGACAACTTGCATTATATATAAAACCAAAATAGACAAGCTGACGACACAAAGTAGATGGTGGCAAGATTTGTTTTGTTTAGGTGGATGTTTGGAGATTTTATCTTTTAAAAAAATTAAGAATATATTTAATGACTATTACTATATTTTATGTTTGTGTCCCACTTCAAGAAGATAGGAAACAGTGTTGCAGCATTTGAGTAACTGGGTCAAAAATGGCTCCATGGCCCCAAAAGAGGCTTGGGGATTCCCAGAGGCCTCAAACATCCAGTTAGGCCTGTTAGCGGTACTGATACCATCCCATTCTGGAAACATTGCTAAATGTATATGCACTCCTATGCATATAGGAAGTGACTATCCAGAAATTGGGAACAAATTGAATTGGACTACTCTATGGTAGGTTATTTTTGGAAGCATGACATTAAATAATGTAGATTCCTAAGTAGAATCTGCAGCGAAGAAAGTCATTTAATGTGAGATGAATCAATACACAAAAGCAAATGACCTGTGAGGAGTTATAAAATAATTGCTTGAATTTTAATAGAAATATAACAGTAACGTAGTCAACTCTAATTATAATTGATACACTGAGAACATACGTTGCCTAAAGCAGTTGCAGTTATACTAAATAATAATAATTAGATTTTTATCTAAAATTAAATGTTTTTGAGTATTTTCTCATGGAAAGATGATAATCTGCTCTTAACTATAACCCTATTTATGAGATCCCAGAGTTGGATATAACAGTGGCTACTTCAGCCTTTACACACAGTTGTTGTCCATCAGTCAGCTTACTAAAAACTTTGCCAGAAATTATATAATTTAATATTCTTCCCTTTTATTCTCTATTTGGCCACCTTTTAAATCAGGGGTTCTCAACCTTGGCACTTTAAGACTTGTGGACTTTCAACTCCCAGAATTCCTCAGCCAACAATATTTAAACTTGATATATGGGTTTGTAGGAAGCAAATAAACTCCTGGAAGCCTTTGCTTTAATATCACTACAGCAGGATGAAGTTGGACCGTTTCCCAATAAAAATGCTAGGGACTAAAAAGTCTCCAGCCATACCCCTATGAAAGGAAAGGTTCTGAAGCAAATGGCATTTGATGAGCTCTTCTGGTTCTTAACTTTCTACCTAATTTACCCCTGGCATTTGTAGCCAAAGTGCTTGCAAAGTATTCAACAGGTTTACTAGTGACTCTCAAATGTAATGAGATCTTCATTTGTAAGTTTACCATTCACTGCAATAGATGGCTGATAATGGTCAACAATATACATTAAAAGAGCATCCAAGTAATAAAAGAAGTTGAGGAATATTCCTGCTGGAATCTCACCAAAGGCACCCTGTACAACTTCTACTGAAGCCCTAAAGCTGAAACTCAACCAGGAATTAAGATCAGATCTAAGATCTAAATGGCTGTTATCCTGCACAAGGTTAGAAAGTAAGCCCACGTCGCCCTTTTTCCTGTTAAGTACAGTTTGTTAATCTGGGATACCTCCCCCCAATCAAAATAATTTTTTCTGTTTTATGCAAAATGTCCATAAAGAGGTTCCAATTAGCCATAAATGCAGATATTTTTTCTCTGTAATCAAAGAAGTTAATCTAAGCATCTCGGCAAGTTCCATCAGCTTCGCCAACCGTTCCTCCATTGTGGGTAGTGCTGGATCTTTCTATCTTTGTTCATATAATAATCTGACTACAATAATTATCTTGTACAAAAATAAAGATCCATGACTTTCCCCTCAACTGCTGGCCCATTATTCCCAAAAGAAAGATGTTTAGTCTCAATCGTATATTACTCTTTAAGGTCCCCTGTGTCGGTTGTATTGTATGTGTTTGAGTCCAGAATTGTCCAGCTTTTTTTCCCTTCTACCAACATGATAATCAAATGTCTCTTCTTCACATAAATTTGAAGTCCCTTTATATATTCTTGAGGATTTCTCTGATATAGCAACAGTACATAATTTTATTAAAAAATTATCACATAAATTTCAATACTTTCAGCCACATATTTTCCCTTTGTGCCATCTACATGTTACAACCAAAAGTTTTATCTGATTTTATCATACATTCTTTCACTTCTCCTGTTTCAAATTTCAGTAAGTGTATACATTTTAGCAACCATATATCCATCATTTGTACATAGTTCTAGCTTAAATTCTTACAATATTCAAAACCATAAACTATTTTGTCTACTTTAAATCTTCCTAATAATTGTAAATAACAGACTTTGACAACTACATCCCTCTGTCACCGGGTCTTCTCTTGATTTTGTTTGACATTCCCCTTGACAAAATTACATTATCTCTGGATAAGATGGCCATTTGTGTTCATTATTTCTTGTCTATAAAATGCTTCTCATACTGACAGCAAATGATATTTTCAGGCACAACCTGAATATGATTTTTTTCCATATCCCCAATATGTTCCATATTCTCTTAAAATCCGCATTAACTTTAGCGTACCACAAAAATCTATGTGAGCCAAAGTCATCTCAAGTCATTTTAACTCACGAAGCCTTCGGTTTCCTACTCTTTCATCTAAACCAAACAGCAAGTTGCAGAATACAATTTCAAATCTGGTAAACCCATGCCTGCCATTTCCTTTGTAACCCATTATATTTTAACTTACGGGTTGTTTCTCCTGACACACAAATTCAGATATATCTTTCTGCCACTGTTTAAATAATGCTTCAGTTGTCAAAGCAAGTATTGTCTGAAATAAAAAGATCATTCTAGGCAAGAAATTCTCCCCAATGACAGTTGTAGTTTCACTCATCTTGACATGTCTTTTCCGACTTCATTCCATGCTTAACATAGTTATTCTGAAATAACATACAATTCATATTTGTCATTGAGATGTCCCAATCGTTTACCTTCTTCTCAATCTTAAAACCCATTTTATTTATCATTTATCTATTTTTCATCTTGTTTATTAATGTTGAAGCCAGTTAATGCACAAAGTCTTTTAATTTGCTCATTCATTTTTCAATTCCCTTTAAAGGATCTTCCACATTCAGCACCAAGTCATCTGCAAAAGCTCTTGTAATTTTTTTTTTTAATCTTCCAGAATGTTTTCATCTTGTATTTCTGTTCAGTATTTCAAGAACCAGGGTAAACAAGAGAGGCGACTGTGAGTATCCCTGTCATGTTCCTTTTTGTATTTCACAGGGTTTAGTTAGATCTCCATTAACAATAATACAGGATATTTCTCAAAAACACCATGCCCTACCTTGTTTTTGTTGGCAAAGACATGTCACTCCTTGCTGTGCTACTTTGTTCATTAAAAAGAGTTGGTTTTATAATTATTGTCATTCATATGGATTAGTCCACTCTCTCATGTTGGAGGCTGAATACTGCTCTATGAGTAAACTAGACCACAAACTGGACAGGTTGACCACAAAACAGTTTTTAAGAGAGTGAGACAGTTGCCTCACGTCTAATGATAGGGCTGACCTACATTTAGCTTATGCATGTGCCTCTGGAAGCAGAAAAACACTGCTTAAAAATGTAATAAATAAACAATGGGTTCCCAGGAAATTCTGACATGCAAATGGACAGGAAGATAGTAATGAGGGATGCTATTTGGTTTTAAGCATCAGTAATTTATACATTATTTGGTAACTTTCAAACAGCCATTAATATCCATAGCTGAGATTCTTGCTCCCAGACTGGTAATGTTTTTTTTTTTTTTTTTTTAAATCACTTGAGTCACTTGGAGACAGATTCCACTTGCTCTTTTCAGAATATCAGAGAAAAACTGTTGGCAGAACAGTAAAAAGAATTGGAAGCATCCTCAGCATTTTTAAAAACTTACCCTTAGCTAATGACTGTACTAGTTGAGTGGAAGAGTCATGTTTGCATTCCTGTTCAGTCACGACCACGGATTTATTAGTTCTTACCGTAACTCACCAGATAGGGAGTTCCTGAGAGAAGTTGGTTACAAATAAAATAAATCAATAAAGATGATTTTCTAAAAAAAAAAATCTTCTGAAGAGATGATGAAAAAACGGGATCTGAAGTGTGGATTTTTATTATTTTGCTCAGAAGCCTCATTGACAGGAACTACTTGCTCCTTTGGTTTTTTTTTTTTTTTTTAAACTCTTTCTCCCCATTTTAGGTTTTAAATCGATGAATTGTATTACCCAATATACATGTATTTTTATAGGAGTTTGGTGAGTTCTTTAGTGGCTGCATTACAGTTAATTTTAAGGATGGGGAGAAAGTCCATTTCCCAAACTTTCCACTGGTGTATAAACCAGATGTGTATATATCTTTCCAGGCTTAAACAAATAAAAGAACTTCAGGAAGTCACCCATGTCTGTGACAACTATCTGGCTCATGAGGTCAGAGATAACTGAGTAGCAAGAAAGAATATCTCTCACCATTTCCCCTCACCTGATTAAAAGAGACTCCAAATGTGTATAAGAAAGGGTACCTAATTTTGACACTTGCCTTTTAAGACGTACTAGAATGATTGTCTGCTGTAATAAGACAACCCTACACACTTATAGGTCATTACCAGCACCTTGAAGCAAACTGGCACATGTAACTGCCTGCATTTTGTACCAGTTATCAATTCCTGATATTTAGAGCAGTCCCTTATAGAGAGCACATTGCAGTAATCCATTCAGGTGATCAGGGCATGAGAGTACAACCACCAAAAGGCCTGGCCAATTATTTGCACAGCTCTTAAGTTGTACAAAAGTCCTCCTGGTCATAACTGCCACCTGCTTGCGAAGTTGAGCCCACAATGCACCTACTCTTGAGGGATTTTAGGGCAGGGAGTTGGAAGACTTGCTATTTTTCTGATAGTTTATAGGTCCGTGCTAACTTTTGCCATGCTTGGCATAGATGTATCCATGAAGGAGAATATTCGTAGCTCAGGGTTGAAATGAAGGGTCCTTGGTGCTCTCTGAGCTTGCTTGTTTTCTTGCAGACGTTTCATTACCCAAACTAGGTAACATTATTAGTGCTAGTGGTCACATCAGCACTGATGATCTTACCTAGTTAGGGTAATGAAATGTCTGCAAGAAAACAAGCAAGCTCAGAGAGCACCCAGGACCCCTCGTAGGTGTGCCCTTTTGGCAGAGCCTCTAGCGCGGATAGGCCATAAGGTCCCAGGCTTCTGAATTCACTACTTAAAAGTTGAGATTCTCATTTGGCTTCATGATTTATTGTAGCTCAAAGCTCTAAGTGCTGACAAGCTTCAGATCAAAATAGTTATCCTTTGATGATCAACTCCTGAATGGATCCCTGTTGGTTGATTTGGTAATGAAGGAGAGTTGTTCCAAAGTATCTTTTTCTGATTCTGGTACTCTATTTGAAGGGGAGTCAGGATGAGATCCTTAGAAGTAGTTCTTTTACAACAGTGGTTCTCAACCTTTTTAATGCCGCGACCCCCCAACCAGTCGTAAGTCGAGGACTACCCAACCAGTCGTAAGTTGAGGACTTTCCCTGCCCGGGAGCACCATGCATGCATGGTGCCTCCCTCTGCGCCGGCCGAGGCGTAGCTGGCAAGCAGCAGAGATGGAGCAAGCCAACCACCGGCTGGGCCACCAGCTGGCCCAGCCCAAGGGAGGTAAGGCACCCGTCGGAAAAGGGGGAAAAAATGGCGGACAGCCTTGCTTGGCGACCCCCGTGAAATGGTCGATTGACCCCAAATGGGGTCGCGACCCATAGGTTGAGAACCGCTCTTTTACAACATCTTTATACAGCCCAGGTCTTTGGATCTGGCCAAGAAATTTGAAAAATAAGAAAGAATATTTAGGCAGTCACAGAGTAATAGCCTGCCATTGCTGGGGCTTCTGCAAGGTGATAGGAGGTATTTGGAATAATCGCATTTGGCTCCGTTCTCTCGTATTTTTCAGCATGTTTTATGATATTATCCATCCTCTTTCCTCAGACTAAGGATGTTTTTCTGGAAAAAAGAGGCTTGAATTGTGCCATTTGGGAAACAGGCCCAAATACTCAATTTCCATTCATCCTTCTCCCAGAAACACCTAGACTGAAGTTAATGATATGGCCTATGGCAAAAAGCACTCAGAAGCCAGCTTGGTGTAGTAATTAAAGTACCAAGCTAGAAGTTGGGAGTCTAGTTCTAGTCCTGTCATAGGCACTAGGCCAGGGGTAGGCAACCTCGGCTCTTTTATGACTCATGGACTTCAACTCCCAGAATTCCTGAGTCAGCTATGCTGACTCAGGAATTCTGGGAGTTGAAGTCCATGAGTCATAAAAGAGCCGAGGTTGCCTACCCTTGGCCTAGGCCAAAAGGGTGACTTTGGGCCAGTCCCTCTCTCAACCCTAGGAAGGAGGCAGTAGCAAACCACTTCCCAAAATCCTGAAACTAGTTCAGGCACTCACCAGGAATCAAAGAAACAACAAAAAAATAATATTCCTTTGGTTTAGACTCTAGCTTTTTTTTTTTGTTCCTCCAAATTAACACTAGTGTATACTCTTAAGTCAAAGAAACAAAGTTATTGAGCAGCCTATCTTTCCCTTTGCTGTTGAACAAACATCATTTTCAGTTCTATTATCATTTTTTTACTTTAATATATTGCCTGGATTAGACAGTAGGAACAACTACACTCTTACTCTACCCCATTGTTCCACAGCGAGTAAGGTACTGAGTAGCCTCCTACTCATTTCAAGCTTCAGCTAGTAAAGGTTCCTTTCTGAACTAGATCACTGGAAGAGGTGTCCCACCAAGCCCTAACCTCTGCTCAGTACAGCACCACATCCAGTCCAATTTTACTCAAGGCCAGATCCAGAATGAAATTAAGGGAAACATACTTCTGTTCTCCTGTACTTTAGCGCAGTACTTTCACACTATATGGATGCATTAAATCTAATCAAGGTAAACTATCACAAGTTTCAGACTTTGATACAAGATTTTTCAAACTATTTTTAAGCACCCAAAGTTTACAATAGTAGCCTCTAAAATGGGGAGTATCCTTGCAAAATTTCAGATGGATAGTGGGTTGTTGGTTTTTTTTTGCAATGATGAAACACAAGTAGTTAATGATACTTAAAGTGGAAGTATAAGGAATTAATTTATTGGTACTGCTATTCATAGCGATTGAATGAATTCGTAAGTCTGACCAATTACCAGCACTCACAAAACATAGCTAAAAGAGCTCAGATGAGGCAACCTTGAGGGTAGAGCACACATGTAAATGAACACTCTTCAGATTGTGCCACCAAGACTGGCTGTCAATCCCAAGATGCAATGACTAGGAGGAGAACTAATGTTTTAATCACTGGGCTTCTTGATTTGAGGCTACACCTCTGTGTGAATGGAATTTGGGAAAGTCAGCCCTGGAACAGTTATGCGAAGATCAAGAATCAAAATGAAGCAAACTCAGAACCATTTGCTCCATTCCACGTTAAGAGAAATTTGTTTCAAATTCTCTTGCTGCATCTTGCAAATTTTTAGTCAGATAAACAAACACTGGTATATTAAATCACACAAGAATTGTAAACTGCTCAATGATTGAAGTAGTTTAAGTAAGTAAATGTGTCAATATTCCAAATCCAATGGTTTATGGCTTAGCAAGGTCACAGAGGATAAAAAAAAAATTAAAATACAACAAAATCAATGCAATAGCTCTTTACAGCTAGCAGGAGTAACTTCAGTGTTTAAAAGACAAAACTGAAGTAGTATCTTGCTTTCACCTGCCAAGTGTAAGCATGAAAGAACAAGCAGTAACTCTCAGCCAACTCTGGAAATCTCATGAATGCTATTAACAGCCACTGCTCAGTCCCGATTCCTCATATTTTCCCCCATACACTTTTCTAGTTGAGGCTCTAAATTGGATTTTTAACATGGCTATACACTGTTCAAGAATGATTTGGAAGTGCTGTGGATCATGCAAAAAGCACAGTCTCTCTCTTAACACAAGAGCCCATTTCATTTCAGACTTCTAACTGAACCTGATTGAAGCCATAACCATTTAGATTATGGAACTTTTAAAAACAGCTACCATTAAAGTCAGGTATTTTTACGAATAGCAAAAGATGCAAAATAGTATTTACATGAAGTCCAGATATTTCTTCCAATAATTTTCAAAGCCTGCATAGTGTTATTTCCTACCATCTTTGGGGATATTTCCCATCCAATTTTTCTAATACTTGGTGTGCAGATACCTTCCCCACCAAAAATGTTGCTAACACTTCTTGTCCACAAGCACACCTGAGGTGGGGAACCTGGGAGGAATAATTCAGATATGACTACTCATATTGATTAAAGATGTCTGGTTAATTTAAAAATATTGTTACAGCTATGGATACGATATATCTTCTTAATTAAATATGAACAGTGCTAATTCTTAACCACACAGGAATGCTCTGACAAAGGGAGTTGAAAAGGACAACATTATATTTTAATTTTCAGGTTTCTGCATTAATACTACAATAACTCTTTTCCTAACAAGCAAGAGATTAGAAATATGTTAATCCTAGGCAAGAAACCATAGTAATGATGGAAAATCATATAGCTGTAGGCCTTGTACTTTTAGTTCTCAAATATTTATGCTTTTGCATAGTAACTTTAAGACACTTGTGGCACATTAAAAATGGTTATTAAGATTGGAGGATTAAACAACTGAAGTACCTTTTAAGAAATATTTACTCCTGAGATAAAGTCCAAACTTCATGAGATCTGAGCTGTGTTGCAAAAAATAAAATAAAATGGTGATTTATAGCACCTCCGCTATTTATCCATATTGGTGTTTAGGACGAGGTGCTAACTGCACGTTTGAACACAAGTATTCTATTCAAAATTAAAGCAATTGGATGAGCAGCAGGTAATGCTGCAACCCTCCCCAAGTAAAATAAAGTCAAGGATCCAGTATATATTCTTAAATATGGTTTAATACTCTTCTCCATTTCTGTACATCACAACACCAAGATATCACTGCTTGGGAGCTCTCTGAAGAGGCTACGTAGTATGCAAAAGGCTAGGATTCTCATCCTTTTAATGTGTTTGTGTAAGTGTAATACATATCAGTATATATTGATATATACATCAATATATAATGCAATATATACCACCAGAGATCACACATTGATTAAAGAGATACAAAATTTTGGCATCATTTCCAAACTTAAATAGTAAAAATAAAACTACCAAAAAAAAAGGAGCTGCATACCCTAAATGTGAAACAAGCAGTATATTCAAAACTAAATTTACACCCAATTTTTCTGCTCTTGTCATGTCATAGCAGACCCATTTACAATGGCAAAATCAAAGTATGCTGCTTTGAAGAGCTTAAGGATGCTTGTGATCACAATTTCGGCAAATCAGTCTGAATATTCATAATCATAAGAGCTTCCACCCTAAGAGATTCCACCCAACGTGAAAACTTCCTGTGGGCAAACACATGCATTGCCTGCTTGCCAAGTTATAAAAAGATACAAATTCTATTGCTCACATTGACAGAAAGTCATTTTGGACCTTTTTAAAGTATATACTGTGATGAGAAGGCTTAGTTAAGACAACTCTCCCTTCAATTCAAGTGAGGCAGGATTTGGAACGATATACAATGTTCGCAGGTTGGGAGTCTTTGACCAACACAAGAAAGATAAGGAAAATGAGAACAGAGCCAGGCGTTAAAAAATATCAGAGTACCTTTAGAAAATCAGCCAGTCCTAAAGGAATGCAGGAAAATGAGCTAACTGCCTTGTATGAATTATGCCGTAGTGTTGAATGTGAATCTTTGGTGCCTAACTTAAAAAAAAAAAGTTTATTTCTACAGAAGCTCCATAGCCACCAGTTCCAAGGCTTATGTCAATCACATTTTGCTAGATAATTGCATTTTAAAGCAGTTTGTGAATGTTGGCTGTTGATTCACCAAGGCAGCTTATGCAGTCCCAAAGCAAAACATAAAAAAACAAAACCTAGTAAAGTACAGAACCAAGCGTAAGCAATATTAGCTTGCTTGTGGAAACTGTTTATTGACTGACAAAAGGGAAAAGTGAAGGCCACACAACTCATAATCCTGGTTAAGCCTGCTGAGACCCTGGCACTTCAATTTTCTTTAATGAAACACACTTCCTGATTTATACAAACAGTGTTTTTGCAGTCTAAGAATGAAATAGGTGGACCTCCCAATTTTAAAGTCACACCTTTCAAAGCTGGCACAGCAGAGAGTTTAATTCCTTTTACTTCCACCACTGTAGACTGGCAACAATAGGAACAAGGTCTCCCTAAGATGGTTCTTCTGCAGTCTAAGCCAAGAACGCCATGTAAATGGGTCGTATCACTGCAAAAAGCAGCAATAAATTTCTTCCTATCAAAGTAAGAAACAAACCAGTATAATTACTTTGTTTCAAATGAAGGTTGAGAGCAGTTAATGTAGCTGAAGGTTAAAAAAAATCATTTTCATAAAATACAAGAGCAACCAATTTCACCATTAAGTAAAAGTAAAAACTGGGATTCTTTTTTTAATTAGTCCAAATGGCATTATAGAAATCTAGTAGAGTGCTGCTGTACTGACACTATGACAAATCAGTAGGGTTTGCTTTCTTTCTCTCTCTTTTTTTTTTTTTTTTGAAAACCGATGTTCTGGATAAAGTTCTGGAAATACTCCAATTCTAAGGCAGGGATCTGTTTTGTTTTCCATCATGAGTTTTCTCCTTGGGTTGGATGCTGGAGGGGTGAGGCACATTTGCCAGACCCAGGCCGACTACCTAGTAGTCATCAAGGTCAAAAAATTCATCATCTCCTCCTTGGTACTCCATTCCCTGGAAGTCCACTCGGTACCGCAAGATACCTTTGGAAATAAATGTTAAAGGGAAGATATTACAAATACTTCCTATTTATGAAGAACATTCAGCACAAAGCCTGCTTCCTGGTACCAAAGTACTGAACTAGACTATATTTTCCTTCCCACTAGTGTTGAACACTGTTTTAAACTGAGAAAAATCTCAGTTTAAATTGTTGGCTTCAAACAAGTTTGCCACTAATAATTCATGTCAGAGCAGTGCCGCAAATCTGACCTCTTAAAAGTATGTTGATTTGCAGCACACGATAGCATTTCATTGTATGTCAATTATGTTAAAAAATTTCAACAATAGTATAAGCATGAACTTTATCACATCTGGAAAAAGATCTTAAAACTATATGCTGAAACAAGCAGTTCACTATGGTGGGACAGAACTGGCAAAGAATATCTAACTTGAGACAGGCAAGCAAGAAATCACAGGGCAAACTATTTATGGATTAAAGTGTAGTCTAAAGTAGCTGGCATCCGGGTTCCAGTCTGAATAGCATATATTTGTCCAAAAGAGTGGAATAAATACATAAGAATTGTCATAAAAGTAGCAAGTGATTGAAAACATTCTTAAATTCTTATTGCAATTTTACTGTAAACAAATAGTCCGCCAACTAATGTGCTGTGAGTTATCTCGTATGTGAAATACTATTCCTGGAGATACCCACACAAAACATTTTCACACCTCTCTTTACAGAAGATAAGGAAACATTTGCATTTTTCTTCAATCCATCAACTATTTCTAGCCATCATCCCAAATTCAGAGAATATCTGGCATCTACAGGGGGTGGAACAGGGAAGGATAGCAGTCACAATCAGCTAAGAGCAGATAATGCGGCAATCTTCATCCTGGTTAAAGCAGCAGGGTTATACTAAATCAAGATATATAATTCATAAAGGGAAACTTACAAACTACAATGTTGCTTTCGTATCAGAATATACATGCATTCAGCAAACTGATGTCTCACCTAATGCCAACCATATTTCTTGCCATTTTTTTTAGTACAGGTAGTCTCTCAACTTACGACAGTTCTTTTAGTGACCGGAATTACAACAGTGCTGAAAAAAATTGTGACCCTTTTTCACACTTACGACCACTGAAGCATCCTCATAGTCACGTGATCAAAATTCAGATGCTGGGCAACCAGTTCATATTTAGAGTGTCTTGGGGTCATACGACAACCTTTTGCAAACTTCTGTCAAGCAGAATCAGTGGGCAAGCCAGATTCACTTAGCAATCATATTAGCAACTTAACCACTGCAGTAATTCACTTAATTGTGGCAAAAAAGGTTGTAAAATAGGGCAAAACTCACTTAACAACTATTTCACTTGGCAACAGAAATTTTGGGCTCAATTGTGGTCTTACGTCAAGGGCTAACTTTATCCTATTAACGTATTTTGCTCAGTCTCTTTACTGCATTGATCAGTGTACCTTAATATCAGCCGAAGAGGCTTTCTTTAATGAGAAAAGTAGCATTTACATCGTATCTATTCTAGCACTCAGCAATAACTATTCTTACTGAGTGCAAATCTTGTTAAGTTCAATAATGTACTCCCAAGCAAAGCTTGTCAAGGAAGCCTGCCAGCTATCAGATGTATGGGAAGCCTAAATTATCTGACAAAATTACTGAGATAATTGTGGAAGTATTACGAACACATACTCTCCATGTAGTAATTTGCTTTAAATTCTTATTGCATTGTTTACACCAGAAATATTTATATTATCATCTTTACATAGATCAAGGACTCTCTTAAAAAAAGCTGTGGGTCACAGAACATTGATTTTTCTTCCCCTTGTGGACAAGCATATTTGTGAGCAGTAATCCTCCAAGAGTTTAAAGCATGTCAATGCAACTTAAAGGACAATCAAAAGACTATGCAAAGCATCCTCTGAAAAGAAATTTCAAGTTATTCATTATGTTGTAACTATCTGCCAAATGATGAAATATTGATAGAACTGTAAATTCTATCAATGTAAAACACAATTTATGCCAAAAACCAGGAATGGACTAGTGGTCTGGAATACTACTGCAAATAATATTTGGCACAAATGCCAAAATAAATAATCATTTGTTGAAATAATTAATATTTCACAGGATTTTAGCATTCTCCATTGAAATTGTGTGAAATTTTGACAATCTTGCCAATTGGGACACAACAATGAAGGGCACATAGTAATCATGCACTCAAATTATTGTTTTCGTTTTCCATTTACCTCCAATCCCTCCAAATCCTTTCACAAACTGGGATCCTTCCTGTGACTTGTCTGTCACAATTTCCAACGTGGCTCCAAATTTCTTGTAGTTGTTTGCAAACCACTCAAGCAGAGGCATGCTTTCTATTAGTTCATGCTCCTGTCCCGTCTAAAAGAGATGACATTTGAAGTATACCTATTAGCAATGTTATGTTTCAAATCAAAAGGCAATGTACTATTAGTATTTACCTCACTAGACGCAGAGCATTGTGTTGCCAAAATAAAGAAGCATGCAATAGAAAATAACCAGAATAATGCCTTTCATTCACTTTCCATAGTGTATAAACCTAGCATCACACCAAAATGAATTGTTAGCAAGTCTATGTCACTTATCTCACTATTATACGCTTATCTCCATATTAGGACATCACTCAGGATATTGCTTATCCCCTTTAGAATCCTAAATAGTTTGGAACAATAGCATTTAAAAACCATCATCTTTACAGAATTATCTGCTTGCTAATTCCACTGTGCCCTATTACTGTGAAAGGAGAAAGAACAAAAGAACAAAAAAAGGTATTTTGCTGATTATTGGGAACCCAAAACCTTGGAATTAGCAAGCAGATAATTCTGTAAAGATGATGTTTTTTTAATTCCATAACAAAACTGACTTCATAGGCTCTATGTTAAGAACGTTCCCATTCTTCTGCTGGAACTATGCAAAACCCTTAAATCCAGCAGCATCTCCTAAAAATTATATCAAAAAATAAGGGTTCATCAAAGATAATAGCCGAGACTCAATAATTCTTAAACGCATAGAACAAAAATAAAGCTGTCGATCTGGTTCTCTTTCTAATGGCAATTATTTTCCAAAACAATTCATTCCAAGGGCATTGCTGCATGTCCTTGCTCTTGCCTACTAAGGCAAGGAGGAGCACAGGGGGCCCCACTGCTTCATACTACTGGAAGGATCATATCATAGCATGACCATAAGAAACAGTGTGCTTAGGCAGGAGTGCTTCCAGTTCTCTCCTGAAGAAAGGCAGATAATTATTTTTTATTCATTTATTCAATTTCTATAGCCACCATCTCAATGGCTCTAGGCAGCTTATTAATAAAATTAATTTGAGTATCTAGGAGATAGAATTTCCATTGCCTGTACTGTTGAATTCTGAACACAATTCTTTACTATGTTAATTTCCATTCCAGCACAAACTCAAAGGATTTAGAGTACAAATACATACTCTTCTCTTGTGATTTATCTGGAATGTCTCTACTGAAATCATGATCATCAAAATACCACAAATGGGGAAAAAATAAACCCTGGCTTTTGATAAATACCTCTTTATCTGTGAAGTGGGATTTATCTTTTTCTTGTTCTGGTGTCAAATAGAGAATCTTCTCTTCTGCAGGAGGGGAAAAAAAAGCATAATATGCATTAATAGCACAATGTCCTAAAGTGAAATCAGATGATCCAATTAGCATTACACAAAATATTACCAATACAGATTAGGGAATCTATTCATTATGGGGGGAAGTTGTGGTCCTTTACCCCATCTCACACTTTTCTATGACATAAAAAGAGATGCTAGAATATTGTTTGTTAAGTAAGAAAGAAGATGCAGGAGAAAATTACTAGCTATATGGACGCATGCCTTTTATTTTTCTAGAAGGAGAAGTAGAACACCACTACTGACTAGATTGGATTGGAAATTCCAGGAGTTTTTTTTCCCCTTGCATATTCAAGAAGAAACTGCAACCCAACAGATGAGTATGAAATACTGTAGAAGAGATTTGTTGTTATGAAAATGTGGAGGGATGTCACATGACCAATACACAGCATAAGCCGAGGTGGCGCAGCAGTTAGAGTGCAGTACTGCAGGCCACTTTAGCTGACTGTGTTCAGCAGGTCAGCGGTTCAAATCTCACCGGCTCAAGGTTGACTCAGCCTTCCATCCTTCCGGGGTAGGTAAAATGAGGACCCAGATTGTTGGGGGCAATGTAAATATATATATACATTGCTTACTGGTGTACACCGCTTAGAGAGTGCTTGCACTTAAAGCGGTATATAAGTCTCATAAATAAATAAATAAACAAATAAACCTGAGGAAAAGCACTGAAATAAAAAAAAAGTGGACAAACTGAAACTATTGGATGACCATGGAGGAGTCCCACGATAGAAAACAGAGTAATTTCTTCCAGATCTTTCATCGTGCTACCTCATGTAATGCTTCTTACTGTAAAACAGTCTTCCTTTCTAGATCTCAATATGGATGAAGGCAGATGTTAATTGTTCCCTTTTTCTGTCCTAGGCACTCAGATAACAGATAAGAGTTGCATGGTTGTAACACAATAGCTGAGAAGAATGAAGCTAGAACCATTAGGATAATAACTGCAGTTGTCTCAACTAGACATGTTCTGACCATAATCACTGTAAAATTAGAGCTACCTGCATGGATCACATCCAATGAGTACATATAGAAGTAGTCCTCAACAATCATCTGTTTAGTGACCGTTCAAAGTTACAACAGCACTGAAAAATGTGACTTATGATCTTCCTTCACACTTGTGACTGTTATAGATCCCCATGATCACATGATCAAAATCTGAATGCTTGGTTCATATGACGGTTGCAATGTTCCGGGGTTATGTGATCCTTTTTGTGATCTGACAATCAAAGTCAATGACGAAGTCAAATTCGCTTAACAACCATTGTTACTAACTTAACAACTGCAGTGATTCACTTAACAACTGTGGTAAGAAAGGTCAAAACTCACTTAACAGCTGGACTTAATGAAAGCAGCAAGAATGCAAACATTTACAGTGACCTACAATCCACATATAAATAATAATTCCTGAAATCCCAAGAGCAAAGTGATGGGCATCACATACCTTCCGTGCCTTGGCAATGAAGTACATATCTCATTATATCCAGGTTCTCATAAACTATCAGGATTTCTACTGCTCCCATTTCTAAGGCTTTTAGAGTATCTTCAACCCCAAAACAGTATTTTCCTGTGTCCTGACTGATTTCGTCAAAGTATCGCCCTACATTTAGTGCAAACCAGAGAGAAATGTTATAAAATATGATTATTTTGCACAAAAACAAATTAATTAGGCCAAGAAGGCCACATTACTGTGACAGATGGTGACAAATATGCTTAGGAAGACAATGATTTATCAGATTAAAAAAATGAGGCTAGATGACTATAGGACCAGATACTTTTTATAAATTCTT
This sequence comes from Crotalus tigris, assembly GCF_016545835.1. Taxonomy (NCBI): domain Eukaryota; kingdom Metazoa; phylum Chordata; class Lepidosauria; order Squamata; family Viperidae; genus Crotalus; species Crotalus tigris. The sequence goes on from NW_024100565.1 coordinate 1,271,869, forward strand.
CTTTTGGGTGGGTAGGTATGGTTATGGGCAGCTACAGGGCATTCTTTTATATTTCAGCCCAGGTTCAGACAGCAGTGCTCTCTGTTGTAGATGATTTGTATTAAAGCATTGTATTATGCTCTATATAGAACTGCCTATAAAGCCCATTCAGAAAGTAAAATTACTCCAGAATGTGATGATCTGGTGGTTAGTATTGACATTCACCCCCAATAGCACATTATATCCTTGTTCCAGTAGTTGTGACAGTAGTTTAGCTTCCTATCGGCTTCTGAGTACAATTCAAAATGCTGATTGTCATCCATAATGTTCTATATGGTTGGCAATAAGGCTATTCAATTGGACTTCATCTACCTCATTCGTACATTTTGATAAAACTGATTACTTCTGTGACATATGGGAGCAAAGGCCAATCTGTGCCTACTTCATTACTAACACCTACTCTTGAATAGCCTTCCCTCAAAATCAAATACATTCTACTGTTTTTAACTTTTGAAAATTGAATTATTCCAGAGGGATTATGGTAAGTAGGAAGCCCCTTTGGTTTAATGTTTTGAATTTTATTTTAATTATACTACAGTTGTTTTATTACATATCCTTCGTTACTTTCTACTGTCTCATGATTGCAGCAGGTATAAATTTGGTAAAACACAAATTAGCGTGTACTGTTTGAACAAAAGGTTCTGATACATGACTTGAAATCCCAGATGGAGAAACAAACTTTTATTTTGTGACTAGCATGGAGGTTTCTCTTTGCATAGAGTTCTGGCTCAGTAGCAAATTATATAGTCACTACTCATAGTCACCAACATTGAAGCAATAGCATTTTCTTCTGGTAAGCTCAAGGAGTATGAAGCACCAACACAAAAAACAAATATACATAGGAAACAGATGTTAACATTTGATCAAATATTAAACTGTGTTAAAAATATTTTTAATTCAGATTTTTTGTGTCTGTAACTAACACCAAAGAATGTTGAGTGGAAAGCTGTTACCACTATTCCTTAAGGACAAGATAATTCCTATAGAAACTAGAGAATATGGATGCTAGACCTTTATTTTCTTTTTTTGACTATACAGTTTATGTTGCATGCAACATCAAAAAAACGGATGTGTATTTCTTCATACCTATTAGCTTCTTTTCTTGAATGAATTTCACATTAGACAGGACCTCAGTGGACAATTCAATTGCTTGATTGAATCCATTTTCACCACCATATGAGATGTCAACTAGCTTTAATACTTTGGACTGCAACCTCTGCAAAAATAGAGGTCTAATATTAGAAAAGATAAATGAACAATTAAAAATCTGAAAGTATTACACAAGATGAAATAAATAATAACCAGCATTAACTTTTTAAAAAAAATAATTCCAACCTCCAAACCATTTGCGCTTATCATCTTTTAGTGATTTTATTATAATTTCCTTGATTGTCATGAGCCACTGAGTTGTTACTATTATTAAAAATGGATAAACCCCACTAAAGCACTATAACCTTGATGTGCTTGTGGCACTTATGTGCTCTGAAGATAATGAGAGCTATGCCAGATATTTTTAACATACTGACAACTTACATCCTGCAATGATAATTTTAACATCCTCAAACAATATTTGCCTATTCCAGGTTCTTGGGAAGGACTTGATAGGTAGATGAAAATGCCAAATCCAGTCTAAACATCTGGCCGACTATGCAAAAACTAATAATTCCAACGGCCAAGATTTTAAAATCTGTAAACTCTTCTCCTTTAGCATTCTCAATGTTATTGGTTTTCTATTTTATAAATGTAGCTCCAATAGCCACATATTTCAGTTGCTATTATCAGCTTACTATTGGAAAGACTTTAGATGTATCCTAGTAAGCCATACAATTATCAATAAAATATTACATGTATAACTGTTAGTAACATTAACAACCAACAGCAAATTACTTCTACTTACCTGATCAAACATATCTGATTGACTTAATTCAGTTTTGAAATCAGCTGACCCAGCTAACACAAGACCAGCCACATTCACCTTGTCACCAGAAATAAACAGCTGCACAGCAGTTTCTGCTACTTTCCTTACATAGTTGTGACGTTTTTCCATTCTCAAACGAGCAAAACGCAAGGCAGACTGGCCTCCTCTCCCTTTGAAAGGCAAGAGATATAAATATATAATATTAGCTCTGGTATCGTTCAACATTCAAATTGGAAGAGCCTTGATTGGTCTAGTCAGGGTTTTATAACTATCAGGACAAACCTGGGTCTATCTCAAATGTCACCTGTCCAATGGCATGTAGAAAATCATGCAACATGTTAGCAAATGTTCAAGATCAAGCTTACGTTGTGGCAGTGATGGGATACCAACCCAAAACTAATTTTCTCTACCACTGTGTCCTATCAATGTCACTCAGCAGAACTTTCCTATGTGATTCAAGAACTTTTAGGATCTGACCAAAGCTAAAAATCATTCGGAACCCTGTAGCTCTTTTCTGCAACGCTTGGCTAGACTTTGTACTAAACCAGTGTTTCTCAACCTTTTTAATGCCGCAACCTCCAACCGGTCGTAAGCCGAGGACTACTCAACTGATGCAGCACCGTTTGCAGAATGGGATTTTTGGCGGGCTCAGCAGGACAGAGACAGCCTGGACAATTCCTATTGGTTTTTGACAGCCAATAGAATTAGACTCTATTCAAGAGAGTCTATTCTATTGGCTTTCAAAAGCCAATAGAATAAAAGGGAGTAGCACAGCTAAGGAAAAGGGGGAAAAAATGGCGGACTGCATTGTTTGGCGACCCCTGTGAAATGGTCGTTCGACCCCAAATGGGGTCCCGACCCACAGGTTGAGAACCACTGTACTAAACCAAACTGGCAATAACTTAAGAATCTACATGTTCAACAGTTCAATCTATAGAAATGAAAAAGCTGCCTGATCAAGATTTTGGGGTGGGGTGGGACTGCTTCACTTTTTAAGATCTAGTGATGCAGATAAAATGTCTAGTGGCGTCAAACAACTGTATACAGTAATTACTTGCTTCTTTTTCTTCACAGATTTTATTTTTATGTTCAGCTGGATTTAGGAGATTTATAAATTCCTCCACATGAATAAAAGTAAATCCAGCTTCATAAAAGGAGGTTGTAATGAGGCAAGTCCTGGAAAAAAATGGATTCAGAAAATTTAAGTAATTATAGGCCAGTGAATAAAATTTCTTCCTGGACAAGATGCTTAAGTACACGATGACAGATCACATCCAAATATCCTATGAAACAGATGTTCTAGATCCATTTCAATCAGGGTTTAAGCCTGTTTTGGTGGCAAAATAGTTATAATTGTCCTGTTGGATTTATCTTTGCTGGGAGAGTACAACCCTGTTGCTTCCCTCAAACTCTTGATGAATTTTAATACCATCAACCTTGCTCTTCAACATCTACGTAAAAATACCGAGACCATTAGGAATTTACCAAATAAGAATCAATGTACTGAAGTGCCATCAAAATAAATCAGAAGTGTTATTAGTGGCTAATTTATTTGCCAAGTGAGGGGAGATCAACCTATTCTTCATGTGGTTATATCCTCCAAAGGATTAAATTCCTAGCTAGGTAAGGCGATTTCTGGATCCATGAGTTCAAAGTCATTTTAAGGTCAACTTAGAAGTTACAAGCAGCAACCCTGCAGCGGGGGGTTTCAATGTCGGAATGCCTTCAGTGAAGTATCCCTGGGGTTTGTCATTATGGTTATAATGCCTTTGTTTTGTTTGATATATATTGTACTGTTTTTATAAAATATTTTAATGTTTCAAATTCTGTTAATACAATGTTTTAAAATGTGGCTTTAACTGTAATCCACTTAAGATTAATTCTAACTAGAAGAAGTAGGGGGAAAAAATTCAATGAGATAGCAAGTAAGTAAATTTGGAACATTTATTTCCATACATGTGGCTTCTGTTCTGTACTAAGTTCATATGTAAAAAAATCTCTTATATTCAATGTTTAAACATTTGTTTTAATGAATGACTCAGATGCAACTGGACTATTGTCTGGAGCCATTTCATGGAACTAAATGTATTTAGTGATTACTTTGTCAGCTGCAAAGAATATCAATTGATGTTAATTTGATCTCTGGCCTAACTTTTTAGTCTCCATATTACTGTACTGCAATTACCCAAACACATTGAGAAAAGAAACTATTCAGGATACAGCCTCTCAGGTATTATTGAACTGCTTACAAGTCTTACTTTCCCAAAATTATTCTTTCTAAAAACACATCTCTCTTATTTTTGATGCAATACCGTGCTTCTTTGGAAGATCCACTGTGAATTTGTGCAGCACCTCTCTGGTGTTTCCTTGAAGCGTTCCAAAAAGTGCACCACTACCATCTATTACAATGAAGCCGAATTTGCTATCATCTGACAATAGTGCTGTTAGGGCCTAAAAGTCAACATGACAGAAATTGAGTTGGAACAAGCTAATTAATGTATAACAAATCAGACAAGAGAGATATTCTCCTGAAGGAATGTTTTTATCGTTTTTCTACTCCAAAATTGCTTGGAGGTTAAGCTACCATCAATGTACGCTTTTGCACTTAAATAAAAAACACAAATGATCTTCAAATACAATCCATACATCATTTTGTGAACAAGAAAGAGATACTCCAAGATGAATGAAGCTCAAATGATTTGGGCTGTCTTGATACTACAGTTTTAATAATATCAGTAAAGTACCAATCTTACAAGTGGGCACATAAAGCAACACCCTCAAGTGAGCTTGTGTACTAAATAATTTTTGGCTCACTTTGTTTTCCAAGATAAAGGCTGTTAGTAATTTAGTTAGTAACACTAAGTAATAAGAGTCACACGCAAGCGTCACATAGACACCTGACATACAAAATGAAGGAAATGCACTGAAAGGTTAAGATTAGCCATAGTGGCGCAGTAGTTAGAATGCCACATTGCAGGCTAATTCTGCCGACTGCCAGCAGTTTGATTTCCACCCGCTCAAGGTTGACTCACATTTCATCCTTCTGAGGTTTGTAAAATGAGGACCCAGATTGTTGGGGGCAATATGTTGACTCTGTAAACCACTTAGAGAGGGCTATAAAGCATTGTGAAGCAGTATATAAGTCTAAGTGCTATTGCTATTAGCAAATCACAATCTGACTTCTAAACTTCACTAGGACAGTCCATTTAAATCACCTGTGATATGTGATTGTGTAATGCTTTGCAAAAAAAATGCAGAGCAACTCAGTTCTCAGATTATATTTATGTTCACATGTTCTAAATTTTTCTTTTGTCTCCCATCTTGAAAAATGCAATTGTCAACGCATTTTCATCTGGAAGTTCTGGAACTGATGTTCAGGAAAATGGTCATGTTTTCATACATGACTAGACTTCCCAATGCTCAGTAGCTTTTCTTGCTATTAAATAAACAGTATGGTTCAATTTTTAAGAAAATAAAAAAGTTAACTTACCTCTGTATGAAATTTATTATCACACAAATACAATGATGTATTTATTGGTTTGAAAGGTTCAAAGTCAATGTTCACTTTCTTCTCCTTTCCTTCTTCTGTCACAATTGTTCCACAGTAAACAACCAGACCATTTGGAGGTACTGTAAAAAAAAAGTTATAATCTTAAGTACTGCTGAAGCTTGAATCATTTTATGTATAATGGAATTAACCGGATATTTTACCTTTGTTATATAGTTTTAGCCGTTGCTGTACAGAAGTAATGGCGCCAAGGACTGAAAGACGATTCACTCGAGATTTAATATTTGATGCTGTGCCAAACTCATCAGCTAACATTTTTGCCACTCGGGAAATCTGGTCTTTGGGGGGAATGATCAAGGATATCATGCTGGTGCCATTGCTAAAATAAACAAAGAAACAAAAAGATTCAAACCAGCAACATCATATTTAAGAGATAAGATTTCCATACTAAATGTGGAAGAGATGGGCAGCCATATAAATTACCTAATAAATGGTGGATAGGGTAATAGTTATACAGTATTCATTACATGTAACAAAACATGCTGTGTATGTTATGTCAGCATATATGTTGCTGTATATAATTGCTCAACACAATGAAATTGAGGGAACTGAAATACTTTCAGGTTCTGTCAAAAAAACAACACCTTTTTAGTTCTAGCAAGTATGTAAACTTGATCCATTTTAACCTGAAATTATTAACAAATAATTCTTCAGAACAAGGGTCAATCTTACACTTATGAAGATAGCTCTCATATACATCACCACAGAGAAAGCTCATGCAGAGATATACAATACTGCAAAGATACAAAGGTTTGGGCCCATAATAATGGTGACATGATACTGCAATTGGAGCTTTTCATTTTGGCATACTTGATAAAGTTAAAGAAATAATGTTTACATATCCTTTAAAACTTGCTCTTTAGTACGGTGGAAGCATCTCTCTCCCTATTCCATTTTTAATACATTCTATTCAATAAATATCCCATTTTCCCATCTACCTTAAAGGCAATTAACAAATGACTCATTTTCATACTGGAATTTTTAGTGACAGGACATACCTTCTGAAATACAAATTTTAATGCATTATATGCCTTTCTAGAATTTTCTCTCAATCATAAAGGGCATATATAGTTATTCTTTCCATTCCTACGATTTTTGGTGTTCGAATCATCAGTTAGTCATTTAATCCTTCACCAACAGTATGCAAATATTTTAAAAAAATATATTTGAAATTCCCTGTACCAGCGTTTAGCATTTAGCTGCCAGAGATAGAACATGAGCAGTATCCCTTTATCTAATCTATTTTTCTCTACAGAAAACACTAAAGGTAAAATTAGTGTTGCAAAAATATGCTTTGATGGAAATTCACTAGCAGTTCCCCCTCTATCTTTTTAAAATGATCACAGAAACCTTCCACAACCAGTGAAAAATTTTGTCATATTGACCTTGCCAATGTCATCTAGCAGCACTCAGCCACCTATAGGTAGTAATAATGTCTCTAAGCAATAGATCCCACCTTCTATGAATGGGTAAAAGACCATGTTTTCAAAGCACAATGTAGCACTACTGGAGCAGCATTTCTTATTTGCCAAAACCTTTAATAAAGAGCCTTTGGTTTGATCTCAAATCTTCACAGATATTTGAGACCTGTCAACTTTACCACACAAATAGATCTTAGATACAGGCAACCAATTAAACTGTATCCAAGAAAATTACATGGATATAAGGAAGTGATTTAAAAGAGTTGTCTGTACATTCATTTCAATAAACGATTTTTGCACAGCATGCCAATGTGTACAGAACAAATTGCAAAACTGACAATGCAATACTGCTGCAGACCATAGAAAGAGTTATATGGATAACTAAAAAAGCTTTGAATAGAATTAAACCTAATTGGGTTTGTTTAAAGTGACTTCAGATCAAGTTCAACTACCATGTTTCCCCAAAAGTAAGGCCTACCCCGAAAATAAGCCCTAGCTTGATTTTTGGGGCGGGCCTAATATAAGCCCTACCCCAAAATAAACCCTAGTTTTGGGGCAAGGCTCATGCCTAAAAATCAAGCTAGGGCGGGGATGGAGCTGCCCACGTGCCCTGCATCCACTTTACCAGACTTCCCATGAATTGACACCTGCCTCTCCTCGCTGGCCCACTTCTTCTGCAGTGTTCCCTGGCTTGCATTTTGCAACCAGGGGCCTTTCTGTAAGGCCTCTGAAACCGAGAACAGAGCTATGGATTCAATCTGTAGCTTGGTTCTTGGCTACAGAGGCCTTTCTAGAAGGCCTCTGATGGCAAAACGCAGGCCTGAACTCCATTCTCAGCTGCAGAATGAAGCTGATCCTTCGGCGGCAGAAGTGGGCCAGCTGGGCGGGGCTGTCAGTGGCACTGCCACGAGTGGAAAAGACACCCTCCGAAAATAAGACCTTGTGCCTCTTTTGGAGGCAAAAGAAAAAAGACTTGATCTTATTTTTGGGGAAACACGGTAATGAGAAGAATGATATAAACATTCAGTTTTCTTGGCTACAGTACTGAAATTCTGAAATTGTTTGTTAATTCCCAGTATAGGTCATTGCATTAGAATTAACTATGAGTCTCCCAACGCAGGCTACTTAATTTCAATGTCCAGACAAGGATGGACAGGTGCTAGTGCCAACTTAGTTTTTCCAAAAAGTTAGCCATTCTTATACAATTTAATGGAGAAAGATATTTACTCAATATTTCCTCTAAGGTACAACTTGCCTTTCAAGACCATTTCATACCTACCTCACACATTAATCCATTTCAACATTACTAGAACACTAATAATAATTAAGCTGCTCAGTTTCTTAAATTAGATATATAATAAAACTGTATTCAGATTGAAAGAACAAAGCTGCATGAATCATTTAAGATCAAATGTGACTGTGCAACATGCACAAAAGTCAATCAAATTAACTGAATCATCAAATCAGAGTTTCATATAGCTCCTTTGCAGAACATATTCCTGCCATCTGCTGGTTAAATTAGTAAGACTTAGTAAGGAAAAACTGCAATGATGAAGATCAAGATCTCTATCTTAATCAAGATTCAGATTAACTTTCAGGATTCAGTTTTACCTCACAACCAAATCTTTCAATTATTCACAAGATTTTGACTCCTCAATGGGTTTCAGTTATAAAACTGCACTGAGGAACAGGGTTAAGAGTATTGTATCTATCCACAGTGAAGATGAAATAGCTAAAGAAATGTGTAACTCCAACAGCTTCTATGGAAAAGTACCTGCACATTTTAAGGCAAAAGTTTAGAGAGCTATGGATATTATGAACACTTTGTGTTGAACTTTCACTACAAACAGAATTTTCCATAATCCCTTAATCAATACAGCAATTAGAAAGAAGAATTAGGACAAGATTATCTGGAATATTTTATTATCAATCAGTAGCTAAGTCACACTTTGAACTGCAAAATATAAATTTATATTTATTAAATTAATAAAATGGTAAATCTAAACCTATTTGAATCCGTACTCTTTCATATACTAATGTTTTAATAAAATATATTTATTCAGTTCCTATAAGATCGGTCAACTAGCCCAATACAGCTGTTCTCTCACTTCATGCAAGCTACACTATTAAGTATCAATCAACAGCTAGTAGGCAAAGAGAAAGCCTCCAGAGTATAAGATTGTTTTCATTTACTATAGTTACTAGTCCACTATAGCATCTCTCCAGTTATAGAAACCCGTTGTTGGATTTTTGCAGTTCACTTTGAGATTTAAGTTTGGGTTTGTTAACTGGTGAATTTGGCCTCATGTAATTTTTGCAGCCACACGGTTCTCTGAAGTTTAGTTTGGGAGCAGTTAGGACGTTTTGCAATAATAACTCTTTTATGAGGGGTCCTTAGTGCTCTCTGAGCTTGCTTGTTTTCTTACAGACATTTCATTACCCAAACTAGGTAGCATCATCAGTACATCTTCCAATTGTAGCTCTTCATGGGCTGAGTTGATGGGCATCATATCTGATCATGGTGCTGGGCTTGAATTGCCGTTTCAGGCAGCTATGGAGCCACATCTCTTCTTGTAGGATAATATCTCAGGATGGGAACGTCAGCGTGTTCAGCCTACTTGGAGTGAACACACAGGAGTAGCATGAAGCCACCTAGGAAAAGTTATCCTAGAGGAAAGGTAAAACTAGGCAAAAACAGTTTGATCTTAGCCAGGACTGGTTGGGTGATACTAAGAAGAGCTGTTGCCAGCCATTCCAGTGGGTACAATGATGGCCACAGCCCTAGGAGTAAGCAAATAACACCTGTACATACAGAGCTACATCACTATGAGAGATCAGGTCTGTTCTGCCTCACTGAATCTGAGTTTTGTGCTTAGTTCCAGCTAAAGCATACTGCCCTAATTGCACAAATTACTAGATTATTATTACACCTGCTAAATCCTGCTCTTTCAAGTGTACATGATGTTGATATGCCAGTCTAAGTTGGCAAAATAAACAAACACATTTTTGTGCAGCATCAAAATATTCTATTATAATTATATTACGCCACCTGACATAACATTCTGTGTGAAGCATTTTACACTGGGTCTTGCATCACAAATAATAGTAATTTATTTCTTCCTCAAACTGAGGGAAATTCATTTGTATTGTTTAATGAAACAGATATGAGGATGGACTTGATCATACATTTTTATTTACTTATTAAATTTATATGCTGCCCATCTCACTATCAAGCAACTCTGGATAAATGAAAACAGCAGGCATTACTTTGTATTTAGATCCTTTCATAGATTGTGAGGTACCTAGGATACATGGATTAACTAACCCAGAAATACAAATAAGAAACAAAGGCCTAGGGGTGAGTCAGTTAAGTAAGTAGCTTTATGTAATTTATAAATGAGGATGAGACCTAGTATTGACATCTAACAGCCTGTCATATATTCCTTTGCAAAAATACAAGTCGAATAGACCTTGTCAAGAATTTAAAACATCTTTTCTTTTTACTGACCCCAGAAAATGGTGAGATCACCAATGTGTTATTTAGGATAAAGATTAAGTTGACATAACAGGACCAGAACAATCCAAATCAGAGAATTAAAGACATCTAAGATACAAAGGATTTTACTGATAACTATGTTATTCACACCAGCAAAAAATCCAATGAAGTAAAAATTTAAGTATTATGATAGTTAATAATAACAAGCAGAAGTCAAGGCTTAGAAGGATAACCATAAATTGACACTAGGAAAGCATTATATGGTAGTATTAATTTAATTTTTTTTAGAGATTTTGGAGGAAAGCAGGATATTTTAGAGAAGTTTCGTTGCATTGTTTAAGAATTAGGTTTTTAGAGTTGGGATGAATGAGTATTCCTGAGAATTCAAATCAGATGTTTTAATATTAACAAGCTTAGGTGGATGAAACACTATCCTTAATTTATATACTTAATATGATTAATAATGCATTTTTTGCAAAATAATTAAGTTTTGTGGGAAGTTATAAAGCAGATGAAACATCCTCTTAAAAATGAACGCCAACATATTTTGAGGAAAATTTTCAATATCTGTAATGTACCTTCTTTCTCCACATATCTGTTTTGTGCGGGGGTATGCACACAAAATTCCCAGCGTCTCTTTAAAAAAAAAACTAGTAGCAAGATAATTGGAAAAAGGCAAAAAAGTACTCGTACTCTTCCATCCAAAATGTTTTAATTGTTACATTAACAGGGAAATGCAACAAGGAAATGCAAATAAGCTTCTGACAACAGAGAAGCTGATTCCTGCAACAATAATTTGTTCTTTGGCAATTCTCTTTGAGGGTTCCATAGTTGTAGTATTTTTCTTTTTAAAAGGTACTATGCTTCCTCAGTCTATAAATGTAGGAGAGGTTAATTACCAATAGGGAGGCAAAAATTAATTTATAAAAATTGCTAGTATCAGAAATTCAAGACTTAATCATTTAATTTTCCATCTAGCTTTGCTCAATTTTAACCCCAAAATGATTAATTTAGGATTCAAAGCAGTTCAAAACCATTCCATATTATTTTTAGACAACTTGTTGTCTAAACTTGTTTTCCTGGTTTTGCAGCCTCAAGGTAGGATTGAAAGTTTTCATGACTCGAAAAAAGGAGGATGGCCCCTAAAAGTGCTGTTCATAAAGTATAATAAAAAGGTACTGGTAATTTCACAAGTATAATTTCCTTTTAATTATTCCATATAGATAATTTTGTATCATTCTCTTTCATATACATGCTTCCTATTCATTTATAAATAGCACTGAGGAAGAAGAGAGAAGTACTTAATACAAATATTATAAAGCAGTTGGAAAGTTTCCCAATTTAAAATTTTCTACAAAATTCTTATTACTGTAGGCTTAAATTATACAGCCATAACCTATGGGTATGAGTGTATGTGTGCGTGCGTGCGTATATGTACACACAGAAACCCACATCCTAAAGATTCATCACAAGTAGTAGTATTTGCTAGTAGACCAGCTTTACTCTTTCTACCTTCTTATTTCCCATTTCTTCCTAAATGATCCTTAGGTTTGGAAATCTTCAACTATGTCACAACTCTGATATTCAGGATAAAGATATAGCAAATACTTTTGACAGGGGAGTTCTTTCTTATATAAGCTAAAGCATTACTGGAAACTGCTTTGAGCTATTTGGAGTCAATGACTTTATAAAGCAGATTAGCAGGAATCTCTACTCAGTTATAATACTCTCTCATTTAATAAAAAACCCTCCACTTAGAAATGCAGCCTATTATGAGATCATTGTGCAACAATCTATATTCCAAAACAACTTGTTAGATCTTAGAAAATGTAAAGTAAGGAAACAAAAGAAAAGCATTCCTCATAAGACAGAATATTCAACTTTGTGTATTTTAATTAAGATGTTGCAAGTTTATCATGCTCTTGCCTGAAACACTCATAAATCTAAAAATGGTATGCCTAAAACCCAATTTTATATGAAAAAAAATCACTCAATTTACAAAGCACAACTATTCTGATATCTCACATGACTTTTTTTTAAAGTTGCAGAACTCAAACATTATTGGTATCTCCCTTAGCTTTCCCTAGCCTATAGGTTATAGGTTAAAGGAGTCACACAAACCAGAACAGTCTAAAGACTTAATGTTCAGTTGCTTTGTTTAAACCTTGTACAAGATCTGAGCCGTTTTATGTACACTTTGTGAACACTTCATGAAGATAGGGTTTACAACAGAGCAATAGCAAACCCAAAATAATATTCATCAGCTGGGATACATTATTTTTTTCCTAACCTTTTCAGAGAAAGCTAAATTTCTATGTTACTGAAATGTGAACTGTTTAATATTTGTATTAATAAAGTATTTCAAAAAAGAATATATCAATATGCTTTTCATGAAAAATGACACTATCAAGATCTTTAGGAAAAGTTAGAAAATACTATGATTTTAAGATGGAATTGAGACAAAAAAGATCAATAAAACACTTTATAAGATGATGCTTCCTCAGATATGCCACAAATTCAAATCCTTCAGTGCATTTAGCCCAAAACTCCTATTAATATTCTGAACATACTGTTTTTGAAAATTAGTTTGTCTACTGGCCAATCTTATTTAAATGTAAAATTATTTAGCTTCAGAAATGCCAATAGATCCCTCAACAACCTGAAATACTGCATAATTATTAGCAATAATAAATAGGCTTTTGAATTGTGTTGTGCTTGCTGTCTATTTTACTGATTAAAAAGTATACCCAAAAAACTGCCAATGCTTAAGTTCTCATATTGGCAATTAAGTAGAAAGATGTGATTCAAACAATTCAAAATATTTGCACCAAACTCAATTTTGGAAATTGTTTTAGCTAGAAAACATTAAAAGGTGCAATATAAAACAACATGTAAAGCATTCTTCCACTGCTACTGAACAGAAGTAGAATGTCAACTCTATATGTTAAGAATCCAAATGTTGTTCACTTCTCCCATATATTGGATAGTATACACATATGGCTGTAGAGATTAACTGGACATAAAGAATAGTTTTCCTACCTGTGAATTTCTTATTTACACGCTTCCCTCATGAGGGACAAAAAGGATTAAAATTAGCTTTTTCCATTCTAGGATTACAGATAAATTGCTAACACAATGAATTATAAATAAATGTCAATTAGTCATAAACCCTACTATTAGATTTGATTTGGGAAGGCTCAGAGGGAAATTGTAAGGGAACTGTAAAGAAGGGAAATATGTTATCTCAGTAATCAATACAGCTTTCTACTGGTCGAACAGCAATATATTGAATTTAGCTACTTTTTTCAAAGCTGGTTGTTGAACAAGCCATAGCGGCCTAGTTCTTATGCCAACACTAAATCATAGTTGGTAGGTTAATGAATCCAAAAGCAAATCATGCATATTATAGTTTATAATTAGGTGGAAACTGAACCCCTGCACGAAGACCCTTTGTGAGTATTTAACTAATATAGTACTTAATTCAGAAGCAATAAAGATAAATCACAAAAAACATCAACAATACTGATAATTTCTAGTGAACATACAGAGATAATTTTAGTCACTTTCAGTTCAGTCCTTAAATTGAACAACTATTAGCCAGGCAAGTCACATATAAAAAAATAACTAGAGATTAATAAAACAAAGGAGACAAGCATTCTTCATGCATCTTTTCCCAAAACCCATCATATACAACTCTATGGGGGACATAAACAATTATTAGTGACAAGCAAAACTCACCAACTGAGGAATAGAACATTCCAGAATTTTCCATACACTCTCCAGACCATGTTGTTCTGGAAGTAAATCCTATATGTAGGAAGTGAGTTGAAGTGTCCTGAAAAGACTATTCTGAATTAAATAGAACTGTTTTGGGGCTGGAGTACTCCAAAAACTTTGTTTTAGAGGGTTTATTTTTGAGCAATTCCCCCCCCCCATCCCACTCCAAAAAGAAGAGCACAATCTGGAATGTTCCAGTCTCAAATCAGATTAATCAGAACTTCAGTTTCATGCCATTTCTTAAAACACAGCTAAGCTTTCATAGGTACCTTGGAAAAGAGAGTTATTCAGCAACATTAACATGTCCCTTTGGCACTTGAATTAATATATACATTATATTTTTGATGAGGTCCATAAATCTTTTCTAGTAGGCCATTATTTGAAATTATTCATTAATTAATACCTTCCCAAAGTCCCTTTCACACAGCTAGCAGTCAAATAAGAGTCACTGTCTTTTATAACAGGCCTTCTACACAATTGCAAGGAATGGATGTGTATTAGGTTCAACAACCAAATGTAAAAACAGTCATACACTCAATTCTTTGTGCATGCAGGGCAGAAAAGCAACAAAAGCTATCTTTCTCAGCTAGCACAAAGCCAGAATCATTCCCTTACTTGCTTCAATGGATGGAAAAATTCAGAAAAAATCTTAGGAAAAAAAACTAATGAAGGTCACTAAGACAAGTGATCAGCTGATCATGCCAACTCAAACATCTTGTACCTGTTGTGCCTATAACAGTATAACTTCTGTACTTTGAAAACAAGAAAGGAACAGGATTAACTTTTATACTAAAAATTGTACTTTATCTATATGAACACATGTAATTATTTTTTTAAATCAATGACTGACTGTCCAGCAAGTGCTAGCATGCAACTGAAAGTAAAATATCCCAGACTAAGACAAACAAAAAACTAGATTGGACTGCTCCATAAATTTTGAGTATAAAACAAAATTTGTAATAACAGTGAAGTGGACGTTCAGAGGAATACAAGACGAGGAGGGAGAAAAACTATCAAATAATAAAGATATTTTAAATGGAGTAGAAGTGGCTGTATACACTGGCTTTTACAAAATTCATTTTCTGGATTTAGAATGAGTGTCCAAAATGTCTTTCCCATTTAAAATACCACTATCTTACACCTACTAGTAATCCTTCATCACACACACACACACACACACACAAAACCCAATGAAGCTATCTGAGCAGATATGTGTGTGAAAAAGTGAAATGGAGGCCGGTACTTACAGACTTGGCCTTAACTATTTTTACTGTGACTGAAAGTGTCCCAACTGCACCACAGGTGTGTCACCTCAGACAGCAAACGAGCCACGTACCGAAATAATGGAGAACGTGGGCTCCCCCTCTGAAGAAAAGAAACTCCCTCACAAACCGAGGACGAGTTATCAGAGGCAGGAGCCGCCTCACTCTCTGACACGCATCTTCTCGGGGCCCTCGCGGCTCTACACGCATCGCCAAGCACACTCCCCAGAAACTTAAGGCCTAACTCGCCGAAAGTCGCCTCGTGTTCCAACTGTGTGGACTGAGCAGGCGAGGAGGCAGACGTAGCTTAGCGCTCCCTCCGGGCCGGAACTCTGGAGACCCGGGAAACCTTTTCCGCGAGGAGGAATTTGGGGTGTGTGTGCGGCGGGGGAGGCATCCCACGCATTAACGACCCCCTTCCCCCTTTCCCGGCCCGCAAGGTTGCCTCCCCCGGGGGCGCACGTTGAGCGCCAATCCCTTCGCCGCCTCCAAGGTCTCTTCCTTACCCGCGCGCCGCCTCGAGGCTCTTGATGAGCTTCTTGATCTTCCAGATCTCCACGTTCCTGTCGGCAGCGCTGGGATCGTCCGCCATCTTCTCCCTCCTCCTCCTCCTCTTCCTCCTCCTCCTCCACCGCCCCTCCTGCGGGTGTAATCAAGTCGCCGAGCCGCCACGCGGAAAAGGATTGAGAAATGAGGAAAGGGGAGGGGGGGAGGGAAGCAGAGCCGTTAATCCTAGCCGAGGCCAGCCGGGCTCCCTCGGTTCCTCCCCCCCCCCAGCCGAAGAGCACGGCGGCGGCGGCGGCGACCACCACCACCACGGCCCGCCGCCCGCCCCGCTCCCTCTGGCGGGGCGACTCTCCCGCCCGGGCGCGCGCGCTCACCTCAGGCCTCGCCGCCGCCCCCTCCTTTCCTTCCTACTCCGGACCGCAACGAAGGGCTCCTCGCGACGGCGCTTGTGACGTCGTTCGCCGGCTTCTTCCTTCCTTCCCTTTCCCCTCCGCCTCTCCTGCTCTTCCCCCTCCCTCTCGCTTCTCCTCCGCGCTGCATGTGTTGCAATCGCCTCACATGGGCTTTCTGACATAATTTCCGGTCCCGCACCAATCTTTTTTCTTTTCTTTTTTTTTTTTAAAGGAAACGAGGGCCTGCCAGGAGGTGGATTTTCAGCTTTCCGACACTTCTCTATCTCTCATTGGCTACCTCTCTTCCGAGGTTTCTCTTCATTGGGTGGTTTATGCCCGTGACGACAAGGAGCCCCCCCCTCATAATTAGACTGTATGCCGGGTATCGTAGTTTGTTGGAAGGGTCAGTCAGGGCGGTTAAGCAGCTCTCGCGTTATCTACTTCCACGGCGTTTTTCTCGCCCGAGTGCGTGTTCTTTAAAGGGAACGCGCACACCTTTTTTGGGAATGTGCGAAGCTATGAGTCAAAACTTTCCACAGCGCGGGAGGTAATTGACAAAGGGAGCCCGCTTATACTTTTGCAACTATAGAAATTCTGAATTAGCTTAACGTAAGAATGAAGGCAAACATAAGTTGGATGTTGGCATGGTCCTACCTGTAAATTTTATCCAGGCTCTAAGCTTGACAATAAATTAAACTAGGATGCCAGATTTGGGGTATAAAATATGTATTAGGACTTAATAGCTGCAAAATCCTGGTGATTGGAGGTTTGCCGCCCAGATCCCGTGGCCCTCGTTAAAGGAGGGTCAGCTGCTACCCATTTCAGTTCATGTAATGGGGATGCTAATTCGGGCAATCACATGTTAGTCTTAGACATTATGAGAACCCAAACTATATGATTACTTTATGATGTGATGGCTAGGAAGATCGGTTATTGAATTTTCAGCCCTTCTGTAACATTTCTCCCAATTACATAATTATACAGGATTTGATTGCAACTTTTCTTGTACAACTTTTCTTGTAGTGATCATTTGAAACTACAATATCACTGAAAAAAGTGACTTTTCATAATTATGACCATTTCAGTATCCCCTTGGTCACATAAACAAAATTCAAATGCACGGTAGCTGGTTCATATTTATGACAATTGCAGTGTCTCAGGATCATGTGATCACCTTCTGCAACCTTCTGACAAGCAGTCAATGGGGAAGCCAGATTCACTTTACAATTGTGTTACTAACTTAACAACTGCAATGATGCAATAACTGGCAAGAAAGGTTGTAAAATGGGGCAAAATGTATTTAACAACTGCCTTGCTTAGCAACATAAATTTGGGGCCCAATTGTGGCTGTAAGTCGAAAACTATCTGTCTATAGTCATTGAATTAGTAAAATGAGAACTATATCAGATCACACCTGAAGCTTATTCAGGATCCTGATTTCCACCATCAACTTTCCAACACTTGATCCTGGAAAGACCATAACCAGAATAGTCTAAGGCAGGGGTATCAAACTGCCGGCCCGCGGGCCGGATGCGTCATGTGGAAGCCATGCAGAAGCCACGCCCACCCCATTGCCAGCAATGGCAAAATCGGCCCGATACGTTGCACGATGTCACAACATGCCTGGTCTAAGACAGGGCTTTTCAATCTTTTCACCCATTGTACCACTTTTAGGATAGGGCAATATCCGAGTACCACCAGTCGCCTAGCAAGGTGTCAAAAACTTGATGACCAAAAAAAGAGGAAAAAAGTGATAAAAGTAACAGGTAGTCCTCGACTTACAACAGTTTGCTTAGTGACTGTTCAAAGTTACAATGGCACTGAAAAAAGTGCCCCCCAAGCCATAGCAGAGCAAGACAGCACCCGGTGGCGCTCTTCCTCCTGTCTGAGGTTTTCATTGTTGTGAGTATTTCTGTTGAGGATTGGCAGCGAGAGTGGGATGGGGGGGGGGTGTTTGGTTTTTATTCCCCCCCATCTGCTGGGTGGTTGCAGCAGGTTTTGGTCATTTCACATGACCCTGGGACACTGTGACCGTCATAAATATGAATCAGTTGCCAAGCATCTGAATGTAAATCACAAGACCCTGGAGATGCTGCAATATTCCAGCTGATCGGCACTTCTGGGCTCAGCAGAAGTGCCAGGATCAGTGCCGAGCTCCAGTTGGACCCTGGCGCTGATACTGGCGCTTCCGCTGAGCCCTGACAGCCCTGCAGCTCCAGCCATCTCTCGCTCAGGCTTGTGCGGTGCTACCACCGGTTCAGCTCATTCCCCTTCCCCGCCACCACTTTTCTAGGATGGTTGCTTACCACCTGCCAGCTGCCAATGTACTACAAATGGTATCCGTACCACTGGTTGAGAAGCCCTGGTCTAAGGCGCGGGTGTCAAACTTGCAACATCACGTGATGTGTCATGACATGTGTCGTGACTTTTTCTCCATTGCTGGCAATGGGTGGGTGCGGTTTTGGCGTGACACATCCAGCCCATAGGCAGGCAGTTTAACACCCCTGGTCTAAGGTGTTTGGCTCTAGAACTGGATCTTTATAGAGTGTATTACTCAATTCCATGAATACATCATAAACATAACAATTTCTTGTTAGTGTCTTGTTCAGTTTTGTATTTCCAAAATATCCAAGTAACTGCTTTTCAGTAACTCTGAAACAAGACAACCTGTGATACTCTTCACCTGAATGTGTCTCCAGCATCTGGCCCCAAATCTCTGTCCTTTTCCTCTTTCGATCTGTGTTTAAACAGAAAAAAAAAAAAATCTGCCTTCAAACTAAATTGAGAAGATGGAAATAATCTGCATGCTGTAGGAATTTCTAGTGAAGCTGGCATCACTTACCCAGTTTCAATTTAGCTACCAAAGCTAATGGATGTAGTATGAGGTTTAGTAAGAAGATAGACTAGATAGGGACAGATCATCAAGAAGAGAATCTATAAGGTCATTAAAAGTTGATACCAGTTTGATGGCACATAACTTGGATCATCACGCTGAAGAACCATCTAGTCCACAGGTGTCAAAACTTGCGTCATGTGAAGTGTCATGACATATCATGACTTTTTGCATTGCTGGAGCTGGGGTAGGCGCAGCCTCTGTATGATGCAACCGGCTCATAGGCCACAGTTTGATACCCCGGATCTGGTCCAATGGTCTT
Organism: Crotalus tigris; assembly: GCF_016545835.1. Taxonomy (NCBI): domain Eukaryota; kingdom Metazoa; phylum Chordata; class Lepidosauria; order Squamata; family Viperidae; genus Crotalus; species Crotalus tigris. The sequence continues at coordinate 1,291,404 of NW_024100565.1, forward strand.
CAAATGAGATGTCTAAAAAAACCTTCTCAATGTGAAAAATCAGTTTGAAACCCATTAATTGATATGTTTCATATGACATCCTATTACAGACTTTTCTCTTTTAAACAAAATGAAGATCTTACAATTTTGCTATAATCAAGTAAACTGTCAGGCTGAATCCTTTGATTCTCCCAGGACCCTGGGAAGAATACTATGGGATTAGGCCAATATCCATACTTTCCAACAGAAATCAACATCATGCTTCCAAAAAGTACACAATGGCAACAGCATTCCCATGAATGAAGTTATGTGTAATAGCTGCAGATTTATTTGTAGTTCTCCTCAGGTCTGATCCACTTCTTATTTTGAATACTTCAACTATTAAACAGTACCGCATCCTGAATTTCATTCATCTGTATAATGTTCAAGCAGTATCAAGAGTACCAAGCATAATGTTCAAGCAATATGTAGCGGTCAATTGCCATTAAAAAGGCTTTAGCACAGTGGTTCTCAACCTTTTTATACGGCGACCCCCAATCATAAGGACGTGGCGCGCATGCATGGCGCCACCCCATGTGCGGCAGCACCCCCATGCGTGGCGCGCATGCGCGGCAGCGCCCCGAGGGGAAAAAATGGCGGATCACGTTGTTTGGCGACTCCCGTAAAATGGTCGTTCGACTCCAAATGGGGTCGCGACCCAAAGGTTGAGAACTGCTGCTTTAGCATTTCCAAAGAATTGACAATGAAGCCAGTTTTCTTCATAGGCAAAACCATGGTCAGGTTACTCCATTAACTTTTTTCAAGGTAGCATCAGCATTTTCAGAACATGCATATTCATATAGCTAAGTCACAGGCAGGCCAATATGTAGCCTTCCAAATGCTGAATAGCGATTCCCAATATTCCCTTAAGGATAACACTGGCCCAAATTGTTGAGAGTTGGAACAAACATTTGACAATTCACAAGTTGCTTATCTTTGAGCTAAGTATGTAGCAGCTAAATTGGATAGAGTTAAAGGAGTAGTTGTTTAAAAAATGCACAGTTGCCGCTTCTTACTGTTAATCTTACACAGTGCAAAACAAATAATGGAGAAACAACTCCATTGGAAACATTCCAAACGTGCTGAATCTCCATTTTCTAACATGAGACATCAAAATCCAGCATTTTATCAGATTAAAAGCTTTAAATACACCAAATTTTTGTTTATGCATTAAGCAGTTAAAACAAATGAAATACTGACCATAGATACACAAGATTCAGGTTGCCTTTCTAATCGTTAACAAGTTTTTTGGTTAAGTTTTCATCAAATCGCAAATTCCAGTATACTGTATGTCATAGAATGGAGCTGAAATACTGTTCCAAGATCTGAATTAATCTAAGTTGCCTGCACAAGCCTATTATGCACTTCATTTGTTGCACATGGAAGAATGAAAATATATATGTATCCATCCACAGATATGCCACAATACATGTGCCGCATATACCGTAATAAAGATTTGTGGACAAGTATGTTCAATACAATGCAATAAACTAAGGTTAAACTAAAGATTTACCATAAACAAATCCAAGAAATTCAGACAAAGCAAATAGATTTAATAAATAGATAAAGAGTTTAATCTGGAAGAGTTAATGAATTATATCAGAAATGTGATTTCCTTTGCAATTAAGAGTTAAGGATGGGGATTTTTGTCCCAAAGCTGCTTTTCAAAAGGCAACTGGACTTGCTTGGTTTTTTCCTTTGTAAATGTTTTGCTTCTCATCTAAAAAGCTTCTTCAGTTCTGCCAGAATTGAAAATCCAGGTGCCTTTTGAAAAACACTTTTGGGACAACCATGACCTGGATGAGTGAGAATCTCCATAGACAACGGAGATTTTTAGCTATTTTAATTTCTTAATCAATAATAGCAATAGCACTTAAACTTATTTATCTTTCCACAGTGCTTTACAGCACTCTCTGGGCAGTTTACAATGTCAGCATATTGCCCTCAACAATCTGGTTGTTGTTGTTTTTTACCTACCTTGGAAGGATGGAAGGCTGAGTCAACCTTGAGCCTTAGTCAGGATCAAACTCCAGACTGTGGAGAGTTAGCCTGCAATACTCTAATCACTGCACCACCAGGGCTCACTTCATAATGCTTATGATAGTCTGACATATTGGTTACTATCAAGTATACTCCAGACCCCATTTAAATTTCTGATCCTTGACAATATAAGCAAAATTTAAGCTCTTGCGACACACCAGATTTAAATGTGATGCTTTTTTCTACTTATCATTAAATTCCACAGATTAGCCCGCACCTACGGACTGCATGGCTACAGCAGTGTTCACTTAATGACTGGCAACCGTCACTGACAGGGTTGTTAAATAAGATATCACGTGTTGTATGACTTCCGATCTTATTTCCAATCTCTATTCATTCTACTTGCTAAAACCCAAAAACCATATTAAAACGATAAAAACTATGAAAACAGGCAATGGCCAAACACATCTGAAAAACCTTACTAAGAAAAATGCAGATTTGTCCAGGCAATTGCCAACAGTCAAAATTGGCTTGAAAGTGCACACCTACACGTGCATCTGCTCCATTAAGATACCCAACTTTCTTGACAGTCAGACTTCCCTATCCCCCCTTGTCATTTTTGTACCTACTTTTAAATGCAGCACAAAGAATGTTGTCAGATACAACTTTTATCAGAGCAAGTTGTATTAGCTCAAAATCTTTATTCTTTTCATTTACTACATTTGCAAAATTGTATAGCAGATCAACAATGAAGAACTATGCTTTTTGAGACACACATTAACAGAGGTAAAATAACCCCAAATTTGTGTCTCATTTGATAAGGACAGTACCAAAGAAGCACGAAGTGCAATATAACTTTTATTTGGATCCTGTAAGATTACATTCATATACACTACCACCTGTGGGAACTACCTATGAAAATTTAAAAAAAAATTGCAACTTAAGTCTACAGCAGGCATGGTATCTAGGAATACCATTGGGGCAAGGAAACAAATTTTTACACAGACTACTTGGTCAACCGAGAACAATTTATTAATAGGGAATCAGATTTCCTGCAAGGAAAAAGACATTGGACAGAGCAGAAAAGCTACAAAAACAATGCATGGAGTATCCAGGTTGTCTTGTGGTTGCAGCTATATTAAAATAAGTCACATTTTTTTATATTAAAGCTAAGGTGTAGGTCTGCTTATACTTTTCCCAAGTAAATTGTCAGCCGATGACCCCAGGTCCCAATATCATCTCTTCCCAGAAGCAGAAACCTGTTCCCAGAGGAGACTCCGTTATTAAGGATGGAATTCACAATTCAGCAATGATGAATCCTACTTCCACTCTGAATTTGAGACATGGTTTCTAGACCTTCAAATTAAACAAGCCAATTCCTTCTGCTCGGAAGAAAGATTGCCAGGAATTCTCATGAAAACTGTCACTGACCTCTAAACGTTATCTTGCATTAATTTTTTTTTAATCAGATAGCAATTTGACTAAATTTATACATTTCAGAAAGTATGTATAGAATACTGCAAAAACACAGTAAGACATAAATCAGTCCACAGCTGCTCAGGAAAGTCCTTTGACTATGAAGCTGTGGAATAGTGTCCTCTTTCTGTTCCAGTCTACACAAGACTGCAATTTACTGCTTTTCCTCCTTCTGATCCCCAGAGCTTCCCGAGTCATGTGAACCAGAGCCTTGTGAGCTTCCGGAACTCTCTCGCTCTGATGCCATCTGTGAAAAGAAGAAAGCACGGCATTGGTTCAATTTTGTGAGTGTTCTTCTGCCTGAAGGGACAACTCAGAATGTGGGAAGAGTCACCTCAACCAACGTTCTTTTTTGAAGTATATTATGCTTGGGATCCTCTAACATAGCGGTTCTCAACCTGTGGGTCGCGACCCCATTTGGGGTCGAACGACCATTTCACGGGGGTCGCCAAACAACGCGATCCGCCATTTTTTCCTCAGCTGGCGGCACCTCGCATGTGCACTGCGCATGCGCGCGCTGCCATGCATGTGCGCCGTGCGTGGGGGCGGCACCACGCATGCGCAGTGCGCGTGGGGGTGGCGCGTCCTTATGACCAGAGTCGCCGGTATAAAACGGTTGAGAACCACTGCTCTAACAGAATGAAGACATCTGCATTTAGATACTGTGATACTACTATCACAGAAACATTCCGCATTCTTGAAATATAATTCAAACTTGAAGATAAGTGAAATTTTAATACTTCAGTTATACATTTGACCACTGATTTAAATACAAGGTGCAGAGTAATGCCTAGATAGGATGGATGTTGGAGGTTGCCCTTCAGCAACATCTGGAGGGACACAAATGCCTCAAGAACACAGGGACCAAATCTATGTATGTTCAGTACTGCATTCTTAATTCTCACGCTGAAAAAGATAACCCATTGTTTTTACTCTGAGTGTTATGCAACTGTCCAAAAGGGATATTAATTTTTATGAAACTGGAGATATTTTAAAATCTGTGAGCATGTGTGAGCCAGTTAACCTGTAACTGCAATTAATGTTAAGAGCACTGCTATGGCTCTTACTTACCAGGCAAAAGGCTCTATTATAAGAGAAGGAACTCCACCCCCAACAATATGCAATGAAAATGTGTAACTCACTGCACAAAACAACATAAAAAAGAATGTGCAAAAACTAAAATGCTTATTCTGTGCTATGATTTATGTGCCCTGCCATGCTGTGCAGAATCTTCCACAATAGCAAAATAAAAATGTATTCTAAGAATCATTAGTTAAATATGATTTGCTGAATAAATTACTGGCTCGATTTGCACAATAAGCTTGTATTGCATATTGAGTCAAAATCAACCATGTTAACTACCATGTTTCCCCAAAAGTAAGACCTACCACGAAAATAAGCCCTAACTCAGTGTTTCTCAACCTTGACCATTTTAAGGCATGTGAACTTCAACTCCCAGAATTCCACAGCCAGCATTGCTGGCTGTGGAATTCTGGGAGTTGAAGTCCACATGCCTTAAAATGGTCAAGGTTGAGAAACACTGCCCTAGCTTGATTTTTGGGGTGGGCCTAATATAAGTCCTACCCCAAAAATAAGCCCTACTTTTGGGGCAAGGCACACACCTAAAAATTAAGCCAGGACGAGGGTGGAGCTGCCCCACGTGCCCCGCAACCACTTATTTTGCAGCCAGGCTTCTCCTCGCTGGCCCATTTCTTCTGCGCTCCCCCTCACTTCAGTCAGGCCTTTCTGGAAGGCCTCTGAAGCCGAGAACCAAGTTATGGATTCAATCCATTGCTCAGTTATCAGCTGCAGAGGCCTTCCAGAAATGCCTGACTGCGAAATGCAGGCCGGAGCTCCATTCTCAGCTGCAGAATGAAGCTGCTCCTTTGGCCGGAGAAGAAGTGGGTCGGCTGGGCAGTGCTGTCGGTGCCAGAGGTGAGTGGACATCCCCCACCCCCCAAAATAAGACCTGGTGCCTCTTTTGGAGGCAAAAAAAGAAAAGTTCCAGGTTGTATTTTTGGGGAAACACGATAACAATTAAGGTAATGGACTAAGAGAAGGCAGAATTAAAGATTATTAATACAATCTTAGGTTCTTAGAGAAAATATGAGATATAATTACTAAAGTATCATTAATTTAGCACAGGGGTGTCAAACTCAATTTCATTGAGGGCCGCATCAGCATTGCGGTTGCCCTCGGGGGGGGGCAGGGTGGGTGTAGCCTACTGGGTGGGTGTGGCCTACTGGGTGGGCATGGCCAGCTCTACATTGTCCGCGTCCAGGGTGCCTGTGGGGGCCTGGGCAGGAGTGGGACAGATCTGAGGGTCTCTGGCAGAAGGGGGTGGGACCAGGGCAAGCATCAAGGCATGGTCCATTTCTTCATTCCTCACAAAGGGTGACACCTCCCCAGCATGCACCCAGAGGGCGGGGCTGATGCGGCAGGTTCCTCGCTGTTTCCAGACGGCCTTGTGAAGCTAAGACTGAATGCATTTCAGCATAGATGGCCCCACAAAATTGTATATTGGCTCCCAGCTGGCCTGGGCCAGGGCCAGGGCAGCGGGGACCGTTTCCTCACTGTTTCCAGGATGGTTTCGTGGGCCACATGAAACCACTTCGCGGGCCGCATCCGGCCCCTGGGCCTTCTGTTTGATATGTCTGGTTTAGCACATAATGATTAGCAGTGTATTGGCTGTGTTTACATTTCCTTCATTCATTTGGTGTTCCTTTTGAAAGTCATTGGCAGACAGTTTTGAGATGTGAAGTTGGGTCTTTTTCTGCCCAGACAGATCCTTCAAGATGTTGTCCTCCTACCTTTTTGTAGGCCATTTCAAAAAGTTTCAGGGATGCTTGTTGCAGGGACATCGCTGCCTGCCGGATGTTTTCGCCTGTTTCACTATCTTTACGAGCCAGTAACTCCCGCATTTTTGCAATTTCTTCCTTCAATTTGCCGCACTATAAAGCAATTGCAAAAAAAAAAGTAGCTTTTAGTGGAATATACGACAATATCATGTAATCTGTATTAGCAAGACACAATCAATTTAAATTTAAATTTAGAAGGCCACATAACTGATGATCAAATATCACAGATATATTCATAATTGGAGACTTCACAAATGAAAACTCTTCTCTGACCGTGTCTACTAATATTCTGATATGAAGCTAATCCCCATTTAGTTCTTCCGGTTGATTATTGCAGCCCCAAACAGTTGGAAAGTATGTTTGTGAAAGGGAAAACAAAAAGTGAAATGCAAGTCTAATTACTTTCGGTATCCTACAGCTGTAATATCCATAATAAATTATTGGTTTTGGATGTATCTGGCAGATTAGATGATATCTGAGTGCATGACATGGGAAATTTTATTAATCAATTTTATAAAGCTGCCTATTCACCAAAGGCAACTATGGGCCTTTTAGGAATATTTCTCCTTTAGCACATGAACAGTTTTCTTTGACCTACAAGATACCAGCACACAAAGCCACCTCCTAGAAACACAAAGACTACTCCAAGATGGAGAAAGGAACCACCATTCTTCATGTTTAAGAGAAAGCACAAGGCCATTCGATCCCAATTTCGACATATGCAGAAAAATGGGTTCAAAAAAGCAAGATTTGCAATCCTGTTAACCGTAACAGGAAGATTTGCAGATCACATGTAGCCTGTAGGATGGAAGCCCTCTCTCCTCCCAACTCCACCCTAAATCTTGGATTCAAGGTAAGAATCTGGAAAAACACAGCTGCCTTCATAAATCTAAGCAGATGGATATCTAGTCACCTTGAGCAATATATAATGCAAGGCCCCTGGTGTTCCAATCTACAGAGAAAAGGCATAGATGCCCAATGCAGACCATCTGTTACACTGTAGTGCAGGGCTTTTCAACCGGTGGTACGCGTACCACTTGTGGTACGCGACCATCTGGCTGGTGGTACGTGGTGTCCCCTTCCTCCCCCCCTCCGCTCCTTCCCACCTCACTTGTTTGTGGAAAATACGCTACTTGGCGGCAGCCTGCACAAACTTTACCGAATGTGCCCTGCAGGAGGCTCATGAAGAGCGCAGGCGCAGAGCAAGGCCCCGCCCTCCCCAGGGACTCATTGTGCAGCAACTGGTTTGACTTCTCGTGCACTCAGATCAGCGAAGAGGAGGCAGCCGCAGCGCCAAACTCCTGCGCCTGTCAGCTGGCGACCCCCCAAACCTGCGCTTGTCAGCTGGGAGGTCTGGCCCCGGCACCGGACGCCAGTCTCCTTTGCTACCCCGCACATCGTCCTCGACCCCTCCCCCAGCCTGTTCATGTCGAGCCCGCCGGGGCTTGACAGGGAGAGAGGGAAGGAAGGAGGGACTCCTCCTCCTCTCCTAAGGTTCAAAGCATGATCAGCTTCCCAAGGGTGCCACAATCCCAATTCATGTGTTTCTGCCGTATCTCCTTGGCGCTCCCGGGAATGGGGCGGGCGGAAGAAAGCTTGGCTAGGCTAGGCAAAGAAAAGCCACAGAGCCGCGAGCTCAGATCGCAGGCAGGCCAGGGAAGGGGGTGAAGAAGAGGATTGGGAGAGAGGAAACGCCAGGCTTGTCCTTGCCTCTCCCAAGAACCTCCTGGTTTCAGATTTACGCCGTTTTTGTCGTGCAGAGGAGAGAGGAAAAACAATTGTGGAACACTCGGGAATCCCTTGCAAGGCACCATGTACCTTGGTGCTTATTTCCTAATGCCTCCCCCCCCCGTTTTCTGCTCCACAACGAATTCGCCTCCCTTCCACTCTCCTTAACGCAGCCATCTCTATGGTCTTAATACAGCCCTCAGTCTGTCTCGCTTTCAACACCCCCTAAAATTCTTCATTTAGGCAAGCTTCCAGAATTCAGCTGGCAGAATGCAGATAACCCTTCCCCCGTCCTGCCGCCTCCCACAGCACCGCGCAGCTCCGCATAACGCGCCTCCGTATCTCAAGCCTCCGTGGCACAGAACTGCTGGTGTTATGCTTGGGCGGAAGATTTTTTTCTTTTACAGGTGGGGCGAGTGGGCCCGACATTCGCGGGCAGGCAGGACCCCACCCGCCGAGCCACCGCCCCCCCATCGCCCTCCACGTCAGCCAGCTCTGTCGCCAGACCTCCCAGCTGACGCGTGCAGGAGTTCTGCGCTGCGGTGGCCTCCCCTTCGCCCTCCACACCTGCCAAAGCGTTGCCTGACATTCCAGCTCATGGGTGCAGGTCCGGGAGTCGCCAGCTGACTGTCGCAGGAGTTTGTCGCCGCGGCAGCCTCCCAGCAGCCTGCTTCTTCAGCTGGAGCAGTTGCCAGGGCTTGCATGGCCCCCAAGGGCCGCTGACGCACCCCCGTCAGCTGGAACGTCAGGCAATGCTTTGGCCGGTGCGGAGGACAAAGGGGAGGCCGCCGCAGTGCAAAACTCCTGCGCCCATCAGCTGGCGATCCCTGGACCTGCGCCCGTCAGCTGGGAGGTCTGGTGACAGAGCCGGCTGGCGTGGAGGGCGATGGGGAGGCGGCGGCTCGGTGGGCAGGGTCCTGCCTACCCACGAATGTCGGGCCCACCCGCCTCATCTGTAAAAGAAAAAGTCTTCCGCCCAAGCATAACTTTTAAGGATTTTAAGGAGAGAGAGGGAGAGAGAAATAGAGAGAGGGAGAGAAAGAGAAAGAGGAGAGGGAGAAAGGGAGAGAAAGAAAGAAAGAAGGAGGCAGAGGGAGAGAGAAAGAGGGAGAGACAAAGAAAGGGAGAGAGGGAAAGAGAAAGGGAGAGAGAAAGAAAGAGAGAGGTTAAATTAGTAACATGGTTGTTCAGTGAAATCTGGTTTCCCCACTAACTTTGCTTGTCACAAGGTTGCAAAAGGTGATCACATGACCCTGGAACAATGTGACCATCATAAATAAGAATCGGTTGCCAAGCATCCGAATGTAAATCACATGACCCTGGGGATGCTGCAATGGTCATAAGTGTGAAAAATGGTCATAAGTCACTTTTTCCAGTGCCGTTGTAACTTTGAACAGTCACCAAACAAACTGTTGTAAGTTGAGGACTACCTGTACTTTATCACTTTTTTTTTGTCATCAGGCTTTTGACACCTTGCTGGGTGACTGGTGGTACTCAATGTTGCCATATTCTAAAAGTGGTACAATCGGTGAAAAGGTTGAAAAGCCCTGCTGTAGTGCAGTCATGGCGAACCATTTAGAGACCGAGTGCCCAAAAAAACCCCACTTATTTGTCACTGGGTGCCAGGTGGGCGTGGCCCACCGGGTGGGCATGGCAGCCTGGGTGGGTGTGGCCAAGGTGGGCATGGCCACCTCAATGTTGCTCATGGGAACGTCTGTAGGGGCTGGGCAGGGTTGGGGGAGATCCGGGGGATCTCTGGCAGGTGGGGCAGTGGGCAAGAGGCTCGTCCTGCAGGGTGAGGCAAGGCAAAGCAGGGCGGGGGTGCCATTGTCACAGGGCAAGGTGAGGCAGGGGCCGGGGCAGCTGCTGCCTGACACCATCAGCCCCTGCACAGAGGCCAGCGGGCGCATGGGGGCCGACAGTGTCTGTCAGTAGCCACAGCCTGCTGGCCCCTTGACCGGCGCACTCTGGGGCTCCGCAGCCCGCCGCCAGCAGTTCAGAGAACCCGCCTCTGAACTAGACGGATAACCGACAGCTGAGGAGGTGATGCAGTGGGTCGTGCCCGGGACAAGGAGAGCATGCGAGGCCAGGAGGGATGGGATGGAGGGGAGGGAAACCAGTCGTGCTGGAATGCATCTGGTCACGTGGGACCTTGTAGAGTTAGCAGGCAGCTGGTTGAAGAGGGATGGTTGCCATCTCTGGGGCATGGCGCATGTGCCCATAGAGAGGGCTCTGAGTGCTGCCTCTGGCTCGTGTGCCATAGGTTCGCCACCACTGCTATAGTGTGTAGATGCCATTTTCCTTTTACTCAATGATTCACAAAAAGGTAAGCTGTAAAATTAGCTTTCTTGGAGCAGTATCAATTGCAGCGAGCATATTGTCCAATCTAATTAAGGTGATCAACCTGGTCTGCATGCCAATGCAGAATATAAGAGGGATTCATACAACAAAATGCTAATACAAAACGCTGATGCACACAGAAAATTAAATTAGCCGGGGAATTCTTCTAGAACATTTCTTCAATGTACTACTTTTCAACACTTTGCACATACATTCATTGGTTTTCTATATATATGAAGGAAAACTCAAGTGTCACAGAGGATAGTAATCCCCAGGAATCAGTTCTTTGAAAGAAATGTTCTGGGAAAGAATTTTAAAAAGCAAGTTGGAAATTTTAAGAATAAATTCATGAGTTCAGCTTTATTACAGGTAGTCTTCCTTTAATGATCACAATTGAGACTGGCACTAAGTAAAGCAGTCACTAAGTAGGAAATTGTGTGACTAAAATGGTGTTTTCCTTCTCTCCCCCCCCCCCTTTGGGATGTTTACCCTGATGCTAAGATAGTGGCTGGAAACTGAAAAGACTAATCAGTTTCAAATCTTAGGCTTTTGTTTGCCTCCTATTCACTCCACTGCTCTTTGGACTATTCCCCCTAGTGCTAGAATAATTAACAAGAATAGAATTAATGTTTGTATTTACATTCGTTGAGGAACAGATTGAAGAGAGTAAGAAGGCACATAATAGGAATACACTGGTCTGTTTGGATAGCGCAATTGTGGCTGCCTGTGCTTTTGATGTATATTCCCCACTGTGTACCTGCTGACTCTCTTGTAATCCTTTTTCTCCAGTCTCTGCTTTGCAAGAGGGGAAAAAATGAAAAACAGGTCAGGCATAGGGCAACATGCACTGTATAGTGATGATTACATGACTGAGGAATGCTGCAGAAGTTGTAAATGTGGACGTTGGTTAGAAAGCTATATTTTCAACACATAATTTTGAACAGTTGCCAAACAAAGCAGTTGATAAGCAAGGACCACCTATACCATCAATAATTTTGAGAAAAAGGGCAAGCCTTCTTATCCCAGTTTCATCTGTAGTGAGGCTAAACTTTTGTTTCAAGTCCAAATGCAATATAACTATATCAATGATTTAAATCAGAAAGCTGTGTTTGACCGCTACATTTCACCCACTTGCCTGACAATTGCCCTACCGCTAGCAATGCAGACTCTTTTGCTCCTAATGCTCTAGTAGCAGCAAAATCAATTAACACTGAGAAAATTATATTTTCCAATGTATTTGGATATCATCGTAATGTCAGATATTTGTGGTAGATAAGGAGAAGAATCTTTCCCTAAGAGATAGAAGCAAAGGAATCTGGTAAAGCTGGAAAATGGGTAGATGATGGAAAGATTCAGGAGCTTTAATGCTTGTTTTTTTGAGTCTTATCACCTATAGTATTTTATGCAAAAAAAAAAAAAATTAAAAAAAATGGGAGGAAAACAGACATTGCCAATTTAACTGACCTAACCCATTACAATAGAAAAGCACTATATCTTCAAGTATTTCCTTCTGATTTGAAAATGTGAGTTGTCCCTGTGACTTTTCCTGTTTTTCTATTTTAAGGTCTTCCTATGCACCACAATTTTATTCAATGACACTACCTTTTTTGAGATGAAAGAAATTTAACAAAGTAGTAATGAAGTAAGTTTCCTAAGCTGCATTCTCAAAACAAATTGAAGATGGTAGGCGTACTTAAAACATGCCCAAGCAACGCAACATATCCATACATGTTCATTTTAGATTTTAAAAAACCTTTTATAAAAAGGCAACATTGTAGACTTACTTCATCTGCAGGCAACTGATCTTTAAACTCTTCCATCTTGGATTCTGTGTCGTGGATTATTCCTTCTGCCATGTTTACAGCTTCAACGCGTTCCTGAAGAAAACAGTAACTTTGTAAGACAGAACATAAAAGCCAATTTGTACTACCTAAGCATTCTACCAACAAGACATTTATTTAATGTTTTGCACAATGAATAAACTCCTGAAAGGGAAACCAAAACTAGCTAAACATGGCAAACACACATTCCATTGACGGAAATGTTTGCATACTACCAACTTTACCAACAGTATTTATTTTTTAGAACTGCAGAATGAGGGGGTGGGAGGCCTTCTATTTTGAAATTAAGGACAACCCAGGAAAATAATTTTTCAAGAATTTCCTTTTTGGGAGCAAATATGTATTTTCATATTTTCGTATTATTTTATATTATCACAGAAAGCATTAAAATTTCTGGTAGGTGTCAAGAGATATTTTGGCCGTTTTGTTAAAAAAAAAAATCCTGGGATAAGTTAGATGTCATTATTTGAAAGAATGTATATTATTTTTGCTTTGTATGGTTAAACATTAAGGATAAATAAAAGTTGGGAGTATAAAATAAAAGGCCAAAAAAATGTTTCCAGGAGAAAACCCATCCTAACTTGCATCAAAAATAGCACCAATTTCTTCAGTTCCTTGTCTGATTCACACTTTCACTTTTCTTTTTAAAAGCAGTGATTATAGCAACCCAGTTTGTAATTTGTGTTGCATTCAGCATCTGCATCAAAAAGATATGAACTGAAAGCAGTTCCAGACCCCTGAAAAAATATTTCAAAAGGATGGATATTAGCTTTTTTCATGTTGTTATAATCAGAAATTTGAAGGCTCTTGAAGTCACAAGATTTAGTTTTGTCTACATATTGCTTTGTTCCGGTTTCAAAATACTATATACGTCAATGCAATTTGAGGTAGAAATATTATAGCTAAGGAGCTCGATGTGATGCTGAACTATATTCTTAAAGCATAGAATTTGCCATAACATGAGTAATACTGGCTCTGGGATGCCAGGCATGACAAAGATTAATTTTACGTAAATAGAATCTTATCTTCCTGATTTGATGGCCTTTTTTTGTTAGTTTTCATTTTTCATTTGTAACTTTCAGATTATTTTAATATCTTTCTTCTCTATACAATTATTTCACCATTTAAAATAGAACATTCTAAAAAAAGCCAAGCTAATGGAAACCAGTGTTCTTAATTAGTACAAATGCAGTGCAGATGATGTTAGCACAGAAGCCATTCTCCATGCTGCCCATAGGTGACTTTTATTTGAAATAAATTTCAGGCCAATAAACTAGAAACCATCCTGGCAACATTACCTTTTTCCGCCTGTCTTCTTCTGCATATTTTTCTGCATTTTTTACCATGTTTTCAATATCATCTTTACTAAGACCACCGGAAGACTGGATCACAACTACAGGAAAGTAAAAGAATTTCCATTTAAAGAACGCTGTCTTTGAACTCAACATGCAACACGTAGCAGGATTGCAACATTTCATACAAAAGGATTACAATCATACCTGGGAAAGTTTTTAAATCGGGAAAACAACAAGTTTGGGAATGCTTCTCTAGGTTGGCTAAACCAGTCTACATTAACGACAATCTAGGCTCCCACTTAAATTTATTTTTACTAGACCACTGCTTCTCAATCTTTTCTTCACCATGGACTTCCTTTAAATACATTTTATGGCCACGGACCACTAAACTTATTTAAATCATAACATTTCTTGAAGCCTTAGCGGACTGTGATATTGCAACCCCCCAGTAGACAATATTTTTGCCAGTCTATGACTGTAGAATGTAAAGTATGTAAAGTATTGCTAACAATTCCTACTTCATATATCCTTTATCATTTTAGCATAAACATAAGCCTTTGAAACTAGAAATCATGTACAGGTAGTCCTTGACTTATGATCACAATAGGGACCATAATTTTCATCGTTAAGAGGTGATTGTTAAAGGAGGCATCATGTGGCTGTACCCAATTTTGCAAGCATTTTTTGCCAGTCATTGAGCAAATAACTCACGACTGTTAAGTAACCATGACTTGTGACCTCCTGCTTTTTGGAATGCTGGGAAGGTTGTGAATAGCGACCAAATGATTGCAGGGCACTCATAATTGTGAGCTGGTTGCCAAGCACCCAGATTGTGATTATGTGATCGCAGGGACACTGTGATGAACATAAGTGCGGGAACTAATTGTAAGTCATTTTTTTCAGCACTATCATAACTTCAAGCAGTCACCTAAGTAAAGGGTCATTAACCAAGGTCCCCCTGTATTGTTTGATTGCCATCTTTAAGAGCACTATCTATAATTTCAAAGTTATCCATCTCAGTGTTGTGCTCAGTCAAAAATCTTCCACACACTTTTCAGAATGATGTGTTGATAATTGCATCATAGCACACAAAGCTTGATTCTGGCCAAGCACTAAAACTCAAAGATTGTATGAAGCGCTTCTAGAAAAAAGGAAACTTGGCAGAAAATCCAATGATAAATTATTACTAAATTTTGGCAATTTACTGTAACAAACTCTGCTGGCTTTATCCTCCTAGCCGGCTTTTACAATAGTAGGCTTTCAACAATGCCCTTCAGTCTTTAAAGCAGCAACAATCCAAGTACTCACTCTGTTGTTCTCGTCCTGTACCTTTGTCTTTTGCAGATACATGAACAATTCCGTTTGCATCGATGTCAAATGTTACCTCAATCTGGGGCACTCCCCTTGGTGCTGGTGGAATCCCAACCTGGAATCAAAAGATACATCGCTGTTGACTTAGGGAAAAGCCATCGGTGTAATCCAAGCAAACTAGAGTGAAGTTGCTGGTATGACCTATTATTCACTAAAGCAAAAGATTCATGCAATCTGAAGAGAAATCACAGTAACCTAAAACAAAAGTTTATCTTTACTCACTACATATTTCTTTACAATTCTAATACTTGTGCTCAGGAAATTTTTACTATAGATGCCTTCCTAGCATTCCATAATTTACATTAGAAAAATATTATCAGAAAAGCATCATGAAGTGTATTCATTCTATAACAGTTAAAGAGTTTTTTTCTTTAACCAAACTAATGTTATGGCAATCTGTTTCCATACTTATCTGCCAAACCTAATAATCTAAAGAAATTTAAATGATTTTCATCAAATATATTGTCCTGTTCTAGGGAAGTTTGTATTTTAATAGGAAAAGTAAAAATTACTTTCCTTTCATTCACGTCTATTATTTTAGATTAAAAAATACATTCAGGAGAATTCCAACATACCAAAGTAAACTGGCCAAGTAGTTTATTGTCACCAGCCATTTCCCGTTCACCCTGATGAACTTTGATCTC
Source organism: Crotalus tigris (assembly GCF_016545835.1). NCBI lineage: Eukaryota > Metazoa > Chordata > Lepidosauria > Squamata > Viperidae > Crotalus > Crotalus tigris. The sequence goes on from NW_024100565.1 coordinate 1,306,955, forward strand.
TACTTGAGTCTGCCCATCAGCAGCTGTCGAAAATACCTGTGGAAGCAAAGCACATTTCATCAAAGCCATCAATGCTACCTAATACGATCATATAACTAAGTAACATGATAAGGTAATTTCCCGCAAGTAACAGAATGAAACCTCAGTACCTGCTCCATGAACTGTTAGAAAACACAGGAAATGCCAGAAAAACCTGAAGTTACAAGTGCCGCACCATCCCCACAGACACACAATTGCATTTCAGGAGTTTGACAACCGGTTGCAGCATCCCAGTCATGTAATCATATTTTGCAACGTCTTTCTCATTTTATGGCAAAAAAAGTCCATTGGATAAATTAGATTCAGACTCACAACCATGTGGTTTTGCTTACTCTGTGATTCACTTAATGACCACAGTGACTCACTTAATGATTGTGGGAAAAACACTTGTAAAATCAAGTTTGGTCATGAGGGGATTCAACTAATGACCTGAACAACTTACAATCAAAATTCTGGACTCAATTATGGTTGTACGTTTAAGACTATTTATAATGGCAGAATGGTTAGCGCAAGAAAGAATGGGGCAGCAATGACACAATTTAGATGAGTTTCAAATAGTAAGAAACTTTTAAGAACACATCTTCTCACCTGGCTCTTCTTGGTTGGGATAGTTGTATTCCTATTAATAAGCTTAGTGAAAACTCCACCTAGAGTCTCAATTCCCAGGGAAAGTGGGGTAACATCCAACAACAGCACATCAGTGACATCTCCAGCCAACACTCCTCCTTGGATGGCAGCACCTATAGCAACAGCTTCATCAGGATTTACTGCTTTACTTGGAGAACGTCCAAACATATCTTGTACGGTCTGCTGTACCTGTATGGACACATTCATATTTATCAGCAATACTTCCAGAAAATGGTCACCAAGCACAGAATACAGCAGGTGGATTCAGCACTTGAAACGAGTAGGGAATTTGGAAACTCAGATATAAAAGTATTCAAAACCATTGTTAATATCCTACAGGAGTGTTCCATTTGCCCTGTCACAGGCTAGATGTGGAATGTTTACTCTTGGACTTTGCAGTAAGCTATGCCCAGAATAACACTAGTCCAGTCCACAGAATTAATCCACATGAAAAAACCATAACAGATGGCTATTTATAAGAAGCTGCAAGATGTTACATTCCTTCAGTGAAATTACTGCTCCTTCCCACAAACCCAAGAAATAGCCCACCTCTTCAAGCTGAAAATCTTCCAGAATTTACACACTGAATAGAGTGCTGATATACTGACAAAAAAATCCCACAAAAATTTAAAAGATCTCTGAAGAATGTGCAGGTAGTCCTCAAGATACAGCCGTAATGGAACCTACCCATTATAGATGCATGTCATGACAGTCGTTAGGCAAAGCATCTCAACTTACCACCCACCTCCTGTCACTGCTCTCTCCCCAATGACCTGCTAAACAAATGCCCAGGTTGTTAAGTGGAGAACAGGGTGCCTTAGTAATGGAGGAGGCTCTTGGGAGCTTAGCACAGGCCCAGGCCTGCCTGCCCTGGTCCTGCCAAACCCTGCAAGATGCCCTGTGCTCCGCTTCCCACCCCCTTGGCTCCCCACAGGCCTTTTCCCACTCCCACTGGTTTCCCACCCCACCAGGCCAAAGACTCTCCTCCTCACTTACCTTTAAAGAGCTATGAGGCCTTCCAGAGCACTGGAATGGATTACTTTTTTATGTGGCTGCATGGTATGATTCTGGAAGCAGCCATTTTGCCATACCCACAAAATGGCCACTGCATCTGGGTTGCTGTCAGCTAGCCTAGGGACAAACTGCTTACTTTTGCCGCCTTACTGAGATGTGCATAGTCCTGCGGAAACTTGCTACAGCGCTCAGCAGACACTTTTAAGCCAGTAAAATGAAGCAATTTGTCTGGAAGTTGTCTGTCTGTTGGAACTTGAACATTTGTTAACTGACCTGTTGTATCTTGAGGACTATCTGTAAACTCATTATCAAAGCTATCAAATTTAGAAAAGATAACTGCAATTCTGCAAAAACAGCAGAATACTGCATATAAAGGGTTAAGGTTAGTTCTACACAGGCATCTCTACTGATTAACACATCTGTATTTTTGCGGTTTTATTTTTTAAGCAAGCAAAGCATAGTCCAAAGGGCACTTGGCCAAACTGCAATGACAGGATCTTCAAGTACATCAAGTCAAAGGGGAATTATTGTACCTTTGGCATTCTAGTCATGCCACCAACCAAGATAACTTCTCCAATGTCACTCTTGCTAACTTCAGCATCTTGCATGGCTTTCTGGCAAGGCGCTATTGTCCTTTTAATCAGATCTGCCACAATCCCCTCAAACTGAGACCGAGACAGCTTCATATTCAAATGTTTTGGTCCTGAGGCATCCATTGTAAGGTATGGCAAGTTAATGTCGGTCTGCAATACAAGATTAGCCATTGTTAGAAATAAGCCAGAACAATTAGAACTATACTTATTCGAAAAGTATTCTGTGATGCAGCTATTATTTGATTTTTATCCCGCCTTTATAGCTTTATAAGTAACTCAAGGCAGTGAACATACGAAATACTCCTTCTTTCTCCTATTTTCCACAGAATAATACTGTGAGGTGGGTTAGGCTGAGAAAGAGTGAATGGCCCAAAATCACTCAGTTGGCTTTCATGCCTATAATAAACTTTAAGCAGTCCTCTACTTATTGTCTAAGCCTAACATTTACCAGAATGCATCTCAGATGGTACTATATTCTTTGTTCAATTTTCAAATGCAATTGATTATGTGTCATCAAATTGATGTAGACTCTGCATAGATTTTCTTCAGGATATACTGTTCCCAGATTTGCCCTTCAGATCTTGCAAAGAATTACTGTTCATAATAGATATTGCAGCTCCCAAATATAAAGTTTCTTTAGAAAGCCAATTAATTATCCAGAATATATTGTCTTGGTGTGGTTTATTTAAGTCAATGTCAATGGGAATAATTCCTAATTCAGTATATTTTACTGAATGGCTATCAATTTTTTCCAGAACTCAAAATCGCAGCATTTACTACTGGAAAACCATAATACCATCTCACCCATGACCACCATCAGTATTTCAGTTTTCCTTTGAGTACAAGATAGAAGTATCTAAAACCACAAGGGGTTACCTTTTCTGCCATGTATCTCCAAACAGTATTTTATTAACTTTGAAGAGTTGTATTTTTTCTATAGTATTACAACAGACACGACTCAAAAACAATCAATGCAGTGGTTGATATATAATTAAAATGGAGTCAATTTTAATGAATAAGTGGGAAATTGCAGGCTTTTCTATTAAAAAGTTGCAATCTCAAAGTATCGACTGGGTCCAGGTATAGCACTGAGATATCATCAGGAAAACCCTGTAGGATTATGGACAGAATCTGCACATCTTCCAAGGGAACATTTCCATTTTCACTTTTAAGCTTTGCATTATTGACTTCTATACCCAAACATATTCATTTCTTTGGGAGGAGTGATAGTCATGTGGAAAAGTAAGTACACTCTCTTTGAGTTCTATGGTTTTACATATCAGGACGTAATAAAAATCATCTGGTCCCTAGCAGTTCTTAAAAGTAGGTAAATACCTCAGATGAACAACAATACATGACACATTACACACAGACACGATCCAATAAAGTAATATATAAAATATTCATTAGTTACTACATAATTTTTTAAATATTAAAAACTATTAAGGCAGAACTAAAACAAAAAGAAAACAGAGGGATGTTAATAATAATAGAACCACCTCACAAGTGGTTCCCATCCCTTGTGGCCCTGAGGCCTACTGATATAACCAGGTCTTGAGGGACTTTTTAAAGTACTGAAGTGATGAGGTCAACCTCATCACTGGGGGAAGAAGATTTCACAATGTGGGCACCACAGCATAAAAGGTCGACCACTGAGGCTCCACCAAACGTAGCTCATTTTCAGTTCCTCACCTGGACTGAAGAAGAAAGTTCACATTTTGCTTTCTCGGAAGCTTCCCTCACTCTTTGCAGAGCCATATTATCTTTAGTCAGATCAACCCCTGTCTAAAAAGAAAAGGACAAATGTTGATGTTCACTGTCTTCTATGTAGTCTTGATTAATCATTAAATAAATCTGATCATTAGAATAAAAGCTTAATACAGATAATCCACAACTGGTCATACAATCAACATTCAAATTGATTCTTCTTGCATTCTAAGGAAGACAGGTAATATCAATCCTTAACACTATGTAGCCCATTGTTTAAGTGACTTTACAACAAATGTGATGTAACATGGAAGGTTTTGTCTTATGACAGATGCTAGAAATCTTTTAATAATTCACATTTGAAGAAAAGTATTTGAGCCTTACTCCGCTCCTAATCGCATACTATGGTTCCCACTAGTTATATACATTCCCACTCAGAAATGCTAGATAACCATTTCCAGTTCTATTCTACTTGCATTCTAATTATTAAATTGTGAGCATGCAAGCTAGATTCAGAATGATCACAACTGAGAGAAAGTGGAAGAAAATTTATCCTTTCTACTGTATTAATAATAGTATGTACTGGATATTTTGAAAAATGTTTTCATTTATATAAATTGATAAAAGTCAAAATGCAACTGCCTTATTAAATATCCAATAAGTTCCCTGTAAGTATGCATGCATTTCTCCTTCAAGCAACTTCTCCAAGTCTAGATTTGGCTCACGTTTTTTTCTTAAAAGGATAATTAAATGAACATATTAGTATATGAAGATAACATCCATAATGGTAGAGATCTATAAGTCTGGGCTGCAATATAGATATACAGTTTAGATACAAAAATTACATTGAGATGTGTCTTGACTTTACTTCATTACAGTCTGAACACATCTAGGGAGGACACAAAGCATACAGCATGTAGGAAATCTATGCTACTGAATGTGCGAACACATTTCTACAGAGTAATTTCAGTTGTTGTTGTTAATTGCGAAGTCATGTCCGACCCATCGCGACCCCATGGACAACGTTCCTCCAGGCCTTCCTGTCCTCTACCATCTTCTGGAGTCCATTTAAGCTCACGCCTACTGCTTCAGTGACTCCATCCAGCCACCTCATTCTCTGTCGTCCCCTTCTTCTATTATCTTCAATCTTTCCCAGCATTAGGTCCTTCTCCAGTTGAGTCCTTCCTTCTCATCAGGTGGCCAAAGTATTTGAGTTTCAACTTCAGGATCTGGCTCTCTGCTATAACCTGTCCGTCTTGAGTGGCCCTGCACAACATAGCTCATAGCTTCATTGAGTTACGCAAGCCCCTTCGCCACAACAAGGCAGTAATCCATGAAGGAGAATTTCAGTACCAGTTGCCATATAATCTTCTTCAGTACTTTCCATAAAGGAACTGCATGAAATACTAAGGAAATGCTTAACTGGAATGTTTTAATCCAATTTCAAAATGGGCAGTTTTGATCTTGTCTGAAGGGTTCTGACCTCAAAAGAGCCCAAAGGAGGGGACCATTCCCAGTAAGGTTAGAAGCTGATCTGACTGCACTATCTGAACTCCCAATCACCTAAATTTGAAAAACCTCTTGCATATCTTTGTGAAATTCATCCTGTCATGGAGAAAAAAAACCAGAATGGCCATTAAAGAAATCAACTGCTCTGAAGATTAAATATGCTTACTTCATTGGTATTGCCACCTCAAAGTAATTTTTATGAGGCAGAGATAAGCTTTGCAAAATAGCTATTAATTATACAAGCAGTATATAATGGTACAAGGTGAATATAATAATATGATGAAAACCAGCAAGCTATTTTGGTTAAGTAAAACACAATCCTGAAATATTACGGTAGTACCAGAGTTTTCTTTTTCAAATTAAATTTACACTTGAAAGAGTTCCCTGAAGACCAGTTTAAAATATACAAAATGCTTACTTCTCTTTTGAATTCTTTTACTATATGCTGCAACAGGGCCTGGTCAAAATCTTCACCACCCAAGAAAGTGTCACCATTTGTGGATTTGACCTCAAACACTCCCTTCTGAATTTCCAAGATAGAAATATCAAATGTGCCACCACCCAAATCATAAACTGCAATACTAAGGAGAAAAAAGACACGCATTAGTACCAAATCTACACATTAACAGAACATTCAATTCATACTAAATTCTTCCAACATTTGTTCTATTGAGCTATATTTAATCTTAGATTTTCATCCATTATCATAGCATCTGATAAACTGATCTTAGAAGTTTCTATTTATGATACCTCATTATAATATTCTTTTGGCATCACTGGCCTTGGTTCTGCATAGACAATGATACGTACATATGTTCAACTCCTTTCTATCTTGTAAACATGTTCAACTTTTTTTTCTATCTCTGATAAATATGTATCACTTGGTTTGTTAAGCAGAGAGGAATTCAACTGAAAATTTACCTGAAAGCCTTCCAATTCCATTACAGGTCTTAAAAAGTGCTCTTTATATAAAGCTACACACTGAAGCTGGCAGCTAAAGGGATTAGCACATCTGCAGCTCCAGTAGGTAACACAAACCCATGAAGCACACACTCTCACAGGTTATGAAGTAACTGCAAATCGCATGGGTCTATTGTATACTTACACTTTGTCTTCAACCTTATCTAATCCATAAGCTAGGGCTGCAGCTGTTGGCTCATTAATAACTCTCAAAACATTCAACCCAGCAATCTGTCCAGCATCTTTAGTGGCCTTTGAAGAAAACAGCAATCTATTAGGTACTGCTTGTTCAACCAAGGGAAAATCCAACACAAGAGATGAATCCAATTATGCTTGCTTGTGCAAAGGAACCTTTTGTTCAGTCACCTTCCACCCACAGCCCATCTATTATCCAGACAGATTCTAAAACTATACAAGGATCTGCAAGAGGAAGGAGAATTACGGATTATTTTCACTTATGGTTTATTTTAGAGAAAAAAATTCTGATGTAAAATAGGTTTTTAAGAGATGAAATTGGATTGCTGTCGATACAAGCTGTTATGTGATCTGTGTTCCTACAACATTTGCCTGAAGACTAGGTTTCCACCAACTTAATATATAGTATTTCTAAAATGAAAGAATCGAGTTTGATTTGCTACAAACAGAGCATTAGAAACAGAAATATTTTCTCCTATTTAATCACTTTTGTGGAAAGCTTTTTTTATCGTCTTTTCTTTGAAGAAATACAGTATTTACTTCATACTGTTCTTGAGCTCTCGATGGGGGAGCTTTAATTTTACCCTATTTTGTTACATCTTGCTTGAATACTAATTTTGGGGAAGAAAAAGTGGGATTGAATAAATAAAAACAAATAAATATTGTCAAGTAAAGCAAGCTGCCGTACAATCTGACATCTGACAAAATATTTCCATAAGGGAACATATGTGGAAGTAACCAGTGGGTGGGATTCAGCCGGTTCGCACCACTATGGCAGAATCGGTAGCTTAATTTTTTGTTGCCGAGGCCCAGAATGGACTTCTGGAAGCGGCATCCACACAGAGAACTGGTTGTTCACATCTCTGAATCCCACCCCTGGAAGTAACCGTAAACATCTTTCTTCTGATCTCTCTCCCTCCATCAAGAGAACTGGAACCCCAATTTCGGCAACCATACCTGTCTCTGGGAATCATTGAAATAAGCAGGAACTGTGATGACAGCATTTTTGGCAGGATGGCCCAGGTAATTTTCTACAAAAGAGGGAACATACTCTGAAGAAAGGTCACCATTAAGATAGTCCCAAAATTTTAATCTGGGTAGAAATACGGGTAGCTGTACCTCAGAACTTGGAAGAGTATTACGGATTGGCTTAATATTTCATTTCACTAGAATTAAATGTAATTAAAACAGGGCTTCAAAAGTAAGATGCAAACAAGGCAATATTGACATCCATATTGTGAGCACCAATAGAATGCTTTGTGAGACTTATTTTAATTACAAAATCAGTTAAAACTAGTATTTAAGAAAGCCTTAAGACAGGCAAGCCAATTAGAAGAGGGTCCCATTCTCAGGCTAGTCCTGAGAGAGTCTTTTACTTGTATGTGCCAGAAAATCCCCCTAAAGCAGTGTTTCCCAAACTTGACAATTTTAAGGCATGTGGACTTCAACTCCCAGAATTCCACAGCCAGCAATGCTGGCTGTGGAATTCTGGGAGTTGAAGTCCTCATGCCTTAAAATTGTCAAGTTTGGGAAACACTGCCCTAAAGTATGGTAAGATTGTACAGAAGAAAGGCAGCCCTTTACAAGCAGGGTACTAAGTATTTAAGGCTTTAAAAGCAAGTTTAAAACTGAGAATTGGATCTGGAATCCTGCTGGCAACTATTCTAGCCAGCATTTCAGACTTCTTGGACCCTGGCAACAATATTTTATACTAATTGCAATGTTGAGCTTGCCCTCAAAAACTACCCCAGGCAAAATATATAGGAAGGATACCAGTCAAAGTTAGCCAGTGCAAGCTCTAGATTTGCTTCTCCTTTGGAGAGGAACCAGAATCACAATGTGTTTTAAGAACAGAGCAGATTAATTGGCAGAAAAGATGCCACACCCATCATAAAAAGGTTACAGCTCTCCATTTAGTCCTTCAGACAAATCATATATCAGGGCAGTTTTCTGCTGCAAATCAAACTAGCAGAACCCAAAATAATTTAAGGGTGAGTTTGGAATGGCATATCACATTTTACCCATCAGTAAGTTAATTGGATTAGGATAAAGGCTTAGACCAATCACGAAAATTCTGCTGTACAAACCTGCAGTCTCTTTCATCTTCATTAAAATAAAAGCACCAATCTGGCTTGGAGAATAGAGCTTCCCATGAGATTCTACCCAGGCATCACCATTGGAAGCACGTACAATTTTAAAAGGGACATTCTTGCTGAAATAACATAAGTTTTCAGAAGGTTAGAGCATAGCACTTTGTGACAACACCTAGCCAATTCTGATCTGAAAAGCATAATCTCAAGAAGACTTGGGTTAGTAGTTAAATGAAATATTAGCAGAAATCCCAGAACTATAGGCTAAGCCAAGGTTTTTCTTAGGCCACAGAACCCCTGATCAAGAGGGGGTGTGACTTCTGCATGTCCAATGACAAGCCCTGCACTTTCTGCTTATCTTAGCAAGGGGGGGAGCATTCAAATTTTTACTCCAAGAATCTTTACTATGATCCCCTATAAAGCTTTTTCCTCCTCCCTCCCATCACTAAAATAGTTTTTAAAAGGATTAAGGAATAAAAGTCTTCAGAAGAGATGAAGATGTTTTCCCTTTAGCCTGCAGAATCCCTCACCCCCTCATGCTTTGTGGCAAAAAATTACTGTCGGACCCCAGGAATCAAGCTTGAGTCAAAGGAATATTTACAATTTAAAACTGTCACAACTTTCAAAGAGTTGAACTAATATTATCTTTGGTAAAAGCTAGCAGGCTGTACAATCTTAGCATATACCATTATTACTTTAATATTACCCCTAAACCCCAATAAATTTTTCATCAGTGAAAAAAATAGCAAGCCAATATTATGTATCTCGATGTTAACTGCTTCTTTATATCTCCCACCAACACTACTTAGGGTTAAATCTGGAAAGCATGTGGATTTAGAAAGCTCAAATTCTATTTACGAAAACTCTGGTTCCAAACAGAGAAATAAGAACATTCTCAGTTCTTAAAATTATGAAATTTGTACATGCCACCATGTCACCCAGATCATAACAGCAATAGCACTTAGACTTATATACCGCTTCATAGTGCTTTACAGCCCTCCCTAAGTGGTTTATAGAATCAGCATACCACCCCCAATAATCTGGGTTTTTATCAACCTCAGAAGGATGGAAGGCTGAGTCAACCTTGACCCGATGAGAATCAAACTCATGGCAGTGAGTTAGTCTGCAATACTACATTCTAAATCACTGCACCACCATGACTCTTAAACCTCCTTCCAGCAACTTCCTGCAAGTATCCCAACAAATCAGAACACAATTGTAGGTGAAACCTTACAACTCTTGAATTGTTTAACCCCCTAAGCATAGAAAAATATGGATCATAAGTATAAGTACATGTAGGCATGTAGTTCATTTTTTTAAAGAATAAAAAAAACAACTCAAAAATATTTTCTCACATATCTTTCTGCACTTCTGGATCATCATATCGCCGCCCAATTAGACGCTTGGTTGCATAGAGTGTATTATGAGGATTTGTTACTGCCTGTCTTTTAGCTGGCATGCCAACCAATCGCTCTCCATCACCAGTAAATGCTATAACAGAAGGGGTGGTTCTGGCACCTTCTGAGTTTTCAAGCACCTACATAAGACAATAGTAGTAGTTGATAGGGGCAACAAATTGTCAAATTTATAAAAATCATGAGTTGGATCAGCAATCTGATTTGACTCACTTTTGCCTGCTTCCCTTCCATGACTGCCACACAAGAGTTGGTTGTGCCAAGATCAATCCCAATAACTGCTCCTTTGATTGCTTCTGACCTGAAAGGGAAATGTAAATGGGTTAAGCTTAAAAGGAATTTAGCACCTAGTTTTATTTCAACCTGCAGAGTTAAGTGGTGTGTTTACCTCTACTTCTAAAGAGTCATATGTCACGAGTTTGACACCTGTGTTCTAAGGAATTCCACTGACATTTAAAAAAAACAACCAATTAGGACTCCCTTCCCAATACAGCAGTGTGTGTGTGTGTGTGTGTGTGTGTGTGTGTGTTAGCCAATTAGGACTCCCTTCCCTAACACAGCAATTATCTGTATCTGTCTATCCGTCCATTCATCCATCCCCGTGTGGTCATAAGTTGAGGCACCCACATGATCAGGCCTGATTTTTTGCCTGTTTTTATGATGGTTAAGTAAATAATGCAGTCATTAAGTGAATCCATTCTTCTGAATGGGCATCTTTTTGCTAGAAACTGGTTAAAAAAATTGGCAAATTACTGTCTTGTGACCTCAGGATGCTGTAACCAAGCTGCACACAAAATGCAGTCATATGACTGGGGGGGGGGGGCATTTAACAGCTGGAAGTTGTTTTACAAGATGTAAAACAGTCTTTCCAAGGCCACATCTTTGAAGTTACATAACCAGTAATAACTGTTGTAATGCTTTGCCTTTAAAATTTCTCTTATTACTTTGCCATTTCCATCTGTCCCCTTTGACTTCTGCTTGCCCAAACTTCACTGGTCCTAGCAATACCAATGTCAACACTTTCTCCTGTTGTTTTTTATGCATGCCATTGCTTCCTGGACAGCCTGTGCAATTTCAAATGCTTCTGAAAATTCAAATTTTCTGCAAAGATTTTGGCAAAACTCGTAAGTTTTATTCTCTGCTGAAGGTATCACTTCCATTTTTATTATTCTTTTGCTCCATTCATTCATCTTTCAGGTCACCTCAATTACAAAAACATTTATACTGAATTATACATTCATAGTGGATGGTTTGCTGTCTTATGCTTTATAAGTATAATTGTAATAAATCTCATTTTTCTTTTAGATGTAATTTATGCTCAAGAGTCAAATATCTTTTGATATTACGTCTTTATATTATCTCCAAAGATTTCAGAAATCTGACTCATTTTTCAATTTTAATCTTGAATTTGTATTTTGTTTCTTTCCCTCCCTTTCTTCACACTTGTTTTCCCTTTCTCTACTGTTGTCCCCTACTATTTGCTTTTGTATTGTCATATTTTATGTTACAAATGAATAAAACTAATAAAAAAACTACATAAAAAAGAATTTGTATTTTATCTTGTAATGTTGACTCATACTTGTAAATGCTGTGGAAAATAGTAAGAAAATATATAGATGCACATTTTGATTGGACTCAGTCAATTATATATTCATTCCCAGATGTCCAGTTCTATTCTCCTCTCCGTTTCTTGTTGCCACTTCTCTAATAGAGCAGATTTTTTTCAGAAGTGTCATGGTTTTCACAAAATGTGGATAGAAAGCTTGTTTAGCCATATTATGAGGTTTACAATACTTTCCTGAACAGCAACTATTCATCTTAATATATAAGAAAATCATTTTGAGCTTTAATTTTATTACTTACGCATAATTCCTCCTTGCTACAGTTCTGAGGATATCTTGACTTAAACCATTCCAGATGACCTATAAAAACAAAAAAACTCAATAACAACATATTTACAAAGAGCAATTGCATTCTTCACTGATAATGCTGTCTTCTTCCAACACATTCCCATGCTTTATCTACAAAACATTCCTGAGGAGAGAATCCTATTTAAAAACGTTCAGTTAAGCAAGACCCTTCCCTCACCCTTTGGAAAGGGTATTAGTGAAATTGCTTATAGTAAAACATGCAGCGCAAAACTTGCTCATGTTGAAACTCTAGAAATAAAAATAAGCCTGAGCACACTCAAGAGGACTCACTCATAAAGAACTACAGTATCAGTAGATCCGAAAACTGTCAAAGAAACACACTCAAGAAATGCTACATTTCAAGGAAGTTTCTACTCTGTGTAACTGTTGTATTTTAAACAGCCCACAGATATAACTTCAGATATGTTAGTTTTGGTATAGAACACCTTTCACTATTTTTTTAAACAACAGCATCATAAAATTATACCAGTTGGGGACCCCTGTACTGGGCGACATGCCAGCAACTGGTCCGTGCAAACAAGCACAGCCCCTTAATGCATGGTTGTCCAACTTTTTGGCATGAACAGGAATTGTTTTTGGCTGCATACGTTATATATGTATCTAATATAGACAATGCATATAAATCGCATAATATTAAAAGTTTATGACCCCGCATTACATCAACTGTCCAGGGTTGCATAAGGCCGTGTTGGAGACGCCTGCTCTTAAATGTAACTTTACTGCCCTTACAGTGGATTTTTAAGGGTAAAAAATGGTTCGACACCCTATTTAACGAAAGCCAAGAAAGAAGTTCTCCCTTTCTGCCAGCCCACCGAATACAAAGCGCTGCTTCAGCAGCCTACTGGGCTGAACTGGCAGCAGAGCACGTGCTCCTTCCGGCACCAAGCGGGTGGCCGGACAAGCAGCCTTCCCACATGGGAATGGCATTTCTGATCCCTCTGTCTAAAATCCTTCGTTCTTCTGCCATGCTGTCCCGGAGGGAGGGGGCTACAGAGAATAAAACTTAGCTCTCTCCCGTGAAAAGCACCAGAATGGGCAGAAGTCATCAGAGGCATAACCTCTCCAGGACCATAAAGATCCTCTCTGATTGCATAAGGGGAAAGGGAAAAAAAACCACCTGAAGCAATCAGCGTTTCTGAATAAATGCCAACACTTCATTTAAATACATCCTGTTCTTGTTCGTAAGCCTCTAAAAGATTGGAGGGGGGGGGGAGACAGGAGAAATCGCCCTATCTCGCGACTACCCATATGGGACCATCGAAAAACCTCCCCGCATCCTCCCCAAAACTGGAAAAACCGCCGCCTTCGTACTCTGCCCGGAGGCATCCCCGATGAGCATTTATTAAGCTGCTAAGGCGGATCCATTTTGCGGGGTTTGGGTTTTTTTTTTTTTGGCACCGAAATCATTCTGGGCCTCCTGACTGGTAAAAACCACGGCACAGTCGTGCCCCGCAAGCTGTAGTCCCGGGGCGGCGGCGTCCCCCGGTGGCTACAGGCTAAAGACGGCACCCAAGAGGGGCCGTTTAAAGGGGCAGGCTCCGAACGCCCTTGACTCCTTCTGCCGGGGAAGGAACCGGCAACTGCCGCTGCGCCGTCGCCCCCCCTCCTTCCCGCCGACGGGCCTTACCTGGGCGGGCCCCAGGACTCCCCCTCCTCGGCGCAGAACGAGCACGCGGGCAGCGCTCAACATGGTGGCAGCGTGAAGAAGGCCGCGGAACAAGCCGAGCAGCGAAAAGAAACACGCACGCCGCCGACTACGGCTTTCTGGAAGTCTCCAACCCACGTGGGTAGGAGAAAGAGGCGTGACCGGAGGCCCTCTCTGAGCTATAGCTGTCCAACCAGTCGCCCAATTAAAACAGACCGTCAGCGAAAACCCGGAAAAGTAGATTTCTCATGAACCGGGACCTGAGATTTTAGGGAGGTGTGTCTTTTTTTTCTCTCTTGCCCACTAACCCCTAACTTTAACCCAAATAACGCTTATCCCACATCAGGCTTTTTCGAGACCAGCTTCACTGGCCGTTGGCGGCAAGTCCCCAAGCTTCAAGGTCAGAAAGTGGAGGTTGATTGATGGATGCATTAACCGGAAGGGCGGGGAGATGACTGCGCGTTTGCGCCGAAGCCTTTGGGGAGAGACCTCTGAGGTTGCGCTAAGCTAGAGAGAGACTTCCGGAAATGACGAGCGCGTGCTGCTTAGAAGCGGCTGGTGAAATAGGTTGCAATGCTGCGTGGGAGGCAATGAGCTTTTCAGCCAAAGCCGATGGAGTTGCTCAATCAGACATTTAAAAATGAATGAAACCGTGGCTCGTTAAGCTTTTGTTCCAAACTACCTTTTTTTTAATGAAATCTGGATGTAGGGTATTCATTCATACAGGGGAAAAAAGTGACACCCAAATGATGGCTTAAATAATACATGGATAACCGATACGGATAAATAAGTGGCTTTCATGATCGATAGAGCGTATGAATTCAAAAGGATCTAGTTGTCTTCGTTGTGTTGCTTTCTTTCTTTTTTGGATTTGTTTTGTAGTAGTCTCAATGTGACTAGTTTTCCCGCACAATGCAGACCTGGCATTGCATCACGTGTTTTATCTTGTGTTCTGGTTCTCACGGATGCATACATATTTAGGAAAATTTGTTTCATTTTCCTATTCCTGGTATAACCCTTGGATGGTTAACATTTTCTTGGCTGCTGTGCTGAGCATCAGTTCTGTTTGGGATAATCTTAATAGTTTGGGATGTGTGGTAGGTTTTGGTTTGGTTTCTTTTTTTTAAAGGAGAGCTAACCATGTTTGGCATGAAAACATTAATGACATTCACTTCTGAAAATCAAAATGGAAATCATTAATCATGTAAGCAATCCACAAACTACACTACTTTTTAAAACATATAGATTGTTTTTGCTTCAGCAGCAGTTATTAAAATTGGAACAATACCAAAAAGATCAGCAAATAAACAGATTTGCATTGTATGAATATAAATATAGATACTATGCATAGAATAGCCCAAAGTGCACATTCTGTTAGAAGTTCCCTGTGGATGGGCTCCAGCATAAGTCCAAAATCTCAGAAGACTAAACTTCTGATCTTGGTGACCAATCCAAATTGAATCCTGGGACACGTGTATTTGCCTTCACTTGTTAGAAATTTCAAGGACTAAACTATGGATATTTGGCAGACAAAATATTATCTTTCCCATTAAGCAAAGCAAGTACAGTACTTTAGTTGACTGCCTTGTATTCCCACCTGTTGTTTTTTTATTTTCAGCCTGCATGTTTATACAGAATTCATCACTTGAACCATTCCATTTTCTTTTTCTACTCTTCTCTCCACCTTCAAGTTTTTCACCACTGGATTTTGCCCCTAATTTTTAGTTTATTGAACAATCTGTACTCAATCTGTATTCAAGTTGTTTCATGGTGGAATGGTTCTGTTCAAAATCTCAGTCAACAAACCATAACTTTTCTAAAAAATTAACATTCTATTCCTCTGCTCTCCCTTGACTTTCACTATTTTCATTATAGGCACATCTAGATTCACAAAAGGCCATGATTTGCTTTAACTGTTTTTAAAAACCAGAGGTAAGTTTGCACAATATGCAAAACCATACAGTTTTATTCTTAGCTTATACAAATCAAGAAATGGTCCCAGGATATGATTAAAAGAGAGGCAATGTATTTTAAACTCAGTCATAATCCAAATCTTGCTGTGGGGATTAACTAGTATCCTTTCTTCAAGTTTTCCCCCCAAAAAAGTGCAGGAAAGGGGTGACAGCAGAATGAAGCCATAGCTGTGTGCTGTTTCCAGTTTGGTTTGCAATCCTTATGGATGCACTTTTTTTTTTTTTTGATCAGGTGAAGATAAAAATCCACCTTCTCCCACAGATGATTGCTCCAGTTCATTTTTTCTATCATGTACCTTTTTTAGTTTCAAATAAGGGACCAGGTTTGGATTTCCAGACCAAACCAATGCATGTGGGCATTGATGCATGCTATATTTTCCCAGATTGATATTTTGAAAGTGCCAAACACGTTCAACATATCCTTGTACCAGAGATTCTGTACAAGTGGATAAAGTAATGACATCTAAGTCATCACATGCAACATCAAAAAGTCTTCACATGCAGCTTCTGCTTCTTACCCTTGCTTTTTGCCGTGGTTGCAATGATTTCTTGATTTGCACCACTAGAAATACTCTGGCCCTGTTAAGGAAAGAAGCCCATATGCTGGATTGTCAGTATACTAGGTTTAGGAGTCTGGAAAGCAACATGGCTAACTGCAGTACTGAATGAGAAGGGCTGGAAAGTTTGAATGCATGTATTTATGTTTTTATCCACATTCATTTCTGTTTCTACTCAAGCTGTCCCTGGGAAATAAATGCAGAGCACATGGTGTCTAGGAGAGAAGAAATGCTAGCAATTTTCTGTTGGTGAATAGATTTGGAAGCACAGAAACACAATGAAATTTGAAGAAGTTGGATTAGATGTTCAGTTGTCAGCTTGACAGGAGAGTACAAGTAGTCCTCAGCTTACAACCATCTGTTTAGTGACAGTTCAAAGTTACAACAGCACTGAAAAAAGGGACTTTTCAATGTTTTTCACATGACCATTGCAGTATCCCCACAGTGACATGATCAGAATTTGGACGCTTGTCAACTGGCATGTATTTATGACGATTGCAGTGTCCCGGGGTCATGTGATCACCTTTTGCAACCTTCTGACAAGCAAAGTCAATCGGGAAGCCAGATTCACTTAAGAACTATGCTATTATACAACTGCAGTTATCCACTTAACAACTGTAGCAAATAAATCATAAAATGGGAGGAAAAAAAATCTTTTGAGTACGGTGACTTACACCTTAAGAGCTTTTCTCAAGCTGGTATCTTCCTAACATATTGGATTAATTACCCTGATTCCCAAACTATTTGTTATGTCTGCTTGGGAATTATGGAAGCTGAAGTCCAGCACATCTGAAAGATACCAACTGGGAGAAGATTAGTTGAAATAATTATCTTATGTTCTTAATTTTAGGACTTTAGTTCCCTACAGATTAATTAGAAGTAAAGATTGCCAGGTTGAGAAGAGCTACATCAAATCAGGGCTATTTCAAATCAAGAATTTATTTTGTCTGCACTATTATAATGTTGCTTACTCTGAAAGGGAATACGTGCACACTTTAGCGAGACAATGGTTTGTGGAATCCAGATTACAGAAGAAGAGGAATGAGATCCTATAAAGATAGGGTCCTTTATAGATAGATTGAACTTTAGAGGGGGAATTTTCAGGGGTCTGACTTCTGTTGGGCCTTGGGATTATAGGAGGGGAACTGGGTTGTTCTTATTCCATGCAAATGGAGCTATTTCCTATTGAGAAAACCATGCTGCCTGGGGGCTGAAAATAGCCATTGCCTTTGGCTAAAAAGTGGGAAGGACATTGATGGGATTAGGTGCTTCTCCTAAAAGACAAAAGAAAAGTTAAAGGAGGTTTGTTTCAAGAAGTTGCATGGAGGGAATCTTTGTTGCCTTAGTCAATTTTATCCTGCCCGCATTGAGACCGAGTCCTTTTCTTTGGTTCAGAAGTGTAAAGGGAGCTTTGTCTAAGAGCCAGACAGGTCCTCTGGGTTTGACAGGATTATGCAAAAATGGGCAGCTGTATCC
The DNA here is from genome assembly GCF_016545835.1 of Crotalus tigris. NCBI lineage: Eukaryota > Metazoa > Chordata > Lepidosauria > Squamata > Viperidae > Crotalus > Crotalus tigris. Next base: position 1,324,686 of record NW_024100565.1, read on the forward strand.
AGGTCCTATCACGTTTTCAGCATCTTTTGCCACAACACCATAATCAATCAATCAACTAGTCAATCAATCAATCAAATCATATAAGAAGCCAAAGAGGCTGCATACCACGCAATTTGTGCAATGAGATATCCTGGCCATTTTAAAGCTAAAGCAATTTGTCTCACACCCAGGAAAATTTGTCTGAAACTCCTATTTGAAAGATAATTCTAAAGCAACTTCTCTTTCATCCAATTAAATTGTCAGATTAAAAGATAGGACAATTTTTCTGCCCAGCATTAGCTGAACCTTTTGTGACCTTCTGACCCCCGGGACACTGCAACCGTCATAAATATGAATGAGTTGCCAAGCATCAAAATTTTGATCGTGTGACCAAGGGGATGCTGCAATGGTTGTAAGTGTGAAAAATGGCCATAAGTCCCTTTTTTGAGTTCCATTGTAACTTTGAACAGTCACTAAATGGACTTTTATAAGTCGAGGACTACCTGTTGCATGAGAGTTATATATGTAGGAATTCATTTGACCTCAGGGTTCTATAAATAAGATTCTTGTTAATGTAGACAACTGTTATGCTGCTAAAGTGAAAAGAGAATACTTCAACCCTTCTATTACAGGCATAAAAGTAATTTGTGATATCCTGGCAAATCCTCAGAACAATGATGTCCATTGGGTCACAGCTGAACAACAAAAACAATTGTGATCCAGCGTTTTGCTCCTGAGATAATACAAAACTCCATATTGAAGGCTAAATCACAATTGCGGGCCGATGTAAAATGAAACACACTTGAACCAGAGAGTGGCGTGAAAGAGCTAGCCAGGACTTCTTCTGATTGCTCTTGTGAACAATGAGCAAGGGAAGAAAGAAAAAAAAAAAATAGCTCAGTTCAAGTCACTGACAAATGGCATGCAAATATTGGCAGACTGTAATTAAGGCAAAAGCATGCTCAGGGGGAAACTATTCCAAACCTTTGTTTATAACAACTCCCCTTTGTTGTCATTCCATTTAGAGAATCAATGCTAGAATGAATGGATGTCAAATGTTTCAGGAAAACGAGGGTTTAATTCTTGGCTCAGTCACAGGCACAGCAAAGAGCGCTATCAGCAGAGCAGCAGGCAAAAATCCATTTCTTTTGCTTCCAGAGAGAGGCTATGCACTCTTTCCCCCCCCCTCCCTAAAAAAGCAAGAGAAGAACAAACAATTTTGTAAACAGCTGTATGTCTTGATCTGGATATCTCATTCTGCCTTTGTCATCCTTTTACCAGAATTCCTGGCTGATAGCAAAAATGTAGCCATAATTGCTTCTCCCAAAACCTTGTGCTTTATTTTGTTCCAATGAGTTCAATGAAAATTTTAATTTAAGTGAAGCCCAGCTTGTAATAAGCTTTCAGTTTGTGCTCCACATCACCCTTTGCCTGCCCTGCACAGAACTAAGATTGCCCATGACGAACAAGTACTGAATTGGATAAAAAGCAGAAAAATCATTAGAGGTCAAGATTTTTCATCTGTGGTTCTTAAACTGAGCTTCACCAGCTTCAAATTTTGAATGAATCACTTATATCCATGAACCCACTCTTCAGCTCCTTTTCTGATGGTAAATCAGAACGCCTTCAGTGGAAAATCGTAAATTGCCGATGGTAACTTTTAAAAAAAGGATAAAAAAGGAATTTTCTGTAAGAATAAAGGAGAAAATCGGGAAGCGACATTATCATCACCATCACCACAGCTCTAACCCAGTGGCTTATAAACAATATCAGCAGCCATTAACAAAATATTTAATATGTAACACTGCTAATGTATGATTAAAATAACTTTTGGGCTCTTTCAAGAGGCAGTTGGTATTATGGGTTTTCTAGAGCCTGGGAAGAAGTTAGCAATTTTATTTTATTTATATATTTACATCCTGCTTTTATTATTTTTACATATCCAACAATCTTCCTTCTTCTATTTTCCCCACAACCCTGTGAGGTGAATTGGGCTCAGAGAGAGTGACTGGTTCAAAGTTACCCAGCTGGCTTTTATGTCTAAGGCAAGACTCAAACCCACGACCTCTCACTTCCTAGCCTGGCACCTTAACCACTAGACCAGGGGTGTCAAACTGGCGGCCCTTGGGCTGGTTTCATCATACCGAAGCCGGGCCCACCCCATTGCTGGCAATGCAAAAAGAGTCATGATACGTCATGACATGTCACGTGACGTGGCGAGTTTGACACCCGTGCACTAGACTAGACCAAACTCTTTTACAATAATATCGTATTTAATACAATACAATGCAATAATGCAAAACTAGTTTATAATGACATTGCAAGTACCTTTACATACTGTATCCCTCCTTGATCAGGAAAATACGTACAGTGGTACCTTGATACTCAACTGCTTTGAAACTCATTGAATTTGATAGTCAATGCATTTTGAGGTGAAAATTTTGTCTTGGTACTCATTGTTTGTTTCGTACTCGACACACAAGCTAGAACTTGTCAGTGTCAGCTACCTTGTGATTCACTACAGTATTCTTTATGGGAAAAAATTGTTTGGTATTCATCGTTTTTGGTCATCATGTCGCCTGCCGCAACCAATTAACATTGAGTATCAAGGTACCATTGTAGCCACTTCTCAAGTGCATCAACAAGAGGTTAGCAGAAAGATTAAGAACATATGATTATAGTACTGACTTAAAAGATGCATGGGATGCTAAATCCATATATCCAGTTACCAAAATTTCCATAACTTAGTCTTTTATTTTTTTTTAAATACCATACCTTAAATTTTTAGTAAATGTAGTTGGAAACAGCTCCAAAACGCACAGAAAATGGGCTTGGGGTCCTTAGCTTGTTTAGCCCTGTCTTTTGGGAAGGGAGAATTCAGCTAGAAGCAGGTTTCTGGATGATTTTCACCTGATTTCTTCCCTTACTTTAAAGAGCTTGATCTAGAAAACAGAACAAGATGTATGCCATTCATTGGAGTCTCCCCTCTCCTTTTTTTAAGCTACTCATGAATCTGGAAAAAAAAAGAGCTGCAAACAACTTTACACAACTGATTTCTTTAAAATAATATGACCGCTTTAAGAATTTCATGGAGCTGGGCTGGGGTGGAGTGGGGTATTGGCTTCACAAGGAACAGAAGAGGGGGCTTGTGAAAGATGCAAAGCACTTCTTCCAAACAAATTTCAAAGTTGGCATAACCCTAATAATTACAACTCAAAGTGCAGTGAATTTGTTTTGCTGCTCTTCGGAATGATGTATGGCAGTCATGGCGAACCTTTTAGAGACTGAGTGCCCAAAAACTGGCCCTGCCCCCACTCCATCCCCCTGCCCACCCCCGCTCTGCCCCCCCATTCTCTGCCCCGCCTACCCACAGGACCACTCACCGCCTCCACAGCCTGCCACAAATTGCCCAGGCAGCCCAACAACGTTATGGCGGCCATACCCTTTGCCCGCTCCCTGCAGCATCAACTGCACGATGGGGTGTGAGGGCAGAGTCTTGTCTATGCTGCCTGGCTGCCATGTCCTTGGCTGCGCTGCTCTGTGTGGGCCACGCTCGAGGGTGACTCTTCAGGGGTGTTGCTGGAGAGAAGGGGTTCACAGGGGAAGGCAAGGCTGGGCCAACAGCACGTGTGTCCACAGAGAGGGCTCCGAGTGCCACCTCTGGCACCCGTGCCATAGGTTCGCCACCACTGATATACGGTATATGCAGCCTTGTCAAAGTAGTTAAGGGAGCTGAAGAACTATTGTTGACAATAAGAAAGGAAAAGAAACTCATGGTCCATCGAACTACAAGGATCAAAAAGAGAAAAATCAATGGAAAGATGCAGTTCTACCCTTATCTACTTTCTCCAGGGAGCAAAATCATCACATTGGGTTTCTTTGGTACTGATTGCATCCTTCTCTGGATTCAGGTAATATGTCATACCACATGAATGGAATAATATTCAAAGAAATATCATTTCCCCCCCCCAAAAAAAAACAAACATTGGATCAAAGAAACAGATTAAATTAGAAGGATTTAAATTCTATGTGTATCCCTTTTTAGTTGTATTATGATTAATTTTATAAATGAGCAAACCTCTAAATGATCACATCCTGGCCCATGCCATGCTGTCACATCCATAATGTTTGATGTGAATTATATTGCGTTATTTCATAAAGCGCAGGGAGAGTAAAATTAGTCAATTGTTACATTAAAGATGCTAAAGATGCCGAAGAAATCAAAGTTCCTTATGAAATCTCTGATACCAGCAATGCAATAGTCAGGTTTGAAGGGTAGAAGTTCATTGTGACAATCTCAATTATGTATGATATATGCATGTGAAAAGACTCGGTATCTCAAAAGAGAATGGGAATTCTATACTGTGGGAATGTGCCCACAGTATAAAAATGAAATAAAGGTTATCTCCTCTCCTCTCCTCCTCATCTCATCTCATCATCTCATCATCTCATCTCATCTCATCTCATCTCATCTCATCTTATCTTAGAGAATGGGATGTGAGAGAATGTGAAGTTAGAGAGAAGAGCTTTTTCCACAATGTAAATAGGAGCTCTCCTATTTGCATTGGTAAGTACATTCAGAAATACGTAACGACATTTTAAAGGAAATTAAAGATTGCAGCTTTATGTTCATGGGATAGGGTGGCAATATATACAACACTCAGTTTATTAGATAGTATTCATTAAATCAACATCACTGCAATCTTAAACATAGATACCTGAAAGTAAACTTCATTGAAAGCAGTGGTGCTGAATTTGGTGCAAAATCCTGGCTATCATGATGATTATTAATTTTGGGGGGAGGAAGGAAAATAAAAAAAAAATATAAAGTCCTATGGGGCAGGAAAGCCTTGCAAGCATTGAAGAAAGTTTCCATGGATACTCAACAGTATACCTCATTCATTATCTACTCCAGGGAAGATAAGACTTTGAACAGAGCACTTCTTGTTTAGTCTTAAGAATAGGCAATAAGTTTAGGCAATTCATTTTTGGAGGAAGATGTTTCTTGCGGATAATTTGATATTTAAAGAATATATATTTAAAGAATTTGATTTTTGAGAACAAAATCCAAATGGGGGACAAAGCAAATTGGATTGATTCATGCATTCAAGGCTTTATGTGTTTAGCTTTTAAAAATCTAATTTAGAATCTCTGTATATGCAGCCATATTGAACTGACTCAAGGATTGTGGATCAGAGAAGGGGGAAGAGAACGTTGAGCCATTACAGAAAAGATATCTGAGTCCTTGGAAAGTAGAAAATGCAAGAAAGAGACTCGAAACAATTTCTATTAGGCCTAGGTGGAAGTAGAAAGGGCTGAGAGATTTTCAAGGTTCTCTTGCAATATTTTATCACATTAAACTACATCAGTTTGTAGTATTAGCTCTGTCTTTATTGTAAGGTTATGTTAACAGAATCTTACAAGTTTGAAAGTACATTTCTTCCCTTGCCTTTATGGTCCAAAAACCCAGGGAGAGTTTGCCATGCCCCCATTACTTCTGCGGCCTAAACTGCCTCTTGTCTGACTTGCCTGCATCTCTTCCACCTGTCTCCCAAGGTCATTCCCACATGCCATTACAGCTATTGACTCCTGTTCTCTGATCTTGTCTGCTTTGAACACCCACAATTTTCTGCTGGTTGCAAGCTCTACTGCAAGATATCATAGCATAGTCTTTCTGCTTTGGCATAGTCTTTCTGCAGACGTATGAAACATTTTGTCTATCTGAAGTTCCTTTTAAGGAAACAAGGATGGAAAAATATGTGTCAGAAATAGCCTATCCTAAATGCCATTGCAGCCTATACATATAATTCTTCTAAGAGAGTCTTTATAATCCATCAGGAGTGCTGACCCCTCCCAAACTCCATGAATTTATCAAAAAGTGAAAACTCCTTGAAGAAAAAGGTCTGAGACTGCCACAAAGCATTCCTTTCATCTACTATTTCTTTTTGAATTTTGGTGTATTGGCAAATGGTCTCATGATATATTTCAAATGAAACTCAAGAAAAATAATATCTGGGGATTCAGAGTAAAATGCCTATGCCAGGTTATTCTACCTGTGGACTTTAGCAGAACCACCATTTCTGAGCTGCAAAACAGTTAAAGAGATCTGCTGCCATCTAGTCAGTGCCCTAAATTTCATCCTTATTTTCTGGCAGGCTCACACATCTCACACCTCTGGAACTATTAATGGTAACTGTGGTCTAATCAGTTTTTCCCTTCCATGTCACACCACACTTTAGTTTAAACTATGAATTCTGTTAAGTATTGTCTGTACTAGCAATACCTTTATCTCTCTTACCGTACTTTCCGGCGTATAAGATGACTTTTGAAAGCGTTGAAATCAGCGCCGAAGTCGGGGGTTATCTTATACGCCGAGTCGTCTTATACGCTTGGAATTACGATAGTTTCCGGCATATAAGATGACTTTCTAGGCATGCGACTCAGCGCCGAAGACGGGGGTCATCTTACACGCCGGGTCGCCTTATACAGCGGAATATATGGTACTTGAGTTTGGCCACCATACTGTATTGTATATTCTGTGATACCGCTTATAGGGATTTATATAATGTCTGCATTGAACATCACTTCTATTGGTAAATGCAATGTCTCTGTTCTTAATATGTGTATAAAAATATAGCCTCACGCTATGCAAATAATATCGCAAACCAACTTTTGGGGGTGGCAGGGAAACAAGTATATTGTTCCTAGGTTCATGGTTGTCATCAATTACGCGTACTAAGGCAGACTGAAATTCTACCCACATTTTCTCCTCAGCAGCTTCATTCTTCTGGAGAAGAATCTATTATCTAATCCCTATTTCTCCTTTTTAGCGTTTCAAAAGTCAAACAGAAAGTACACTACTGAATACATAAAACATATAAATGTGAGAGGGGGAATGAAACTTGTAACGCTTCTTTAATGTCAATTGAGCATCTCAATACATCTTGAAGCAGGTGATTTAAAAGTGAAGGGTTTATTTTTGACATACCAACATTTATATATTGATGACACTTGTGAAAGGTTCAGGGTTCTTTTTTTCTTTTTTCTTGTTAATTGAATTGCTGTTGTTCTGAGATAGAGCAGCAAGCAATACAATAGCCAGAGGGCGTAAGAAGCATATCATTCACATATTTTCTTCTCTTTGGATCCAGATAACTAGCAAAACTGCCTAGAAAGCCACTTTCAGGGGGGAATTTGGGGTATTAAAGCCTGTTTAGTGAGCCGGGACCAGTAGTGAGAGGTTCACAGATAGCACTAAACCTGGAGTGATGTGCGGTCTGTGACTATCAAATCCCCTCAGATTTTGCTAGCTCTAGAGATGCCTCTGGCTGAAAACAGATGACGTGATTTCTCATCATTTTAAGGTGGATATGTCACCACGACTAGCTGTCATCTCTAAATTATTGTATACAAATGCAATATTGAATGAGGGGTCCTTGATGCTCTCTGAGCTTGCTTGTTTTCTTGCAAACATTTCATTACCCTCACTAGGTAACATCATTAGTGCTAGTAAGGAGTGCTCATTTCAACCCTGAGCTACAAATATTCTCCTTCATTGGCAATACTGGATATTGTACATCCAATCCCAGCTCCATCTATAGGGGTGACTTAAAGGTAAGGCTTTCCTATCTGTAGATCTCACTTGGAGCTAATATACTTTTTGAAGAGAAAGAGGCAGGAAATTCTTTAGTCTCCTAAATACAGAAAGTTGCCTAAGTAATAATAAAAGATTGTGGTGGTGCATTGGTTAGAATTCAGTATTGCAGGCTACTCCTGCCAACTGCCAAGAATTTGATTCTGACCGGCTCAAGATTGGCTCAGCCTTCCATCCTTCCAAGGCCAGTAAAACGAGGACCCAAATTGTTAGGGGGGCAATACGCTGACTCTGTAAACCGCTTAGAGAGTGCTGTAAAGCACTGTGAAGCGGTATATAAGTTTAAGTGCTATTGTTGGGTCAGTGGCATTAGCAAAGACCGTTTCTCTTAGCCACCTCTCCCAATTTACCCTAGTGATCAAGCTCCTACATGCAAAGAGACAATGCAAGTCTCTTTACAAGAGTCCTTGGTGGGCCTTCAGATGATTCCTGAAAACAGACATCTTTCGCTCCTGCCATTTTGAGAGAAATATGAACAAAATGGGAGAAATTCCCCTCCCCCACCCTCCAAAATCTTCCCATACTGTAGAAGAATTTAGCTTGGGCTATGAGATGGAACAAAGGGAGGGAAAATGTCTCATCTCCTGAGAAAGTAGGAAATGTAAGAAAGAGATTCGGAAAAGCTCTGCCTTGAATTTGTTATCCTTAAAAAGAGGGCAGGCTTTTAGACAGGCTTTCAAGCTCCTGTTAATATTACCCTAGGGCAGGGGGTGTCCAACCTTGACAACTTTAAGAGTTATGGACTTCAGTTCCTAGAATTCCTCGGCCAGCATGAGGTGATTCTGGGAGTTGAAGTCCACAAGTCTTAAAATTGCCAAAGTTGGATACCTCTGCCCTAGGCCAGGGGTAGGCAACCTTGGCTCTTTTATGACTTGTGGACTTCAACTCCCAGAATTCCTGAGCCAGCAAGTCATAAAAGAGCCAAGGTTGCCTACCCCTGGCCTAGGCCAATACAGTAGCATTTCTGGAATCCCTGTTCCTTAACTGGACTTACCTCAAAGGGCCAACGTTTGCCTGTATGTATGATATGGTCCAACCTCACCCAACTTAAAAGTGTTTAATGCAGCCTTTGACAACTAAGATATTCCCCCTTTCAATTATATCTGTGATGATGTTTAAAGAAGTATGTCTAGTTTAATGAAGAGTATGTCTTGTTTAATGAAGAGAAGGACGAGGGGGGACATGATAGCAGTGTTCCAATATCTCAGGGGCTGCCACAAAGAAGAGGGAGTCAAGCTATTTTCCAAAGTGCCTGAGGGCAGGATAAGAAGCAACGGATGGAAACTAATCAAGGAGAGAAGTAACCTAGAACTAAGGAGAAACTTCCTGACAGTGAGAACAATTAACCAGTGGAACAACCTGCCTCCAGAAGCAGTGAATGCTCCAACACTGGAAGTTTTTAAGAAGAGACTGGACAGCCATTTGTCTCAAATGGTATAGGGTTTCCTGCCTGAGTAGGGGGTTGGACTAGATGACCTCCAAGGTCCCTTCCAACTTTATTATTATTATTACTATTATTATTTCCTTGAAATCAATAGGATTTACTTCTCAGTGGGTAAAATCAATTCTATAGTAAATTCCACAGTCATGTCAAACACAAGCAGTAATTTGGTGGAGAATCACTCTCTTGAATATAAAATACCCAGCAGAAATCAACACATATATAATATTTTGCCCTCTGCTCTCAAGCTCTTTTCCTTCAGAAATATGTTGTGGCGTTTCCCTAATTGCTTGAAAGCAATTAGGGAATCCAGCATTTAAAACTACAGAATTTTCATTTGAGGGATGTTGCTAGGGAAATGTGCATCTACTTATTTAAGCCAATAAATAAAATAAAATAAATAACCCAAGTTTGGGTACCATTCTACGTTTCTTTGTCTAGTAGTTTCTATGAAACTGAACAAAAAAGCAACAAAAATGAATAGGAAAGAAGGAATGAGAATTCAAGCTAGGTGTGTCTATAGATAGAACAGTAAATTAATGTGTACTGTATGCTAGCAGCAATGGCAGCAACATAATTATCTGCAATGGTTAGAAAAACATAAACCCCATAATCTTTTCTAGCATCACCTGCAGGTAGGAAGTATGGGTTTCACACTGATGTGATCTACTACACAACAGATACATTGTAGTGCTCTTTGTCCTAGCACAGTGATGGCGAACCTTTTAGAGACCAAGTGCCCAAAAACTGGCCCCACCCCCGTTCCATCCCCTATCCTGACCCCGCTCGGCCCCCACCCTGCCTGTCCGCAGGGCCACTCACCGCCTCCAGGGCCCGCCGCAGATCACCCAGGCAGCCCAGCAGCGCTATGGCAGCCATACTCTCTGCCCGCGCCCTGCAGCATCAACTGTGCAGGATGGGGCGTGAGGGCAGAGTCTTGTCTACCCTGCCTGGCTGCCATGTCCTTGGCTGCGCTGCTCCGCGTGGGCCACACTCAGGAGCGACTCTCCTCCAGGGGGGCTGCTGGTGAGGAGGGGGTCGCAGGGGGAGGCAAAGCAGGGGCAATGGGACGTGTTCCCACAGAAAGGGCTCCGAGTGCCACCTCTGGCACCCGTGCCATAGGTTCGCCATCACTGTCATAGCATATCCTTACTGAATACCATTTTGGAAAACTATTGCCTGATCACTTAAAAGAAAAGTCCCAGTAAACTAGCCATAAATCAGGAAACTGTCAGGATAGGTGACTCTACAATTTCAACATTCAACGTTTTGGAACCTTGGAGGACGGGAAAAAGATTAATTTTTTTAGAGCAAGACCCCTCCCAGTGTTATGGGAGTGTTTTGATGGCAGTCCAAAGCCAGAGATACCAGCTCTTCCCTCTCTCATAACCCATTGACCAGAAGAGGATTATAGATTTACCGTGACCCTACTTTAGCTGCCACCCTGCCTGCTCTTTTTGTAAGGCAGTGCTGGGCTGGACTGGAGGACCCCCCCAAAAGTCTGGAATGGTATTGGGTGTTCTGCGATGTGCAGGGGGTTGGACTAGAAGACCTCCAAAGTCCCTTCCAACCCTATTCTATGTTCTATGCTCAACTTCAGCAACTTCAAGATGGGTAGACTTCAACTTCCAGCATTCCCTAGCCTAGCCAAAGTTTTTGAGGTTGAGAAATCTGAAGTCAGTCCTTCCTGCCTTTCTTCACTCTCTCTCTCTCTCTCTCTCTCTCTCTCTCTCTCTCTCTCTCTCTCTCTCTCTCTCTCTCTCTCTCACTGCAAGTTCTTGGCTTCTGGTAGGATGTGGTGATGTGGTTTCTTATTTGTATAATGTTTTTCCTGTAAATAAGTCTGCTGTAAATCATTAACCAGGTGAAGTTCGGATTCCTGCTCTCAGAAACACTGACACCCACAGAAAGAAGGTTTCAGCCTCCAATAGTTTAAAGCAGAGCCATCTGTGGCAGATTTTTTTCCCCTTTAGTAAAGATTTTTAGACTCATTACAGTAAGAAACTGATCTTGAACAGGCAGAACAAATGGAACCTCCTGTTACTTGCTACTCCTATTGTGGTTGGCTTCTTTCCTCTGTATCTCACTCCACTAAGATCAGTCCTTAGCTTTGACACTGCAGACATTGAAAAATGAGGTTTATAGCTTACTCTTTACAGATCATTTAAATGTTTTAAAGCAGTTCCTTCAAAATATGAACAAGGTGCCCGAGATCTTGGCAGATGTACATGCTGTGCTTCTCTAATAGTATTTTTTTTTTTTTCGGGAACAATCGGCTTTTTATCTTTAGCTGCTGTCAGCATTGATAGAAAATTTATTGTATTTTCTCCCAGTAAAAAGTAATGCTTTTATTGTACTTTTATATAAAGGTAGCCTTATTTTTGAATTATGCCAAGGGACAATCACTAGTCTAGGCTGAATATAGAATATCACACCTCTCTCTCTCTCTCTCTCTCTCTCTCTCTCTCTCTCTCTCTCTCCCTCTCTCTCTCTCTCTCCCTCTCTCCCTCTCCCTCTCCCCCTCCCTCCCCCCCCTCTCTCTCCCCTTTGGTTTCCTCTCTCACATTTTCTAAGCTTAATTCTATTCTGTGTTACTTTTGCTGGCCACAAGAAACTTTCCCGTTTTCCATACTGGAAAAAAAAATAAATCTAGAATTTAATTTGTCCTGATGAAAAACTTGATACTTCAAATAGTGGAAACAGGACATAGTCTTATAGGAACACAATCACTGATCTATCTTACAGCTAGGCACAAATGGATTTTGAAAGTTAAATCTAGCCGTGATTTTGCAAGGGCAAGGCTCACCCTTAAGGGTAATTGTTACTGTCCCAAAAAGATAACCAGTGGGAGGGATTCCCTCCAGAGTTGCATTGCCAGTAGCTGGCCATTGTCATTTACGGAAAAGATGCAACACAGCTGTGGAAAAGAAGATCACATGCACACTTTAGTGAGACAATGTGTTATGTCCCGAGCCTTGCAAACGGCTCGGGCGTTTGCAGGCAGTCCCGGGCAGGTGCAAAGCTGCCCGGGACCAGCCAGGCTGTCGCCAGCGCCGTGCGCATGCGCGGGTGCTGGCGCGGGAAAAGTATCACATTTACCCGGGAAATGTCTATATAAGAAGCTGGGAGGTTTTGGGAGCTGCTGAAGCCATCTACTTGTAAGCTGAACGCAGAATAAAGGAAACTGAGAACTTCAACTGCTTCTCGTGTCTGCTTCCCGCCAAGGACTCAACACTGGCGACGAAGGTGGGATGCCTTACACCGCCTGGAAAGGAAGAAGTGTAAGCTTACCCAAGTGAGTCCTGAGCGGCGGAACGGCGTCGACTCGGCAGCTACCCGCCAATCCAGTGCGCATTCGGGGGTAGGCTGGCTGATAGACCCGTCTCCTGAAGATGGCGAAAATCGGAAGGCTTTCGGAATTCGACGTCTCACATCCAGAGCGGTGGGAGTCATACGTAGCCAGGGTGGAGAACTACTTCAAGGCAAACCAAGTGAGGGAAGAGAGCTTGAAGGCTGCCACCCTGCTTTGTGTTTGCGGTCAAGACGCCTTCGACATCGCAGAAAACCTTGCAGCACCTGTTCCAGTAGAGTCTGTCAGCTACGCAGATCTGAAGAAGCTACTGAAGAGCACTTCCACCCCAAGATGTCCGTCATCGCATGGCGCCACACCTTCGAGCAGAGGGATCAACGGCCCGGTGAGTCGGCCAAAGAATTCATCGCCGCATTACGGAAGGCCGCCAAGCACTGCGAGTTCAAAGACCTCGAAGAACGACTGAGGGACCGATTCGTGTGCGGGTTAAGGCATCGAGATCTACAACAGAGACTTTTCGCTAAAGAAGAATTGTCCTACCAAGATGCCTTAAGGGAAGTCACCGCAGAAGAAGCAGCAGGCGGCGCTGTCAAGAACATGCGGCCGATCAGAAACAGTCCAGAGGTTGCATCCGTGCACCAGGAAGACGTCCAAAGAAACTCCGAGGAGGATCCGGACGAGGAAGTCGACCGTCTCCACCCCACGAAGGAAGAAAAACAGAAGGGAAGTTCTTCAGCTCCGCTCAAGTGCATCGGCTGTGGAGGTCGCCACAGGAGAACCGACTGCAAGTTCCGCTCCGCTACCTGCCGGGCATGCGGCAAACAAGGACACATTGCAGCTGTGTGTCTGGGCCGACGAAAGGTACAACCTCAGGAAGAACTGCGCCTGAAAGGTACCAGATTCCCCAGCCAGAATAGGGTAGGGTTTTGCGCTTCGCGAAGAAGCATCCTTAGGACAGGCACACACAAGCCCATTAAGAAAAAGCTGTCACTCAAGGTGAAGCTACAAGGGGTTCCATTATCTATGGAACTAGACACAGGGTCTGCCCTGTCCATCATTTCATTGCATACCTTTAGGAAGATTTGTTCCAGAAGTGGGTCTAAGGCCAAGTTAAGGCCTTCTGATATTGTATTAACAGATTTTCAGAACTCAAGAGTGTGTGTTAAGGGGGAGGCCACCCTTAACGTGCAATACAAGAGTTTTGAAGGTCCACTAGACTTATTATTAGTAGGGGGTGAACGAACGAGTCTCATAGGACTCGATTGGTTTGAGGCCCTGGGGATACACGTCACAGGACTCAACAGTTTTCAAACACTCGACCTACAGGAAGTCTGCAAAGAATTTGCAGATGTTTTCAGCCCCCAGCTGGGCACATTCAAAGGACCCCCTGTGTCCTTAAAGCTATACCCCACTGTCACTCCCATTAGAATTAAAGCAAGAAGGGTCCCTTTTGCTTTAAAGAGTAAAATTGACATTGAGTTAGACAAACTGATTCAACAGGGAATCCTAGAACCTGTTGATTCCAGTCCTTGGGAGACCCCCATTGTCATGCCTCTAAAGGCAAATGGGGACATTCGCATTTGTGCTGATTACAAATGCACACTCAATAAGGCATTGCAGCAACATGCCTATCCTGTTCCTGTGGTCAGTCACATCCTGGCCTCTCTCAAGGGGGGGCGTGTTTTTGCAAAGCTTGACCTAGCTCAAGCGTATCAACAGCTGCCTGTTGATGATGATGCTGCTATAGCTCAGAATATTGTGACCCACAGGGGAGCCTTTAAGGTAAAAAGGCTGCAGTTTGGAGTGAATGTCGCTCCTGGGATTTTCCAAAGCGTAATGGAAAACACACTGCGGGGCATACCGGGGGTTTGCCCCTACTTTGATGATGTCTTAATTGCAGGAGACTCCAAACACATTCTAGCTGAAAGGCTAAGGGCTGTTCTGTTAAGATTCAGAAATCAGGCCTCAAGCGCAAAAAAGACAAATGTAGGAGAGGGATTGGGGTGCCTTCTACTGAATTTCTGGGATTCAAAATTGATGCTGCTGGAATTCACCCTGCTGAATCCAAACTAACTGCCATTTTAGAAGCACCTAGGCCCAAGTCCAAGGCCGAACTTCAGGCCTTCCTGGGTCTCCTGAATTTCTACAATTCTTTTCTTCCACATAAAGCTAGTGTAGCTGAGCCTCTTCACAGGCTACTAGACAAGCAAGCAGTGTGGCGGTGGTCACAGACGCATGAGGCCTGCTTTAACGAAGTCAAGGCCTTGCTCACTTCTAACAGTGTACTTGCACATTTCAACGAGTCCCTTCCTGTGTGCATCGCTTGTGATGCGTCCCCTTACGGGGTTGGAGCTGTCCTGAGCCACCTCAGGTCTGATGGAACTCAGGTTCCTGTTGCATATTACTCCAGAACATTGTCTTCTGCTGAGCGCAACTACGCTCAGATAGACAGGGAGGCTCTGGCTGTTGTTGCTGGAATTAAAAAATTCCATGACTTTCTATATGGCAGGCACTTCACGGTCTTCACTGACCATAAGCCTCTGCTGGGACTGTTTACCACACGTAAGCAGACTCCCCAAATCATTTCCCCTAGAATGCTTAGGTGGTCTATTTTTTTGTCTGCATATGATTTTTCTTTACTCCACAAGCCTGGAAAAGAAATGGGCCATGCTGATGGCCTCAGTAGATTGCCTCTGCCAGTAGTAGAAGCTGACCCTGCGCCAGCTGTCAACATTCTATCAATCCAAGCCTTGCCCGAGCTCCCTCTTAGTGCCAGGGATGTTGCCGCTGAAACAGGTACAGATCACACACTTTCACGTGTCCGTTCCTGGGTTTTGTCTGGTTGGCCTGAGCACTGCCCTAGTCCTGAGTTTCAGAGTTTCTGGTCCAAAAGGAACGAGCTGTCCCTTTCTCAGGGTTGTCTGCTTTGGGGAAACAGAGTTGTCATTCCCACCTCAATGAGGACTAGGGTCTTAGAATCCCTCCACGAGGGTCATCCTGGCATTGTTCGTATGAAGGCTCTTGCACGCAGCCACTTGTGGTGGCCTGGTTTAGATAAAGGATATTGAGGCTAAGGTGCATGCATGCCACCTGTGCCAACGATCTCGCCCAGAGATGCCCCAAGCTCCCGTGCATAGATGGGAGGAAACACAGTCCCCATGGTCTAGGGTGCACATTGACTACGCTGGACCCTTTCAGGGCCAGTTCTTCTTGGTCCTTGTTGACAGCCATTCGAAATGGCTTGAGGTTGTACCTGTCTCATCCACCACCACTGCAAAGACTATTCAGGTACTGAGGGGGATTTTTGCTTCACACGGGCTGCCAGATGTCATTGTGTCCGACAACGGCCCTCAATTCACTTCCTCCGAATTCCAAGCTTTCTTACAGGCAAACATGATTCGTCATGCCACGTCTGCACCCTTCCACCCGTCCACCAACGGTATGGCTGAACGTATGGTGTGCATCACAAAGGACGCATTGAAAAGACTCACCTACGGGGACTGGCATCACAGGTTGGCTGACTTTCTCCTTTCTTATCGCACCACACCGTCCACTTCTACAGGGAGAAGCCCAGCTGAACTTCGTTGGGGGCGTCAACTTACTACTAAACTTGACCGGTTGCATCCGGACAGACTGCCTTCATCTACCTCACATCCTAGGGCACCTAGACAACTACTTGTGGGTGCCCCGGTTTGGGCTCGCAATTACGGGCCTGGTCATACATGGGTCCCCGCTTCTGTTTCCAGGGTCACAGGTCCTCTCTCCTACGAGGTTGCCCTGGACAACGGTCGTGTCCTGCGTCGGCACATCGACCAACTCCGCCCTAGGCGGGACTTTTCAGATGAGACTCCTGGGTCTTTTCCAGGGGGGGAGGGGGACCCTTTGGAGCAAAGGGAAGGGCACGAGCTGCTGCCCATCTCCACTGATGGAGCCACAAACGGCCCATCCCAGGGTTCCGCGAGAGCTCCGAACAAGAATTCTATGAGCCTACCTAACTACCAGGCATCCACGCCTACTCCAGCCAGGGAGTCACCCCGGGGGCATACTCACTTTCCACACACATCACACAGCAATCCAGTCACGGAGGATACCCGGGGGCATCCCAACAAATCATTCCCTGAAAGAGAGCTGGCACACAATCCCCAAGGTTGGCCTGACCTTACCCCAAATCCTACAGGGGGTCAAACATACAGGGAGGTGGTCGAGGAACCAAGTCCCGACTACAACACCTCTAGCCCAAATCAGGGAGTAACTGAGTTTTGGGAAAGTACAGAAACCCACACAAGCCCGGACACAGAACGGGGTTCAGGGAATGGACAGCCTCCTGACAGGTCTTGGATGGACCTAGGAGGTTCAACAGAGACGCCCAGCAGTGGCTATCACTTCAAGGGGCCCGAGGGTCTACAGCTAGGCAGGTCAACCAGGTCACAAAGTGACAGAAGCCCTGGCCTGACGAGCCCAGTGGGCGAGCAAGCAGGCCAGGCATCGGGGCACAGTCCTTGGAAGGCACCAAGGCAAAATAAGGAGAACAGGCTCACATCTCCCTCCAGTCAGGGAACTCATGCTAGTAACCCAGAGCTGAGAAGGTCACAGAGAGCAAAGAATTCTCCTAAATACTTAGAGGATTACATAACATTGCTGGCTAAACAAAAGCCAGGTAACGATAGGAGCACTGAGAAGCAGAACACTGCATAAAATAAATGATTATATGTTGGTAGTAGTTTTAGCCCGGGGGAAAGGGGTGTTATGTCCCGAGCCTTGCAAACGGCTCGGGCGTTTGCAGGCAGTCCCGGGCAGGTGCAAAGCTGCCCGGGACCAGACAGGCTGTCGCCAGCGCCGTGCGCATGCGCGGGTGCTGGCGTGGGAAAAGTATCGCATTTACCCGGGAAATGTCTATATAAGAAGCTGGGAGGTTTTGGGAGCTGCTGAAGCCATCTACTTGTAAGCTGAACGCAGAATAAAGAAAACTGAGAACTTCAACTGCTTCTCGTGTCTGCTTCCCGCCAAGGACTCAACACAATGGTTTGTGGAATCCAGATTACAGAAGAAGAGGAACAAGATCCTAGAAAGATAGGGTCCTTTATAGATAGCTTGAACTTTAGAGGGGGAATTTTCAGGGGTCTGACTGCTGTTGGATCTTGGGATTATAGGAGGGGAACTGGGTTGTTCTTATTCCATGCAAATGGAGCTATTTCCTATTGAGAAAACCATGCTGCCTGGGGGATGAAAATAGCCATTGCCTTTGGCTAAAAAGTGGGAAGGACATTGATGGGATTAGGTGCTTGTCCTAAAAGACAAAGAAAAGTTAAAGGAGGTTTGTTTCAAGAAGTTGCATGGAGGGAATCTTTGTTGCCTTAGTCAATTTTATCCTGCCTGCATGGAGATGAGTCCTTTTCTTTGGTTCAGAAGTGTAAAGGGAGCTTTGTCTAAGAGCCAGACAGGTCCTCTGGGTTTGACAGGATTATGCAAAAATGGGCAGCTGAACCCAGGTCCTATCACGTTTTCAGAATCAGTAAAGAATGTTCTAAGAAGAGTATTTTCTTTGCCACAACACCATAATCCATCCATCCATCCATCAATCATTCAATCAATCAATCAACCAGTCAATCAATCAATCAATCAAATCATATAAGAGACCAAACAATTTGTGCAATGAAAGATATCCTGGCCATTTTAAAGCTAAAAAAATTTGTGTACACTCATGAAAATATGTCCGAAATTCTCTCCTAATTGAAAGATAATTCTAAAGCAACTTCTCTTTCATCCAATTAAACTGTCAGAAGAAAAGGCAGGAGAATCTTTCTGCCCAGCGGTAGTCCATCAATACTGTCAACTGTACCTCTTGAAAAATACATATAGAGTTTTTCTAGCTCTGCTTGGAAATGCTGGGTTGAATCAAAAGACTTGCTTACAAAGCAGGCATTCTACCACACATACACACAAAAATACTATTTTCTTTTTACAGTTCCTCACTGAAAACACTAAACCAATGTTTTTCAAACTTGGCAGCAGGCTGGTTGGGGAATTCGGAAAGGTGCAGTCCGCACACATTTTAAAATTGCCAAATTGTGGTAAACAGGAAACTTTTGCTGTCAATTTCCCTCCTTACAGAGTGATTCCAAGTGCACAAAGAAAAGCCAGAGTGAGTTGCCCGTTTCTGTAACAAACTCCTACAGACACTGATTACTGATGCCAAGTGGAGGACATTTAAAAACAACCCGTCCTTCACAGTAACTTGGAAAGGATTGTTTTAATTCCTATTTTTGGTGGGACATTCCTCTCCTTGCTTCAACACCGCATTGTGTGACAAGACATGATCAGCTATTCTTGCCACCTCCAAAAGCAAAGCTGCTTTCTATCTGCTACAGGCCAGTGTGGCATGAAATTGCTGCCAAGGTCAAAATGTTGCTCTGTGATTAAAAAATATTTCATAGCATACTTGCTGGCGCTGTGCCAGTGTCCCTAAGGTGAGCATCAGGAGTTTGAAAGGTGAAATGTATCTTCCATCCAGAGTCTACACTCTTGTCATCTTCAACTTATGACCACAAGTGAGCTCAAAATTTATGTTGCTAAGTGAGACACTTGTTAAGTGAATTTTGCCTCATTTTACAATCTTTCCTGCCATATTTGTTAAGTGAATCACTGCCACTGTTAAGTTTGTAACACTAACTTAAGTTAAGTGAATTTGGCTTTCCCATTGACTCTGCTTGTCAGAAGGTTGCAAAGGGGATCACATGACCTCAGGACACGGCAACCGTCATAAATATGAGTCAGTTGCCAAGCGTCTGAAATTTGATCACATTACCATAGAGAAGCTGCAATGGTCTTAAGTGTGAAAAATGGTCATAAGTCACTTGTTTTCAGTGCCATTATAACTTTGAACGGTCACTAAACAAACTGTTGTAAGTAGAGACTATCTGTATTTTCCCTTGGCCTGTTGTTACCGTGCTTGCCTTGGGTAAATAATATATGCCACTTGCAAACAGTTACTTCCCCCACCTGCATTTCTGGACTGAATCCAGTGGCCCTGGGACCCCCTTTCCTTGTGGGGAGGGGGGTATCTCATGGTTTAGGGCTGGATCAGTACAGTTACAGAATATTCTCCAGGAGAAAGTAGAGTAAAGAAAGCTGATGACTGGCAAAGAAAAGAACCAGAGGATCTGGATGACAGTAATCTGTGGAGGCCAAACAGAGAATAAATGCACACTGGGTAAGACTTACCGCAGTGTAAATAGAAATGCAAGGCAGCTCAGCACAGAAGGGGAGATGATTATCTGGTGACCTGTGTCTCTCTTTTCCAGGAAAAGTCGTTGCCAGCCTGTAGGATGGAAATAATCTACTGTTGCATCAGTCACCATTCACTTAAAATTCTAGGACAAAGGATTTAAAATCGTAGTTTGTGGGACAGGCTGCTGTGGCCTGATTGCATAGCACGCTAAACCATAATCGGTGGTTATACATCACATTAAGCCCAACACAAACAAGCTAATTTAGAGCAGGATTTGCACATGGCCTCTAAATGACTCCTGTAGGCTTAGGAAGTGGGCCCCCCAGAAGATGTATAATCCCATTTCATGTGTTCAGAATTAAAACAAAAGGTAATTACAATGTCACTTTCCAGTCATTATCTTCCTCTGTCAAATTACATATCGGTAGCAGTATTTGGAGGTCTTTGGGAGAACCATACACCCAAAGCTTTTCATAAATTCAATATCCCATAAAACATAGAATAATAGATTTGGAAGGGACTTGGGAGGTCTTCTAGTCCAACCCCCTGCTCGAGCAGGAGACCCTATACTGTTTCAGACAAATGGTTGTCCAGTCTCTTTTGGAAAGCCTTCAGTGATGGAGCACCCACAACTTCTAAAGGCAAGCCATTCCACTGGTTAATTCAGTGTGGCTGGCTGAGGAATTCTGGGAGTTGAAGTCCACAAGTCATAAGAGGGCCAAGTTTGAAGACCCCTGGGTTAATTGTTCTCACCATTAGGAAATTTCTCCTTGGTTCTAGGTTGCTTCTCTCCTTGGTTAGTTTCCAACCATTCTTCTTCTCTTGCCTTCTGGAGTTTTGGAAAATAGTTTGAGACCCCCATGTTTTTGTAGGAGCCCTCCAATATTGGAACACTGCTATCAGGCCCTCCCTACTCCTCCTTTTCATCAGACTAGACCAGGGGTAGGCATGCTGGCTCAGGAATTCTGGGAGTTGAAGTCCATGAGTCATAAAAGAGCCAAGGTTGCCTATCCCTGGACTAGACATACCCAATTCTTGTAACCATTCTTCGTACATTTTAGCCTCCAGCCACCTAATCATTTTTGTTTCTCTTCACTGCACTCTTTCCAGAGTCTCAACATCTAGCATAGATATTCAACATGGCACAGCAACTTTTAGAAAGTAAAATAGAGGCTCCGAAGAATCTCATCAAGAAGGCTGGATGAGACTTTTGCTCACAGCAATAAATGAAGAAAAGCTAAACAGGCCTTCAGAGGAGCACTGTGGAGCAGGGAGAATTTGCTTTCATGATTTCTGTTTTAAAACAGGTGTGTCTCTCAGCTCCCCAAAGGAATTTCTATCTGGAAACTCAGAGCAATAGCTTTATAGAACTTGAGGATAAATCAACTGCCCGTGAAAAAAAAATTAAACAACTGGAGCTATTGGCATAAGGAACATGAGCAACCCCATCTCTTTACAACAAATCTATCAACCACAATGACAAAATAATTAATTTTAAACCTATCTGGGCTAGCTGAGCTGTTTTGCAGAGCAAGCATGGTTGCTACCAACGAAGTAGCTGAAAGGATTGTGGAATGATTAAATTCCCTTGGAAACAAGGGAGATTTTTTAACAGCTTATTTATTGTTGTTCTAGTTTGTAGGATAGATAGAGTGCAGTACTGCAGGCCACTTTAGCTGATGTGTTCAGCAGGTCAGCGGTTCAAATCTCACCGGCTCAAGGTTGACTCAGCCTTCCATCCTTCCGAGGTAGGTAAAATGAGGACCCAGATTGTTGGGGGCAATGTAAATATATATGTATATATTGCTTACTGGTGTACACCGCTTAGAGAGTGCTTGCACTTAAAGCGGTATATAAGTCTCATAAATAAATAAATTCCAAGGAACACTATAGCTTTACACATATCTCAGGCACTGAAACCAATATTTTTAAATCTTCTGAAATACATTCACTCTTAATTCTGATACCATGTGGAGTTCATGGTGCTCCACTTCCTCACATATTCAAATGATCAGAAACAGGATTGGATCCATTGATCATGTCCCCTGAACACATTTTCTAGCCATGTATCCTGCTTGCTTGGCAACTGTATGAAGGAGCAGCATGTGTGTATCAATAAAATATGCACACATGTGTCCTCCACTCTCATACTTTTACTATCTGATGAAGGTAGTAAAGGCTTCTCCCACATTAGCAGACCCCCTCCAGAGCTGAACCATCAGTGATCAGATGATGTGCAGCTATGGTGTAAGGCACGGGTGTCAAGCTCGCCATGTCATATGATGTGTCGCGACGTATCATGGCTCTTTTTGAATTGCCAGCAATGGAGTGGGCGCGGCTTCGGTATGATGAAACCGGCCCATGGGCCGGCAGTTTGACATCCCTGGTATAAGGTATCATCCGTTTTGATTCCCCACAATGTCCCAGTAGTGGTACTGTGGAAAATTTAAAATCATAAATAGCAGTGGCATTTAGGCTTATATACAGGCCCATAGTGCTTTATAGCACTCTCTGTGTGGTTTACAATGTAGAAGCATTATTAGCATATTGCCCCCAACACTCTGGGTCCTCAATTTACTGACCCTGGAAGGATGGAAGCTTGAGTCAAATTTAAACCCTGTCAGGATCAAACTCCAGGCTGTGGGCAGAGTCAGCCTGCAATAATGCATTCTAGGTGAAATGTTAATATATATTGCTAGACCATGTATGATATGCCATACGCTAAATAAAATAAATAACTGTGTTCTAACCATTGCATCACCAGGAAGCTGTGGAGAAGCATGGGAAGTTTAACATCTGCCCCAGGAAGGCAAACCCAATGCCAGCCAGTTTCCTTCAGCAAAATCCATGTTGAAGCTGAGTGCAACCTACTTGCAGTTGCCAGTTCAACTTACTTGCTTCTGCTCCTATCAGTCCGAAAAATGGCTAAAACCTTCAATAGGGCAGCTTGATGTATTGCAAGGCATTGTGTCTAATCTCCTCCATTTGTGAGAGATTATACTCATGATCCTGCCAAAATTACCAACCACTCTGAAGAATTATGAGGCCAAAGAATTTAAAACAGACCCAATGAAAAAGATAAGTGTTTCTCAAATCTGCATAATAATTGAAACCAGACTTGAAAAGGAGAGGCTTTGGGAGTCAAGAGACTGGTAGAAACAGCTCCCAAGCAAAACAAAGACAGGACAAAACCATCTCTTGGCCAGTGTACCCATTAGAAAGATATGCCACTTATTAGTGAGGTATAGTGGTGGGTGCTTGTAAAAGAGAAAAAAATATCAGTGTGGTGAATGTACTCTGGGGGTTGAATTTATACTGAAATAAATTCAGATTTGCATTCTGAAGTTTTTGTCTGTTGAAGGAACAGTCTTCATCAGGGTCCAATCCAAGCTGGGAATAAACAACATGGCGACTGCTTTAGAAAGAAGGTTGTGGCTTACTGAAGAGGAGAGCCAGATAGAAAGATGGCTCTGGAAGAAAAAAGTGAGCACATGTAGTAGTGAGTGGATTTTTAAACCTTCTTGGGCTTTTGTTTGGAGTTGTTTCCTGTTTGAAGCTTTGTATTTCCTGTGTCATGTACTTTTTTTTTAAACAAGTTTTATTAGTTTTTTCATTTTACAAACAAATGCTTAAGAATCAATGTGGTGGCAGGGCAGTCAATCGTCCAAAACCAAAGTCATACTCGTATAGTTCAAATTAAATCATTAGATCATCAGAAACCCCCTCTCTATTCCCTCTAAAAATATATTCAAATTAATGTATTTCAATACAATTAAGTCAATCCAAACAATCATCAATAACATTTCATCTAAATAAGTCCAAATCCTGTATTAAGTTTTACTATTTCAATTGCTATATTCCATATTGCTAATATAAATACATAATTAACACTTCAGGTGTCTCTCCATTCCCTTTTTCCTTAACATAATCAATAAATATTTATTAATACAATTTTTTCTTTTTTCTATTCTTTTCCATAACAAAATAACTATCATTTCTAATAGCAAAAATATTAGTTCAAAAAAGAAAAGAGAAAGAAAACAAAAAACAAAACAAAGCAAAAAAGAAAAAAATACCTTTCTACTCTATTATACTTTATAATCTATCAATCTCTCAATATCTGTGTCAAATTCCTTTAACCCCCCTCCCAAAATTACTATATCCACAACAAACATGTTAATACAGAAACAAACATCTTATTAAATTCAAATCTTTAATTAATTTTTATTCAATCTAACATCTTATTTAACTGTCTTAAACCATAAATCAATCCATATCTAAAAAACCTTTTAAACCCATTATATAAAGTCTTGAGTCACATTCTTAAATCTTATTCTAGCTTTCTTTTTATACCAGACAGGTTTCCATAGCAACGCCTCTATATCAATGAACAAGTCACTTTTTGTGCCTTGTAGTATCCTTTGGGTCAAACAAAAGCGTCCTCTTTTCTGTTTTAGAGACCTAACTCTTTTATAAATAATCCCATGTTGTTTTAAAAACTCTCCACATTTAAAACTGTTGAATAACAGACTCAGTTATGTCCAACTTTATAGTTAATAGTTGCTTATCCAAGCTATCATAGTTCTTGGTTAGTTGAGCTTGTCTATCCATTTCTGTTGGTTTTGGAATTGTAAGTGGTTTAATTACAGTACTTTTTGGTTCCTCGGAGCTCTCATCAGAATGCATATAAAGTCAAGTGGAATCTTCTTTAATCCTAGTTGGTTCTGCTTCTGTTATTTTTTGGTCTATAGGATGCTCGGATAGAGTCTGGGGGTTAATTTGTAGATTCAAAGCAGAATTTCTCTTTCTTATTGCTATAGTGCACTCTTTTATTTGCAAACGTATTTGGTCAGTAGCTTCATAAAGTTTTTTCAATATGAGTTTATAGTCAAGTTGAACATAGGGTTTCTCCATTTCAAAAATAATTAGAAACAGTCTGTATCTTTTAATAGAAGCTGTGTTCAAAGAACATTTAATCAATATCCACTCCCACAAATACAACTGTTAAGTTTCTTTGTCTTTTCCCTTTTATGGTAATCTGAGAGTCAAAGTCAGTCTCACCATCAGAAAAAGAAAGAGTTGCAATTTTAACTTTTTCCACAAGGTGTCCTCAGTAAAATATAAAATCTCCTCCCAGACACCAGGAATTAACAAGATCAGAAAACACACAAAAAAGGAGAATTCTTCAAATATAGACAAAGTCCAGTAGTAAATTCAATATTAAAAAAAATTCCAAGACCCCAAAGTGAATAAAAAAAATAAAAAAGTCACTTTAAATTAATTCAGTCCATTTAAGCTTCTTTTCCCACACTCACAAACGCCGCCTTCTTAAGAGTAGGGAAATAATTTCAAAAGTGCTTTTTACAGGCAAAAAAAAAAAAAAGGAGAAGCAAGAAAGTTTCACCCGGCTCAGCTCAGTTCCTGCGCTTAGATGTTCTTCTGGCTTCTGGTTACTGCGGCAAGGTGAACAGCCATTTTACTGGCCGGTCTTTCCACCGTCGGCCCAAAGGAGCAATCTCAGGCCGTGGAAGAAGCTGCTGCTCTCCCACAGATGACGAGGACCTCCTCAACGGTGGCCGCCCCTCCAGGGCGGCTTTTCGACCCAATTAAGGGTCTACCAGCAGCGGAGAATCAGCTGGCGAAGAGAGCAGTCTCTTCACACAGCTGCAAGCGCCACGATCCGGAACCGGAAGTCTGTGTCATGTACTTTGACCTGAGTCTGAGTGTGCCCCTTTGGCATCTGTGGGTTAATCCTATTGTGTCCTATCTTAGAATTTGGGTGGAGTATGTAGATTTTAGGTGTCTTTGTCTTCCTAATCTTCTAGCTGGAGGACTCCAACCTTCCTGAATGGATTATTACATCTGCATTTCTACAGAGCTGGTTTCTGGTTGGGGGAGGGAGACTTAGGACTATTAAGAAAAACTGGGCATGCTTTTCTGCCTCTTTAAGATCCTTTGAGGAAATATAATATTCTGCCCTTTTAATATTTCCTTCTCTGGGGTGGGGGGGCTGACTTCCCACATATCTTAATCTATGTTTGGAGTTGCCCAATTATGGCAACCACAGACACGTCATCCCAAAGACTTTGCATTTCCTCTGCATCTACAAACTGATTGAGTCTCACCATCTGGGGAAGAACTGCAGCCAGGTGAGGTCAAAAACAGTCAGGTTTACTTATTTGCAACTGTGAAATTTCCTGGTGTCTCCTAATCTAGTATTAGCTTAGCTTTTCAAGATGAATTAGGGTTCACCAAAGGCTGCATTCTAACAAACAACTGCCCTCATATACTCTAACACATGACCATCCTATTCCCACATAAAGATCCAAACAAAGTTACATTGTTTGGACACTGATAAAACTGGTTGAAATAAATTAGTGCCAAATAACCTGTTTCATATAAGTCTACCTCTTTATGAGCTCCAGCAGTGCTATGCTGAACAGTAACATCAAAATGAATATTTAACAGCCAATAGAGGCAATTTTCAAAGCTAGCCTTTTCAGCAACTCGTTCCTTTGATTTACCCCCAGTCCACCAACCTCTTTCCCCTTTCTACCCGATTGAGCATTTTTTGTTCCCTGTAATATCTCAACTTCAAATGGAATGTTTCCAACACCAATATTTCAAACATGGTGGGAAAACATGCAACTTTCTCTATTCTTCACTTTTTAATTGATCATTTGAGTTCTGGGATAATACTAGTGAGATCAATAAACTCTCGTGTCCTTTTTTACTGATGTGAAAAAAATCTGCTCTTATTTCCTGTGTCTCTCAGTCCATTTCACTCTGTGGTATAGGTAGTCCTTGACTTATGACAACTGACCCCAAAATTTCTGTTAGTAAGTGAGACATTTGTTAATTTTGCCCAGTGGTGGGATTCAGCTGGTTCACACCAGTTCAGCAGAACCGGTGGCTAATTTTTTGTTGCCCAGGCCCAGAAACGGCATCCACACAGAGAACCGGTTGTTCACATATTTGAATCCCACCACTGAATCACTGCAGTTTGTTAAGTTAGTAACATCGTTGTTAAATGAATCTGGCTTCCCCATTGACCTTGCTTGTCAGAAGGTCACAAAAGATGATCACGTGACCCTGGGACACTGCAATTGTCATAAATATGAATCAGTTGCCAAGGGTCTGCATTTTGATCACGTGACCATGGGGATGCTGCAACGGTCATAAGTGTGAAAAATGATCATAAGTCACTTTTTTCAGTGCCAGTGTAACTTCAAACAGTCACTAAATGAACTGTTGTAAGTCAAGGACTACCTGTATAAATTTTGGAACAAGCAGCAAAACAGATCCACTTGTATCCAAGCAGCTTCTGCAAGTAAGAGAATATTTGCAGGCAGGCCAGCAGAGGGAGCAAAGTCCTTGCTGAATCTCCCTCACATCCAAAGTTTTATGGACAGAGATGAGAAGTTAGCATAGGGGTATTAATATAACGCAGGGCCAATTTATACAGAACCACATCTAGACTTAGAATAATAGAGCTGGAAGGGATCTTGGAGGTCTTCTAGTCCAACCACTGTTCAAGCAGGAGACCCCTACCCACACCATTCCAGACAAGTGGTTGTCCAGTTTCTTCTTGAAAACCTCCAGTGATGAAACACCCACAGCTTCTGGGGGCAAGCTGTTCCACTGGTTGTTTTCACTGTCAGAAAATTTCTCCTTTAAATGTGATTTCTGTCTTTTCAGAAAAAAAAGAGGCATTAGGGTTTTTTAAAGCATCTCTACTCAACAGTTGGTATCTTTATAAAATTCAAAGGATCAACCTTTTACAAGAGATTGAAGATGAGGGGTAATTGCTTGAATGCTGAACGACTCTCTGCACATCTGGAGAGAGAAGAGCAAGAAGAACTAATCACTTCTATGACCTGGAATTTCCTCTTAAACAAACTCCTTCTAGTTTAAGCTCAACTCCAGTGACCACACAAACACATGTATGTTTTTTTTGCTACACTATTGAAGAAGTTTGCGACTGCATTCATTCATTCATTCATTCATTCATTCATTCATTCATTCATTCTCTCTCTTTCTTTCTTTCTTTCTTTCTTTCTTTCTTTCTTTCTTTCTTTCTTTCTTTCTTTAACAAACTCCTTCTAGTTTAAGCTCAACTCCAGTGACCACACAAACACATGTATGTTTTTTTTGCTACACTATTGAAGAAGTTTGCGACTGCATTCATTCATTCATTCATTCATTCATTCTCTTTCTTTCTTTCTTTCTTTCTTTCTTTCTTTCTTTCTTTCTTTCTTTCTTTCTTTCTTTCTTTCTTTCTTTCTTTAACAAACTCCTTCTAGTTTAAGCTCAACTCCAGTGACCACACAAACACATGTATGTTTTTTTTTGCCACACTATTGAAGAAGTTTGCGACTGCATTCATTCATTCATTTTCTTTCTTTCTTTCTTTCTTTCTTTCTTTCTTTCTTTCTTTCTTTCTTTCTTTCTTTCTTTCTTTCTTTCTTTCTTTCTTTGTCTAATCTGCAACCCTGGTAGTTCCACATGGTCTTCGATACAAGAATTGACCTTGTTTAGTTTTCCTGAGTAAATCAAGGTTGGCTTGATGCTACCACTTACCCACATTCAAACATAAACGGTACTTCCCTTCTATGCTACCTGAAATACTACTGGTAACTGAAGTACTTACTCCTACTGAAAAATTATTTGGTAAAACTCATTAAAAAAAAAAGAGGGTCTCCCTTTCTGGAGCATTCTGCAAAGATGGCAAGTGCAGCAACAGTAGGCATTTCACTATCCTGCTTCTTGCATGCACCTACAAAGAAAAGAAACATAGATGTTGGGCGTCAGCCCCAATATTTGTTGTTGTTGTTAATTGCAAATTCATATCCGATCCATTGTGACCCCATGGACAATGTTCCTCCAGGTCCCCCCAATATTTAGCTATCCAATAATGGTCCACCCCCTGCTTTCCCCATTATCTGTCCCCACTGTCTTTATTTCTTTTTGGTGAACCTCTGAGCAGTGGGGATGAGACCTGTTCCCACAAATCCATCTTTAGCAGATCAGAACTAGCCCATTTATTAGACAATGTTTAGGCTAAGAGGATGGAGAACTATTTTAGCATGACAATCACATTTAAGGGGCCAGATTTAGCCCCTGAATCTCCAGTTGCTGAGAAGGTACAAAATCATCCCAAAACAACCAGATGTTAGCTTCAATCCAATATGTAGGAATATATTAATAGATTTCAGTCCACAAGAGACTTTTTATATTTGTTTTAAAGAAGCTGGGCATACTCAGTATATAATTTTCCTTGTGGAACGTGTATGTACATATTTTCTCTCCAAGATATATGCATACATGCAAATAAAAACTTAGTCTAAAGGGAATCATGATTTATTTCCAGGAGTTTTCAGCTCTTGGGTTTGTTTGCTTTCTTGCCTCCATTAGATTTATGGCAATTAGTTCCATGAGATAATGGACCACATGATTATCTGAATCAGTCAAAATATTTGGTAATTTTTATCCTTTAATCTTAGGCTTAAGCCTTCTTCACTTTGTTCGATGAATCACTCAAGAGATTTTTTTTGCCTCTCAGTTCTGGTTGTTGTGAGGTCAACATCAGGACAAAGGGTGTTGAGCTAGGATCGTAGAGATCCATGCACCAGCCACCATGTTATTGAGCAACCTGGGATAGTTGCTATATCTCAGCCCAGCTGTCCTCATCATAGTATTGATACAAAGATGGTGAAAGAAAGAAGCATGAATGCTGTAAAACATAGAATAATAGATTTGGAAGGGACTTCGGAGGTCTTCTAGTCCAACCTCCTGCTCGAGCAGGAGACCCTATACCATTTCAGACAAATGGTTGTCCAGTCTCTTTTGGAAAGCCTCCAGCAATGGAGCACCCATAACCTCTGAAGGCAAGCCGTTCCACTGGTTGATTGCTCTCACCATTAAGAAATTTCTCCTTAGTTCTAGGTTGCTTCTCTCCCTGGGTAGTTTCCAACCACTGTTTTTTGCTTTGCCTTTTGGTGCTTTGAAAAATAGTTTGACCCCCTCATCTTTGTAGGAGTCCCTCAAACATTGGAACACTGTTATCATGTCACCTCAGCCCTCCTTTTCATTAGACTAGACCAGACATGTCAAAATTGTGACATCATGTGACGTTGTGCAATGTATCAGGACAGTTTTGCCATTACTGGCTATGGGGTAGGCGCAGCTTCCACGTGACACGTCCGGCCCATAGGCCAGCCGTTTGATATCCCTGGACTAGACATACCCAATTCTTGTAACCATTCTTCGTACATTTTCGCCTCCAGCCCCCTAATCATTCTTATTGCTCTTCTCTGCACTCTTTCCAGAGTCCCAACATCTTTTTTATATTGTGGTGACCAGAACTGGATGCAGTATTCCAAGTGTGGTCTTACCAAGGCATTGTATAGCGGTACTAGAACTTCACGTGATCTATCCCTCTATTAAGGCAGCCTAGGATTGCATTAGCTTTTTTGGCTGCTGCCGCACACCATCCTTTCAGAACACTAAATCATTCAGTGAATGAAGAACAAAAACCCAAGCTATCATGGATCTCCCTGTTTTTGGGTCCTGATTCAGAAAAAACAAAAAATCCTCATATAAGCACATTGTTCTGACCCAGAACTCCAGCAGGATTTGGGAGTTTACTTCTATCGTGATTCCATATTGTTCCGACATTGCTTTGACATTGTTGTTCTCGTGACATTGGCTCACTTCAAGTCATAGTCAGGGCAAATGCCCTTTGCCTGTCATTTACATTTATTACAATATCCTCCCCCTCCCAAAAAACTCTTACACATTTCATGAGCCATTCAGTTGGACTATGAATCATGGGGTGCTAATAGAGCTTTTTGATGGGCTGGGGACGAAAACAGCTGCCAAACCACTGAGAGGTTGCTTAGTGACATGGTCACTGGAAGGCGAAAACAAAAGAATGCATTCTTGTTCAAAACGCGTTTCCCCTGCCGCTGCAGCGGAGCAGGCTTTTCTCGAAAAGAAAATGCTCATGAAAATGAAAGCAGACTGCTGTGAAGATCTTAATGGCACTTGTAGGGTTTGCTTGTTATTAATTCTTTTTTCTCCTTTCTTTAATTTGCAAAACGTGCTTCATTATACACATACAATTTGGAAGGGAAAGCTTTGCATTTAGTAAAGGACATCCCACTAGCCTTTCTTGGATATATGCCTGCTGAGAAATAAATGAACTTTCTCCCGTGCCTTAAATGAAAAGCAGAGTGATAAGAAGAATGGCAAGTCTTAGCTTTCAATTCCAGAGGGGAAACGGTGGGCATCTAACAGCAAATTTGGTCACAACCAGGGTTTACAAAGGGTTATAAAGACCACCTTTGTTTCTCTGGGTATAAGGTAATTAAGGTAAAAGTTAGGGGCATTTTGGAATGCCCCATTTCTTAGCGCTCGTTACTAGCAGGTTAATTTTTGTCAGCCTAAATCAATGATGGCGAACCTTTTAGAGACCGAGTGCCCAAAACCCGGCCCACCCCCTAACCCACCCCCACTCTGCCTCCCGTTCCACCCACTTGCAGCGCCATGGCGGCCACACCCTCTGCCTGAGCACCGCAGCATCATCTGCATATGATGGGGCGCAAGGGTGGAGTCTTGCCCCTGCTTCTTGGCTGTCATGTACTTGGCTGCGCTGCTCTGTGTGGGCTGTGCCTGGGGGAGCCTCTCCTCCGGGCAGGCTGCTAGTGAGAAGGAGGTTGCGGGGAGGCAGGACTGGGGCAACGGCATGCGTGCCCACAGAGGGGGCTCTGAGTGCCACCTCTGGCACACGTGCCATAGGTTCGTCACCACTGGCCTAAATCTAGAGAAGTGCTGCAGTCTTAGCATCCCATCCTCCATGAATTGGACCAATTTTTTTTTTTTTTTGGCATTTTGCTCTAACTGGCTGTCAAACTCAAATCGTCACCTTAGAAAGCAGAGCCTCAACCGCGAGACAATTGCACCATTGGAATTCTTTAACAAGAAGAGAAGCATAAATATAACAAATCTTCCCTTTTGAAAAAGGAATAAGGGAATTTCGGTGCTGCACCATTTCCACGCTTTGATTCCTCAAAGGAAATCTTCTTTGACTTGCCAACCTTGAAACACTGAGAGCAAGGAATAAAAACATCCCAGCCCTATTCTTGGGCTGCCATGTTCCGCAGTAACACACATTTCCTCATCTCTACACAGTGAAAAAGCGAAAGGAAAATAAATTGCTTGCACTTTTTACTTCCCACCTGTATCCTTAGCATATTGGTGTGTATGTTTGACTGGGTGTACGTTGAAAAAAAAAAAAGTCCCAATGGTTCTTATGAGGGGGAGGTTAAAGGCATCAAGCTTCCATTAATCTTACCAGAGTTCCTCACTTGTGGTGTTAAATACAGGTAGTCCTCGATTTACGACCACAACTGAGCCCAAAGTTTCTGTTGCTAAGTGAGACGTTTGTTAAGTGAGTTTTTCCTCATTTTACAACCTTTCTTCCACAATTGTGAAACCAATCACTGCAGTTGTTAAGCTAGTAACACAGTTGTTATGGCTTAAAATCTGGCCTCCCCATTTTCTTTGCTTGCCGGAAAGGTTACAAAATGTGATCACATGACACTGCAACCGTCATAAATACGAGTAAGTTGCAAAATGTTAGAAATTTTGATCACGTGACCACAGGGATGCTGCAACGGTTGAAAGTGTGAAAAATGCTCATAAGTCACTTTTTTGAGTGCCATTATAACGTTGAATGGTCACTAAATGAATTGTAAGTCGAGGACGACCTGTACGTGGATCAGTTCCAGAGAAAGTGGTTCGGTTTCGAACCCAACTGACCTCATGAGATTGCAGAGGTTGCTGCTGTCAAGCTGTTACTACAACGTTGGCGTTGTAGCAGGAACAGGTGTCAATAGATCAGAGCTGTGCATGCATTCTTTGAAATAAGCCCCATTTTGTTCCGAGGTGCTTACTTTAAAGTCAGTGCTCATAGCAGAATCTCTCACATCCAGTCTGTAACCTCGAAGGCAGTAAAAGTTAATGGCAAGGTAGCTTTATCTGGTTTGTGCTTCACTTACCTTAGGTGTTAATCAATGGCAAACCTTCAGATCAGTGGTTATGTTTGTCTTATCATGCTTCCCTGGAACTTCCCTCAATTCCACCTTCACTCTCACCCATGAGCAGCATATGTTCTTCATTTAGCATCGTATTATTGAAACTTGGAGACATTCACTAGTTTTAAAGAGCCCAAGCACGTTTTGGTCCATGCATTCTGGGCCAGTTCCACCTGCGTTCAGTCAAAACTCTAACCTCTGATTTTATGTGGATTATCATCTTGGAGATTTTCAGGACACATTACGGGCACACTCACAAAATGGTTGCTGGGCATAGGGGCTTGTTTGTTAACAAAAAACTAGCCCTCCTGACTGTGGCTAGGCAGAAGGCATCTGACTGCCAGAAGACAAACTCTGGATTTGCTTTCTACTATGCCTTAATGTGGCCCCTAAGCTAGCCTGTGGAAGCAGTCAAATACACTTTCCCATTGCTAGTTTGATGACAGAGTGAGTCCTTTGAATTTGCTCATGGCATGAAAGGAGGTACCCCCTTGTTTTAATTTCAGGCAGCAAAATCTCACGGGCCAGCCCTCCTAAAACTGAACTGCGCCGATCTTAAGAGTTAGGAATCATTCAAGTGGATGGTGTTTAATGGGGACATCTAATTTACTCCCCCACCCCAAGCTTGCAACAATGTGCATTCTCTCCAATCAAAAGAGGCAACCCCAAGTTTTTAGCTTCCATCAAAATGATATCCTCGTGCCATTGTACTGGAAGAGTTTATCTCTTTTGTATACGCATGCAAAACTCAAGGCTTGACCAAAAACGATGGGACCTGCAGAATTGCTTTTGTCATCATAAAGAAGACGGGGTCAAACTATTGTCCAAAGCGCCTGAAGGCAGGACAAGAAGCAACGGATGGAAACTAATCAAGGAGAGAAGCAACCTAGAACTAAGGAGAAACTTCCTGACAATTAGAGCAATTAATCAATGGAACAACCTGCCTCCAGAAGTTGTGAATGCTCCAACACTGGAAGTTTTTAAGAAGAGATTGGATAGCCACCTGTCTGAAATGGTATAGGGTTTCCTGCCTTAACAGTGGATTGGACAATTCTGTATTCTGTATTCATTTGCCCTCCTTGTCTGAAATGGTATAGGGTTTCCTGCCTTAGCAGTGGATTGGACTATTCTGTATTCATTTGCCCTCCTTGTTCTCCATTCTCCCCCACAGCAAGAACTCTGCCTGACAGCATTCTTTCACAGATGGTCTTTGAAGGCCATGCATCTCACTAAGGTTCCTCCAGAGTATAATCATGGTTTTCTGGACTAGCCACAAAAAACTGTATGCTAGAAGATGCAAAGCTTATTAATCCTCCTTCCCGTGATATTATTAAACCCAAATTAAACCAGTCTCATTCTGTTCCCAGCCCATACATCCATTCTTCTTTAGCATGACCCAATGCGGGAAAACAGTGAGAGCAAAAGGAGGGGATGGAAGCGTTCAGCAGTGAATCCTCCAACTTGGCTTTTCCTGATGCAGCAGACAGTGGATCATTATTTATGTGCAGAGCGGAGCAGCCTTGCCGTTGCTGCGGCAGTTCCATTTATTCTGTGGCGTGTGGCATGAAATTAACAAGCTATTCTCTTGTGTTTCAGTGGTGCTGGATTTATGGTAATCAGGCATAATGGGAAAGACTGGTGAGGTGGGGTGGGTGGGTGGCTGTAAGAGGGAAGAAGCAACTGGAGTCGCTGAGAGAGAGAATGAGGCCGATATGGCTCTACCTGTCTCTTTTGCCTTATAGGAGAAGTTGAAATGGGGTGCCCTTTGTTTTCCTTTTCTCTCTCTGCAATGCTGACAGACTGACTGAAAGATCACGAACTCTTCCCCTAAGGAGAAACAGGTTCTAAGTTAAACAGCAGCCAGTCTTGAATAGCAATAGCACTTAGACTTATGTACCGCTTCATAGTGCTTTACAGCCCTCTCTAAGCAATTTACAGAGTTAGCCTATTGCCCCCCCCCCCAAATCTTCACTTTACCAACCTTGGAAGGACGGAAAGTTGATTCAACCTTGTACCAGTCAGGATCGAACTGCTGGCAGTGAGCAGTGAATTAGCCTGCAATACTACTGCATTCTAACCTCTGTGCCGCCACGGCCAGTCATTCTCCAATTCAAGCCCATCCCTATAGTGGAGCCCCCTGTGAGTTCACTTTGGCAGTTAACTTGATGTGTGTGTGTGTGTGTGGTACAGAGAGTTGTAATGCAAATCAGGAAGGGGGAATGGAAACAGATTTTCCTGGACTTCAAATGGAAAGCCCCCCCCCCTCCTCCAAAGATTGGATTGCAAAACCAGATTCTGAGATTGGGGATGCAGAAACAGATGTCACAGCTTTAACATGCCTTAGATCCTTTGGCTAGAGGTCTGGAATGGTAGATATATTTCCACCACTCCTGCTAGGCTGCTGGAATGTCCTGGGGGCAAATGCTGATGGAATGGCATTGGCTGCCAAGGAAGGAACAGAATTACAGGACCGACATGGGAAGCACAGAGAGAGAGCTCACCCACCATCTGCTGGTCTTTCTTTCTATATTCAACATCGCTCAGATCCCCTATCCTGATGGACTCTGGGCAGCAAAGAAGAACCACAAAGTCTGTGAGCCAGATCCACAAAAGTAAAAGGAATACAGGTCATCCTCGACTTACAACAGTTCATTTAGTGACCATTCAAAGTTACAATAGCACTGAAAAAAGAGACTTGTGACTGCTTTTCATACCTACAACTGTTGCTCCATCCCCATGGTCACGTGTGCAAAATTCAGACATTCAGCAACTGAGTTGTATTTATGACGGTTGCTGTGTCCCGGGATCACGGGATCACCTTTTGTGACCTTCTGACAACAAGCAAAATCAATGAGGAAGCCAGATTCACTTCACAACCGGGCACTGACTTAACAACTGCAGTGATTCACTTAACAACTGTGGCAAGAACGCTTGTAAAATGGGATAAAATTCACTTAACAACTGTCTCATTTAGCCACAGAAAATTTGGGGCATAACTGTGGTAATAAATTGAGGACTACCTGTGCCTCCTCTTTCCTCTGATGACCCCTGCAGCCAACTCAGGCCAAAGGCCTGAAGAAACAAGACGGCTATTTCTTACTTCTGAAAGGCAGCTGGCTTGGGCCTGTAGAATGGGGTTCCAGAGAGGAATATGTCACAGAGAAGTCTTCAGCCACCTCTGCCCGAGCTTGGATGCAAAACACTATCCTGTTGTTGGCAGGTAGATTGGGGAAAAATATAATCTCCTGTTAATCCCCAGCAATTGCAGCATTTTTGCAGTAGTGGGGATCATCTTTTCCTCCTCCCCAAGGCTCTGTTTCTCATGACAGCTTGTCTAACAACTGTAAAAAGAGTAGCCGATGAAAGGCAGCATCTTGAGTCTCCCTGCCTGCAGGCCTTCTAATCCAACTCTCCATCTGGCTGAAACCTGACAGGTGGCTAAGCTCCACAGCATGATGATGCCCCAACACCACTTTAGTTTGGCCAGATGTTATGTGCAGGCTCAGCCTGTGCCGTGCCTTTCTACCCATAGCAAAGCCTTCTCAGTGCTTTGCATGGGCTCCTCTCACCACAGTCTTATTTGTCATCCCTTGGTTCAAAGCGACAAAAGGCTCATTGTTTAAAGCCCCTCCCCTGGCAAATTGCTCTCCTGCAGGATGGCTTTGCTGAGGGCTCTCATGTTGTCTAGGTTGCCCCCAACAATTGCCACGGCTGCCATCTTGAGCCATCTTTTTGTTCGCATTGCTTTTTATTTCTTTTATTTGTTTCCATATGTTGCATTGATGTTCTCGAAGACTTTCTTTTCCTTGGCAACTGGTCTTCCAGGGATTTCGTTCACATTATTTTTAATGAAATTATGCAGGAATTTCTTACTGACATTTCTGCCCCCCTCCACTATCTTTCATCTTGCCAGAATTTGTGCATTGATAATGTTTCAATGACATACCACTCTTTAGACAATGATTGTGTGATGTTTCTCATTAAAAAAAAATAGATTAAAGGAATAAATGAGGCCCACCTAACTAGAAGTGGGTCCCATGCAAGGTCTTAATTTCAGAGTAAACATTCAAAACAGCCATAGAGGCGTGACATAACATCTCTGTTTCCATTCTGAGAATTAAGAGAAGATGAGTTGTATACCATTCTGATAGTCTCTAGATAACCCTTCTAGATATTCAGTAACTACAGGACCTGGATAGATCCTAAATCTAATGCTCTGTATATAATCTGAAATGTGCAGATCTAAACCAGGATGGTTGTGGTCCTACTGGTAAGAATAATGTAAAAACTCATACATGAGGACGTGAGTTAATGTAACATCTCTATCTCTCTACTTTGAGAGTTTAAGGAAAGAATTGTACATTCCATTTTGATATATCAGATCATTTAAAATAATTCAGAAAAACCTTTCTGATAGAGTTGAACTGTGGTGGCACAGTGGTTAGAATGCAGTATTGCCGGCTGACTCACTGCTCACTGCCAGGAGTTCGATCCTGATCAGCTCAAGGTTGACTCAACCTTCCATCCTTCTGAGGTCTGCAAAATAAGGGCCCAGATTGTTGGAGAGGCTTCTGGTTCTGCGCAATAGCGTAGCAGCCAAGAGATCACGGGGCTCCGCACCCTATGGCTGATTTCTGCCTGCTACGGGACCCTAAATGGGCCTGAAGTTGCCCTGTAGAAGCAACAAAGAAGGAAGTCCTGCCAATTGGGGGGTTCATCTGATCAGTTTGGGAAAAGCCTTCCAGAAATCAGCAGGAGAAAGGCTAGCTTAACTTCAGAGTCTAGCCCAAGCTACAAGCAGCTAAAGCCCAGAAGCTCTACTTTAAGCTGACTGTAAACAATGTGTTTGGAATTGGATAAGGACAATAATTTTCTCTCTTCTACTTGAAAATTGATTTCCTGGAAAAAAAAAGAAAGCAAAAAGAAGCAAAAAGCCTCTGAAAGTGAGAAGGAAGGGGGGAATCTTTGCCCCACCCTCTTACAGATGGAAGGGGTGAATTAAACTTTTCAGGAGGAACAGAAATATAATGAAATTAAATGAATATAAGACATAATTTGGATAAGTTTGAAATTGGTGGAATCTGTTAAGATTTTCCTTTTAAATCATGAAAATAGAAGTAAACAATTGTCTATTACTGACTGGTGCTGACATCTAGTGGTGGATGAAAATGTACAACAGCCAGTCCCTGTAACAGGGACTGGCAAAGCCCAGTAAAAGATAATTTGGTTTTGGTGACCTTCAATGTCTTAATAACAGAGAACAGCTGTGACAAAAAATACAGAAAACATTTTGGGCTATCTACAAAGTGAGTATTATAACTCTAAAAAAAATAATTGACCTTTCTGGATTACAAATACCAACTCAAATGTGACTCTAAAGCTGTTTGCAGAGAAAGGAAAACCTTGATTTTTAGCTATCATGGAAAACCAGAGATCTGCAGAAAGAATATACCAAGAAAAAAACAAATACTTTCCAGAAGCAGATCTATGCAACTAATCCAAACAACATGATCTCAAACCACAAGGAAATTAAAATAACTTTGAAAATATAAATGAACACATCTCCAATTTAACTTTACAACACAAAAATTCTCAGAAAATAAAAACAGAGAATGAGCAGGGAAAACAGACAACTGAATACAAGACAGAGGAGAGAGATTTTAAGATGGAACTTAACAATAGAAGAAAGTATGACTTAACTCAAATGGAAAAAAAACTTAGAGGACTACTGGACATGGAAAAGGTAACCTATACCCTAAGATTACAAAATAAGTTTGAGGACAAGAATTTTTTTTTTTTTTTTGACAAAATGGATTCTGCCAAGAGAACTACAAGAACTTGAGAGACAAAAAATGATAAATAAAATCAAGAAAGAAAGAAAGGAAAAGATTCTCAATGAATACAAAGGGGCGAAACCTTCCTACAAAAACATCTTACCTGTTTTGCCTTTTGTATTTGCAACAATATGTTTAAGATTTTGGAAAGATTCTTTGATTCAGCAAAACATATTGATCAGGAAAGATGTTTGGCAAAAAAAAAAAGGCTAAAATGAGAATTAAGAAATTAATGATGGGATTTACCAGATGGAATATTCAAAAATTAAACATCTGTTTGAACATGGTTAAAGAAATAGAAAGGTTTTGGATATATATGAAGATTAGTTTAAGAGGGATGAACCCCTCAAGTAACAAAGTATTTTTCTTTCGTTTTTTTCTTTGTGTTTTGTTTTTTTGACATGAGAAATATAAAAATATTGGGATGGTTTATATAAAAGAAATGTTTCCTCGTTTTTTCTTTTTTTAAGATATGAGAAATGTAAAAGTGTTGGGATGGCTTGTATGAGAAAAAAGACTTAAATACTTAAGTGTAAATTAATTTCAAGAAAATCTTAACCAGTAAGAATGCTTTGAATATTGTGGGAAAACAAATTTAAATAAGAATTTTGTAAACAGGATCTATGACAAAGCAATTAGAAAAGAAGCTTTATATTGATATGGTTATTATTTGCAGAAACATGAGGAAAATGTCTATATTTAATTGTCTTTTATTCAAATAATAAGAACTGTATTAATTTAAGGTTGGCAAAAGAGAATATTATTGGAAGAAGAGAAAATCAAGCAAAGCCATTATATGGACTATAGAATTATAGCAATGAATTGTTATTTATTGTTTTTAAATACTAACCCAGACAACATGCTGTTTATGATATATTAAGATAACTATGTTAAAAAATCAATAAAACATATTAGAAAAAAGGACCCAGATTGTTGGGGGCAATATGGTGACTCTGTAAACCACTTAGAGAATGCTATAAAGCCCTGTGAAGGTCTATGTAAGTCTAAGTGCTATTGCTAAGTGCTATTGCTATGGAGCTGGCATGGCTTTGAAGAAAGAGCATTTTTGCTGCTACTATCAATTGTTTATCTCCTCAGTTTTTCCTCTTAATAGATTTTCTATGTAAGAAAAAAAGGGGGAAGGGGGAGAACATAAAAACTTATCAATGCCAGCTGAGTCCTCTGTACAGTGAGTTTATGAATGTTGCCTGTACCATAAAATTCTCACAAAGTACTGTATCCTTTCCAAATTTAATTAACCTATTAATACTTGGCTTGTTTGGATTTGGCAAAGCAGGTTGAATGGACTTACCTATTGTGGCTTATAAACATTTTATGCAATAGGTTTACAAAGGAATTGTGCCACAATGGTTGTATCCACAAACCATGATTAAAACAAACCATGACAAACCACAACATAAATTCAATACTGGGTTCAAACATTGGACTGTGACCAAATGAAGGAAACCACATTGTGGTTTTTATACAATACAACACAGCTACTGTTATTCATAAAACTGATTTCATGTCCTTTTGGTAAGCACAGTTGGGTAGACTTATTGAACAGGTAGTGCTTGACTTACGACTTGTTGCTTAAAGACGTTTAAAATTATGATAGCAACAGCACTTAGACTTATATATTGCTTCACAGTGCTTTACAGCCCCCTCTAAGCAGTTTACAAAGTCAGCATATTGCCCCCAACAATCTGGGTCCTCATTTTACTGATCTCAAAAGGATGTAAGGCTGAGTCAACCTTGAGCCGGTCAGGATTGAATTGCCAAACTGCAGGCAGCTGGCAGCCTGAAGTACTGCATTCTAACCACTGCACCAGTACGGCGCAGTGGTGATGGGCCTGGAACAGGTGCTTTATGGCTCCTAAAGTCCTTCTGGCTATTGTAAAATGTCCTGCCAACTATCTGCCTCCTCAGTCATGTGACCATATTTCAAGCACTTGGCAACTGCCTCACCTTTATGACTGGCTGCATCCCATTGCAATAATATGACTGTGGTTTGCAACATTTTTTGCCAGTTTCAAGAGAATGGGTATGAGAGAATGGATATGATTCACTTAACAACCACGGTGATTCACTTAACAGGTGCAGAAAATGTTGTAAAATTGGGTCATTACATAAGTAAGTTACCATAACAACTTATGACTGGAATCCGGTCCTATTTGAGTTTGTAAGTCAAGAACTACTTATAATTTTAAAGCATAAATTGCAGTGACATGATTCTAATTTAAAAACCAAACAATCCACATGATGATTTAGCAGGACATAGGAACCAAACCAGTATGGTTTATTCAACAGGCTCTGGATAAAACGAAGCATTCCTTTGTATGATACATGAACCCAGTCTATCTCTTTTTCTGATTACATCTGTTTTTCACCAACATTCCTGATATGTCTTATTTTGGAAGTTTCTGACTAAAACTGTTAAGGGCCTATATCTCTCTGCTCAAATACTCCCTGACATTACACTGGCTTCGATATTTACACTGGCTCGGATTCTGTGCTGTCATTCCATGAACAATTTCTCACACTGGAGTTAAAGTATTATCGAATTGGCAGACAACTATACTGGCATAACATTGCTGCCTCTATCGTGTCACCCCAGTGATGCTGCCAAATGTTGCTATCCTTATTTGTTGTGAGTAGGGCAAGTCAAGAAAAATAATTGGTAAATTCCCTTCCTTCCTTTTCACCAGGCTTCAGCAGCAAGCAGAAAGTCACTGCCCTTCAT
This sequence comes from Crotalus tigris, assembly GCF_016545835.1. Lineage (NCBI taxonomy): Eukaryota > Metazoa > Chordata > Lepidosauria > Squamata > Viperidae > Crotalus > Crotalus tigris. The sequence continues at coordinate 1,365,972 of NW_024100565.1, forward strand.
AGGAACTGGGACAGGGATTGAAACTGAGGGCGATGACAAATTTTGGTAGATATTTGGACATATGGGCTTAGTCATCTCTCAAGTCATCTGCTCCTGCTTTTGTTCAACATTGTCCTGTTATCCAACAGATCACACCTTTCTCTACCTCCCCTATATCCAGTCCCAGTCCTAGAGAGAGAAAAGGGAACCAATACTGGTCCTGGATGCCGCTCACCTGCCAGGTGCTTCTCCCCATCATCTTTTTTCCTGACAACACAGCCTACTCCACGCTTCCAGATTTCTGAGTTCCTTTTCTGAGCTCCCTCCTCCAGAACTTCCAACTCAGACATAGGGCAGAAACTTGTCAGATGGCTCATCGTCATCTCTCTCTCCATCTGCCTCCATCCTCACCAGCAATTGGAGCAAAACTGCAACTCATGGAGAACTGAAAAACCAGTGCTGCTCAGGAAGGGCAGGAAAGGCCACAAAATGGACTTTCAGGGTGGAGCTCCAAGGGACTAGTTGCTTTCTCAGCAATGAAGTCACGGCAGCAACAATCTGCAAGAATACATCACAATTTTCTTTCCCCTGTCTTCCCAAGTGGCTTGCCCATATCTCAGGAGAAGTTAACAAGGGAGAAGATCCAATCTCCTTGTATGCCAAGTTAAGGGACCTTTTAGCTGAGAAATTTCAGTCATGTGCTAATAATGGTTGTAGCTCATAAACTAAACTTCTATATTGTTCTAATAAATCTTGAGTCGGGTTGGCTGATATAAAAGCTGTGCAGATTTTTTGAAAATTATCCTGTTAGGGCTCTCCTTACCTTCTGATCAAGTTGTTGGGTCCATTTGACCCAGCATCTTGTTAGGCCAGCTGTAGAGATTGCAGGGATAAAATGGTCCTTGGAGGGTATCTGCCTGATAAACGGCTTCATGTATATACACAGAGGAAGATGATCACTTTCTAGGTAAGGCAGGACTTCAAAATTTTCTATATGATGTACTAAGTCCATAGAAGTTAAGATGTAGTCAGTGGTGCTAGTTTTGGACCCTGCTATGAATGTAAACTCGCCAGGATAGTCACCAGGCCATGAGCCATTTGATATGAAGAAGTTAAATTTATTTGCCAACTTGGCAAGACAGAGGCCAACATAGTTAGCTCTAATGTCTTTAGAGAGTCGTATGAGGGGGGGGCGTTGGTTTGTACAGGGACCTTCCATGGTGGGTATTGATAAGGTGACCAACTTTTTTACAATGAAAAGGAGGACACAAATCAATTGAAGAAAAAAATATAGTAAATAAAAGAAACATTTTATTCATTGCAACAATAATACAGAATACGCTATAATATGATAAATGCATAATAAAAAACATTTGTAACAATAACATTTTATATTGTAATTATGTTTACATGCCGTGCCCCCGCCTGCAGCTGCCTCGCCAGCACTGCTGCCCTGCCAAGTAGAGCGGGCCCCGTGGCTCCCATAGCACGGGGGCAGCTGGCCACTGCCACCCCTAACACCCCCACCCGCAGCAGCCCCGTCGCCCCTGCCTCTTGCACCCACAGCCATTATTGCCCTAGCAGGGCCGAAGATCAAGAGAAAGTTACCATGGTGTTGCTGCTCCAGTCTCCTCCAGGTATCTTCGGGACTAACTAGGAGATGCTGTAGTTGGGTAGCAGGGAGGGGTGCAAAGTTCCTGCCAATTTGCCTTCACTGCAGATAACTTACATGTGCAAAGTTTGCTGGCTGGGTGTTTTGGCGCACTCAGCAGCAATTCCTATTGGCTTTCAAAAGCCAATAGGGGGAGTAGCACAGTTCATGCAAAAGTTGAAAAAAAACCATCCAAAAAGGTGCTGGAACGCCGTTCTGAGCATTCTATGGAAAAAAAAAGCCCTGCAAATTAGTCTTCAAATATCGAAAAGGAGGATATGTAGGAGGACACTTTTTGAAGGAGGACAGAACTCACAAAAGGAGGATGGTTGGTCACCTTAGTATTGATGATGTTTCATGAATAATGTATAATCAAATGGTCCCAATCTGGCATTAAAGTCTCCCCCTAGTAGGATCCTGGCGTTTGGGTGTTCCATGAGTTGTTTATTAACGTAGTGTTCCAACTCCAGCCATACAGCAATGGTTTCAGCTTTTCTTAGTGAAGGAGGGAGATAAACATTAATTATCAAAAGCAGGACTGAGTCCCACTTGAGGAGAAGTGCCATAGCTGAAGGGTTTAAAGGGGTAATAAGTGTGGACTCTGCTCTCAAGTTGGTAGAAATAAATATGCCCAGCCCTCCTTTCAGTCTCCTTGGGCCTCTGCCTGGCCTTGCTTCCAGCTTATATGCATGAAAGCCATTAAGCAGGAGATCATCAGTAGTCCAAGTCTCTTGCACCAATATAATATCCTTACCTTTCAGAGGATCAGAGTGGTTAAGGCCTCTGAAACAATACCACTCGGCTACGTTCCATGACATGATGTTTAAAGTGTTTTTCTTGCACTGGCCTTCATATAGTCAGTTCAAGTTCTCCATAGGGGCATTTGTTGGAGGATTGTTATGATAATTTTTATTTGATATATTAGCATAAGTAGTTATTGTCAATGCTTCTTTTAAATCATCCAGTCTCTGTGTATAATTAGCTTGCTCAGGATCTGGCAATATATCATTAAAATCTATCAACATTTCTTCTGGCACGCCCTCAGCAGAATCAGTGACTGTGGGTAACTCTGTTTGTGGATCACTTCTCTGTTTTCTCAAGGTTGATTCAGCTGCCCGTGTTTCAAACTTATCAGTATGAGATCTGTTGCTGCTTGGATTTAAAGCAATAGTTCCCTCATGGAGAGACTGAACCAGGAGTGGACACAGGTTCCCTGAGCAGAAAGTATTGGAAATATTGAAAAAGTGCTCAGGAAGTGCTTCATTCTAAGAAGCATTGAGGGAATTATGGACTGCTTGAAGGATATCAAAATCTGCATATATTGCCTTCTTGCGGGCAGCCACTCTGCATGTAATAAATCAATCTGCGTGTACTCACAGTGGAGCAGCTGGCTCAGAGACTGCCTAACAGCTTTTCTATCACTCCAATGTCCTCTATTCCATCTGTTGTCATAGATTTGCAAGGTAACCTGGTTTGTCTGTAAACTGAGGTTATAATGGTCACCTCTAGAACTATCTGACTGAGTGTTGTTTTCTTTATGAATATTCTTTCTTCTCTTGTTTATAGAAGGGAGAGAGGGGCCTATTCTAGTTTCTATTTCTCCATTAGCCATCCCATGTCTATCATTATGTGTTCTCCTGGGTCCTTCTGCAATGTTTGTTTGACTGCTGATAAACTTTGCAAAAGACTCTTTCAAGCAGTCAACCTTATTTGTGACAATTGATAAAAGTTTGTAGATTGAATTTACGGTTTGAGCTGTGAGCAAACATTGTCTGGAAAGGAGATCTGTTTCATTCTCCCTTGCTGAGTTTGTTACTATCCCATCCTGTGCAGGAAAAGCAGGTGGGGAATTCCAGGGAGGGGAGCTATTTTCTGTGAGAGAAACAGAAAGTTCTATATCAGTGTTTCTCAACCTTGACAATTTTAAGGCATGTGGACTTCAACTCCCAGAATTCCACAGCCAGCATTGCTGGCTGTGGAATTCTGGGAGTTGAAGTCCACATGCCTTAAAATTGTCAAGGTTGAGAAACACTGTTCTATATGCTGTTTGCTTTCAAGTTCAGTTTGTAAATCCCATTCCAATGAGTCCCATACAGATGAGTTACTTACTGGAGCAGGCTGTCTAATTGCAGTGAAATCTTCCATTTTCTGCTGCTTCAGTGGCTTGGAAGAACTCTGTGCTGCCCAGTGAACATGCGGTCTCTTTCTCTTTTTCCCCATTCTTGGTAATCCTGGCTTGTAGAGTTGTTAAAATGTAGGTAAAACAATGGTAGCCTCTCCAGTATATGTCCTTTGTAAAAAGTCTTTGACTATTATAAAAAGTCAAGCAAGGGTTAAAACAGGTTTAAAAATAGGTTTAAAAAGGGTTAAAATAGGTTTAAAATGGGTAGGTTAAAATGCAGTGTTAAAAGGGGTTAAAAAGTTAAAATTAAAAAAAAAAGCTTTTACTTTTGGAGGAGCTCTTTACAGCCTTTGCTGCCTATCCACCATCTTGGCTCTTCCCCCCCCCCAGAAGATCCTGAAAAACTGTCAGCGGTACTACTCTCTTCCCTTCCCCCATAGTGATACCCAATCAGCAGATGACCTGAAATCAACCAACTGTTCAGCACAAGATGAGCAATCTTTCAAGAGAGTATTAAATCTGTCCTTCAAAAACGGGTCTTGCACTCTTTCAAAAGAGTACTATATCCGTGTTTATAAGGAAACCCTGTAAGGCCTGACAAGTTGTTTGGGAAGCAGAATCCAGCCATTATGGGTCACCTCTATGGAAACCTGGTGTCCCACCTTTCCTGCAACCTAAGTCCAAATGGCCACAGAGGGAGACCCTATCAACTGGGGGGGGGGGCTCTGCTTGCAACCACCTACAGTAGCCAATAGGAGCTGGGCAAATCTCAAACTTTTTTTTTTTTTTTGCAGCCACTTTCTTGATAAACGGTTACAGATCATATCCATGGCGAAAATTGTGACAGGAGAAGAAGGAAAACACTGCTTTAAAATTGAAACACCTATGGATGATTTTAATGTGCCTCTGTTTAAAGGCAATTTCATGAGACCAGAACTGCTGGGAGGGCATGTTAGTGAGTCCTAAGTCATATGGAAATATTCAAAAATGATCTGTCAAAGACAATAGTGCACATACTGTATTCCTGTCAGATGCTGCCATGCTAAATTAAGCCAAAGGAAGCCACAGACAGGAAGGGAAGCTTTTAAAAAATTTCAGTACATTACGCTCAGTTTCTTTAGCAAAATTTCTTTTATTAATGCTGTTGAGTCCGTCGCGAAATGGTAAGACATGAGAAGCAGTTGTAGTTCTCAGGAAACCTTTATTCTTCAGTTCAGCTTACATTGGAATATGGCGGCAAAAGCCCACACCTCGCAGCCTCCTTTTATAGGACTTTCCCGGGTCAATGTGTTACTTTTCGTGCGCCAGCACTTGCGCATGCGCACAAGCACTGGCGACAGCCTGTCTGGTCCCAGGCAGCTTGCACCTGCCCGGGCCGGGACCACCTGCAACGCCCCGAGCCCGCTTGCAAGGCTCAGGACATAACACCCCTTTCCCCCGGGCTAAAACTACGACCAATGCCAAATAATACACAACCCACTCTTAGTACAATGCTCTGCTCCCCTCCATGTTCGGAGTTCCCCCATTTCCATTGCCTCAGTGTTTCTACCCTTCTACTGGCTCTGTTTAGCCAATAGTGTTATGTAATCCTCTAAGTACTTAGGAGATTTCCTTGCTCTCTGTGACCTCCTAAGCTCTGGGTGCTTCTAGGTACTCCCTGACTGAGGGGTGACGTGTGCCTGTTCCCTCCATTATGCCTTGGTGATTCCCAAGGACTGTGCTCCAATGCCTGGCCTGCTTGCTTGCCCACCGGGCTCGTCAGGCCAGGGCTTCTTCCAGTGTATGACCTGGTTGTCCCGCCTAGCTGTAGGCTCTCTGGCCCTTCTAAGTGACTGTCACTGTTGGGCGTTTCTGTAGAACCTCCTAGGTCCGTCCAAGACCTGTCAGGAGGCTGTCTATCCCCTGAATCCCATTCTGTGTCCGGGCTTGTGTGGGTTTCAGTACTGTCCCAAAACTCAGTTGTCCCCTGAGTGTAGTCAGAGGTGTTGTAGTCGGGATTTGGTTCCTCGACCACCTCCCTGTGTGTTTGCCCCCTTCTAAGGACAGGGTTGAAGTCAGGCCAACTAGGAGGAGTGTGTGCCAGCTCTCTTGCAGGGAATGGATTGTTGGGATGCTCCCGGGTATTCTCTCTGGCTGGAGTAGGCATTGATGCCTGAGTTCTAATTGGGCTCCATGACTTCCTGTTGGGAGCAATTGCGGAATTTTGGGATGGGCCATTTGTGGCTCCCTCATTGGTACAGGGCAGCATTCCATGCCCCTCCCTTTGCCCAAAGGGCTCCCCCTCCCCCCCTGGAAAAGACCCAGGAGTCTCAGCAGGAAGGTCCCGTCTAGGGCGAAATTGGTCAATGTGCCGACGCAGGACATGACCGTTGTCCAGGGATACCTTGTAGGATAGAGGACCTGTGACCCTGATATAGATGCGGGGACCCATGTATGACCAGGCCCGTAATTACGAGTCCAAACCGGGGCAGCCACAAGTAGTTGCCTAGGTGCCCTGGGGTGTGAGACAGAAGGAGGCAGTCTGTCCAGATGCAACCGGTCAAGCTTGGTAGTCAGTTTGCGCCCCCAACGAAGTTCAGCTGGGCTTCTCCCTGTAGAAGTGGACGGTGTGGTGCGATAAGAAAGGAGGAAGTCAGCCAACCTGTGATGCCAGTCCCCGTAGGTGAGCCTCTTCAAGGCGTCCTTGGTGATGCGAACCATGCGTTCAGCCATACCGTTGGTGGATGGGTGGAAAGGTGCAGAAGTGGCATGACGAATCATGTTAGCCTGCAAGAAAGCTTGGAATTCGGAGGAAGTGAATTGAGGGTCGTTGTCAGACACAATGACGTCTGGGAGCCCGTGTGCAGCAAAAATCCCCCTCAGTACCTGAATAGTCTTTGCAGTGGTGGTGGAAGAGACAGGTACAACCTCAAGCCATTTTGAATGGCTGTCAACGAGGACCAAGAAGAATTGACCCTGAAAGGGCCCAGCGTAATCAATGTGCACCCTAGACCATGGAAACTGTGTTTCCTCCCATCTATGCACAGGAGCTTGGGGCATTTCAGGGTGTGAACGTTGACAAAGGTGGCAAGCATGCACCTTAGCTTCTATGTCTTTGTCTACCCCTGGCCACCACAAGTGGCTGCGTGCAAGAGCCTTCATACGAACAATGCCAGGATGACCCTCATGGAGGGAATCTAAGACCCTAGTCCTCATTGAGGTGGGAATGACAACCCTGCTTCCCCAAAGCAGACAACCCTGAGAGGTGGACAACTCGTTCCTTTTAGACCAGAAACTCTGAAACTCAGGACTAGGATAGTGCTCAGGCCATCCAGACAAAACCCAAGAAAGGACACGTGAAAGTGTGTGATCTGTGCCTGATTCAGCGGCTACATCCCTGGCATTCAGGGGGGACTCGGGCAAAGCTTGAATGGAGAGAATATTGATGGCTGGCGCGGGGTCAGCCTCTATTACCGGCAGGGGTAATCTACTGAGGCCATCAGCATGGCCCATTTCCTTCCCAGGCTTGTGAAGTAGGGAAAAATCATATGCAGACAAGAAGATAGACCACTTGAGCATCCTGGGAGAGATGATTTCGGGAGTTTGTTTACGTGTGGTAAACAGTCCCAGCAAAGACTTATGGTCAGTGAAGACCGTGAATTGCCTACCATATAAAAAATCATGGAATTTTTTAATTCCAGCAACAACAGCTAAGGCTTCCCTGTCTATTTGAGCATAGTTGCGCTCAGCTGCAGACAATGTCCTGGAGTAATATGCAACAGGAACCTGAGTTCCATCAGCCCTGAGGTGGCTCAGTACAGCACCCACCCCATAAGGGGATGCATCACAAGCGATGCACACAGGAAGGCACTCATTGAAGTGTGCAAGTACACTGTTAGAAGTGAGTAAGGCCTTGACCTCATCGAAACTAGCCTCATGTGTTTGTGACCACTGCCACACTGCCTGTTTATCTAATAGCCTGTGAAGAGGCTCAGCTACACTAGCCTTATGTGGAAGAAAGGAATTGTAGAAATTCAGAAGGCCCAGAAAAGCCTGCAGTTCGGCCTTAGACTTTGGCCTAGGGGCTTGCATAATGGCTTTTAGTTTGGATTCAGCAGGATGAATCCCAGCAGCATCAATTTTGAACCCCAGAAACTCAGTAGAAGGTACCCCAATTTTACATTTGTCCTTCTTGAGTTTGAGTCCCGTTTTCCTGAACCTTAACAGGACAGCCCTTAGCCTTTCAGCTAGAATGTGTGTGGAGTCTCCTGCAATTAAGACATCATCAAAATAGGGGCAAACCCCTGGTATACCCCGTAGTGTGTTTTCCATTACGCTTTGGAAAATCCCAGGAGCGACATTTACTCCAAATTGAAGTCTCTTTACCTTGAAAGCCCCTCTGTGGGTCACAATAGTCTGAGCTATAGCAGCGTCATCATCAACAGGCAGCTGTTGATATGCTTGAGCTAGGTCAAGCTTTGCAAAAACGCGCCCCCCCTTGAGGGAGGCCAGGATATGACTGACCACAGGAACAGGATAGGCATGTTGCTGCAATGCCTTATTTAGAGTGCATTTGTAATCAGCACAGATGCGAATGTCCCCATTTGCCTTAAGAGGCGTGACAATGGGGGTCTCCCATGGACTGGAGTCAACAGGTTCTAGAATTCCTTGTTGGATCAGTTTGTCCAACTCAGTGTCAATTTTACTCTTTAAAGCAAAAGGGACCCTTCTTGCTTTAATTCTAATGGGAGTGACCGTGGGGTCTAACTTTAATGACACAGGGGGTCCTTTGTATGTGCCCAGCTGGGGGCTGAAAACGTCTGCAAATTCTTTGCAGACTTCCTGTAGGTCGAGTGTTTGTAGGCTGTTGAGCCCTGTGATGTGTATCCCCAAGGCCTCAAACCACTCGAGTCCTATGAGACTCGTTCGTTCACCCTCTACTACTAGTAGGTCTAGTGGACCCTCAAAATCCTTATACTGTACATTAAGGGTGGCCTCCCCCTTAACACACACTCTGGAGTTTTGAAAATCCGTTAGCACAATATCAGAAGGCCTCAACTTGACCTGGGTTCCGCTGCCGGAACAAATCTTCCTAAATGTGTGCATAGAAATGATCAAAAGTGCAGACCCCGTGTCCAGTTCCATAGTTAATGGAACCCCTTGTAGCTTCACCTTAAGTGACAGCTTTTTCTTAATGGGCTTGTGTGTGCCTGTCCTGTAGATGCTTCTTCGCGAAGCACAAAACCCCACCCTATTCTGGCTGGGGACCCTGGTACCTTTCAGGCGCAATTCTTCCTGAGGTTGTACCTTCTGACGGCCCAGGCACACAGCTGCAATGTGTCCTTGTTTTCCGCACGCCCGGCAGATAGCGGAGCGGAACTTGCAGTCGGCTCTCTTGTGGCGACCTCCACAACCGATGCACTTGGGGAGAGCTGAAGAGCTTCCTCTTGGTTTTCCTTCCTTTGTGGGGTGGAGACGGTCCACTTCCTCGTCCGGATCCTCCTCGGAGTTTCTTTGGACTTCTTCCTGGTGCACGGATGCAGCATCTGGACTGTTTCTGATTGGCCGCATGTTCTTGATGGCGCCGCCCGCTGCTTCTTCTGCGGTGACCTCTCTCAAGGCATCTTGGAAAGACAAGTCCTCCTTGGCGAAAAGTCTCTGTTGCAACTCTCGATGCCTTAGCCCACACACAAATCGGTCCCTCAGTCGTTCTTCGAGGTCCTTGAACTTGCAATGTTTGGCGGCTTTCCTCAGTGCGGCGATGTACTCCTTGGCCGATTCTCCGGGTCGTTGATCCCTCTGCTCGAAGGTGTGGCGCCACGCGATGACGGACATCTTAGGTTGGAAGTGCTCCTTCAGTAACTTTTTTAGATCTGACAGACTCTAAAGGAACAGGTGCTGCGAGGTTCTCAGCGATTTCAAATGTGTCTTGACCGCAAACGCACAGCAGGGTGGCAGCCTTCAAGCTCTCTTCCCTCACCTGGTTCACTTTGAGGTAGTTTTCCACCCTGGCTGCGTAGGACTCTCACCTCTCTGGGTGTGAGACGTCGAATTCCGAAAGCCTTCCAATCTTTGCCATTTCGTATCAGGAAGGGTCTATCAGCCAGCCTACCCCCGAATGCACGCTGGATTGGCGGGTAGCTGCTGAGTCAACGCCGTTCCTGCCGCTCCGGACTCACTTGGGTAAGCTTACACCTTCTCTTTTCCGATGTAAGGCGATCCCATCCTCGTCGCCAGTGTTGAGTCCGTCGCGAAATGGTAAGACACGAGAAGCAGTTGTAGTTCTCAGGAAACCTTTATTCTTCAGTTCAGCTTACATTGGAATATGGCGGCAAAAGCCCACACCTCGCAGCCTCCTTTTATAGGACTTTCCCGGGTCAATGTGTTACTTTTCGCGCGCCAGCACTTGCGCATGCGCACAAGCACTGGCAACAGCCTGTCTGGTCCCGGGCAGCTTGCACCTGCCCGGGACCGCCTGCAACGCCCCGAGCCCGCTTGCAAGGCTCAGGACATAACAAATGCCGTGATTTTTAATCAGTGAACTCCCAAATTGCAGAGAAATACATTAGTCTTGTCTATATAATGCAGCTAGTTTGATTAACATTTTTTATGATAGATTCACAAAATGTGCAAAGTCTTAATGAGGCGTGCTTAGTTTTGGCTTAGCATTCTGTGTAAACCCAACCATTATTGTTTATAAAACATGGTTCATGGTATAATATGAACCCAGCTAATTGTGGCTTATTCAACAAATCAGGGTTGTGTGATTCCAACTGTAATTTGCTTCTGAAAAAGAGAATTGGAGAGAGAATTAGATCATTGTATGTTAAGAGAATAAAAAGCATTCTAAAGGGAGATAAGGAGACTGCAGGAGAAAAATAAATGAATTTTTGGTTTTCTCTAATTAAAAAAATAGGAAAGGTCTAATCAACTTCATTGATTTCAGGGAGATTAACTTTGATTAACTTTGTCAGGGAGAGATTTTGAAGAATTGAGGGGAATCACAGAAATTTTGAATGAATTTTTAACTTTCATTAATACATTTTCATCACCATGTCTCTAAAAATTCATAAGTGAAATTGGTGATCTAATAAAAAAAAAATCCAACTTACCTTTTCCATCACATGTTATACCACTCAGAGGTCTGAGAGTAGGCTATATAATAGCAGTAATTTGAAGAGATCTTGCATACCTCCAGGAAATTATATACCATTTAGCTTAATGTCTCTTCCAAGATCTTTGGTGGAAGGCTGGCCAGCCAAAGCAGCTGGTGGGGAAAACAGATTTAGGATAGCACCTGGCCTTAGCACCGAGCAGCTCTTTTGTGCTCCCTTGTAAGGACTGTAAAGATATAAAGACTGCTCCATTTTACCTGGTAGGAAGGATAGCATGTCACTCACGTTCTTTTGCTATTATTTGCTTGCCCTGAGGAAGGTGTGGGCAACCTCTATTAGCCTGTAAGCTGCACTTTTTATTCAGCATGAGGGCCATGGGAGGTGTTCAATGAGATGACAACAAAACCAGATGGCAAAGATAAACAGTTCATTTTTGTCTTTCTTTCTTTCTTTCTTTCTTTCTTTCTTTCTTTCTTTCTTTCTTTCTTTCTTTCTTTCTTTCTTTCATTAATTTAAAAATTATTTATTATTGTATTTATTTATTGGCTTTTGTCCTACATTTATAATATAATATAAATATACGCTCATGCCCATTTTGAGTGTACGGGGGAGATTTAAAATAAAAACGGACATATTTTGCTCATGTCCACTCTTATTTTAGTAATTGCATCCAAAGAGAATTCAGCTTGTCTGAGGCTGTATAATAAAATGCTGGCTCATTGTTAGAAGGAGAGAAGGAAGAAGACTAGAATGGAGTATCCTGGAACTCTTAAATGCAAGCAGTCCATATTACAAGACTTGTTTGCAGATCCTGTTGGTACATATATATTTTTTTTCAGTAAGGTACAAGAACAAATAATGAATTAAAATAGAAAACATCTTTCAGCAGCAGCATTTCGCACCAGAGAAACACTTTGGAGAGGAGTTTTTTTTTAGTATTATTATTATTTGCTAGAAAACATGAAATGACTTGTCCAAGAGCTGTCAACATTACTGAGCCCATGCAAGAGAGCTTATCCTATATTTCCTACTAAACCGGCCAGTGTATTAAACCTCCGCATTGAAATTCTGCCTATGCTTGCCGGTAAAGAGAATTCTTTTTCAAAGAACACCGTTTTTGTCTCATCCTCAGCTGGATTGATTTTCCCATTACAGCCACCCATTCTTCCAGATTGATTATAAAGAATGAGGGTATTTTGGAGGGCCTCGCAAGTGTGACAGGGAAAGAAACATTTTCTACACCCAGAGCAATTAATTGATCTCCGAGCGTCAATATGGCCACGGAGTGGCTGCTTGGCAGAGAAATGAGATGACACCGCAGCTGCGGAGCGATGGGCTTTACTTGCTTCTGAGCCAGTGAGCTGAAGAGAGAGGACAACCTCAAATTGAGAATAGCTATTAGCTGTCATTGGCGGCATGGATTTTTGCTTTAATAGGAAGCAAAGCGGTGATTTCTAAATGGTCTGCATTGTCGGGCTCTTTAGGGTCAGCGCATCTTGCATTCAGCATGTAATGAAGACCGCCTGTTTGGTGTAGTGGGGAAGGTGCTGGCTTAGAAACCAGGAGACAGTGAATTCTAATTTCATCTTAGGCAGGGGTCTTCAAACTTGGCCCTTTTATGACTTGTGGACTTCAACTCTCAGAATTCCTCAGCCAGTGTGCCTCGCTGAGGAATTTTGGGAGTTGAAGTCCACAAGTCATAAAAGGGCCAAGTTTGAAGACCCCTGATCTTAGGCATGAAAGTCAGCTGGGTTGTTTTGAGCCTGTCACTCTCTCTTGGCCCAGCCCAACCCACAGGGTTGTTGAGGAGGAAGGAGTATTATGCTCATTTGCTGTCTTGAGTTACCTATAAAGTAATAAAGGCGAGATAAAAATCTAATGCGTATGTAAATACATCTATACTAGATGCTACTAATTCTTGGCCTTGAGGAAGTCTCATACAGAAGTCTGATACACAGAAACATACTTTAATTTCTCCAAGATAACTTTAGAGGAGGATGCACAAGCTTTTGTGCCTGGGGCCCTTCCTGAACATATTATGGCCAGGCATGGTTGGGTCATGCATGTAGGCAAGGACAGGATTTGGGTGTTTTTCTGGTTTTCTGGACAGTTTGGAAATAGGTTCATAGGAAACTCCCTTGATATGTTCTTCCATATTAGTGCATTCTCCATTTCAAAAGATAAGAAGGTCATCTCTCCATTTTCAGTCATTATGACCCTAGGACAAGGGTAGGCAACCTTGGTTCTTTTATGATTCGTGGACTTCAACTCCCAGAATTCCTCAGCCAGCATTCTGGAAGTTGAAGTCCACGAGTCATAAAAGAGCCAAGGATGCCTACCCCTGCCCTAAGATGTTCCACGTTTCCAAAAATAGGGTGTGCGTGGGAGGCAATCCTCATTTAGACTTTATGGTTGGCCACCACAGATTTAGAAGCTAGAGAATACCTGACAGGTAATTAGCTGGACTGGTTTATGTCACTGCTGCTCTTTGAGATACCCATCCAAGATCAAGAACCACCATGCACTGTTTGGGGTTAGAAAATTTTCCTGCGCTAATTTATAATGTTGCTACTATCCAATCAAGGGCAAAAATGAAATAGCACATTTGTTCCTTTGAGGAATAAAAATTCAACTCCAAGGGTGTTGGAAAACAAAACAAGTTTTATGAAAGCTTTTGCAAAAGCGGTGGAACTCTTGGTAATGGCAAATCCCAGAATCTACACTTGAATCAATTTTTTGCATAGGTTTTTATACCCTGTCCCATACATCACACCACATCTTTCCAAAATGAGCCCAGCTGATAGGCCCATCCGGTCACATGCTTTCTGACCGCCCAACAATCATTACAATTACCAGACCCTCCAATTATTAAATCAAATGCCCCTTTTGTTCCTGTCTTATCTTCACTCCCTTTTCTGTGACATGATTTGGAACATCCTGCTAACTCAGGGTATAGCCTTATCTACAATTATTCACCCATACTGAATAATTACAATTATAAAGGATTTATGTCTCCCCTTGTTTTTCTAGAATAATGCCTGCTTTGCATCTAGAAGCTAGGTGTGTAACAGAGTTCATGCTTCTATTAAACATGGCTGCATTTAGTTATACTTTAAAATACTAATTCTAAGCAGTTTTTATAAAGAATAAGCCTTATATAAATTGAATAATATGTTATTCATAAGCTATATGCTATTCTACAATAGTGTGCACTATTCTAAAAGTATCCTTTAGGTCAGTATATATAGTTTCTCTCTATTCCTCCAGCTTACTACATCTCTTTTCCCAAAAATACTTTAGCTAAGTGCCTCTATATGCCTATTCCTTTAGCAGAAATGGAAAATTACAACATGTACATTTCTTGTGTACCTCACATTCCTGTAAGTTAAGGCTGGAAGACAACCTAGGTATAAAGGTAACAACTTCCATTTTAATACTATTTTAAGCTACCCCCAAATATGGCCACATGAAAACATACATATCCCAAACCTAGAGAACACCCCTAGATGGCACCTGCAGAATCTCAGATGATTATTTTTAATAAAATCCCAGTTGAAAGCTAAAACCCAGTGGAGACTGAAGCCTGTATGAACAGTTGTGAGTACTGGGGGTGTCTAGTTTAATGAAGAGAAGGGCTGGGGTGACATGATAGCAGTCCTTCAATATTTGAGGTGCTGCCACAGAGAAGAGGGGGGTCAACCTTTTCTCCAAAACACCAGAGAGAGGAACAAGAATTAACAGATGGAAGATCCAATCTAGAATTAAGGAAGAATTTCCTGTCAGGGAGAACAGTTAACCAGTGGAATAGCCTGCCTCCAGAAGTTGTGGGTGTTCCATCACTGGAGGTTTTAAAGAAGAAATCGGACAGCTAATTGTCCGGAATGGTATAAGGTCTCCTGCTCAACAAAGCAGCACCTTGCATTACACTCAGAAGCTGTCTGGTAATCAGTGCAACTCATGGAACTGTGGTATCGTATGGGCATATCAAAGTATGCCCATTATTGCTTGTGCTGTTGCATTCTGGACCAGCTGTAGTTTCCAAATATTCTTTGAGGGTGGCCCCATGTGGAATGCGTTGGAACAGTCCACTAATGAGGTGACCAGAGTGTGAGTGACAATAGGCACACTATATGGATCAATGCAAAGCTGACCACTCCTGACTGCAGTGCCACTTACTGTTCAAGCAAGAACCATAATCCAGGAAAAAAACAACCCAAAATGTGCACTGGTCTGGAATGGGAAAGGGCAATTCCCTTCAAGACTAGATGTTATGGTTCCGGCTAATGAAACACTTCAAAGAACTTACAGGCATTGATTTCCCTGAAAGTCTTTTATTGCTTCAAAATGTCGGCACAGGCATAACGGAAGGTTTATGCTAAGATCTAAGTTCTCTTCCTCTGAGCAGTTAAATTATCAGCATGTTCCCTCCCTAAATTAGCTGTCATATATCACATTATCCAATTAGTGTGAAGGTCAAAGGTTTCCTTCCTCTTTCTTTCCCGGGCTTTACCCCCACCCTCTTCTGTTCTATATTAACCTCAAAAATATCAGACAGTTCTGCATATTGTCAAAGCAAGAATATACAGTATTTGCAGCATTGACACTAGAGTTGAAGAGTTCCTAGAGTTGGGGGTCCCAAATATACCCAGCTACTCAGTCTTCTGAGGATTGAGCCTGAATCAGTTATGTTGTAGTTTCTAATCTGCAGCAGGATGTCAGCATAATGTTCTCCAACTATTTTAAACCACAATTCCACATGAGAATCATCACCCTAATTAGTACTATGGAGAAGGATTTTCTGATTATGTCATAAGTAATAGACCCCTCAGGATGCTGTGGTATTGTGACACACATACTGTAAAAGACCGAGGGCATTATAAGCACATTTCATCCCTCCTCCCATTCTACCTTTCTACACTATTTTAGTCTCCCACTTAACTCTTTAACTCTTTGGCAACAAAAAAAATGGATTTGTAATGTATCACAGTAGTGACTTGAGCCTGCTTAACCCCCCTAGTTTGGGAGGGGGCTACAAGGCAAAAGCGATTATAAGTAGAACTGCAGTATAGCAGTCAAAGTACCAAGGTGCCTTAATCAGACCGGTCTGTCTGGAAAAAGCTTTCTGTATATATTCCCTTGACTCGGCTGACAAAGAGGGGAGGAGAGCTGGTGGCCTGGTGGTTAATACAACTGCCTAGCATTCAGGTTGCCCAGATTCGAATCCCATAGAGGGTATGGCTAGCTGATGAGAGCAAAATAAGCTCGTATCTCCACAGCAACTGTCCGCTGCCATCATATGAAGGTAGAAGATACTCATGGTGAATTTGTCTATACCTGAGGCTGGATTTGAAACTGCGTTTGGCCGTGGTTATATTAACCATGGTTTGTTGAATAAAACCTAACTGGTTGACTTCATTGTGATGGGTGATCTCTGTAGCTATAATGTGATTTCTTTCTTTGTAGCTTGGCATGATATCCACCATTAGGTTTTATTTGCTGAAGCACAAGTAGTATGTGTGAGTCAATATGATACATTAATTTAACTGTAACTTCATACCTGACATCAAGCAATAATGTTATTTGTCTTTGGCTTAGAGTTTTTCATTAAACACAACAATCATGGTTGTCATGCCCCAGCATATAATTTGTGTATACACTGTTGTTGCTCTCTAGCCCATCTAGTGGCCGGGGGCCAAATACCAATCTGTACTGTTTGGAACAATGGTTCTCAACCTTCCTAATGCTGTGACCCTTTAATACAGTTCCTCATGTTGTGGTGACCCCCAACCCCCCATCCAGCTGGCTGGGGAGGGGGGCAGGAAGGTTGCTCCGCCGGCTCCACCCAGCCTGGGTTGGAGAAGCGCCATTCATCTCCCTCTTTCTCTCTTTCTTTCCTCTCTCTTCCTCTTTCTCTCTTTCCTCTTTCTCTTTCTCTCTCTCTTTCCTCCCTCTTTCTCTTTCTCTTTCTCTTTCTCTCTTTCCTCTCTCTTTTCCCATTTCTCTCTTCTCTCTTTCTCTCTTTCCTCTCTTTCCTCTTTCTCTTTCCTCTCTCTCTCTCTCTTCTCTCTCTCTCCCTCTTTCCTCTCTCTTTCCCTCTTTCCTCTTTTTCTTTCCTCTCCCCGTTTCTCTCTTTCCTCTCTCTCTCTTTCTCTCTCTTTCCTCTTTTTCTCTCTTTCCTCTCTCTCTCTTTCTCTGTTTCCTCTCTTTCTCTTTCTCTCTCTTTCCCCTCTCTTTCTCTTTCTCTCTCTTTCCTCTCTCTTTTCCTCTGTTTCTCTCTCTTTCCTCTCTCTCTCTCTCTCTCTCTCTCTCTTACAGCAGCATTGTTGGGGCTCCCCGCTGAAAGGGCGGGGAGGGGGAGCAGGACGGGAGGCAGCGGCTGCGGCAGTGGCCACTGCTGCATCGTTGGGGGTCCCCGCTGCCCCCGGCCCAGCCACCGCCCCTGCGCTGCCCAGCCTCATCCTCCATCCATCGATGGAGCCGTGGTGGGGGCCGATGCCATGTGGCCTGCCAACCCCTCCGCCAGCCCAGCTGCTTCCCCCAGGCACCCCTGTTGCCCCGGCACCTGCGCGAGCCACCTGGGGGGCAGCAGGAGGAAGGAGAGGAGAAGGGCGAGAAAACCGTTGCCGCCATCCCAGCTAGGACTCTGCGCTGCCTGGCCTTGCCCTCCACCCATCCGATGGAGCCGTGGTAGGGGCTGGGGCCGCGTGGCCCCTGCCATCTCCCCTGCCAGCCTGGCTGTCCCCCCCAGGCATCCCTTTTGCCCCGGCGCCCACCCGAGCCACCTTGGGAGCAGTAGGAGGAAGAAGGGGAGGAGGAAGAGGATGGTAAGGAAGCCACGGCCAGCGCTGGGCCCCAGGAGGTGGCTCTCCTTTCCTACCTTTGTGGAATCTCCTTCTTCTTTCTCAGCAGCCTGGACTCTGCGCGCCTTCCCAGCCAGCGGGGCCAATGGTCGGGCTGGCTGGGGATCACAGGAGCTGATCTCCCTTGCGCTGCGGCTTGCGGGAGGGCTGGCCTACTCAGCGGAGCCTCCAGCAGGCCACTCCCAGCAGGGATCCCGGAGCTTCCCCGGGCAGCTCCAAGGCCACGAGGCCCTGGCTGCACTTCTCCCAAGGGGTAGGGCACCCGGGTGCAGGGCCAATCAGGAGCCCTGCAGGAGGTAGGTCCGCCTAAGAGAGAGAGAAGGGAAGTGAAAGTGCCTCTCTGTCTCTCTCTCTCTCTGCAAATGGCGGAGGAGGCCGTGCGGAGACAGATGCGGAGCGGTATCTCGGTTCCTAAGACCATCGGAAATATGTGTTTTCCGATGGTTTTAGGCGACCCCTGTGAAAGGGTCATTCGACCCCCAAAAGGGTTGCAACCCAGAGGTTGAGAACTGCTGGTTTGGAAGCTGACCCAACCCCTTTTAAGAGTCATCTATCCATGAGCCCTCTCCCAGAACAAGTGCATGCTGGGAAGCCAGATTCTATTTCCTTTAGCATTTGGAAGGAAGCAGTAGCAGTAGGAAGAATCCAGTCTAATCTATGGCACATGTTCATTTCAGAACAAAACCCACATCCCACACACACACACAGCATCACTGGTGAAATTTAGATGTATCTCTATTTGTTAATTGTTGTGTTCACCAGCAACTCAATATTGCTTATTTTGTATTTGGGTTCTTATTGTATGTATTTCTATTTTTCCCAGTTTTAACCTTCCTGTTCTTTTAATAAAGCATTCAGATCTACACACACTGTCTATTTTATTGGAGGATGGGTGGGCTTAGCTGCATGTCAAGCTGCACACAGAGTAACGTGTAGTGAGCCCAGAACACCGGTTCTTAATCATAACTTATGGCTTTGGGTGTTATAGGTCCAAGTTAGACAATTGTGACTTAAGGCTGATATTTATGACCAGTTTGCCCCAGTGCAAATAAGGTTCTTGACCACTTCTCAAGTGCAGGATAATATGATGTCATATTCTACCCACTGACAACCTACTGGGAATGCAGTCCTATATGGTTCACTTCTGAGTTTCATTTCATTACAAGTTCAACAGTTCAACAGTGAAAAGATGTGCTTTAAAAAAAAATCCACTGATGGAAAAATAATCAGGAAAAATGGTAAAATTGCACAATAACGTCTTTAAAAAAAAACAGACTACCTGTGGATATACCAGATGGAAGGTGGGGAGTACAAAAAGGAGTCAGTGGAGAATGGCTCATACAATGACCTCTTCCCCTGAAAAAGAAGTGACCATTTGCTATCTCGACAAAGGGTGAGAAGGACAAAGGAGCACAAAAACCTGCAAATGAAGGGCCATGTCAAATGCTTAACCTCAGACCATTGCCACGGCCAAAGGAAACACAGAAAGGGATTTTTTTTAAGCCAACTTCATTTCCAGCTAGTTCATATATGGGAGAAGTCAAGTGGCTTAAGGAGGCACTGCAGAAGAGCCTTTACACAACCTTCAGCTAAATGCTGGCTTACAAAGATAAGAAAAGCCCGGCGCCCAATAATGGGGGCAACAAAAGCCATGAAATCTGCAATTTGGCATATATTTTTGACTGTATCCTAAATATAGTGGATGGTGTGTTGATACAGTTGGAAGTATTGCCTGAAAGATTTGGCTAGGGCAGGGGTAGACAACCTTGGCTCTTTTATGACTCGTGGACTTCAACTCCCAGAATTCCTGAGCCAGCCATGCTGAGGGAAAAGGGAGAGTTTCCAAGCTGAGCCATGCTGGCTCAGGAATTCTGGGAGTTGAAGTCCACGAGTCATAAAAGAGACAAGGTTGCCTACCCCTGGGCTAGGACTACAACCTTGAAGAGTTCAGTTCAGTTGCTCATTAAACTAAAATTTCAGTGGCTGTTCTTGGGTCCATCACTTTCTTCCCACCTATTTCCTCATTTTGAAGATCTTAAAAAGATTTACTCCGTTTTTTTTTCCTGAATCAACAGCTTCCAAATCTGTACGGTCAGCTGGCAGCATTCTAAGTAGAATCCCTTTAACCAATAAGCATGGAGTAAGCAAAGCTCTTGCTGATATTTGAGGACTATGGAAGGTTTTGAGAAGTTCTAGAAATATCAGTCTGGGAAAGTATGGAGATGAAAATTGGGCTGATAGATACGAAGAAAAAAAGGTATTGCTATCTACCCAGATGGTTTTCTTGGGAAAATGAAGATCTTTGCTGTAGCAGTCTTGATTCAACCTGCCAAATTCAGAATAAGAGAGGCAATTGGGACACAGAAAAAGGCATAGATTGCATGCCTATAAGTACCTACAGATGAATTCCAATGTAATAAAGAGTGCCGTCCCAAACTAGCTCTGTTTGCAAATAGGAGGAAATTCTGGCCTGAACTCTCTCATTTACATAGCTGTGCAGGCTGCTCCCCTCATATAGACTAGTTGCTTGAATTTGTTGGCACCAGGACTCTGCTAAAGCTGGCATTCTACCCTAGTGGGCATGGTGCCACCTGAACAGATGGGCCCAAGTACAGACATAGTCAAGAGAAGCCGTATTCAAGAGGCTTTTTTGCCTGGTTGTAATGGGCAGGATATCAGCACAGGAAGCTGAGTACAACAGCAACTTGGGCAACATTTCAGCAAATTTGAGAGAGAGTCCAAGATGCCAAATATTTCAGAGAGAAACACTTGGGAGCTGAACAATATAAAATATAATTCATACTGTGGATAGAGATCTTCTTCCATGTGACTGAAAGGCTTGGATTGCCTGGAAACCTTTTTGATTTTATTTATTTATTTATTTATGAGACTTATATACCGCTTTAAGTGCAAGCACTCTCTAAGCAGTGTACAGCAGTAAGCAATGTATATATATATATATATATTTACATTGCCCCCAACAATCTGGGTCCTCATTTTACCTACCCCGGAAGGATGGAAGGCTGAGTCAACCTTGAGCCGGTGAGATTTGAACCGCTGACCTGCTGAACATAGTCAGCTAAAGTGGCCTGCAGTACTGCACTCTAACTGCTGCGCCACCTCGGCTCTTTTTGATTTTATTTAAAGGTCAGAGGATTGTTGTTAGCATCTATGCCTCCTGAAATTCAGGGTTTTATAATAGATGGGCATCACACCTTGTTAAGACATTATTTATATAGTTATGGTTGACTAAACAACCTGAATGAAAGCTTCAGCATTAAACCACAAATCATAGATCATTTGCCCACTAGGAGTTTATAACATCTTCTAAAAATCATCTAATCATCGTTGTGTCAAAAATACTTGAATGAAGGCAATCTTTATTTTACTTCAACATTGCCTGAGTGATGCTGTGATATGCAGTAAGTCATTGATAGGGTTAGGGCCATCATTTCCAAATCATGGTGGCTGGTTTCACACAAGAGCATGCTAATCAGAAATCAAATAACCCAAATGCTGGGCTTAATGGAATATGTGAAGTCAGACATAGAACTGCTACCTTTGTAGAACCCTTCTTTCTCCTAAGCATGCCTCTTTTCTGACCATTTTAGCTGATTCTCAAGGAGGATATACATATAAAACCCCTCATCCCCCTGATGACAATAATCAAATGAACCATTTGATGGGCTTCCTGCCACTCTGGGGTCCCCAGGCTCATTGGCAAAACCAGGTTTTCAGGGTCTTGTGAAAGAGTATCAAAATGGAGGCCAATCTTATCTCTGTAGGGATAATGTTCTATAGGGACAGAGTCATGGAGAAGGTCCTTGTTGGTCCTGCTAGATGGACCTCCTTAGGAGATGGGTTCTGTAACATTCCCTGCCTCCCTGCTCTGGTGGGTTGGAAAGACATTTGTGACCAGGTCAGAGTTCTTATTCAAGAATAATAGAATTGTGTTACACTACTGTAAGAAACATTTTTCATTGGAGATGGCTGATGGGAAGGCTTGACTACGCAGGAACCAACTGTTTCCAGAGTAGACGAAACCCGGGTGTCAAGATAGATTGAGTGCTTCCAAGGCATTCAGAAGAATAGCCAAATATCTATTGACCCAGAAAAGGAGGAGGAAAAACTCCAGCATTTAAGCTCTGGAGTCATAAAGGCATTGATTTTCATAAACTGCAAGCGACAATTTCCCCCCCATATAATTGACTTTACTCTTGTTTATAATAAAGATGCTATGTTCTGGGTTAAAGTCTTCTGTCAGGTAAGACAATTTCTGAACAAAGGTTCAAAGTTTGGTGATATGAGATTGATAAATCTGGCAGTTGTAGTTGTTTCCTTCTTATTCCCCTTTCTGCTTGTCTCCAGACCTCCCACCCCATCTGTCATGGATTCTGTTTCGGAGTTTTAACAACTAAGAGGGCTTTTGAAAATTGGTAGACATCAAATGCAATGAAGAGTGGATGTGAACTAACTTCTCATCAGGAGAATACATGTTATCCTCACAAGAATGTGCTCATTCTTTTCCAGTGCAGCTTTGTATTGTGTGAAGCCATTTGCCCACAGAAGTCAAATTCTCAGGGGAAGAGATTGTAATGAGAAAGGCCAAGAATGAGTGAAGCCATCTTAGAGGGGGAGGGAATACATATGAATGGCATATGAAGGAATGCATGCATGACTTTTCAGGCAAGCCTATTTGGAGGAAGGGACGTTTGTGTCTATGAAGCACAGCTGTATCCATAGCTCATGTTGGATGAATACAAAAGGGCTGAGATATGAAGGGAGGGGATTCAGTACTTCATAAAAGAAGTGACAATGACTTTGAATGAACATCATCATCATCATCAAGTTGGAAGGGACCTTGGAGGTCATCTAGTCCAGCCCCCTCCTCAGGCAGGAAACTCTATACCATTTCAGACAAATGGCTGTCCAGTCTCTTCTTAAAAACTTCCAGTGTTGGAGCATTCACCACTTCTGGAGGCAGGTGTTCCACTGGTTAATTGTTCTAACTGTCAGGAAGTTTCTCCTTAGTTCTAGGTTGCTTCTCTCCTTGATTAGTTTCCATCCGTTGCTTCTTGTCCTGCCTTCAGGCGCTTTGGAAAATAGCTTGACTCCCTCTTCTTTGTGGCAGCCCCTGAGATATTGGAATACTGCTATCACGTCACCCCTCGTCCTTCTCTTCATTAAACTAGACATACCCAATTCCAGCAGCCTTTCCTTATATGCTTTGGCCTCCAGTCCCCTAATCATGTTTGTTGCTCTTCTCTGTACTCTTTTCTAGAGTCTCAACATTTTTTTTACATCGTGGTGACCAAAACTGGATGCAGTATTCCAAGTGTGGTCTTACCAAGGCATTGTAAAGTGGTATTAATACTTCATGTGATCTTGATTCTATCCCTCTGTTAATGCAGCCCAGCATTTGGTTTTTCTTGCCTAAATATAGAACCTTATTTTTTTCACCATTGAATTTCATTTTGTTAGATAGCGCCCAGTGTTCAAGTCTGTCCAGATCCTCCTGTATCCTAAGCCTGTCCTCTGGAGTGTTGGCTATTCCTGCCAGCTTGGTGTCATCTGCAAATTTGATGATTTCCCCATCTATCCCCTTGTCCAAATCATTGATGAAGATGTTGAAGAGCACTGGGCCCAGAACAGAGCCCTGGGGCACCCCACTACACACTTCCCTCCATGTAGATGGAGTTCCATTGAGGACCACAGCCAGTTATGGATCCATCTGGTGGTGATGCTGTCTAACCCACATTTTTCTATCTTATCAAGTAGTAGGTTGTGATCTACTTCATCAGATGCCTTTCTGAAGTCCAAGTAAATTATATCCACAGCATTCCTCTGATCCACTAATTTTGTCACTTGGTTAAAGAATGCAATAAGATTTGTCTGGCATGATCTGTTTTTGACAAACCCATGTTGGCTTTTAGTAATGACTTTGTTTGCCTCTAGGTGTTTGCTGATTCATTGTTTGATTATCTTTTCCAGAATCTTCCCAGGTATTGAGGTCAGGTTGATAGTCTGTAATTTCCTGAGTCCATTTTTTTTCCTTTTTTGAAGATGGGAACTACATCAGCTCTTTTCCAGTCCTCCGGTAGTTCCCCAGTGCTCCAGGATCTTTGAAAAATATAGTTCAATGGTTCTGAGATCACATCTGCCGGTTCCTTGAAAACCCTGGGGTGTAATCCATCTGGTCCTGGTGATTTGAACTCATCTAGGCTGGACAGGTGCCCACTTACCATTTTCTTGCCTATCTTAACTTGTGTTTCTATTCTGTTTTTTATGGCACTATTTTTGGTAGGTTGGTCTGTTAGTTAATTTTGAGCCTTAGCTTTCCTCACTTCTTGCAGGCTTGGGCTATTTGTTGATATTTTGACTTAGTTATGTGCCCCTCTTTCCACTTTCTATACTTGTCCTTTTTGTCTTTCAATTTATCAGAGAGTTCTTTATGCAGCCATGCTGGTTTCTTTTGAGAGCTGTTATTTTTCCTCTTTGTTGATATTGTGCTAGATTGGGCTTTTATTATCTCACTTTTCAAAATTTCCCAAGCTTCTTGAGTTGTTTCCCCCTTGAGGATTCTCATCCATGGAATCCTTCCCAAGCCCTCTCTAAGTTTATTGAAATTAGCTCTCTTAAAGTCCAAGACTCTAGTTTGACTGTGTTCTATTGCTTGTGCTTCCATGATGTTGAATTCCAATATTGCATGATCACTTCCTCCCAAGGTTCCTGTGGCTTCAACACCTTCTATCGTTTCGTCTCTGTTAGTGAGAATTAGGTCCAAAATGGCTAATCCCCTAGTTCCCTCCTCTACTTTTTGGGAGACAAAATTGTCTGCTAGGTTTGCAAGGAATCTGTTTGATCTTCCACTTGGTGCAGAGTTTATCTCCCAGTTGATGTCAGGGTAGTTAAAGTCCCCCATTACTATTGTGATGTGCTTCCTACATACCTTAGTTAGCTAACTAGCAAAAAGTTCATCTATTTCCTGTTTGGTTCGGTGGCATATAGTATACACCTATGGTAATGTTGTTTCCCCCCCCCCTTTTATATTGACCCAAATGCATTCAAGACAGTTTTCATCATTGTTGTGCTCTATTTCTGTAGAGATATAGTTACTTCTTACATATAGAACAACTCCACCTCCTCTTTTATTTGGTCTGTTTCTTTTAAATAATTTAAATCCCTCTAGCTGTGTGTTCCATTTGTGGGTTTCATCCCACCATGTTTCCATAATGGCAACAATATCATATCTGCCCTCATTAACCTGAATTTCTAGTTCACCCTGTTTGCTGTTCATACTCTGTGCATTGGTGTATAGACATTTGAGTCCTTTATGACTGACCCTGTGTTTACTTTCTACGTAACCTGTGTGGTGCCTGAGTTCCCCTATTGTCTTACTACCTATTTGGTTAGTGCACTTTGTGTGACACTCGCTATTAGAAGCTTGATTTTGCTTGACAGCAAGGTTGATATTCTTGTCTGCACACACATCTATGTTACATGCACTGATAGCCCTATAGTTTTTAGATTGCCAGGGACAGGGATGTTCTGTATCCATTAACTCACTGTCCCCGCTGTTTAGTTTAAATATTTCTCCAGAAAATCAGTGAATTTATAGCCAAGTAACTTAGTCCCTTTCTTTGATGGATGCAAACCATTTATTTTGATATACCCCCCTTTTTTTAAAAAAAAGGAAAAGCAAACCAAGAAACATTGGCTGGCCAACCCTCACAAATGCTGCCAACTATGGTGCATCCCATGGGGAAGGTACAAGAAAGTCAAGAGTACATCTGTATGGCTGTATTTGCCTGGTCAAATCTGCCATTTTTTGACCCTTCTTGAGGCACCTGCGTAACCACCATGGTTTGATAAGTTGTTATGCTGATGCATGCTGGATAGGTAGTTTACTCATAGTTAAGGATGAACATACTTGGCATGTCACAAAACTGCATTCAAAAGGTTTCATCCATCGAATCAAGAATTGAAAAGAAATGATCAAAATACATTTCAATACTGTATTAAAAAAATCTTTTGTATAATGTGTTAGAACATTATTTGTCTAGAAAAAAAATCATATTAATTTCAACTGGCAAAAATAAATTATTTTTAGTAATAATGTCATCATAAAAATAGTTTTTGTGGAATCGTCCCCCAAATGATAAAAACCCAATCTATTTATTTGCAAAGAAGAAATATACTTGGTGTCTGTATCTTCTTACATATCATAGAAAAACTACTTTTCAAGACATTTTTCTTAACCTTCCAGTAAGCCTTTGAGTTTCTCAAACAGTCCCAGCATCCGCTTCTATTTAATCCTGTACTTTGCTCCAGAGATGCTCAATTTGTTGTTAACTAGTACTGTATGATATTTCCTTGGGCAGCAACCAATGGGCAGGATGATCTTTTTGAAAACAATCCTAACATATAATTCTGGGCATTCTTCCCAGAACAGTTTAAAGCTTTTGGCAAAAAAGTTGGGGCACATGGACAGTTTATAGACCAGGAAATAGCAAAAACACTTCTGTATAACTGCCAGGAAAACTTCATGGCAAATCCATGTAGTCACCAGCAATGGAGCTCATTTGTCTTCCCTCTGTTCTTCTCTTTATCACTTCCCAGACTGATAAGAGCTGTTCCACCTTTTCCAAATCTGGAATAATTCATGAGGTTCTTCATTCAGATGGTTAAAACAGACTCTGCTATTTACACTGAGCAAACAGTGATGTCCTAAAAACTGGAATCTCCAGCTCCCCTGTTTTGTCAAGGAGGCCAGGCAACTCTCAGTCCAACCTCACAACGGAGACATATTTTACCTCCAGACTCTTGTGACTCTTTATATAAATAACTCAAGTTATCACCACCAGATGGATTCGTACCTGGCTGACTGGCCATACTCAGCATGTGGTCCTCAAGGGAACTGCATCTACACGGAGGGAAGTGGGTAGTGGGGTGCCCCAGGGCTCTGTTTTGGGCCCAGTGCTCTTCAACATCTTCATCAACGATCTGGACGAGGGGATAGATGGGGAACTCATCAAATTTGCAGACGATACCAAGCTGGCAGGAATAGCCAACACTCCAGAAGACAGGCTTAAGATACAGGAGGATCTGGAAAGTCTTGAACACTGAGCGCTATCTAATAAAATGAAATTCAGTGGTGAAAAAAGTAAGGTTCTACATTTAGGCAAGAAAAAACAAATGTACAGGTATAGTATAGGTGGTACCTTGCTCAATAGTAGCAACTGTGAGAGGGATATTGGAGTCCGAATGGACAATCACTTAAATATGAGCCAGCAGTGTGCTGTAGCTGTCAAAAAAGCCAACATAGTGTTAGACTGCATTAATAGAGGGATAGAATCAAGATCACGTGAAGTATTAATAACACTTTACAATGCCTTGGTAAGGCCACACTTGGAATACTGCATCCAATTTTGGTCACCACAATGTAAAAAAGATGTTGAGACTCTAGAAAGAGTACAGAGAAGAGCAACAAAGATGATTAGAGGACTGGAGGCTAAAACGTATAAGGAACAGTTGCTGGAATTGGGTATGTCTAGTTTAATGAAGAGAAGGACGAGGGGTGACATGGTAGAAGTGTTCCAATATCTCAGGGGCTGCCACAAAGAAGAGGGAGTCAAGCTATTCTCCAAAGCGCCTGAAGGCAGGACAAGAAGCAACAGATGAAAATTAATCAAGGAGAGAAGCAACATAGAACTAAGGAGAAACTTCCTGATAGTTAGAACAATTAACCAGTGGAACAACCTGCCTCCAGAAGCGGTGAATGCTCCAATACTGGAAGTTTTTAAGAAGAGACTGGACAGCGATTTGTCTGAAATGGTATAGGGGTTCCTGCCTGAGCAGGGGGTTGGACTAGATCAGGGGTAGGCAATCTTGGCTCTTTTCTGACTTGTGGACTTTAACTTCCAGAATTCCTCAGCCAGCATAGCTGGCTCAGGAATTCTGGGACTTGAAGTCCACAAGTCAGAAAAGAGCCAAGGATGCCTACCCCTGGACTAGATGACCTCCAAGGTCCCTTCCAACTTCTTCTTCTTCTTCTTCTTCTCCTCCTCCTCCTCCTCCTCCTTCTTATTCTTATTCTTATTAT
This sequence comes from Crotalus tigris, assembly GCF_016545835.1. Lineage (NCBI taxonomy): Eukaryota > Metazoa > Chordata > Lepidosauria > Squamata > Viperidae > Crotalus > Crotalus tigris. Next base: position 1,393,780 of record NW_024100565.1, read on the forward strand.
TTAAATAACTCAAGCTATTTGGAGTTTTATATATAACACCAAAGGCTCTGAAGACCAGGTTTGGAATAAGTAGCCAAGGGTGATTGTGGGTCTAAATCTCACCTCTTGTTTCACTGTGAACAAGCCGAGAAAAACTGAACTCCGATAATTAAAAAGATCTCTTTATTATAGCTTTGTTCTCCTAAGCACCACGACTTTAGAAATGTTATTTAGCTTCAAAGAAAAGGAGCTTACAAATGGGAAGCATGAGGAAAATGCAAGCCTGGGAGTAGGAGAGGAGTTGGGATATTTTATCCCATTTGTTGAGCAACTTTTCCACTGCTGGTGCTAGAAATCTGAGAAATATGAGGTGTGGAGGATCCCCTTATACCAGGAGTCCCCAACCCCCAGTCCATGGACTGGCAACGGTCCATGACATGCCAGAAACTGGGTGCACAAACATGTGGACCCCCATTTGTGGGATACAAGCAGCATACAAAACCACACCCTCTCTAGTCTGCGGAAAAACCTCTCTCCATGGAACCAGTCCCTGGTGCCCAAAAGCCTGGGGAATGCTGTCTTATACAACATTTACTTTTTCAGAAATAAAAGTAAACAGCATTTAAAAATATGCTTGTTCGATGTAGTGGTATAAATTAAGGATTATGATAGCCCAAAGATGAAATCTTTCTATCTTCCAAATCCACCACACACACAAAAAGAGTCTTAGAATTAATAAGTTTGCAATTAATTAGCAATTTGACTAATAAGACTGCAGTTATAGATCAGGAAACAAAAAATGAGATTCACAAGCATCCATTGTGTAGACCTCAGAACACTCTTTTTGGAACAGGTGGTTTAAGGGGAAAAATAGCAATAGCACTTAGACTTATATACTGCTTCGTAGTGCTTTACAGCCCACTCTAAGTGGTTTACAGAGTCAGCATATTGCCCCCAACAGTCTGGCTCCTCATTTTACCGACCCTGTAAGGATAGAGTCAACCTTGAGCCAGTGAGAATCGAACTGTTGGCAGCTGGCAGAATTAGCCTGCAATACTGCATTCTAACCACTGTGCCACCACAGCTCTTTTAGTCTCCTAAATGGCTGCTCTAGTCTAGTCCAATCACACAGCAGTCCCTGACATACTATACACAGAATGATGCAGTTCTTGAGTAAGTCAAGAGAAGCTGCAGGTTTTTGCTGAGGTATTCATCATTTTTATGCTTTCAATTTCCAGAAACCCATATAAGTATTAGATAACCTTGGGCCAATCACTCAAAAACTGTGTTCACACAAAACATTTAAAATAGATATTGAAAATACAGTAATCCATAAACTGAGTCGACCCAACACATCAAATCATAAGCCAACTAAATGGCTTGGCTTTACACAACATAATAAGCAGCAAAACAAACAATGAATATGTGGTTTGGATTTAGCCATTAAGTCTTCCTCTGAGCAGATTAAGCCCATTGCATAAACAGCCTGATGGGCTTTAGAGAAGGGAGGAAAATCCATGAATGTATGTCATCCCTTCTTGGTAAACATTATGAGAGCTGGACGAACATGTCTGGTGGGCACCCTCTGAGGAAGGCTGTTTCTATCATGAAGCTACAGGAGGTTAAATGAACTCAGTTTTAAAAATAAACAGATTCAGTAAGGCATGAAATATGTGAGTGCCTTGAGGTATTGTGGTATTTAAGGCCTACTGCACAGAGCAGAGCAACTGACAAGTATGGCTGAGAAAGGATCTTCTCGTCTGGACCTGAAAAATGTATTCAGGACTCAAGACAAAACAAGCCCATATTCTTGTCTGTAAAATCTTATTCCCCCAGGTGGAGGAAGCAGATGCTTCCTCTTCTTACTTTGTATGAATGGATTATTAAAACTATTTTATTTAGGCAATCGTTGGATGATTTCCTACCAGATGCCTTAATGCCAGAATCTTAGGGGGAAATTAAAATAGGCTAGTTGATGTTTTACATCAGGAGAATAGGAACCCCAAAGCCTTCCAGATGTTGCAAACTTCATTCCCAACACTCTTGATCATTGGCTGTGCTGGAGGGGAATATTGGGAGTTTCAGTTCAGCAACAGCTAGAGGGTCACAGATCCTTCTGTCTTGTAATATACTTGCATTTGTTCTAGGACAGGCAGTATCCTGGAGGATGGAAGCTGATGAAACTTTAAAAAAACCACAACACTATAAGAAAGATGCTATGATTCTGTGTAATAAAACGCACCTTTACCAGATGTTGCCCAATCTAGCAAATAATGCTTTAAATCTACTGTAAATTTACTAAAGAGTCTTGGGACTGTTGTCAACAAACAGAAGAAAGACATGTTGATTATAAAGCTAAGGAGGTTGTAAGAACTGCAGAGTAACATATAAACTAGCCCAGTGTGATGCTGTAACTACTGTACCACATGCGCAGGAAACCTGAGGCCTTCCTGATGCCATCCAAGGTTCCAGAAGAATTCAACTGGCTCTGCTTGCACCACACCAGACTAAGTAACATTGCTTTATTTAACAACTCAATGTTGTGCTCACGGTGCAATGAACCATAAGCTAACTACATTGAGTAGGTTTTCGTAACTCACTAAGCTAAAATATGCCTGGCTATTTTATTTACTGTGTTGAGACAACTAAGGCACTGTTTGTTCCTCTTGATTGGGTCAAGAAAACATGTGCCTCTGAAGAGACTGTTGAACCTCAGTTCTCATCAGATCTAGCCAACATGGTCATAGATGATGGGAACCGAAATCCAAAATCTGGTGAGTCCTATCCTCATTTTTGAATTTGCAAAATAAATTTGTCAGGCTTTTGGATTACAATGCAACATTTGCAATGGCATCCTGGCTGAAGCTGGGAAAAGGAGTGTGTTCGTGTGTTTGTTCTGATTAATTTGAAATAGGTTTGTTAATTCTATGTACTTTGCTTGTTGATGTGATTGCTATTGCTATTATTTTTTTATTATGTAGCACATGCTGCTTAAACTTTTCTTTCCTATTCTTGTTTGGCCCCTCTTACCCCCAATTCAAGCTTTCCTTCAGTACTAATTAGACCCAGGGCAATCCTACTCAGGGGAGTACCGTATATAAATTTGACAAATAAAGCGGGGCTTGTGTGTTGATACTCTGCTTACCATCATTCTGATTTTAGGCCCTCTGTGCATGTTCAGTTATCAAGGAAAAGGAATGTGGTAGTGCTTCATTGCTATTTAGGCCAACAACACTAAGTCTACTATGTCTCTGCGTTATCATGAAGCCCAACAAAACCAGAGGCTCTTTGGATGTGTAGTTTTTCTTAACCCTGCCCCCACCTGAAGATGAACAAGTCTTTCTCCTGCATACAGATAGTCCTCCTTTAGCAACTGCCTCATTTATCAACTGTTTGCAGTTATGACAGTTATGAAAAAGCAACTTTGCAGCCAGTCCTAGTATTTGTGACCTTCCCCTGTCTATAAAGCAATGGTCTCCTCTAACTTTTCTGGCTTTGCGGACCGGTGTGTGTGTGTGGGAGGGGATGGTTCTGTAAGAGCGGTGGGTAAATGCACATCTGCACAGCTCCATTTGCACAATGGCTGGCACATGGCCCGGCACTCGCACAAATGGAGCTGCATGCGTTCGCCCACCCACTGTGTGTGCAAGTGGAGGTGCTCGCTCGCCTGCCACTTCTGTGGCCCAATTCTGAATGGGCCAGGTCCTGGGGGTTGGGGACCCCTGCTATAAAGCAAAGGAACGCTGCAGTAAGATCTTAAGCGCAGTTGCGGTTTCACTTAGCAAATGCTTTGCTTAATGACTGAGTTGCTAATCCCCAGTTGTGGTCACTATATGAGGACTACTTGTAATTCTGCCCTCCAGTCTAGCCAGCTCCCTCCTTTTCCTTGCCAGTCCATCAATCTCTCTTCCCCCTTTGTTTTTCTGCAAGAAATCTTATGCCTGTGAGAAAAGTTTGTTCCAGCTGGCATTATGGAAGAAGGAGAACAGCTTTGCCTGTCTAAGAGTTCACTTGACAGAATGGCAGACAGTGCAAACTGTCACACCTCCAGTTTTTGCTTGTGAGTGTTAAAACACATTAACCCTCATTTTGAATCATGTGGAATGAAAGCTGCTTTAAAGAAGCAACTGGAAAACAGGAATGGTTAATTCTCAGGGTAGAATCTCCTTCCCAGATTGGTTTTCTTTAATGATATTTGGGTTGTATTGCAAATATTTGTGGACTTGTAATCAAACCTGTACTTTACCCTATTGTTCAACTTAATTCTGATTGAATCTCCAAAAACATTTTTCATACATAAGTCTTAAAACTTTTTCTTTCCCTCAACATTGTTTTACAAATGTGACCAAGACTGCTTTTTTAAATGACACCTACTTCAATTCTATGCTCACAACAGTCTCATCTTCTAGGATTAAGAGCAGTTAAAAATTGACAAACAAACAAACACACACATACACACACACACAAACACACACACAGTAGCCACTTTATTTCACTGAAACAAAAAATCATCAAGAGTCTCACAGGGCTTTAAGCTGATTTCTAAATACATTAATCTAGAAATAAACTCCATGAAATTCTACTGACAAGTTTTGAAAAGCAATAGAAAACCTGTAACACCCCCTCCCCCGTCCATCTGTTTCAACTACAATTCCTAAGATCCTTCACTATATTCATACTGGCAAGGGCTGCTGGGAATTGTCCCTCCACCACAGGGGTGTCAAACTGGCGGCCCATGGGCCAGATGTGTCATGTGAAGGCCACGCCCACCCCATCTCCGCAAAGGCAAAAACCATGGTGATATGTCACAATACGTCACATGACGCGATCGAGTTTGACACCCGTGCTCCACAAGGTCTAGAGGACTTCGTATTGCCAAGCTTTTAATGTATGGTTAGCTTGTGCTTTCAGAGGAACTTTATAGAGGTAGCCAGATTGATCTGTTGGGAGTTTCTCCCATGAGTACCTGTTTAGCTAGTATAGCCAAACTAGAAAAATGGTATCATCGTGATTTTTTTTAAAAAAAACTCTTCCAGATCTTATCTTATGCACAATAGATCAGATTTGGAGGACTTTGAGCTTTTCAGATCAGGCTGAGCTCCAACTTGCAGTAGCATCCTAAACCATGGACCATGCTGAGGAGCTGGGAGTTATAGTTCATCAACATGTGTCAATATTAGGACTAGAAGATGCAAGAATCTAGAAGAGCACCTAATGGCAACAGTTTTACCTCTATCTTTGCTGCCATCTAATGGTGGTTTATATTTTTACAGCCCAGATCTTGTAATATAGAAAACAATAACTTTCTTTACTTCTTGCATTTCACGGTTTATTCCCCACTCGAATTTTCTCCTCTTAGCTCACATCTGCCAGATAAGGACATGTTTTAGAATGGTGACTTCATCACTGGAAAAGATGACAAATGAGGGAACATATATTGGCCTCGCTATGTAGTGCAAATTTAGAAATCGTTGCTTGAATGTAAACGTAAATATAATCCATTCTTTATCATATAGCATGTAAGCGGTTGATTCATGTCCCTTCTCAGTCTGCTGCCTGGCTGATAAGCATCTTCCATTTGAGTCTTTCACTTAAAATTAACGAGGGAGGATTCTATTTCCACAGTCTTAAAAGTTGGGTCAGCAGCATTTTAGAAAAACAAAAAGTTCTACCCAAAAGGTTGCAAGAAAAGTATCCGCCCCCCCTTTTTTAAAGTGGCACCAGTCTCATATATTCACTAGAGAACCATGACTGGCAAGAGTATATATTCTTTACAGCAAACCCAAGTGAAACTGCCTTATCTTAAGTTGCGTTTCACAGTTGAACATCTCATTAAACTGCTTTTTTTTTTCAGGTTCTTGCTCCCTATTCTGGGGTGACAGAATTGGTAAAGCCAGAATTGCTATAAGCTTTTCTTCAGATAAAGAGAGAACCACAGAGTAACTTCAATCTTCCCAAGTAGGCGAAATATAATAGACACAAAGGGCAAGTGGATTGGGTGCCTTTGTTAAGTCTGCATGGAACAAGCCATTTTTTGTTCTCTCCAGCCTGATGGAATGTGGGAGAAAGGGACTCAAGACTGTCCTTTTGTTACTCCCTGGGCAGCACAATTCTTGGAAAATTGATCAAGACATTGGCTGTGGCAGTAAAAGGAAACAGAAAGAAGAGGTTGTGTAGTACTGCATTGTACCCCAATCCACCTCATAGGGTTGTTATTTTGAGGAAAATAGGAGGTGGGAATATTAGGTATGTTGGCCACTATGAGCGGTGTGTCTCTGTGTGTGTCTGTGTGTCTGCGTGTAGTGTAAATAAATAACTAGACGCAGTCCTCGACTTACAAGTTTGTTTAGTGATCGCTCAAAGTTACAATGGCACCGAAAAAAGGGACTTATGACCATTTTTCTTTACTTATGACTGTTGTAGCATCTCCATGATCACGTAATCAAAGTTCAGACATTTGGTAACTGACTCATATTTATGATGGTTTTCTTGTCCCAGGTCATGTGATCACCTTTTGTAACAATCAAAGTCAATGGGGAAACTAGATTCACTTAACAACTGTGTTACTAGCTTAATAACTGCGGTGATTCACTTAATGACTGTGGCAAGAAAGGTCATAACATGGGGCAAAACTCACTTGTCACAACTGTCTCACTTAGCAATAGAAATTTTGGGCTCAGTTGTGGTCATAAGTCAAGGACTACCCATAAATAAAATGGTGGAATAAAAAAATATAACAATGACTATGTTCTGCGTGCTTTCCCTATCTAATTTTGGGTTGCTTTGCTCAAAATTAAATCAGTTGGTTATTGTTATATTGATATTAAATTGTTCAGGCACTGGGATAAACAGCTCTTGTTTTACTGTTTCCAACAAAGGAAGTTCTTTGGTTAATTGATTTTTGTAGACATCAATGCAAAGGCAGCTGCATATAATTTTGCTTCCATTAAAAGGGATATTTGAATTCAGGAATTCAAATCCTTTCTCACATTGTTAAATCAATTTAATATACATTATTTTTTATGGTTAATTTCTCATCAATGATATACTGGGCACTAGCCCAAAAAATCTTAGTAATTACTTTGTCCAATCACTAATATTATATTATATCAACCTTTTTTTTTACTTTTCACTTGCTTCACTTTGTTCTTTTTTTTTCTTTGAAAAATGATTAATACATTTTTAAAATCATGTCTGAATACTGTAATCTATATTGGGGTTAATAAATATATATTGATTATACTCACACACACACATACACCCAGACATAATAAATAATTATTTATGTACTATAATACAGGGGTGTCAAACTCAATTTCACTGAGGGCCGCATCAGCATTGCGGTTGCACTCGGGGGGCCCAGGTGGGTTTGCTAGGGTGGGTGCAGTCTACTGGGTGGGTGTTGCCAGCTCTACATCATTCGCGTCAAGGGTGCCTGTGGGGGCCTGGGCAGGCGTGGGACAGATCTGAGGGTCTCTGGCAGAAGGGGGTGGGAACGAGGCAAGCGCCCTGGCATGGTCCATTTCTTCATTCCTCACAAAGGGTGACACTTCCCCAGCATGCACCCAGAGGGCAGGGCCGATGCGGCAGGGGCTGGTTCTTTGATGTTTCTAGACGGCCTTGTGGAGCTAAGACTGAATGCATTTCAGCATAGATGGCCAGCACAAAATTGTACATTGGCTCCCAGCCGGCCTGGGCCAGGGCCAAGGCAGCGGGGGCCGTTCCCTCACTGTTTCTAGGATGGCTTCGCGGGCCAGATGAAACCATTTCGCGGGCTGCATCCAGCCCCCGGGCCTTGAGTTTGACATGTCTGCTATAATATGAAGATAATATATATTGTGACTAATTTAAATTTTGAAAGCATGCGGGAAGCAGGAAATGAGAATCAGGTAAAATACAAGCAGTTGGAATTTCCTTTAATGTAAATGTAGAGTTTGGTGACACAACTCTGTTCTCTAAATGGGAGACTGTGAGTTCTAATACTGCCTTAGGCACAAAGCCAGGTGGATGACTTTGGGCCAGTCACTTTCTCTCAGCCCTAGGAAGGAGTCAATGGCAAACTATTTCTGAAAAACCTTGACAAAAAAAACCTGCAGGGACTTCCCTAGGCAGTCTCTGAGAAATCAGACAGGATTAAATGGAAGAAATATATATATATTAAACTTTTATAATTTTAACTACCTTGGTGCTCATTTTATTTTAAACATGAATATACCCAGGGTTCATATATATATATATATATATATATATATATATATATATATATATATATATATATATATATATATATAGATATATGTTTTCTGAGGTTTTCGCGGGTATTTGTATGTAGGTCTTTGGTTGTTCGGGTTTTCTCCCGCGTAAAATTGGAAGTGTCTTGGCAACGTTTCGACGAAGTCACATTCGTCATCTTCAGGCTGGTGTTTTTAGCTTCTTGCTTTGAGCAGCAATGTGTGGTTTTAGCTGTTTCTTCCTTTTAACTGCCAGTGAGGGTATGAACTGATTGGATGGGAGCTTGGCTGTGTTCTGATTGGGTGGAGGTGTGTTCTGAATGGTTAGGGGCTTGGCTGTGCTCTGATTGGCTGGGGGAGTGTTCTGTTTGGTTGTGCTCAGGTTAGTCTGAGTTGCAGAGGGTTTTAAGATTTTGGGGTTAGGGAGTCGTTTGTCAATAAGGGCAGGTTTCCAAATGGCTGGTAGGCGGGAGGTATCATCTCGCTTGTTCATGCTGTGTGGGCGTTTTTCTATCTCGATGGCTTCTCTGATTATTCTGTTATTAAAATGTTCACTTTTGGCAATGGTTCTGGTATTTTTAAAGTCAATTTCATGTCCTGTGGCTTTAAGGTGTTGGACCAGGGAAGATGTTGGTTCCTCTTTTTTGACTGAGTTCTTATGTTCTTCAATGCGTGCACTTATTCTTCTGTTGGTTTGTCCGATGTATGTGGTGGGACAAGTGGTGCATGGGATTTCGTATACTCCTTGATTTTCTAATTCAATTTTATCTTTGGGGTTTCTAAGGATGGTGGATATTTTTCTGTTTGTGCAGAATGCTGTTTTGATGTTGTGTTTATGGAGGATCTTACTGATTCTGTCTGTGGTGCCTTTTATGTATGGGAGGAGGGCTTTGCCGTTTTCTTGTTCTTTGTCTTGGATTTTAGTGGGGGTTTCTTTTTGGATTAGGTTTGTAATCTTATTTCTATGGAATCCATTGGATGTTAGTACATTGGTGAGAGTGTGTAGTTCGGGTTTTAGGTGTTGTTCGTCAGCTAAGCGTTTTGTTCTGGAGATGAGTGTCTTGGCTACAGAGTTGATCTGTGCTGGGTGGTGGTGTGAGAGAGCGTGCAGATAGCGGTTTGTGTGTGTTTTCTTCTGGTAGATGGTGTGTCCTAGGGAGCCATTGGATTTCTTGTAGACTAAGACATCCAGGAAGGGAAGTTGGTTGTTAGCTTCTGTTTCCATGGTGAACTGTATTTTGGGGTGTAGGCTGTTGAGGTGTGTGAGGAAGTTGTCCAGTTTTTCTTTCCCATGTGGCCAGATTATGAAGGTGTCGTCTACGTATCTGAGCCAGAGTTTGGGTTTGTGATCCGATTTTTCTAGAGCTTGGGTTTCAAAGTGTTCCATGTAGAGGTTGGCAATGACAGGTGAGAGGGGTGATCCCATGGGTGCTCCTTCTGTTTGTTTGTATTTTTGTCCATTATAGATGAAGTATGTGTTGGATAGGCAGTGGTTGGTCAGATCTAAGATGTGTTTGGGGGGTTTATATTTGTTTTGAATAGCTGTCAAGGCTTCTTTGATAGGCACTTGGGTGAAGAGGGATATGACATCGAAGCTCACTAGTAGGTCGCTGGGCTGTAAGCTTTGTTTCTTTATGATCTCTATAAACTGGAATGAGTTTTTTACGTGTGAGGTGATGGATTCTGCATAGGGCTGTAGTTGTTTGGCGAGAAATTTGGCTAGGTTTTGTAGAGGTGAGCCTATGGAGCTGACTATAGGTCTGAGTGGGGTTCCTTCTTTGTGTATCTTGGGGAGACCATAGAGTTTAGGGCATCTGGATGATTTCTCTCTGGGAATGATTCTTTGCTGGATCTCTTCGCTAATGGGGGAGGCTTTTATCTTGGTTCTGGTGGTTTTTTCCAGGTAGGTGGTGGGATCTGTATTTAGGGGTTTGTATGTGGAGTCTTGGAGTAGGTTGGTTAATTTGGTTTGGTAGTCAGATGTGTTCATAACCACCGTGGCGTTGCCCTTGTCTGCTGGTAGGATTATTATGCTGGTGTCTTCTTTCAGGTTACGTAGTGCTGTCTGTTCCTCTTTGGGTAAGTTGCTTTTGGGTGGCTTGCTGGTGCAGAGGATGTTGGTGATTTTGAGTCTGATTTTGTTAGCGTCATCGGGGTTGATTTTGGTCAGGCTGGTTTCAACTTCACATATAATGGTTTCAGTGGGGATGTGTTTGGGAGCGACTGCAAAGTTGAATCCTTTGGAAAGGACATTGGTTTCGGCTTTGGTGAGGATCCTATCTGAGATGTTATGCACTGTTTGTTTCATGTGTGGCTGTGAGGACAACTGGACAACTTCCTCACACACCTCAACAGCCTACACCCCAAAATACAGTTCACCATGGAAACAGAAGCTAACAACCAACTTCCCTTCCTGGATGTCTTAGTCTACAAGAAATCCAATGGCTCCCTAGGACACACCATCTACCAGAAGAAAACACACACAAACCGCTATCTGCACGCTCTCTCACACCACCACCCAGCACAGATCAACTCTGGAGCCAAGACACTCATCTCCAGAACAAAACGCTTAGCTGACGAACAACACCTAAAACCCGAACTACACACCCTCACCAATGTACTAACATCCAATGGATTCCATAGAAATAAGATTACAAACCTAATCCAAAAAGAAACCCCCACCAAAATCCAAGACAAAGAACAAGAAAACGGCAAAGCCCTCCTCCCATACATAAAAGGCACCACAGACAGAATCAGTAAGATCCTTCATAAACACAACATCAAAACAGCATTCTGCACAAACAGAAAAATATCCACCATCCTTAGAAACCCCAAAGATAAAATTGAATTAGAAAATCAAGGAGTATACGAAATCCCATGCACCACTTGTCCCACCACATACATCGGACAAACCAACAGAAGAATAAGTGCACGCATTGAAGAACATAAGAACTCAGTCAAAAAAGAGGAACCAACATCTTCCCTGGTCCAACACCTTAAAGCCACAGGACATGAAATTGACTTTAAAAATACCAGAACCATTGCCAAAAGTGAACATTTTAATAACAGAATAATCAGAGAAGCCATCGAGATAGAAAAACGCCCACACAGCATGAACAAGCGAGATGATACCTCCCGCCTACCAGCCATTTGGAAACCTGCCCTTATTGACAAACGACTCCCTAACCCAAAAATCTTAAACCCCTCTGCAACTCAGACTAACCTGAGCACAACCAAACAGAACACTCCCCCAGCCAATCAGAGCACAGCCAAGCCCCTAACCATTCAGAACACACCTCCACCCAATCAGAACACAGCCAAGCTCCCATCCAATCAGTTCATACCCTCACTGGCAGTTAAAAGGAAGAAACAGCTAAAACCACACATTGCTGCTCAAAGCAAGAAGCTAAAAACACCAGCCTGAAGATGACGAATGTGACTTCGTCGAAACGTTGCCAAGACACTTCCAATTTTACGCGGGAGAAAACCCGAACAACCAAAGACCTATATACAAATACCCGCGAAAACCTCAGAAAACAAATATCGAACCTCTACGGGGAGGAAATCCACCATCTGACCAGGACCTATGAAAAACTTGAAGTCCAAAGAGCTTCCATTTTATGTGACCTCGCATTCCTACGTAACTGCCGAGATCAAAATCTAATCCCCACATGTTTCCAACTGAAATTCCACTCCAACTCTGCAGCCACCAAACGGATCCTGAAAAGAACAGAATTGGCCCTAATCAGAAATGAACTTCACACAAAAAGATTCCTCCTAGACCGAATTAACAAAGATCTCCTCACACTCCACCTCAAACTCAGCAACAAGATCCACCCCGCACTTTGGGACAAATCCAAACAACTCGCCGTCTGGAGAGCCGAAACACAGACCACCCTCAAGACAGATACACACACCAACAAACTCCGAAGACTACAAGAACGCCAGAAACAAACCCCTCCTCCCTCACAGCCACACATGAAACAAACAGTGCATAACATCTCAGATAGGATCCTCACCAAAGCCGAAACCAATGTCCTTTCCAAAGGATTCAACTTTGCAGTCGCTCCCAAACACATCCCCACTGAAACCATTATATGTGAAGTTGAAACCAGCCTGACCAAAATCAACCCCGATGACGCTAACAAAATCAGACTCAAAATCACCAACATCCTCTGCACCAGCAAGCCACCCAAAAGCAACTTACCCAAAGAGGAACAGACAGCACTACGTAACCTGAAAGAAGACACCAGCATAATAATCCTACCAGCAGACAAGGGCAACGCCACGGTGGTTATGAACACATCTGACTACCAAACCAAATTAACCAACCTACTCCAAGACTCCACATACAAACCCCTAAATACAGATCCCACCACCTACCTGGAAAAAACCACCAGAACCAAGATAAAAGCCTCCCCCATTAGCGAAGAGATCCAGCAAAGAATCATTCCCAGAGAGAAATCATCCAGATGCCCTAAACTCTATGGTCTCCCCAAGATACACAAAGAAGGAACCCCACTCAGACCTATAGTCAGCTCCATAGGCTCACCTCTACAAAACCTAGCCAAATTTCTCGCCAAACAACTACAGCCCTATGCAGAATCCATCACCTCACACGTAAAAAACTCATTCCAGTTTATAGAGATCATAAAGAAACAAAACTTACAGCCCAGCGACCTACTAGTGAGCTTCGATGTCATATCCCTCTTCACCCAAGTGCCTATCAAAGAAGCCTTGACAGCTATTCAAAACAAATATAACCCCCCCAAACACATCTTAGATCTGACCAACCACTGCCTATCCAACACATACTTCATCTATAACGGACAAAAATACAAACAAACAGAAGGAGCACCCATGGGATCACCCCTCTCACCTGTCATTGCCAACCTCTACATGGAACACTTTGAAACCCAAGCTCTAGAAAAATCGGATCACAAACCCAAACTCTGGCTCAGATACGTAGACGACACCTTCATAATCTGGCCACATGGGAAAGAAAAACTGGACAACTTCCTCACACACCTCAACAGCCTACACCCCAAAATACAGTTCACCATGGAAACAGAAGCTAACAACCAACTTCCCTTCCTGGATGTCTTAGTCTACAAGAAATCCAATGGCTCCCTAGGACACACCATCTACCAGAAGAAAACACACACAAACCGCTATCTGCACGCTCTCTCACACCACCACCCAGCACAGATCAACTCTGGAGCCAAGACACTCATCTCCAGAACAAAACGCTTAGCTGACGAACAACACCTAAAACCCGAACTACACACCCTCACCAATGTACTAACATCCAATGGATTCCATAGAAATAAGATTACAAACCTAATCCAAAAAGAAACCCCCACTAAAATCCAAGACAAAGAACAAGAAAACGGCAAAGCCCTCCTCCCATACATAAAAGGCACCACAGACAGAATCAGTAAGATCCTCCATAAACACAACATCAAAACAGCATTCTGCACAAACAGAAAAATATCCACCATCCTTAGAAACCCCAAAGATAAAATTGAATTAGAAAATCAAGGAGTATACGAAATCCCATGCACCACTTGTCCCACCACATACATCGGACAAACCAACAGAAGAATAAGTGCACGCATTGAAGAACATAAGAACTCAGTCAAAAAAGAGGAACCAACATCTTCCCTGGTCCAACACCTTAAAGCCACAGGACATGAAATTGACTTTAAAAATACCAGAACCATTGCCAAAAGTGAACATTTTAATAACAGAATAATCAGAGAAGCCATCGAGATAGAAAAACGCCCACACAGCATGAACAAGCGAGATGATACCTCCCGCCTACCAGCCATTTGGAAACCTGCCCTTATTGACAAACGACTCCCTAACCCCAAATCTTAAACCCCTCTGCAACTCAGACTAACCTGAGCACAACCAAACAGAACACTCCCCCAGCCAATCAGAGCACAGCCAAGCCCCTAACCATTCAGAACACACCTCCACCCAATCAGAACACAGCCAAGCTCCCACCCAATCAGTTCATACCCCCACTGGCAGTTAAAAGGAAGAAACAGCTAAGACCACACATTGCTGCTCGAAGCATGAAGCTGAAAACACCAGCCTGAAGATGACGAATGGGACTTCGTCGAAACGTCGCCAAGACACTTCCAATTTTACGCGGGAGAAAACCCGAACAACCAAAGACCTACATATATATATATATATATATATATATATATATATATATATATATATATATATATATATATATATATGTAGGTCTTTGGTTGTCATTCGTCATCTTCAGGCTGGTGTTTTCAGCTTCGTGCTCCCTTGCTCCTCAAAGCACGAAGCTGAAAACACCAGCCTGAAGATGATGAATGGGACATCGTCGAAACGTCGCCAAGACACTTCCAATTTTACGCGGGAGAAAACCCGAACAACCAAAGACCTACATACAAACACCCGCGAAAACCTCAGAAAACTTGCATGCATTTAAAAGCGAAAATAAAATCTGGTATTTTGACAGAAATCAGGTTAATTGTGATAAGAGGAGTTCCTGCACTTATTTTAGTTACCAAGTAATTAAGGTATATAAGTAGGTGTTCTTTCATTATATTCTTTAATTATACAACACAGAATAATCTTTAGTAACTAGCAGTCTCCCTGAGACAGCCAGTTTTGTATAGTGGTGAAGGCATCAAGCTAGAAACTGGGAGACTGTGAGTTCTAGTCTGGCCATAGGCACAAAGCCAGCTGGGTGACCTTGGAAAAATCCCTCACTCTCAGCCCTGGGAGGCAAACAATGGGATCACTTCTAAAATCTTGCCAAAAAAACTGCAGGGACTAGTCTACAGGCAGTAGACTCCAGCCCAAACGTCCTAAAGGCAGTTGGACTTCCTTGGTTTTTCCTTGAAGATGTTTCACTTCTCATCCAAGAAGCTTCTTGGATAAGAAGTGAAACCTCTTCAAGGGAAAGCAAAGAAAACTCCAGCTACCGTTTGAAAAAGCACCTTTGGGACAACCATGACCTGGACGACTGAGAATCTCCACGGGCAAAGGGGCAAATATTTATCCATCTAGTCTACTGAAGCTTGCATTAAACCTTTTTTATGCAATTCAGTCCCAAAGAAAGAGATTATTGAGGAACTCCTGACCCCATCTCTGATTTTTGTGTTGGCCCTGCTTGTTTAGAACATTTGGTTCCTTGGCCTTTCTTTGGGAATTTGGATTCTACTTAGCAAGTCCTTAATATTTACAGGGTGGAGATAACACAGTCTGGTTCACACATCATGCTGAGCAGTGGTTTATTTAACCATGTTTTATTGCCTACTTTAAAATTGGCTTAGTTTCCTCACTATAAACCATGGATGAGTAAGTTGTCTCTGTTGGTCTTTTTCACAAAAGATGTTTATCTGATAACTCAACCTGGGGAGATAGCATTCTATCATTGTAAAATGCCCTGATCATTCTAAAATGTTCATGCCTACTTTTATCTTGCAAAATTGCAGAAAGTTAATTCACCCCATAGGGACAATTCAAACTTTTTTTTTTTTAAGGAAGATGAAACTTTCTTTTTCTATTGTGTTTTGTAGAAGAATTTCCTTTCAGTACTTCCCACCCCAATCAATCTTCTCCTGGAGTCCTGGCCATCATCATATAATTTTCACCTAGCAAGCAGTTCCGCTGAAGAGATAGTGTTGGTCCAACTGGCTTCCAAAAAGAAAAAGAGAGTGAATAATGTAGCTGAAAATGGTCATTCTTGTTGAAGGAAATGTCTTCATCAGGGTACAGTCCAAGCTGGGAATAAACAACATGGCAACTACTTTAGAAAGAAGTTTGCAGTTTATTGAAGAGGAGACCCAGACAGAAAGATGGCTCTGGAAGAAAAGTGAGTGAGCACATGTAGTAGGAAGTGGGTTTTTATACCCTATTGGGTTTTTGTTTGGAGTTGTTTCCTGTTCCTGTTTGAGGCTTTGTATTTCCTGTTCATGTACTTTGATCTGAGGACTCTCCTGCTCCCTGCAGAGAGTATGGGTCGCTCCTGTACCGGCTTTTCCTTCACAACCACAGTTTGCACACCTCAAATGTCTGGAAGGACCTCTGCTTGCTTTTCAGAGGTATGGATCGCTCCTAGCCTGGGACTTAATTTTCCTAACTTGGGGCTTTGCTTACAGGGCCTTACCAGCTGTTTGCCTAAATCCAATTCTCTCATTCACTCATTTCATTCCATTTTCACACAGCCTCTCTCTTTTCCCTAACAAAAGGTCCTGTGCTCTGGCCAAACCTCCATGCTTTCCAGGGTCTGTTGGTTGAACAGATCCTTTCTGTGGTTAGGAAAGACCAGAGAGAGCAAAATCCAACTGTGATTGGCAAAAGGGTCTTCTCATTTACACACACAGACATGAACACATTTCTCTCACTTCCCTGGGCTTTAAAGTTAAAATTTAGAGGTACTTACCTTCTTTCCAAAGCAGCTCTTGAGCTCAAACTCAAAACTCCCTTTACTATCCTTGCTTCACATAGGCAGGGCCTGGGAAACCCATCTACAGACACAAAGGGTCTGCTGCCAGCAAGAAGGGGCTTACCAATCTCAGTCTGTTGGAGAGGTTAGCTTACCCATCTGGGGTGCCAAATTGTTGAAGGAAAAGTCTTCATCAGGATCCAGTCCAAGCCGGGAATAAACAACATAGTGATTGCTTTAGAAAGAAGGTTGCAGTTTATTGAAGAGGAGAACCAGACAGAAAGATGGGTCTGGAAGAAAAGAGAGTGAGCACATGTAGCAGAGAGTGGGTTTTTATATCCTCTTGGGCTTTTGTTTGGAGTTGTTTCCTGTTCCTGTTTGAGGCTTTGTATTTTCTGTGTCATGTATTTTGACCTGAGTCTAAGTGTGCCCCTTTGGCATCTGTGGGTTAATCCTATTATGTCCTGTCTTAGAGTTTGGGTGGGGTATGTAGATTTTAGATGTCTTTGTCATCCTAAGCTTCTAGCTGGAGGGCTCCAACCTTCCTGAATGGATTATTACATCTGCAGAATTGGTTTCTCCTTGGGGGAGGGAGACTTAGGGCTATTAAGAAAAATTGGGCATGCTTTTCTGCCTCTTTAAGATCCTTTGAGGAAATATAATATTCTGCCCTTTTAATATTTCCTCCTCTGGAGGGGGCTGACTTCCCACATTCTTTTGTCAAGTTTGGTAGCATAAATTTGGAGAAATCAGAGAGCTGCAAAATGAAGCTGGGGAGCACAATACATGGACCATAGAACTTTCACTCCTGCATCTGGGCAGCTTGGAGTTGTAGTTCAGCAATGCCTGATGGATCACACATTCGCCACTCCTGATAATGGCAATACCATTATTGGTAAGGGTGGAAGAACCCATTTCTATATCACCAGAGCCTCACTGGAGCAGACCCTGTTGAAAATCATCCTAGTGATCAGACATTCGGTATTCATTCATGTACAACTTGCTTTCTAATCAAGTCTTTTTAACTTGTAATTTCCAAACTTCAGTCTATTTGGGTCAAGGGGTATGAAGTGGATATAGACAATCCCAGTGGCTTGCCAATTGCCAAAATGGATCTATATCAAGACATACCTGGAAATTTATAAACTAGGAAAATGGACAATGAAGGAGCAAACAGAAGTAAACAGAAAGTGAAGAAGATAAAAAAAATGGCTTTTACTGCTTTTATGAATTGAATACAAAAATAAACATACTGAAAAAAACAAGCAATACACAGACTTATGAAGAAATAAAAAATAAAACAAGGAGAATGTGTAAAAAAATAAGAATACAGCGCATAATTCATGGTGGATACATATGCATATATGTATACATATACATTTACATTTACATATACGTATACATGTGTATGTTTAGATACACACACACACACACACACACAGAGTAGTACCTTGGTACTAAACTGCTTTGCAACTCATTCAATTTGATATTCAATGCATTTTGATGTGAAAATTTTGTCTCGATACTCTTTGTTTGCTTGGTACTCAACCCACAAGCTAGAACTTGTCAATGTCAGTTACCTTGTGACTTATTAATATTCTTTATAGGAAAAATTTGTTTGGTACTTATCCTTTTTGGTATTCCGCCTCCCTCCCCCAACCAATTAATGTTGAATACCAAGGTATCACTGTATCTTCATTCTACCAAAGAATTTAAACAAATGGCAATCTTATTTTTATTAGAATTATCCATAGCTACTATACATTAACAAATAATTTGTTTGTATCCTGAAGATGATCTAGTAATTGGAGCAGTAGCTTTATTTTTCCAGTGCTGAAGACTTTTAGCTCTAAAAGGACAAAGAAAATCCATTTTATTTGCTCAGATGTCGATTTCCCAGTGACAGGAACACAGTTCAAAAAAGGTGAATATCTGATAATATTAGATCTCGTCTCAAGTTAATAACTACTTCTCCAAAAGGAACAATTTGAGGACACTGTACAAGCTTATGTTTAAATGGAGCATTAATTTCATTGTATTTCTGTCAGCATAACAATTCACTCAAGCCTTGTCTTAAGAAGAAATTAACATTCTTCTCACTGTCTAGGCAAAATGAGAATATCTATTTTTTAAAAATCCTATCCAACCACTAAAATTTGCATATCAAATTGTTTAATCACCAACTGAATTTTATAAAGAGTAATTGTAGGGTTTTTTTCCCTATTATAGGATTTAATAATCACTTGTGGTAGATTCCATACTTCTAGGGGTTGCCACAGGTCCAAATTGGTATCTCAATAGATATTGTATTTGTAAACACTATAATTGACTCATCGTTGGCAGTTAATATTTGTATTTTAAATTGGCAAATGATAAAAACTTATTATTTCCATCTGTTTATTGATTCAAAGTGTAAATCCCAGCTTCCATCCCAATTTTCTATATTACAGGGTTTTTTTTTTAAATTAATTCTGAGATCTGGATTACTTGATAGTGTCAATTTAGCAGGAGAAAAAGCATCAAAGTGCCGTTTCATAGAAATAATGTATCACAGCCTTTAAATTGACATAATTTCCAATTATTTGGAAACCGTTGTATTTTGATCCCAAGACAGTTTACCTAACAAAAGTCTAATGCATTAATATTCTAGAAGGGCTCAAGAAGAAGAATTTCTACTAAAGGAAGTTATCAAAATATGATATTAGCTAACATATACTGCACATAAAATAGTGTAATCCCAGATTTCCTCCACTTTAAGGAAGATAATAGAAATGTAGCAAAGGAACCACATTTATCTTTTAATAATGCTTGGCTTTTTAAACATTTAGCTTCATCGGAGTCAGGGTGGGTTTTTTTCCTTATGGCTGAGTCAAAATGCTGTCTATCAATTCTTGAGCCAACCGAAAACCATACTGGTATATAAAAGCTGTTGCCTACCTTGGCATTCCTCCTGAGTTCTGTAAGATGACTCTGATAATCAGTGGGACCTGGACCGCATTTGCTCTGCCTGATCTCACTGGGTAGCCAGAATTAATCAGAAATAAGCAATCCCTCAGATAGACAGGAGCTCTACCATGATAACCACCTGAAAGCCAATGGGTAATCAGTGCAGCTTATGGAGAACTGGACTCACATGAGCATAATATCTCCATTGCAATCCACACGGCCAAGGACATGATGTTGGCAAATAATGCTTCCTTATTTATAGTGCGTAAGATACACTAAGGACAAGATTGGAGGGTTCCTCTAGTCCAGTGGTGGCGAACCTATGGCATGGGTGCCAGAGGCGGCACTCGAAGCCCTCTCTGTGGGCACACGTGCCATTGCCCCAGCCTTGCCTCCCCCCACGACCCCCTCCTCTCCAGCAGACCCCCTGAAGGAGAGTCGCCCTTGAGGGCGGCCCACCCAGAGCAGCGCAGCCAAGGACATGGCAGCCAGGCAGCATAGACAAGACTCTGCCCTCACACCCCATCATGCAGTTGATGCTGCAGGATGCGGGCAGAGGGTGTGGCCACCATAGCGCTGCTGGGCTGCCTGGGTGATCTGCGGTGGGCCCTGGAGGCGGGTGAGTGGTCCTGTGGGCAGGTGGGGTGGGGGATTGGGGGGCAGAGTGGGGGCAGGGCAGGGGGTTGAGTGGGGGGCGGGGCCAGTTTTTGGGCACTCCGTCTCTAAAAGGCTCACCATCACTGCTCTAGTCCTTGACTTACAGCCATAAGTCCTTGACTTAGCCCAAAATTTATATTGCTAAGTGGGACATTTGCTAAGTGAGTTTTGCCCCATTTTACGACCTCTCTTGCCACAGTTGTTGAATGAATCACTGCAGTTGTTAAGTTAGTAACATGGTTGTTAAGTGAATCTGGCTTCCCCATTGACTTTGCTTGTCAGAAAGTCACAAAAGATGATCACGTGACCCCCCCCAGGACAATGCAACCATCATAAATATGAGTCAGTTGCCAAGCGTCCTGAATTTTGGACCATGTGGCCATGGGGGTGCTGCAACGGCCATAAGTGTGAAAAATGGTCATAAGTCACTTTTTTCAGTGCCGTTGTAACTTCAAGCGGTCACTAAACGAACTGTTATAAGTCGAGGACAACTGTATTTTCCTTCCTGTCAAACATTCCACTTAATGTAGGGTGGAGGTAGTCTGGGGAGGAGGAGATGAGCCTTAATGGCTATAACAGTGGAGCTAGCCACTTCTGGAAACATGCTCAGTTTTTGAGAAAGTGGGTTGAGCAGCTGGCTGTTCAGGCTGATCTTGACCTGAAGAGATGGATCTCTCTCTCTTTGAAAGCAGAGTCTGCCCAAAGTAGAAGGCCATGGAAGATTGTCCTAATTCAGAGGAGAGGGATATGCCCACGCCAGCCTAAAGAGGCCAATAGGGACAAGATAATCTTACCTTTTAGGAATAATCTGACACGGAAAAGACCAAACACAGAACAATTAAGGATCTCTTCAAAACGGCTCAGGGATGGGTTAGGGACGAGATGAAAGCAATGCCATGCGAATATGACAGAAAAAAAGAAGTGTTGGGGCATGTGCATACAGTTATGAGCAAGTGGAGGAAAGCTTGTATGCCCATTTGCCACCTTATGCCAACCAAAAGGAAATAGGCTATTCGGAATACCCTACTCCTCCTTCTCCAAACTATCACTTTCCAGATACTGGAACTGCAGCTCCTAGGAGCAATTCTTGGAGCTATAGTCCTAAGACTGTCTTACACCTTATATGAGAAAAACATCTTCTTGTGTGTGTGGGGGGGAACCCTACTGCAAAATTCTACTTCTAAATTACTCCATCATGGAGTATGATTCTATTCTACAGTTTTTGCAGGCAAAATAGCATGCCGTATATTCTGAGGAGCAATGAGGACGCTCACACTTGGCCATCCTACTGTTGACCATCGAATCACCACAGAGGAGATTTCACTGAGGGTAGCTTCACATTACAGACAATGGGGCTCTGCAATCCATGGAGAAATGTCTAACATACCAATGTTTCTCTGCTTTTGAACCAGAGTTTGACTTGGGAGACAATGCAGATCTTCCTTCCACCTTTATGTTGCTCACCGTTGACTCCTATCTTCATTTTTGTGGTGGGGGTTGTAAGGGAAGCAAAGCTGCAACAAGAATAGTCTCTGAAGCTGACCTAGCTGAACAAATTTGCTACTTGACTGCCTCTAGCCCCAGGGAAATGGCAGGCAGCCATTGCTGTCAAAGTCACAAAAGACTCAGAATAGATTACTGTGATCTCCAGATTCTCTCTCCCCCTTCCCGGTGGTCCTAAAAGGAATTATTTGTAGCAAGCAGTTAATTCCACTTCAGACTTTTCTCTGTCATTTCTTGATTACTCAAAAGGAGACTTTGATATGCAGGGCCATTGGATGCCATTTTAGGCTCATTCTAGCCCACACGTGGCTTCTTCCCACTCATGGGAACCCCCATGACAGGATTTAGACAGATTGTTAGTGTAGAAGGGTTTTTTTAAATGGGGGGATTATCAGCAATAATTCAAAATGTCAGGCTCTCTAGGAGAAAGTTATTCTCTCCAAGCAAGATGCACACCATGTTCTTAGATTTATTGAGAGGAAAGGAATAGGATTAACAGAATTTCAGCAACTGAACTACTGGTAATTCCCCTTAGGAACTCATCTACATTAGTGGAGACTTTCAGTTTCCTTTCTAACAATCATCTAGGATGCAGCTAGAAAAAGATTGGCCCAAGGTCACCCAGCTGGCTTACATGGTTAAGGCGGCACTATAACTCTCCTGGTTTCTAGGTCATCACCTTAATCAGCACACCAAATTGGCTCTCACAATCCTGTGACAGCTTCAAACCTGTCACAGGCCTTACTAAACCATTGTGCTCATTTACACTCCAACTGTTGCTCACCTTGCACTGGACAAATCTATATGTATGTATGTGTTCTGTTTTTTGTGTTGGAAGGCATTGAAGAGGCCGGAGTAACAAACAGGTACTTCTTTATTTCAGGCTGAACAGAACTCAAAACAAGATGGCTCTGCCCCTATTTATACATGCAGCTCGGGGGAGTGTCAGTCAATGAATGCAGTGTATTTTACCACTTAAATGCATACTAATTAACTTGTAGACAGTCTGTCTGGGTTAGCAGGCCACGTGGTCTGCTAACGTTCTCAGTGCAGCTCCCTGCACCTGTTCCCACATTTAAGCTCAGTTCATAACTGTATGTATGTATGTATAACATTTATTTATAACACGTATTGGCTGCCCATCTTATCTCAGGTTAACTCTGGGAAGCTTACAATCATTAAAAAAAAGTGTACAAATAAAATAGTACCCACAACTAAATACTGCGACCCAATAAAAAGATGGGGAGGACGGGAGCAGGATGGGGGAAGGTGGGATCTGTTAATTGATCAACCACATCCACTATGATGCTCCCTCATTGGAAACCCAAGCCAGCTGGCACAACCAGGTCTTTAGGCTCTTACAGAAGGTCAGGAGTGTTGGAGCTGATTTTACTTCAGGGAGCAAGGTGTTCCAGAGGTCCAATAGCAGAGAAGGCCCTTCTCCTGGCCTCTGGCATACTCAGGCTGATGAGGCCCACAGCATGCCTCCTTTGCCAGCATGGGAGGGATGGGCCAATTCCAGAGGGATGAGACTCAAGTAGCCTGGACCCATGCCGTGAAGAGCTTTAAAGGTGATTGCCAACACCTTGAGTTGCATTTGGAAGCAGACCAGGGGCCAATGCAGCTCACCAGGAAGTGATGTAACGTGGGCCATTCTTGGGGCCCCAAGAACTGCCTGCACTGCTGCATTGGACATTGCATTGGGAGATTTTTGCCTGACACCCCAGAAAAGGGTTGGAATCAAGTATTACAATAGGAATATATTCCTGACCCAACCTCCACACTGTACAGTATTTTAACAAATTGCTTTTCTATACAAAAAAAAACCCCCAACCAAATCCATGTTTGTAACCTTTGTCCCCCCCCCCTTCACCTCCATGTACATGGATTCATCATCATGTATTTGTGCATATTTATCTGACACTTTGTCAAACTTTCTTTCCGACCTGGATAGTTGCAAGAAAGAATGATTTTTGACACTGTTGACAAAATCAGAGAAGCAGTGGTGGGATTCAAATATGTGAACAACCGGTTCTCTGTGTGGATGCTGCTTCTGGAAGTCCATTCTGGGAATGGGCAACAAAAAAGTAGCTACCGGTTCTGCTGAAGTGGTGCGAACTGGCTGAATCCCACCCCTGCAGAGAAGCTACAAAGGCTTCTGTTCAGCAGACCAGTGATCCTTGTGCAATCTAAAGTCAACAAGTAATCCTGAATTCCAAGGCATTTTTATGGACTGGAAAAGAGCATAGATGGCAAGGCAGTTTCTGTAATGAAACACAAACTAACAAACAAACAAACAATCTCACAAAGATAGAATAACTGTCCTTAAGTATGAGTTTCATCTGTAGCGGTTTTAGGAAGAAAAAAAAAATGCTTTTGCAGAGACTAAGCAGATCAGTGGAGATTTGCTGTCCTTATCACACAATTGTTTAGCAACAAGGTAGTGCATTGTGTGATAGGTCTTTAGGACATTGACTCTGTGCTTCGGTGTTTCTGTCCTACACACAAGCTTGTATTTTCCTTGTTTCCAGCTTAGCTTTTGCATTAGAATTTCATCTCATTTGTTAATATGTTCTATCGGACTTGTTCATTGTTTTTTTATGTATGTTTGTTTGAAAAGAGATAAATAAAACATATTAGAAAGAGAAGGTGCTCATTGGACTAGTCCAGGGGTAGGCAACCGTGGCTCTTTTATGACTCGTGGACTTCAACTCCCAGAATTCCTGAGCCAGCAGGCTCAGCTTGGAAACCTCTCCCTTTCCCCTCAGCATGGCTGGCTCAGGAATTCTGGGAGTTGAAGTCCACGAGTCATAGCAGAGCCAAGGTTGCCTACCCCTGAACTAGTCTGAATTTTAAGAAAGATGCCAGCTAAGCAGCTGTCAAGATTTTGAAACAGCTTCCATCATGGGCTTATCAAAGTATGTCATATCCCTTGGCTTTTCTAGACTTAAATGTTTATGCCAGAGAAGTAAAGGAGGGGAGTGTTGCACAAAGGAATTCATACCAGCAGGTCAAAGGGATGCTACACCAGCCCAGTGTTGAATGGGAGAATGTTATGCAAAAGGACTAAGCAACAAGGTCTGAAGATTTATTGATTTTTCATATTTCTTAACCTCCCATCTCCCTCAGAGGGAGGGTCTGGGTGGTGATGAATCACAAACAGTGGGTGGTCCCTTCAGGAGGAAGTTGACTTTATAAACACCCCTTGCAAGAGAATGACTCAGCCATTTCTCCATGTTTCTTTATCACTGTATCAAGCTTTCCATCTTTTTAGCCACACACCTAAGCTTCCTTTGGCAAGGTTGTCACAGGGGACTTTCTGATGATACAGAATACAGAATAACAAGAGTTGGATGGGACCTTGGAGATCATGATCCATTTTTCTGCCTCGTGGCTCATTTCAGTCAGTTTAAAATGTGATCGATCTGGGCTATTTTGACTACTTGGAGATCTCTTTGGACATCAGGATGCAATGAAGAGATCATACAGTATTTATATGCTTCAATGCCTATTGAGATCACAGAACTTTTTTAAAAAAATCAGTTTGAAAGTTCTCCCTTCCTGGTCAAAGCTGAGCAAAACTGTCAACCAATCAATACTAGTTTGCCAGCCAGGAAATTAGCTCCTTATGAGGAGAGATGGATTGTTAATCACACACACACATTCAGTTTAAACCTTCAAAACCTTCTCGCTTGTTATGACAGTTTTGCCTCTGAATTCACAACACTGGTATGCTGAGGACCATGTGTTTGAGTTCCTACCAATACTAGCATTCTGGATCCTAGGAACTGGAAGACAGAACCAGCCAGAATCCTCTCTTCTCCTTCAAGGGTTGGGCGTTACATAGCTGTTTCAGAGGCTACATTTCCAAGACTGACATATTTCCTTGTTCAAAGAAAAATGGGCTGCTGAGTCCAAGGATAGCAATAGCAATAGACGTATATACCGCTTCACAATGCCTTCAACACTCTAAGTGGTTTACATACTATCCCCCCAACAATCTGGGTCCTCATTTTACCGATCTCGGAAGGATGGAAGGCTGAGTCAACCTTGAGCCAGTCAGGATTGAACTCCTGGCAGTTGGCAGAGTCAGACTGCAATACTGCGTTCTAGGTGAAATCTTAATATATATTGCTAATCCATGTATTCCAACCACTGCACCACCAGGTAGCTGTGGAGAAGCATGGGAAGTTTCTTTTAACATCTGCCCCATGAAAGCAAGCCCAATGCCAGCCAGTTTCCTTTGGCAAAATCCACGTTGAAGCTAGGCGCTTGAGTGGATGGCGCTTGTGCTTGCGCACGAAGCTCCGCGCACGAAGCTCCACTCACGTGAGTGGAAGTGAAACTCGTTTTGCGTGAATGGAGCTCCCGCATGAGCACAAGCACCCTCCCTCTGCTCGTGTGGGTGGAGCTTCGCGTGAGAATGCAAGCGCCCTCCACTCTTGTGAGAGGAGCTTTGCGCATGCACACCCTTGCTTGCTGCTCGTGCAAGTGGAGCTTTATGGGCACTTGCTTGCCCATTTCTCCCACAGCCTGGTTTCGAGGGGCTTGGGGACCCCTCATCTAGAAAACTCCAGAAACCTGTTGAGTTGAAAAGCAAAATGAGTACAGGTAGTCTAGGACTTGCAACCATTTGTTTAATCGCTGTTCAGAGTTACAACAGCACTAACAAAAGGGACATATGATGAGTTTTCAGATTTATGACCATTGCAGCATTCCCACGGTCACACGATCAAACTTTGGGTGCTTGTATTTAGGATGGTTGCAGTGTCCTGGGGTCCTGGGATTGTCATTTGCAAACTTCTTAGGCAGCTTCTGACAAGCAAAGTCAATGGGGGAAGCCAGATTTGCTTAACAACTTCATGATCAAAGGCCTGGAGACTAAAACATATGAAGAATGGCTGCGGGACTTGGGTTTGTCTAATCTAAAGAAAAAAAGAAATAGGGGAGACATGATAGCAATGTTCCAGTATTTGAGGGGCTGCCATAAGGCAGAAGGGACCAGGTTTTCACCAAAGCACCAGAGGGCTGGACAAGAAACAATGGTTGGAAACTGATCAAAGAGAGAAGCAACCTTGAATTAAGGAGAAACTTCTTGACAGTGAGGACAATCAACCAGTGGAACAGCTTGCCTTCAGAAATCATGGGTGCTCCATCACTGGAGGTTTTTAAGAAGAGGCTAGACAGTCACTTGTCTGAGATGGTATAGGTCCTCCTGCTTGAGCAGGGGGCTGGACTAGAAGACCTCCAAGGTCCCTTCCAGCTCTATTCTATTCTAGAAGTTGATTGATTTACTTAACTTCAGTGATTTGCTTAACAACCATTGCAAAAAAGGTCATAAAATGGGGTAAGACATGACCGCTGGCCTCCCACCTCCCACCCCTGGCCCTCTTTTACTTACATTTTTAGTAGTTGCTCAGCACGGAGGGGTGGAAGCTTCCAGACAGCTCGCCTTCGCTGCAGACAACTTGCAGCACCGTTTGCAGAATGGGACTTTTGGCGGGCTCAGCAGGGCAGAGACAGCCTGGACAATTCCAATTGGCTTTTGA
Organism: Crotalus tigris; assembly: GCF_016545835.1. Taxonomy (NCBI): domain Eukaryota; kingdom Metazoa; phylum Chordata; class Lepidosauria; order Squamata; family Viperidae; genus Crotalus; species Crotalus tigris. The sequence continues at coordinate 1,421,088 of NW_024100565.1, forward strand.
AAGCCAATAGAATTAGACTCTATTCAAGAGAGTCTATTCTATTGGCTTTCAAAAGCCAATAGAATAAAAGGGAGTAGCACAGCTAAGGAGAAGGGGAAAAAAATGGCGGACTGCGTTGTTTGGCGACCCCCGTGAAATGGTCGTTCGACCCCAAATGGAGTCCCGACCCACAGGCTGAGAACCACTGACGTAGAATGAGTTGGAGTGACAATAGATATCAATAAAATTACAGTAATTCAAAACATGGCCAAATGGAAACAAACCCAAACCCAAATTAAAGCCAATGCTCAATGACTAGGTTGATTCATCATGTTAAACTATAACGAGATTGGCTTAATTTTGTGTGAATCTAACCATTGTATCTGTAAACCATGGCACAGGATAAATGTAGCCACAATAAGCCACTGGCATATTCAAATAATTATAGATGCTGCTGCTGCTGTTGTTGTTGTTGTTTTAAATAAGAAAGCTGGCTTAACTCAAGGTAGGAACCCAGCCAGAGTAATCCCATCAATGACAACTCAGAAGTCAGTCTCACTGCATTAAATTGGACTTTGAGTTTAGCAGATGTAGAACTGTGGAATAAATCTGCGGAAAGGACAGAGCAGAGCTGGCACTGATGTTGACTAGGTATATACGTATGTCAAAGAGCACTCGGAATGCAGTAAATTAGAAATCTAGCAAGAAATAACTTCAGACACTGAATCAATATCAGGCCAGGAAAACTAATTCACTATATTATTGGCCCCTCACAACCAAAGTACTAGTAGTGATTTGGATAGATAAGGGAGAGAAAAAAAACTATCAGGCAGTTTAAAAAAAAGATTACTTGATGGGTGATTTCAATTACTCTCTCACAGATTGGGCAAATCTAAAATGAGGGCAAAGGAAGAAAGTTTCTCTTTGAGAGGAGTTGTGGAGCTAAAGAAAGCTTTGATTTAGGCAGGGTCAAGTATTGTATTAAGCCATATTTAACCACAATCTCTTGGCAAAGCCCTAATTGGAAGAATTCAAGCAATACACAAGCCATAAGCCATGTTTTAGAAACTGTTGGGTGAACGCATTTCAGGCCGAAATCCAGGAAACTATATGATGGTATGAGTTCTAGTCCTGCCTTAACCATGAAAGTCAGCCGAGTGTCTTTGGTCCAGTCACTTTCTTTAGTCCAATCCACCTCACAGGGTTGTTGTTGTGGGAAAAATAAGAGAAGGAAGAAGTATTAGGTATGTTTGCCATCTTGAATTATTTGTAAAAATAATAAATATGGGATGCAAATAAGTAATAAAATCGTAGTTTAATATGATGAGCAGTTTTAGCTGCCAAGTAGGCCTGGAGATGCAGTAGAGAGAGAATTAATTACAAATGCAGAATAACCATTTAATAAATCAAACTATTTGGGAATAGGGAAAATTATAGATTCCAGTAATACATTTCAGTAGGAAAAAAAATTGCTTTGGACAAAACTCAAAGGGTTTTATTTAATTCTGAAAGACCAAATTTCTCAGCTATAAGATGACTAATTAAAAAGAGCTTAAAGTGGAGGATCAGAAGGGTCAAATCCCTTCCGAAAGCTAATTTAAAACCACCAGGAGATAGTTCCAAGAACAAGAAATTCATATCACAAATTAAAGTGCAAAGAAGTACAGATGATACAGATTGTGATAAACAGAAGTATGAAGGAAGCCACAAAAAACATGAAAGATTTCATATAAATTGAGATGGGTAGCCTATGTCCCTTGCAGCTTCAACTTCATGCATCTCTAACCACCAGTCTTGGCTGAGAGATGTGGATCAACATCTGAACTAACCCTTCACTCTTAGTAGTAAAAGCCTTGGAAGAAATGGGAAGAGCGAAAACATTCAAAAACTTCTATGGGAGAACAAGGAAGAACTGCTAAGGCAATGGTTCTCAATCTTTTTAATGCCACGACCCCCAACCGGTCGTAAGTCGAGGACTGCTCAACTGGTGCAGCACCGTTTGCAGAATGGGACTTTTGGCGGGCTCAGCAGGGCAGAGACAGCCTGGACAATTCCTATTGGCTTTTGAAAGCCAATAGAATTAGACTCTATTCAAGAGAGTCTATTCTATTGGCTTTCAAAAGCCAATAGAATAAAAGGGAGTAGCACAGCTAAGGAAAAGGGGGAAAAATGGCGGACTGCATTGTTTGGCGACCCCCATGAAATGGTCGTTCGACCCCAAATGGGGTCCCGACCCACAGGTTGAGAACCACTGAGCTAAGGCAAGAGAAAATTAATCTGGGAAGTACATTTTTAAACAACCAACAGTCATTTCTTCAAATATTCTAGAAGTTCAAGTACAAAGAGATAGGTTGATAGAAGACAAGGAATGATCATTAAAATTGAGCTGAAAGAGGCCAGAGAGATTGCAGGGCTGTTAAACAGTTTATTTCTATTGCTGCAGAAGGATTAGAAAGGTGTTAACAGTTGAAACATTGCATCTAGGGATGGGAGGGCATATCTCAGGATATCAATAAGAGCGATCCCTTTCAATGAAAAGTTGTAGAGCTATATTAACAGTTATAAATTAATAACTCATTGGGACTAACGGTATGAGTTTCAAAACTCAAATGTGCAATTACTTATTTGGGATAACAGGTTGGCAAATTTTCTTCGTCTAAATTGTGACGATGTGGCTGTTGATTTTCCTGATTTTTCAGCTTAATCAATGAGCATATTCTGTGAATTTAATTTTTTCATGGAACGCGAGAGACCAAGTTGAAAACAAAAGACATTCTGGGAAAAATTTAAAGCTAGCATGTGCTGGTGTGATATCCTGGCAGGGACTTGGTTTTATTTTTTTAGCCACAAATATATTGTATTCCCAACATTAAATGCTGCAAGGCATATTTGGAAGGCATTGGGATGAAGGAGTCAGTCTGACCCTTCTCATATGGTAAATTTATCCTCTAGAATAATCCCAGTCTGAAGATTGTAAGTAAATTTTTTATTTGTATGTTGTGGGCAAGTAGGCAATGGTGTCTATGGGAGGTTGGGAGGATTAAAAAACACTGGGGTAGGAATGCTGCTTAACAGTCCAAGCCCTGCTCCTTTTATAGGTGATCAATATACAAAAGGGTGAGGCTTGGATCATAGCACCAATCTTACCACCTTGCAGATTCTTAGCTCCCCTTGCAGACTCCATTGAATACAGAAACTTTGCCGTTTCTGGCCTCATGCTGGCCAGGGGAATTCTGGGAGCTGAAGTCCATCCATCTTAAAGTTCTCGAGGTTGAGAAACACTGGTCTAAAGCAAGATGTCATGGTTCCGATAGATGAAACCGATAAAAGAACTTCAAGGCAAGAATTCTTCCTTAAAGAACATTTTATTTGGAAGCAAAGTATCGGCAGTTATATAGTTGAACCCAAGACTGAGATTCCCTCCCCCAGATACAAAGTAACAAGTTGTAATTCCCACTCCAATTAGCATAAAACGTAGGCTTTTCTCTCCGGCTCCTCAACCCCCCAAAACCTTATCAGACAATGTCTTTGAGTTCCCACATTTCTACATTGTTATGGCTAGCTAAACCCTCAAGCATTTACCCCATCCCCCCTTCTACATCTGAACTCTGAAAGAATAGAAAAGGCACGTTAAAAGCAAAAGTAAAATGGCTGCTGTTTCTCAGTTGTCAGAGTGTCGAGATCCATTGTCACAGCATTGACACAAGAAAGTACTAGCATGAGAAATTTAGGTTGGCCAACTGAAAAATTTATAGTAATTCAATTAAAGCTAATCAAGCTGACTAATCAAGGAGAACCTAGAACTAAAGAGAAATTTCCTGAGAGTTAGAACAATTAATTAGTGGAACAACTTGCCTCCAGAAGCTGTGAATGCTCTAACACTGGAAGTTTTTAAGAAGAGATTGGACAACTATTTGTCTGAAATGGTATAAGGTTTCCTGCCTCAAATGGGGTTGGGCTAGAAGACCTCCAAGGTCCCTTTCAACTCTGTTATTCTGTTATTTTGTTAAAGCATCTTCTGAGTTCACAGTTTGATCCGGATATATTATCAACATCTAAAACTTATAACTTTATCAGACTGAAAGATTGTCAATATTGTTATGCATTTGCAATAATTTTGACAGTGAACCTGAGTAAAATAATTCTGTTTTACGGAAAGACAACTTTGGATTGATAGGAAGATTAAAGTGCAGCTTGTTAAAGGACTAAGAGAAATACCTATGAAGCTTTGTAACCTGAATCCCTTCACTGCAATAGTATGGTCTTAAGGCTTCTTCGCTGTGCTAGTCAGATTTTGAGAGTCCCAAACACTCTTCAGATGAGATCTCATCCACATTATGCTATGCTGTTGAAAGAGGATAATGGTATCTAAAACAATTCCCTTTTGGAACTGGGACACACAAAAAGCTTGTTAATGCCATTATCCAGTCTTTGTCTCCATGGAGACAGTTTGCACTAAGGCCTTGTGGCTTCTCAGGATCTGTTTCCCTTATGATATAGTCACCAATTTCTCATTTATTGCTTCATTCTTAACTAGAGCCTCAAATCCTACCAAGTATTTGGACAGGCAGTTTAAATTGAAAAAAAAATTAGCACAATTGTGGCTTTGTAATCAGCAGATGACATCACACATTCTTCTTTATCTGAACCCGGTGATTAAATACTTGTATATGGAATCCAAGATAAAATTTGTTCTCTTTGTACTGTAAATTTGTCTTCTTTTTGGATTTTCCTGAGCCGCTTATAATTAAGGCTTTTTGACAGTTCACAGCATGGCTGGCTACCAGAAGCAATGTGATTAAACCTAATGTGTTTAAAATAGTATATTTCTATCTTTCTCCTTTTCTCTCCGCTCTAATCAGCTCCAGGATTATTGTTTATTAATGCTGAAATTATTTGATTTCCTTCTTTATTCAGAAACTGAATAGGGCAAGCTTGAATTAGCAGAGCATGTCTACCCATTTCCTTTTCTATTTTCTGGGTAGAAAATATTATAAAATATTATAAAAATAAATATAAAATATTTATAAAGTAAGGAGATGGTACAGAAAAAGGCAAAAAATAAAGTTTTATTGTTTTTGTCTGCCATTTCTATTATTTCTTAGTATATGAGGGAGTTGCCATTAATGCCACTGTTTACAAACTTTTGCTGAATTCTGTATCCCACAGGCTGAATTCTCACTCTTCTCAAACCACCAGGATAGGAAATTCCAGCAGCCATCAAGAAAATTAACCCATGTTGGAAATGTATGCTGGAGGCACAGATTTGTCCCCAGCCTTCTGCCTTCAACTAATGAGATCCATCACTTGCAGTCATTAGCCTGATAAGGAAAGCAGATAAAGTAAATCTGCCATCTACCAAATCAGGGCTGCCATCTACCAAATCAGGGCTGCATAATCTCAAACATCAAGAGATGGCATTCATTTTTTGCAGCTCAGAACTGGTAACCCCAATTCTGAATTGTTCCTGGGAGTAGCATCAGAACTCTTCTGTCTTCTACATACGACAAGCAGTTCCACATACAATGCAGAGTTATTCCTAGGAAACCAGTTATAGAATTGATTTCTGTATTTGGGGGGGAAGAACAAATGAATGAGAGCTGGTGGGAACAAGGGCAACACCCTGCCTTGGAGGAATGGCCTGGTTGCAATACAAGAGCACCTGCTCCTGTCCAGGGTCGGAATCACACAGCTGCGGTTCCTGGCAATGTTTATGCTGTTGTGATGAAGATTGGAGATTTGATTTCTTTTTTTCAACAACAACAACAAAGTTGGAAGGGACCTTGGAGGTCATCTAGTCCAACCCCCTGCTCAGGCAAGAAACCCTATACCATTTCAGACAAATGGCTGTCCAGTCTCTTCTTAAAAACTTCCAGTGTTGGAGCATTCACCGCTTCTGGAGGCAGGTTGTTCCACTGGTTAATTGTTCTATCTGTCTAACTGTTCATGCTTTCCTTTTTTCTTTTCTTTCTTTGCACTTTTTCCTTTCCCTTTTAAGTATCCTTTCTCTCTTTGAGTTTAGTTTGTATTAGTTTTATATTAGTGTAATTAAAATCTTGCAACTATATATCAATGAGAACAGCATTGGTTATATCAGCATACTTTTCTGGCAGATCAAGGACTGATGGATTCATTCATTCATTCATTCATTTGTGTCTCAGACCAATAATTCTGATTGACATGATTTATTCTTTATGCTTAATTCAGCTAGTTGGAAGGGCCTACAGCTAACTGGAAAGGAGAGAGCAGGAGAAATGTAAGATGAAATCAAACCCATGCAGGTTTGACTTTCCCTGAAATATTTCGAGGAAATGTCTTGAAAAATAGAAAGGGAAAACCATTTACCAGCAAAAAAGAGATGGGAGTTGGTAAAAAGCATGAGGGAAAGGGGAGGACAGAAATACTGGTTTATTGGGTCTTTCTGAATTGATTGGAGAAATGGGGTACAGTAGGAGGGAAGGTAGGCAAGGAGAGGTTTACAGTAATACATACAAAATATGTTAATTGGGTGCCAGGCATTTGCACATTTGTTGGGAGGAAAAGGTCTGGTTCGCTCTTTCCAACCGGAAAGATGAAGTGGGCGCGGTGGACGAAATGAGAAGATGGGAAAGCAAGCTGCTTGGAAAGGAGGTTTCTTTATTTTGGAAGCCCAAATAAAGTGCAGTGACAACAGCGTTGGGTTCTGGGTCATCTGGCAACCTGGTCTGGTGAGTGGATGGGCTTCTATAATATTTTGGGGCTATGTGATTGAGATTTCTAGGCTTTGGGGGCAATAGTTTCAAGTGTGTGTCTTTGGTTATTCTAATTGTGGTGACTTGGTTTCTATTGTGGCTGGGAGGTCATGCCCTGTCCTTGAGGTCAGGTGGGGGAAATGCAGATTTTAGGTGTCTTTTGTCTCTCTGCTTTTTAATCTGATCAGTTCCAGCCTTCTGTGGAGACTGTAGCTGAAGGCATTTTGTTTATGAATGGAACAGTTTGTGAAACTAAATATCCATTCACAGAGACCGGGCCCCTTGAATGGTTTTATTTCAGGAAAGCCTTTTCTCTTCCAGGGGTGGGGGTGGGACATTATTTTGCTAACATGGGGGCTTTCTTATATTAAGAGAGGGTAGGGGGTGGGGATTCTCCCTATACATTCAAAGCCAAGTTTCCAGTATTCACCAAGAAACTGAATTCTTGTCTTTATGAGGTTTCAAAGGAGAGTGAATTTGATGCAGTGATTAAAGCACCAGGCTGGAAGATGGGAAACTGTGAGTTATAGTCCCACCTTAAGCATGAAAGCCAGTTAGTTGAGCTTTAAACTAGTTACACTCTCTCAGTCCCTCACAGTTGTTGTTGTTGGTGTGGGTAAAATTGGAGGAGAAAGAAGTATTATGTAAAATTCTAAAAGTGGGATAAAAACCTAATAAATAAATAAGGAGAAACCTCGTTTTCAGTGCAGAGATCCTTATGCATCTTTTTCAGTGGCTTCAGAATTCCCACCTAAGGCAGAGTAACCTGGAAGAATACCCAAAGAGAAATATCCTGGAATAAAGATTGCCCCTTTGTCGTTCATTAAGTAGTCAAGCAAGCCCATGAACTTGCAGACCAACCAAAACTGATCTCTGAACGTTAGAAACCTTGAGCTTTTCACTCCCTGAGTGTGCTTTCGCTGCATCTCACTGGCAATGCCCTTACAATTGCTGGGCTCCGCTGTTGTAAGACAAATGATTCTCCCTCCAGATGGCTATAAAGGTTAACGAGGAACTTATTCATGGCTATGGAGAAAACAGATTGGCTCTTCTCCCCCCCCCCATATTAGATGGAATCAAAACAACCGCATAACTTCAAACCCACACGCAGGGCGCAGTGTTGCAATGCAGCTTAATTTTTACAAAAAGCCTGTGTGTGCCAAGCTGATGCACAGGTACTTTGATCTATCATGCTACATTGCCTTTTTGATATGAACCTCTCAGCTGGCTGGGATATTGGGGGAAGAAAGCTAGGGCTGGCATCCTCTGATTGCAGCCCCCCCATAGCTTGCAATCTGCACCAATGCCACTTTCTTTACACACACACATGCACACACACACACGCGCACACACACATATATATAAAGTGCCCAGTCATAGACAAAATTTCTCGTGGCCTTTTCCTCTGGAAAATGTCAGAGGCAACTGCTAAGCCGTGTTTTGTAGGGCTTATTTGGTTAAAAACATCACAAGAACTTTATGACAAATCTTGTTTTGAAGGGCAATTGACATTTGGAAAACCTAGTTTCAAAAATAATGTTTGACAATTACTGATCCCATAAAAAAAAGTTGCATTTATTAAAGAGGCCATTTGGGACAGGATTTTGAAGTGTTTGTCTCCTTCCCCTCCTCCCTTTCTCTTTTCACATTCAGTTGAATGCGAGAGGGAAGTCTCTTTGCATTGTTTTCAGACAACAGTTTGTTAAAGCTCATGGGTGGGAGGGGGGGAAAACCATATTACTCTTATCTGTGTTAGAAGATCTTTGTGTCTGTGCCCCCACCCAAGCCTCTCTTAGGACTGTGTCTAAATCAGAATGCAAGGAAGCCCAGCAGGAGAGAGATTTGTATCAGCAAAAGAAGCAAGGAAAAACTTAGCTGCGCCTTTTGAAAACTAAGGTGACCAATCGTCCCCCTTTAGGGAGGACAGTCCTTCTTTTGTACTCATTTAAATAATAATTAATAGGCATGTAAGCATAATTACAATATAAAATGTTATTGTTACAAATGTTTTTTATTATGCATTTATCATATTATCGTGTATTCTATATTGTTGCAATGAATTAAAATGTTTTATTTACGATATTATTTTCTTCAATTTATTTGTGTCCTCCTTCTCATTGTAAAAAAGTTGGTCACCTTACTTTTACCCCCTTAAAGGAACATAGTGAACTTTAGGCCCAGAAATAATGCAAAGAAAGAAAAATTGCAAAGGCAAGCTTGAGACTAAGGGAGATAAACAGAGTCCTCTTCACAGGGAAGAGGACTGGAAGTCTTCCAAATTTGGAGTGAGCGATCCCGTTTGATTTTTGATTTTTATTTTTTTCCCCATCCTGTCTTTATTATTTTTACAAATACTGCAACTCAAGGTGACGAACATACCCAACACATCCTCCTCCTCCTGTTTCCCCTATAACAACAGCCCTGTGGGGTGAGTTGGGATGAGAGAGAGTGACTGGCCCAAGGTCACCCCCAGCCAGCTTTGTTCTTTTTGCGCGTTTACTACTTTGGTTACCATTTGATGTACATTTTTCCCGGGAGAAAATCTTTTCAAATTCGGTAAGGTTAACTTTTGAATTATTGTGTACAGGATTGCAGCTATATACTATATAAAGCTCTTGCTCTAAACTCTCACCATTACCTTTAACTAACAAGATCATCGGCAAGCTTAACAAGTGACAATCATAAGTCACTTTTCTTCAGTGCTGTTGTAACGTTGAACAAGTTGCTAAGCAAAGGTCTATAAGTTGAGGACTATGTGTACTTTGCATACCATAACGTTCCATACTGAAATGGGATTATTGGAGAGGGAGAACGGTTGATATTTGTGCATTGTATAACTTTTTTTTTTTTTACAAAAATGGATGCAATCACATGTGGTTCATTAATGAATGTGTTTTTCATATACAGCAGAGGTCCCCAACCTTTTGGACATCAGGGACTGGTTAGGTGGAGAGAGGTTTTTCCGCGGACCAGAGGGTGTGTGGTTTTGTGTGCTGCCTGCATCCTGCAGATGGGGCTTTCCTTGTTTGTGCGAACCGGTTGCTGGCATGCTGCGACCCGGTACCGGTCCACAGACCGGGGGTTGAGGACCCCTGATATACAGTACTATATCATCAAGGTAGAGGTGCTCGGTAACAGTATTCACTTTAGGTCTTGGAGATGGTCTCCAGGATGGTCTGCTAGTTGCCTTCCCTCATTTGCAAAAAGAGGTGGTTGTGTCTTTCCAAACAAAAGACACTTGATTCAGAAGTAGGCTTTCTGAATTTTACAGAAACATCTAGAAGTAGCTTCCGTGCAAGAATTACAACATGCAAAGGCTGTCCAAAGTAACCAAATTGCAAGAGTAGATCATGGGTATGCTGAACCAACCAAGGTTTCCTGCCTGAGCAGGGGGTTGGACTAGAAGACCTCAAAGGTCCCTTCCAACTCTGTTATTTTTATTGTTATTGTAACGCAACATAGTAGAGGTACAGTCGCCATTTCTACTTTCACGGAAATGACTCCATATTGCAATGAAGCTGCAGGAAGAAAGAAAAATAGAAGTATAGACTCCAACCTAACTTCCCGGTGACTTCATTGGCATGATCCATGTGGCTGGTTTAGCAGAATTAAGGAAAGTGGCTTGCCATTGTCTTCTTCTGGAATGTTGCTTTGCTTCCCTATGTCACCTCCAGCATCGAGATTCCTGATCAGGTCTGATCCTGCTTAGCTTTTGGAGTATCAGCTTAGAGTAGCTCAATGCTGCCTCTTGATGGAATACATTACGGAAGACCTTTCTAAAATGCAAAATTGAAAAGACGGTGCCAACAAAAAGGGACACACTTATTCATTACCTCATAAATTGTTCTCCTGGCAATTTGCATTGGGGATTGGCAGAGACATGCCAAGGGTGTGCTAAATAATGTTGGCTGGAAAGGACATCATTTTCTCTATAGTTTGCAGCTGCTTTATCATTCCTTGCACACATTCACAACAAATATTAGCCATCTGTATTCCAGATGGCACAATAGCAATGATCTCATTACAGACATCAACCTTTAGTGCAACACCAGTAATTTGGCACTCCAAAAAAATACCTACCTGGGCCTTGACTGTGCAGCTTCATACTTCTTTTCACCATAACTCAAATTAGTGAGTTTCATTATAAGAACAAGCAGAGAGCATGATTGGTCTGCAATACAAAGAAGTACTTAGGCAGTGCAGTTATTGCTGTTCTCAGCTCCTTTCTAACACCCGGCAAGGAAGTTTTGTGGGGAAAATTCTGGTGACATATTAATACCCTATAGAGGAGTTTTTCCTTTCCTTGCAATTTTCTTCCTGTCAAAAAAACAGGAAAACATATAGGGATTTTCTTGAATTGTTGCTCATTTGATGGAGGTAGAGAATAAGCCATGTAGCACTTGAAGGCCCAGAAGTATATTGAAGAGTGTGGGCGGAATGTGCAAGCTGGAAAGCAGCCCTAGTGTTTCCTGGTTTAAGGAATAACTGGGGAAGGATCTTGGAGGTCATCTAATTCATGGACAAGCAGGACACCTTCTATCATTTCACACAAATGGCTGTCTAGGCCAGTGATGGTGAACCTTTTAGAGACCGAGTGCTCAAAATCCGGCCCACCCCCAGCCCACCTCCGCTCACCCGCCCTGCTCTGCCCTCACCCCGCCCATCCTCAAGGCCATCCATGGCCCTCTGCAGATCACCCAGGCGGCCCTGTAGCACCATGGTGGCCATGCCCACCGCCCGTGCCCCGCAGCATCATCTGATACCCAGCTGCCATGTGCTTGGCGGCGCTGCTCCATGCAGGCCGCACCTGGGGTGACTCTCCTCCGGGGTGGCTGCTGGTGAGGAGGGGGCTGCAGGGGGAGGCGCGGCTGGGCGATGGCGTGCATGCCCATAGATAGGGCTCCAAGTGCCGCTTCTGGTACTTGTGCCATAGGTTCACTACCACTAGTCTAAGCTCTTCTTGAGAGCCTCCGGTGATGGAGCACCCACAACTTCTGAAGGCACGCTGTTCCACTGGTTAATTGTTCTCACTCTCAAGAAATTTCTCCTTAGTTTTAGGTAGCTTCTCTCCTTGATTAGTTTCCATTTGCAAGAATGTGCTATGTTTATGCCTTCAAGAACTCCAAAATAACATTTTGTCTTTGATCCCAAACTACTTCACAGCCTTGTCAGAGAAGCCTCAGGAAAAAATGGTGCAGTGGTTGTGGCCTAATGGTTAATGCTATGTGTTATGATGGCTGAAATGCAATATAATGGTTCAATGGTTAAGGAATGGCAAGACACAGGTTCAGATCCATCCTCAGTCACAAAAGCTCATAGGTGATTTTGGGCTACTCTTTCACAGACTTATCTGGGGATGAAATTAAGTAAGGAAATTCTATGCATGCTGCTTTAAGCTTCTGGAGGAAATAAGCAAAAAATACTGGTGACTCTAAGGATTGTAACTCTCTCACGCTATTGGATGTCAGGCAGACAGCTTCTATAAAAAAGTGAATAAAAATAGCCTAGGATAAGACTAAATCTGTGATTCTTATATGGCCTTCCATGATTTGACAAAGAATAAGAATACTAATCCATATTGACAGGTTGTATAATCCGGAAAGAATGGCAATAGAACCGAAGATGTGCTGAAATCCAGCTATTTTTTCAATATGCTGTTTGTGTGAATCTCCAATTCAGGGAACCACCACAAGTCTACAGGAATTCAAATGTCCTCTGCTCTGAAAAACCATTAGCCCTTGCAGCTAATGATGGCAATACAAATGGGTTCAGGTTTTGTCTCTTCTTCAAAGTGCACATAAGAAGACAACAAAACTATTACACTCACCCTGAGAAGATGTACTTTTTAAATGATGCAATTTGTACAGTGCGGAAAAAGGTTGCTTTCTCCTACCATAATATGGACTTAGGCAGAGTTCTGCTGTTATAGCCATATTTTTCATATGAAAAGGATTCTCTCAGTCTCTTTCCTCACCTGCATCTTATCACAGCAAAGAGATCCCAAAACCCTGTTTTTATTGTTTAGCATCTCCATCATATGGTCTTTCTTTGGCCCCTGGCCACATCAGAGAAGGCTTTAATTAGCCTTCACTCTGAGAGAGAGAGGAGGGGGAGAAAGGCAGGGAGGGGGGAGGGAGGGAGAGAGGGAGGGAGAGAGAGAGAGAGAGAGAGAGAGAGAGAGAGAGAGAGAGAGAGAGAGAGAGAGAGAGAGAGAGAGAGAGAGAGAGATTGAGGTGTAACACTCCTTGTGCTGGTTATAATTTAAATATAATTTAAGTGGTCTTCTGGAACAGAGCTAAAGCATGGATTTAGCTATTTCAGAACATGGATTTAGGGCTCTTTTGAAATGACACTAAATTACAATGACCATATTTTCTTGGAAAAACATCTCATAAAAAGCCATGGTGGTGCAGTGGTTAGAATGATTGCAGGCTATCTCTGCTGACTGCCAGGAGTTTGATCCTGACTGGCTTAAGATTGACTCAGCCTTCCATCCTTCCAGGGTCAGTAAAACGAGGACCCAGATTGTTGGGGGCAACATGCTGACTCTGTAAGCCACTTAGAGAGGGCTGTGAAGCAGTATATAAGTCTATAAGTACTATTGTTATTGCTATCTTAATTGATTAGGTTTATTAATTTGCTTTACAAAGGAAAATTCAGAGCCAAACCAAGAAAAATTGTACAAAATGCATATTCTAATAAAAAATATCTAAAATAAAACGAAGTATGTAACCTAAAGGTGGTTACTGGATAAACTAGAAGATCTCACTTCCACTTGATTTTGAATACCCTCTGCAATTTTAGCTATTTCTTATTAATTTAAATGTATTTATTGTTTTACTGTTTTAATATTTTACTATAGTCTTATCATATTGGAATCTCATGACAGTGAGATGGGCAGTGAATAAATTTAATAAAGAAATATGTAAATTTATTTTTAAAAGACAATTCAATTTCCATATTTTTCACATGAGAGTGAAAGACTATGCAATAAGTGGCACTATTTGTATGATAAAATAATAAATGACCACAATAAAGGACAAAAATGAGTTTATGGAAAATAAATAAAGCACAGTTTTCTGAAATAAGGGCTGTCCTTTATAACAAAGGATGTATGGTCACTGTACATGAAATCTGGATCCCAAAAATGCTTGACTCTCAGTTTATATTGGCTTAGAGTTGGGCTCCCTTTGAAGACGCCAACACAAAACATGCAAAACAGACAGGAATTTTGACATGGCAAAGCCCAATTTTAGGAAAGGAAGGGAAAACCTTGGGGAATCCCATTCTTTGTTGCAAACAACAAGGGCACCATGCTAGTGGCAGGGGTAGCAATTATATGGGGTGGCCTTTTTTTTTTTTTTTTTTGCTGTTGTAATCTTCAGTCAAGGATTGATGGATAGCATTTCAACTTAGATGTATGGAAGAGCTTTCAGCTTTCTCTAGCAATGGCCACTGCATTTGAACAGAAACAGGAGCAGCCACATGAATTTGTAAACGTTTGATGTATGTCACTGTGAGCTCCATTTGGAAATTAATATGGAAATGTGCAGATCCAGTAAGCTCCTGCGCAGAGCCTAAGGTCAAGATTAATGTGGGTGGGCAGTTGTTGGGACAGTCAGGGCCTGGCAGTAACCCAAGGTGACCAGCATTTTGTGTCAGGTTTGCCCAGGGCTTTTTTTGTCATAGAACGCCCAGAACGGAGTTCTGGCACCTTTTTTGGATGGAACCTTGTAGGGTAGGCAAGGCGGGTTGTATGACATGCGTGAGTTCCGGCACTTTTTTTTTTTTTTTTTTACAAAAAAAGCACTGGGTTTGCCAGTAAACAAGTTATTTTTGGGCTAGGGATACTGGATTTCCCCCCGCAAATATCTGTATTTGAATTTGAACCTAGAGTTTCTTTGTCCAATGTTATTAGTTAAATTGTGCATTTAAATCATCCCTCATGAATTACAATCCTGTTAGCCTCCTGTTTTGTAAGCTGCCTTGAGTATGGGTTATTTCAGTAGCAGAGTGAAAATTAGAAACAATTATTAAATAGAAACTGTCCCCAAATGCTCTGGCATTTCATGTGGAATAGAATGAAAAATGTTTGGAAGGTGAGGTAGAGAGAAATTTGATCCTGAGGGTAACTGTTGCTTTAGGTAAGATGTCCAGGAAGGTATTTTTTCCAGTTTTCTTATTTTTTTTCAGCTTTTTTATGCCTGGCAAAGCATTCCACAATCACCAGTAGAGTGAGCCTCCATAGTCCCATTCCCACCAATGCCTGTCCAGGGGGCACCAGCCGTAGAGAGCTGTGGCAACGAGCAGCAATAAAGAAGCTTTCCGAAAATAACACCAATAAGAAAGACATTTTGTCTAAAGAAAAATAGGGCAATCCAAATGTCTATAACCTTTTCTCACTTCCTGAAAGCAGGCCCCATCCTCCATTTTATGTGTGGGAAGAAAATGATTTATAATAATAATTATTAGTTGTTGGTTTTTTTTTTTTTACTTTTATTGGAATTATTTTGCTGTTGGCAGCATGGTGGTGGTGGGGGTGTTCAAATTAGATTGCATTCCTTCTGAGAGAAGCTTTCCTCCAATTACTTTCCTCAGTAAAGTGCCCGCAACTCAGAGACATTTTGCTTTTTCTCCTCGTGGGGGGAAAACTCTCAATTTGTTTGCTGTTTGGGTAGCTCCAGCAGCACAGAGAGCTGACATTTCCAGAGCACCATTTATAGTAACTTCAGGATAGAATTAGAGGTGGGCTGAATAACCTGAACAATTAGAGGCCGGATGAACCCGTGGAGCAACATTAGCACTGATGGTTTTTGACTGATTCTAGGTCACCGTTCCAGCTGCCCACTTCCTCCTATAAAATGGAACAAGATCTCAACTGATTCAAATGATCAATGGTTTGGATCCTGATAGATGACATGAATGTTCCCAAACCAAGAAGGAATCCACTGAGGAGTGGCACAGCTTTTTCTGGACGCAGGCCACACCAGACCAAAAAAAAAAAAAGATTGCATTTAATATAAGGAACGGTTGCTGGAATTGGGTATGTCTAGTTTAATGAAGAGAAAGACGAGGGGGGACATGATAGCAGTGTTCCAATATCTCAGGGGCTGCCACAAAGAAGAGGGTGTCAAGCTATTCTCCAAAGTGCCTGAGGGTAGGACAAGAAGCAACGGATGGAAACTAACCATGGAGAGAAGCAACCTAGAACTAAGGAGAAACCTCCTGACAGTTAGAACAATTAACCAATGGAACAACCTGCCTCCAGAAGTGGTGAGTGCTCCAACACTGGAAGTTTTAAAAAAGAAACTGGACAGCCATTTGTCCGAAATGGTATAGGGTTTCCTGCCTGAACAGGGAGTTGGACTAGATGACCTCCAAGGTCCCTTCCAACTTTATCATTATTATTATTATAACATAGCTTTAGTGGAATTTAAATTAAGTAGAATCAACACAATATGTTAACTCTTCAATCATGTATGAGTCAGTTTGGTCTATTGCTTAGGGCACCAGATTAGAAACCAAGAGACGGTGGATTCTAGACCCACTTTAGGCATGAAAGCTGGCTGGGTGACTTAGGATCGATCTCTCTCTCTCTCTCTCAGCCCAACTCACCTCACAAGGTTGTTGTTGTGGGGAAAATAGGAGGAGGAAGGAGTATTAGAATGTTCACCGCTTTAAGTTTCTTATAAAGTAATGAAGGTAGGATAAAAAAAATCTAATAATAAATAAAATAAAATGTATTCATTCATGTCTTCTTTTTGTTGTAGTATATGGAGGTTGTAGTATATGGAGGTTTGTGGAGACCACCCAATGCACCGAGGGCTACCTGCAACTCTAGATTCTCAGGTTGTGCATTTTCCAGATGTGTTGAAAAAACAGATTAGGATTCCCTGGAAAGAGGCCAGGTTAGTCTATTCCAAGCTGGGTGTCCTTTCAGGGAATCCTACAATTTTAGCTTTCATAATAATAATTTATTTGCAGTCACAGACCAAAATACAAGTGCAACAAAAGAAAACACAAGAAAAATACTATCACAAACAGTTAACACCGAAGCCTTGGCTAAAGAGAATTACAACATTCTCCTCTAATAGTTACAGCTCTTAAAAGAAATTTAGAAACCTGAGAAGTAATATAGGAGGAGCCATCCCCTAGACAATATAAGACCAAATTACTAACATTAGAACCAGAGGGATCACTTCCAAGGAGAGACAATAATTTAATTCTGGCTGTGTTATACATAGGGCAGCATGATAAGACATGCTCCACAGTTTCAACTTCAGCCCTATCACAGGGGCATAGTCGAATCCTACAATTGTTTTTCCAAGGTATCTGGAGACTTCAGATTGGCAAACAATGAAATAGACTATAGCAGCGGTTCTCAACCTATGGGTCGCGACCCCATTTGGGGTCGATCGACCATTTCACGGGGGTCACCAAGCAAGGCTGTCTGCCATTTTTTTCCCCTTTTCCAGCGGGTGCCTTACCTCCCTTGGGCTGGGCCAGCTGGTGGCCCAGCCAGTGGTCGGCCTGCTCCGTCTCTGCCGCTTGCCAGCTACGCCTCGGCCGGTGCAGGGGGTGGCACTACGCATGCATGGTGCTTCCGGGCAGGGAAAGTCCTCAACTTACGACCAGTTGGGTAGTCCTCGACTTATGACCAGTTTAGTCCTCAACTTATGACCGGTTTAGTCCTCGACTTACGACCGGTTGGGGGGGTCGCAGCATTAAAAATGTTGAGAACCACTGGACTATAGGAAAGCTATCCTTGCTTACAAATGTTAAACAATTATAAGAGGGAGATCTGAACATTAGAGACTCTGTGTCTTGCCCTATTAGACCACAAGGTCACATTCACGCTTAACTCTAATCCGGGGTTTGGGGTTGTTTTTTTCCAGTCATGCCACACTGCTCTGCCATGCATAGGAAGCTAAACTATGATGGATGTGTTCTCATGTCACTCTAGGCCAACCAACAACTTGCATAATGACTTAACATTATGGCTTAACGTAACTAATGATCTGTCAGGGCTTGTACTCATTCACATTGATGTTATTCCTAACTATGCCTAGAATTTCTGTAAAAGTGTTTAAAAAAAATGCTGAAGAGCAAATTGAATTCTTGGCTCCCTTTCAAAAGTGTGAATCAGTATTAGAGGGAGCTAATTTGCATACTAATCTGCATGCTTGATTTGGGGTGGGAGGTGGGAAAAATCCATAAAAAATACACTTTAGGTCTGACTTCTGTTCCAAATGAGCAATCCGTCAAGTGACTCTTTCCCCCAAATACAGTAACTCACATGGACATTCAAGTAAGTGTGTCTGTGTAGAGACTTTTCTGTCTGTTTGTAGGGAAGGTGAGTGGGGACCCTAGAACACCAGGGATTGAAATATAGGGAGAAACGAGTTCAGGCAAATCTTACACAGATGGAATCACTACTTATCTGAAAATATCCTATCCCAGAATATTGTTCTTGGTAGCTACTCCGGATGGGGTTGAGCTCCTCTGAAAAAAAGGAGTCCATGAGGCTGGCCCTTCTGGACTTTGTCCTCACTCAACCAGCAAATGGAAGATGTATCCAGGCAGGTTTTCTTCCTTTTCAGCTGGGGCACCAGTTGTAGCATTGCCTAGACTAGGAAACCCTGGCAATGATCACTCACATCAATCCAACAAGAGAGGCCAGACTAAGAAGCCTATGCCTTATGGCTCAGGACTAGTATTCTTGTAACAACTATAGTAAAGGATCTTTCAGGTTTGAATGTGCTTCTCTCCTTTTATCTTCATGTGAACTAGAAAGAGGCCTGTTCAGGTATTTACTCAGACTAATTTCTTGGCTTGGGCTCAGCCCCTTCTTTTCTGACCTCCTTTCGGTAGTGGCTCTTTTTCCTATCCTCAAAGCCATTCCCTCTGCACTCTACACAACCTGATCATTGCTTAGATCAGGGGTCCCCAACCGCTGATCTGTGGACCGGTATCAGGCCGTGGCACGCCAGCAACAGGGCCACACAAACAAGGAAAGCCCCATCTGTGAGATGCAGGCAGCACACAAAACCACACACTCTCCGGTCCGTGGAAAAACCTCTCTCCACGGAACCGGTCCCTGGTGCCCAAAAGGTTGGGGACCTCTGGCTTAGATGGTGTCAGTCCTTTGAGGTGGTCCAGACTAGAAACCAATACCATACCATAGGCACTAATACAGGTAGTTCTTGACTTATGACCATAATCATATGTCTTGCTGGTTGTTCAGCAGATCAACATGTGACCACACCTGATTTTACAAACTTTTTTTTTGCAATAGTTGTTAAGTGAATCATTCATGCATGTTACCACTTTAACATTATTGTGGTTTGCTGTAGATTTTATTTATTTATTTATTTGGAAAATTTATATAGCTGTCTACTCACTCACAGCGACTTTAGGTGGCTTACAGAAAATAAAAACACAATGTAAAAGAAATAAAAATAATTAAAAAATGATAAAATAATATCCCCCTCACACACACAAACCCTGGCGACAATGCCCACTCATATTAGCCATTTAATGGGCACCATCCCGCTCTGGGTTCCCCAGACCCACTGGCAAAATCATGTCTTCAGTGTCAAGCCTCTGTGGGCTCGACACTAATGGGCAAAGGGAAGGGGCAAGAACAGCATCTGGGGCGGCGGAAGAGACCAGGGACCTGCGCCGACATCCCTCTCCTTGTACCTGGCCTGTCAACAGGCAGAGCATGGCAGCATGGTCATCGGCTCCATGGTCATCCCGCCAAACAGCTGACTGGCTCCATGCCAGAAGTTCCTTGATTAAATCCAGCCACCTGTGAACTCATCGACTCATGTCCTCTTGGAGCCAGGGGTGTGGTAAGAATTTCTGACATTCAGGGCTTTCCAAAAGAGTGTCAGAGTAGGGGCTAGTCTAATTTCTGCAGGGGTGATGTTCCAGAGAGAGAGAGTCACCACGTAGAAGACCCTTCTTCTGGGTTCCGCCAGATGTACTTCCTTAGGGATCGGGACCCCCAGCATTCCTTGCCTCCCTGCTCTAGTGTGTTGGGAGGTTGTGACCAGCAAGAGACAGCCCCTCAGATAACCTGGTCCCAAGTAATGAAGGTTTTTAAAGGTGTTATAACCAGCACCTTTAATTGCACCCAGAAGCAAATTGGCAACCAATGCAGCTCCTGCAGGAAAGATAACACATGTGCACACTGAGGCCTGTGCAAAACCATGCGGGCCACTGCATTTTGAACTAACTGGAGCTTCCGGATGATTTTCAAGGGCAGCCCCATGTAGAGGACATTGCAATAGTCAAGATGGGAGATGACTAGGGCATGAGGGAAAATGAGTAGATATTGTTGGTCCAGGAAAAGGTATAACTGGTACACAACCCACAGTTGCACAAAGGCTTTCCTGGCCACGACTGCCATCTGCTCTTCAAGCAAGAGTCGTGAGTCCAGGAGAACCCCCAGATTGTGCACTGGGTCTGTTTGGGGCAATGCCACCCCATCCAAGACCAAAGGTGGTAATTCTCCATGAGCCAAAGAATCCCAAACCCAGAGCCACTCGGTCTTGCCAGGGTTCAGTTTCAACCTGTTGCTCCCCATCCAGCCCCTAACATCCTCCAGGCACTGCAAGATGGAGGTCACAGCATCACTTAACTACCACGGGTGAGATGCTGCTAAATAGGATAGCATAGGATAGACAGGATTAGCCACGACGCAAATACCTGCCAATGGTGCTTTTCCAGCCAGTCTGTGTTAGATATGGATAATAATTTGCTAGTAATAAAGTAATTTTCTTAATAGCAGGCTGTGTTGACTTTTCCTTAAAATAGGTTGTTCATTTGCATTTTACCTATTGGTTCTTAGCATGTTTTAAACAGTTTTAAACAGTTAAGCTATATTTGCATAGAAATAGACTACGGAGAAAGGCTACTATACGAACAACCCATCTCTTTATCAAGATCAGTTGAACACTCATGTTGGTTAGAAGAATGCATGATTTGCATCCTAACTTCGCAATTTCATATCTAAGGACTTTTGGAGTATTGATTAATGTCATCGAGTGCTGATGACTTATTTCTGTTTTACCCATCAAAGCATGCCAGGCCACCTCTGCAAGCCATCATGCATGTCAATTAACCTGAGTGGAAGCCTAAAAGAAAGGTGACAAGCGAGAGCATTTCTCAGCCATCCTCAGTGAAGCAGCTTGAGCATCTTAACTCTTTCAGGTAAGGCAACTTTCTCCCAATTCCTTTTCATCAGTCAGAAAGCAAGCAGGATAGGAAATGGGGAGGGACCAAAGGAAAGGTTTTATGTTAGCTCTATATTTAAGATGCCTTATAGTAAATCTATTAGCCTTATATAAAAGAATAACAGAGATGGAAGGGATCTTGGAGGTCTTCTAGTCCAATCCCCTGCTCAAGCAGGAGACCCTCTACCAGGGGTATTCAAACTTGGCCCTTTTATGGCTTGTGGACTTCAACTCCCAGAATTCCTCAGCCAGCGTGCTGGGCTGAGGAATTCTGGGAGTTGAAATCCACAAGTCATAAAAGGACCAAGTTTGAAGACCCCTGACTTATACCATTCCAGATCTTGTTGCTAGTCATCCTCTTAATGCTTCTTCTGCCTTTCCCAGAATTATTTACTTGTCCATAGAGTTATGCCTTTGCATAATGTGTTCAAAGGCTGATAATTTGAGACTATTTATTTGTGCTTTGAATCAGAATATTGGGTGGATTTCTTAGCTATCGTTAGTATTTCCAGGAAACTTCTCCAACACCGAAGTTCAAAAACATCAATACTATTTCGATCCAGCTTCTTTGAAGTCCAACTTTCACTTCCATATTCTCTGCAAAATTCTGATCTTCGCAAGTATAAACATATCACAGCATCTTAATATCTTTTCCAAGACCTTCACTGCTGTTCTTCCAAGAGCTAATCTATGGTGTATATCTTGCATGCTTCTTCCTTTTATGCTGGTGTATGATCCTAAAATGTAGAAGCTATCCAGCACTTTAATATCTTTATAGTCAGTTCTAAAGCTGGGTGTAATACTTGTTGTCATTAGTTATTAATACATCAGTTTGGTTTTGTGATAAGGCAACAGAAAAGAAGACAGTGGAATTTTAGGCTTCATTATGAACTTTTTAATAAACGTGATTTTAGCATAGCATCCATGCCTCCTTTAGTCTAGGAAACCATGTTTTCCTTTTAGCCAAAGTCATTTCTTTTCTTAATTATGTGCAAAAACTAGACTATTCAGAAGTTAAATAATAGGGCTGTATTCTGGAATCCTTGAATGTTGCAAGTATTAAAGAAAGAAGTCCAGAAGGAGAAGATGCAATATATTTTAAGGGTGTCTGACTTTTCTCATGTCTAATCAATGTCTTTTGATGTTGCTTTCTAACACATCACATATACCAAACGTATGTAACACTTATTTCTGTACCCTATACAAAAACTTGCCCTGCCCTTAATAAATGCCTTTTGCTTTCCCTGAAGTACTTGTTTGTACTGTTGTGGGGCATGTGTGCATAAAAAAACCCACCCCACTTTGGAAAGTTAGTATCTCATTCCAAAATTTCAGGGACTAGATCAGTACTCAAATACTTTGGCCACCTAATGAGAAGGAAGGACTCACTAGAAAAGGGCCTAATGCTGGGAAAGATTGAGGGCAATAGAAGAAGGGGATGACAGAGAATGAGATGGCTGGATGGAGTCACTGAAGCACTAGGTGTGAACTTAAATGGACTCCAGAAGATGGTAGAGGACAGGAAGACTTGGAGGAACGTTGTCCATGGGGTCGCGATGGGTCAGACACGACTTCGCAATTAACAACAACAAGGTCAGTGGTGTCAAACTGCCGGCCCGCAGGCCGGATGCATCATAGCAAAACTGCGCCCACCTCATTGCTGGCAACGGCAAAAAAGTTAAGACACGTCACGACGTGTCATGTGACGTTGCGAGTTTAATACCCCTGGACTAGGTTGTTTTCAGCTCCATGCCAGCTTGGATGCCTGAGTTTTAAAAGCAACACTAGGAGAGAGTGCATCATGGTCCCACCTTACTGGGTGACATTGGGCCAGTCATACTCTCTTGGCCTTTGGAAAGAAGCAATGGCAAGCACCACTTCTGAAATACAGAGATAGAAAACTACAAGGATTTATCCAGGTGGTTGCTAGGAGTCAAAAACTACTTACTGACACAAAATAAATAAATAATAAGTAAACAAACAAACAAACAAACAAACAAATAAATTTAAGAACTCACCTGGTTGCTATGGGTGGCAAAAGGTTGCATGCAGCCCAGCAGCTGCTTACTCCATGCCCTTTCTAACTGTGGACTTAGTTCCATTCATGCTGGTCACAGAGGAAGACATAGTGTTTTTCCTCAGACAGCATGGAAATTGGCAAAGGGGTGACCCACTCTGTCCTTCCTCCACAAATTATCTTGGGGAAAGGCTGCTGAGAAGGAGAAACCTGTTATTTTTTCATGCTGGGACCAGAGTTTTTCTCTGAAATCTTCATAGAAACGCCCACATCCCTCAATCCAGACGGTTCAGTCATATCTTGAGGTTCTTCTCCAGCTGCCCCTGCCAAATGGTTAAATTGGTGACTAGAAGGGAAAGGGCTTTAATCAGTAGTGGGATTCAAATATGTGAACAACTGATTCTCTATGTGGATGCCTCTTCCGGAAGTCCATTCTGGGCCTGGGCAACAAAAGATTAACTACCAGTTCTGCTGAGGTTGTGAGAACCAGCTGAATCCCACCACTGGCTTTCATGGTTAATTGAGGCACTACCTGTGAAATACCATTCTCAAAAATAATTGAGCTAGAATTGTTTTGCTCTCCAGAGCAATCAGAAAAACAGGGAGGGGCAGGTACTAAAAATCAACAGAAACAAAGCAAAATATCAGTGAAAATGCTTTTATTGTATTAAAAGATAAGGGCACTGTGAAACAAAACACATACAAACACAGATCAAAAGTCTGAACATAAACTTTAAATAAAAATGGAAAGACGCATTGTGTTATCCATCACACAATGAAAACAAGAAGCAATTTTTGTTTTCTAGTACTAACACACAGCGATAAATTGATGGTGGTCAGTTCCTAACTGAAAGGCAATTCTGTTGGAAAGGAATATGAAAAAGAAGGGGCTTTCTCTGCAGCAGCACATGTCCTATGCCACAGCCTCCCCTCTGAGATCTAGAGGGCCTTCCAGAAGGCCATGAGGAACTGACCCCTCCCCCAGGCACTAGGTCAGGATTTGAGGCTGTCCCAGCCCATATTGTGAGAAACAAAGCCCACACTAAATTGTTGGAAATAGCAAAGTATTTTATTAACAAAGCATTTGCAAAGGCTGGTGAATCTCAAAGCTGCAAGCAAGAGGCCACACTTCTTACAGATTTCAGCAGCTTAAAGACAGTTCTATCCCCGGCCTCTGGTCCATCCAGTTGATAGGCCCAGTTCAGTCACATGCTAACAGTCCGCCTATAGCAGTGATGATAAATCTTTTAGAGACCGAGTGCCCAAACTGCAACCCAAAACCCACTTATGTATCGTTGGGTGCTGGGCTGGCATAGCCCATTGGATGGGTGTGGCCCATTGGGTGGGTGTGGCCCATTGGGTGGGTGTGGCCCATTGAGTGGGCATGGCTTCCGTTGTAACGGTAGACTGGGTGGGACTAAAAATTCAATCAGTCAATTCCAACTTTGCGAGATCTTTTTTTTTCCTGCAAAAAGTTGAAATCGATTGATTGATTGAACCTTTTTTTTTTTTGCACACAGTGGCAGAGGCTAAAGCGAAAAGGTTTTATAAAACCCAGCTGAAGGCCTAGGATTGGGGCAATGACATGCGTGCCCACAGAGAGTGTTCTGCATACCACCTGTGGCACGCATGCCATAGGTTCGCCACCACAGGCCTATAGTATTCCATCATACCTATATGTTTAAAATTAGTTAAGCCTTTGTCATCACCCAAACTTGCTAAACCCTAATCCCTTCACTGCTCACCTCTCTGGTATTTCCTTAACGGTTCCCTTGTTTATTTGTACAATATAATAATTGGTACATACCTCCAGTTAGAAGTTATGTATGTCATTGCTTAGCAGAATTCATGCTTCGGTTAAACATGGCTGTGCTTTGGATATATAATAAACTGGCTATTCTTTAAATACTAACCCTAGGTAGTTTGAATAAAAAATAAACCTTATATAAATTGGATAAAAATGTTATTCGTAAACTATATGCTAATCTAATTATAGAAAGTTGCAACTTATTATGTTATATCTTACAATATGGAGGGAAGGAGGTTGTTGTGGAATCTGATTTGAGTGTGATGGGTTGTGTTTTTTTTTAACTTTGGGGGAATGAGATTCTGAGTATATTATAATGAGTTGATAGTTGTTAGCTAGTGTTACCTTGTGTAAGATGAGCAGCCATGTTAAATAAATAGCACCCAATAACTGATCTTATTTAGAGACAATGGCCAGAAAAAATTCATTACCTTTAAATAACAGCCACCATTAAAATAAAATAGTAAATCTTACCCAACATTTCTCGTTAAATTCTAGTTTTACCTGCCCCATAGGGCAGTCTGATAGTCAAAGCTATTGGGCCCTTGCTTGCTTTCATAGAGTTTTTCACAACCTCTTGGAGATATTTTCTTTCCTTATCAAAGGTTGAAGAGATTCCTCTACTCTTCCCAACCTCAGGACACAACTTTTTTCTCCTTTTCTCCTTTTCTCCTTTTCTTTCTGTTAAAGAGATGAGAAGCTTGAGTTATATGCTCCAGGGCATACTTCTAGTCCTCATGCAACTGTAGGGTAGGAGGATGTTTAGGGCATAGGTGATGTCTGAATCCCACTCGCAGTTAAGGAATGACTTCCCAACAAAGAATTTCTCCTCAGAAACCCAAGAGCGAAGCCTGACGACTTAAAGAGAAGGATCTTGAAATAAGCATCACAAAAACCTGTTGGAAGGTGTTTATTCTCAAGATATGAATTACCAGTCCCAAGCTTTATCCTGCACTCTGCTAGTCTGATGAGATGGTATATTAACTGTAATTTATCTATATTTCCAATAGGAAGGGATTGGGAATATTCTGTAAAAGACATTATTTTCAACTGATGCTTTTAGCTGTTCAGCAGATATAGTAAATTATGTTCCCATTAAGGATAGAACAACATTTTATCACAGAACACCCTCCCTCTCCTTCCAGCTGAAAATAGCTGCTACTTTTTAGTACATTTGTTAGCAACACCAACCTAACACAGGAAAACACTGTGTTTTCCAAATACATCTTTTCATTTCCACTCATTAGGTAAAAATGTTTATGTGTGGATGAGGAATTAGGTAAATTGTGAAAATCTTGAGGTCCTAAACAAACAAACAAACAAACAAAAAATACATAGGAAGAGCTGATTGTTTTTTTAAAACAATGGTTTTGTTATCAACTCTTTTTTTTAATCTTATGTGGCTATTTCTCATTAGTGCAAAATGGTTTTTGTATTAGTTCCAGATCATTAGCCTTTGTTTTAGTATTATCGAAAAGGCTCTCAATAAGCAATGTAAACATTTTGTTTTAAAAAAAACCACATTTATTACTACTTTGTTCTATAATCGGTGTTACAATGGTTCAGTCATCTTCCATTTGAACAGCTTTAGGTAAAAATTTTATGCAATGTTTGTACAAAACATGTTCTGCATACATGTTGTGCCCTTGATAAAAAAAATTTTTTTAATCTGAACTGCACTGAGTTTTTATACAAGAAAACATTTCCATTGGCACTCCAGATATTTTACTTTCCATTCTATTTCTTACTATCTATCTAAAACGTTTTTTTTTTTCCCCCAAGTGGTTTTGATTTAATAGTTCAGTTCTGGAAAGTAAAGTGCTTGCATTAGATTGGAATGGTGACTTTAAAATGTGTTTATATTTTTGTGCCATTTCTTGAAATAGTGAATTGTCTTTTTTTATCATTATACATGCTATACCTTGGCAATTTGCCCAGAAAACTCCAGCTATTTGATAGATTAAAAATATAATCGATATGTTCAGCTTAAGGCTCGCTTACATAGACTGACACCTTTGGTGGCTTTCATTACAAAGCCGGATCAAGCAGTCTCTCTTCTGCTAGTTCTTTGTTTAAGATGGCAACCTTAGTCTTCTTTTCATTCAGGGCTTTTTCCATGCATTTATTACTGGTGTGGCAATTTCTTTGGCCTTTGCATCCATGTCTTGAATCGTAACAGATCAACAGTTACACAGTTATGCATAATGCCAGTATGGTTTAAATTAAAGTCATGCCACATTTCCTAATCTGAGCCATGGAGAGTAGTTCTCTTAATAGTGATTAATAATAATGGATTACTTATCACTTGAACACTATCAGCATTGACAAATTCACCATCAGTCAATTGCAAAAAGGCAGCTTTATTCAGAACAGCTTACATCCTGTGACGAAATTTCTAACACCATCAAATATCCATATCTGCCTATTCTAGGAAGGATTCAATAGGGGGAAAATGCCAAATCTAGTCTGAACATCTGGCTGGCTATGTGACAGACCATAACTATTATAATTAACTACTCTTAATAAAAAAACATTGCAATCATACTAGAATCTCCAAGCCCAGAGGGAGGAAGCCTCTAAATCAGTGTTTTTCAACCTTGCCAACTTTAAGATATGTGGACTTCAACTTCAACATGGGAAACTTTAATGGAACTTTAATCTGATCTGGGATGACCTTTCTTCTGTCTGATAAAGAAATAAATCACTCAGTGACACCAGTGCATTTGTAGCTATTATTGGTGAGAATGAAATTCCCATAGTAGCTGGGATGTTTGTATGCTTCAGAACATAAAATAATGTAAATATATTAGGAAAAAAAGAGGGGAGGGAGAGGAATCTCCAGGTGTGAGTTGAGACATAGTTTCATCCTCCAGCATGTTTGGAATTTTTAATTTAGTCAGGAGATGGTCAGTCCAGTGAAGTGGAGGAAGAAAAACACAACTGCAATGGGTGTGTGTGTGTGTGTCATCAAGCAAAATTCTGCCAGTCTTGGATCTTTTTTTTTCTCTAGCCTAGGGATTCTAGTCTGTCAATCTAGTGCTCCCTGACCATGTTGGGCTATAATTCTCTCATCTGCTATTAGTATGCTATGACCAAGAACACAGCTCTGTGTTGCCACTTTGCCGTATGCTTGCGTGACAAAATGGATTCAGACTTTGATTACTATAGACACGGTGCTCTCGTTTTCCACTTCATTTATAGCCCAAGATGCTCCCTGTTCTTTCTTTTATATTCAGGGAGTACCATTACAAATATGCAATGAGAATGCAATGTGTTCATGTCCATGATAATTAGGCTGATGAATCCCCATGTCTGCTTGTGCCCCAACCAGGGAAGGCCTGAAAGGTATTACAAATTCATCTTTCAAATTCAGAAACGGAGGAAATAATTTTAAAAGACAACCTCATCCCCCTTTTCATAAAAAAAACATTAGAAAACTGTCGTGGGGAAAGGGGAGGAAAAAGCTTTAAAAATAAATGTGAAAGATGTAAAGGCTGATAATAAGTAAAAGGCATTTTTATTGCTTTTTATGGGATGCTGGGGCTCTCTTACAAAACTGGGGCTTAGCAGAATACTAACTGGTAGGATTTTCAGAATATTACCTTAATGTTTTTGGGTCTCCAAAGAGCTGGCAGGCAATGCGGAAGGAAGAATGGTTTCATCAACTTTGATCTAGTGGGCCCATCAAGGCTCATTTTCATAAAATGCTCCCCTGGGTCTCAAACGCAATCACATCCCTGGGATTCCCAGAATTATGTTCCATTAAAACTAATAATGATGCAAGATAGACAGATTGCGTGGTCTTTATTTTACAAGAAAGACAACCAGGAGGGGGAAGGGAAAGGGATAGAAGTATATTTGTGGGGATAAAGCCACAGAGTCAGGTGAGGGAGTTGGGAAAAATTAGCTTTTACTGTATTATGTGTTCCTTATTTTATACTTTTCTTTTTTAAAATCAGACACTTGCTTTCTCTGTGGTGGCAGCAACGGTGTGCATAAACACACAGATTCATAAGTGTTCATAGCCTCAACCATGTAATCAAAGCCTCACCTTTTTTTTTTTTACACATGGACAAGTCTTGCACAGATTGATTACAATGTACATAGTTCATTTTCTGTCCTAAGCAGACACAATCAAATAGCCCAGGTTAAAATCTGACTTCATCCACAGTGGACAGAAGCTACAACAGCCTTCTGATCTAGTAGAGGAATTTCTCTTGCAGTATGCGACCCAAGTGCTGTATATAGAGGACTGAGCTCCCGTCATTTGCCCCCCACCTCCTGCCAATCTAGCACTTCAAAAGCATGCAAAAGCAAGTACATAAATAGGTGCCATTTTGGTGGGAAGGTAACAGTATTCCATGCACTTTGGCGTATAGTCATACAGACCACATGGCCACGGAAGGGTCTTTGGACAGTGCTGGCCCCCTTGGCTAGGAAACAGAGATGAACATTGCCTCCTAGAGTTGGACACAACTAAAGGGTGAAACCTTTACCTTTATGGGTATAGGAGGCCCTTGGCAACATCATCTCTCTTGAGCTCATGCTGATCTGGAACTCTCCAGAGCAATATGGCTGGTGGGATTGGAAATTATGAAGAAGAAGACAATCTGGGAAGATTGCTTTACCTTTTTCACTAGAGGAGCCTTTGAAATGGAACTGTGTGTAGAGGGTGCTGCTACTGGCAGAAGCAAACTCTTGATCCAATCCTTGATATCCAGTATCATGGGTATAAGTGTAGTTCTGGAGACAGTGATGTCATGACTTCAGACCCTCTTTCAGTGGGAGAGCTGTTTTGTGAAACCTCTAGCTCCAGGTTAGGGAACTGGACACGACAAGGAACTAGATCTAGTCCCTACCATGCCTGGTAGGCGAGATGATTCAAAAGGTAGGGTTTAAGTAACAACCTCCATGACATCAAATACTATAATCTTCCTGCACCATGGTGGAGCAGTGGTTAGAATGCAGTACTGCAAGCTGCTTCTGCTGACTGCCGGCTGCCAGCAGTTCAGCAGTTTGATTTTCACTGGCTCATTGGATCTGATTCGGTAGGATTTTTTATTCAAGTAATTATGCATAGGATTGCTATCTTAGTAGATTAATGGATTCAAGATATAAAAACATCTGGGAAAGGAAAAAGAAAGGTGGCTGTAGACTTACTTGCCTAATAATTATCACTGAAACAAGGAAGAGATCTAATTTAAAATTAATTGCCCATATCATGGTAGATGTTATAGATCCACTAGGGAATAGGAAATAGTAGGCATATGTTCAGTAATTATTTTCCTGAAAACCATTTTAAAAAGGTTCCTACCAATATAATACCATTCAAGTTTGATCTGGTCTATCCATGTGATCAGAAGAGATGGCAGCTGCTGGCATTATGAAGAAAGACAATACTGCTATCCTTTGCTTGTAAAATAATATTTTTTTTATGTTTCCCTAACTGCTTTCCCAAACTTCTGCCTTCTATATATGCTAAAACAGTGGCTCCCCAATTTCTCAGCCATGATAGTTGAAGATTGAGGATTTTCCAAATCACCTGGCAAAGAACACTATAGGGAAAGAGCAGAATATCAAGGAAAAGCAAAGAAATGGACAATGCAAGGTCTCCTTGAGTGTAGACTGAATCAGATGTCAGATGTTTCAGCGCACAGGAATGAATTTGGCTGTGAACTATACCTACAACTTTTCTTGGGAAGAGCCAAGGTGATTCTGAAGATGACAGGTAGCTTAGCTGTCCTTAATCCTTCCTTGTCTAATATTCTTATCTTATTACTTTGCTTTTCGTCTTCCACCAGGTTGCAAATCTTGTCACCTGCAGATTCTTGCTCCCAAGGTCATTTTCCAAAGGGATGTTTCAATGTGTGTGTTTGCAACTTCCTGCCAAATGTCAGAGTTATAATAACAAGAATAGCCCAATCAAGCTGAAAATGTCATTGTCCCACTTTCTGTATATGTTAGCATTAACACGGGTGATACAATCAAGAGGAGGTTTTGCACTGTAACCACTGAAAACTCTCCAAGAAGACAGAAACAGTTCACATCTTTTGCATGGGATGAGATACAAGCCAAAGGGAGCTTTGTGGTTTCAAATTGTCCCACACAGTTTTTAATAAGGAAGAGTAAATATACATATAGTACTTGGGCCTCTCTTGACAGAGCATTTCTTCAAAACAATGATACGCGACTGGTTCTTTGCACTTGATAGTTACATTAATACTTGAGAAACGGTAACACAGAATCATTAAAGAAAAGATGCCAAAGGAGGAACAAATTGAAACGTGAATGATAAAAATTAAAATTATTTTAAAGAATTGAATTGAACTGTCCTGCAGCAAGTTGTCCTGTGGCAAGTTGGCTGTTGCAAGTTGCCCCATTCCGACTCTTAACAACCTTAATTATCATGATCAAAGATGACAATGATGTATGGTTATATGGACAGTAATCAACCTCTTTTCTAAGCAGGCTCATTTCATTCCATGTGAGGAGTTGCTGTTTGCTCGGAAACTGGCCAAACTGTTCATCACACGCCTGCACGGGTGCCTCGATGGATCATATCACATCGGGGAGTGCTGTTCACTGCCAGCTTGTGGCGTGAGTTCATCCACTCCATTGGATCGTCCCAAGGACAGCTGATCGGCACAGGGATGTACCAGGCAACCAGAAGCCTGTAATGTGTCCCGAAGAACAGCTGAGCAGAGCAGGGAAGCTATGTGGAGCCGGAAGCCTGCAAGGCGTCCTGCCTCGGTGCTCATATCATCTCGCAGACTGGATACTGTTAGGTAGGTGGGGGGTGGGGCCAGGTGGGAAACGCATATGTAAGGCGCTGGGAGGCGATTGCTCCCAGCACTAATTTTGTTTGCTGTTGTGCATTCCAGAACGTTCCATGATTAAAGCCACCTGTGAACTCAACTCAACTCAACTCAGCATTGTTTCTTGTTGGAGCCTGGGGTGTGGTAAGGATTTCTGACAGCTGGGACTGTAGTTCACCAATATCTAAATTCTACTCCTGTTCTTAACTAGATAACCAAGGCCAAGTATTCCTAACAATTATCAGCAACATTGCAGTAAATAAGCTCATATACATTATAGACACACATCCATAATCATGTGAATAGAATAATCCCAACACAGATGGGATGACTGGAGCAAGCTATGAGCAAGCTACTTTCCAAGACTTAATTAATCAGAAGATGAAATGCCCCGGGTTTGTTCACTGGTGAAAACAAAATGCCATTCTGTTTAAAATCCCTGCCCCATATCTTTTGTTATAGGGCAGAGGGCCATTATTCAACATGGGGAGAAGAGGGCTGCCAAAATACTTTGTCACTGGAATAATAAATAAAGGAAGTGTGTAGTTAAAGATAAATTAGTAACTTAAAAGCTGCTAAAGAGAAATTTAGCCTTTGCAGAAGCAATCCGAAAGCAAGCTGTTCCAGTAAATGGGGTATGCATTAGAGATTTTACTCCTTCTTTCCCAGATGGAACTAGATGATTCATTGAAACAGAAATTAAATTCTCAGAGATTTGACTGCTAAATTGTAAAAATGTATTTCTTTATGGTAGGCAAATCCCCCTAAGACTAGACTGCCAGCATGTTAAAAGACCAATGACATTTGAATGTCAATGCAAAATAGCTATCCTCAGAAATGTTTGAGCAAAATGTGTTAGAAGAGCATGCCAACAGCACACCAGTAGTAACAATGACATTTAGGTGCACTTTCCTATGTGTTACCGATCATCATGGAAAACACTGAAGAAAAAAAATGGGTGAAAAATTATACAGTAAGCACAAAATTCCTTTCTGAAGAATTTTGCCAAATTTCAGAGGAAGGCATGCAAAAACCTGGGGTTAGAACAGTTTCTGTTTTTGATTAATAAACAGTTGCAATTCTAACCTTTTCTGCACATCTGTACATCCCCTACCTGTAGTTTGAAGATGCTTTGACAAGATAGGACCTCAAAATGCAGCCTGTGATCCATCCACGGCCTATAGCTGAAGCTGCCTAGATTTGTATTTATTTGATCCAGAATTAAAGCAGTGCCTTCCTTCTTCTCCAATCCGAGTCTTATTACAGTCAGGCACAATCAGTGGAGTTTTGGCAGCAATTGTGGTGATGGCATTGCAGGGGATTTGCACAGGTCCTAATGGCTGTTTGGGACAGCTGTGGGTACATCGTCTCTCCTCCAATCATCGGCACAGGGCATTTGCCCGCATAATGCCTGAGAAGTCCTTTGCAAAGTGTCAGTCAGGCATTACCTGGCTCCTTTATCTACGTGGACCCAGCAGTCTCACGTGAGACCACTAGACATCTGTTAAATAAATGCCTGAGCGAGACTGCTGGATGTGTGTTAAACCCCTTACTGTGGCTGAGTGGTACTGGCTGAAATGGCATGTCAACAGCCTCTATCAGCTGCTTTAGGCAGAGCAAGCGAGCGACTGCAAGAAATCAGGAGAGCATTTGAGAGGGAAGAGGAAGAAAGACAAGCTAAGGGAGAAGGCAGGTTGAACAAGAGACAGCAAGAGAAAACAGGCAGGAGAGAAAGCTTGAGCAAATGAAAGAGAAAGAAAAGACAGAGGAAGCAAGATCCCTAGTGGTGCAGATGAAAGAGTGACAGATCAAGTGAAGGGGTGGGAGAGAGAAAGAGCAAAAGGGAGAGAGAATATGGGACAGGAGGCGCCCAAGAGCAAGAATGCACAAACAATCACTTTTACCCCCAGATCCAGCCCACGTGAAGGAAAGCACCTGGTGGGTGCTTTTTCCTATCAGCATAAAGTTCCACTTACCTCTGTCCCTTAACTTGCTCTGCAGTAAGCAGTCAGGATTGTCTCACTCACCCGCCTCTTTAAGGAGATTTCCCATCTTTAACTATGACCTGGTGGCACATCCCATAGTTGGTGCACAATTGGGGGGGTGGGGGGGGAGTGTCCTCCTGAACTCATGGCTCCTGCTTC
Organism: Crotalus tigris; assembly: GCF_016545835.1. Lineage (NCBI taxonomy): Eukaryota > Metazoa > Chordata > Lepidosauria > Squamata > Viperidae > Crotalus > Crotalus tigris. The sequence continues at coordinate 1,454,821 of NW_024100565.1, forward strand.
AGGAACAGGTAGCAGCCATAGTTAAGAGGGACTTTATCCAAACCTAACCTGAGCACCAAGGACACCTGTTTCTGGATTGAAAGGCCCTGCTCATAGTCTCTCATGCCTTAATCAAAGCTCCTCTTTGGACTGTTATAAAACTGTACATTGAAGAGCATTCAGAAGCTGCCACTGGTCCAGAATGGGACATTGTGGATAGTTTGGTCTGTCATAATTTACTCCCTAAGTTCCAGATGAGTGCAATTCAGGGTCCTGGTTGTTACCTAGAAAACCTTACATGACACAGAGTCAGATTATTTGCAGGACCCCTTGACTCCAACTGTTTCTACTCACCTCACCACATCCAACAGGGTGGACATTCTCCAAGTCCTTTCTGTTAAGCCATGCCATTTCATGCTACTCAAGAGATACACCCTGTCTTACTTATCTAAAATACTGTGAGTAGGAAGTCCATCCTCTTTTAGGATATTGATTAGTGGGCAGAGAAGCTTTCTTAACAATCCTAGCCAGATCCTGCAACCTCTAGCAAGCCATTTTGTTTCTCTACCTAGACTCTGTTTAACTCCCTTACACATGAAAATTGCAATATCGATGTTTGTTATGGAAATGCAGCTCTATTTTATTATTTTTTTAAAATTTGATTTCACCTGTATGGCTGCCCATCTCATATAAGCAACTCTGGGCTTATTTTCGTCCTTCTCACTACTTGCCACTTTGCCTGGACCTTCTTCACATTCTTGGTCAAAATGAAGAGCTTTTTCCCATGGATTTTTGAATTGCAATGGTGATCTTTGACCGTATGATGACTGTGCACAGTGATTACCTTGCATGTTTTTCTAAGCGCAACAAAGAAAATATATATCAGGAGGTCCCCCTCTATATGGACTTCATATGGGGATAAAAGTAAAAAATGGTTATTAACCAAATGATGGTCAGCACCATCTTATCTGCGATTATATAGAAGAGAGCAGCATTTTTGAAGGCTTAGTTTGTGACCATTGGCTGGTCCCTTCATATATTCATTATAATGATCTAGGTCTGGGGAAGAAATTACTACGACTTATTCAACATATGCCAGAAGACTGTGAGTCACCTTGAGAACTATTTTAGGGAGGATGGTGGAGGTATAAATGCAACGAACAAGCACAAAATAATAGTTCTCCTGACTTCTTTTGAAATGCCAAGTCCTTTTTTTCTCCCAAGGGGGAACTCAGGTTGAATTTCATAAAGTCAGATCGATAGAACAAAAGCCATGCGTTCTGCATACTGATTGGATCATAGCAAAGTTTAGACGGAACAGGTAAATAATATTAATTGCCTCTTCTCAAAATATTCAAATTATCTTTGTCCTATGGGCTTCTACAATGCATTTGGCTCTGAACCAGCTGGCCATTTGGAGAAAAAAGATTATGATGCTGCAATGAGGAGGAAAAAAACTGCAAAAAAGCTCTAGTTATCTAGTGGCGTGAAAAAACAACAACCATCATTCCTTCTTGCCTTGGTGAGATTCAGTATTGTTCTGTTAGCATAATATTGAATTAAACAGCCCACTAGAGAAACGCAGATTAAGAGAGGATCCTGAGACGTGATGACCACAAGCAATCTTTTTCCCAGCTGTCTTGGTTGCAGAATGTGCTATTATGCTGCCAAGCCGATTTCTCCTCGTTTTGTTTTTTTGTTTTGGTTCCTGTATGACATTGACTGCCCTTGACATCTCCCGTTTTAAAAATGTGTGATGGCTAGCAGATGCTCTCTGTGTTTTTCATCCCCATACTTCCAGGGTTTGCTTGCTTACTAAGTCTATGCCTTTTAAAGCTACTTGCTCCCTCTGATTCAAAGCAACTTTTCTCTCAGCCCTAGTCCCTTCCAAGTGAACTGACATAATAATTTCCAGCCATTAGCTATGGTGATTTGGAATTCTGAAAATTGTTAGCCAGTGGGCAATAGGTTGGGGATATTCAGATGACCAGCTCTGGCTTTCAAGGTCTTGAACAGACCCATTTCCCACTTAGGAAATTAGAACGTTTAAATTCCCAGGAACCTCTAAGGCAGTGTTTCTCAACCTTGACAATTTTAAGGCATGTGGACTTCAACTCCCAGAATTCCACAGCCAGTGAATGCCAAAGTCAGAATGGCTGTTCTGTAACATAATTCCCTCTACAATGGAGCCAGGTCTAAATGAATAAAATTGGCTTTCTGACTAATCTGCCTGTTGTTGTTTTTTCTGGCCAAGAGCTATGTTCAGCTTTTGTGTGGCATGGCCGCGTGCCCAGAAGTAGGTAACAGAGAACAAAGGAGTGATCAGGGTTGGATAAAACATGTGACTCAATTTAAATGAAAAATTGAAATAACATTAATTAAATAGAATCAATGTGATTGTTCCCATATATTTAACAATTTCCCCTTTCAATCAACCTAAATATGCAGTTTAAAGACTTTTTTTTTGGGGGGGGGGGAGTTTGGAAAACTGCCCCAAAGAGTTTACAGAGGACACTAGCAGCCTCAAGGTGTCCTTTCCTAAATTGACTTTGGACTTCTTTACCAAAAGGTTGAATTCATCAAATATCCTGGATGTTGAGATGATTTGCATATTGAAAGCCATAACAAAAGAGCAAGAGTTTGAGGCACAGGGGGAAAAGTACTAATTAGTGTAGGAATGGGAAGATGCTGGCAGATTGGGGTTTACTGGCAGATGAATTATTTTGTTGAGGAGCTTTGGGAAATCAAGTAAGTGAAGAGATGCCTAGAGTGAAAATGATGGGAAACTAAGAGTGCCAATGACGAGGTAGCAATGCAAACCCATAATTGGGTACTTGGTAGCAGTGAGCAGTTAAGAGCATGCATGTCTGTGCACTTATATCCTCATTCAATAATCCTACACAGCATCATCAGTACCCTGTAGAGAAGAATGAATGGACTGGTATGCCTTCCAGGCTATTTTGTTTTTGTAAGAATTCAGTTTTGTTTGTTGCAGTTAGTTCATCATATTGGTTTTGTATTGGGCGATCATATAATAATAATAATAATAATAATAATAATAATAATAATAATAATAATAAAGCTGGAAGGGACCTTGGACGTCATCTAGTCCAACTCCCTGTTCAGGCAGGAAACCCTATACCATTTGGGACAAATGGCTGTCCAGTTTCTTCTTAAAAACTTCCAGTGTTGGAGCACTCACCGCTTCTGGAGGCAGGTTGTTCCATTGGTTAATTGTTCTAACTGTCAGGAGGTTTCTCCTTAGTTCTAGGTTGCTTCTCTCCTTGATTAGTTTCCACCCGTTGCTTCTTGTCCTGCCTTCAGGTGCTTTGGAAAATAGCTTAATTCCCTCTTCTTTATGGCAGCCCCTGAGATATTGGAATACTGCTATCATGTCCCCCCTTGTCCTTCTCTTCGTTAAACTAGACATACCCAATTCTAGCAACCGTTCCTTATATGTTTTAGCCTCCAGTCCCCTAATCATCTTTGTTGCTCTTCTCTGTACTCTTTCTAGAGTCTCAACATCTTTTTTACATCGTGATGACCAAAACTGGATGCAGTATTCCAAGTGTGGCCTTACCAAGGCATTGTAAAGTGGTATTAATACTTCACGTGATCTTGATTCTATCCCTCTGTTAATGCAGCCTAGCACTGTGTTGGCTTTTTTGGCAGCTGCAGCACACTGCTGGCTCATATTTAGGTGATTGTCCACTAGGACTCCGAGGTCCCTCTCACAGTTACTACTATTGAGCAAGGTACTATTGAGCAAGGTATTTGAAGTGACCAATGTTACATCTTGCAATGTAATATGGGATTCTTGTGATGTTCTGCATTCTGAGGAAGTAGATGGGGAAGTCTGTCATCTGTGAACTGGACCCATGCTCAACCTAGCTCCCTTAGGTGGCCAGGAGTGAAATGTGCAACAGGACTGAAATGGTGATAAATGCCTCCTGAAGGTGCTTTTTCAAAAGGCAACTGGACTTCATTTGAAGGCAAGAGAGGTGCCACCAGATGTTAGTGAGACAAAGGTGTGCTCTTTCTTTAAACAGCAATTCTTCAATATTAGATAATTTCCAGCCTGTTTCCAATCTTCCAAACTTGGGGAAAAACTGAAGAAAGTGATGAGGTACAGAATACTCCATCTCTGATTCTTCTGTTGTGTTTTTCTTCTTTTTAAGGGGATGTTAAGTTTGGAATAATGGTGTTGGGCTTTGTTATGTTTTATCATATGGACTGTTTATTAATATTTTTCAGTTTTTGTATGTTTCCCAGAATATAGTGATAAGGGTAGTATAAATTTGTCAATAAATAATCAATACATGGACCCACAAGGATTTCTAATTCCCAAGGGTTTTTGTTGTTGTTGTTGATAACAGCATTTTTCCCTTGGTTTTTTTCTGTTTTATTTTCATATGGAATAAACCATATAGACATTAGAGCTGTGCCATAGTTCCAACATAGCAATATGTTCACAACTTTTAAAGCAGAAACTGCTTGAAAGACTTGCATGCTCCAAGACCCTTTTCTGAATTGTTCTGAAGTACCAATGGGCAGCCCTCTGGAGTGCTTAAAAAAATAAATACATAATATATAAGTTTGCAGGAATGCTATTTTGGTCATGCTGGCTAGAAATGCTCAGACTTGTTTTTTTCACTCATCTGGAGAGCATGGTCTGGGGAATGGTGGCCTACAATTAATATAATGTGAAAAGGAAAGAATGTGAAAGGAAATCAAATTCATCATCACTTGGATTCCTTATTATTGTCAGGTCTGCCACTTTCAACCGCTTTGCTTTGCTTTGCTTTGCTTTGCTTTGCTTTGCTTTGCTTCGCTTTGCTTTGCTTTGCTGGCATCCTGCCATAAATGGAAGTGGGAAGAGAGGAAGGAATTCGGGGAAATTTGAGCTGGAGAGAAGAAGATGGATGAAAGGAGGGAGGGAAACACGTTGACAGGAACCAGAGGTATTAAACCGGAATAAGTCAGTCGCCAAGGGCACCTAGCCTGGGAAAGGAATGTGAAACCACTTTGAGAAGCTCCCTACATCAAAACGGTTCCCAAAATATCAAACTGAGATGCCATTGGACACTGTTGAACTGGTCGAGGGGGGAGGGCCAGGGAAAGGGGAAAACTGTAACCTTTGTGTGGGAATATTCAGATCTAGCCTTGCTTTGACTGCAACCACTGCTCCTTAGTAAAAGAATCTGTTACTTCAACCAAATGGAGCCGAGGGTCTTTCTTTTCTAGGGATCTAATTGGGGCAGGTCTGACAGTCATATTTGGTGAAGGACTGGAGAAGAATTCCAATGGCTCAGCAGAGCTTCAAACACAAGGCAGACATTGGAGCCTCTTAGAATATCTGAGCTAAGTCATCCTTAGGCTGGTTGTCTTTCCCTAATCCAACCATGAGGACAGATATTTAGTTCTGTCAAGGCTATCTTCTTCTTCAAGCTTGTTCAAGAGTTTTGGTTTCAGGCAAATGTCTACCAACGGGAAAGCTTTGGATGAAGCCTTAAGTATGATACTGGCTCTATACATATGTCTGGAAGAAGTCTAAAATATTGCAGGGAATTCAGATTGATCAAACCAGACAGAACTGACCCCTTCTGCTGGAATGATAAAATTTCTGAGCAATGCCATCTATCAGTGGGTTTGCACAATCAGCTGTGACAGCAGACCAATTTCTTAGGGAAATGGCTGGTTTCCTTAAAAAGACAGCTCAGAGGGCATTTCTTCAGAATCCTTCTTTTGGTCAGCTAGAAGATATATAACAAAGGCAGAAGAACTGCTGCTATGATTCATGCCTAAAATTAACTACAGTGTGCTGTAATTGAAAAACACAAGGAAAGGCGAGAGGAGAGTGGAGATGAAAATGGTTTACAAAATGACATTTCCTATAGCAGCACGTTAAATAGGATACAGAGTGAAAGGCAGCTTATTTCACTAATGTAGCTGTTCTGATTGTTGCTCTCCACCCACCCACCCCCACCCCCACCCCATATTTTAGGAGAATGTCTGGATCTGGGAATAAACAAGACAAAAATTAAGCAGAATTGGTATAATGTGAGAAGAAAATAAAGCCTCTTTTTCCTCAGATAATATCATGGACTTCATATTACCACAGCATTTAATTAAGAAGTAAATGTGCTGGTTTTTCCATGTACAAAACATTTAATTTGATTTGTTTTCTTGCATGGTGGATATATTCATTGAGCAATAATCCATACAGTCCATAGAAGAGAGGTACCAACTTGTGTGGGTAAGAAACTTCAGCACAGCACTGAACTATCCTTTTTTTTTTTTTTTTTTTTTTACACAGAAGGGTTTAGTCCTTGGCATTTCCACTGAAAAAGGATTTGGCTATGAGGAAGAATGTTCTTCTCTGCCTGGCATCCAGGAGGACTATTTGAGTATACCAAACCACCTGACATGGAATTAGTATTGTGTGCCACCAAAACTTGGGCCACCACATTTTTGCAAGAGACTGAGGGAAGATCCAGGAGACTATGAAACTGGTCAATTGAACATCTATTCAGTAGATGTTAGTAGAAATGGTAATAAAAGAAAAAATAGCAAAGTACATGGACAAATCTTCCTGGGATGGGGGGGGGAGGGAAGCAACATGGCTTCCACAAAGATAAATTATGCCTTATAAGCCTTTTTGAGCTGTTTGAGAGCGTCGGTAGATACTCAGATGGAAATGAAGCTGTAACATGGGACATCTGGATTTTTACGAAGCCTCTGATGAAGTGTGGAAGAGTGAATTCACTAGCCAGAGTGAGCAGTCATTTCTTTCCCCTCTTGGGATTCAAGGTTTTGGCACTGCCTGGGAAGGAGGGTTCAAACAGCCCTACCCTTTCCTTAATTGAAGACTTTGTACCATAAAAAAGAAGAAAAAGCAAGCATGTGTGTGGGTGATGACAAGTGAGAAAGAGAAAACTTCAACACAAAAGCAAGCACCTCAGCAGCAGCTTTCAGTTTATTTATTTTGCCTTTGAGTCAATATTGGTTCCTGGTGGCTGCCTTTAGATTAGTCTCTGCAGTTCTCTTGGCCACATTTTCAGAAGTGGTTTGCCATTGCCTGTTTCCTAGGGCTGAGAGAGAGAGGGGGGGGGGAACTTGGCCAAGGTCACCTAGCTGACTTTGTATGTAAGGAAGAGCTAGAAGTCAGGGCCTCCTTCCTCCTCCTAGTTTTCCCACAACAAAAACCCTTTGAGGTGGGTTGGGCTGAGAGAAAATGACCGACTCAACTCAAAGTCATCCCGCCAGCTTTTAAGATGGAACTAGAACTTGCGGTCTCCTGGTTTTTAGCCTGGTGCCTTAACCATGACACCAAACTGGCTCTTCAGTCAACAAAAGCCATGAATTCTGTGAGTTGCAAGACTGGTGGAGGGGCAGAGCTGAGAGATGGGGGAGGAAAACAGCCTCACCATAATTTTCACCAACCCTACAAGCAGGCTGGCCAACCCAAGAGAGCCCAGTGCAGCAGCAGCCAAGCATCATAAACCAGCTTCAGAAAGAGAGGGAAGCCCATTCCCAAGATCAAAAAAGATTTTCAGTGGAAATGGGCTGAGGTTGCCTGTAAGAGCTGAAGACTTGAAGGAAAGGAAAAGATTTAAGAACTAAGAAACAGTTAACAATCTCTTAACTATCTCTTAACTAACTAACTAACTAACTAACTAATATCTTCTTAACTAAATCTTTAAGAATGAGTTAAGAAATAAGTATTAATTAACTAATAGTTAACTAAAGAGCTAAGAAATAGTTAACTTAGAAAAACAGAGTGCTACAAACACAGAGATAGAAATGTATAGATTAAATAAGAGAGAAATGTAAAATTGCAGTAATAGAAGACTGTAGGATAAAACAGATAAGAAAATACAAAGAAGCATAGAATTAGCAGTAAGTTTATGTAAGGAATAGGACTTTGCTTTTGTATAATTTAAAAGAGTGTTTGTGTGTGTGTTTGTTATGTGTGGGGGGAAACAAATGTAGTTTTTCTTTCTGTGATCTGTACCATATTCAGAAAAACCCTAACACAAAGATTGTTACTGAAGGCTTTTGAGTAAACCTAGCTCATGGAATAAGAAGAGCTGCTCTTTTATGGATTAAAACTAACTAGTTAAAAACAGAAAGCAGAGAATAAGTGAACAATATTCTCAATGGGGGAAAGTAAGTCCTTCAGTGGAATCAGTCTACTTTAATTTGTTCATAAATTATCTTGACTTAGGGGTCACAATAATCGGCCTAGGGTTGCAGACTTTGGCTAAACAATTCAGGATGATAGAAAACAAAAGTGATTGTGAAGAGTTCCACACAGCAAATGCAATTCAGTTTAAACAAGTGCAGGGTGATGCATGCTGAGGCAAAACAAACAAACCCAAACCCAATTGCATATATTATTTAAAAAAAAAACATTTATCATTAATCATTTTCTCAAAGATTAAAGCAATATACCAGGGAATAATAAAACCACTCATAGATACCACTAAATTTACAGTGCTATTGATATACAAACATTGAGTTTCCTCAAATTGTCAGGCACTGGAATGTTTGGTAGAAATAGTAATTGTAATACACTGATAGTTTTCCTGGAAATATCCAGAGACCTGTCAGCTAAGAGTAAAAAAATATTTTTCTTCCTAAGCTGACAGGAAATGGGTTAGGGTTAGTATTATCAGTTTATCTCACCACATGATGGAGAAGGGGTAGCATAAAAACACACAAGTAACAGTTTCATTCTCTTCCAACAAGCAGTGACAATGTCCCTTCAGGCAAGTGATATTAGTACTTCTACCTTTTCATAGTTAGGATGGGAAATGTTATGGTGCACAAGGATAAATGATCTATGAGATGACCAGGGAATAGTTGCTAAATAGGATAAATGGGAGAATCTTCTCCCAAATACGCCTGTTGTGTACATGGGTGTTGTTCTGGATGTCATCACAATGGGCTTTGGTTTCAAATCAGACAGACTTTCTCAGGGCAGAATGAAGTCAAATAGTAGACTGATAGGTTTTATGAGTATTGTAGATCTGTAAGAATGGCATTCTTCCATGGAAACATAAAATTATCTCCTAGGATCTGAGGTGTTACAGTACTACCTCCCAAAAATAATTTAAGCCAATATTTCAGGCTCCGAAGTTGCACATAGATTGTAATAAAAATTAAGCCAAATTCTAGTCTCATTGGAAGAGTTCAAGAACTCACTGTGGATTTAAAATGTACAATATACAGTACAATAGGATCCCTGAAGATGCTGTGGTTAAAATGAAGTATTGCTGACAAACCCTGTCCACAGCCAGGAGTTTGATCCTTACTGGCTCAAAGTTGACTCAGCCTTCCAGCCTTTGGAGGTTGGTAAAATGAGGACCTAGATTATTGGGGACAATATGCTGACTGTGTAAACCAGTGGTTCTCAACTTTTTAATGCCGCGACCCCCAACCGATCGTAAGTCGAGGACTACCCAACCGGTCGTAAGTTGAGGACTACCCAACCAGTCGTAAGTCGAGGACTTTCCCTACCCGGGAGCGTCACGCATGCGTGGTGCCGCCCCCTGCGCCAGCCGAGGTGTAGCTGGCAAGCGGCAGAGACGGCACAGGCCGACCACCGGCTGGGCCACCAGCTGGCCCGGCCCAAGGGAGGTAAGGCACCTGCAGGGCCCCACGTGCGCCAGCAACCCTCCCTGCGCCTGCCGGCCTCCCACCTCCCACCCCTGGCCCTCTTTTACTTACATTTTTAGTAGTTGTTCAGCAGGGAGGGGTGGAAACTTCCAGACAGCTCACCTTTGCTGCAGACAACTTGCAGCACCGTTTGCAGAATGGGACTTTTGGCAGGCTCAGCAGGGCAGAGACAGCCTGGACAATTCAAGAGAATCTATTCTATTGGCTTTCAAAAGCCAATAGAATAAAAGGGAGTCACACAGCTAAGGAAAAGGGGAAAAAATGGCGGACTGTGTTGTTTGGCGACCCCCGTGAAATGGTCGTTTGACCCCAAATGGGGTCCCGACTCACAGGTTGAGAACTGCTGGTGTAAACCACTTAGAGAAGGCTGTAAAGTACTATGAAGCCGTATATAAGTCTAAGTATTATTGCTATTGCTGTTGCTATACAGCAGGGGTGTCAAACTCAATTTCATTGAGGACTGCATCAGCATTGCGGTTGTCCTCAGGGGGCTGGGTGGGTGTGGCCAGGGTGGGTGCGGCCTGCTGGGTGGGCATGGCCAGCTCTACATCGTTCATGTGAAGCGTGCCTGTGGGGGCCTGGGCAGGAGTGGGATAGATCTGGGGGTCTCTGGCAGAAGGGGGTGGGACCAGGGCAAGCGCCAAGGCATGGTCTATTTCTTCATTCCTCACAAAGGGTGACACCTCCCTAGCATGCACCCAGGGGGCGGGGGCGACACGGCAGGGGCTGGTTCCTCACTGTTTCCAGACAGCCTTGTGGAGCTAAGACTGAATGTGTTTCAGCATAGATGGCCACCACAAAATTGTACATTGGCTCCCGGCTGGCCTGGGCCAGGGCCAAGGCAGCGGGGGCCGTTCTCTCACTGTTTCCAGGGTGGCTTCGCGGGCCACATGAAAACCCTTCGCGGGCCACATCCGGCCCCTGGGCCTTGTGTTTGACATGTCTGCTATACAGAGTCCAGTTGTTTGGAACCAACCAAGAGAAAGATCTTAGGCAGAGAGCACAGCTGCATGAAACATGCAGCCCCTGTGAAAAAAATTGTTGCCATGGATCACCAGGAAAAGGATAACTATAAACATATTCATTTGATAGTGCCCTTATACAAATCTTCCCAATGCTGACATAAGGTATAAGGTTGATAAAGAATGTAATTGAGCTGGGGGGTGGGGGGGGAGGAAGGGCAATGAAAATGATCCATGGCTTGAATGGCTTCTCTCTGATAAAAGGCTTGAATATCTGGAACTCTTTAGCTGAGAAAAAGGATAACTGAGGGGAATATGTGATCAAGCTGTTTAAAATCCAATATAGCATGGAGAAAGTGGGCAGAAAGAAGTGTTTCTCCAGTTCTCAAGATATGAGGAACCATCCAATGAAATGGTTAGAAGGAGATTTAGAAAGCTTAACAAAAGCACTTCTTCATGTACTGCATAATTATCTTTTGGAATTCATTACTGTAGGATGCAATGATGGCCATTAACCTGTATGGCTTTAAAAGAGGATGGATTAAAAAAAAAAAAAGCAAGAATAGAAAAACTGGTTACAGTAAATACTTGGAAGCTGTTATTTCTACCAAAGGAGAGAATTAACAAAGTCATGACTGGGTGTCCAGATTTCTGCCCTTGTGCTGTTTTCTTATTTTGAATCTGGAGGCAACTGTACATAAATAGTTAAGCAAGGAGTCACATTTGCAGAAACATGTCAGGTTTAATTCTGTATTATGTACAGATTGTTTTTTGGGTTTTTTTTTGCATACGATTGCATGTACTAACATTATCTTAAAAGACTGACTGTAGTATGCAGTCAGACCACAAAACGCTTTTTAAACATCTACTGAGTAATGCAAAAAAAAAAAAAAAAAAAATCAAAATAGTTTTTGAACGAATTACTCATTTTAAGTTCATAAAAAAAACATTTTAATATTTAAAAAAATGAAGACTGCTGATTTTGTAATGTAAGAAACTTCAAATCTCTTTTCCAGGTTTTGTATAACTGTACTTTTACATACAGTTTAGTAAAGTTTTAAATGTATTTATTTAGCATACAGCATATCCTACATGGGTGTTCAATATGAATTAACAAATTGTTATTTATTATTTATACAATAATGTTATTAAATATTTATTTATTTATTTATTAAATTGTTGGCTTATTTTGTAAAAAAATCTTATTTAGCATATTCCAAACTATAGTGCTTCTGAGAATGCCAGTTCAGCATGACCACACTAACAACACAACGCAAATGTTTTCTCTGAATATATTTCTATTCACCTGCTTTTTGGCAATTTACAGACTTTTTGTAATCTTTTGGAAGTTTTGAAAGCAACACAAACAATTTAGTTGCTCAAGAGAACAAATTTACTTTCAGACCATACAGTACTTCCCCCAAATGTTTGAGCAATCATTCTAAAATAAGGATTATTTCAAAGAGCCAATTTCTTATGGAAAGTAGAATCATACTTTAATTTCTTACCCACTGTTGTCCAAATATGTCTCACTGCCTTCTGAGCAGGAAGTACAAGATAATTTTACTATGTTTAGAACTAAGTACTTGACAAGATTTCAAAAGTGTCAAACAATAGCTTTCTAATTGGACTCAGAATGGTACATATTCAATATGCTTTGTGTTCCTTAAAACAGAGATTAACAAACCTGTCCAATGATTAAGAAAAATCTTCATCAGGGTCCAGTCCAAGCTGGGCTGAAACAAAATGGAGACTGCTTTAGAAAGAAGGTTGGAGTTTATTGAAGAGCAGAGTCAGACAGAAGCATGGTTCTGGGAAAGCTGACTACATATAGTAAGGAGTGGTAGGTTTTTATACTTTCTTGAGCTTTTGTTTGGAGTTGTTCCTGTGGCAGGAACTTTGACTTGAATCTGAGTGTGCCTTTCTGGTATTCTGATGGTGGTGGGTTAATCCTATTATGTCCCAAAGGTCATATCCTACTTCCCTGGAGCTGTGACTGATGGCTGTTGAATTTTTGGTGTGAGGGATTCTTAATTCTAGGGATCTTTGTCTTTCTAATCCAAGCTTCCTGGCTCCAATCTTTCTGACAAGATTATCACATCTGCATTTCTGCAGACCTGGTTTCTGTTTGCGGCAGAGAGACTTAGGGTGGGGGTGGGGTGGGTGTTTTGCCTTTAAGATCCTTTGGGGAAATATAATATTCTGCCTTTTTAATATTCCCCAAAATATTTCTTTCTCTGGATTCTTCCCACAGTTATATAAAAGTCACAACTTTGAAAGAGAGCATTGTGGAATCTGACCATTAATTTGCTTAAAGTATCTGACATGACTCAACAAAGAGTATACCAGTCAAGAAATTATATTCATTTTCACAACATTTATTCTTCCTCATTGGCTCAGGTATTTTAAACATCTGGTAATGTCACAATTAATTGGTGTTATACAGTTTGAAATATTCAAATCTACCAAGAGAGATATTTGTCTAAATGTAATTATCCCATTAAAAAGGCAAAATGTTATACATTTTCATAAAAAACATGTTAGGTTTATTCCAGTTCATTGTATACAATTGTGTACAATCCCTGCAAAATTAGGAAGAGAAATGTACGTCATTTACATTACAGATATACCCAAAACATTTTGAAATTATTTACATTCCAAATATATCCAAAATTTCAGCTGATGATGGCAACGTGGATATAATTTCTGCCACCTCTAAATATCAACAGATTGATAACAAAGCAAATCAGAGATCAAAATGGCCTTGGTCTGATCCAGTGGAGCTGTTCTTGTATTCTTATTTAATGTTGCTCTTATTTTTCCAACTTGAAACATCAATTTTGCTTGTAAAAGGTCGCAAATGGCAATTGTGTGACTGCAGGGACACTGTGATGGTGAGAACTTTGAGGACATAGAATTGTTTATATACGAAACTCACCAACATTGAATGCCCATGTAGTCCTTGACTTATAACCACAGTTGTGCTAGAATTTTGGCTGTAAGTTATTGCAGTTGTAAGTTCAGAGGCCACAGGATCAGATACATTTTTACAACAGTTATTACAAAAGGCATAAAGTGAGTTGCCATGATGGTTGATCAAATCACACGGTTGGTAAGTGAATCGTAAAGTTGCGCAGTGAATCTATTTTTCCAAATGGGCAGTTTTTGCCAGAAATTGGCAAAAAAAAAATACCAAACAAATAAAATAAAATAAATAAATCAAATAAATGCAAACATTTTTTTCATGAGACTGCAGGACATACCGCCACAGGTCATGAATGCAGGATGATTGCCAAATCCCTGAAATGTGATTATGTGACCATGGGGGGTAGCAGTAGTCATAATTTTGAGGATGGGTTGTAAGTAGCTTTTTTAAAGTCTGTTATAACTTTGAATGGTTGTTAAATGACTGGACGTAAGTCGAGGACTACCTATAATTGAACATCCCTAGGAAGAGGGGGCAATGGAAGATGCAGCTTCTCCAGCTCCTGCCTTTGGACTTTATCTTTCCCTGCTGAAATAGGAAAGGCTACATTCCTTATCATATGCTTGGAATCTTGCTTGAGTCTCTTGCTCCTGTCTTCTAAAAGAGCCAGATAAGGCTGACATTACCAACTTTGATAGTTTTGTGATCAGACCTAAAGTTCTTAAAAACCAGCTTGAGATAATCCAGCAGCAAAGCTCTGGATAAACATAAACCTATTAATAGCATAGTATAAACCTATTAATCTGATTTTATAACTGTTTTTATATAAGTGGAAATGCCTCTGGCATCATGAGACCTACTTTGTAATGCAATAATTCTCTGGAGCAAACTTAGCACAGTCTTGTATGATATAATTCTTTCTTGATCACTAGCTCAAGCCCTACACATTCTCCCCCCACACACACACAAGGAAGGAGGAAAGTTGCAAATGCACTGTGATGCAATATCTAAAGGGGAATTCTTGGACATTTTGATCTATCTATCTTTATTAGATGGTGCGATGTGCTGTCCTTCCTTTCACACAGCAGAATAGGTTTGCAAACACCCAGTACCCTCTACTGCCACCATAATGAGAAATTTTTGATAGCCCCAATTCAGGAAAAATGGATGGGTATATATTATTCTCTTGAGCTGGCCAAAAGGTTAAACTGAAACAGACATAAATCTAAAAGGAGACTGAGCAATCCTGGGATTCAAAGAAGTTGGCAGATCTGGAGGTCATCCAAACTGAGAAGAGTCGCTGGAAGGTAAGAAAAACTTCAGCTATAAAACATAAAACAAATCTGCACTTAGTCAGAATGATATTTTCATTGGGCTATATCTCCTAGCTGGAATATCTGCATACTCCATGCCATTCTCCAAATCTTGTTTAAAATTTTAAAAAGAAGAACAATTCATAGGGTAAATGGCCCATTGACGTTCAGCAACCAGACAATAGGTGGTCAGACATCTAGGAAATCATCTGTCCCTAGTCTTCCACATAGTTAGAAAAAGCATTATGTTTCTCTTTTGACCGGTGGTTATCATATCTGTACATCAGCATATGCTAATATTTTGCCAGTCAGGTTCTTTTCTGGCACTCCTTTGGTGATGGTATTTGCATGGGGCCAATGGACATATTTGGCCAGTGGATTGGTCCTGGTTTTTAAGCTTCCCTCCCAGAGGAGACTGAATAACCAAGCTTTATAAAATATGATATCTTGAATAAAAAAAGTTGAAAAACAAGAGCAGCAATGACAAGAGAATTTCAAGACTGGTAGTATCCAAGAGAGTCCCTTAGACAATTATTACAAGGGTCTCTATCCCTTCTCTACATCTTGCACTTGCTTCTTGAATGGCTTTCTATAAGACCAATGACACTGCTTTTAGACTAAGGACAAGCTCCCAGGTCCCAAGAGGGGACATCCTCTCTCCAAACATTCCTAAATCAGTTAAAAACAACAACAACTGTTTTTTTGTTTCTTTCCTAGTAGTAAGCTGAAGCAACTGGCAGCTTCTCACTGAGCTCCAGGGAACCCATTGACAGAACAGCCACAAGAGGTTTTACAGAGAGGAGACCAGCAGCAAAGAAGGAGATTCAATAGAAAAAAATTGGAAGAAAATTGTGAGTGAGGAAAGGATAGCTTGGGGAAGATTCCCTTAAACCTGTCCTGTTTGTTGCTCCTCTTGCTGTCCCTTCCTTTTCTCTCCTAGTATGCTCACACAAGATAATTCTTTAAGCAGGGCAATTGACTTGAAAAGGGAAGTAGAAGGAAGAGGAGAGGAATGAAGATGAAAAGCAGAGCTGAGGCCACCTCAAAATCATAAACTCAAGACTGTCCAGTAATTTCTATTGTTTATCACACCTTTTGCTGCACAAAATAACTCACATCCCCCCAAAACCAGAATCCACCTAAACACTGCTTAGCAATCTTTGGTTTTCTTCAAAGACCTGATGGCACCATTTCTTAGTAGGCTTTATTGTGAAGGAATTTTTCTAGAGCCTTCCCTTCCTCCTTTTATCACACTCTTCCTTTTCAGCTCTGCTTTATTTATCTCATTGCCTTTAGCAACTTCAACACTTAGGGAAGGATAACAAAACCAGTGGCTTCTGTTTTGTTCCTTTTTCCAACTTTGCAGACTTCACAGAGAGGGCCTGCCAGAATAGACTCCGTCTACAGCTTTCCTTGTATGAACCTTTCTGAAATTTCACTGCTTTCCTTCATCCCCACTCATGCTCACTGTAGGTTTGGGGGGTCAACTTCTGAGTGGGTGGTGTAGACTTCTTTTTCCACATGAAAATATGACAGTTATGGAAAAAGGACATCTGTTTGAGTTAATTTACTGAAGAATGTATTGCCAATTTGATAGCAAGGGGCTCGCCTGTCACAGATGGCAGAAATGTGGGGGTCAAAAAAAAAGTCTTTACTGGGTGGTCTGGAAAAGCAAAGACATCCCTTTTTTTTTTTTTTTTTTTGCTTTCTCCTGTTTGCTTGAAACTAAGTTAATCAAGAGAAACAAAAATTATTAGTGCCACTAGATAATAATATGTGAGCTCGTCCTCTCTCAGGTTGTCTTCAAGGACTGTCCTGCCTGGTAGCCTTTACATCTGATTGGGATACCTGCCTTAGTATCTTCACCTCTGCAGACATAAAAAGGCCATTGTGATCAGATTTTTCCTTATTTCTCTCATTGTCTCACCACCTTCCACGTTTGCAGTGTTAAATTCGATCAAATTGGGTTTTTTTAAATAAAAGATTTAGACAATCCTGCAAAATTTGACAAGGCCCACAGCCCATTTCCTGCACACCACTGATGTGCCCCGCTTTTTCTGGGGCTGACAATCATAGGGCAGATGATCAGACCCAACTAATCATCTTTGTTGAAGGAAAGTTTCCATAGCCTGAGCCTTCAAAGCAGAACTTCCTCAGTGATATCTATTCAAAGTAATGAATTAAAAATGTTGCTTGCTTACTTTGGCTTGGCAGCTGTGAGAATCTAGTCTTTATGGTTTGAAAACCATTATTTATAGCCCACTGTTCACTAACCCAGCCAATAGTGGCTTATCAATGAACCATAGAGAATTACAAAATGTGAGTCCAGTTTATATGAGGATTTGCTATTGGGTGAAAAAGCAAAATGTTGGGCATAATTTAATGGCAATTTTGTGATAGCTATGGCTGAAGACTCTAAGTATTTATCTCAGGCAGCAAATTTACTAGGGGTAACTCTTCCATTTAGACTCAGCTCAGCTTCATGTTTTCCTTAATTGCCCACCCTTATCATTGCATCTCATTATGTTGTTTTTGTCTATTTTTTTTCACTTCCTTATGAAACCTCAACCTATCCAATTAGCAACCTATTGCCAATTTTTTAACCCTCTTTCCTGACCTAATCTATAACATTTTCAGATATCTAAATGTTGTATATGCTGTGGATTTTCCAAAACAACAACAACAACAACAACAACAACAACTACTACTACTACTACTACTACTACTACTACTACTACTACTACTACTACTTCTTCTTCTTCTTCTTCTTCTCCTCCTCCTCCTCCTCCTCCTCCTCTTCTTCTTCTTCTTCTTCATCTCCTCCTCCTCCTCCTCCTTCTTCTTTTCCTACTCATACTCATACTCTTACTCCTACTCATACTCTTCATACTCCTCATACTCCTTCTTTCTGATGTTGTGGTCACTTGGCATAGCTATGTCCAGTGCTTTTTTTCTAAAAAAAAAAAAAAAAAAAAGGTGCCGGAACTCACACACGTCATACAACCCTCCTTGCCTACCCTTCAAGGTTCCATCCAAAAAAGGTGCCAGAACTCCGTTCTATGACAAAAAAAGCCCTGGCTATGTCTATCACCACTGCTGTCTTCTGGTCTTTGCCCACTACTTACATATATATAAAATCTCAACTGAAGTCAGCTAGGTCTGCCATCTGCTATACAGGTAGCTATTTTGAACATTATTTCAATAGTCTACAATGTAGCTTATACCTAGCTTTCAGTTCCATTTTTTAAGAATATATATATTGTAATTAAATAGAACCAGGAAAAGCTTTTGTCAGGCCAGAACAATTCAGTCTTTTCTCCAAAGTGACAAGCTGTCATCCTATCAGAAAAGCCAGCTGGCTCCCAAGAGTCTTTAGCAATTTCACAGGCAAAAGTAAGATGCACTAACGTCTCTTATGCTGATTGGTACGAATCATCTGGGTACTCAGGAGTTTCATTGAAAAGCCAGTCAGGTGAAAAACTCATACATGAGCAGAGCCAGAAGCCATTTCAGACAGGAATACAACTCTTTGTGTGTGCGTGACCTGGTCCTGCAGTCCCCTGAATCCCTTGATGGACGTTTCCAAGCGCAGATCACACACTATTTTATTTTCAGTCTTGTGTCCTGGCATTGATTTTTAGGCACTATTGTATGGGAGCAAATTGCTCTAGCTCCACTGTTCTTTATGTATTTTTCCACAAAAAGGATACCAATAAAAACTGAACAATATAACTTTCTACAATGATTCTCTCAACAGTAATTTACCAGGGATAAAAGAAGGCACTGTAATAAAATATGTGTGTGGGACAGAGAGAGAACTAGAGGTCGATATGTATCCTGTGGATAGGAAGATTCCCTTTGTTTTTCACAAAAAGAGAGAACTTGATGTTCCACATTATATTTGATGGCTAGTAAATTCAGAATAATACCAAATGAATGGGTGGAAAGAAAATGGAAGGAAGAATCAAAAGTAGCCCCCTGCAATTATAAATAACTATAAAATGAAATCATTTGTGTTGTATCAACAGGGTATAATTGAAAAAAACAAATTATATGGAAATAAAAAAGTTTGAACCATCAGGTGTTTGTTTCTAGTAATATATTTTTTTGCAGTAAAAACATCATCATTGCAGCCTGTTCAGCAACCAAATTGATTACTGTGTCATAATTTGAATGACTTCAGAATGGCCTGCAGGGTTTGAACAGTTTTTGAGCTCAAAGATCACAGGTCTTCCCTAGAAAACCTTAGAAAATGAGGCCGTTAGTAGAAGTGAGACTGAAGGGTGAAATCGTAGAACGAATGCTAAAGCAGAATTGTGGTTCATTGCTCTTAATTCTGTCCTGGAAAACCATGATTCTAATCCAGAAACCCCTCCCTCTATGCTCACAGGATTGATGACAGAGAGCTAGATGCATGTTTGTTGTGTGGGAAACCCCTTGGCACAACCTGGCCTAGTCAGAAATCCAGGGATCCAGTTTAATTGGTCTAGTTTTGTTCAGGTAGGGGTTATGGTTTGAGGTTTAACTAGCTAATTGTAGTTCAGGGCTGGAAGAAGAACCTTCCGTAACAATCCACATGTGTGCCTTATCCTATATATGTAAAGCTATGAAAACTTCTTTGGAAACTTTGGCCCTTGCCTAGAACTGATGGTATCAATTACTTTAATACTGGCTGTTGGTTAAGAATCCCTGGGCAACGTAAACGTGGACTAGAAAAGACCGACTCATTTAAATAGTAGATTGCCGAGCCTAATTTAAACCCTGAGTTGCTTGTTCTGCCTTTCATGGACATTTATTTGTGGGACCAGAACATCAGGCAAAATTTGTCAAGAGGGTATGACCTATTGGGCCATATTGTTTGCCCAGAATTCCTTTTACAATAGCACTTAGCAATAGCACTTAGACCAGTGATGGTGAACCTTTTAGAGACCCAGTGTTCAAACTACAACCCAAAACCCACGTATTTATCACCAGGTGTCGGGTGGGCATGGCCACGGTGGTCACGACAGACTGTGTGGCTGGAGCCATGGTGGCAGGGGCCAGTCCCTTGCCATCTCCGGAGCATGGCACGGGTGCCCACAGAGAGGGCTCTGAGTGCTGCCTCTGGCACACGTGCCATATGTTCGCCACCACTGACTTAGACTTATATACTGCTTTGTAGTGCTTTACAGTACTCTCTAAGTGGTTTACAGAGCCAACGTTTTGCTCCCAACAATCTGCCCCCTCATTTTACCGATCTCAGAAGGATGGAAGGCTGAGTCAACCTTGAGCCTGTCAGGACCGAACTCCTGGCTGTGGGCAGAGTCAGCCTGCAACGCTGCATTCTAACAACTGCGCCACTAGGGCTCTTTTCATTCAAAGTGGTAATGGAATTTTGGATAAGCAACGTGGCTCTCATTGTGAGGCTTGGCCACTTCCTTTGATAGCCAACTGTCAGGAGCAAGAGCAGTTCCAATACCAGGAACTGAATGCTGGAATGCAGGAATAGCTTAAATCGGTGCTTCTCAACCTTGACAATTTTAAGGCATGTGGACTTCAACTCCCAGAATTCCACAGCCAGCATTGTGGAATTCTGGGAGTTGAAGTCCACATGCCTTAAAATTGTCAAGGTTGAGAAACACTGGGCCTTAAATGCTAGTCTCTGGTAAATACAAAATCTTGAAACCTGTAGGAGGAAATTCTCATCCTCGGTAATACACTGAGTTAATTGAGGCAAGGTCTCTTTGAAAGCCTTTTTCTCCTATCTCCCAGCAGTGGAACTGAGAAGCTTCTTTTGAGATAAACATTCAAACGTCTCATTCCTTGCTTTTCACAGTCTCTCACATCACCAAAATAATGGTCAGCCGTTGAGAACTTCTGTTGCGGCTTGAGAAAGGAATGTGACTATTCAGTGTAGGTGTATTATTCCTCTAATTGCTCATTTGCACCCTCCTACAGAAAGCCAGTAATGATGCTGCATTCATAGAATGTCATTTTTATCAAAACAACAAGAAAACAATCTCACTTTAGGATGATTTTGAGCAATGAAAATAATGCGCTGAACATTATTTCGGATAATTGCATAGATGTATTCACAGAATTTTCTTGGCTACAAACAGACATAGTTTGTCACTGCCTTCTTCCAGGAAGTTTCCTAGTCTAGTGATTGATTGATTGATTGATTGATTATCTTCCATGAAGTCATTTTCCACTCCTAGCAACTACATAGCTGGATTTTCTCTACGATGATCTGTCTTTAATCTATATTTTCAAATCTCCCAATAGGAGATTTGTTACTGAGTCCGTCCACCTTGCTGTTGGTTGTCCTTCTTTTGACTTCTACCTTTCCTAAAGCCTTTTCCAGAGAGTTGGGTTTTTTGTTAATGTGTCTGAAGTACTAACTAAATCTGACTATTTTTAACTTCTAAGCCTGAACAAGCCAAAGAGCATACACAGTATTCTCTAACTTAATAATTTTTTTTAAAAAAAGCCAGGAGCAGATATCTAAAGTTCTAAAGCTGCAGATGACAGACCAATACCCTTCCTGCTCTAGACCAGGGCTTTTCAACCGGTGGTACATGTACCACCAGTGCAGTGGTGGGATTCAACTGTGTGAACAACCGGTTCTCTGTGTGGATGTCACTTCCAGAAGTCCACTGTGGGCCTGGGCTACAAAAAATTAGCTACCGGTTCTGCCAAAGTGGTGCGAACTGGCTGAATCCCACCACTGCACCAGTGGTTCTTTAGCACCTGGCAGATGGTACGCGACCCCTAGCCAAGTGTAGCAGGGGAGGGAACCAGCTAAAGTGGTGCTGCACAGACCTGGAGGAGATCAGCTGGAGCTGCAGAGCTTGGCAGAAGCCCCAGGATTGGCACATATGGTGACATAGTAATTGGAGCTTCTGGAAGAGAAAAGGAGGAGGAGGGCAGAGAGAATAAAAGTATAAAAGGGGCAGGTTTTGGCAGGAGAGGGAAAGAAGAGGCTTTTATTTATTTATTTATTAATAAAATTTATATGCCGCCCAATCCCTAGGGACTCAGGGCGGCGTACAAAATTAAAACAATAAATATAACAATAAAACAATAAAATAAGTGCATTCATACAGCATGTCCAGTCGTATCCTGCCCCCCCCCCCGGGGACATCAACCCCAGGCCTGCCGGAACAGGAGAGTTTTAATGGCTTTCTTAAAGGCCGGCAAGGTGGGAGTAGTTCGAATCTCGGGGGGAAGTTGATTCCACCAGGTCGGAGCCATCACAGAAAAGGCCCTTCCCCGAGGGCCTGCCAGCTGACATTCTTACCAAAGCAGTGAGGAGAGACAGAGCAAGCGGCCTGATTTCGGAGGAAGGGTGAGTGAGCGAGTGGCCTGTTTAGCTAGCAGCCTGTTTTCAGGGGAAGGATGCGTGAGCAAGAGGCCTGTTTAGTGAGCGGCCGGTTTTCAGAGGAAGGGCACATGAGTGAACAACCTGTTTACTGAACAGCATGTTTTGGGGCGAAGGTTGAATGAGCGAGCAGTCTGTTTAGCGAATGGCATGTTTTTGGGAGAAGGGTACATGAACAAGCGGTGTGTTTATTGAGTGGCCTGTTTTGGGGGGAAGGGCAAGCGAGTGAGCTGGGCAGGAGCCCCAGGATCAATGTGTACTTCTGCAGGGCTATGGGGGCTCGGCAGGAGCCCGGGATCGCGTGCACAGCTACAGCTGATCAGTGCTTCTGCCGAGCCCCCCAGAAGCACTGATCAGCTGGACCCCGGCGCTGATCCTGGTGCTTCTACTGAGATCCCCAGAAGCGCCGATCAGCTGGACCCCAGTGGTGATCCTGGTTCTTCCGCTGAAGGAAGGAAGGAAAGAAGGAAGGAAGGAAGGAAGCAAGAAAGCAAGAAAGCAAGAAAGCAAGAAAGCAAGAAAGCAAGAAAGAAAGAAAGAAAAAAAGAAAGAAAGAAAGAAAGAAAGAAAGAAAGAAAGAAAGAAAGAAAGAAAGAAAGAAAGAAAGGAGATGGGAATGAGAAGGAGGGAGGCATGGTAGGAGAGAAAAAGGAAGGAACACCCCTTCCATGGTAACCACAATGCTAATGCGGCCCTCAATGAAATTGAGTTTGATACCCCGATATAAAAGGTTGTTAAGTGAATTTGGTTTCCCCATTGCTTGTCAAAAGGTTGCAAAAGGGGATCACATGACCTTGAGACACTGCAGCCATCATAAATATGAATCAGTTGCCAAGCATCCTAATGTAAATCACATGATCCTGGGAATGCTGAAACTGTCATAAGTGTGAAAAGTGGTCATACGTCACTTTTTTCAGTGTCGTTGTAATTTTGAATAGTCACTAAGCGAACTGTTGTAAGTTGAGGACTACCTGTACTTGATCACTTTTTTCCTTTTTTTTTTGTGGTCATCAAGTTTTTGACACCTTGCTAGGCGACTGGTGGCACTCGGATGTTGCCATATCCTAAAAGTGGTATAATGGGTGAAAAGGTTGAAAAGCCCTGGACTAGATCAGTGTTTCTCCATTTTAGCAACTTTAAGATACACGGACTTAAACTCCCAGAATTCCCCAGCCAGCCATGCTGCTTAGGGAGTTCTGGGAGTTGAAGTCTACATATCTTAAAATTGCCAAAGTTGACCAACAGTGTTCTAGACCAGGGGTTCTCAACCTTGGCAACTTTAAGACTTCTGGACTTCAACTCCCAGAATTCCTCAGCCAGCTTTGCTGGGAGTTGAAGTCCACAAGTCTTAAAGTTGCCAAGGTTGAGAACTCCTGGTCTAGACCACATATCCAATATCAGTCTGAGCCATACTTTTCATTACTTGCCCATCTGTTCCATGCCACCTTCACAAGCTGTGTGTGTGTTTTTTTTAATAGAGGCTAAGCTTACAGGGGCCAAGTCCTCGACTTACAACCACAAGGAAGCCCAAAGTTTCCATCAAGCTATAGGGTACGTTTGCCCCCTTTTACTACTTCTTGCTGCAGTTATTGAGTGAATCACTGCAATTGTTAAGTTCTTGATATGTGCAAAGTGAATCTGGCTTTCCCGTTGACGTTTCTTGCCAGAAAGTCACAAAAGTGATCTCATGGCCTCAGGATACTGCCACTGTCATAAATACATGCCAGTTGTCAAGTGTCCAGAGTTTGATCATGTGACCATGGGGATACTGCAATGATCACAATGTCAGATGACCTTGCCACACCCCTGGCTCGAACAAGAAACAAGCCGTTGAGTTCACAGGTGGTCGGTTTATTCACGGAACGTTCTGGCATGCGTTTGTCACAGAAACAGCAAACAAAGTTAGTGTTGGGAGCAGTCGCCTCCCAGCACTCTACATATAACCCTCCCGACCACCCCCACCCCCACCCCCATCCACCTAACCAGCATCCGGCATGCATGCCGGTAAGAATAGCCAGGCAAAGATGAAATGCCAACTTCCGGCTCCCTGCTGCTTCTTCATGTTGATCAGCTGTTCGGTGGGACGACCGTGGAACTGACACCAGTAAGAGCAGCCAGGCAAGGACGCAATGCCAGCTTCCGGCTCCTTGCTGCTTCTTCGCACCGATCTGCCATTTGGCAGAACAGCTGCAAAGCCGATGGCCACATAGCTTTGTTCTGCCAAGGTCAGGTCCCCTTTCACATCCAGGTAACGGGGGAGGGAAGGGGCTGTTGCTGGCCTCGACCGCTGCATCCGGATGCCTCCATCCACTGGTCATGTCCCCCTCCCCCCTCCCATTAGTGTCAAGCCCACGGAGGCTTGACACACAAATGAAAAAAATAGTCATAAGTCACTTTTTTCAGAGCTGTTGTAACTTTAAATGGCCACTAAACAAATGTTCGTAAAACGAGGACTACCTATTTAGCTTCCTTCTACATGAGTCCGACTGGTCAGCCATGCTTGGCAGGTATGTTAGCCCAGATCTCTGCTGACCCGTACTACGGGTAGTCCTCGCTTAATGACTGTTCACTTAGCAACTGTTTAAAATGACAACGGATCTCCAAAAGGTTACTTACGACCCAGATTCGAACTTACATCAGCTGCTCCCCATGCTCATGTGATCATTTGGGGCAATCAGCAATCAGCTCACATTGTTGGCCATTTGCATAATCCTGCAGTCATGTGACAGTGATTTATGATTTATTTTTTGGGGGGGGGGAAATGTGTTTACTTCCAGTTTCTGGCAAAAAACAAAGAAGCCCAGTGTGAACAATGGGTTAACATAATGACTGCAGCATTTGCTTTATGACCACTATGTTCATTTAATGGCTGCCACAAAATCAGGTTGGTCAGGTGGTGATCTGCTTAATGACCACCATGACTCACGGCCATCATTTCAGGCTCTGTTATAGTCGTAAGTTGAGGACTATCTGTACTATCTAGAACAGGAGCTTAGCATGACTTAGTCTTCCTCACTGTATTTCACTAAAGTCAAACTAAAGTGTTCCCAGCTTCATCTCCATGGGCAACCATGCACGCCACTCATTCCAAATGTTTTAAAGATGGTAGTTTATAAACCATAGAATATTAACAGGCCCTCGCAAAATAAAAACCTGTTTCCTAATATTATTTATTTAATCACAATAGAGATGGAAGGGACCTTGGAGGTCTTCTAGTCCAGCCCCCTGCTCAAGCAGGAGATCCTATATACCATTTTAGACAAGGGACTGACCAATCTCTTCTTAATATGCCAAATGGTGCTAAGAATTTTGTTATAAAATTATTTGTATTAAAGCTCATCCCTTGCTTTAAAAACAATACGAAAGAACAACGAACATGGATAAAAATAAATGATTTGCCCAAAGACTATTCCATTTTTAAAATCATTCCTTGTTTTCACTTACTGAATTCTTTCTATGTCATACCTTCCAGTTTTTTCACCCAGTTCTCACTACATTTATTCATCAACACTTTAGCACATATGCTACACATTCTCACTGCAATGTCTATACTACAAATGGCCTCCAGATGACCTCAGCTATTATGCCATTGAATTAGTGCATATGTTTTGTTTTACAGAGAATTTATCATTGTCTCACCTTGGAAGGATGAAGGCAGTTAATGGGGAAGCTGGCCTGCTTCCCATTAAGAAGGTAACTCCTAATCCAAAATGAATGTTTCATTATAAATTACAAGCCAAATTACCGTAGAAGGATTACATTGTTTTCTGTGTAAACCTTACCGTATTTCACCTGTACCAGTGAATGCAATGTTATGCAGTTGCTTTGGCATTTGACATTTAGCATGTGTTTTTGGATCCTGGTCAGTAAATTTTAAAGATCATCTCATTGTTATAGCTCTGTCTCTTTCTCCATTTTTTTAAAAAGAGTACATTTGTGTTAATACAGGTAATCCTTGACTTACAACAGTTCATTTAGTGACCATTCAAAGTTACAACGGCACTGAAAAAAGTGACTTATGACCATTGCAGCATCGCCGTGGTCAGATGACAAAAAATGGCAACTGATTCATATTTATGACGGTTGCAGTGTCCTGGGTTCATGTGATCACCTGAGTTCATGTGATCACTCTGTTTTAGGATGGGCGGTGTTATGTGCTGTGCAGAAAATGAGTTAGCCAAAGAAATTGAAGGTAGAGATAAGAAAAGAGAAAGGTGGTAAACTAGTTTACCTCAATGCTAGACTAATTCATATTTGTCCTTGAATACCATCCTTGACCTTTTACCACATCCATGCATTACATAATACACTGTATTGCCTTTTGTTCTTAAACTGCTCACATCTTACCTCTTTTGGAATTAATCAACTACACTGGCCTTGACTTTTTCAATCTTTTCTTTCCTCTCGTCCTATTAATTGATTTCTCATATACCATATTTTCCGGTGTATAAGACGACTTTCTAAACCATGAAAATCTTCTCAAAAGTCGGGGGTCGTCTTATTCGCCCAGTTGTCTTATACGCTGGAAAATACAGTATTTGTTTCACAGTCCAATTCCCTTCATTCTTTCTATGTGGTCAAATCTTTTCAGTGGACTTCTTTTGTACTAGTTTCACTTTTGTTTCCAATCCACTTTTAATTCAGTATCCTTCACTGTCGACCTCAGAAACTGACAGTTTTGTCTGAATGGTAAAACAAGTAGAGGTAGTCCTTGACTTATGACCACAATTGAGCTGGAAATTTCCATTGCTAAGCAAGGCAGTTGTTAAGTTTTTATGACTTTTTTGCCACAGTTGTTAAATGAATCCTGCGGTCATTAAGCAAATCTGATTCCCCCCCCATTGACTTTGCTTATCGGAAGCTATCTGGGAAAGTTACAAAAAAGTGATCATGTGATCCCAGTACAGTACAACTGTCATAAATACAAGCCAATTGCCACACACCTAAATCTTGATCACATGACCATGGGCATCTGCAACAGCTGTAAGTGTGAAAACTGGTCATAAGTCACTTTTTTCAGTGCCGTTGTAACTTTGAACATTTGCTAAACAAGGGGTTGCAAGTCAAGACTACCTGTACCTCATGTACATCATGATGGAGACTCCACACCTTATCTGTATGTTATATGTACTATAACATATTGTACACACAACAGGAATTGCACCACAGCACTCATTTTATCATCTACTATCCCATCCCCTAGTGCAGGGGTAGGCAACGTTGGCTCTTTTATGACTTGTGGACTTCAACTCCCAGAATTCCTGAGCCAGCAAGGCTCAGCTTGGAAACCTCTCCCTTTTCCCTCAGCATGGCTGGCTCAGGAATTCTGGAAGTTGAAATCCACGAGTCATAAAAGAGCCAAGGTTGCCTACTCCTTCCCCTAGTGCAGTGGTTCTCAACCTTCCTAATGCCGTGACCCTTTAATACAGTTCCTCATGTTGTGGTGACCCCCAACCCTAAGGGCTCTCCAAGCGCACACTGACACCGCCCACTCACCCACCGTGCCCGGGGCTCAGCGCGCCACGCCTGTCCTCGCCTCACTTCCAAAGGTCGCCGGCCTGCCCGGCTCCAGCTGGCCAGGGAGGGGGGCAGGAAGGCCACTCCACTGGCTCCGCCCAGTCTGGTTGGAGAAGCACCCAGGTGGGGAGAGGGAGAGAGAGAGAGAGAGAGAGAGAGAGAGAGAGAGAGAGAGAGAGAGAGCCAAGAGGGCGACAGTGCCAGCAGAGCTTAGTTCAGCCTCCTCCGCGGAAAGGGCTGCGAAGCAGCACAGCCTCCCTTAGGAGATGCTCGACAGAAACGAATCCGGAACTGCAATGGCCCCCAGCTCGAAGCCGTGTGGAGACGGATAGAGGAGCGGTGTCTCGGTTCCTAAGACCATTGGAAATATGTGTTTTCCAATGGTCTTAGGTGACCCTGTCGCGACCCACAGGTTGAGAACTGCTGCCCTAGTGGATGTCCATGATGTGCATTCATTCTTGACTCCACATATTGTTTGATCACAGGTGTAATTCTTAAATCCGTTCCCACAACAGCTCATTTAATTTATTTCCATGTTTCTCTTAATGTATCCTATATAAGAAAAGCAGTAGAAACTAACTCTTGTTTCTGAGTCATTTTTGCTCTTTTTCCCACAAACATGCTACCAACTACTTTTCTGCCAGCATCCATTTCCCCATCTTTAGAAAACATTCTCCCAAAAGTTCATCTGCATAATTTAGTTTTTTGCTACTTTTATATCACCTGGAATTGTTTGTTTTCCTTTACTTGGCCTCTGATACATCATTTTTTCAGAGCCACCCTTTTCATTGCAACATTCTTTCTATCTCACGTTTGCTGCAAATTATTTGGTGATAGGTCTTCTTGGTTCAGAACACCACATACCTAATGTCATTCAATGTCATCTTTACATCTTTTGAACTTATCCCTAAATGCATTTAAAAACTGGGGATATGATACATCCTTGTCTTCTTCTTTAATGCTGAATCTTTCAGGAAGCTTTCTATGACCCTCCCACATGCTTTAGCTCTATTATATTCTGCTCTTATATTCGTCAACACCCTTCAACTCTTTACATAAAACATTCTACAGTTCAAACCTGTTCACTTTATCATACCCTTTCTCTAATTCAACAGGCTTCCCTTCTCATACTGAAACATTTCTCAATGACCTTTGGGAGAGCATAAATCTTAACTGTACAACAGGCTACCTATCACAAAGCTGCACGGTGCCTCCCAGATTTTGCTCACTCTTCCCTTCTCCTATCCTTCTGATCAGAGTTCTGTCAAACATTTTCCCAGGAGCACTTAATCAACTAATCCCCCTGTAGGTTTTGCATTTTTTCCCCTGCCTTTCCTTTTATATAATGAGACAGCATCCTTCTAATCCAGTCTACAAAAATGTATTTTCTCCCTCAACTGCTTCCTTATCTTCATCCTTCCACCAATCATCTTTTTTCATACTTCCCATTAGTGTAAATCCAAACATTTCTCTGGCACACAATTCTTTGGAAGCAGTTCCAAGTGGCTTCTATATCCTTGTTCCTTACACTCACTTTATGTTCACTCTGCTAGGGAATTTCTTCTTCCTCCTCCTCCTCCTCCTCCTCCACTTCTTCTTCTTCTTCTTCTTCTTCTTCTTCTTCTTCTTCTTCTTCTTCTTCTTCTTCTTCTTCTTCTTCTTCTTCTTCTTCTTCTTCTTCTTCTTCTTCTTCTTCTTCTTCTTCTTCTATTTTACTTTGATTTCTTTCCTGTTCTACCATGTCCATTGGTTCTCAAGATTCACTTTTGACAACACCAACATAAATACTCATCCCGCATTTAGAATTTATCATCATAAATAATCAAATCAGTCATGCTTTTAGATTTATATATCCAGTGCTTTGCCATGTATACATATGGATAGACTTATGTTTAAAGTACATATTTGAAATGAACAAATCTTTTTTTAAGCAGATACATATCATCCAACATTCTTATTTATTCTTAGATCTCTGATGGCCCAATATTTTTTTTCTTCTACATCTTCAACTTGTTCCCACCCATTGGTTCACGTTACTTTGCAGATTTTACCCTGATGGATTGAATACGTGCAGAATATTGCATATTTTTTCTCCAAACTCATCTCATATTCTTCCACTATCACCATTCACTGGAACATAATTTGCAGCTATAACAAAACTATCAATTTAACCATCATACATACCTACAACAATCAGGAATATACTAATTCATATGTTATGACATTCTTTAATTCTTTTTATTCACAATTAAATCTTACGTCTTTACTTTCCTACATGTATTCACCAACATGTAAGTACAATAAAAAAATGCAATAAAAATGATATTGTGACTTCACAAGGCAAATGTCTGCACTTTTGTAATTGCTTTATGATGGCACATTCAGCTATGCAGAACTGGCTTTGCAATGTCATGCCATTTATCTATTCCAGACTTTCTCAGCAACTTTAAGATGTGTGGACTTCAGCTCCCAGAATTTCTCAGCCAGCTGTACTGCATGAAGAATTCTGGGAGCTGAAGTCCACATATCTTAAAGTTATGGATGTTGAGAAACACTGATCTACTTATTTTGACAAAACTGCTGGAATGAGGAAATGCTGTTGGGAAAGAGTGGGATACGGTGGGAAGAATCAGAGAAGCATGAGATTAAGTTCCTCTTTCTGACTGCGGTTTTATCTTTCAAGGGCCCTCAGTCCACACTGCTGCCATAAGGAATAATGAAAATAATGTGTACAGGAGTGTGAATGTAGCGGTTTTTTCCCCTGCAGTTCTTTAAAGCAGCTGTGTCATTTCTCAGGATTACACAGCTACTGCTTTGAACATTTGCCACTTCTGTTTTTTGAGTGGGGTCGTGGGGAATTGATTTCAAAGTGTCAGTTTTGAAACTTCTGGAGAATTTAAAACATTAGTTGAACTCATACATCAAACCTGACTGTGTCTGACCTTTCATTAGATTTCTTTTTATGCAGTTTACAAGTCATTGAGTTTTGAGTGATGTAGTTTCCACCAGTATCTGAAATGTCTCTAACATTAGCATTCTTTTCTCTTTCTTTACCATTTGAAGAGTATCTCAGCCTCTGCCTACCAGTAAGTACCTTTTTAGAGCAATGCAGCATCAAGAAGGTGAAAGAACATTGACTCCCAAGCATCAAATGTGTGAGCTGCTTCTTAGGTAAGAAGCATGACATTATTTTGGTTTTCTTTTTCTGTCCACAGAGGCCAAACCAAATGAAAGAGCCACACTGAATATGCATGTATGATTTTCTCACCCTGTTATGGAGGCAGTTTTTCTGACATTTTGAATGAAACCTCTTTCATTTTTATGCTTTCACAAATCTGTGGTATGTTTCATGGAGACAAAAGAACTGAAAGCCATTGCTAAGGATTTTAATATCAGAAATACTAAAAACATTAGAAACAGTAGAAAACTGATTACAATGAAAACATGCTTATTTTAATCAGTTTTCTAAGGCTGATAGCCAGTTGGCCTGGTGGCTGAATAGATATATAAAAAAATATTGAAGTAATTGTGGACTCTGTGTGCATGTATGCATACATACGTACATGGTTTTAAGTTAACTTCTGATCACTGTTTGGGCAAGTTCCTATAGTTCTCTTGGAAGATTTTTCAGAGGTGATTGCCATTGCCTGCTTCCTAGGGCTGAGAGAAAGTGACTGGCCCAAAGTCATCCATCTGGCTTTGTGCCTAAGGCAAGAATAGAACTCACAACCTCTCTAGGCCAGCGTTTTTAACTACTACACCACATTGGCTCCATATGGACTCTACTTTTTCTTATTTCACCCCTTGTGGGAAAATAAGTGATTAAACACTCTTTTGACCTCCCACCAGGCGTGGTTGTGCTTGCCCCATCCACAATGCTACCTAATGTGGGAATCAAAGATCCTGACACATATGGATGTAAACACATATAAAATGCGAATCTGATACCAGACTTGTGTAAGTTGATACGGTACTACCAATAGCAGTCACTATTATATCACACCCATATCAGTGTGGACCTTGAAACTTTGGGAAAGAAGCTCAGGAACCTGGAACCTTAGGCAGTAAGCTCATTTATTTATTTATTTTCAGTCAGTAGAATTGATCTCTGAAAGGAAAAAAAAGGATATAGGTGACTGGCTATATAAATAATGTTGGGGGGGGGGAATAGAGTTTCTGGAATGGTTGACTGTAGTTTCTGGATAATAGATTGCAAGCAAGAGATTTTGCTCAGCTAAAACCTGGTAAAACCTGATCAGAAGGGTTTTAAACTGAATCCTGTGTGTGTCAGAAACCTTGCCTCATGTAAAGTGCCTTATAGAATAAAGTGAGAGCTTTGCTTTAATGGGACCTATTAAACCATCTAATAAAAAATTAAGAAGAAGCTCATAAAGTTCATGGCTGTTGTCTGCACCATAATGTTCACAGTACAGGAAATAAATAAGATGAACTTCTAGTTCAGGAAGGCAGATATAATTTAATAGGTATAATAATCCCCATGACTGAAATATGGCAGTCTGTTTAAAAAGGAACAGAAGTTGTACTGTATGATAAAAGATGATAAAGCAGTCTACACCTGCTCAGAAATCCCAATGAATACCTTTGGTTATACTGTAGACACCATCTGAGTTAAAAGAAGCAGGAGAACAAATAAATGCAGGACTGTTGTTGTATCCCTTATTAACCGCCCATCCAAGGAGAAGACATGAGTGATGTTTTTCAAAAGCAAACTGCAGATTTTGTAAGAGGCGTAAAACAATATTGATGGGAAAATTCAATTATTCTGACACCTGTCTGAAGTAAAAAAAAAACTTTGCCATATGTGGTACCTCCAAGAAACTTATAAATTCTTGGCTCAAGTGTAGAGAAAAGCAACAGACAATCAACTATCCTAGCTCTGAAATAGGAAAGACTCAGGGCACATATGTACAGCCTGGTTACCCCATTGCTTGTTTTTTTTTTTTTTGAGGGGAGAAACAAAGGAGATTTATTCACACTATCTCCCTCCTCCCCATCCCAAATTCAAACTGTGGTTGTGCTTTCCTGATGCAGTTTTTTTTTTTTATTAAAAGTTTTATAAGTTTTACAAAAAAGAAAAAAGAATACAAAACAAGAGACAACATATACAAAAAAAATAAAACTAAACAATACATATATATAAAAAAAAAAAAACCCCACCCCTCCCAAAACCCCCCCCCTCCCTTCCCCCCCCCTGAGCTTCCCAGAGCAGAATATAGGCTTAAAAAGTAAAAATAAAAATTAAATTAAAAACTTTATATTTATATATATAAAAAGATTATCTATAATATATATAAAAATAAAACTTATGAAAAAACTATATAATATTTTTGTATACCCAATCTAAATTGTATAAATTTTATCCATTTATCCCAAACAGCAAAAAACTTCTCTTGCGTTTGTTGCTTTAAGAAAGCAGAGATCTTTGCCATTTCCGCCAGATAAGCTACTTTAAGAAACCATTCCTGCAATGTAGGCAAGGATTCCTTCTTCCAATATTGTCCTACTAACAGCCTAGCGGCTGTAATCAAATTTAACATCAATACAACCTCCTTTGTATCACAATCTGTAACAATACCTAACAAAAATAATTGCGGAGTAAATTTTACCCTCCTTCTAAAAATTCTCTGGATATTCCACCATACTTTGATCCAAAATGCTTTTATCTCTCTGCATGACCACCAAATATGATAATAGGAAGCCTCCTTATAACCACATCTCCAACATTTGGGTTGCACGTCAGGGTACATATAAGACATTTTTTGTGGATCAAGGTGCCATCTATAAAACATTTTATAAAAATTCTCCCTTAAGTTCTGTGCTTGTGTAAATTTGACATTTCTCACCCAAATATTTTCCCAGGTGTCCAATGAGACTGGCTCACCAAAATTCTGCGCCCATCTTATCATACAATCTTTAATTAGTTCCGTTTCTGAATCCAATTCAACTAAAACCGCATAAATTCTCTTAATGTGGGTTTGTCTTGAATCCTTCACTTGCTTAATAAGATTTTCATCTTCTCTAAGAAAACCCACCTTACAATCCATCTTCCATCTGTCTAGTAATTGCCTATATTGGAACCAAGAATAAATAAAGTTTTCTTGTGCTAACTCTTCCCGTGATTTTAATTGCCAGTTTTGTCCATCCCATTTAAGTAACTGTCTGTAAGACACCATATCCATTTTAACCCCTCTTTTTATTGCTTCTATCGCATGCCAAGGTATAGCCCATAATGGTACTTTGAAATCACTTTTATAATATTTTCTCCAAATCCTAAGTAAAGAGATTCTTAAGATATGAGATTTAAAAGCCCAATCCATTTTTTTATTGAATATTAAATAGGCATGCCACCCATAAAGTAAGTCCCATCCCTCTAGATAAAGTATCTCAGAGTTTGTCAAATTTACCCAATCACTGATTAGTGTTAAAACCACCGCATCATAATATAATTTCAAATTTGGTACCTTAAGTCCACCCCTCTCACGGAAGTCTTGCATAATTTTAAACTTAACCCTTGGCTTTTTCCCTGCCCAGATAAATTTATTAAGACCCTTCTGCCACTCATTTAAATTAATCTCATTTTTCAAAATTGGTAACATTTGAAACAGAAAAAGAAACTTGGGTAAAATATTCATTTTTATCACTGCAATTCTTCCCATGAGGGATAATTGCAACTTTTCCCAGTTCTTCAAGTCCTTCTGTACCCTGACCCACAACCTTTCATAATTATTTTTAAATAATTTTACATTAGAAACAGACAACATCACCCCCAAATATTTTACCTTATTAACAATCTCAAAACCCGTCAGATTAGTCAAAATCTGCTTCTCCTGACTAGACATATTTTTAGGTAAAATTTTGGTCTTATTTACATTAATCTTGAAACCCGAGACCAAGCCATAATGATGAATCAACTGTAATAAGTTTACTACAGAATAATCAGGTTGCGACAAAGTAACAACCAAGTCATCCGCAAAAGCTCTTAACTTATATTCTTTTTTATTAACATATATTCCTTTAATTTCCTGAGACTCTCGAATTTTGATCAATAATATTTCCAATGTTAAAACAAACAACAATGGCGATAAAGGACACCCCTGTCTAGTACCTTTCTCTATTGTGAAAACCTCCGAAAGACCTCCATTAACAATAAGTTGTGCTGTTTGTTTTTGATATATTACCTTAAGGGCTTGTAATATGTTTTCACCAAAATTCATTTCTTCCATTACTCTTAGCATAAAATGCCAATTCAGTTGGTCAAATGCTTTTTCAGCATCTAAAAATATGAGCCCTGCAGGAACTTGGTTGTTCTTATCTAAGTATTCTAATAAATTAATAATTTGTCTAACATTGTTTTTCATATACCTTCCTGTTATAAACCCTGATTGATCTTTATGCACAAGATGATGCACCACCCTCATAAGCCTATTTACCAAAATTTTTACAAATATCTTATAATCCACGTTTAAAAGAGATATAGGCCTATAATTTTTTGGTAAAGTAAGATCTTGATCCTCCTTTGGAATCAATGATATAAAGGCACTACGCCATGAAGGAGGAATCTCTAAACCCTGTAAGATACCATTAAAAAGATCATTTAATGGTTGGATCATCTCCTCCATTAAAGCTTTATAATAAACAGCTGTTAACCCATCCGTACCCGGTGCTTTCCCTAATTTCAATTGTTGAATTGCTGAGGCAATTTCCTCCTTAGTAATTAAGCCATTAATTTCATATTTCTGATCCTCAGTCAATTTAGGAAAACTTGCCTCAGCTAAATATTTATTTATATCTAACAATTGTACATTAGTAGATTTATATAAGTTTTGATAATAATCCAAAAAAGATTTTTTAATTAATTCCTTCTGAGAAACTAGTTTACCCTTGTAATTTATTTTCTCTATTATTCTCTGTCTCTGTTTCTTTCTTAATTGATAAGCCAACCATCTCCCCGGCTTATTAGCATTACAAAATGTATTTTGTTTCATAAATAATAAGTTGGTTGCAGCTTGATCTGCTATCAACATATTAAATTGTGACCTTAATAACTTTACAGATTCTTTAGTACTTTCATCAGAAGGATTTAGAATCAAAGCCCTTTCTTTTAATTTAATTTCATCCTCAAGTTCTCTACGTTTCTGAATCTGATTTCGCTTATAAAAATTATTCATTTTTATCAAAACACCGCGCATAAATGCTTTACCTGCATCCCATACCATTGACATTGAAGTCCCCTTGTACATATTCAAAGCAAAATAGTCCTTTAAAGACTCCTTTAATTTTTGAACATTCTTCTCTTGTCTAAACAAATTTTCATTAACTCTCCAGGATCTTCTTTCCTCTTTCTCTTGAATCAGCTCCATCCAAACTGGACTATGATCCGTCAGTGATCTAGGAAAAATCTTTACATTCTTTACTTTATTATACAAGTCCGTGGTAATCAAGAAAAAGTCAATTCTTGAAAAAGATTGGTGTCTATCAGAAAAAAAAGTAAAGTCTCTCTCCTCTTGGTTACGTTCCCGCCAATAATCCCTTAATTCCCAGTCTTCTTTCATATCAAAAAAGGCTTTAGGTAGCCTTGCTTGTTTGAGAAAAGGAGAGGAACCTTTCTTGTCCCTTTGTGTATCTAAGACACCATTCCAATCACCCATTAATACCACTGATCTATAATCAAACAATGTTATTTTTTGATGTAGCTGCTTATAAAATTGTTCCTGTTGTTGATTTGGAGCGTAAAGTCCAACTATAAGTATTTTCTTACCATAAATACCAAGTTCAATCATCACATATCTCCCCTGGGGATCTGATTCTACCAGACAAGCTGGTAGGTTTTGTTTAACATATATAACAACTCCCCCTTTCTTCCCAGGAGCAGAAGATATAAAATGAGATCCCAAACGAGCATTAACTAAATATTTCTGATCTTTAAGTAAAATATGAGTTTCCTGTAAGCAAATAACATCATTAGTATGTTGCTTCAAATAATAAAAGATTTTTTTGCGTTTCTGAGGAGAATTCAATCCATTAACATTCCAGGTCAAAAACTTTGCCATCTCCCTTGGCACGCAGCCTGGAGAAGACACCATCAAACTCTGAAAGAGCTGCGTGTGTTGCATAACTCTTGGGTCTTGCTCCAAGAGTTATGCAACACACGCAGAGAAACGAAGGAGATTTATTCACACTATCTCCCTCCTCCCCATCCCAAATTCAAACTGTGGTTGTGCTTTCCTGATGCAGTTTGAAAGCCGAGATGGCGCAGTGGTTAAAGTGCAGTATTGCAGGCTGACTCTGCCAACTGCCAGGAGTATGATTCTGACCTGCTCAAGGCCAACTCAGCTTTCCATCCTTCTGAGGTCGGTAAAATGAGGACCCAGATTGTTGGGGGCAATATGTGGACTCTGGTAAACTGCTCAGAGAGTGCTGTAAAGCAATATAAAGGGGTATATAGGTCTAAGTGATATTGCTATTTTTTTCCTCTTGGATCACTTCAAGGATTCTTATATGTTTAGGCTAGAATGCTTTAATTTCATACAGATGATCTCTAGGATAATTTCACCATTTTTTTTTAATCTTTAAAGCAGTAGGTTTTTGAGAACTATGGATAAAAGACTACTTTAGAAATTTATACGAGAATGATAATATCCCAAGAACTAGAACTGCAATGAATGCTATAAATGAGAGTGGCCCTGAAAAAAAAATGATTTCAAGGAAACCGTAAATGCTATAACAATGTTGACAAATGATAAGGCTGCAGATGTAGATAGTATAACTGGAGCAATGTTAAAATATATCACTTGCGGATCGAGTGGCTATGCAATTTATTTAATACGCATGTGAAGATTGCACATATCTGACACTGAGAAGAATTCTGTTATTTTCCCCTATTTCAAGAAAAGATACTAAGAATAAAACAAAATCCCCTTGAGGATTAGTTTTCCATTAATTTATGGAAATATATTTAGCTGAATTATGATTGAAAGGGTACAAAATGTCAGAATGGGCAACATTTTGGAAACGCAGTGCAACACTGAGCAAGAAATAAAATAAATATATATAATGGGCTCTTGATTATTTGACATTTTTATCAAGATGTTTATAAAAAATGCTTGTGGTGATATTAGAGTGTGCTGGGGGGGAGGATATAGGTACTTTTGTATTGTTGGTACCAACATTTATTTATTTGTATCTTGCCTTTATTATTTGTACAAATGAGTCAAGGAAGCAAGCATATCCAATACACCTTCTTCCTCCCATTTTCTCCACAACAATGACCCTGTGAGGTGAATTGGGCTGAGAGAGAGAGAGAGAGAGAGAGAGAGAGAGAGAGAGAGAGAGACTGGTTCATGGTCACCCAGCTGGCTTTCATGGGCTAAGGTGGGGCTAGAACTCATGGTCTTCTGCTTTCTAGCATGGTGTCTTAACCACTAGACCAAACTGGCTCCATAAATAATGATGTGCTATGCCGTGTAAATTGTATGATGCAGTAAGGCATATGGCTCTAAAAATGAATGTATTGTAGATAGCAATAGCAATAGCACTTAGGTTTTATATACCGCTTCACAGTCCTTTACAGCCCTCTCTAAGCAGTTTACAGAGTCAGCCTATTGCCCCCAACAATCTGGGTCCTCATTTTACTGACCTAGGAAGGATGGAAGGGCTGAGTCAACCTGTCAGGAACTAACACCAGACCGTGGGCAGAGTTTGCCTAGAATACTGCATTCTAACTACTGTGTTACCAAGGCTCCTGGTGATAATTGTATCAAGTTGTGTCAAGAGAGTTGTGTCAAGAGAGTTGTACTTGACAAGGAAAATAGAGTAAATGATTGCCAATAAAATAAAATGACTGTATTGAAGACCAAGGTACTTGTGCTTGGTGACATGGAAAAAAAATATCAGAAGACAAGAGGTTGAGAAGTTTAGAAAACAAAAGGCAGTGTACAGTACGGTGCATGGTAGAAGCAAGAAGGGTTTACTAGGATTGAAAGGCATGGTGAGATATAAAGATGTCGGGGTAAATTAGACTTAGCTATGTTTCCTCTTGCTGTTATCTCTGGCCTTTAATATTTTTTCTATTCCCTTTGCCTTTGCCTACTGTTCCTAATCCTAAAAGGGAATAGCATGATTTATATGCAGGTAAAGCATTGCAATTGAATATAAATCAGTAGAATGTGGCCACTACAAAAATGATAAATGCAATTTTAGGAGGTATCAGCCTGTTATGTATCTCTCTCAGCCTGTTACATGTCTCTCTTAGCCACCAAAAAATTGCCCACTCTGCTTTCCATAGCACGTGATCATCACTCCCATCCCATTCCGTGTTTCCCTTTGACATGTATTAAGTGTATTTTCCTCAAACATGATGCCTGCTCATTTATATTGGACTATGTGCAGTGGTGGGATTCAGCCAGTTCGCACCATTTTGGCAAAACCAGTAGCTAATTTTTTGTTGCCCAGGCCCAGAATGGACTTCCGGAAATGGCATCCACACAGAGAACCGGTTGTTCCCATATTTGAATCCCACCACTGATTATGTGGCTCACCAGTAGGCAAATATAAGGTCCAGGGAGGAGTGATTTGAGTCTTTTGTTTACAACAGTGGTTCTCAACTATGGGTCGGGACCCCATTTGGGGTTGAATGACCATTTCACGGGGGTCGCCAAACAACACAGTCCACCATTCCCCCCCCCTTTTCCTTAGCTGTGCTACTCCCTTTTATTCTATTGGCTTTTGAAAGCCAATAGAATAGACTCTCTTGAATAGAGTCTAATTCTATTGGCTTTCAAAAGCCAATAGGAATTGTCCAGGCTGTCTCTGCCCTGCTGAGCCCGCCAAAAGTCCCATTCTGCAAACGGTGCTACACCAGTTGAGTAGTCCTTGACTTACGACCGGTTGAGTAGTCCTCGACTTACGACCGGTTGGGGGTCGTGGCATTAAAAAGGTTGAGAACCACTGGTTTACAAGATGTTCAGACTGG
Organism: Crotalus tigris; assembly: GCF_016545835.1. Lineage (NCBI taxonomy): Eukaryota > Metazoa > Chordata > Lepidosauria > Squamata > Viperidae > Crotalus > Crotalus tigris. Next base: position 1,494,551 of record NW_024100565.1, read on the forward strand.
ACCATGATCACCTGCTACATCAGTTGCCAGGGCTTGGATCATTACAGGCAACCATTTGTATGTCCATTAGAAATTCAGAAGAGCTAAAAACCAGGAAATAAAAGGATCATCCTGCTGCTGAATGGACAACAATGTAAGGGCCAAATGGGCCTCCCTGACCAGAATGTCAAGAGTCCTTCTTTCCAGTCCCCAACTGTCCTCCTTTTGTGTTTTCAATAAACAGCAGAATAAAATAGTTGAGGCTTAGGAAGAAACCCAAGACTTATTCTTCTTATCTTCCTCAACTAAAGCACCATCTCCCTCAAGAAATTCCAGTGTCTCCATCCTTACCACTTGCACCTCAGTTCTGAAAACATCCCACTGCAAGACCATATACTTCTGGAAGCAGCTCTGAGGTGGTCCTGGTGCACAGAGAAAAAGGAGGAAAAGAGCAAAGGCCCACCTAGACCAGTTGGCAGGAAATACCAGCAGGTGGTAGCAATGCTATCAGCAATACTGTGCAGAAAACTTTGAGCCATCCCTACTATGGTTTAGAAATGTCATCTGGGAATCAATAAGCTTCAACGTCCAGCTGTCCAATGGTCACCATAAATCCCAAAGAATTTATAGCAATGTCACATTGTAAGTAAATAAGCTGACGTTATGATTATATCTGACTCCAAGCTAGCCAACAGATATATAAGACAGAAATGCTAGGATTGTGTCTTTTAAAAGAAAGAGAGGATTTTTAGTAATTTCAGGATCCACAGAAATGGAAGAAGGATCCCAGAAATGCATACTTCACATTTTTAAAGTTATAAGTCAGGATCGTGAGGCTCATATTAATGCACCTAAAAAAATGTGTGGAATCCAGATGGAGCAGAAAAGGAAGAAGAAGCATTTCTTAGAAATGATCCTATAAGGATCCCCTCCCCCTTTTTTTGTACTTTCATCTGCAAAACCCCATAGAAAAACACTCATCGTATACACAACATGCATACACATAGAAAAGTGTTTTGTTAGTGTGATCCTTGATCAATTTTTACATAGATGATCTATCTGTGCTCTTGTTGTTAAAAAGCTTGTCATGACAGATGAGATGGAAATAGGAGAGAAAGGAGGGACCCTGTGATGCAATTCTATAGCCGGGAACAAAAATGGATGTTTCCAAAATATTGCAGAACAAGAACAGATGGACATTTTTTGGCAACAAATAAGCAATTAACATCTACCCCATTAAACAAAGATTCAGTTAGAAGGAAGATCAAAGCTTTAGGGACAGCCTTCCTTAATGTACTCAATGATAAATGAGGCCAGATACAGTGCTATATATATATATATATATTTGTTTTCTGAGGTTTTCGCGGGTATTTGTATGTAGGTCTTTGGTTGTTCGGGTTTTCTCCCACGTAAAATTGGAAGTGTCTTGGCGACGTTTCGACGAAGTCCCATTCGTCATCTTCAGTCTGGTGCTTTCAGCTTCGTGCCTCGAGCAGCAGTGTGTGGTCTTGGCTGTTTCTTCCTTTTAACTGCCAGTGGAGGTATGAACTGATTGGGTGGGAGCTTGGCTGTGTTCTGATTGGTTGGAGGTGTGTTCTGATTGGTTAGGGGCTTGGCTGTGCTCTGATTGGCTGGGGGGTTGGCTGTGCTCTGATTGGCTGGGGGGTTGGCTGTGCTCTGATTGGCTGGGGGGTTGGCTGTGCTCTGATTGGCTGGGGGAGTGTTCTGTTTGGTTGTGCTCAGGTTAGTCTGAGTTGCAGAGGGATTCAAGATTTTGAGCTGCCCTGCCATTCCTTGGCTTCGCGTTCGTGGTCGTGCTTCCTCTTCATGGAGGGTGTCAGTTTGCTTCATGTGTGGATTGGGGGGGTTTAAAGTGGTTAATGATGCAGCTGTGGTCTGGCTTCTGGTTTGTGGTCGTGCCTCATAGTCAGTGTGGCTTTGGGTTTGTTTTTTGCGTGGATGTTTGGTGGTGACCTCCTGTGTGGTTTTTGTGAGTGTGGGTCTGGTATCATTTTTTGTGTTAGGGAGTCGTTTGTCAATGAGGGCGGGTTTCCAAATGGCTGGTAGGCGGGAGGTATCATCTCGCTTGTTCATGCTGTGTGGGCGTTTTTCTATCTCGATGGCTTCTCTGCTTATTCTGTTATTAAAATGTTCACTTTTGGCAATGGTTCTGGTATTTTTAAAGTCAATTTCATGTCCTGTAGCTTTAAGGTGTTGGACCAGGGAAGATGTTGGTTCCTCTTTTTTGACTGAGTTCTTATGTTCTTCAATGCGTGCACTTATTCTTCTGTTGGTTTGTCCGATGTATGTGGTGGGACAAGTGGTGCATGGGATTTCGTATACTCCTTGATTTTCTAATTCAATTTTATCTTTGGGGTTTCTAAGGATGGTGGATATTTTTCTGTTTGTGCAGAATGCTGTTTTGATGTTGTGTTTATGGAGGATCTTACTGATTCTGTCTGTGATGCCTTTTATGTATGGGAGGATGGCTTTGCCGTTTTCTTGTTCTTTGTCTTGGATTTTAGTGGGGGTTTCTTTTTGGATTAGGTTTGTAATCTTATTTCTATGGAATCCATTGGATGTTAGTACATTGGTGAGAGTGTGTAGTTCGGGTTTTAGGTGTTGTTCGTCAGCTAAGCGTTTTGTTCTGGAGATGAGTGTCTTGGCTACAGAGTTGATCTGTGCTGGGTGGTGGTGTGAGAGAGCGTGCAGATAGCGGTTTGTGTGTGTTTTCTTCTGGTAGATGGTGTGTCCTAGGGAGCCATTGGATTTCTTGTAGATTAAGACATCCAGGAAGGGAAGTTGGTTGTTAGCTTCTGTTTCCATGGTGAACTGTATTTTGGGGTGTAGGCTGTTGAGGTGTGTGAGGAAGTTGTCCAGTTTTTCTTTCCCATGTGGCCAGATTATGAAGGTGTTGTCTACGTATCTGAGCCAGAGTTTGGGTTTGTGATCCGATTTTTCTAGAGGCTTGGGTTTCAAAGTGTTCCATGTAGAGGTTGGCAATGACAGGTGAGAGGGGTGATCCCATGGGTGCTCCTTCTGTTTGTTTGTATTTTTGTCCATTATAGATGAAGTATGTGTTGGATAGGCAGTGGTTGGTCAGATCTAAGATGTGTTTGGGGGGGTTATATTTGTTTTGGATAGCTGTCAAGGCTTCTTTGATAGGCACTTGGGTGAAGAGGGATATGACATCGAAGCTCACTAGTAGGTCGCTGGGCTGTAAGTTTTGTTTCTTTATGATCTCTATAAACTGGAATGAGTTTTTTACGTGTGAGGTGATGGATTCTGCATAGGGCTGTAGTTGTTTGGCGAGAAATTTGGCTAGGTTTTGTAGAGGTGAGCCTATGGAGCTGACTATAGGTCTGAGTGGGGTTCCTTCCTTATGTATCTTGGGGAGACCATAGAGTTTGGGGCATCTGGATGATTTCTCTCTGGGAATGATTCTTTGCTGGATCTCTTCGCTAATGGGGGAGGCTTTTATTTTGGATCTGGTGGTTTTTTCCAGGTAGGTGGTGGGATCTGTATTTAGGGGTTTGTATGTGGAGTCTTGGAGTAGGTTGGTTAATTTGGTTTGGTAGTCAGATGTGTTCATAACCACCGTGGCGTTGCCCTTGTCTGCTGGTAGGATTATTATGCTGGTGTCTTCTTTAAGGTTACGTAGTGCTGTCTGTTCCTCTTTGGGTAAGTTGCTTTTGGGTGGCTTGCTGGTGCAGAGGATGTTGGTGATTTCGAGTCTGATTCTGTTGGCGTCGTCGGGGTTGATTTTAGTCAGGCTGGTTTCAACTCCACATATAATGGTTTCAGTGGGGATGTGTTTGGGAGCGACTGCAAAGTTGAATCCTTTGGAAAGGACATATATGTATATGTGTGTGTGTGTGTGTGTGTGTGTGTGTGTGTGTATAAACGTTCTGGGCGTTCTATGAGAAAAAAAGCCCTGGATACAAATATCCAGTTTCCAAGATTCTGTAACTGAACAACTTTCTTATTACCCTAAACTTGCCTACTCTAAGTTTGTGATAATCTTGTTTTCTTGGTTGGGAGCTGCTGTAAACGGCTTGACAGACTGTGTGGGAAGTAACTCTGTTAGTAAGTGACACACTTCTGCATTTAGAAGCTTCCTTCTGTGGTTCCCTGTCAATATAAATCAGCCAACTTCCAGGATTTCGTCCCATTGTAATGATTTCTTATCACAATACCCCTAATAATAATAATAGGGATAAACAAAAAGAGTAATGAAAAGACCCAAAGTAAATATTTGTTTGAATGTAAAGGCTTTTTTTTTCATTTTTACTAAGGTATTCATACAATTATAGGTACAGTAAGTTAAACTCCAAAAAGATGCAGTAAATCATTATCTTAATATTGACAGAAGTTGACATTTGTTGCTGGCAGTTCTGCTTTAAAAGGCTCGGCAGGGGGAGAAAAAAAGTTGTTGAGTGAAATACAAGTCTTCTGACTAAATTAGAGAGATCTCTGAAGAGGTTCTGGCAGGGAAACTTATAAAACGAAATTCAAAAGCTAATCCACTATAGAGACCACCGTAATTACATCAGGTGTTAAAATGTGACAGACTGCTTATAAAGAACTTTGGAGAGCTAGAAAGCATGCCGGTGTGTGTGTGTGTGTGTGTGTGTGTGTGTGTGTGTGTGTGTGTGTTTATACAACAGTGAGAATTTAATAGCCTTGGCAAGGAGAACAGTTTCTACAATGAGTTTTCTTGGTGCTTCTTCTGTCATTCATAATTGCAACAACAGGAGAGATCAGAAGGATAGCATAGCTGAAGAGAGGAGGCCTAACCCATTCCCACCTCCTCATATGTTGCCTTTCTAATTCAGCTGAAATGGCAGTAAGTGATAATCACTGCTGCTTGATTAATGAGAAAGAAGCACTCAGTCCTGTGCATATGTAGAGGAAAAACAAACTCTTCAGTGGGGGAATGACTTTGTGCTAGAGAAAACTAGGTAGAAAACGTATTAAGAAAAATACAGGTCTGCTGTAGTGGCACATATCTGCAGCTCAGGTGTAGGATGAGGGTGGAGGTTCGTTCTCCGAGCTTGTGGGTTGGTTTCCAAACATTGCATTACCTAGCCTGGTAACGAAACATTTGGAAACCAACCCATAAGCTCAGAGAACGAACCTCCGCCCTCAAAAATACAGGTCTGTCCATTGATGTGAAGATTAGGGAGCAGTGCTCAGCAGGAGTGAGTTTGGCAAACTTTATTTTTTTCTCTCACACAAAAATGATGTCCTTTATATAAGAGATGGACAACATGTCACCTTCTGGATCTTGTAGAACTCCAACTCCCAGCATGCTTCATACTGGAACAACAGTGAAGTATAGTTCAGCAACATCAGGGGGGCTGCAGGTTCTCCTCTCCCCCCCCCCAAAGAGGCATTGTTCTTTTTTTTAATAGCACAAAAATGCACTGGGGCTGGTAATGGAGGGATGAAATCATAAAGCCCGGTGGCTGAGCCAACTGGGCTGTTCCTTCATTCACAAGCCTCCCTCTGTGGTGATGACAAGTAGGTGCTGGACGGGGATGTGCATTCAATTGCATAACTGATGGCACATTTCATTGGAAGTAGCTCAGGGCAGAGCAGATGAGTACCATCTGTTTCCAAAGTCAGGGCTGGAGATGACATTCACCCACTCTGTTCAGCGGGATGCATTTGAGCACTTACCTGAAAGCGGATACCACCTCTTCAGTTTCTGAGCTGTGTGGTTATGCCCGCCTCTGTGTGCAGAAGCCTGGCACAGATGTAGTTGCTTTGATGACCCGTTCCCTGATTCTACATTCAGAGGGAGTGTTCCAGCAAGCCTCATTTAGTGACCTCCTTGTGTGCCTGAATAGGATTAGTTATAGGGACATAATTAGCTATCCTGTTCACTAGGTGATTCCTGATAGGCTAAAATTATTCTGCAAAGGAGAATAATGACAAAGGCGCTAGAGCTATAGCATCTCAGCGTTATAAACCCCCCACGTACATAAATCAGAAAGAGACAGTGAGGTGAAAGATTTCAAGGGACTTTTCACATCCTGCACAAGCTCATTTTTCATGTCTTTAAAAATAAAATAAAATTGAGAGCAATGCTCACAAGTCGCTCAGGCAGAAGAAACAGATGAGAGCACAGAGCAGCAGCAGATGGGTCTAGGGAAGAAGAAGGCACCCAAGGACCTGTTCTACGAATGCTTGATTGCTGCACCCGAATGTCTGTGTAAAGCAGGCACACAAAGCAGCCTCCAGTTTCCAGAGCTAATTAGCACCCGGAAGAGACGCTGAGAACAAAGGCGCTCTGATTTTTATCCTCAGCACCATGCTCCCCCCCCCCCAAAAGGAGGAAAAGCTCTACCACTGCTATTCAGAAGTGGGGCTTCTGTTCTTGCCACCTTTCCTGCTCAAAAGATAGTTAACCCTCACCACTCCACACTTAACAACAACAACAACAACTGCAATGAATCAGTCAGTACCTGACAAGGAAGAAACAGTGCAGTTTTGGAAGCAGATAAGGGGTAACCCAAAGAAATACAACAAGGATGCGGCTTGGTTAAAAGAGGTGGATGCAAATAAAACAGAAGTTGAAATGAAAGAACTAGTAATAACAACAAAAATGGTAGAAAAAGAGCAAGGAAAATCAAAAATTGGTCAGCACCAGGTGAAGATGAACTGCATGGGTTTTGGTTGAAACATCTAACTGTTATACACCCACTCATTGCCAAGCAGTTCAACAATATGCTACAAGGAGGAGAAATTGAAAAGTGGCTAACAACTGGGAAAACCTACCTAATAATGAAAAATCCAACAAAAGGGGCAACACCAGGCAACTACAGGCCAATTACCTGCTTACCAACAACTTTCAAATTACTAACTGGTGTGGTAGCTGATGCAGTACAACAGCATCTAGTTGAAAACAATCTCTTTCCACCTGAGCAGAAAGGAAACCGCCCCAATAGCAGAGGAACAAAAGATCAACTCCTAATAGACAAAATGATCTTGGAAAACTGCAAGAAAAGGAAGACCAACCTGAATGTGGCATGGATTGACTACAAAAAGGCATTTGACTCTCTGCCACATGACTGGATAATCAAGAGAGGAATATTTCAAAGAGATTCATTATCACCATTACTATTTGTTATTGCGCTGTTTCCTCTGTCAACAATACTGAATAACTCAGAACATGGCTATCAAACATCAAAAACATCTGCCAGACTATCCCATCTCCTTTACATGGATGATCTGAAGCTGTATGGAAAAACATCATCTGAAATAGAATTGCTGCTCAACACTGTCTATATATATAGCCAAGATATTGCAATGGAGTTTGGCTTGGACAAGTGTGCCACACTTACTATCAAACAAGGAAAAATAGTGAAAACTGAAGGAATCAAGATGCCCCACGAAAATAATGTTAAGAGTCTGGATGAGGAAGATTACTACAAATACTTGGGTATCCTTCAAGCTGACAACATCAAGCACACTGAAGTCAAGAAAAAGATTAGAGGTGAATACATGAAGAGAGTGAAGAAGATCTTAAAGTCCAAACTCAGTGGAGGAAATACCATAAAGGCAATCAACATCTGGGCAATTCCAGTCATTAGGTACACAGCTGGAATAGTGGACTGGACTCAAGCAGAACTAAAAGCAACGGATAGGAAGACCAGAAAAATAATGACAATGAATCATGCCCTTCATCCATGCAGTGACATTGACAGACTTTATCTACCAAGGAAAATAGGTGGGCGTGGAATGCTACAAGTACATCAGATGGTTGAAGAAGAAAAAATGGCTCTGGAAGAATATCTGAAGAACAATGATGAAGATGCACTGAAATTAGTATATCAGGAAGGCTTACTGACTACTGGAAAGACCAAACTGGCCTACAGGAAAGACCAAATGAAGAACAGAATAGAGGCATGGGAAGACAAAGCACTACATGGCCAGTACATAAAAAAAAAAAGCTGGGAATGCAGATAATAACAACACCTGCTAATCCTGCTAATGGCTAAGAGCAGGAAAATTGAAGAAAGAGACCAAGGGACTAATTCTGGCTGCACAAGACCAAGCCTTAAGGACAAATGCATATAAAGTCAAAACTGAGAAGACAGCAACAGACAATAAGTGCCGCCTATGCAAAGAAGCTGAAGAAACAGTGGACCACTTGGTAAGCTGTTGCAAGAAGATCGCACAGACTGACTACAAGCAGCGGCATGACAAAGTAGCAACAATGGTGCATTGGAAGATCTGCAAAAAATATCATTTGCCTGTAAGCAAAAACTGGTGGGATCATAAAATAGAGAAAGTCATAGAAAATGATAAAATTAAATTGCTCTGGGACTTCAGAATTCAAACAGACAAGCACCTGCAACATAACACCCCGAACTTAACAATTGTCGATAAGAAGGACAAAAAAGTCTGGATAGTGGACGTGGCAGTGCCTGGAGACAGCAGAATAGACGAGAAAGAACTGGAGAAGATAACAAAATACAAAGACCTACAAATAGAAATAGAAAGACTGTGGCAAAAGCAAGCAAGGGTAGTATCAATAGGAATAGGTGCCTTGGGTGCAATCCCAAAACAACTGGAGCACCACTTGAACACTATTGGCATTGACAAATTCACTCTTAGTCAATTGCAAAAGGCGGCCTTACTAGGAACTGCTTCCATCCTGTGACGATATCTGTAATACCATCAAACATGCACAACTGCCTATCCCAGGTCCTGGTAAGACAAAATGCCAAATCCAGTCTGAACATCTGGCTGACTGTGCGATGATCCATAATAATAATAATGATGATGATGATGATGATGATGATGCAGGTCCTTGTCTGTTTGAAATATGTTGCAGGTGCTTAGAATTCAAACAGACAAGCACCTGCAACATAACACCCCAGACTTAACAATTGTCGATAAGAAAGACAAAAAAGTCTGGATAGTGGACGTGGCAGTGCCTGGAGACAGCAGAACAGAAGAGAAAGAACTGGAGAAGATATCTGTAATACCATCAAACATCCACATCTGCCTATCCCAGGTCCTGGGTAAGGACTCGATAGGTAGACAAAATGCCAAATGCAGTCTGAACATCTGGCTGACTGTGCGATAATCCATAATAATAATAATAATAAAGTTGGAAGGGACCTTGGAGGTCATTGAGTCCAACCAGCTGCTCAGGCAGGAACCCTACACCATTTCAGACAAATGGCTGTCCAGTCTCTTCTTAAAAACTTCCAGTGTTGGAGAATTCACTCTGAAGTCAGGTTGTTCCACTGGTTAATTGTTCTAACTGTCAGGAAGTTTCTCCTTAGTTCTAAATTGCTTCTCTCCTTGATCAGTTTCCATCCTTTTGCTTCTTGTCCTGCCTTCAGGCGCCTTGGAAAATAGCTTGACTCCCTCTTCTTTGTGGCAGCCCCTGAGATATTGGAACACTGCTATCATGTCCCCCCTCATGCCTTCTCTTCGTTAAACTAGACATACTCAATTCCAGCAACCGTTCCTTATATGTTTTGGCCTCCAGTCCCCTAATCATCTTTGTTGATCTTCTCTGTACTCTTTCTAGAGTCTCAACATCTTTTTTACATCGTGGTGACCAAAACTGGATGCAGTATGCTTTCAGAGGGACACCAGGAGCTGGGAATGAAACTAAATAGCAGGACTGTCGCCATGCAGGCAGCGTGAGAATCCCGGAACACACCAGCACCAGGGAGCTTTTCTGGTTGTTCCTGCTGGGAGCTAATTCAGACTGATTGATTCATCACCATATCAGAATATGTTCCAGATTGCAACCACGCAGCCTCTTTTTATGGGCGACTGCATGGGGGAGGGGGAATGAGTTTTCCCTCCAAGTTCTTAGCTTAATGGTTATTGAGGCTAAGGTTACAATCCCTTCTGGTCTACAGGAAAATCAGGTACCAATAACTAAGACTATTTTTCCAGCCTAAGCTTCCCAGAGATTTTGGACATGAACATCCATAATCCTTAGGCAACATGGCTAGGAACTATAGGAGTGGAATCTGAGCCCATTTTGAGGACCTGAGAATATAGAAAGATGAGCTAGATATTTTTGCATCCCGTACAAACCTCTCCATTGGGAGCAAGCAAGATACCTGAGGTGAAAGTATTGCTTTAAGCTGATCTTCTCCAATGAGTTGTGGACTCCTCTCATTTTTTTAGCCATGTTGCTTGGGAGCATGTAGTCCAACATATCTGGAGAACTGCAGGCTGAAGAAAACTTAGTGAATTGAATTCAGTTTCTTGCTGCATGGATTTCCTCATGACTGGATCCTTGGCCTTATGTCATTGTGGTTCAACATTTCAGTTTTGGAAGAGTCAGTGAAATTCACAATGGGATCAATGGGTTTAGCTCTGGGATTATTCTTAATAGCTTATGCCAATCTTTCCCTACCCAGTGCCATTTGGATGAATTGATTATGTATCAGTTTGCTCAGGAAACTGAAGGCTGTAGTTTTTAAGTGTATCAAGAAGTGTGTGTGTTTGTGTGTGTGGGGAGAAAGAGGGAGTTGCCAGAATTACGCTATAATCCTATTAAACCATTCACTGGTTAACAGATTGTCAATAAGCTTTCTTTCAGTTCAACAAACCGAACTAAATATCAGTGATTTTTTTTAAAGTGCCTATATAGAAAGCATAATTTAATGTAAGTCAAGCAAACACCATAATAATTTGCATTCACAATTACCATTCGGTTAGCGATGCTTGAAGAGTTCATTCTTTGCTGTTTTCAGTGAGAATAATCGGATCTGTATCTAATCAGCAGGTTAGAGCATTGTTATCTGCACATTTTTGCACTTCTCAAAGGTTTCAACATTGTTATTAATTGAAAACAAATCAGAATGCATACATGAAAGTACAGTGGGAGAAGAAACAAAAAATATGTATTTAAATATATTGTTGCTTGTGATTTTTTGGGGGAATCTGACTTTTCAAAAAAAAAACAAAACTAATTCACCGATTAATATTAAAACACGGCAGAGTAAGAGCAAACCCATCAGTGAAAATACATTAATTCAACCAGTTCTATGTTCAGTACAATAATAGTTCATACAACAAAAACACTTTTAAAAACAAGAATCATGAGTAGTAGATAATAAGTTTTCATTATGCCTTCCATAATTTAATAATTAAACCCTCTCATTCTGTCTTTAAAAGCATCCACACACAAGGGCAGGAAAAGAATAACTGGGATCACCCGTCATGTTAAACAGGAACGAGTTTACCCAAAGCAAACAAATTACGGCTGAATGCGATGTGGCAACTCAGCCATTTTGTTATCATGCATTAGGAACTGACTTAATGAAAGTCATTTGAGAGACTGTGGCAGTTTTAATTATTGGTCTGTGAGTGGTAGGCTTCTTTTTGCTTAGCTGAAAAGAAAACATATTTCACCATCACCCCTCCCAACCTGCTATAGCAGCACTTTTAACAGATGACTTGTGGTCCTGATAAGCCAGTTTCTCATTTTGCCTGTCTAACAGGATATTGCTTTTCCTATTTTCAACCCGATTCTATCATGGGCTGCAAGATATGTCAGTATTTTAAATGGGGAGAGTATTTCATGTCTGATAATGTGATTGGGGCTGTTTGCCTCCGTACTAGGCTTTCACCCACCCACACACACTTTAGATTAATTTTCTCCATTGAAATGGTTCCTTGACCCAAGATTTGGTGCATCAGAGGAGCCCGTGTCCATGCTCATTAATTATCCTTTTACAGCTTGGACAGAAATGACTAATCACTGACATCAAATAAGACTTTCCCAGAACCTCCTTGTTCCTTAAAACATGATGATTCAGGCTGTGGGGAATTCCAATGAAGAAAATCTCTGGGTCACAAAAGATTTCATGATCCAGTATGGCCCAGAAATAAAAAGTAGATTTTGAAGTGCAGCATGTACCGGTATGAGTGTGTATCTCTGTATGCATAGGCATCTATACATTGCCTCTGTGGATGCTCAGACACATAGGAAGTGAGTGGTTGGCTCAAGCTAGGTCTCTTTTTGGTATGTGGATGAACATTCAGGTGCTGTATGACCTCTTCTGTTTCTTGGCCTGAAATAAATCAGCTTAGGTCATGAGTTTGAGGCATTTTTAACTTTCAAATGAGAAGGTGATAGAACAAGATGACATGGAGGATAAGCATGATGTCCCCCTACCCCAAACATCCTTTTCACCTTATTGTTCAGCATCTACATTTTTTAGTGACATACAACAGGTCTGCTCATGCAACCTGGCCCATCCTTCCCCATAAGTCTAACTGAGGATGGGGGAGAAATTAACGATTCTTATCATGCTAACTATCACTGTAGAAAGTATGAAAGAAGAAATGATCTTGCTTTTTCTCCCCTAAGACAATATCTTCCCTTCCCCTCCCTCCTCCTCTCCCCTCCCTTCCCCTCCCCCTTTCCCTTCCCTCTTCCCTTCCTTTCCTTTCCTTTCCCAGCTTCTCCTCAAAGCTTAAATTCTACCAGCGCTTCTGAATGCTGGCACTTAAAATATAACATCTGTCAGGAGATCAAATCCAAATGCATCATTTTCAGATGCCAAATATAGGAAGTTTACCCATTGTCATCTGATTTTTCAAAAGTTTTGAAATGGGCAAAATGGAATTCTAATTTTTCAGAACTTTATTTTTGCTGCAACAGGAAAGGCATGGGTAATCTTCAAGCTTAGTATCCCTCATATCTTCCCTAAATGCTCCTGGAATGATCCAGTGGTATTCTTGTTGATAGGATTTCATCGTAGAAGGTTTATCCTTAAAAAGGACAGTAAAGGTAAACAATCAATCCCAGATAAACAGTGAATCAAATTAGAAATCATAAAGTTAGAAATTTCAGTTTTTAGACTATGAAAAAGAAATAACCCAACTCTATATACAGTGAGAACAATAACTCATAGCAAACAATTAAGGTTACATTGAAAACATATTATCTCCCAACTGATTATGTTAAGAATAATGGCTTTTCATTAATCTATTGTAGTAAAACATTGTAGCTCACATCTTTATACCACAAAAGAAGACAAACATGTTCCATTGATTCTAAATGTCTATTTAGGCAAGGAAGGTGCATCTTGATTTAGAGTTTTAAGTGTCCGACATGAATGGCTGTCAATAAGGCATCAAACACGGCCAGTGATAACATTCTTCTCTACTTGTAAGCAGTACATTCATTCTACTGCAGTATTTCAGTTTATAAAGATTATGTACTTCAGTTCACTTTCCCCCCCTGTCTGTTCAATCATGTCCACTTCTCAGACTGCCTGCACAATTCCCTGCAGTTTTCTTGGCAAGGTTTTTCAGAAGTGATTTGCCATTGCCTCCTTCCTAGGGCTGAGAGAAAGTGATTGGCCCAAAGTCAAGCCAGATGACTTTAGGTCTAAGGCAGGACTAGAACTCACAGTCTCCTGCTTTCTAGCCTGATGCCTTAACCACTACACCAAACTGGCCAGCCACATAAGCAACAATTTTAAAAGCTTTCAATGCTCCCTTTATCTATCTGGGTGTAACCTCCATTAGCATCAGCGGGATTCATTTTTGAATAAACATGTATATTTTATAGATGTATAGATTATATGGTGAAAGCCACTAATGCTGCTCATATTAAGCCTAGTTATTATATTTTAAAAGCTGCTCCTCCTTGAAATTGTCAAATTTCTGGTCCTACATTTTACAACAACGGCTGTATTCACATAAGCTAAGTCTTGTGCAAGGGTTAGAGAAGATACCTGTCATTGTACCTCCTGATGCATTAATGTTGGAGATTTACCTGTACTTAGTGTGTGTCCATTCCTGAAACAGTGACAATTTTGGATTTGCAGAATCTGTATTCGGACTCTACAAATCTTTGTTTTAATCTCCGGTTTTCATAAATCCAAACTGAGGTCTGTGAATACTAATCTGCAGGTAAGCCTGGAACTCTGGTTTAACAAGCTGTATATAGTGTGAAATAAAACAGCACTCTGTGCATTGTTAATTCATAGCCCAGATGTTTGAAAATACAAACTTTCACCTCTGTCTTAAATTACAAAGTGGTAGTTGAACTAGTTTTTTTTTTTTTTTTTTTTGCCTCAAGGGACATTTGCTGACCCCATTGCAAGCACTAGAGGGAGCAAATTTACTACCTCCTTGTAGCATTTTTTTCAGGTTCCAGTGAAAACTGATTTGTCCCAGGTGATGATTTCAGTTGTGAGTTTACTGACCTCACAAATGTGTCAACATATTACACGTTTACAACATAAGCTACAAGTTACTTTTATTTCCAAAAGAAGACAGCATGAATTGCCTGAAGCATTACTATATTTCAAATCACTCAGAAAACTGGGAGGTAACAGATATTTTAGGAAGGCATTGGTTGGCCTCAAAAATTAGTAATAGATAAGTAACTTTTTGTTCCATATTGTCTCTTTTTCCTCTTATTTTGTTTACCCTCTGATTTGCAGATTGATCATTCTCCTCCTTTTCCTGCATAATCTCCTCCCTCTAAATAGAAGTTTTAATTATAAAACTTAATTTTAATTATACAAACTTAAAGAAATTTTATGTAATATGGACTAAATTAGAACATCCTGTTTCTAATTTTTTTTTGTCTGGGAAAAATGAAAATATCCGGTTTTCTGACTATTGCAGTCAACATCATCATCTTTAGTTGTCCTCTTTGCTTTCACCTGGACAGTGATGAAGGGTGGAGGAGTTGTATGGTTTGAGGCTGCTTGCCATACCAAATTGCATCCACTTGCTCATTTCCTGAATACTAGAATGACTTTGTGCACAGTAGTATGGGATCTTCTAGGAATGTTGCAATAACCTGTTTTCATTTCAAACATGGGTGCTGTGCTCATTCCATTTGATTCCTAACTTTTGTTAGGAAAAAGGAAATTATTGACAGATGATTGCATGAGAAACAATGCTACCTATTATGATAAACACATCTTTGGAGAAAAGCTTCACTTTAACAAATTTAGGAGCAAAGTATTAATTGGAAGCGCCTCTGCTAAATCTGGAGCATCCTCCTTACAAATGCTGGAGCACTGTGACACTATCATGTTTCCCCAAAAATAAGACTGGGTCTTATTTTTATTTTTTTGCCTCCAAAAAAGATACCAGATCTTATTTTTTTGGGGGGGTGTGTCTTTTATACACACCTCTGGCACAGACAGCCCCACCCAGCTGGTCCACTTCTGTGGCTGCATTCTGGCCTGTATTTTGCAGTCAGGCCTTTCCAGAAGGCCACTACAGCTGAGTACTGAGCTATGGATTCCTTGGCTGCAGAGGTCTTGCAGAACTGATCTATGGATTGACTCCATAGCTTGGTTCTCAGCTGCAGTGGTCTTCCGGAAAGGCCTGTGACTGAGAAATGCAGGCCTGACTGCAGAAGACGCCGCAGAAGAAGTGGGCTGGTGAGGAGAGGCCTGGCTGCCAGGCAAGTAGGTATGGGGTGCATGGGGCAGAGCCACATCCCCACGCCGGCCCTAGCTTGATTTTTAGGTGTATGCCTCGCCCCAAAACTAGGGCTTATTTTTGGGGTAGGGCTTATATTAGACCCATTCTCCAAAATCAAGCTAGGGTTTATTTTTGGGGTAGGGCTTATATTAAGCCCACTCCCCAAAATCAAGCTAGGGCTTATTTTTGGGGTAGGGCTTATATTAGGCCCACTCCCCAAAATCAAGCTAGGGCTTATTTTTGGGGTAGGGCTTATATTAGGCCCACTCCCCAAAATCAAGCTAGGGTTTATTTTGGGGTAGGGCTTATATTAGGCCCACTCCCCAAAATCAAGCTAGGGCTTATTTTTGGGGGGTAGGCCTTTCTTTCGGGGAAACACGGTATTCAAAATCAGTTTCTGTGTGTGCACGAAGCCAATTCAACTGATGTCAAGTGGCCATTCGAACAGTAGGTTCTGCCATGACATTCTGCTCTGCACTTCACATTGAGGCTAAAAAATGTAGCCTCTAGAAAGCAATATTGTGCACACACATACATCACACAATCTCACACAAACTCCACATGCACATATTAAAACAAGTCCAAATCTGTTCCTGAGAAATGCAGATATGAGGTGATGTGTGTTCCTTATCTGCTTAGGAGCTTCTTGAAGCCTCAAAACAGCCATTGAGAAAAGATCCTGGATTAAATGAGATCCTTGCATGGCTTTCTTCACATAGTGAATTATGCATTACAAAAGGTTCAGGAGTATCAAGAGTAAGATAGCTACTTACAGCCAACCACACACACCCTTCCAAGGTTCCCAGACTCTTCTTTAAACTGATTTATTGAAAGGAAAAAGGGAAACGGGACACAGAAACCTTGGTCAGTGGGTATGTTACTAAACGATAGCACAGAATTTTTGCCTTTTTTGAAGTACATATTTCCTACTTCTCTTGCTAACCACGATACACATACCATGTTGAGTTTCCCTGTGTTTATATTGCTTATGTTCCCATTGTAATTCCATCTTTGCAGCTTCAGATTTCCTTTTGTTGTTGCAAAGGAACATCAGCAACTAGATGTTCAGGAGGTTTTAATCTAGCCTTATCATAAACATTATTACTGTGTTTCCCCAAAAATAAGACCAGGTATTATATTAATTTTTGCTCCAAAAATGCTTTAGGGCTTCTTTTCCAGTTAGGTCTTATACTCAAGGAAATACGGTACTAAATGCATCCATATGGCTGAAGATCTTAACTAGGGCTTATTTGGGGGGTACGGCTTATATAACGAACATCCTGAAAAGTCATTCTAGGACTTATTTTCCGGTTGGGTCTTATTTTCGGGAAAACACGGTAAGCCCCCAAAAGATCTCAGCATATCTTTAGTAGTGGATTAAGTGTCATCCAACCTGAGGGGTCTCTCATCTAACACTATTGTTCATCCATATGGCTTTCTTGGTAAAAAATACCAAAGAGAGTTACCACTGCCTTCTACTGCACAGTTTGTAATGATTTATTTGCTTGCATCACTAAAGTGATCTTCCATTGGCAACATCTTCCTGTATCACTGGTGTCCAAAATAGGTGCCTTCTTGTTTTGGCTGGGCAGCTGGAATGACTTTCATACTTTGGGAGACCCTGCTGGGATTAGAGACTCTTGGCATACACTCCTGGCATTCTTCCTTCCCAGGAATAGCCAGGAGTTCAGGAGAAGGAGCCCAGGAGAAGGAGATTGTTTTTCAGAATGCCTTAAATTCCTGCTATTTGGCCAATGAGAGTGGACGATGGTTCAGATGAGCATCCCACCCAAAGTAATCATCACATGCCCTGAAGCACATCCCCATTCAGCTCCTCCACAGCATTGCTAGTGTACATCAAAGAGCTGGAAGACCAAAGCACATCATATAATAACAGTAAATAAGGCAGCATTTTCCTGTTTCATGCAAAGTAGATTGCTGGATTTCACTTGAAACAGGCAGAATAAACTCAATGGATGAGTCATACAAAATTACTTTATTCCAGGCATCCTCAAGACATTAACTCACAGTTATTGTAAAAGTTCTTCTAGAATGTAGATTGTAATCTGGACCCATCGCATAGGTAAAAGGATAACAGATTTCCCCATTCTATGGAGCTCCCAGCCTTGTGGCTAGGATTCATGGAGAGAGATAATAAAACTGGCACATACATAGGATGTCCTGTAATAAAAACACAAGTCCCTCCCAGTGGCCAATCAGAACACAGATATAACTAAAACTACATTTCCCAGAAGGCCACCCTTAAAGGGGCAGCACTTTAACCCTTAAAATGCTACTTGCTCTACACACAGTCCTTAATTCCTAAGCTAGCTATATACTGGACCAGCACAAGCATTGTTCCTTCACATTGTCACCCAAGCCCAGTGATCATTAACAACATAAAATCCTTGACAAGAAGGGGGGGCAGTGATTGTAGTCTCTCTACCACCCTCCCAAGTCTTTCTTTAAGCCATGTTTGCTAATATTGAAAGAGACTGTTAATCCAAGGAACAACAGCTAATTTGCTGGAATGTTTTTGCTTTTTAGTAGGGCATTTTTTTCATTTAGTTGACATATTAGCAAGAGAATTCCTAAAAACAAAACAAAATAACAACAACAACAACCAGAGACTTTGACTTTGATTCTTCTTTTCCTCTTGCTGTGACTTGCAGAAACCAGCAGCATGTCATTTTTTACCTTTGGGGTACCAAATGTAGCATGGAAGTCAACCAGGCATCTAGGCAGTGAATAACAAGCTGTCTCCCAACCTGGGACTGAATTTTAAAAAATAACATGAAAAAATGGATCAGAAAGACGGAGATTTTTTTTGTTTTCCCAGGCACCTCACATTTGCCTCTGGCAGTGAGACACCCACGACTCAGATTGTAGAAAGCTCTTCTAAGCCATATGCCGATTGTTTAATAATATAGAAAGAGAGAACGTCCAGCTGTTTTTCCCCCCAGCTTTATAACAAGCCTGATTTCATCTGTTCCCCCCAGGATTTTACCACCATTGAGACTGATAGAAAGGACTTTGTCTGTTCCAAGCAGGATGGATCTACTGACTTCTACCCAGTGGTGGGATTCAGCCAGTTCGCACCACTTCAGCAGAACCGGTAGTTAATTTTTTGTTGCCCAGGCCCAGAATGGACTTCCGGAAGCGGCATCCACACAGAGAACCGGTTGTTCACATATTTGAATCCCACCCCTGCTTCTACCTGACCTTTCTACCAGTAGCACTGTGTATGCTGGAGTTCTTGAGAAGACAGTGATGGCTGATGGCTGTGTGTTCATGGAGGATTGTGCTTTTTGCCTGTGCACTAGGACCAGCAATTATGCTGTCCTGAGCAACTCAAGTTTCACACCACTGTGCAAGTGAGAATGCACAAACATGGGTATTTTGTTTCTTCTGTTTTCTTTTATTTCAACTTATTATCAATAGATAAAGTGACCAACTTTTTTACAATGAAAAGGAGGACACAAATAAATTGAAGAAAAAATATCATACATAAAAGAAACATTTTATTCATTGCAACAATAATACAGAATACACTATAATATGATAAATGCAGAGTGGGCCCCGCGGCTCCCAAAGCACCAGCTGTGCCGGCTCCAGCCCCGGGGGGCAGCCTGCCGTCAATACACTCCGCCTACAGCCGCCCCGCCAGCACCATTTCCCACCCTGCGCAGCCCCATATAGAGTAGGGCCCACGGCTCCCACAGCACGGGGAGCAGCCGGTTTATTTATTTATTTATTTTCAGTGTTTATATGCTGCCCAATCCCAAAGGACTCAGGGCGGCGTACAAAGTTAAAACAATGATAAAACAATAAAATAAAGCAGTCATACCGCGAGTCCGATCATATCCCGGCCCCCCGGGGACATCAGCCCCAGGCCTGCCGGAACAGGAGGGTTTTAACGGCCTTCTTAAAGGCCAGCAGGGTGGGAGTAGTTCGAACCTCGGGGGGAAGTTGATTCCACCAGGTCCGAGGCACCACAGAAAAGGCCCTTCCCCGAGGGCCCGCCAGCCGACATTGTCTGGCCGACGGGACCTGAAGGAGGCCCAATCTATGGGACCTCACCGGTCTCTGGGAGCTGTGTGGCAGAATGCGGTCCTGTAAGTTGCCACTACCCCTCACACCCCCGCCCACAGCAGCCTCACCGCCCCTGCCTCTTGCGCCCGCAGCCATTATTGCCCTAGCAGGGCCGAAGATCAAGAGAAAGTTACCATGGCATCGCCGCTCCAGTCTTCTCCAGGTATCTTCAGGACTAACTAGGAGATGGTGTAGTTGGGTAGCAGGGAGGGGTGCAAAGTTCCTACCAATTTGCCTTCGCTGCAGACAACTTGTATGTGCAAAGTTTGCCGGCCGCACTCAGCAGCAATTTGGTGCGCTCAGCAGCAATTCCTATTGGCTTTCGAAAGCCAATAGTGGGAGTAGCACAGCTCATGCAAAAGTTGAAAAAAAACCATCAAAAAAAGGTGCCGGAACGCCATTCTGAGCGTTCTATGAGGGAAAAAAAGCCCTGCAGATTAGTCTTCAAATATCGAAAAGGAGGACATGTAGGAGGACACTTTTTGAGGGAGGACAGAACTTACAAAAGGAGGACTGTCCTCCCTAAAGGAGGACGGTTGGTCACCTTACAGTAGAGGAATTGTTACTATTCTCATGTGCATAGTGACATGAAACTCGAATTAACCATTATTAACAATTTCCTTACATTTTATAATAAAAATATTTATGAACTTATCTAGAAATCTGGGATTGGATGATAGACAATCATTATGCCTTTGTTGTGCATCATTAATAAATTTAAACTACTTGATGAAGTTAAAATTATCTTCTGTATTAATGTGAAATTGCTATTTTTCTGGGATGGAGGAGAAATAAACTTCTCCTTTGAACTGATTTTCCAGCATATTTGCCACCATATATAAATATTCAAATCCTACCTTGTTTTTTAGGATCTTACTATTTACCTGTTTGGCCACATCCAATAACAAAATGGTGAACTTTTTGTTTTATAAAGAATCATTTTGGATTTCAAAACACTTAGGAAAGCCTACTTAGCACCAATCTACTGGCTTGTGTTATGAGCATTCCTGTGTTAATGAATATTTCCGTTCAAAAATATTAATTGACTTTACAAGACCACATGTATGGTATGTACCCGTTGTTGTTTTTTCTCCAGCAGAGAATTTATCAGTTTTCCTTAATGGTAAATCCCATCTATAAAATGCTTTCACTGACTTTTCTCCAATTTGAGCTGAATTCAGTTTCAGAGTTTGCTGTGCCAATTGTTTAATCATAAAGTCATAGATAAAGAGGTTATTATATTTGATTGCTTTCAACCCATCTGGGAAGTTTGTTTTCCAACAGAGCACTGTAAATTTTTGATGGCCTGCCTTTCTTCCCATTATGTGACGAATTAAACCTAACTTCAAATTTAGTCATGCCTCTAATTGCTTGTGTTCTGATTCTTGGAATCGCAGTTAAATGTAAAATTTGATGTACATGAAACATTCTATGAGCCAATTTTTCTAAATTGTTTTAAACTCTTCTTTGAAATGCAAAACTCTTTAATTTTCCAGCCCTGATACTGTTTAACTTTATCTTCATCATAAAAGGCATGATGAAGTAGAAAAGGTGTAGGACCTCTCTTTTCCAACCTTGAAAATATTCAAAAGAAACAGATTTTGAATGTATTTGAATTCTTTATGACTATTTTTTGGCACAAAGAAAGTGCCCTAGTTTTTTGCTAGTGTTATATTTATACATTCCATTTTAACCAATATGTTCTTTCTTCTTATATTTTATCAAGCTAAAATGTTATTTATGTGGATAGCGCCATAATAAGATTTAATGTTTGGAATTCCATGGCCTCCTTCAGTGGTGTTTTTGTAGAGAATCTGTGGATTTATTCTTGATATTTTTTTGCCACTATATATATACAGATACTAATCATTTAGTTATTTGTTGAAACATTTTTCAGATACATATGTATGTATGTATATATATATATATATATATATATATATATATATATATATATATATATATATATATATATATCTTGAGTGCTTTTTGATGCACCCTGTCGACCCAAATATGGGAGAAAGAAATCTTTTGCCTTGTATCAGCTCAAACTAGAGCCATCCACAGGCAGCAGTCGCAACTACGACATCATTTATATTATAAAATTTGGATTGCTAATAAAGAATTAAGGGAGAATAAAGTAGCTATTTCGAGCCTGTGGCCTAGAGGTTAACACAGCTGCTTAACATGCAGACAGCCCAGGTTCGAATCTCAGAAGGGTATGTCTGGTTGACGAGAACTAAAAAGTTCAAAATAGCTATTCCATTCCCCCTTAATTCTTTGTTAGCAATCCAAATTTTATTATAAGAGACAGAGAGAATATAGAGACAGACAGACAGACAGACAGATAGATAGATAGATAGATAGATAGATAGATAGATAGATAGATAGATAGATAGATGGTAGATAGAAGGAGAGAGAGATATGCTAGTTATGTATCATACAAAAAAGTAAAAAAATATATTGCTGCTATTTTATCAAACTATAGTAATATTAATTTTGATCATTTTCTTTCATTTTTCTAGCTAATGTTGAAGTCCAATACACATGTTCCGAATCACATCAGCACACAACTCCTCTATAGTACTACCAATGTTCAACAAGAGGTCTATGGAAGTAAAAATTGGACATTGGAAAAAGCAAAATAGAATGAGTATTTCTGCTTTTTGATATTGGAAAAGTATTGATACAAACAAATGATCATGGAACAAATCAATCCAGAGTTTTTACCTGAGGCACAAATGACTAAACTCAAATTATCATATTTCGGATACATGTTTTTTGTGAAATCCATAACACTGGGAAAGATGGGAGAGAAAATAAGAGTGTGGCTAGCAGCAAGGTGGATAGCCTCTGTTACAGTGGTACTGGATGCATTATTGGAAGACCTGAAGGATCTGCTAGGGGAGACTTCATCTTGCAAAGGTCTATCTATGTGGTCACTTGATGATATAATCAATCAATCAAAATATTTGATCTGAAAGACTGTCTATAGTTTGCATTTTTTTAATCAAAATGAATGTGGTTCACCTGGACCTAATCAGATTTAGATTTAATCTTTCATTGACTCGGTTCACTTAGCTATAGTCATGCTGAAAAAAATACTTGTTCAATGAGAAATTTGCTTTTTCTGTTTTGCAGAGGCCACAAAAGGTGTAGCAGGGTTATCTTTGGGTTACCAAATGAATAAGGAGCAGGGATAATTTCAAGCACCAAATAGGTGGATAGCAGTGGGATTCAGCCAGTTTGCATCAGTTTGGCAGAACCGATAGCTAATTTTTTTGTTGTCCAGGCCCAGAACGGACTTCCGGAAGTGGCATCCACACAGAGAACCAGTTGTTCACATATTTGAATTCCACCACTGGTGGACAGTACAGGAAAAGCGAACTTTATCCATGCATGTCCCTTATTTATTTGTTTGTTTGTATCCTGCCTTTATTATTTTTACAAATAAAATGACATACCTTCCTCCTA
Source organism: Crotalus tigris (assembly GCF_016545835.1). Classification (NCBI taxonomy): domain Eukaryota; kingdom Metazoa; phylum Chordata; class Lepidosauria; order Squamata; family Viperidae; genus Crotalus; species Crotalus tigris. The sequence goes on from NW_024100565.1 coordinate 1,517,546, forward strand.
TTTTCCCCACAACAACAACCTTGTGAGTGGTTGGGCTGAAAAAGAACAACTGGCCCAAGGTCACCCAGCTGCTTTTCATTGCTGAAGTGGGACTTGATCATTTTGTCACAAAACAATTTCCCAGTTTGGAGAAGAACTTTATTCTAATGCATATATTAACCTGGGTATGATACTTATAATATTTAAAAGAAGTTTGTGTGTTAACACAGGATTGGATTGATTGACTCTGTCTGTCTGTCTGTCTGTCTCTCTGTCTGTCTGTCTGTCTGTCTTGTCTGTCTCTGTCTGTCTGTCTGTCTCTGTCTCTCTCTGTGTGTGTATATACACATACACACACACACATGTATATGTATGTGTGTGTCTGTGTGTCTAGCACTTAGACTTATGTACCACTTCACAGTGCTTTACAGCCCTCTCTAAGTAGTTTTACAGAGTCAACATATTGCCCCCAACAATCTGGGTCCTCATTTTACCAACCTTGGAAAGATGGAAGGCTGAGTCAACCTTGAGCCAGTCAGGATTGAACTCCTGGCTGTGGGCAGAGTTAGCCCACAATGCTGCACCTTAACCACTGAACCACCAGGGACCTCTCTCTATATATACCGTATATTTTCTCTTCTCGGTACCACTTGAGGATACCTTCATTTACTCACCGGGCTGCTTTCATTACATACAGCTGCCTATCCAACATGGGTGTCCTACTGATGAATACTAGCTCCCACAATTCCCTAGCCAGCATGGTCATTACCGAGAATTCTGGAAGCTGAAATCTATACACCTGGAAGACACCCAGACTGGAGAAGACTAATAAACAATTTGTCTAGTGTTATTGCCCATGTATTGGCCTGATGTTCTCATTAAAGTCTATTGCATAAGTATTTGGGCCAATTTCTGGGAGTTTATTCCTTGTGTTACCATGGTGATTAATGTAGTGTTGCTTGATATGATAGCCCTACTAAACACCCACAATTGAGAAACATTTTTACCATCCATAAGATTCTCAATGTACCTTTTCAAGCTCTCACTATTTTGACCTTCCTTTCTTAACTTTCTCTCCCTTCCTCCCCTATATAGCTTATTGAATCTTCTGAAGTAGGTCTGAGATATTCTGCCATCTCTTTTGACTTGAACGTAATATTTGTAATAACTTCTCTACATGTTTCCCATTTCCATGCAAGAATAATAAGCAGGATTAAAATATTGCAACCCTTAATGCATTACTTAAAACTCTGTCAGGTGTCACAATTTCTTTAATAATGCTACTGCTACCCGCTACTTGGTAGGCCAACGACGGAACAATTCCTTTACAGTCATCCTAAATGACTCAGTCATAAAAATGACCAGATTCTTAATGATATATTTATCAATGATATATTAACCCCAAGAAAGGGTTTTTAGTAACAAAGATTGAATTTTAAAACCTGAAAGCCCCAAGTTAATTCCTAAAGACAAGCAGTATTAGGCATCGTCTGAAAGGTTCTAGTATATTGACTACTATATTTTAGCTTGAGATCATCAGAGTTTTTTTTTATTGTTGCTTGGGGATGCTTGCAGAGATCTATCTATGTTTTCAAAACTGGCCCAACTTGTCTTCCTAAAATAAGCTAAAACAATGGGATGAGTCCAGGAGATTATTAATGTTTGCAAGATATGATGACCACACATTAAGAAAGATCCAGTGGATTGTATTATAAGTGCAAAGTTGTTAACAGTGGCATTGTTAAAGTAGTTATTGATGGATCAGATCTACTTAGGTGGAATCTGACAAAGAAACACCTTCTGTGGAAGAGAGATGCTCAAGGGAAGCTCTGGCAATGATCTTTGATCTGTCTCTTTGATAGCATCAATCAAGGTATATCCTTCTAGGCTGGTTCTGCAGATGGTCATTATAGCTGTGTGGTGGCTATAGTGTTGTTTGTCCATTGATTTCGATGAAGACCTTGACATCTTGTGGGTTATGGGCCATCAACGATGTGTCCGTAGGTGGCTAATAAGACCGATGTTAGCACGGAATGTTCTGCCACATACTGAACAAAGAAATGTAGACACTGTTACTTCAGCATTTGCAGCTCTGGCTTTGCGGAGTGCTCGCTTTTCTTGTGCCAAGATTGTCCTTCTGTGTTCATATGTCTGGCAACCCTGGTACACCAAGGTGCGCCATGTCGGTCGATCATATGCCAGAAGTTCCCAAGAGATGGTGTTAATATCCAGGGACTTAAGAGAAGCTTTCAATGTGTCTTTGTATCGTTTCTTTTGTCCCCCGTGCGATCGCTTTCCTTGAGACAGCTCACCATAGAAGAGCTGTTTAGGAATGCAATGATCTGGCATCCTTACAACATGGCCTGCCCAGCGCATCTGGGCTTTCATCAACAGAGTGTAAACTGATGATAGGCCTGCTCTGGAGAGGACATCTGTGTCTGGTATCTTATCCTACCACCGGATCCTCAGAATTCTACGAGGACAAGTCATGTGGAAGTAGTTCAGTTGCCTAACATGCCTCCTGTACACTGTCCAGGTCTCACTAGCATACAATAGGGTAGTTAGCACTGCTGCTTGGTAAACTTTAAGCTTGCTAGCAACACTTATTCCACGGCGGTCCCACACGTTAGTCCGCAATCTGTCAAATGCAGAACTTGCCTTGGCAATTCTACAGTTGACCTCGATGTCAATTGTCACTGCACGGGAGAGGGTACTACCAAGATACGTAAATTGGTCCACTGCTTGCAGCTTTTGTTCCTTTACTGTGATGGTAGGCTCTTGATATTGGGCTTTTGGAGCTGGCTGGTACATCACTTCAGTTTTCTTCGTGTTGATGAAGAGGCCAAAGTTGTCACAAGCGGCTGTGAATTTGTCCATGCTGGCTTGCATTTCCTGCTCCGATCCTTCATTAAGGGCACAGTCATCAGCAAAGAGGAGATCTTGTAGCACAGTCTCCTTTACCTTGGTGACAGCCTGAAGTCTTCGCAGGTTGAACAGTTTCCCATCACTTCTGTACCTCAGATTAACTCCCACTGAGCTGTTCTGAAAGGCGTCTGACAGCATGGCTGAGAACATCATGCTAAACAGGGTTGGTGCCAGCACGCAGCCTTGCTTAACGCCATTAGTAACAGGGAAGGCCTCTGAGAATCCACCGTTACTCAGAACACGAGCCGCCATGCCATCATGGAACTGTTGTACCATCAGAATAAACCTGTCAGGGCATCCAAACTTCGACATAATGCGCCATAGTCCTTCACGACTAACTGTGTCAAAAGCCTTGGTGAGATCCACGAAGGTCGTGTATAGTTCACGATTCTGCTATAGTATTAGTATACAGGATTTCAGGATTTAATATTCATGAACACATACTTTGACCCCCAAACAATTAAATTGAAGGAGAGAGTAAATTGGGGTACTCCTGCATCCAACATCATCACTGGCAATACTGGTAGCTTTGGTGGCCAAGACCATCCATGTTTTGTGTGCTCTTCAGTAAGTACTAAAAGTCTGAAATGAGCCAGCTAAATCTTGCTTCCCCTGCTGTCAGCCAGTATGCCCACCAATCAGTGTCTGACCAAAATAACAGGAACCGATTGCAATGCCTGCTCTGAACAGTGGTGTAGTCCCTGGGGGCCTATAGGGCTAAGAAGTAGGAAATGTAAGGCAATTGCTTCACACTGCTCTTGAGTTGCTATTTTTGACTCCTGCCTGAGTGGGATAATGGGCTGTGTGGCTGCTTGATTGACATACCTTGGTGCTGTGCCGTGGTGCTGGAGGGAAAGAATTATTTTCACTCTTGAGTTGTAACAATAGACATTCAATTGAACTCGGGCTCTTGGGATGGCACAGACCTAGTAATGCAGTTGACATAGCTTGAGACAGCTTTATAATTAGTAATCAATCTTCCAATGGCAATTAAAATTTGCTGCTACCCCCACACAGTTGGACTGGTATTTCATAGCTGGAGTATTGCTACTCTGTCCCAGTTAATTGTTTCTTAAGGAATCATAATGTTAATAGAGTTATGGGGGAAAAAATGAAATTACACGTTGCATTTTGGAGGGGCGGGGGTTGTGTTCCCCCAAACTTAAAGAAGAAAACCAAAACATGTATTATGTAATATAGAAATTTCAAAGGAGGGAAGGAAGGAAGGAAGGAAGGAAGGAAGGAAGGAAGGAAGGAAGGAAGGAAGGAAGGAAGGAAGGAAGGAAGGAAGGAAGAAAGGAAGGAAAGAAGGAAGAAGGGAGGGAGGGAAAGAAGGAAGGAAGGAAGGAAGGAAGGAAGGAAGGAAGGAAGGAAGGAAGGAAGGAAGGAAGGAAGGAAGGAAGGAAGGAAGGAAGGAAGGAAGGAAGGAAGGACCTCAAGTCTCTTAAGAAATAATTCCAGAACAGACATTTTCTGGGGTGGAGTTTGGCTTGGATTAAACATTTCACAATTTTGTGCTCTGTGACAAAATCACTGACAGGATTCCTGGAGAGTGTCTTAATGTCAAAGCAATCAAGTACCTTGGCTTTGTTAAGGAAATTACTCCCAACTTCTGAAATATAGAAAAAAATATTCCTTATTCTGCTCCAGATGAATACTATCGATCAACATGGAGTATGTAGAACAGCGGTTCTCAACCTGTGGGTCGGGACCCCATTTGGGGTGAAATGACCATTTCACGGGGGTCACCAAACAACGAAGTCCGCCATTTTTTTCCCCTTTTCCTTAGCTGTGCTACTCCCTTTTATTCTATTGGCTTTTGAAAGCCAATAGAATAGACTCTCTTGAATAGAGTCTAATTCTATTGGCTTTCAAAAGCCAATAGAAATTGTCCAGGCTGTCTCTGCCCTGCTGAGCCCGCCAAAAATCCCATTCTGCAAACAGTGCTGCAAGTTGTCTGCAGCGAAGGCGAGCTGTCTGGAAGTTTCCACCCTTCCCTGCTGAGCAACTACTAAAAATGTAAGTAAAAGAGGGCCAGGGGTGGGAGGTGGGAGGCTGGCGGATGCAGGGAGGGTTGCTGGTGCGAGTGGGGCCCAGCGGGTGCCTTACCTCCCTTGGGCTGGGCCAGCTAGTGGCCCAGCCGGTGGTCGGCCTGTGCCATCTCTGCCATTTGCCAGCTATGCCTCGGATGGCACAGGGGGCGGCACCATGCATGCATGGCACTCCCGGGAAGGGAAAGTCCTCGACTTACGACCGGTTGGGTAGTCCTCGACTTACGACCGGTTGGGTAGTCCTCGACTTACGACCGGTTGGGGGTCGTGGCATTAAAAAGGTTGAGAACCACTGATGTAGAATAAAATAAAAATATTCAAAAAATGCTGCCCTTCTCCAGGCAGGGTTAAAGATATAGATTATAACACACTGATCTGTCGATGCATTTTAAATGCAATGAATGTTGGTGGGTGAACATGTAAAGCTGCAATCCTGCCTAGATTTATTTATTTGTTTGTTTGTTTCTATTCGTGAGTTCACTGGGCGTTGTTTCTGAGTGGACATAGATCTGATTGCACTGACAGTTTCTTATAAGAATGTACAGTAAAAGCCAACATTCTACCAAGGATTATTAGAAAAGCCAAAACAGAAACAGCTAACTGCTGATCATTGTTACATGTTTTGGGAGGTTTCGTCTCTATCAGGACTAACAGGTGGGAGTATAAATGACCAGATAAATAAATAACAAGTGTTAAACCATTTGCATTTGGAAGTAATATATTTGCCATTCAGAAGTGCTCATTCCAATTTCTCAGCAGACACATCTCAGTCAAAGACGGCCTAGTGAAAGTGAATGTTTGCCACATTTAAATATGAGTGAATATTCATTTCATCATCACCAAGAGTTCTCAAGATGATTCTGTAGCTCTGCCTCTCCAGCAAAGAGGGTTAGTTTCCTGTTCCTTGGAGAAAGAAAAAGAAGCAGGGATTGAGGCAAGTGATTAGGAAGGGATAGCTCAGCCCAGGTAACAAGAATTACGCTGAAAATCCTAGCAGTGACTATGTGGTGGGGAATTCTGAGAGTTGATGTCTACACAATTGGAAGTGACCAGGCTGGGCTGGTCACTCATGGAGTTGTCTCTCATCATACAGCACAAGTTGCTCTGTTGACTGGCTTGGTCGCTCAACAGTGAGAAACTGGTAAAGTGGGCACAGCAGCGCCTGCATTTTCTGCATCGCATGAGAAAAGCACATCTTCCTTCCCCTGTCCTGACCACTTTCTACAGGGGGACGATCAAGAGCATCCTGTCATACAGCATCACAGTCTGGTTTGGAAGCATCACTGCTTCAGATAGGAAAGTGGTGCAGAGAGTGGTGAGAATGGCTGAAAAGATCATTGGCACTCCCCTCCCTCCCATCCAGGACATAGAACAGAAGCGCTGCTTGAGCAGGCTCCGTAAAATTATCTGGGACACTACACATCCTCTTCACCACCTGTTTTCCTTGTTACCTTCTGGGAGGAGGCTTCGTGGTATCCACAGCAGAACATCCAGATTCAGCCATAGTTTCAGTCCATATACAGTAGCATTAACCTTGTGAACTCTCAAGCTTCCTCCTTCCGTTATATAGTCAAGATGGACAGTATTTAATATTTATTTGTTATGTATATGTAGGGGTATGAGTCTATACATATGTTGTACATAGTATGTTTTTAGGGCATGTCATGTATGAGAGCGGGCAACTAAATTTCATTTTTTATGTGTGCCGCTGTGCCCACAGTAAAAAAAAATGGCAATAAAGGTTCTCTTATCTGAAGTCCTGTCTTCTATACAATAGTTGTCACCGTTTGCTAGGATTGATAGCCCACCCACCCCCTTTTGTGCTCTACCTAGTGTACCAATAAAAAAAGAAACATTAAAGGAAAATAGTTGCCAGCCCTTTCTAAAAAGGCAAGGGAGAAGTCAATGACCACAGAATGAATGCCTCAGCCAGGAACAGGATGGGAAAGAGGTCTACTGGCAGACGGACAACCCGGGGTTCCCAGATGGCCCCCAGATCCATTTCAGTAGCTTCACAGCTTTCAGGACTGTATTGCTGAAATTCAACAGTAAAGGAATTTATTACTGTTAAAAAAATCTACCCAACTCGTCTCTTGCCATTGCTCATTCCACTCTAATGACATCACTATCTGTCACTACAATGTCCCCTGAGCCTCTGATTGCAAGGAATAATAACTTTAAAAATGGGTTTCTGCAGAAAAGAAGCTTGCCCAGTCCTACTCTATAGCATGGAAGAAAGCCCTATGACCCTATCTCTCCCAGCCATAACCCTTCATGGGTTAAGCCTACTGGGTCCTTAGCATCAATGCAACCTTTAAAAATATGAGAAAAGCAGAGCAGGGAGGTCAACGTAACTCTACAGGAAGATACATTCTCACAAATCATGAATGGCTTGCCGCCATTATTAAAATGTATGTGTGGTCACTTAATTATTTTTCCTGGAAGTGTTTCAAGCTAAGCAGCCTTACAAGAGATACTCCCAAAGGGGATTGCAAGTGCCATAAATGCAGGGAACCCCTTCCCACCAGGTTTTTCTCAAAATCTGCCCATGAATCTGGGATGTAGACTTGGAAGAGGCTCAAAAAAAAAAATTAAATTCATTGTTGAATCTATAATTTTCAATATATCCCACGGGAGTAAAGCTTGTCCCCATAAGCTGAGGACCAGTACAGTAGATATTAGTTGTTATTTTGTAGCTGCCACCTGGGAGATTAATGGGCATACTTCAGCAAAGCAGTGACTCTACATGTGACAAGCAGAATATATTAGAAAATGTCACAAGCTGTAGTGGGTTGCTAAGCCATTGCTGTTTATCCCTGGTTCTGAATAGATGCTGATGAATTGACTCTTCACAGGGTCACTTATACCTCCAGGAGGAGCAAGCCAACCATTTCATGTAGCAATTGTATGCTACCAGGAAGGTCCTTGGTAACTGGCTAGAGGACAAAGCTGTATAACTTAGCCAGCCCTGTGCTTTCTGCCAAACTTTCCTGCTATCCTTTGGGATGATGTGAGATGCTGTCTCATCACTGGTGTCAGAGCAAATTTCATCTATCAACCCAGTCAACTGTTGTACATGAAATGGAGGGATGAGTGTCTCAAGTATCAGAATATCGTTGGCTGGCCACAATTTCATTACATTCTCTGAATATTGTCATCCAGATTGCCATTCAGACATGGATAAAGAAATATAGACATTCCTTAGTTTAGCTAAGTGTCCTAAAATGTTGGTTATCAAGATTTTTAATGACCAAGTTGAGCTAAGCTCTGATGTTTTTCCACACTAAAGTCCACTTACCTTAGTAAGTTAAAAATAGCTAGTTGTAACATATGAGTTCCATCAAGGGTAGAGATCTGATAGTAGGCCTGAGCTGATCACACCCAATCTACCTCAGAGAGGCGCTGTGCCTTGTAGCAAACACACGAGTTGCCTCTGAGAAATACCAGGCCACAGTCAGAAGTGAAAGTCACTTCAAAGGGAGACTTCAGTGAACCTTGAAATGACCTTCTGAAGATTGGACAATCCTTGGGTGGCAATTGATAGTCCATCAAATAACAGAATAACAGAGTTGGAAGGGATCTTGGCGATCTTCTAGTCCAACCCCCTGCTCAAGCAGGAGACTCTATATATTGTCTATCGTCTGAAACAGTGGCTCAGATTAACAGCAGTTGGAATTCCACATCTGGAGAATTCTCAACAGATCTTGCCCTGGGCATTTTGTTGCCCAAAGTAGAGTTGGAAATTTGACCTCCCAGACTTTAGCATTCAAATTAAGCAGAGAGAATTCATGGCCAGCTAAGTTTGTTTGGCAAAGCAGACAGAAAACAGAATAAATACTTCTTCCACTAGTAGGAGAAAAAAAATGCAGAAATATTAATAAAATAACAGTTGCTTTTCTATGACACTCCAAATCTACTGCTGCTGCTGGAAGTGATGAGGCCCACTTCTTATGGGTCTCATCGACAGCAAGCTTTGATGACCCAAATAGGATGCAAATATGGTGAAGCTAGGTTGTGATGCAGATCCACCCTTTGGTCCATGTCCTGATGCAAGTCTGTAAGTTGAAGTATCTACAAACACCACTTGGTCCCCCACCCCACAGATATTCATGCTGACTACTTATTTTATTATAATAGGTAGGTTCAAATTTTCACCAACTTCCTGGAGTTCAAAGATGATTGCCTAGTACTCTCTCCAGTGTTAGAGTAACCATATGAGGTAGGTTGGGCCAAAGTTACCCGGTGAGTTTTCATGGTCAAGAGGAAACTTGCGTCTCTTCAATCACAGTGCAATATTTTATCACACAGCACCCTAGCTCTCATTCTGTCTCATGAAGGGGCCAGCCCTGGACTATTCTGTTCTGAGAAAGCCACATTATTTCTTTGGTGGCTGGGCGTAAGCTTCTCTACCCACCGGATGCCAATCTCCTGAATTTATACAGGGACTCAACCTGTTCTCTTGACCTAAACATGAAGGGCACCTCAGCCTGCAAGTAGCCAGCCCTCACCCCCCTCCCCACCCCATCCCACACATGAGGGTGGCCTCCTACAGAACACCTGCCCTCATGAATGCAAGCTTGCATCCCAATGAGGCATCTATTTCACTGCCAGCCCAGTGTTCATTTTTCCCCTGACATATTTACGAGTCCTCTGTCTCATTAATCTGCTAAGTATTCATAAGATGTCCTTTTCATGCCAGGATAGCTAAGGGCAAACGCCTTTATTTATCCATTCTTTATTGGGAAGTTTCTCTCCCGGAGTCAGCTGGATGAAAGGTTCTTCACCTTTTAAATTCTTAATAGAGTTTTCTCAGAAATATATCTTTTGTGTTTTAGAAACAGCCGACTTGTCTCTTTATGGAAGCTGTCTTGCCTCTGTCCTGTTTTATTACCCTGGCAAGATAACGCGCTCGGCCCTTTCTTTTCACAGCCAATCTTCCTTCTTGCCGCCTACCTCTCCTCCCAGTTGAAAAGTAGCCTGTCCCGCTCATGGTGGATGAAGAGGGACTCTGACAGAAAGGAGAGAAAGCCCAGCTCTGCAGATCTTCCTTGGAAATTTCACGGCTGGGACTCTCCCTGAGGCCAGAGCAAAGCTCCCATTCTCCCAGCATGTCTTTTAATTTATTGTGAGAGCCGGTTTGCTGTAACAAGGAAGGTGCTGGCTGAGAAACTGGGTGGCTGTGAATTCCAGTCTTAGTCCGTAGGCATGAAACGTGGCAGGAATATTAGGTATGCTTGCCACCTTGAATTTTATATATATATATATATATATAAAGTTTTTTATTTATAATACAATTAAAACATTGGACATGACGTAACATTCCAGTTTAAACATTTCTAACAAATTATTTCTCCTCTTAAATTCAATTCTTTATCTCTATAAATATATATAAACTTTTAATACAATACTAAATACATTTTCTCTATTTGCTAACCTAAGAATATATGTATTTCCATCTTATTACTAATCTATACCCCAACAGTCTTCTTCGATTCCCACCGATGGTACAATTTATCCCAGATTTCAAAGTATTCTGATCCGCTTTTATCTTTCATTGAATTATATATTTGTAACGGTGTGATAAATACATAAGAATAATAATAATGTAATAATAAGGTTACAATAATAATAAAATAATAAAAATTCTAATAATAAGGTTCTCTTTCTTGATAAATGTCATATTTATCTTCTGGCAACCAACTGCTATTGCTCTATGGGGGGTTAAGAGCTTTTAGGTGTTTCCCAACAGCATTAATGAGACTGGAAAGCTTCCAGTGATCATGTAAACATGCACATGGTATCCTGCCTATATTCTCCCCAGATTGAGCAGGAACAAGATGTTACAACAACAAAATGATCTGAGATTGTTGGTCCCCAGGGTTTCCCCTCCCTGTCCAGTGAGCTGTTGCTTCAGGGAAACAAGGAAATGTTGGGAGCAGAAAAACCTCATTATTCCTTTCTCTTCCCCAAATATTTCTGGGATATTTGAAGGGCAGATACAGGTTCCATGGGCAGCAGCCTCTTCTTTGGCTGAAGGAATTACCGTATATGCCGACGTACAAGGTGACCCGGCGTATAAGACGACCCCCGTCTTTATCACCGGGCCGCATTCCTAGAACATCGTCTTATACGCCGGAAACTACCAGTATTTCCGACGTATAAGACGACTCGGCGTATAAGACGACCCCCGTCTTTGGCGCCAATTTCAGCGCTCACGGAAGTTGCCTTATACGTCGGCATTTATGGTATCTCTTTTGATTGGAACACCCTTCTCCCCAACTTGACCCAGAAGTGCCTCATAAACATTTGTACTCTCTTGGGTGCTACCACTCTTGAAATTGCTGCTCTTGTTTTTCAACTTTTTTAAAAAAGATATCATATTTTATAAAGCTTGGTTATTGACTCTCCTCTGGGAGGGAAGCTTAAAAACAAGGACTAATCCACTGGCCAAATATGTCCATTGGCCCCATGCAAACACCATCACCAAAGGAGTGCCAGAGAAGACCCCGACTGGTAAAATACTAGCATATGCTGATGTACAGATATGATAACCAGCAGTCAAAAGAGAAACATAATGCTTTTTCCAACTATGTGGAAGATTAGGGACAGATGATCTCCTAGATGTCTGACCACCTATTGTCTGGTTGCTAAGCGTCAATGGGCCATTTACCCTATGTTGTGGGGAAAATAGGACAAAGAAGGAGTATTAGGCTTGTTTGCAACCTTACATTATTTATAAAAATAATAAAGGCAGGATAAAAATGAATGAATGAATGAATACTGTACATACATACATACATACGTTTAGCATGAGGCATGGTTCAGTGGTTAGAATGCAGAACTGCAGGCTACTTCTGCTGACTGCCACCTGCCTGCAGTTTGGCAGTTCAATTCTCACCGACTCAAGGTTGACTCAGCCTTCCATCCTTCCGAGGTTGGTAAAATGAGGACCCAGATTGTTGGGGGGGGGGTAGGCTGACATTTGTAAACCACTTAGAGAGGGCTGTGGAGCACTGTGAAGCAGTATATAAGTCTAAGTGCTATTGCTAAGTGCTATATCCACTAGCCTATTGTCAACTGCAAATGGTAGCCATATACTATACGGCTTGTGCCAGTACAAGGTGCAAAGAGTGTGAGTCTAATTTAAAAATCAGGTCATCAGTTTGGATGGGCTGACATTTTAAAACAATAACCATCATTTCATCTCCTGTAAGGTGAGGCATTTCTGGTCCCATCCTGCTTCTCTTACATAAGTCTTCTCCAACATAGTACCCTTCAGTTGTGTTTCTAACTGGCAGTTCTTAGCCAGTTAAGAGGATCGAAACCCCTGAATTCTACGACATGGCCCATTTTGTCCTCTCTTTTTTTCCCCCACATGGTAACGCCAACTTTGAGGGGTCCTTAGTGTTCTTTGAGCTTGGCTGTTTTCTTGCATATGTTTCATTACCCAAACTTGGTAACTTCATCAGTTTTAGTTTGCCCAGCCTGCAAACGTTGCCTAGCCTGCAAAATGAAAATCTTGTTCTCCTTAAATAGAAGCACTTTTCTGATATGCATGAGAATGGCCTGATTTGTGACACTCAACATACAAAAGGGTGAGTGTCATATGTGATATGACATCTCAAAATGTGCATATTTATGAGAAATGGACAAGAGCATGTATTTTAATAATCACTTGAGCTTTTGCGGGGGGAAAATGGATCTGGAAATGAAATTAGCCAAAATGAAGATTGAAAAAACAGAATCTTAGAAAAATGCCAGTGACACAATTGTGTGTCCCTATCCATATTCTAAGCAAGGTGCTTACCATTCTAAACCCTGGACTGATCCTGCAAAAAGGTAGTGCTTGTTTAGCAACCACAATTGGGTCTGGCAACTTGGTGATTAAGTGAAGCAGTCACTAAGTGAAACCGTGAGTGTGCTTACGATCTTACCTCAGCTTTCCTTTACTTTACAGGCCCGTGAAGGTCATAAATGAGAGGATTAGTCATAAAGTTACTTTTTAATCACTGTTATAACTGCAATGGTTGAAAAATGAGACAGTCACTAAACAAGGAATACCACCCCACTACTATGAAGAGACTGAAACCTCTTCCACCCTGAGAGTCCCAAAAAGAGGGTGGGATAACAATCTCCTTAAAGTTTTTTTCTGAGCTTTCTTTCCCAGCCAGCAGTCCAGCGTTAGTTCTCCTGCTGGCTTCCTTGAGCAAAAAAGGATCTGTGCAGCTGTTGGCATCGCCTCCTCCCACTGAGTCCTTTTCATTAAAGTTTGCTTTTGAACATGAAGCCTAAATCAGTCCTGTAATTAAAACCCAAACTACTTGGAACAGTTAAAACATGAAAACAATCAAAAAACAGAGCGGCACACCACAAAGCTAGCTGAGGATAAAAGCTTTAAGCAGCCATCTTAAAATATTTACATTAACATTTCAATTCTGCAAATGAGGTTCTAAAGTATTCCCTGGGTGTTTTGGCTTGATCTCCTGCATTTCCCAAGGGAAGTGGTTTTAAAAATCAGAAGTGTTTATCTCTCCTCCTTGCCATTGGTATAGGAGTCAACAGCATTAACACCCATCTCCTTAGTCTAGATTTTTAATCTATCCATAAGTCAAAACTCATCCGTTGACTAAATGTCAGGACTGTAAGATGAGAATGACCTACTTCGGTCCCCTCCATCAATGCAAGTGTCAAACAAAGGCCTCTAACAGATTATCTCTTATCTACATTGACAACTTGCCAGGAGCAAGAGCAGAACGTGTCAATGAATATCTGTCAGCCAAGGAAGGAGCCCAATAAATAGTAAATGTAAATCCTGATGGATCAAAAAAAAAAGTGAGATATGAATGCTTTTCGTGCTAAAAGTTTCTACCTTCAACGATCTGGAAGAAATCCTATTGAGATTCCACTTGAGTTCCTCAGTCATCAAATTCACCGAAAGGTCTGTTCAGCAGTGGAGGCAATTCTCTTCCAACCATCTATCTCAATACGGAGTCTTTACTCAGGTTTAAATTACCACTGATATTGTTTGGAATCATTCTAAATTGCTTTCATTTTTCTTTGAAGAAGGTGGCTAGCTTATAGGCATGTGCCGCTTAGCCATTATTTTGTGTACTCTGAGACATGCAGACTTCTTCCTTGCCTTGTAAATGGGCTGAACACAGTTGCGGAGGCAGAGTAAAAATCAATGCGTAATAATATGTCTAACTTAAACCATAAATTAGAATCATAGAACCGTAACATCGGAAGGGATCATTTAGAGCATCCTGTCTAACCTCTGTCCTGTGCAGGAACTCAGATCGAAGCATCTTCAATAGATGGCTCTCAGATGTTGCTTGAATTCATCACCTCCCTTGGGAATTGGTTCTACCTCTGCAGTGCTCTTTTAATTAAGATTTCTTTACTAGCATTCAACCAGAATTTGCCTTTCTCTAATTTAAAACTACTATGCTATGCCCTGTGCTTTAGAATGATCAAGACTTGATCTACTTTGGTGCAATATGCTATAAACCAGGGCTTTTCAACCTTTTCACCCATTGTACCACTTTTAGGATATGGCAATATCCAAGTACCACTAGTCCTTTGATGACCAAAAAAAAAAAAAAAGAAGAAGAAGAAGAAGAAGAAGAAGAAGAAGAAGAAGAAGAAGAAGAAGAAGAAGAAGAAGAAGAAGAAGAAGAAGAAGAAGAAGAAGAAGAAGAAGAAGAAGAAGAAGAAGAAGAAGAAGAAGAAGAAGAAGAAGAAGAAGAAGAAGAAGAAGAAGAAGAAGAAGAAGAAGAAAGTGATAAAGTACAGGTAATCCTCGACTTACAACATTTCGCTTAGTGACTGTTCAAAGTTACAATGGCACGGAAAAAAGTGCCCCCTAAGCCACAGCTGAGCAAGACACCTGCCTGCCCGCCTGGTGGTGCTCTTCCTCCTGTCCGAGGTTTTCATTGTTGTGAGCATTTCTGTTGAGGATTGACAGAGGAGGGAGGGTGGGGGGTGTTTGGTTTTTATTCCCCCCATCTGCTGGGTGGTTGCAGCAGATTTTGGTCACTTCACATAACCTTGGGACACTGTGACTGTCATAAATATGAATCAGTTGCCAGGCATCTCAATGTAAATCACAAAACTCTGGAGATGCTGCAACATTCCAGCTGATCGGCGCTTCTTCTGGGCTCAGCAGAAGTGCCAGGATCAGTGCTGCTTTCCAGCTGATCGGTGCTTCTTCAGGGCTCAGCAGAAGCACCAGGATCAGCGCCGAGCTCCAGCTGGAGCTCGGCGCTGATCCTGGCACTTCCACTGAGCCCTGACAGCCCCAAAGAAGCACCGATCAGCTGGAAAGCGGCACTGATCCTGGCACTTCCGCTGAGCCCTGACAGCCCTGCAGCTCCAGCCATCTCTCGCTCAGGCTTGTGCGGTGCTGCCACTGGTTCAGCTCACTTTTCTAAGATGGTCACGTACCACCTGATAGGTGCCAATGTACCACAGGTGGTACCCGTACCACTGGTTGAAAAGCCCTGCTATAGATAGCTTTCTTGCTATGGAGGCATCTGTGTCCTACTTAAAATTATTAGGACTACGCTAGGAAGGCTGGTGCCAATTCAAGCTCATCTAAATGAGATAAACAGACAAGGCCAATCAAATGTAATTATGTAAACAGGATAAATTCTTTAATGCATGATCCAATCTGAGTCGTTCACAGGGACCAGAGGTTTTTCTTCTGAACTTTCAGACTTATGCTGGAACCCATTCTCAGGAAACTTTCCTCTCTCCAGATTCTGTTAGAGAGAAGTTCCCTGAGGGACAGGCTCCAGTTCGTGTCCAAAAGCCCTGAAGGTTTTAAACCACTGGCCCTGGTAAGCGACCCAGACTGGATCCTGCAGCATTATCCTGGGACATGTATATTTGCTTTCATTTATGAATTCTTTAATCTTGCCCACTGCTTTTTATCTATTTCCACCATCCTATATGGTGTTTGTATTCTCTAGGGCAGTGTCCCCCAACCTTTTGGGCACCAGGGACCAGTTCCATGGAGAGAGATTTTTCTCAGAACCGGGAGGGGTATGGTTTTGTGTGCTGCCTGCATCCCATGGATAGGGCTTCGCTTGTTTGCTTGGACCGGTTTCTGGCATGCCACGAACTGGTGCCAGACCACGGACCGGGGGTTGGAGGTTGGGGACCCCTGCTCTACAGTGCTTGTGTGAATACACACTCTGCCAGTTGGAGGCATGGCCTGTTGCTATACTCCTTTTTCATCCAGAGCATCCTAGGAAATGCTAAGTCTGCTTAGAAGAAATAAAAGAGGCACTGCTTAACCATGGCTTATTTTTTGCTACTAAATATCTGATTTGATTGCAGATCTGATTGATTAAGGCAGCAATCTCATAATAAGACATCTGAAGCTTTCAAGAGGCAGAGGCAATAAGCAGTTTAGAGAAATGGATTGTAAGAATTGGAGCAAATTAATTATTTCAGGTTACTTCTGACTTTGCTATTCTGTGATTGTAAAAGGATGGCGGCTTCTGAGATCAAAACTTGCCTGACCTGAGAGATCATTTCTACGAGGAAATCTCAGGTTATTAGAGCACAGCTGACAGCTCACAATGAAAGCATTTTTTTTAAAAAAAGAGGTTTGTCTTTGTTTTCCTACCTTTCATCTTCCTTAGCTAATGAGGTCATCAAATTATGACCTGGTTCATGTGTCACACTAAGCTAAAATGCAGTATATTGTGGACTTGGTAACACAGCCCAATCAGGTGGCTTAATCATAGCTTATTCAACAAGCCACAATTAGCTGGAGTCACACATCAGGTTAAGGCATCAATTGTGTTTTAGGGTCATGGTGGCTAAGTTCATAAACTACACTAAGCAAAAACCAAACCAAGCATACTTGTATGCAAATTCAGCCAATTTTCATTGATTTAAGATAACTATGGTTTAAATAAGTAGATTAAGCATTATGTGAAGCAAGCCTTTGTGTGTAATGAAGCCATAGCGTTGAAGATGGACTAAAATTGCCTCAGGCAGTTGCTGCTGTTTCTATAGAAAATCTGATGGGAGAGCAACCGTCTTTGGATGGGGAGTGTGCCTTCTACCTATCCCTTAATTTGTACATCTATGCATCTAAACCGATATCAATATTGCCATAATGCTATAAGCCCCCACTCCCCATGGGAACATTTCCACAAACATGTTGCCAGCTTGCAACATCTCAATTTTCAGGGAAGTTGTTGTTGTTAATTGCGAAGTCGTGTCCGACCCATCGCAACCCCATGGGCAATGTTCCTCCAGGTCTTCCTGTCCTCTACCATCTTCTGGAGTCCATTTAAGTTCACACCTACTGCTTCAGTGACTCCATCCAGCCATCTCATTCTCTGTCGTCCCATTCTTCTATTGCCCTCAATCTTTCCCAGCATTAGGCCCTTCTCCAGGGAGTCCTTCCTTCTCATTAGGTGGCCAAAGTATTTGAGTTTCAACTTCAGGATCTGGCCTTCTAAAGACCAGTCGGGGTTGATCTCTTCTAGGACTGACCGGTTTGAACGCCTTGCAGTCCAAGGGACTCGCAGGAGTCTTCTCCAGCACCATAGTTCAAAGGCCTCAATTCTTTGGCGCTCAGCCTTTCTTATGGTCCAACTTTCACAGCCATACATTGCAACTGGGAAAACCATGGCCTGGACTATACGCACTTTTGTTGGCAGGGTGATGTCTCTGCTTTTTAGTATGCTGTCTAGATTTGCCATAGCTTTCCTCCCCAGGAGCAAGCGTCTTTTAATTTCTTGGCTGCAGTCCCCATCTGAGGTGATCTTGGAGCCCAGAAAAATAAAATCTGTCACTACCTCCATTTCTTCCCCATCTATTTGCCAGGAATTGAGAGGGCCAGATGCTATGATTTTGGTTTTCTTAATGTTGAGTTTCAAGCCAACTTTTGCACTCTCCTTCTTCACCCGCATCAAGAGGCTCTTTAGTTCCTCTTCACTTTCTGCCATTAGAGTGGTATCATCTGCATATCTTAGGTTGTTGATATGGGAAGTAGCATGCCTCTAATAATCCAGCACTGCCAAGTATCACCCAGACATTGATAAGAAGCAAAGCCTTGATGCAATGAATGGTGAGGGCTCCAGCATCTGCAAATTTCAAATCTATTAAACTGAGGTTTAATAGATTTGAAATTTGCAGATGCTGGAGCCCTCACCATTCCTTAATTGCAGAGTAGATAGAGATGCTTCCTCTGCTGCTTGCCTCAGCTGCTTTCTACATTGTCTCTGGAAGTTCCTTTGGCTCCTGTATCATCTAATTCAGGGCTCTTCAAGCTTGGCCCTTTTATGACTTGTGGACTTCAACTCCCAGAATTCCTCAGCCAAGCATGCTGTCTGAGGAATTCTGGGAGTTGAAGTCCACAAGTCATAAAAGGGCCAAGTTTGAAGAGCCCTGATCTAATTCATTAAGCTCTTGGGCTGGCAGTCTCTAATCTTTAACCTCCACATGAAAGTTGCTGCTCATCATTGACACATTCACACACACACACACACACACACACACACACACGTAAATATACATAACACATTAATCCCTTCTCACTTCAAGGGGTAGTCCATGAGTTCCTCAGTCCTCCACCAGAAGCTTAGGAGTTCCAAGGGTTCTGTGAAGTATCTTAGCTGTTTCTAGCACTGCATTCTTCCTGACAGTGAGCTCTGAGGTTACTCCTGGGATTTGTTGGAGCCACTCTCCCAGCTTAGGAGTCACAGCCCTGAGGGCTTCTACCTCTGCCGGGACTACTTTGGCCTTTATTTTCCATATCCTCTCCAGTTCCTCCTTCAGGCCCTGGTATTTCTGCAACTTTTCATACTCCTTCTTTCAGATGTTGCCATCACTTAGCACTGTTTCAATAAAACACCCAAATGGGACATGGTATGGCTGTGGTTAGAATGCAGTATTGCAGGAGACTTCTGGTTTTGTGTCGTAGCGACACGGCCAAGAGATTGCAGGGCTCCGCACCCCATGGCTGGTTTCGCCCTGCCTGGGGACCCTAATTGGGTTGAAAGTTGCCCCAGAGAGGTGACAAGGAAGGAGGGGCCCCCCAATGATCACAGAACAACAGCGGTCGATCCATTTGATCTGGGGGAAACCTTCCAACTGACAGGAGAAAGGCTAGCTACATTTCAGTGACTAGCCCAAGCTACCAGCAGCCGAAGTCCAAAAGCACTAACCAGAACAACTGTGAACAGTGTGCTTGGACCTGGGTGAGAATATCAATCTTCTCTCTCCTATTTTGTAACTGATTTCCTGGAAAAGATCCCCAAGAAGCAAAAAATCCTCCGAAAGTGAGAAGGGAGAGGATCACACCCCCATCCCTCCATAGACAGAAGCGGTGAATTAATCTTTATGGGGGACAGAAATATATTGAAATAAAGTTAATAATATTACAGTCTGGATAAATCTGAAAATTATGAAACCTGTTAAGATTTCACATCTGAAAGGGTATTGATGAAATTATAATAAAATATTTCTTTGTTTTAAAAATAAATAGCTACTGACATCTAATGGATGATTAGAGCATAGAACTACAACTGCATTGACTCAGAAATTGGCAAGATGCCCAGAAATAGAGAACAACTTGTTCCTTTGAACCTCAGTGACTTCTAGCCAAATAGAGAACAGCTGGGAACAAAGAAAAGAAAATACACTGGGCTATCTACTACAGAATGAGAACTACATTTGTTTTAAAAACTGTTGACCTTTTGGGATTATACATACTTACTGAACTGTGATTTCTAAGCTCAAGAATTGTTTGCAGAGAAAGAAAAACTTGGACTTTTGGCTAATCTTCTAGGGAGGAATTTACTGGAAATCTCTGAGGTGGCTAAACATTCTGGACTGCAATTTTGGCTGGCTGATAATTGTAAAATCCCTGGTGCTTTTGACAATTGGAAATGCATTGGGTTATAAAAACCATAAATAAAGATAAGAACTATATAAGATTTGAATGTTTGGATTTTAACATTGGCTGGTTTGACAAGGCTAATCACAGAGACTATGGTACCAATGAAAGACTATGGAGGGGGAGATAAAATGAATGTTGCATACCTATCTAAAAGTGACAGGAAACCACACCTGTTATTCCCTTCTGAAGGCCTTAACTTGGAACCTCAAAGATCTACAGGAGCAACACTCCAAGACAAGGCAAATATATTCCAGGAGGAAATGTATGTAATGCTGCGATGTATTCAAATGACAATTGCTTCAAACAATGAAGAGATTAAAAACAACTTTGATGACATAAATGAGCACATCTTTAACTTAAACCAGGGGTCAGCAACCTTAAACACTCAAAGAGCCACTTGGACCAGTTTCTCAGAGAAAAGAAAACATTGGAGCCGCAAAACCTCCGCGTGCACGTGAGGGGGAGGGAGCTTGATTGAAGACTTTAATTAAAAAGAAATAGAGGCTGCTGTACATGAGTTCTCTCTCTCCCTCCCTCCCTCTCTTTGTCTCCCTCCCTCTCTTTCTCTCTCTCCCCCCCCCTCTCTCTCCGTCTCTCCGATCTTCTGCTCACCTGGCAAGCTGGCTTCATGCTGTTCTCCAACAAGCTGACACACATTCTTATTGGGCTGGCTCTCTCCTGCCCTTGGTCTGCCAGTCCTCTTCCCCCACTCAGTGTGTGTGTGTGTGTGTGTGTGTGTGTGTGTGTGTGTGAGAGAGAGAGAGAGAGAGAGAGAGAGAGAGAGAGACAGAGAGACAGAGACAGAGACAGAGACAGAGAGACAGAGAGAGTGTGTGTTTGTATGACAAAGAGAAAGCTGCTGCTTTCTACTTCCTGCTGCTTCCTGCTGAGATGCAGCAAAGGCAGGAGGCCTGCCCAATAAGCTTGTCAGCTTGTCTGAGAACAGCATGAGGCCACTCTCTTTTTTACACACACACACACACACAGACACACACACACACACACACACACCGAGAGAGAGGGCTAGGGTTGTTAGGGTTAGATTAGGGCAAGTGTTAGGATGGGTGTGAGTTTGAGTTTGAGTTTGAGTGTTTAGGGTTAGAATTAGGGTTATGGTTAGGGTTAGGATTAGAGTTAGGGTTAGGGCGAGTGTTAATGTGGGTGTTATGGTGAGTGTGAGTGTTTAGGGTTAGAGTTAGGGTTGGAATTAGGGTTAGGGTTAGGGCAGTGGTGGCGAACCTATGACACGGGTGCCAGAGGCAGCACTCAGAGCTCTCTCTGTGGGCACACACACTGTCACCCCACTCCTAGGCCTTCAGCTGGGTTTTATAAAACCGTTTCACTTTAGGCCTCCACCGCCATGTACAAACAAAAATGTTCAATCAATCAGTCAATTTCAACTTCTCACGGGAAAAAAAAAGATCTTGCAAAGTTGGAATTGATTGAACTTTTTAGTCCCACCCAGTCTACCATTACCACCACAGCCATGCCCACCCAATGGGCCACACCCACCCAATGGACCACACCCACCTGGCACTCGACGATGCATAAGTGGGTTTTGGGTTGCAATTTGGGCACTCGATCTCTAAAAGGTTCGCCATCACTGGGTTAGGGTTAGGGCGAGTCTTAGGGTGGGTGTTAGGGTGAGTGTGAGTGTGAGTGTTAGGGTGAGTGTATGTGTGTTAGGGTGAGTTTGAGTTTGAGTGTGAGTGGTTAGGGTTAGAGTTAGGGTTAGGGTTAGGACGATTGTTAGGGTGGATGTTAGGGTGAGTATTATGGTGTGAGTGTGAGTGTGCATGTGAGAGTGAGAGTGAGTGTGAGTGTGAGCATGAGTGTGAGCGTGAGTGTGAGTGTAAGTTTGAACGTGAGTGTGAGCATGAGTGTGAGCATGAGTGAGTGTGAGTGTGAGTTTAAGTGGTCAGAGTTAGGATTAGGTTTACTCTCAGGCTTAGGCTTAGGCTTAGGGCGAGTGTTAGGGTGGGTGACAGGATGTTATGGTGAGTGTAAGTTTGAGTATGAGTGTGAGTGCAAGTGTGAGTGTGAGTGCAAATGTGAGTGTGAGTGTGAGTGTGAGTTTGAGTGCAAGTGCAAGTTTGAGTGTGAGTGTGAGGATGAGTTTGAGTATATGTGAGTGTGAGTTTGAGTGGGTTAGTTAGGGTTAGAGTTAAAGCGAGTGTTAGAATGTTATGGTGTTATGGTGAGTGTGAGTGAGTGCGAATGTGAGTGTGTGAGTTTGAGTATGAGTGTGAGTGTGAGTTTGAGTATGAGTGTGAGCATGAGCATGAGTGTGAGTGTGAGGATGAGTTTGAGTATATGTGAGTGTGAGTTTGAGTGTGTTAGAGTTAGGTTAGAGTTAAAGCGAGTGTTAAGATATTATGGTGTTATGGTGAGTGTGAGTGAGTTTGAGTGTGAGTGCGAATGTGAGTGCAAATGTGAGTGTGAGTGCGAGTATGAGTGTGGGTGTGAGTATGAGTGTGAGTTTGAGTTTGAGTGTGAGTGTGAGGATGAGTTTGAGTATATGTGAGTGTGAGTTTGAGTGGGTTAGAGTTAGGTTACAGTTAAAGCGAGGTTAGGATGTTATGGTGTTATGGTGAGTGTGAGTGAGTGTGAATGTGAGTGTGAGTTTGAGTTTGAGTTTGAGTATGAGTATGAGCGTGAGCATGAGTGTGAGTGTGAGGATGGGTTTGAGTATATGTGAGTGTGAGTTTGAGTGTGTTAGAGTTAGGTTACAGTTAAAGCGAGTGTTAGGATGTTATGGTGTTATGGTGAGTGTGAGTTAGTTTGAGTGTGAGTGCGAATGTGAGTGCAAATGTGAGTGTGAGTGCGAGTATGAGTGTGAGTGAGAGTGCAAGTATGAGTGTGAGTGTGAGTTTGAGTATGAGTGTGAGTGTGAGTTTGAGTATATGTGAGTGTGAGTTTGTGGGTTAGAGTTAGGTTAGAGTTAAAGCGAGTGTTAGGATGTTATGGTGTTATGGTGAGTGTTATTGTGAGCGTGAGTTTGAGTGTGAGTGCACATATGAGTGTGAGTGTGAGTGCGAGTGTGAGTGCGAGTGTGAGTTTGAGTGGGTTAGAGTTAGGGTTAGAGTTAGGGCGAGTGTTAGGGTGGGTGTTAGGGTGTTATTGTGTTATGGTGAGTGTTATGATGAGTGTGAGTTTGAGTTTGAATGTGAGTTTGAATGTGAGTGGAAATGTGAGTGAGTGTGAGTGCAAGTGTGAGTGCAAGTGTGAGTGCAAGTGTGAGTTTGAGTGTGTGTTATGGTGAGTGTGAGTGTTAGTGTGAGTTTGAGTTTGAGTGTGTGAGTGGTTAGGATGGTGAGTGGTTAGGTGTTAAGGTGAGTGCTATGGTGAGCATGAGTGTGAATACATGTGAATATGTGTGTGAGTGGTTAGAGTTAGGGTTACGGTTATGGTTAGGGTTAGGGCAGTAGGTGGGTGTTAAGCTGAGTGTTCTGGTGAGTGTTCAGGTGAGTGTGAGTGTGAGTATGAATGTGAGCATGAGTGTGAGGATGAGTTTGAGTGTGCGTGAGTGTGAGTTTGAGTGGTTAGGGTTAGAGTTAGGCTTAGAGTTAGGCTTAGGCTTAGGGTTAAGCTTAGGGTTAGGGTTATGGTGAGTGTTATGGTGAGTGTTATGGTGAGTTTGAGTGTTAGTATGACTTTGAGTTTGAGTGTGAGTTTGAGTGGTTAGGATTAGGGTTAGGGTGGGTGTTAAGGTGAGTGCTATGATGAGCATGAGTGTGAATATGTGAGTGGTTATGGTTATGGTTAGGGTTAGGGCATTAGGTGGGTGTTAAGGTGAGTGTTCTGGTGAGTGTGAGTGTGAGTTTGAGTTTGAGTGTGGGGGAGGGAGACAAAGAGAGAGGGGGGCGGGAGAGACAGAGACAGAGGGAGGCACTTGCACTTCCCTTCCCTCTCTCTCCCCCCCCCCATTCTCTAGTCCTCTGTCTCATCTGCTCACCTGGCAAGCTGGCTTCACGCTGTTCTCCGACAAGCTGACACACATTCTTATTGGGCTAGTTCTCTCCTGCCCTTGGGCTTCCCCCACTCAGTGTGTGTGTGTGTGTGTGTGTGTGTGTGTGTGTGTGTGTGTGTGTGAGAGAGAGAGAGAGAGAGAGAGAGAGAGAGAGAGAGAGAGAGAGAGAGAGAGAGAGATGCTTTCTGCTTTCTGCTGCTTCCTGCTTCCTACTGAGACCCAGGAGCCCCACCCAATAAGTCCGAGAACAGCGTGAGGCCACTCTCTTTTTTACACACACAGAGAGAGATAAGGAAGGAAAGCACAGTGCTTAACCTTCCTTGATCTCTGATGTGGCCATTCTACTATCTATTGCATGGATTGTTCTTTTTTTGAAAAAAATATATTAGCAATGTGCACATGGAATTTCAGATTAGCTATATGAAAGGTTTAATAAAATAGGAATAAGAATCAGGCCTTTTATTCCTTGCTGTGAAAAAGTTGCCAGATTCCAATACACAGCCATTATTATAATTGCCATTGTACTTTGTCCCTTTATCCACATGCCACAGCATTTGTCTTATTTTGACATTGTGCAAAAATTATCAGATAATTTTGCTTCAAGCTATTCTGTTCCTCACTGAAACCATAATCTGCACTGCATTTGAAGCAGGTTAATATTTCTCTTTCCAGACCCCTGAATCTACATAGTTAGTCGAAGTAGCCTTTGTTATATTTATTATGTATTGTATAGCTGGTAAAACCATCTTTGCCTAACTGTGACAAGAGACTCAGCCATGAAGAAGAAGATGCAGTGTGCAGTAGCTGTAGAAAGGCACATTTCACATTCGGGATTGTGAAATCCTTTTCACAAAAAGGATTGAAGATTAAAAATGCAAACATTGGAATGTACTGAAGTATTGTGTGCAGCTTCACACATTTACCACACTTAAAGAAGGTACAACAGAACTGTCAAAAATCAGAAACAAAATTATTTTGAGGTTCAAACACTTTCTGTAGAAGAAGTGTCTAGAAATCCCCTAGCTTGGGGGGGGGGGAATGTGATAGAAGTATATAAAATCATACAGTGATAAAGGTACTGGTCTAGAAACCAGGAGACTGTAAGTTCTAGTCTGCCTTTGGAACGAAAGCCAGCTGGGTGACCTTGGGCCAGTCACTTTCTCTCAGTCTAACTCACCTCACAGGGTTGCTGCTATGAGGAAAATAGGAGGAGGAACAAGTAATAGATATGTTTGCTGTCTTTGATTATTTATAAAAGTAATAAAGACATGATTAAGTTAAGTTAAGTTAAGTTAAGTTAAGTGAAGTTAAACTAAGACGAGATGAGAAGTCAAAGTGATAAGCTAAGCTAAGCTAAATCAAGCTAATCTAAAATAAACTAATCTAAGCTAAACTAAGCTAAGCTAAATTAAGCTAAGCTAAGTTAAATTATGTGGCCTG
This sequence comes from Crotalus tigris, assembly GCF_016545835.1. Lineage (NCBI taxonomy): Eukaryota > Metazoa > Chordata > Lepidosauria > Squamata > Viperidae > Crotalus > Crotalus tigris. The sequence goes on from NW_024100565.1 coordinate 1,542,834, forward strand.
GAGAAAGTGAACCTCTCTATCTCTTAGAAAAATTAGGATCAGGTCAGGGATTATTCAGTGATGCTGACTGGAAAGAAAATAATAGAAATCCTTTCTCAAAGAGTGAACAACAGCCTGTGGAATTCATTGTAACAAATTATAGTGATATTCGTTAATAAGGATGATTTTGAAAAAGGATGAAGGTGGGACAAGTCTATTAAATGCTATTCATTTTGAAAATTCATGAGATGTGGGTAGCCAGATATTGACTTAGTCATGGATCTGAAGCCAGTGCAGTATCTTTAAACAGAGATGATATAGTTTCAGAGGGCTGTGCCCATCAGACACTCTCCCCCCCAGCATTTGGGATGAGTTGGATTTCTCAAAGGCAGTCCCCCAAGAAAATCATGATATTAAGAGAAAACACCGTAGTTGCTACCGTGAGTAAGAGACCAAATTGTAAAGAATCAGGAAAAGCTCAACTTTTTTGACTAAGCCCTACCTAAAGGTGAGTCAAGTTTTCATCCCACAGTTGACCCACCAAATGACCACTTTTCTCCTAATAACAATTTAATAATGATTCCTTTTTTTAAAAAAAGGTAAAATAATGTTTATTTGTGATTGATGAGAAAGGAAATGAGAGCACTTAGAACAAAAAGGCAGAGGTTGACACAGTTATCCAAAAGACAAAACCATTTGAATCAGTTATATCATGGAACACCTTCCAGCATTCAAATGTCATATGTAAGTATCGTTTTATTACCCATCTATGGTTACACAATCATGAATTTCTGCTAGAGATCCCATTTATCTTTGTGACCTATCACTACATAGCTCATAACAAATTGCATGCCCCAGTTCTCCACCATTCCCTTAAGCCCTATTTAAAAAGGCAGCTGATGGGAGTATTATGGTAGTAAGGATGTGATGAAAAAGTAACTTTGTGATCAATCCTCACATTTATGTTTTTGTAAAGCAAAGGAAAACAGAAGTAAGATCATAAGCACAGCTGCGGTTTCATTCAGAGACCACCTTGCTTAACAACCAAATTGTTGGTCCCAATTGTGGTCACTACACAAGGACTATCTGTATTATCAAATACTGCTGAAATAGGACTTCAAGAAAACAGAACTTCCTCAATATCATTTTAGATGAAACCTTATGCTATTGTTGGCCATCCTGTGTTGTTTTGGACAGGACTGCATAATTAAAACATCTTTCCTATTTTACTCAGAAACTTCCATAGGGATACTTCAGCTACAATCTGCCCATCTATTCCTTTAACTTGCTAATCTTTTCCTGGGATAAAATCACAGCAACAATCTAAAGCCTATTCTTATTAGTGTGGCTTTTTTTTTTTTTTTTTTTGCACAATAGTTGCCTGACACTAGAAGATTGTAATGGGAAAATTACCATAATCTGACCATATATTAAACTAATTTTAAAAGGGTTCTGACAGTACTACTGAGTACAATATGGTTTAGTTCTTTTTGTTGGAAAATTACTGTGGGTAATTTAATTTCCACTCAGCACACTCTCAGTCAGTCCCTAAAACCAGATCAGAGCAAGGATATGTCCATCAGTTTATGTATCTATCTTATTTATTATTTAATTCCTATAACCTCCCATTTCAAATGCTAACAAAGCACTAACATATACAGGCAGTCCTCAATGTATGACCAAAATTGAGCCCAACATTTCTGTTGCTAAGTGAAACGTTTGTTAAGTGAATTTTGCCCCATTTTATGACCTTTCTTGCCACAGTTGTTAAGTGAATTATTGTAGCTGTTAAGTTAGTGCCATAGCTGTTAAGTGAATCTGGCTTCCCCTTGCTTGTCAGAAGGTCACAAACAGAGATCACATGACCTCAGGACACGGCAACTGTCATAACTGTGAATCAGTTGCCAAGCACCTGAATTTTGATTACCCAACCATGAGAACTATCTGAAATAGTCATAAGTGTGAAAAATGGTCATAAATCACTTTTTCAGTGCCGTTGTAACTTTGAACAGTCACTAAATGAACTGTTGTAAGTTGAGGACTACCTGTACAGCAGCTGAGATAAAACCAACCTGTACAAACATCATAACCAATATATAACATCTTTCCCATATCTGGACAGTCCCAAAACGAGTGGCCTTTGTTTATTCCATCCTTAACCCCTAAAGACATTGTAATAGAAATGGAAAGGAGGTCACCAAGTGATTCCTCCTATATGTGGCACTATTAAAGTAACAATTTGGTAGAAGGCAGAGACAAATCCAGCACTTTTTATCTGATCAAGCGTTTGCGCTTACGAAAAATTCTCCATGGGAGTGTACCAGCCATGCTGAGGGAAAAGGGAGAGGTTTCCAAGCTGAGCCATGCTGGCTCAGGAATTCTGGGAGTTGAAGTCCACGAGTCATAAAAGAGCCAAGGTTGCCTACCCCTGGCCTAGGTATACGACAGCCTTCCAGTGGTATGGATGAATGCTTTCTGAACTACAAGTGCATACAATGCATATCGCAAAAGCAGTTATCAGTAAAGAGTATTTATGCTTTACCAAAATGATTTGTAACTATACTGGGGAACTCAGTCAGATCTCTTTTTAATACCTGCTTCTTCATTCTTATCCTCAAGTGAAAATCGGACTACGCAATGGCCAAGCCCTTCTAACACAGTTCTGACCCTCTCAACCTGCAGGACAGGGGAGTGGGAACCACCCTGCCTTTTCTTGTAGCATGAGGAAACATGATACAAGATGAAAAGTTGATCAACTCTTCCCTGGCAAAGCCCAAGTTCTGAAATGTTCTCGGTCAGTTGCCAAGCTGGCTAGATGAGTGGGACGCTGATGACTCATTTAGCAAAATCATGGAAGGATTAAAACATCTGATCCCCACTCTTAAACAAAACTAAAGAAGGCAAGCCTCTTCCTCCAATCAGCAGTAACATTGTTTTTGCAGTTTTTAAGCAGCAGTTGGTCACTGGGATTGGGCAGGACGATAGCAGGCGACTTTATTTAAAAAAAAAAGGGGGGGGGAAGCTCCAAAATATATTTATGAATTGCCCAGCCTGCTTGTATTGCTAAGTTGATCCTAAAAGCCAAGATCGGAGAGTTTCTCCAATTCCCATAGAATTATAAAATGCAAGTTGGAATGATCCTAGAGATCATCTAGTCCGACCTCCTCCCCGGGGTTAGAATCTACCTCTGCAGCATCCCAGGCAGAGGGCTATCCCATTTCTGGTAAAACACTTCCAGCAAAGGAGAGCCCATCCCCTCCAGAGGCTCTGGAACTCCACTATTGAGTAACTCTTTGTATTAAAAAAATAAATAAATCTTTGAAATGCTCCCTTGTAATTTAAACCCACCGGTTGCTTGTCTCTTCTTGAGATTCTGCATCCTTCCCGATTTCAGAGAACCGAGTGAGAGTCAAGGTAATGTAGTCTTTGTCCCTTCTCTCTCTTGCTCCACAGAGCCTCTATTTTCCTGCCTGACAGGTGCAGCATGTAAAAGTAATGTTTTCAGAGAACTATTCATAATGGTACCCTGATTGCTTTCCTGGGATGCGCTGTTCCTTCCAGACCTGCTAATCTGTAAATCAGAAAAGAAAAAACTAAATGAAGGAAAAGGAGGAGAGAACGATCCTAGGAAGGAAACCTGCCCATCTCCCTAGCATATCGGCAGCTAGCTGGCCTGCAGCCCTTCCCAAGCCTTGTGTTCTTGCTGCCTCCCCACTAATGTCACTGGAAGTCTTGAATAAATGTTACATGAGGCTTAATGGTTTCTGAAAGCCTCGAATCCCAGCCTGGAACAGTCAAGAGAATTTCAGACACTTCTTGTCCCTTGCAGGCTCTTGGGAAAATAGGCACAAGATGTTTAAATTAACCATGAAATGCAGCAGGCTGCCAGTTTTCAGGCTGACTTTCATTGTTCAGAAAAATATGGCATCTTCATGCATCATGGATGGGCTAATACGTAATGCCTGGAGGAAGGGAAGAAGCTGCTTCAGCTCTGAGAATTGGGGACTTGGGCTCAGCTCACAAATACGCCCAGAGTCCATCACAGGCCTGTGATGCGTCCAGCCCTCTGCCAGGGGTGAGATGTCTTTCCATTTGTTCATTGGTGCTCTATAAAACATTAGTCCACAAAGAGTGGGGCCACCTCTTCTGTATCCAGGTCACTAAATCCCCACTTCCTCAACCTGTATGTACTGGAGTATGTCCCTTGTTTTACACTGAAACCAAGGGATGTCAGCTTTCAGATGGTGCAAAACCAATTTCCCGCGAGCATCAAAAGGTCAGGAAGACAGAAGCTGGAAAGCAGACTCACGCTGAGCCTTCAGTCCAAATGCCGAATCAGATTCCTGTTCTTATTCACTGACCCGAAAGTACTTTGTGCAGACTTCACTGTTTGCTTATTAGTTTCAAGGCTCAGTTTGAAATGGTGTTTCTGGCTTTCAAAACCAGAAATAGCTTAAATATAATCTGAGTCTATATACGCAACTGCACGGCAGGGTACCAAAGCTGGTGGAATTGAGCTCGGACATTAGGACATCTGATCGTGCTTTTCAATTTGTTGGAAGGAATACAAAACAGAACAAAGATAGTAATGTTCTCCCGAGACTTTGCTCTCCCCACTGACCTCAGATTCAATAGAGACGGTGTACATCAAAGCATTCCATGAATATTTACCCTGTTTTTTTCACAAGGAAGAAAGTTGTTTTGCAATTGCTCTATGAGGCTACAGTGAGACCAAGAGGAATTACCTGCAGTCAACATTCATTCTTTTGTTATTACATCTTCCCTGCAGGCAGCCAGTGCAGGCTTCTTCCTTCCATTTCATTCAAAGTCAAACCCTATGCTCCATAGTTGGGATCAACTTTCTTTGACCTTTCCTTTTTCTAATCCTTGATCCTAGTTGAAACCTCAGCTTCTATTTCCCTCTGCATACGTCACAGCCCTTGGAAGCAATCTGCTCTTGCCGTGTCTTGCCCCTTTCCAAATCACTGCCTGCATTCACCCTTTCATTGCAGTCTCATTCTTTCTGCCTTTTTTTCCTGCCTCCATCTTCCTTCCTTACTACAATTACTGGGCAACTTTAAGAGGTGTGGACTTGGCCAATGGAGCCTGGTCAACTTTAAGACCTGTTGACTTGTCTTATGATACTGCACCTCGGATAAGTATTTTTCAAACTGGGCAACTTTAAGAATGTGTGGACTTCAACTCCCAGAATTCCCTAGCCAGCATCCATTCTCCTAGAATTCTGGGAGTTGAAGTCCACACATTCTTAAAGTTGCCCAGTTTGAAAAACGCTGGCTTAGAGCCAGTGGTGGGATTCAGCCGGTTCACACCACTTTGGCAGAACCGGTAGCTAATTTTTTTATTGCCCAGGCCCAGAATGGACTTCCAGAAGTGGAATCCACACAAAGAACCGATTGTTCACATATTTGAATCCCACCACTGCTTAGATCAGTGGTTCTCAACCTGTGGGTCGGGACCCCATTTGGGGTCGAACGACCATTTCACAAGGGTCGCCAAACAACGCAGTCTGCCATTTTTTCCCCCTTTTCCTTAGCTGTGCTACTCCCTTTTATTCTATTGGCTTTTGAAAGCCAATAGAATAGACTCTCTTGAATAGAGTCTAATTCTATTGGCTTTCAAAAGCCAATAGGAATTGTCCAGGCTGTCTCTGCCCTGCTAAGCCCGCCAAAAGTCCCATTCTGCAAACGGTGCTGCACCAGTTGAGTAGTCCTCGACTTACGACCGGTTGAGTAGTCCTCGCCTTCGACCAGTTGGGGGTCGCGGCATTAAAAAGGTTGAGAACCACTGGCTTAGATCCTTCCTTCAGCCTATTCTACCTTAAGGCCTATTCTACCTTAAGGCTGATCCTGATGCAGACAAGAACTGAGACTAAAGCTAATACTAAATTTCTAGGCCTCACAGACCAATCTGATATGGCTCCAAAGACAGCAATTTTAATGGAGGATTATATGCATCAGTCTTTATAAAGTATAGAGCAGGATTGTTTGTACCAAGTAAATAAGCGGAAAGGAGAAAGTCAAAGCAATTATTGGCCAAGCCTTGATCCCGAAGCAGACCAGGATTGTACAAAACAGATTAAAAGTTACCTACAGCAGAGTGTCAAGGCTTGAATTGCTCTTGACCCTGGTTCTCCACAAGGTCCAGTCTTGATCTGTTTCTCAGTAATTATGTATTTATTTCGTGCATTACGCATATCAAAAATGATGGTACAAAAAGTAGGAAGAAGGAATCATGAAGTCAATAGTCTGTTCTTAAGTCAGACATTAGCAGTCCTCCCCTGGGCACCTCATTATCGCCCATTCTCTGATTTAGCACTAAAGAGTACTTGAAAAAAAAAATCAGTGTTACATAGGGAAGCATTGACAGTGTTCTTTTCCAGGATTATGATAAGCCTTCTCAGCAGCATTTAGGTCATCAGAAGAGAGGTATGCTGATTGGTTGCATTCATTGGAAAACTCAACAAATGAAGAAATTCAAGGGAGCAGTAAACATTTTCTAAACTATGCCAAATGTGGAATGCTTAAAGGAACCAAGCAAAAGGAGATTGTGGATTGATGACGAGACACTTCAGCTCTCAAAGAAGCAAGATAACAATTTATAACAGCAACAGATACAACAAAGTATTTATGGGCTGCAAACAAATATGGTTTCTCCTAAAAGGGAAGCATGCTGCCCAAATACTGTACTTTCAGTAAAGCTGCTTAATACTTTTTGTTTTAATAACCTTCTAGCACAGTGGTTCTCAACCTGTGGGTCGGGACCCCATTTGGGGTCAAACGACCATTTCATGGGGGTCGCCAAACAAGGCTGTCCGCCATTTTTCCCCCTTTTCTTTGGCCACGCCCCTGGCACCCGGTGATGTATAAGTGGTTGGGGGTCACCACAACATGGGCAACTGTATTATGGGGTCGCAGCATTAGAAAGGTTGAGAACCACTGTTCTAGCAGCTGTGATTTAGATGCAGAGAAAGCTGGTTCATTCCAAGAGGCTGAATAATAGGTGTATTTTTCTTCTTGCACCTTCCATTCCTTCAACTTTATTCTGCAGCTACAGCCCCCCCCCCCCACCGACCGAACATCTTTGAGAATTCAATTCAACATCATGAAATGGGATAAAAATAGAATACATTGCAATAGCATGGCAAGCCATCAAAATCCTATCTGACCAACAACCCTGTCGATAAAACTGCAGAGATCCTTGGTTAGTAAGTAATGAATAATGTCGTGGTTATATTTTTGGAGGAGGATATGAAAGCTTCTTAGCCTAAGACTAGAATAGCTATTTCAAGCTTATTTTGCTCTCATCAGCTAGCCATGTTCTTTATGGGATTCGAACCTGGGCAGCCTGCATGCTAGGCAGTTGTATTAACCTTCAGGCCATCAGCTCTCCTCCCCACTTTTGTCAACCTAGCCAAGGGAATATATACAGAAAGTTTTTTCTGGACAGACCAGTCTGATTGATGCACCATGGTATTTTTGACTGCTATACTGCAGTTCTACTTTTTATAATCACTTTTGCCTTGCATCCCCCCAAACTAGGTTCGAATCCCATAAAGGGTATGGCTAGCTGATGAGAGCAAAATAAGCTCACATACCACCCCCCTCTGCCACCCCAAATGGTTTGCAATGGCTCACACCCTCAAACAGAGACAATTTGATAAGACAGGAGAGAAAACCTTTTAAAATGTGCCAATCAGAGCTGGAGAATGAAACTACATCTTCAGGCTAAATATATAGCCAGCTTCTCTGGTTTGCTGCACCGAGAGAGGAGAGAAAAGGCCCCATTTTCCTATGACTGTGGCACAAGCAGATTAGTTAATTTATTTTTTATTTTATTTAATCAAGTTAACTGAGGTGGATATTCTGATGCATACGTCCTACATTTACAGCCAATCTAAAATATAACTCAGGGCAAAGAAGGGGCCAGTTGTGAAAGATAACAAAGGAATATCTCAGTTCAGAGGCCAAGCACATTTATATCCATGGAAATGCCTCTCTAATTATAAGAACCGTAGGCACCAGGAGATGCCTTTGTTAAACAATTTGCTGCTATGCTGTTTCACTTATTAATTTAAAAAAGGAAACAAGAGAAGGCGCCCCTTCGTGTCCTTCATTGCCCTGGTGAAAAAATTTAGAAAATTCCTCTCCTGCCCACCTCCCTCTTTGCCCTTTCATTTCAACACTCCAGTAATCAGATCAATCAATGTGTTATTAAAAGACATGTAGGAAATGAACTTAAAGAGATGTTTATCATAACCAAGGGATATTACCTGCTGAGGAATCGGTACATTGCATGTCCCACTTCTATTATTCAATTACACATTTCAGACTGAACAGGTGTGTGATAGACTCACCCCCCCCCTCCCCACTTCAGTTAAAATGATAACACTGAAACTAAACACTTAAAATTATCCTATTCTGCAAGGATGTTGTGAAGGGTTCTGAGATCATTTGCATGGAAAATCTAGACAAGGCCTCCATATTAATCATATTGATCCTTTTTTTTAACCATCTTCTTGTCTTCACCGTATAGCAAGCTTAGCAAAACATGTCCTAAGCTTTTCATTTCTTTTTAAATTGCCAGTATGAAAAGCGACACGGGTTGCAATCTGAGCAGCTAAAGTAGCCTGAACTTATTTTACTTTGCCTTTTCTTTTTATCTGAACACATCACTTGGCTTTGTCATGTTCTTTATTAAATTCAGGTTGTGCCTCTTATGAGAAAAGATAATTACATAAACAGAGGGTCACAGTTCTCTTTGCTCCAATATAAAAGATCTTCCAGGTCATTTTATTGGATTTTGCCTCACCGAGTTTTCATGAGGATGTTTCTAAGTAAAGTACAGGAGAAATCTGTCCACTATCCACCATAGTAGCTTCTATTTTAAAATTTGCCAAATTATCTTGACACATACGAACCCACCCAAGATTTTCTAGCTTTTGTGAGGCTATCCATTTGGTCTGTATCTAGCATCACCAGTTTCTAGTGCCTCAGCTCCAGAGGGTGGATTTTCACTCCAGGAAAAATCTGCACTGCTTGGGAACTCAGTAATCTAAAAACAATAGTTAATTCCATGCAGATCTAACAGTGCCTCGGGATATTCAAGAGAGTTTCTTTTGCAGTGAAAAATAAGTCCACATCAGTTGTGTGAAATGCACACCAAACAGAAGTGAGAACAGGCTCTGATGATATGGGCCATTTGATCAGATTCCTACCGTTGACAAAAGTCTGCTGACTATAAAAGAAATCAGATCCTTTGTTCAGGATGGGTGAAGATCCAAATGAGATCGCACCACCTGCATAGGGGTCATGGGAATGGATGATACAGATTATACAGATGACAAAATCATAGCCTCTCCCCTGACCAATGGCCTTTAGCGTGTAATTGATATGCTTAGAAAATCCTAGGCATGAATCAAAGATGGGTTCATCCCCTGCATTTCAATCCCATTGCTTCAAGTCATACTCTCTTTGCCTCCTGGATCAGAGAATACGGCTTCCATTATTCAGAGCACAGAGTGTTTGTCAAGGTGACATCCTGATAAGCTGGAACGGCAGGCTCTGAGGCCCCACAGGACAAGAAGAATATGATGGCCATTCTCACAAGCAAATTAGCCAGGTAGAGGGAAGGCAGAAAAACCAAATGCACAGGTATAGACTAGATGGCATCTAGCTCAATAGTAGTAACTGCCAGAGGGATCTTGGAGTCCTAGTGGATAATCCTTTAAATATGAGCCAGCAGTGTGCTGCAACTGCCAAACAAGACAACACAATGCTAGACTGCATTAACAGAGAGACAGAATCAAGATCACATGAAGTACTGATACCACTCTATAATGTCTCGATAAGTTTTGGTTGCCACGATGTAAAAAAGATGTTGAGACTCTAGAAAGAGTGCAGAGACAAGCAACAAAGATGATCAGGGGACTGGAGGCTAAAGCATATAAGGAACGGTTGCTGGAATTGGGTATGTCTAGTTTAATGAAGAAAAAGACGAGGGGTGACATGATAGCAGTGTTCCAATATCTCAGGGGATGCCATAAAGAAGAGAGAGTCAAACTATTCTCCAAAGCACCTGAAGGCAGGACAAGAAGCAATGGATGGAAACAAACCAAAGAGAGAAGCAACCTACAAGTAAGGAGAAATTTCCTGACAGTTAGAACAATCAACCAGTGGAGCGCCTTGCCTCCATAAGTTGTGAATGTTCCAACACTGGAATTTTTTTAATAAGAGATTGGACAACCATTTGTCTGAAATGGTATAGGGTTGGAGTAGAAGACCTCTAAGGTCCCTTCCAATTCTGTTGTTCAGAGATGATTGGCCAGTACTGCCATTAAGTTCAGGGAAAAAGGATTTGTGTTGGTTATGCAGCTATTTCCATTAGAAACAGCCTATAGCAATGGTGGCGAACCTATGGCATGTGTGCCAGAGGTGGCACTCAGAGCCCTCTCTGTGGGCACGTGCACCGTCGCCCCAGCCCTGCCCCCCTACGGCCCCCTCCTCCTCACCAGCAGCCCCCCCAGAGGAGAGTTGCCCCTGAGTGCAGTCCGTATAGAGCAGCACAGCCAAGGGCATGGCAGCAGGGATAAGACTCTGCCCTTGGGCTGTCACACACAGATGAGGCTGTGGGGCATGGGTGGAGGGTGTGGCTGCCATGGTGCTGCTGGGCTGCCTGGGCGATCTGCGGTGGGCCATGGAGGCAATGGGTGGCCATGTGGGTGGGCAGGGCGCAGAGCAGGGGTGAGCAGGGAGGCAGGGCAGTTTTCATCACTGGCCTATAGTCTCTTCTTTTGCCCATCATTTTGGCCAACAGGCCCAAAGGGGCAAAAAATACTTGCCAAATTCACAGAGCTACTCTGCAGAGTAACTCAGAAGGAAGTCAGCATTTAAGGTCATTACCATTTGAAATCAACAACACAACAACAGTAACATAGGAACAAGGTTGCCTGGCATACACTTAGGAGGAACATTGTAAGAACTGATCTGGTCAATCATAATCTGATTGAACACAATGCAGTAAGTTCACCTATTATATATTACAATTGGTTTAAATACAAACTTTAAAAAACATTCCAAAATGCAACTCCTTATACGGACTTTGTGTGGATGTTCCTGAGATCAGCATATTTTTTGACATATCTCACACACCACTGTAGAAGAATTCTCACACAAATTCTGTAAAGACCTGGAAGTGTTAGTTCAGTAATGATGGGCAGAATTGTGTATGCCACATTGTGTCCCTTGGGTTTCCAAGGAAGGTCATTGCCCTTGGATGGACCATCCCATTGCCAGAGAAGAAAAAAAAATTCAACTCCCAGTGCAATTAATTAGAGATTATATATTTGAAGTGATGCCATCATCTTGATTTTAGCTTCAGTGGTCCGGTTCTTTGTAGGGTGAAAAAAATAACAACCAACCCTTTGCTTTTTAAATCCTTTGCGCTGTTCTCTGAATTTTTTTTTAAAGTTTTTATTGGTTCCCCCCCCCCCATACATTTAGTAATATTTATTCAACAAACATGTTGTCTGAGTTTACATTCGCTAATACATATTTAGTTCCTAATCCTTTATTTTTTTCTCTAGCCATCGATAAAATAAGTCCCAAGTTTGGTAATATTCCGTTTCTTCTTTTTCTTTCGGTCTCATAGTCAGTCTATCCATCTCTGCGCATTCTAGTATTTTTTTAATTATTTCTTCATCTGATGGTATTCCTTCATTTTTCCAATATTGCGCAAATATAATTCTTGCTGCTGTTGTAACATGCAAAATCAAATATATACTTTGTTTATCAGTGCATTATACCTAATAAAAAAAAATCAGGTTTAAAATCTACGTGTTCTCCCAACATCTTTTCTAGCCAAGCATGTATCTTTTTCCAATAACTCTTTACTTTGTCACATGTCTACCAAACATGGTAATAAGTGCCTGACTTATGTTTACATTTCCAATATTTATCTGACATGATTTTAAACATTTTTGCTAGCCTTGCTGGTGGCAAGTGCCATCTATAAAACATTTTATATAAATTTTTTCATAGGAAGTTGACATTGTCAGTTTATAATTTCTTTCCCATAAATTCTGCTATTTTTCTAGTTCTATATTGTATCCAAAATTTTTCGCCCATCTTATCATTGTTTCTTTAACTTGTTCGCTTTCCATTTTCAAAGTTAATAAGAAAATATACATTTTCTTAATTAGTTTCTCATCAGAGGTTAACAATATCTTATCAAACACAGTTTGTTCCTTATAAAATGTATACAGTTTAACATTTTTATCATATCTAGCTTGCATTTGTAACTGTGCCCACCATGATAAATTGATACCCTGGTTTTCCATTTCTTGTTTAGATTTTAAATTCCCTTCAGAATTTAGAATATCTCTATATGTCCAGATTTTTTCAAAGTCCACTAAATTTGGGTGTACAAATGCTTCCATTGTTGACAACCACCCTGGAATTTTCAAATATATTTTACATTTTATTTTTCCCCATGTTGTTAATAATCCATTTCTTATATAGTGATTTATGGAAGTATTTATGAATTTTATTTTTCCTGTACCATAAAAAAGTGTGCCACCCCAATTGTAAATCATACCCCTCCAGATATAACAGCCTTTTGTTTCTAAGATTCTTTTACCCATGTTAATGTAGATGCTTGATAATATAAAATCCACAAAATTTTCTGTCATGGTCAGATCCTCAGTTCTCTATTACAAGAATAGATCAGTTGAATTTGGATTACAACTCCCAAATCCTTTGCTATTGTAGCCAAGATTGGTTTGTAACTGAAATCCCCAACTTCTAGTAGGTATCCAGTTGCTTTTTCTACTGTATGCAGTTAGGGGGAATATTCTTCATCACAGGCAATCCGCAGGCCGATATTGGATTATGTACTGAGCTCCCCAGGGTTTACTTCTGAATCAACAAGACAGTCTTGCGCTATCAATCTGCAGTACTGTGCACTCATTAGGGAGTAAGCCATAAGGAAAAGGATTGTAGAAGAATCTGCTTCCTGCTCCCATCAAGATGGGGATTGTCAAGTGCACTTGTTGATGAACATCTCTGATAAAAGATGTGTTCTTCCTCCCTATTACTGCTTGCTCGATTTCTGCCTTTTTAACCGTGCATATTTAGCTTGAATATCTTCTAGAGATTACACATCGCCATGTGTGGGATGCCACTCCTGAGCGCTTGTGAAGTTTTGCAAAAAAAAAAAAAAAGTGAAAGATGATATCGAAGCTATTTCATTCCCCCCAAAACAATCTCCTATCAATTCAAACAGTGGATGATGTTTGGGGTAGGGAGGGATGGACCTTAACAACATATACATGCATGCACACACACAAAGAGAGAAAGAGAGAGAGAGAGAGAGAGAGAGAGAGAGAGAGAGAGAGAGAGAGGGAGAGATATCACATTTTATCTTCTGTCTATCCCTGCAGGAAAGACACTTTATTCTGATTAAACCAGTGGTTCTCAACCTTTTTAATGCTGTGACCCCAACCGGTCGTAAGTCGAGGACTACCCAACCGGCCGTAAATCAAGGACTACCCAACCGGTTGTAAGTCGAGGACTTTCCCTGCGCGGGAGCGCCACATATGCGTGGTGCCGCCCCCTGCACCGGCCGAGGCATAGCTGGCAAGCGGCAGAGACGGCGCAGGCCGACCACCAGCTGGGCCACCAGCTGGCCCAGCCCAAGGGAGGTAAGGCACCCACCGGGCCCCACACGCACCAGCAACCCTCCCTGCGTCCGCCAGCCTCCCACCTCCCACCCCTGGCCCTCTTTTACTTACATTTTTAGTAGTTGCTCAGCAGGGAGGGGTGGAAACTTCCAGACAGCTCACCTTCGCTGCAGACAACTTGCAGCACTGTTTGCAGAATGGGACTTTTGGCGGGCTCAGCAGGGCAAAAACAGCCTGGACAATTCCTATTGGCTTTTGAAAGCCAATAAAATTAGACTCTATTCAAGAGAGTCTATTCTATTGGCTTTCAAAATCCAATAGAATAAAAGGGAGTAGCACAGCTAAGGAAAAGGGGAAAAAATGGCGGACTGCGTTGTTTGGCGACCCCCGTGAAATGGTCGTTCGACCCCAAATGGGGTCGCGACCCACAGGTTGAGAACTGCTGAATTAAACGGTCATTGCCCACTTAGAAGGAAGAGGTGCTCTCACATCATTACACTTTGCTCTGCTAGTAAATACACAGGTGAACAAGGACTTTTAGTCTGGGTGGCACAACAGGATTGGGAAGAGGGGATGTCTCCTTGGAGTATTCCATGTTTATGGTTTCTGCTAATCCAGGTCCATGATGTAATGAAATCCTCTTAATCCTCACTATTAAGGGATAGGCTCTGGGACAAGACTTCTGAGACTCAGTAATCCTAACACTGAAATACTATTTGTGAAAAGTGTGCCTGACCATTTAGATCAGCAGTGAACAACCTTGGAAAGCTTGGGAGCTTTCCTCAATTTAGCATTCAGTGGGTCTTAGTTAACATCACAACAGTCATTTGGCCATCTATTTTACATTGTGTTATCTTGGACTGTCGATGGCATGCAACCTGAATGCTTAAGAGTCTCGTAGTTTTTTGAAGGATTTGCACATTCCTTAAAGCAGTCTTTTTTCAACCTTAATGGCTTTAAGATATGTGGACTTCAACTCCCAGAATTCACCAGCCAGCATGTTGGAGTTAACGTCCATGCATCTTAAAGTCACCAAGGTTGAAAAAAAAAAGTTGCCTTAAAGGATAAGGGGAAGAAACTTGGGGTCCTCTTGGATCCGATGCAGTCGCCTTCAAAATGCCTTTTAATAACTTAAACTGATATACAAGCAACATCATACCGGCCATTATGTATTTTTTGACAAAATATTGCAGCTTCCTCTTTTTATCTTGCCTGTTCCACTGTTCTTTTTCAGCATTATTGTTTTTACTTTGCTATAACATCATTGTACATATTTTCACGTAAAAAAGATAGCTATAAACCTCTTGACTGAAGCTTATGATTCCATGGACATGTCCATGTCATTTTGTTGGCAACAATGCAAATTATTTTGACATGGCTTTCTCCCACTCTAGTCTACCGTTCTGGCATGTCTAGTTTCCCTCCCAGTCAATCTTACCAAGCTTTTTGAGATCCATGAAGGTGCTGCCAATTTTCTTATATTTTATAGAATTGTAGCCCACCCTTAGAACTCCTTTTTTTTTTGAACAGCATGATAGGTAAGCAAACATCATGATGATGGTGATGATGATGATGGTAGTGGCGGTGGTGGAGGTGGTGGTGGTGATGGTGATGATTTCTGCATCGTGGTGCAACTGACTTAGTTTTGACTACAGCAACTCACAGCAGCTTTCCTGTTTTCAGGCATGAATTCTTTGCAGTCATAGTTTTACAAGTAACATCTCTGAAAAGTGGACTGTGTAGCTGATGTGGGAGGTGCAAAGGGCTTCGTCTCAAACCAGGCAAGTTCTGGATTCATAAGTGTGCTGGTAAGTGACGATCCTATTGGAACATCTTCCTAAAAACTCTTTCCACTTCCAGAGAAGACTGGATGAGTCCACATCAAAAGATGAGCCTGCTGTTTGGTGTGTGCTGTTATGATTCCACAATTTGATCAGATACCTGCCTTTTTCATATGATAGAACCAAAGCTCAGTGGTGACAGAAAAAGGATTTCCAGACTGGCAGAACTGAGAGTATAATTTCACACTTAGGATAGTCAAATATTTCCTTTGATATACAGAACACTCAGCCACACTTAGAAATATAGGAAAACTCCCCAAACACTGAACGTGTGCACCCTCAGAAAGGCCCTCTCAGAAAGAAGATGGAGTCTCATGTCTGAATTTATTTATTTGCTTATTTATTTATCACTCAAATCTATACACCTCTTGTCTCACTGTTGAAGTGATGATCCTCCCTGCATGTATGTGTGTGCGTCACACACCACACACACACACCACACTTTGCTTAAGGAAGGCTACAACATTAGGAAGGAGCATTCTATACTAACTTTATTAATATTCTCTTCTTAGTGATTTTTTCACATGAGGAGTTTTTAAAAAATCATCAAAGGCGCTGGAGGGAGTTCTCATTTGTTGATTGGAGGAGCAGTTTAAAGAGCACAGCAGGATCCTCTCTCTGCTTTGCAAAGCCAACCGTAAAAAGTTGGTCTCCTTCTTCTTAAGCTGAAGTGCGGAGGCAGATTTTGCAGAAGCCAGGAAGCCTCAAAGTTACAATGACCTTGAAGCCTGGACACGGGGAACTTGATTTTCCCATTTGCGATGCCAGCCATTTCTATTTGGCATCATTGTCAATAAGCCTGTTATTACAGCAGGAGGTGATGAAAGCAATCAGTGAAAATATCGTGTTTGGGTCACACCATGCTACAAGACAATTTTTTTTTTTCTAATAAAGGTGCATTGTGTAAAACTCACTTGGATGGATTTGCATTAAACCATAACCAAAGAAACCACAGGATGGCTTAATAGAATATGTGAAACTACCTGAAGTACATCAGTAAGAAAGCAAATAACAAATAAAATGAGTACCTGAATTATCTCTATTGATCTCAAATGCCTAGTTGAACCATCCATTAGTTTTGATCCCCAAAAAGTTACTACAATGGCCATGCAAATCAGCAATGGATGAATCTATTACATTCACTGGATTCAGGCCCTAATAAGCAATACAGATTTCAAATGTCCCTTTCAAATAGCATTAGGCTTATATACCTCCCCATACTGTTTTATAGCACTCTCTAAGCAGTTTCCAGAGTCGGCGTATTGCCCTCAACAATCTGGGTCCTCATTTTACTGACCTCGGAAGGATGGGTCAGTCTTGAGCCCCCGTTAGGATCGAACTCCAGACTGTGGGCAGAATTGAATACATTTTCAAAAAAGAAAGCAGGTACTTTATTCTAACTTGAGGATGGGTGGCTAGAGAACATTGAATAGATTGAAAAGATTGATAGGCAGAGACCACATGACATACCAGATTCTTCAGTAAACAGGCCAATGTATTGAGTTCATGGTAATCAAAGTTAATTACTGCCTGAAAAGTCTGAAACAAGAAGCAATCTTTCCAATTGCAAATATCTTTCCTGGGGAGGAGAAAGGGGGGGAGTATGATAAGAAAAAAAGAAATGGGCTGCATTTCCAAAGAGGACAAGACAGCATGGTGGCAGCTGAAGGTCGAGCCGCAAAGCTACTGTCAGTTGCAATCAAGGGTGTCTTGGCCTCACCAATGAAAGAGGAAGGCAACATTCATTAATATTGGTCAATTCAAAAGTCTGCCCAAGAAATGATTCTCAGAGAATTTCCCAAAGGGTATGAAATAAGAAATAATATCCCCAGGATGGTTCTCAGAAAGACTTGGTGGCAGAGCTAGAGACTGAAGGCCTGGCTTCACTAGCACACATAGGTCATCCCAAATCTTAGTCTAGGCTAAGTAACAGCAGGCCAGAAGATAAGCAATTGGTAAAGTTAATGTAAACAGAAGCATTTGGAAAATACAGCCCTCATGCATTTAGGAAACCATCAGAGGAGGACTTTGCTATCTGCTCTGGAAGTCAACTGAGCATATAGCAGTGCCCTTGCCTGGGTCATTTAGGATTAAAGGTTCATCTGGAAATCAACCTGCATGAGATGTGGAAATAAAAAATTTGGGAATGATTGAGAACACTCTGTTCCCACATCTCCAACACAGAGAATGGACGACCATCATAAAATGACATAAAAGACAGGCCATCATGCCTGGTAAATAGCAGTTGAAACCAGGAAGCATGATGCTGGGTCATGTAGTCTCTGTAATATTTAATTGATACAATCCTAATTGAAAATACAAGGATTGAGACTTAGGGGGTTTCAGAGATAAACACTAAGCAGCATCTTTGTGAGTAAACAACTCTGTCTCTCTTGCCAAACAAGAGAGGCTGAAGCTTTTGTGTTTCATCTACTTATTAATATCTGTAGTCTTAGAATTGTCTGAATGTGGAGAAAACAATTTCCTTTCCTTGGCTTATTACGGAGCCCTTCACCAATCACTTACCACCCTTGTTTGGGGTTTTCATTGTGGTAGGTTGCAGCTTCCTCCTGCAATGGTGAGAGTTTGTATCCTGTTTGTAGAAGGCTTCCCAATGGCAGCAAGAGACAGACTGGACTCCCTACAGTGGAAGTCATCTCACTGTTTGCACAACAACTCCTAATTCATAACAGGAGGATGCCACAACCTAACATGAATTTGTACCACGTGGCATTGAGCATTATATACTGATTACTGTTTGACGGGGCTTTATGGGTATAATAAAAATAAAGAAGTGGGAGAAAGTGAGAGATTTGAACACTGGTAGATGCATAAAAGTATAGAAGTGTTAGTGATATGTCTTGTTTACTCAAAACATAAGAAAGGTAGAGAAGGCAAAAGATGATATAACATCTTAGCATGATCCTCAGCTCTGTGTTGAAGGTTGTGAGTGATTTAAAGATGATGAAGATGGACCCTAGATTCTTTTTTTTAGAGTTTAATCCCACCTTTTTTTCCCCATATACAACTCAAGCTGGTGAACATACCGATACCCCTTCCTCCTCCTATTTTCCTCACAGCAACCCTGTGAGGTAAGTTAGGCTGAGAGAGAGAGTGACTGGCCCAAGGTCACCCAGCTGGTTTGTCATGCCTAAGGCAGGGTGAGAACTCATAGGCTCCTGATTTCTAGGCCAGCACCATAACAACCACACAAAACTGGGTCTCTTTATTTACTTTATTAAAATGAATCAGCTCCTTAATACTGAATGGTTTCAGTAAGATCAAGCAATCAACATTCAGGTCCAGAGAATGGATAGTGTATCTGTGTGTTCTTGGTCAGTTAAGAGATGTCACATGCCTTGAACTCTGGACCAAGTAGAATCAGAAAGGCAAGACCATAAAGTTTGAAAAAATGATCCAGGATCTTGGGCTTCAGAGGAAGTCGGTTGCTCACTTGGGACTTTTTCTGCTTATTTGACTCTACAATCTTCTGTTGTCTTGTTAGACTGGCTGTCAAAATAGCTGAACCAACATTAATTGATATTAAAGATCCTATTTGTATGGGGGGCATTTATGTTCACAGAGCAGCTTTTCTTAATTCTTCTGTATCCTTATGCTTTCCAGCTGATTTCACTTATTGAATAAACTGCCCTGACATCTATTTCAAAAATATGTGGTTTCTCTCTCTTTTTTTTCCTGCAGCTCATCAAAGCCAAAGAACATTTATGAAATATCTCTGAAAGTTTTAAAGTAGCTGCTTAAAAGAAGAAGTTTAGCAAGAATGGCTTTCAAAGATAAGGCTGTCATTTTTGCGAGCCTCTTAAAGGAGTCAAAATCCCAGCTCTGTGACAAGTGTGTTTTGTGAATGCTCTTCAGTTGGGAGCAGGCCTCTCCAAGGCTTCTGGAACAAGGTGTAATTCATGGAGAGTCTTTTTTTTTAATTCCTTGAATATAATTCATTTTGGGCCATAAGGTGTCAAGCGTTAGCTTATGGAGTAGATATAATATTCAAGGATAAATCAGCCTGTAGGTAGCTGATCTTAGAAACTGGCTGAAGCAAAGTTTGTGAGCCCAGTGTTGAGCTTCTGTGGAGAGAAACTGAGCACCAAGGATTAACATAAACAGAACTTCAGTTCAATGCATGACACAGGATATGTCCCCCTGCTGCTTTTAATGTACTTACCGTAACATGCGTTTTTAGAGTGGCATGGTGGCCTAGTGCTGAAGGCGTTCGCTTCCTACTTGGAAGGTTGAGAGTTCAATCCTAGGTAGCAGCAGATATTTCTGTCCTATATGGTGCAAAGAAAAAAAATGGCTGCAAACTCCATTTGGCATCAGGAAGGGGATCTGGCCAGTAAATGCTCAGCTCCATCCAGTTGCCCTGACTCTACCCTGAATTAAGGGATTAGAGCAGCGATCCTCAACCTTTGTGGTTTAGTAGCTCTGTTGGGGGGGGAGAGAAGGGGAACCAAGCTACATGAGCAGTGGGCTGGTACGCACATGCATGCGCAATTCAGCTCACCCAAGCAGCAGGTTACCACGCATGCACATGAACACACAGCTTGACTGCAAGTCAAGCTGCATGCATGCCCATGCACACCAGCCCACCTCTCTTATGGCCCATTTCTGAATAGGCTACAGCCCGGTAATCGGCCGTGGCCCATGGGTTGGGGACTCCTGGATTACAGGGTTGTAAAAAGGGAGTTTTTAAGCGGTCCTTGCCATAGCTCAGGGACAAAGTTAGGAAGAAGGCTGTAACATGCATTTTTAAACTCTGAAAGGGGAAAAAACGTTATCAGTCCTGAAGATCAGAGATTAGTTGATGGGGATTTTGCAATTCTTTCTGCAAAATATTCTTTTGTAACATAAGAAGAGAGTGGGAATTGGGATTCTCTTCTCCAACAAGTGAGCATTTATTGCATGAATGCAGTCATTAATCCGTGTCCCCCACATTCAGGAAGGATTACCTCAAAAGCCTCCAGGGTCAGCTTCTCCCAAGGCCTGTAAGCCACATTTCTCTAGCTCTAAAGAACACTACAAATTGATGTTAACCTGTGTTAATAGTTTGATTACCTTTCTGGTTCAATGTCTCTCCCTTTCAGAGAGCCTATAAAGGAGGCTCAGGTTACTAGGACATATTCTAGGAGAAATGCATAATTTGCTTCAACATGTGGCCTCTGAAAACCTTTCCAGGGTACAGGTAGTTCTTGACTTACAACAATAATTCAGCCCACAATTACGATCATAAATCGTGATGGTTGTTAAGTGGATCATGATGTCAGTGTGACCAATTTTACAAAAATTTTTTGCAGGGGACATTAAGCAAATCCATAGGAGGTATTTGTTTTTTTTCCCCTGGAAACTGGAAACAAACATAAGTTTCCAGCAAAAATGTTTTGAATTGCTGTCAGAGGAGCATGGGATGTGGCTCGTTGCTGAGCACTCAAATTGCAGCCATGTGACCACTGGGAGAAGAGGAAGGCAGCCATTGTAGCTTTGAATCTGGGTCATAAGTACCTTTCTGGGAATCTGTCGTAACTTCAAATGGTCCTAAGTGACTACTTGTAAGTCAAGGACTATCTAAAGAAAAGAAGGATTAGGAGTGACATGATAGTAGAATTCCATTATTTGAGGGGCTGCCACAAAGAGGAAGGGGTCAACTTATTTCCCAAAGCTCCAGAAGGCAAGACAAGAAACAATGGATGGAAACTAATCAAGGAGAAGAGCAACCTTGGAATTAAGGAGAAACTTCCTAACAATGAAGACAATTAACCAGTGGAACAGCTTGCCCCCAGAAGTTGTGGGTGCTTCATCACTGGAGGGTTTTAAGAAGAGACTGGACAGCCACTTGTCTGAAATAGCATAGGATCTCCTGCTTGAGCTGGGGGTTGAACTAGAAGACCTCCCAGGTCCCTTCCAGCTTTATTCTGAATCTGACCTGTACATCTAAAAGTCGCAGTGCAACGTTAATGCAATGGGAAAGGAAAACCATGAAACGGTATGCAGAGTAGCCAAAGCTTTAGACACAACATCACTACTCTGATTGTGAACAGAACCTCTGAAGAATGGCATTCTTCATCAACAACATTATTACATGTTAAGGTTAGAATTAGGATACTAAATATCTGCTATGGGAGAATCCTCTGGCAACTTGTAGCTACAGCTTTACTATGGAATACAGGACATTAAAATGATGCTTTTCTTTTTTCTTAAAATAAAACAAATGCTGTGCAATTTATATTCATTATCAAATAATGTAATGGGCAGTGAGAAGAACCGTGAGGAACAGAAGCAGAGCCGCAACCAAGAGAATGGTCAAACAAAAGACATTCGAGTCTGAGGCCGAATATAATTTGAGAAAGCATCTCAGGCTTGACCTTCCCTAGTTCTCTTGAAAATAAAGGGGAGCTGTAGGCGAGGTGCATTCAGATTGTTGAGATTCTGTTGTGGTAACATTTATAATAAAAGCACTATGGTATTTATTGGTTTGATTTCCTAGTCTGGTCTTCCTCAAAGGGCTGACTGTAAGCATAAATTTTTGAAGACAAATCTGTTTAGAGCAGTGGTTCTCAATCTTTTTAATGCCGTGACCCCCAAACGGTCATAAGTCGAGGACTACTCAACTGGTCATAAGTCGAGGACTACTCAACTGGTGCAGCACCGTTTGCAGAATGGGACTTTTGGCGGGCTCAGCAGGGCAGAGAGAGCCTGGACAATTCCTATTGGCTTTTGAAAGCCAATAGAATTAGACTCTATTCAAGAGAGTCTATTCTATTGGCTTTCAAAAGCCAATAGAATAAAAGGGAGTAGCACAGCTAAGGAAAAGGGGGAAAAAATGGTGGACTGTGTTGTTTGGCGACCCCCGTGAAATGGTCGTTCGACCCCAAATGGGGTCCCGACCCACAGGTTGAGAACCACTGATTTAGAGCATTTATAATCCCTCTCCCTTTAAAAAAAATGCTCTTTGAAATTAACACTTTCCCGAAAACACATTGTACTGCACATCCTGAATTCGGCCTCAGTCATGGTGACAGTATTAAACTAGAAGCACATACAGATGTTATTGCATGTGATTTAATGTTGATTTGGAATTCTAAAAGAGCTTCATTGCATAATGGGAATGTCATCTGCACACCACTAACCTAAGGCCATGGCTATGTTAACAAGGAGGAGGGAGGAAGGGATCCCCAAGGAGAAACAGTTAATAAGATAAGTTCCAGACAGAACCAGAGGGCAGCAATTCTTGTTTAATACTGAAGACTATGCAGTCAGCCTTGTAGCCCTAACTTCCTATAATCCCTGTTTAGGGAGAACTGACTTTCCCCATTTTTGCTCTGACAAAGAGAAGGATGGGTTATGAAAAACAATGTTACACCAAGCAAAAAGAAGATATGAGAAGCTGAAATAAGATCAACAAGTGACTTGTCTAAAGCATGGGGGGGGATAGAGACTCCCCCCTCCCCAGATCATCCCTCCCTTTGCTGGCCAAGATGCTGGATTACCTATAAGAGGAAGGACAAAATGGAGAAGAACAATAGCAAATAGATTTTCCCTGCGCCAAAGCAGGTCAAATTTTGCAGCTGAACAGTCTGCTGGAATGCAAACAGTGATAACTAGTTTTTTTTTTTTAAAGAATACATGGGCAGTTTGTCAGAAATTAATTACAGAAGGCAATGTTTTCTCTTACGGTCCATCTGGGAGGTCTAGATACACAGCAAGAAAACCCCTGAGCTTCAACATTTGCAAACAGCACTCGTATTGGAAAGAGATTTATAAGCATAATGTCAAAATGGAAACTTACTCTTTATAGCTCTACTTGTTTGCGCTACCATAACTCTATACTACATCAAACTGCCTTTGCTCCACCCTGAAGGGCAGCAGAAATGAAGAGTTATAACACATTTTCCTGGCATTGGCCTCATCTTATATCACACTGATGTGACATGAAGACTTGGTGTCATCACTTCTGTGTTATGCTAGAAAAGTCCATTCTATACAATTGCACAAAGCACCTTCAGTTAAGGCATTTACACTATAAATTAATTTATGCTTGTCTGGGATCAAGTCGTGCTGAACAAATGAAGGTTTACCTTGGAGTAGAGAAGCTGAGAATTGCACAATCCCCTCTTTTTAAACTAATAGATTAGAAATCAAGCACTAAAAAAATCTGAAAACCTACTGGAGCTCAGCAAACATACCGCTAAACATTGTAGATCTTATTTCCTTATAAATGGATGAGCAAGGTTGTGCTACACATCAGCTTCAGAAATTCTGCAGTGATCTATGAGATTATAAGACTATATAAACAAGGAAGAGCTCACTCAGCTTTTACATCAAAAAGACCACATCGTGATGATTGCTTTTAAATGTAATTATTGCTTCTGCTGTTAGTAACACTGTGCAGCCATTGGTATAAAATGGAAGCCAACCCAAAGCTGCCATCTTCATAATTTTTCTCCATAGGAAGCAGATGCATTCATGGGCAGCATATCTGATCCATCAGGGACATCATCAAACTAACATTGAAATAGTTCCAGGGTCTCTTGCCCTTCCTAAATTTGTGAAATGGTTAGGAAATTAACTTCATTTCATAAAACAGGCACCATTTCTGTAGGCCAAGCAAGGAGGAAGCCACTATGATGCCCAGGGAGAGAACTACCAGTCAGTTTAAAAATAATGCAGGTCAAAGGAAAGACCAGAGGCAATGACCTTACTGAATAGCATACACAAAATGTTGGAAGCTCTTCCCATGGTCTGCAGATTAAAGCTGAAGGGAGTATCAAAAAGCTTGTAATTACTGGAAGTAGGTAACATGAAACTTAGAGAGGATGTGAAGTCAACAGAGAAAAACACAGCCATTATAATGAATAAAGCCAGACAAAAATGCATGCCGCTAACACAGTGATGAGAAGCAAATCTCACAGGTTTTTTCCCCAGTATAATCAACAACATTAGCATAGATGTCATCTCCACAGCAGAGAAAACCTGAAACCATTTGCTCACATTACTGCAGCTGCTGGCTGGTGCTAATGGTCCTGGTAACATGGACACAATGTCAAAAGAAGCAGCATTTATGTGTAGAAATGCTGTATTGCTTAAAGAATGCACATGCACATGAAGCAGAGCTGCAACAATCATTCTCTAGATCAGGGGTGTCAAACTCAATTTCATTGAGGGCCGCATCAGCATTGGGGTTGCCCTTGGGGGGGCAGGGGTGTGTGTCCAGGATGGGTGCGGCCTACTGGGTGGGCATGGATGGAGTGGGTGTGGCCTATTGGGTGGGCATGGCCAGCTCTATATCATTCACGTCAAGGGTGCGTGTGGGGGCCTGGGCAAGAGTGGGACAGATCTGAGGGTCTCTGGCAGAAGGGAGCGGGACCAGTCCATTTCTTCATTCCTCACAAAGGGTGACACCTCCTCAGCATGCACCCAGGGGGTGGGGCCAACACACAGGGGCTGGTTCCTCGCTGTTTCTAGATGGCCTTGTGGAGCTAAGACTGAATATGTTTCAGCATAGAGGGCCACCACAAAATTGTACATTGGCTCCCGGTCAGCCTGGGCCAGGACCAACGCAGCAGGGGTTGTTCCCTCACTGTTTCCAGGATGGCTTCGCGGGCCACATGAAACTACTTCGCGGGCCGCATCTGGCCCCCGGGCCTTGTGTTTGACATGTCTGCTCTGAATGCAGGGTTGTTTTTCACATGGTTTTTCTTTCCCAGATAGCAATAGCCACAGCACTTAGACTTATATACCGCTTCAAAAGTGCTTTACAGCCCTCTCTAAGAGGTTTACAGAGCCAGCATATTGGGTCTTCATTTTACTGACCTTGGAAGGATAGAAGCCTGAGACCCATCAGGATCGAACTACTGGCTGTGGGCAGAGTTTGCCTTGAATACTGCATTCTAATCACTCTGCCACCATGGCTTTCAGCCTCCTAGTAGAATCCCAGGGTTTCGTGGGAAAGGATAAGTTCTCCAGAATCAAAATAACATCCCACTTCTATTTACTTCATGGGAAGGAAGGTTAAATGGGATTTACCTTACAAATACTTGATCAAGAACTAGTTTACCCTGACTAGAATTTGTATGGGCAATCAAATATTGTACACACACAGACAAAGAGGGGGGGAGGGAGGGAGGGAGGGCGAGGGCGAGGGTCAGAGACAAGAGCAATCACTGAAATTTTCCATTATTTCCTTCTATTCCTTTCAAATGGAAACAATGGGGAAAAAATGAAGAAAAAAACCCCCTGACAAAATAGTATGAAAAGTACACGCAGCCTTTTTAAGGTCAACAGCCCCAAAAGAAGTCGGTGGATCATGACAAAACCAAACTTCATTTTATTTCATTTTATATTTAAGTCAAATTAAATATAGTTATGAAATTGCACTCCAGTTATCTAGGCTGTTTTTTCCAAGCAGTCCAGTGGCAAAACATCCCAGGAATCCAAATGAGCAGTTAAACAAGCATGGATGATTGAAGCAAAGCTGCTTCTGTTTGGATAGACCCGCACATGTTTTATCAGCATAAACCTGAGCTGAATCATCTGTAGCCCTTTATCTCCACCTGCTTAGCTGGCCTGCATTTTCCCTACTTGGTGCCCTTTTCCTTCCTGCCCAGCAACAGAACGCAGTGTAAATTACAGAGAAGAGAGGTGTAATTCTTCTCACCGGGGTTACTCAACAGCTCCATATTGTTTGGCAATCTTGCACTAGGAATTACTGCAGAATGAGCAAGGGGGCTGAGCGTTTCCACCAGTTCCTTTCTTTTGCACTACTCATCTAAGCTGTCGAAAACCACTAGCCAGCTGGACAGCACTGACTTGAAGAGATGGACAGAGGAAAACAGCCATGTTGTTAAGCTCATCGGCACATCCCTATTTGTGAGAGATATGAATATGTGAGTTACACAGATGTGCAAAGGCTGCATGTATGTATGAAAATGAAGGGAGAGAGAGGGAAATATGCCGCAGGGGAGAAATGAAATGTTCTTGTCCTTGTTTGGCTTTGTCCTCATTTACCCCTCAGTCTGCTCCCATAATTTTGCCTGGAAGTGACCTAAGGATTCTCCTTCCAAGACTATAAAAGGTATTCCAAGCCACCAGGATTGTGTGTGCCTGTAGCCCATGGACAAGGACCACAGGCAACCATTCATATCCACAACACCCAAAAGGTACACTTTGTATTACACTATCCTAAGCACATACATAAGAAGTGGAGTTTGCATCACTACGTTACAATGCACCTTGCTCCTCTGTTCAGTTGATGTGGATGATGGGCAGCTGTGATCCTCTAAAGTATTGCTGAACTACAAGTCCCAGCAACTTCATCCAGTATAACTAATGAGGAGAAATACTGTGAGCTGCAGTTCACTAACCTCTGAGGAGCCATATCTTCCTCACCTTGCTATAGAAAGATGAATGGAGCCAAGAGCTATGAATCTGATCCTTCGTTATGTTTAATCATAGTAATAACCATAATGATAGTACAATTGGAAGCTATGCACTTTAATTAAAGTACAATTTAAAATTACATTACTATACTCTTACGCTACAAGCAGAGAAAGGGAGAACTGGAATATACCAATACTTGAGGATTAGTAAAACATATGCCACACAAATGCAAGAGACAGTAACCTGGACTCTATGTGAGTTGAATATGTCTGATTTTCCATCCTGCTCAGCAAATCCATCCAAAGCAAGGATACAGAAAGTCTTTAGTTTGATTGCAGTCTGATACACTGCCTAAATTTTAAGCATACCCTGGTTAAAATAGCTCTCAAAGATTACTCCCACTCATGGTGACCTGAATAGAAGGCAGTGTTTAGAAGAAGTCAGTTTCCTTCCAAGGTCCAAGATTAGCTGAAATGCCATATCACAAATTTTGTGGGTTTAGAGGAATTGTGCATGATTCATGTTTCCAATTCTTTTCTGAAAGAGGTTATTTGGGGGCCACATAACAAGCAGCTGTGCCACAAAGGAACACAAACACAGGGTCAGAAGCTTCCCTTGTAGCAGCTCTGAGAGCCATTATTAAGACAACGGAAAATCAACTGATTTGGTCTCTCAGTCCAGCTGGATTAGGAAGAGAAATCTACTAGACCTTGGCCCCAGAAATATTATTTGCAGAAGCACAATTGATTTCAAATGACAGGTCAACAAACAGGAGTGTGCCTCTGCAATTCTACATCTGTTCTTTGTTACTTTTCTTATTTCCCAAAAGGGAACTTTTTCAAGCAGCAGTGAGAAGACATGGATGTCCATTTTTGCAACCCAGGAAGTGTTTTGCATTGGTGCAGACTGCTCAGAGAAAATGCTTGCTTTAAAGCAGTGATACAGCTCAAATGGAGAATATGTAAGAGTTGAAAGGCATACAATTTTCAGAACAGAAAGCTGACTTTTTCTCCTGAACAGATGCACAATCAGCAAATTAGTTTCCTTGCTGGACTTTGTGCCATCCTCCTGGTGTGCTTCTGTGTCCTACATAGCCCATGACCTGGGGGAGGAGAACATGATAGCTTGTCCAAGATTGCCAAACTCAAGGTGGGAATTCCTGGATCCAGGATCATGGGAGCAACAGGGCCCGCTGAATGAGCTTTGCTTGTTCCTTCTGGAACACCAGTTTTGATGTTTAGGTAGATCTAATAGAGCCACTGGCAAAGCATGCCATTTTGTCTTAATTTCTTATACCAGAAGGGAGGAAAAAAGATGCTGCAGGCAAGCTGGGTAAGTCTGAGTAAGAAATGTATGAAAATGTAAATGTGTTTTAAAAAAAAACACTGACCAATGGGAAAAATGGCTAAAATAGAGTTACAAGCATATACAGTATATGCAAAAACTGTCATAGACTGAAATAGGATTTACCTCATCTTTTTTTTCCCCTTCTGGTTCAAAAACATAACCAAGGAAGTTCCTTTTGATGTTTATGGTATCAGTCAGAATCCTCAACTTGTTTGATCCTTGGGTCTTCCCAATCCTAGAGTCTTACAAAAAGATTTTCATCCCTAGTTAGGGCTCCTCCCCAGTCTTTCCATTTTATACACATGCCTTTTCAAATCCCAGCTATTTGTTTGTTATTTCTCCCTTTTCACTGGAATAGTTTACAGCTTCAGACTTTAAAACCCTTCAAACCCAAAAAACCTTTTGCTTTCCCAAATATTGTTGAAGGGAACCTATTTGAGCTTTTTGATTCTAATTTATGGAAAAAAACATTCAGCAATGCACACATTACTAATCCTATGTTGAAGGAAAAGTTTTCATCATGGTTCAGTCCAAGCCAGGAATAAACAACATGGCAACTGCTTTAGAAAGAAGGTTGCAGTTTATTGGAGCTGAGAGCCAGACAGAAAGATGGCTCTGGAAGAAAAGAGAAAAGAGCACATGTTTCCTGTTCCTGTTTGAGGCTTTGCATTTCCTGTGTCATGTATTTTGACCTGTGTCTCTTTGGCATCTGTGGGTTAATCCTACTATGTCCTGTCTTAGAGTTTGGGTGGGGTATGTAGATGTTAGGTGTTTTTGTCTTCTTAATCTTCTAGCTGGGGGCCTCCAACCTTCCTGGGTGATTTACATCTGCATTTCTACAGAGCTGGTTTCTCCTTGTGGAAGGAGACTTGGGGCTATTAAGAAAACTGGGCATGCTTTTCTGCCTCTTTAAAATCCTTTGAGGAAATATATTTTTCTGTCCTTTTAATATTTCCTTCTCTGGGGGGCTGACTTTCCACACCTATATCAAAGTTTGCATTGAAATTTCTTAGCTATTTCCTTTCTGATCTGAAAGAGGTTTCTCTTTTTATGTTTTAGTTCCAGGGCACTTGAGAATTCATTTCAATTTTTTTTCCCCGTGGCATTTTGAACTTTCTTCTTATCGGTGCTACTATTTCATTACACTGTTCTCCCATCTTTCTGCTAATGCTTCCTGATCTGAAAAAGCCCAGTAGGAGGAGTTAGCTCATGATGTCTGTCAGAGAGAAGCATTTGTGCATTCCTAAGAGCAGGAATCCAACTTGAACGAAAATTACTGAAGTAGCTTTTATGATTAGAGAAAAAGGGATTTTTAAGGAAATACATGACAGGGATGGGATAGGCCAAGCCTAGCACCTAGTTGACTGAATCCTATAAGGAAGAGAGTCAAAGAACAAGCCCTCCAAGTGTGTGTGCCTAAGAACATGCTGGGATGGGGAACAGGTGTGCAATTTTCCTTGTGGCCCATGATTCTCTTTGTTTCCTCTCCTTCCCCAACAAAGTGGTAGGCAGTTCCACAGGTCAGCTAAAGAAAAGAGGGAGAGATTTCTAACATTCCTTGCCAGCTTCCCACAAGCAGCGTCAATGGGGAAGCCAGCAGGAAGTTGGAAGTCACCTCTTCTCCCACAATTTTTGCTCACCTGTGGTCACTTTGTTTCTCTGTTTAGATAAAGAAATATCACTGAAAGGATGAATCAACAGGTTGCATGTTGTCTTGTCTAGTTCCAATGGAACTTGTGGAGACTGTGTTATGACTTGATCTACAGTATCACTAAGGACTCATACCAGTCTTGAAAGTATGTGTTTTTCTTTCCCTGGATTTTGTCAGTCTACAAATATGCCATCCAAGTCTTTCTGTTGGCTGAACTGGCTACACTCTATTGGTATAACAATAGCTGCTCTGTTCTCACCCAGATGCTTTCTACGTGACGTCTCTGTTCAGATTCATTGATTTCCATAAAAAGTGTGCATAATGCCTGCCTACCCACATCTACATATATAAGCGACCAAAATACTCATCCTCCATTTTTGAGTTTGGGTTCTTTTTGCGCTATTTATATCCTTTCATTTCTATTTTATAGCCATAAATATTATCCCACCAAGTCTCAGTGCTATCCATCAAATCTTATTGAAGTGTTCAGTCAGAGGAGTTCAACCTATTTATTTCCCTTCTATGAATTAGTATGCAGACATAAAAGCTACAGACCCCATCATTTCTATTTTTTTTCTGTTGAATTTATCTGCAAATTGCTCCTGATGCACTTATTTCTATATTTTCCTACTATGTTCATTATGCTAACAATTTCCCTTAATGTAATGGATTTTGTGCATATTTTCCCCTCAGTGTGTTTTGAATGGGGAAATGTAGCACAAAACTATGGGAACTGCAAACACTGAAGTGCAATCTTCTTCCAGTTTGTATACAGATCCAAGTAAAGCAACTAGCTAAGTTCTCATTAAAACAAGATTCAGGTTTCCAATACTTCATTGGAGCAATTCTAAAATTATAGAATGAACTGAACCATTTCACTTTCTCATCGCAATAACATTCATTAGAGCTTCCCTAGCAGGTGGCAGTATCTGTCTGACCACAACTTAGCTTAAAAGCTAAGCAGGGTTATATCTGATTAGCACTGGATTGGAAGACTATCAGGGCCATAGGCTAGACCCAGAGTTAAAAATCATCCCAAGGGAAAGTAGTGGCAAACCATTTCTGTATTATTTCTAGCATACAGATAAATAGATAAAATAACCTTTATTGTCATTTTTTATTGCCATTTTTTTTACTGTGGGCACACTGGCACACATTAAAAATGAAATTCTGTTGCCTGCTCTCAAAAGTGTACACATACGTATAAACATGCTATATACAACATATGTATATACCTACACCTTTGCATATAAATACATATAAATATTAATCAATGTCCATCTTGAATACATAGCAGAAAGAGGAATCTTGAGAGTTCACAAGGTTGATACTGTATGGAACGAAACTGTGACTGAAGCTGGATGTTCTGCTTCGGATACCACGGAGCCTCCTCCCAGAAGGTAACAAGGAAAACAGTTTGTGAAGAGGATATGTAGTGTCCCAGACAATCCTGTGGACCCTGCTCAAGCAACACTTATATGCTATGGCCTGGATGAACTGCCAATAATCTTTGCCAAATCATGAGGAATCCAACTCAAAGTGAGAAGACTTTTTCTTACAGATTAGAGCCTTGTCCCCACCTGGAGAGTCAGGCCTTGACAATCTGAAATTGTCCCTGCATCCTTTTCCCCTAACACTGCTTTTATCATATTTTCAGCCCTTCAGAGAGATAGGCTTAATTCTTCACTACCTCCACTAATATAAAATTAGCATCCTCCATCTTATTCCAAATGCTATTCAAATTCCAGCCCAGCCTTGTGTTCTATAAAATCTGTTATGGTTTGCTAGTCTTTCCCTTAGGGGCCCTGCCATATGGGTGGCAGAAGTGTAGTGGGAAAAAAAGTAAATAGTGTTGTGTTCTCCGTTCGCATGCGAATGATGAAGACACGTGGTGACAACTAATCAATGCTTTATTCTCCTACTCCAACTCCAAGCAAAAAGCAAAAGGCACGCAGGCCTTTTTATAGGGCTTGAACCCCAGACAGAGTGAACCAATAAGATTTCTTCTTTCTTCGCGCCTTGAGCATGCGCACAAGGCTGGCGCCACTCTGTCTGGTCCCAGGCAGCTTTTAGAATGCCCGGGACCATTTGCAACAATTCTGGGCCTGCTGAGTTTCCTCATCAGGCCCAGGACACAACAAATAGATTAAACAAAATGGAAGTTGTGCTCTTTTCCTCCCTCTCTCTTAGACCTGACCAGAGTCAAACCTAGTTCCTCTCTTGACCTAATGCTATCAGAGTCAAAATGATTCTTGCTCTCTGCCCCCAGAAAAAGCCCTCCTACGATCGCATCTAAGCCAAAGAATAGATGCCTCCTGAACTGGTCACTGCAGAGTCCAAGGACAGCTTAACAAGGAACAACCTAGAGAAACCCCAACCTTTTGCATACCAACAGCTGACAGTCTTGACATTGCATCTCCTTTCCCAAGGGGCTTCTCCAGCTCTGCTGCCATCCTGAATGGTCCATCTTGCCTAACAACAGAAGTAACCCCAGCTACATTGACAGGGACCTGCCTAACTTCCCCAGACTGACCCCAGCCAATTAGATCACTAGGAGTTCCTGCCTTGTAGCCCTTTACATCTATACAAATCTTTGATTATCCATTATTGAGGATCTCTCTCTCCCTCTCTCTTTTTTTTTGTACAGCAAGCCCCCAACATGGTTCTTCCTCTCAGTGCTCTGTGCTTCCGAGTTGTCCACAATAGGTGTGATTAGAAATGAGTTTTGGAGCTATGGGGTACAAAAATGTGACCCCTTCTGGAGATGGAAAGAAATGAAAAAAGAGTAAATTTTCAGGAGAGAAATTGTGAGTTAGCACATCTGTGAATAAGTGGAGATGACATTGCTACTATGAACTGAGTAGATCGGTCCTGTAGAACCTTTTTGATAAGGAGAGGACAGGGGATTGTCCACATGTGCTCCAGATGGCTGCTCCTCATGACGAAACTGCAATATAACCTTTTCTAGTGGCTTGAAATGGGAGATGAAAGAAAACCATCATGCTCTCAATCGCTGTGATGTCTTTTAAAGGACACTGGGTTTGCTAACTCATTTTCTAATCACTTTCAGGAATTACCTATTTAATTATCTTAAGGCTATTAAAGTTCTTCAAAATTATAAGTTTGCAAAGCTGCCTGATGAGTTTAACTTCATTCCAGAATAAAAGAAACATTAACTATAAGATTAAAAATTCAAAGAAATTTGAAATAAACAACAAAAAGCTAAATAAGACTTTAATCCAAGAAAGTTGTAAATGAATGAAGGGATCAGATGAATTTGGAATATTAAAAATTTTGCTCTAAGGTTTTGGGAATAATTATATAAATAACATCTTTGTCATAATTAAATTGTTTACCCTAAGTCATAACAGAAAATTGAGACTTTATGATTATAGAAATTGGACCCTATAGGGACTAAAAATTCCAGGCAAAAAAAGAGAAAAATTAAAAGAGGGAGGGAGGGAGGGAGGGAGGGAGGGAGACAGAGACAGAGACAGAGACAGAGACAGAGAGAGTGAGGGGGGGGGCTTACTTTTTCTCTTCTGTCAGCATTGAGACAAAATGACAAGAAGTATTCCAGGAGACATTTGAAGAATGGAGATAGAAACTAGCAGTTACAGTGTTACAGTGATGTCTGCTTCTCTGGATAAACTATGTCCAAAAAATTATTATATTTCTTTAATTATTATATTGTGTGTGTGTGTGTGTGTGTGAGAGAGAGAGAGAGAGAGAGAGAGAGAGAGAGAGAGAGCGCAAACATCTGATATAGAAATATTAGAATATAAAGAAATTGTTGAAATACTGGATTTTTTTTAAAAAAAATATGGCTTTTAAAATAAATGTGGAGATTCTCAGTCATCTAGGTCACAGTTATCCCAAAGGTGCTTTTTCACGAGGCAACTGGACTTTCTTGTTTTTCTTTGAAGACATTTCACTTCTCATCCAAGCAACTTCTTCAGCGCTGAAAAAGCTTCTTGGATGAGAAATGAAACATCTTCAGAGAGAGAGAAAAAAGTCCAGTTGCCTGTGAAAAAGCACCTTTGGGACTTATAAAATAGAGATGACAATTGAAGTAGAAGTTCAAATGATTAGCCAAAATCATTACTGGATTTTGAATTACCTCTAGGTATTTGCTGATTCGTTGCTTGATTATCTTTTCCAGAATCTTCCCAGATATTAAGAGGCTGATAGGGCTGTAGTTTCCTGGATCCATTCCCCCCCCCCCCTTTTTTTTTTTTTAAGATGGGAACTACACCAGCTCTTTTCCAGTTCTCTGAAAGATCCTGGAGCACTGCGGAACTACCAGAGGACTGGAAAAGAGCTGATGTAGTTTCCATCTTCAAAAAAGGGGAAAAAAATGGATCCAGGAATTTACAGACCTATCAGCCTGACCTGGAAAGAGTCTGGAAAAGATAATCAAGCAACAAATCAACAAACACTTAGAGGCAAACAAAGTCATTACCAAAAGCCATCATGGGTTTGTCAAAAACAGATCATGCCAGACAAATCTTATTGCATAC
This sequence comes from Crotalus tigris, assembly GCF_016545835.1. Classification (NCBI taxonomy): domain Eukaryota; kingdom Metazoa; phylum Chordata; class Lepidosauria; order Squamata; family Viperidae; genus Crotalus; species Crotalus tigris. Next base: position 1,577,259 of record NW_024100565.1, read on the forward strand.
TTTGACGAGGTGATAAAATTAGTGGACCAGAGGAATGCTGTGGGTATAATTTACTTGGAATTCAGTAAGCATTTGATAAAGTAGACCACAACCTCCTACTTGAAAAATGTGGGTTAGACAGCATCACCACCAGATGGATTCATAGCTGTGTAGTCCTCAATGGAACTGCATCTACATGGAGGAAAATGTGTAATGGGGTGCCCCAGGGCTCTGTTCTCTCTTCAACATCTTCATCAATGATTTGGACGAGGGGATAGATGGGGAACTCATAAAATTTGCAGACGACACCAAGCTGGCAGGAATAGCCAACACTCCAGAAGATAGGCTTAAGATACAGAAGGATTTTGAGAGACTTGAACATTGGATGCTATCTAACAAAATGAAATTCATTGATGAAAAAAGTAAGGTTCTACATTCAGGCAACAAAAACCAAATGCACAGGTACAGTATAGGTGGTACCTTGCTCAACAGTAGTAACTATGAAAGGGATCTCGGAGTCCTAGTGGACAATCACTTAAATAAGAGCCAGCAGTATGCTGCAGCTGCCAAAAAAGCCAACACAGTGCTAGGCTGCATTAACAGAGGGATAGAATCAAGATGACATGAAGTATTAATACCACTTTACAATGCCTTGGTAAGGCCACATTTGGAATACTGCATCCAGTTTTGGTCACCACGATGTAAAAAAGATGTTGAGATTCTAGAAAGAGTACAGAGAAGAGCAACAAAGATGATTAGGGGACTGGAGGCTAAAACATATAAGGAAAGGCTGCTGGAATAGGGTATGTCTAGTTTAATGAAGAGAAGGACGAGGGGGGACATGATAGCAGTGTTCCAATATCTCAGGGAAGAGGGAGTCAAGCTATTTTCCAAAGTGCCTGAAGGCAGGACAAGAAGCAACGGATGGAAACTAATCAAGGAGAGAAGCAACCTAAGGAGAAACTACCTGACAGTTAGAACATTTAATCAATGGAACAACCTGCCTCCAGAAGCTGTGAATGCTCCAACACTGGAAGTTTTTAAGAAGAGACTGGAGAGCCATTTGTCTGAAATGGTATAGGGTTTCTTGCCTGAGTAGGGGGTTGGACTAGATGACCTCCAAGGTCCCTTACAACATCATCATCATTATCAGTAGTAGTAGTAGGGTAGGAGGAGGAGGAGTATTGTTGTTGTTGTTTACAAAAGAAGATTGCTAAAGTCTCAAAGAAGCCTTTGAGATGAGAAAAAGAAAACTGAAGAGATGTTAAATTCTATAATAATATCTGAATGAATCAAGATTGTTACAAGCAAAAGGAAGGAGTACAAAGGGATTTGTTTGACCAAGGTTAAACTAAAACATGTTTTTACAAAAACACAATATGTTTATAAAAATGTATGCCTATGCATAACGGAGGGGTAATGGGAAGAAGAGATACCTGCAGATAACCATGTGGGGGTGAAGTTTGTATTTGCTGTGATGAAGATACTTCTTTTCTCTTTTTCTTCTTTCTTCCTCTCTTTTTCCTTTTGCACTTTCTCTTCTCTGTTTTTTTCTTTTCTGAGTTTAGTTTGTATTTTTTGTTTTTTTTTTTAAAAAAAAAATTCAATCCAATTATTAAAAAAGAGGGAGAGAAATGAAAAAAAGAGTAAAAAAAATAATAATCTGACCCTTAAAATGGTTTTTAGAACAATAGCTTAGATCAGTGGTTCTCAACCTTTCTAATGCCGTGACCCCATAATACAGTTCCCCATGTTGTGGTGACTCCCAAGTGGGTGTGGCCACCAATAAGAGGGAGTAGGTCAGCTAGGGAAAAGGGAAAAAATGGCGGACAACGTGGTTTGGCGACCCCCAAATGGTCGTTTGACCCCAAATGGGGTCCCGACCCACAGGTTGAGAACCACTGGCTTAGATACTGTTTCTTTATTTTTCCTTACTCCCAAGAATTTTGGTAATTGTGATAAAAACAGATGACAAGCAGTATATTAGGACTCCTTGCAACAAGACATTTTAATCTGCCCTGGAAGGCAGCGGGAGACTCTGAGGAGATTGTTGTGGTTTTCAACAAAAAGGAAAATTTAATGCCTGATACATTATGGGTTTGTTAGTGGTTGATTTTTTTTATCCAGAAGATATCTTCTGCATTTCCAGAAATTTTACCTCTGGAACAATTTCCACCTCAGTCATTTCTCTCCCACTCTTTACCTTTTCTATTAGCACTTTATTATTATTATTATTGAATTCCTTACAGATGTATCACCTCCCTCTCTCTCTTTATGATGTGACCTTCTGTCTAGACTTTCAACGTGTTAGAGAAAAGAAGCCTCTGTTGTTGCACTTGGGGAAGGAAAAGCAAGGTGTATTTCTCCTTATGTTCAGTTTCCATGTATTTGACACTTTTAATCCCCCTTTCTATAACTCCCAAAAGACCAATGCTTGTTCAACAGATGGTCTGTTTCAGTTCATCCCTTTGCAAGACCTTGCTGGTTGTGCAATCATGGTAGCCTCTGTCACTCTCTGCTCGGAGACTGTTTGTGAACTCCTTTGACTCCGTGTGTCTTTATTTCACATTATTTTAAACTTTGAAAATGAGGTGTGGGAGGAGAGACAGACACACCAGGTGCAGGAGCCCAAACAGAGTTTCAGGGTGAGATTCTCCCCATTCTTGCTGTACCACCCAGAGACTGCCAGATGTTCTCCTGGCTGGATGGTGATTTGTTGAAAGGAGGGAGCCCCACAGTATTAGGAGAATACAAATAGCCTTGCACTAGTGTGTGATAGATTCACTAGCTTAAGACAAAGCTGTTAAGCATTCAGTAGGAGCAGACACAACTGAGGTAGACAGCGGTTGGCTGGACAGAGCAATAGCAATAGCACTTATATACCACTTCACTTGCTTTACAGCCCTCTCTAAGTGGTTTACAGAGTCAGCATATTGCCCCCCAACAATCTGAGTCCTCATTTTACCAACTTTGAAAGGATGGAATGCTGAGTCAACCTTGAGCCGGTGAGAATCAAACTGCTGGCAGTCAGCAGAATTAGCCTGCAATGCTGCAGTCTAACCACTCTGCCACTATGGCTCAGTGGAGGCCAGTTTTATACCAGCATCATTCTAGGTCAGAATTCTGGGAGTTGAAGTCCACACAGCTTAAAGTTGGAGGTTGAAAAACGCTGGTTTTTGTCAACTCAAGGAATGGCGAAGAGCACTTTAACTCCCAAAGGGATAAAATCTTTGTGTTTTATGGTTATTCACTTTTTTTTTTTTCCTCCTCACTAAATCTGTCTCCATGAATTGGAGGCATTACGTGACAAGGCTGAAAGTTAAGTGTTAGGAGCGACTAGGAGCATCACATTGGACACTGGTCTAAATGAAGCAGTGTCCCTCCCATCTCAATATATGCCTTGCAAAAGGAAGATGATTTGCTCAAAGCACTGGCTGCAAATGTAGCGAGACAAGATAAAAACAGCACTTAAAAGCCCCAAGGGGATGGGGGGAACTTACAATGGATTTCCTTGAAAGCAAGGCCACAGGAACATGGCCTCCTACGATGTTTCCTTTTTCACTCTCTGAAAAATATTCAGTGTATGCACAGACAAGATGTGGTGTGTCATTCCTGATAAACCCAAAGCTATCCAGCAGAACTGCCTGGGTGGCCACTTGGTAGAAAACAAGTAGCTCAGAGAACTGGTGATAATGTCAAAATGTCCTCCTCAGAAACTTCCGGCAATCATATGTCAGTACATGAGGGAATTCAATGTAAAACCAGTTTCTTAGGAGGAAACTGTTCATGCTGATCAGTTTTCGGAGCTTTTTAAGCAGCAGGTACAATCCAGACAATACAGGTAGTCTTCAACTTACGATCACAACTCAGCCCAAAATTTATGTTGCTAAATGAGACATTTGTTGAGTGAGTTTTGTCCCATTTTACAACCTTTCTTGCCATAGCTGTTCAGTGAATCACTGCAGTTTTTAAATTAGTAACACATTTGTTAAGTGTTTTTTTTTTAAAAAAAAGTCTTGTTGGGGTATTCAGACTCCAGGCCTCATCTTCCTCAATCGTATTTTATTTTATTTATTAAACAAAAGTTATACAGCCACCCAACTCACACCAAGGTGACATGGGGCAGCTTACAACATTAAAGCATTTCCCACACTGCTATCGTAAGCAAACCCTTTTCACAGATCCCAAGGAAACTCGGGCCTATTCTAAGATTTCTCTTCCAGGCTTTATGAGTACCCTGGGGCCTATCTAGAGAATACCCTGGAGGGAGAGGATTGGAAATCACTGCCCAGGCTGATCAAGGTTTCAGCATGCATTCGGGCTGTCTTTTCTGGAGATGCTGCTTCTTTGTTCCTCTTTAAGAGCAATTAGCAGTATTTATTTTCATTTTAAAGTGCCCCCAAATTAATAAAGAAGGGCATAACATCAAACCACTGTGGAGTTCCATTGCATTTAATTTCATTTGCTTCTCTGTTCGCGTGCTTTACAATTAGGCTGCAGATTTGCTAATAGAATTAATTTACCCATTTCTTCTTTGTTGATGTAGTATAATGGCTAAGAGATTGACCTATGTCCCCAACGTGAATTTTATCTCAGCCTTTAATTCTCCTGCTACATTTAGGCAACTCACTCTCTCTCTCTCTCTCTCTCTCTCTCTCTCTCTCTCTCTTCCCTCCCCCCTCTCTCTCCCCTCCCCCCTCTCTCTCCATCCTTCCTTCCCTCCCTCCCATTCTCAGCCCTTTCCTTGAGGGGGAATAATAACAGACTTGTCTTACAGAATTGTTGCAAAGCAAGGATAGGTTATTGCTGGCCGTTCAGATGTTGACAGGCTTCATCTCCCAGACTGAAGGAGCCATTGTTGTACAGGGGGGGAGACAGAACAAAGGTTTCCCACCCCAGTTATGCAACTATATAATAACACACAGACTCTTAAATCTTAACAGCTGTTCAAGCTTAAAAATACAAAAGGTGCAATTTGGGTTGTTGGGTTACCAACAGGAGCCCCTATTTCTAAGTCATAGCTTTTTTTCTGTGTTTTAAATCCCAAGGCTGAATTATTAACTACAAGTTGGACAAACCTTTGACGGCTACAGGCTAGCATCCAATGTCCAGAAATTGCAGTGAATAGAGAAGTGATATGAAGAGGACAAGACTGCACTCCCACAGGAGTAGTCCTGGGCTTTTCTGATTTTGTTTTCTGTTGGTGGTGGTTGTGGATAAACGTCCCCCATCCCCATCCCCATCCCCATACACTTACACATACTTTTAAACTGTTAACCATAGCTAATGGTTGTCTTGTGGAAATCGAAGGACTCTTACGAATTCCAGAGGGCTTTTAGCAGAGAGGTTTATTGCGCAGGTTAAGAAGCAATAGCAACTAGCAATTCTGAACCCCGAGGGTAGGTTCAGACTTCAGTTTTATACTTTCTTTTTCTCTCAGGAACAAAGGATTACACATTGGAATACACATTGTAATATATTAGGTTAGTTTCTCACGGGTATACAAGGGAGAGTTTGCTACATACATTGTATCCAGTGCAATGTGCATTAGGTTAGTCACATACTGCTAACACAGCACTATTTCAGTAATTACGCAGACACACCATTATTCTAGTGATTGTTAACTTTTCCACATTAGTTGCCTCTCTTTAACCTGTTACATAATTAATATCGGTTCTGTTGTAGGTAGTGATAACATCCATCAGGTAAACTGGCAGGCGTTTTCTTGCTTGTCCTCCCCGCTTGTAAGGTTAGTGTTCCAGTAAAGTTACCTATTTTAAACAGAACATCTTCCTACCCAGCTTTCTATTCTATCTTTCCCCACAAATTTTTAAGATTTGGGAAAAGCAGTATATTGGGGGACCTACTTTGTTGCCCGGGGCTGATGAATTATAGCCCAAAATGATTGTCAGTTTGGGGAGGATTGTTTGAAACAGTTGGACACTGGTATAGAACCAGTACATTATGTACATTCTCAAGATGTACACCACATTTGCGGTGCCTTGAAATTCTTCTTCTAACTCTAGCCTTCCGACTGCCTGACAATTTCAACCCATACTAAGTTTTGAAATTTAATCAGGATTATCATGGGTTTCTTTATTTTGTGTTTTACAAAATCCATGATGCTTTTGACTCACCTAGCATTTTAATACACATTTTAATACACATGTACATACCTACATACCTATATATGAATAGGAGAATTGTGATTGAATTTGCTTAAATATTCAAAGATAATTAGCTAATCTGAACGGCTCAAACAGCTATGCATGTCCTACTTTCAGAGGAACATCTTCTATTACAGGACTAACCAAAACCTACCATGAAAAACTTCTAAAAGGAAGAGGAACAGAAGAGTTACTTCTCAGTCAATAGCACCTGAATTACAAACTAAGCAGAGCCAGTCCTGGACTTAGAACTATTTGTTTAGCAACCATTTGAAGTCCCCGTGGTCACATGATCATATTTTAGATGCTTGGCAACCGGCATGCATTTAACAATGGTTATAATATCCTGGGATTATGTGATTGCCATCTGATCCCAGCAGAGTCAATGGGGGAAGTCAGATTTGCTTAATGACCCCCATACTTCCCTTGACAAGTTCAGTGATTTGCTTAACAACAATGGCAAAAAAAAAAAAAAATTCACAAAATCAAGTGCAACTCACTAAACTTGCTTAGCAACGGAAATTCTGGTCCCAGTTGTGCTTATTAGTCGAGGAGTGTTGTTGTTAATTGCGAAGTCGTGTCCAACCCATCGCGACCCCATGGACAACGTTCCTCCAGGTCTTCCTGTCTTCTACCATCTTCTGGAGTCCATTTAAGTTCACACCTACTGCTTCAGTGATTCCATCCAGCCATCCCATTCTCTGTCGTCCCCTTCTTCTATTGCCCTCAATCTTTCCCAGCATTAGGCCCTTCTCCAGTGAGTCGAGGAGTACCTGTAGGCAAATAAATCTGCTGGTCAATATTTTTCTCTTATAGGGTGATATACTGTATTTCTATTCAAGGTATATCAAATTAAGGACCCTTTCCAAATCTGCATCTGCACACATAATTTAGTACGTGTAACGTTTATGAGGATTTCGTCTTCTCACGAAAGAAGGCGAATATACGTGTCCCGGGATAATATTGCAGGATCCAATCTGGGTCGGTCACCGGAACGAGAGGTTTCATCTTCTGAGCTTTTGGACTCATTCTGGAGCCCCCACCCTCAGGGAACTGGTCTCTAGCAGAGTGTGTGCTGTTCTGTGTGTGATATTTATAGTGCCTGTTGTATGTGGCTTTTTAGGTGTTGATTAGGGTGTGTTGATGGCTGGCTTTTAAGTCGCTGGCTTTTTGTCTTCTTGTTTTGGTAATATAGCAAGTGGCCTTCCAGTAGAAACGCCTGTAACTAAAACGAACAAAATCATAAACCTCTCCCAGAAGATGTAGGGTCTTGGGACAACGTGCTCCGCAACTCCAGGATAGCTGCTAACTTGTGTTGGCTAAATCCATTCAGTCCTGCCTGCTACAGAATGTTAACTGATGAGCTATTTCAAGTATTAAATTAAAAGTTTTTTTTTAAAAAGTGTAACATTAAATTGAGGTGGGCCTTCAAGGCAGCTCTTTCCGAAGCAATTTAAGTAGATATTCCAAGCAAGAAATCCATTGTTCTCGCTGAAATAACTAATTTCAAAGCCATCCAAGCATTTAAGTGAAGAGGCTTAACAAAACATTGTTTTTAAATGAATCCAAATGAAAAGGAGACAAATAAAAAGACTCGAGGACTTTATAACTGAAATATTTTAGCCTGTCCTTTCATCAAGGAATTGTGGACAATAGAGAAGGATCACCTTCTTTCTCTTACCACCATTTCTTTTGTATCATTGCAGAGTTCTATGGAGGGTGATTGATGGGTTATGAGTTCACATTAGGCACTTAATAAACTTTGTGGTTTTGAAAATGATTTTGTCTACTTCTGACCCAACTCTTAAATGCTGCACTACTGTCATGATTGGACTCAGTTATTTGGTTACAAGGGAACACCTGAAAAACCAGACTGGGAATAGATCACAAGTGGGGAACGATGGCCCCTTTATGACTTGTGGCACTTCAACTCTCAGAATTCCTGAGCCAGCATGGCTGGCTCAGGAATTCTGAGAATTGAAATCTACAAGTCATAAAGGGGCCATCGTTCCCTACCTCAGGGATAGATCATCATAGAGAAAATCTAATTATGTGCTCTCTAGAGCAGTGTTTCTCAACTTTGGCAACTTTAAGCTGTATGGACTTAAGCTGGCTGGGGAATTCTGGGAGTTGAAGTCCAAACAGTTTAAAGTTTAAAGGTTGAGAAACACTGCTCTAGAAACTGAAAACAACTCGATGGCATATAATCAACCAATCACGACAGCCAACATTGCCTATTCTGGATAATGATTTAACCATCGTTATCCAGAATGGGCAATGTTGGCTGACGTGATTGGTTGATTATATGCCATCAAGTTGTTTTCAGTTTCTAGAGCAGTGTTTCTCAACTATTGTAGAATTCAGAACTTTTGGAAAATACTGTGTTGTGGAAGGATGCTCTGATATCGCTTGAACTCACTAGTCTTTCAGGTATTCCCTGCCCCTTTAGATGTTGCTGAGGTGCAACACCCATAATAATTTCTTACCACCAGACATAATTCCAAGGTTTATGGAATTATAAATGATTAACGCATCTAAAGGTTGCCAGCTTGCAAAGGACTGTTGCAGCATTTACTTGAGAATTGATGATGTGGCCAGTATTTACATTAGGCAATTTTTATGGATTTGTACTCATAACAAAAACCATTTTCCTGCCTTGGCTTTGGGGGCATCTTATATAAAGAGATTGTGTCAGTGCAGATGTTCCTGTGGACAATTCATCATTCAGAATTTGATGGGTAAGATAAGATATATGCACTGCTTCAATGTCTTTACATCAGGTTGTCCTTGAAGAGCATCTGGAAGCTGCAGCTGGTTCAAAATGCCTCAGTGCAAGCATTATGTGCACTTCTTGTGCAATGCATATTACATCTCCACAAACTATATTGGTAGCCCGTATGCTTCCCAGTTCAATTCAAGGGGCTGATAGTGTCCTGTAAAGCCTTTCCTGGCATGGGGCTGGGCTATTTAAGGGGCTGCCTCTCCCCAAATGTGTCTACCTGTTCCATCAGATCCAACAGCAGAAGAACACTCTGGGTTCCATCTATTAGAAAGTGGGATCTGGTGGAATTCAGAAAGATTGCCAAGTCTATCATGGTGCTGCATTTTGATCCTCAAGATTAGATTAGCCCAAACTTTATTGGCTTTAAGGCTCTGAAGACATGGCTACGCCACCAAACATGGAGGGCAGGATGTGTAGCAGTGAAATAGTTATGATGCTTGATATGATCATGCATGTTTTTGGGGGGAGGGGGAGTTATCTCAGTTGCCAGTGATGTTATAATGTTGCTGTTTATTGTATTTTTAACTGTTGTTAGTCACTAAGAACCATGCTGTTGAGATGGGTGGCAATATAAATTTAAATAAATAATATATGGAAGGGACTGCATAAATATCATACCTGATTTATTATTCCATTTTGTTTTTTGCTGTGCTGTGCTGTTTTTAAATTCCCCCTCCCCCCAAAATGAAAACTAAACCACTGGAATACAGATAAGAGGTATTATCCATGTCTGGAGAGATATTAGGGAGTGAACATAGATTGTGACTGTTGTATGAGCAAAGTAACACACTCACATACACACATGCACACATACACGTGCTGTGGCATGAACCTGTTGACGATACAGTAATAGCACCCAGAGAGCCAGCAACATCTGCTTTCAACAAGTCTGGCAAGAACAAACGTTTAAAGTAAAAAACTGAGCTTGGGGAACATGTTTGCAATTAGCCTTCACATCAGGAACAGCTGGAGAAACATGAAACTAGTATCTTTATTTTGAGAAAAAGTACAGAAGTGGTTATAGGGGGAAAGTACAGAAGAGGAGTAGGGGGGAGGGAAGACCAATCAGGAAAAGTGATTTTGACTTTATTAAAGAAGCTGTAATCCTGTTCAGTCCATTCTACCACACATTTAGAGTACTGCTGTTTCTTCAACATGAGCAAATGTGTGAATGCGAACAAGGTGAGCCCCCCTCACCATGTTCTTAATTCCAGCTGGCATTGTCCGAGGGAAGGCCTGATTAGAGAGGAGTATTCTGCAGAGAGAGAAACAGCCGCCAGTGCTTCGAATTCAGTGAAGACAAACTATGAGAGAAAAACTGATGATAAGAAGTGCACAACAGAATAGAAAATAGTTCTTTTCTGGGAAACTGAATCAGGATTGGTGAATCTGCAGGCTGTAGTAAGTATTTTTGCTTCATATCCAAATCTGAGGAAATCTTCCATGTTCTCTCATCAAACATGAATGAAATCTTATTGCCCCTTTTCACAGTCTTCTAAGACAGTCAGCAAATGTAAAAAACATCATGGCTCTGGAGCTTGTGGAGAAGGAATTTGACTGGAAATGAATGTCATTGAATTCAGCTGCAGGACTGAGTCACCATAAGTAGACTTGTCACATATCAGATTTTTTTCCCCCTAAGTTTCTGATATTTTGTTTAACATCTTTTCCAGAAACTCCCCAAACAAAGAATCAAAACATCCACTATTTTTTTACTCGATTCCAATGCTTTTCCCATATACCTGATTCCACCACGTCCAAAATATTGCATGCTAAGAAAGCACGGTACTGGATTCGGGCTGCCTCTTTCTTAGCTCTCTTCCTTTTGATCCATCAAGCATACAGTAGTTTAGGATCCTGCTGTATCAGAGTAAGGAGATACAAAGAGACCATCAACACACCCTAATCAACACCTAAAACTCCATCACTTGGGATACAAGAAGCAAGAGTAAAACATATTTCCTCCATTGCGTTTGTGTGGTATGGAATTCCCAAGAGTTTTAGAGTGCTGGGACATCAACGGATAGTTGCATTTGATACAGGTGAGGAACTGGAAGTGTTTGATCAACGTGGAATGTGAAAATGGGCTGAAAAGGGGCTAATTAAGTTAAATTCAGCTAACTTGGAAGTTTCTGTTGATAGACATTCTACAATCTTGTGGACGCTTAGTAACCCCAATGATAGATGTCTTATATAACTGTCCCTAACCTGGTTTTTCAGGTCTTCTAATGGTGCACCTATCACCCCTGTAATTGAGTCCATCCACCTTGCTACCTTTGTCAGCCTCTTTTTCTATTTCCTATCACCTTTCTCAGCATTAGACAAAGGTCCGGAGAGCCAGGTCTTCCCAGATGGTATCTGAAGTAACATAATTTGTGCCTCTAGTGCAGCGGTTCTCAACCTGTGGGTCGCGACCCCATTTGGGGTCGAATGACCATTTCACGGGGGTCGCCAAACAACGCGATCCATTTTTTTTGTCAGCCGGCGCAGGGGGCGGCACCGCGTATGCGCGCCACGCAGGGGGTGGCACCACGCATGCACGCTGCGCAGGGGGTGGTGCAGGAGGCGGCGTCGCGCATGCGGGCCGCGCAGGGGCGGTGCATGGGGGCGCCGCCGCGCATGTGTGCCACGCAGGGGCGGCACCGTGCATGCGTGCCGTGCAGGGGGCGGCACCGCGCATGCGCACCGCCTGCTTATGACCAGGGTTGCCGTATAAAAAGGTTGAGAACCACTGCTCTAGTGAAAACTCCGGGTTGATTTGTTGAATGATTTATTTGCTATAGGCGAAACGCATTCCTGCTCTCCCCATCACTGGAGCATATTCTGCCATTATAGGCTTTTTTTTTTAAATTGATTTTTGTAAAGATCTACTTTTTTTAAAAAAATCATTTTTTCTTCGCAGTTTTCCATAATAGGCAGACCTTGGTAGGTAATTTTTCAGAACATACGCAGCTTTCAGGTCAGTTGCTCAAGAAACCCCTTTTAATTCAGGTTTTCCTGATGTTATCTTTCCTTAGCGAAACTTTCGTACTGTAGACCTCTTACATTTCTCCATAGTAATCTCTCTTTTATTTAACCACTCCTTTTACTACACAGTCTTGATGGACATACATTCTTTTCATATGCATTTCTCAACATACATCCAGTATGAATTATTTATTACATTTTAATCCCACCTTTATTACTTTATAAATCCAGGTAGTCCTCGACTTACAACAGTTCATTTAGTGACCGTTCAAAGTTACAACAGCACTGGAAAAAGTAACTTATGATCGTTTTTCACACTTGCAACCATTGCAGAAACCCCAGGGTCACGTGATCAAAATATCAAATGCTTTGCAACTGACTCATACTTATGATGGTTGCGGTATCCCAGGATTGGGTGATCCCCTTTTGTGACCTTCTCACAAGCAAAGTCAACGGGGAAGCTAGATTCACTTAGCAGCGTCATTACTAATTTAATAATTGTGGTGATTCATTTAACCGTTGTGGCAAGAAAGGTCATAAAATGGAGCAAAACTGTCTTGCTTAAGAACAGAAATGTTGGGCAACGGATGGAAACTAATCAAGGAGAAAAGCAACCTAGAACTAAGGAGAAACTTCCTGACAGTTAGAACAATTAACCAGTGGAACAACCTGCCTCCAGAAGCAGTGAATGCTCCAACACTGGAAGTTTTTAAGAAGAGACTGGACAGCCATTTGTCTGAAATGGTATAGGGTTTCCTGCCTGAGCAGGGGGTTGGACTAGATGACCTCCAAGGTCCCTTTCAACTTTATTATTATTATTATATGTTGTGGTCATAAGTCAAGGATTACCTGTAACATTAGGTGGTGAACATATATAATACACTTTCCTTCTATTTTCCTCACAACAAGCATGTGAGGTGGCTGGCCCAATCAAGAGAGTGACTGGCTCAAACTCACTCAGCTGGTTTGTCATGTCTAAGGTGGGACTAAAACTCATGGTCTTCTGGTTTCAAGACAAACTGACTCTTCAGTAGGAATTCCAGTTTGAAATCTCTGAATTGTTAATATGCCATTTCATGCAATTTCCATTCACTGCTGCCACTCTCTGTTATGACCGAAGTTTCTTTCGCGAGGCCTATGTGCATTTCCATAGAGACGTCCAGGTTGGTTGGATTATTCCTTTTAACATCCCTAATTTCTAATTGTGTGGGTTATTGGCTTTCATTGTTTTATTTTGATTGTTTGTGAACAGCTCTGATAGCTTTGGCTATAGGGCAGTGGTTCTCAACCTTTCTAATGCCATGACCCCATAATACAGTTCCCCATGTTGTGGTGACCCCCAACCACTTATATATCACTGGGTGCCAGGGGCGTGGCCAAAGAAAAGGGGGGGAAAATGGCGGACTGCCTTGTTTGGCGACCCCCGTGAAATGGTCGTTCGACCCCAAATGGGGTCCCGACCCACAGGTTGAGAACCACTGCTATAGGGCAACTCATTAAGTTACCCAAACAGATTATGAATCTCTTTAGAGAAGTTAAATAGTATTTCGCCTAAGACAAATGTCTTTCTAGAAACCAGTCCTGTTTAGAATACTTAATGTAGCAGATAAAATGACTAAGCTCCAGTTTAAGTGAGTGAGGCTCCTTACCAAACCCATCTGAACATCAAGTCCTTGTGGTTAATGTTATCTGACTCTGAATGCCTGAATTCAGTTCACAGAAGGTTATGGCTGCAGTGGCAGCCGTCACCAATCAGCATCTTCCCTCTTCTTTCTCCAGATTTCCACGCAATTGCGCATCTGACAGCACAAGCAAAGCTACTGCTGAAATGGTTAAGCTCATTAATTCTCTTGGCATCACTTCCAGCAACAAAGAGGCGGATGAATCATTGCGGTCCTCTTTCATTTGCTTGCTTGCTTGCTTTGGGGTGTTTTGTTTGTTTGTGGGGGGGGGATTCCCCCTCCTGCATACAGAGCTAGATCAATATTTAATTTGTCAACATTCTTCAGTTTGGGTTATTGTTACAACCCTCCATTCTTCAAGCTAGACCGCTTTCGAGATAGAAAAACAAGGAACGCAACAGCTAATCAAGGTACAGAACAGCAAGAAGTTACAACATTGTGAATGGTGTAGCTGTGAGAATGCATGATGGCACCTTTTGCATATCACCAGAGAAAGAATTGAGTTTCAAGTGTACGTAAATACAGAGGGAACAATATGGAAGACCAGAATTCTGAGGCTGCACTTAGGGGAGCAGTAAAAACAAAGGACTGGAAAATTCTGGATCCCACATTGCTAAAATTAAACGCAAAAGTATTCTATCAGTTGTGGCTTATTTTTGTAACAAACCCAAGTGTGATCAAGAAAGACTGCAACTCTTTCTGGTTTATGATGGTTCCCCCCCCCCACACCCACTATATCAGATCTGGGCCATCAGCATCCACAGAAAGGATCAACATTGACAAGACAGAGGACAGAATATAGACCTCACTCCTTTTGCAAATGCAAATCAAAAAATTCTATGTCAAGAATGAAACTTTGGCAGCTATATGTCTCTTTGTTTCGATTTGCCATTAGAGTTGGAGGGGGGGGAGGTGTTGTTTTAGAAGTGTTTAGATGAAGAAATGAATCATTTATGATTCCTTTGAAAACCGTGAAAGCCTGAAACATTTCCAAGGACACTGTAGCAGGTGTGGAGGGGAAGCATACGGTTCCCATAACAAAATGAAATTGTTTACAGAGACTACTTGAGAGGGTGGGGGTTTGGCTCGAGAGGTTATTGTTTATTTCTATAAGTTGGTGTCCTGGAACATCGGAGTTAATTTTGCTTTGATAGTACCATGCCATGTATTCAATAAACAGTAGAATTTTCAGAAATAGAATGAATCTGGTGATTTATTTGGATCCTTGAGCTGGAGGTTGACAGTCAAGATGTGACAGCCACTGTCCCTTTTGTATATATGTCAATATGTGCACACACATTTATTTATATTTATTAAATGTATATGCTGTCCATCTCACTAATCAAAGTGACTATGTACGTACAAAGAACTGGACTTCAATTTCACTGACCACCAACTTGACTTCATTGACTAGAATCTACCCCTTCCGACCTGCTGAAGCTGCTAACCTTTGAAAAATCTTGCTCTCTATAGGTACTTGTATGTAAAATATAGAAACAGAGAAGAGAGTAGAAAGTAGAGCAGGTGACACCACAGAAGCTGTTGCCTAGGAAAAAGTAACTGAAGCCGTTTTTAAGTCCAGAATTTCTAGATAACAATCCAAAATAGCTCAGGAAGATGCTTCCTTAATTCTCTGGAGAATAATAAGGGGGAGAAGATACAGAGAGGGCTGGTTCTAGACATTTTGGCACTCTAGGTAAAGTCATATTCTGGTGCCCCCTCTGCATTTTATTTTATTATTTTATTTATCAAATTTATATAGACACCCATCTCAGCACAACTTTGGGTGACGCACAACAAGGAGATAAAACAACAATGCCAAAAAAACATATTAAATGTAAAAATCCATACTAATAAAATCATTAAAAGTATAACAAAAACCAATGATATAAGCCCTAGGCAACTAAAAGATTAAAGTGGCTACCTCAACAACAGCCATCTCAACAAGTCACTGGGAGCCCCAGGCTTGATAACATAACCAGGTCTAACACTGGATTGAGAAATTATATTTCATTCTCAAATGGGTGTGCTTCCTTGACAGAGTGTGTTGTTAGTGCTTTTCCAAATATAAGCTGACAGTCGGGTGATTCATTCACTCAGTATCTTCCTTTCAGACCTTGGTCTCCTTTGGTAATATCAGCTTCTTGAGGTTCATAACTGTAATAATAATTTCTTTTTCGTGACTTGCAGCGTCTGCTTCATGTGCTGTTCATTACCACTCAACTGACTTTGCAGGCAAGAGTTTTCGAAAAGTATAGAAAGGAAAACTTCTAAACTAGAGGTCCCCAACCTTTTTGCTACCAGGGACCGGTTCCGTGGAGAAAGATTTTTCCAGGGACCGGAGGGTGTGTGGTTTTGTATGCTCCCTGCATCCCACGGATGGGGCTTTGCTTGTTTGTGCAGCCCGGTTGCTGACATGCCGCAGCCCGGTACCAGTCCATGGACTGGGGGTTGGGGACCCCTGTTCTAAACAATGATAAAAGATTATTAGACTTTATACTCAAATTTGGTACTTTGGAAGTCTTTTCAGTTTCAGCAGCCCCTAATATTTGGTGACCTAGTTCAACGAAATCGCCTAGGCCTTCAACTAGCTCTGGATACAGCCAGACCAGACTGACAAGATCTGTTATTATAGCTGATCTCAATGAAGGTAGCTTTAGCTTTCCTGCAAAGTCGATTTCTTGCTTGGTCTACCTGGTAGAGTTGGCCTTCTCAGAGGTGGCATTAGAATAGGACTTTAAGAAATGGGCCCAAGTTTCTACTAAACATAATGAGCAGAAAGGTTGCTAAAATAGTCAACTTTTTTTTTTGAAATATATAAAAAGGTGTTCTTTCCTCTCTAAAGAGGGTGATTTCTCAAACCCCACTAAATCCAATATCAAAATATATAGTTAACTGATTATGCCTGAAGGACTCTACCTCCCTTGTTTTATTTTTCTTTAGTGGAACAAAGAGTCCTATAAAAAGGTTTCTAAGAGGAACTAATAACATCATTCCGGGGAGGATTTGTACAATATCAATTGTTTCCACAAGTATGCAATTTATATATAAATGGTGTTTCTAGCTATTAAATCTTGATTTCATGGTTATAAACTGCTGTAGTTAACAGAGGTGGTCACTGTCGTTCTTTCAGAGATTTTCTTTGGGTGAATTTAATTTAATGTTCACACTTTAAAATGTAGCAATGCTGAATTATGCAACTCCAAGAATGCAGGATAATCTTGGGAAGAAATAATGACAGATACGGACCTCTCTCTCCCTTTCTCTCTCCCTCTCCCTCTCGCTTTCGCTCTCTCTCTCTCTCTCTCTCTCTCTCTCCTCCCTCCCTCCCTCCCTCCCTCCCTCCCTCCTCCCTCCCCTCCTCTCTCTCTCTCTCTCTCTCTCTCTCTCTCTCTCTCTCTCTCTCTCTCTCTCTCTCTGCAAAGCTAATTCATTTGACAAAGGTAACCCAGATTTAGATACCAGTTGTTTTAGGCCATTCTGGCATACGGGAACATCCCAAAGCAAGAACATTTAAATGACCCTCCCCCCCACAAATTAGAAAATTCTGCAGCAGAATAAAGACTTTTGCCTCCAGAATGCCCATTCCCTTTGGCAGCTGAAAAGAGAGCTGTCAACCATTCAAGCTGTTTGAAGAACATTCCAAAAAAGTATTGAGTATTCATTGCTTTAAAAGAAGGAAAGATGCTTAAAAAAAAAAAAAAACCTGGGCAGGTTGATCGTAAAACCTTATTACAATAATTGATGTGATTTCCTAATGCCACATTCCTAGCAGAGAATACAACACAAAATAATTGCCATTTAAATACAAAACATTACCTATTCATATATGAAATTACATAGTCCTAACATCTGTTCTCAGATTCCTGGCAAGTACACTACAGCACTGTCCGCCATTCATAACAACAATCACATCTGATGGCTCTCACAGTAGCTCTGCCTGAAGGGCCCTGCCAAATAGTACTATCATGGCACTCTAAGTACCATCATACATGGATGCAAGAAAAGAGAGGCCGAGGGGGGAGGGGAAACGAAGATAGATGAACTAATTCTGTAATCCATTTATTTTAAGAAATCTTCATTGGGCCTCCAGTGAAAAGTTGAAGTCTTGCCAAGGGAACAAGAACTCCCGAGTAAATTAAGGTTTAGAATAGTTGTGTTTTTTATCTCTCTCTCAAGGCTACTTTCTTCTGGAAATCATTTATAAGGAACCTTGTGCCAGCAATGGTAATGCTAAAGTCATAATACAGAGTACCTTTGTCTCTTTTCTACAGATAGTCCTCGACTTACAACAATTCGCTTAGTGACCGTTCAAAGTTACAACGGCACTGGAAAAAGTGACTTATGAACATTTTCTTCACTTATGACTGTCGCAGCTCCCCACAGTTCACGTGATTTACGTTCGGATACTTGACCACTGACTCACATTTATGACAGTTGCAGAGTCCCAGGGTCATGTCATTCCCTTTTGCGACCTTCTGACAAGGGATGTCAATGGGGGAAGCCAGATTCACTTAACAACCGTGTTACTAATTTAACCATTGTGGTGATTCACTTAACGAATGCGGCAAGAAAAGTCGTAAAATGGGGCAAAACTCACTTAACAAATTTCTCACTTAGCAACATAAAGTTTGGGCTCAGTTGTGGTCGTAAGTTGAGGACTGCCTGTATCTCTTGTCTTTTTGTGTATGCCTCTCTCGTTCACATGCCCAGTGAGAGGGACAAAACACATTTTTGGAAAGAGGGGGAGAGGGGAACCAACTCACATGTGCAGTGCGCCGGCATAGACATGCATTCACACATACATTCACACTTGCAGTCGAACTGCACACTCATGCATGTGTGCACCAGCCCAGTGCTCACTCAAGTTAAGCTGTGCTTGCCTGTACGTGCACTGGCCCATGGCCTAGTTGCGAATAAGCCACGGCCTGGTAGTGGGCCATGGTCCAACAGTTAGGGGTTGGGGATCCCGAGCCTAGAGGTTTAATAAATCAGTCCTGCTCTAGTCCTCCAGAGGGCAGTAGATCAGTAGACCAGTTCCACCATTGGCTGCCAAAGGGCAGTCAGCTGCAATTAAGCCAGCACTCACTCCAGTTCCCGCTGCTTTTTTGCCCTTAGTCATTGTTTGTCTGTTACCTCAGAAAATATTTCTGAATTGATGACTCCACTCATTTCTTAAATAACTGAGATTTCTTAAAATCTGTATTGGAGTTAATATACAATAACATCCAGCTTATTTCTGTATTTAATTTCAATTGTAGCGAATTCTGAAAAGTCCACTTGGGTAAAGATATGTTCATGGAAAACACCTTTCTTTCATACAGAAAGCTAATCTCTGAGAACTTTCTTCCAAAATTATTATAGGACTGTGTGTTTGTGGTTTTGTTTTTCTTTAATGATTCAGTATGATTTCCAAGGAGAGATTAGCCAACATCTCATTTTCATTCCTGGGTTCTTGTTTGACTACTGAGACAGAACTGATTCAAACCCCCAATGAACTTCAAGAGCATCTTCAGGTTTTTTTCAGGCAACCAGGGTAGCCCACTAAATAGAGATTAAGAAACATTGCTTGCAATATGCCAGGAAGAAGGAGCAAATTGCAATATGACTGCAGGGACGCAGCTCCTTCTGTCTTAGACATTCCCAAGGCAGAGCATTAATCAGTAAACAGAGATCACCTCAAGCCTTGAACAACTGGAAGCAACAACAAAATATAAATGCTGCTCTATCAGTTAAACATTAAAGAGAAGCAAGCCAAAAACGTTGCTGAATGTGTATACATTCCTGCAGATTCTTACTTGCTTCATTATTCAGAGACAGATGCTTTGCATGAATTGTAACGGAAAACAACAACAAACCAAACACTAAACACAATCATATCAAAGAACAGTCAGGCAAACACCCCCTAAATCCATGATAGAGAAATTGTGGTTCTCTAGATCAAATCTTTTGCCATCACAGCTTTCTTGAGTGTGATCTTAATATACACACTCTCCTAAAAATCCAAAGACTAAAATGAACACTAGGGAACAATGGAAACAACACAAGCAAACTTTGGGGAAAGTGTATTTGATTGTAACAATGTAGCAAAAAAGGTTTTCACACCTCTCTTGGACTCTTTCTGCATTTCCCCAAGGGAGGCACACCTTACAGTTGGGTAACCCTGCTCTAAATCTGGCAGCTCACAACAGCAGCCTCTGCCAGCATAACAATGGCTGAGCAATGATGGAAATGTTCATTCCCAGCTCAGCTATCTCTGTGCTTAAACCAGCCAAAACAAAAATCAACCAGCTTAGTTATTGTGTATCTTCTATATCTTTTGAGGAAATGAACCTCCAACAACTCAGAGGACAGCATCAAGGCTGCTACAGCTGTTGAGCATTTTAAATGATTTTGTAAAAATTGTCCAGTTTCTTCTACATGATATCCAGTGGTGGGATTCAGCCGGTTTGCACCACTTCAGCAGAACCGGTAGCTAATTTTTTGTTGCCCAGGTCCAGAATGGATTTCCAGAAGCAGCATCCACACAGAGAACTGGTTATTCACATATTTGAATCCCACCATTGATGATATCCAACCTTTTTGATACGTGACATCCAGGGACTTCAGGGATGGCATATTGGTTTTTTATTGCTTAAGAGGAAGAAGAAGATCATAAGTCTTCTGTATCAATGTTTGCATCTATATTTGCAAAAGGTTAAGTCTCCCTCTGGAACAGGTAAAAGTAAGTTAATTTCCTTAGAATCAGAAAGTTAGGATAATGGGGGGGGAGTTATGATAAACCTTCCACACATTGTTCCTACTGAAGAAGAAGTGGTTGATTAGCTTTCTCTTTCCACTGAATTTTGAACCTTGGGGGCCTAGAAACTATCTCCCCCCACTCACCTCTTATACTTACTTTACACAATCAGGGTAGGACTCTCCATACTAATGAAACAGAGGTTTACAATGACAAAAATAATTGGTCTAGGGCCCAATTAGGGAAGGGGCAGTTTCCAAGATACGCAGGTCTGAGGTTGCAAAGAGCACCAGCCCTTTTAATTATGCCTGGAAATACACTGGTTCCCATTTCAAATGAATGGCCAGTTTCAAGCTTCTAAGTATTCATGCTTCTGTGAAAATAAATTCAGAAACTTGGAGCTTACCAATACTTCAAATTTTCGGATGATCACACTTTTCTTTTCAGCTACTGATGAGGGTTCTAGTCACCATAAATAAGTTTTTAGAAGTCTAAAAAGTAGAGATTGGCCATCATCTTCATGAAGAGAACCACTTATAATGTTTTGGCTTGGAGTAGTTGCTTTAGTAACGCACAATGTTTTCCTTGTACGTGAAGAAAATGTTGCCGTTCCTGAATTCACCTCTGGTTTGGATCTTAACCCCAAAGCAGAAAATGCCTCATTTCTATTCTGACTTCATTATTCACTGCTCTACTGGCTAAGATAAAGGTTATCTGTTGCTCACCTCCTTTTTTTTTTGGCTCCTGGACATCAGTAAATTTATTTTGAGAGTGGGAAGTGAAAATTTTACTATAGATGACCATATATCCCAACATACCTTTCTGGAAACCTTTGTTTCCCTTGTGAAATTGGCCTGAACACTCCAAGAACAATAATTTTGGGAAAAGTGCAGCTAAGATGATTAAAGGCCTGGAGACTAAAACATATGAAGAATAGTTGCAGGATTTGAATATGGTTAATCTAGAGCAGGGGTGTCAAACTGCTGGCCCGTGGGCCGGTTTCATCATACCAGAGCCGCGCCTACCCCATTGTCGGCAACGACGAAAAAGCTCTGATACATTGCGTGATGTCACGTGACATCGCAAGTTTGACATGTCTGATCTAGAGACAAGAAAGACCACAGGTGACATGATAGCAGTATTCCAGTATTTGAGGTGCTGCCACAAAGAAGAGGGGGCCAACGTATTTTCCAGAACTCCAGAAGGCAAGACAAGAAGCAATGGATGGAAACTAATCAAGGAGAAGAACAACCTGGAATTAAGGAGAAAGTTCCTAATAGTGAGAGCAATTAACCAGTGGAACAGCTTGCCTTCAGACTTTGTGGGTGCTCCATCACTTGAAGCATTTAAGAAGAGGCTGGACAACCATTTGTCTGAAATAGTATATGGTCTCCTACTCCCCACTACTTAAGCAAGGGGTTGGACTTGAAGACCATCAAGGTGCCTTCCGGCTCTATTCTGATGATTGATTGATTGATTGACTTTTCTTTCAGGATGAGATGACTGAGGTTCTCTTTCTTCTTTCCACAGCAGGAACTACAACAAAAAAACTGGCTCAGTCGATTGACAAGCCCAGTAACTTTCATTCTGCAACTGGGGCAGACCACCAATGCGAACCACAACGATATCAGGCCACAGAGTCATTTCAATGGCCCAGGCTATCTCCATCTACCAAGAGTGTGGAATTGGACTGTAGCAGATAACCAGGCTGCTGCCTGAAGTGTTAGCAAACTGCTTATCCCCTGCTAGGCAAAAACATTAATATGAATATCAGTGCCCTAGGAAAATGAAATTTCCAAGGGACGTGTTATCTGCAATGTTATTGCGAAAGAACTCAAAAAATGCTATAGGGAGATGAGAAGAAGAGGCCTCAGCCACTGCTATTGCAATAAAGAGGGGAAGAGAGATAGGGAGAACAGACAAAATGAAATGCTCATACAGAGAGAACCTCAAAGGCAAAGGGATTTGGCAGTCACAGGGGGAGGCAATTACAAATGAATGTGAATGTCTAAAAAAAATGTTATCTAAGTGTTCTCGATTTTTGCTTTTAATTACTCATTTGCATCAGCCCTGGGGAATTTTTGCACAACGTTAACACAGGTGCAGGCGAGCTTAGCTAATTTCCCCAGGTGGTGCTTAATTGCTTATATATTTATTAATTCGGAGTTAATATTGAAGTCAGAATAATATCCTCTATCCTGTATAAAATTATAATATCCTGTATAAAGTTATAGTTCACATTATATCTGTGCAGGAAATCCATTGACTTGATTCAGAAAAGTCTTTTCTCAAGTTGTCTACAAACTGCTGTCTCTTCTATGGGACTCAGGAGCCCAGTGGAAGGTATTTTTATTCTGCTTGGGCCAATGGCCGGCCTTCGTATTAATGCTTCCAGCAGCAGGTCTGTCAAAATTGGCTAAGAATGACTCTGATTTCAGTAGTCATTTGAACTGTCTACAGAAAGTTAGCATAGCCAGGTGGGAAGGAAGAAGAGAAGGGAAATAGTATATACAGGTAGTCTTCGGTTTTCAACCATTCATTTAATGACCGTTCAAAGTTACAACGGGACTAGAAAAAAATGTATTTGTGACGGCTGCAGTGTCCTCGGGTCATGTGATCACCTTCTGTAACCTCCTGACAAGCAAAGTCAATGGGGAAGCCAGATTCACTTAACAACTAGGTTAGTAACTCATTAACTGCAATGATTCGTTTAACAACTGTAGTAAAAAAAAAAAAGTTGTGAAATGAGGCAAAATTCACTTAACACCTGTCTCCCTTAGCAACAGAAATTTGGGGCTCAGTTGTGGTTGTAAGTAATGGGCTACCTGTACTGAAACATTTACTAGAAGATTTTGGGAACAATTATGTAAAATAAACAGCTTTTCATGGGAACAAAAATGCTTTGTCTTTCTGAAGTCATAACGATGATCTGAGATTTTATGTTTTCAGATATTGGACGTTAGAGGAGACTAAAGACTCCAACAAGAAAGTAAAGAGGAGAAAAACTGTAAACTTGCTTTTGTTTTTTTGGTTAGTATGGGAATTTACAAAATGACCCAAAACATTACAACATTTGGAATACTCTAGGAGATTTTCAAAAAATAGGGCCACCGTGTCTACAATGTCAGTAATGATGACTGCTTCTATGGATAGATTATGTTTATGTAATTAAAATCTTATATCTTATATATTTAATATATATGTAATGTTATATATATATGTGTGTTTTCTGAGGTTTTCGCGGGTGTTTGTATGTAGGTCTTTGGTTGTTTGGGTTTTCTCCCACGTAAAATTGGAAGTGTCTTGGCGATGTTTCGATGAAGTCCCATTCATCATCTTCAGGCTGGTGTTTTCAGCTTCGTGCTTCGAGCAGCAATGTGTGGTCTTAGCTGTTTCTTCTTTTTAACTGCCAGTGGGGGTATGAACTGATTGGGTGGGAGCTTGGCTGTGTTCTGAATGGGTGGAGGTGTGTTCTGATTGGTTAGGGGCTTGGGTGTGGTCTGATTGGCTGGGGGGTTGGCTGTGCTCTGATTGGCTGGGGGGTTGGCGGTGCTCTGATTGGCTGGGGGAGTGTTCTGTTTGGGTGGGGGCTTTGTTGTGCTCAGGTTAGTCTGAGTTGCAGGGAGGGGGGTTAAGATGTTGGGCTGCCTTGTTATTTTTTGGCTTTGCATTCGTGGTCGTGCCTCATCTTCATGGAGGGTGTCAGTTTGCTTTATGTATGGATTGGAGGGGTTTAAAGTGGCTAATGATGCAGCTGTGGTCTGGCTTCTGATTTGTGGTCATGCCTCATCATCGGTGTGGCTTTGGGTTTGTTTTTTGCATGGATGTGTGGTGGTGACATCCTGTGTGGTTTTTGTGAGTGTGGGTCTGGTGTCATTTTTTGTGTTAGGGAGTCGTTTGTCAATAAGAGCGGGTTTCCAAATGGCTGGTAGGCGGGAGTATCATCTTGTTTGTTCATGCTGTGTGGGTGTTTTTCTATCTCAATGGCTTCTCTGATTATTCTGTTATTAAAATGTTCAGTTTTGGTGATAGTTCTGGTATTTTTAAAGTCAATTTCATGTCCTGTGGCTTTAAGGTGTTGGACCAGGGAAGATGTTGGTTCCTCTTTTTTGACTGAGTTCTTATGTTCTTCAATGCGTGCACTTATTCTTCTGTTGGTTTGTCCGATGTATGTGTTGCGACAAGCAGTGCATGGGATTTCATATACTCCTTGATTTTCTAACTCAGTTATTTATAACTTTGGTTATTCGGGTTTTCTCCCACGTAAAATTGGAAGTGTCTTGGCGACGTTTTGACGAAGTCCCATTCGTCATCTTCAGGCTGGTGTTTTCAGCTTCGTGCTTCGAGGAGCACGAAGCTGAAAATTCTGGGCCCGCTATGTGGATGATACATTTGCGGTCATCAAGAAGCGACACAAGACTGACTTTATGGGCATTTTGAATTCGGTATACCCAGACATCCAATTCACCATGGAAGAGGAAGATCAGGGCAGTTTGGCATTCCTTGATGTATTAGTGCAGCGCCAGCTGGATGGATGTCTGGTTACCAGGGTATACCGAAAACCAACATGCACGGACAGGATTCTCCACTTTGGGAGTAATCATCCGACGGCCCATAAAGTCAGCTGTGTCAGGACTTTATTTAAATGGGTGGAGACACACTGCAGCACCATCAGAGCCAAGAAGGAAGAGAAAAACCACCTCTTCCAAATGTGTAGACGTAATGGTTACCCGGTAAAGTTTATTAATCAGTTTAGTAAACTATCTAGACCCCGGGGCAACCCTACACCTCAGGAATCCATACCCCAGGCAACTACACGTATTACCCTCCCCTATATTCATAATGTATCAGAAGCCACAGCGAGGATCCTGGCACCGTATAACATACAGGTGGCCCATAGACCAAGCCAAACACTGCGAGCGGCTATAATGCGCCCCAAGGACCCGCTCCCCAGCACTGAAAGATCAGCAGCCGTCTATAGGATTAACTGCATGGACTGCCAGTGCAATTATGTTGGGGAGACTGCTAAACGGATTAAGACCAGGGTCCATGAACACAGGTTAGCAGTGAGAAGGGGAGATTGCTACTCTCAGATATGGGCACACACGGCAGAACTGGGCCATAGGTTCAACTTTAGTGGCGTTAGCATACTGGCGAATGACAACACCAAAGGGGGCCGCCTACTTAGGGAGGCATGGCTCTCGGATAGTAGATCTATTAATAGACATGTTGACCTATGCCCGGCATACGTGGCTTTAAGATCATGGAGTGCCAGTAATCGGTTGCAACATCCCCGACGACCTAATGGTAATCTCAATGATATTAAGGAAGAAGGGCAAACTTTCCAACAGACTTGGTGCAATCCGGAGGAGGAAGGGCAATTGCGGAACACCCCCACTACCTCAGCGATGCTGCCGCAATTCCAGAGGACAAGGGGGAGGGTGGAAACTGGGACCTGGAGCCCTGATAGTATGAACAAGACGAAGGAAGATACAGCAGGTGGAGGCGCGGGGGAATCGCTAAATGTAACAGCTCGCCTACGTACTAAAAGAAACGTCGCGATCGATCCGGAAAGGAGGAGAGGACCCTTTCGCGCAGCCAGGATGACCGGATCCAGGGGGAGTAGATTACAAGATGCAACCAATGACGAACTCCCGAGCACTGCCAAAGAGGAGGAGAGAGGATCGGAGAGCGGTGGGGTGCGAGAGATCGAATCATCGCACCCCCCGCCCGACGATCCCGAAGACTCCCATGGAATACACATGGACATTAGCAACGCAGAAAAAGGGAGAGCTGAAGAGGAGCATTATGACAACCAGAAGGAGCGTGACCCGGTTACCGCTCCCCCCCCCCGGACCGAGTACCCGAAGTAGGACGTGCGCAAGACAGCTGGGTATAGCGGTGATTAGGAAACAGCCCCCTCACCCGGCTGAGCAATCCGCACCCCGGACTGCCACCCGCATGTCGTATTCGACTCTTAACAGCTTGCAGGACCACCCGGATGACAAGTGCACTAAAAATGAAAGTATTGGAATCAGAAGGGGAAGTTACTTTAAAAAGAACAACTTGATAGGATATGGCTGTGAAAGGAATGTGGAATGTGTATTACCACCTGAACCTGGGGGGAAGTTAGAATATAAAGACAACCGAAACAGCTGGAGTTGTCACTCATCCACCCCAGGGTTAAGAGAAATAAGGATGGATGAGGATAGACACGTAACCAAAAAGAACAAGGAAGAACAGGTTAACTGTACGCAATTGAATCAATCAGGCCCGATAACGAGATCAAGGAGCCGGGCGCAAACCTTGACACGCCTATAAAGGACTCTCTCATTTTCTGGCGCGCTAGCCCTGAGGATGCCGGCAGGTGACGGCGAAAGCTTGGCGCATTTTAATTGAACTTTTATAGTTTTAATTAATTAAAAACTTTTACAGTTTTTATCACCCTGGTGTTCATTTTATCTTTTTACCATATATATATATATATATATATATATATATATATATATATATATATATATATATATATCTCCTTTAAAATGCTAAAAATACAAATGCTAAAATGCTAAAAATGCGCTTTTTGAGCGCGTCATCAGCCCATTGATTGTGCCGGGTCAACTCCTGTTGATTGTGCTGGGTCAACTCCCATTGCAGCACAGTCAGAGCCAAAATCGAGGAGAAAAAACGTCTCTACCGCATCTTTATGCACAATGGCTATCCTATGGAATTTGTGAGACGGTATAGTAGACCATATCAGACTCACAGGGACTCACACTCCAATATATATATATATATATATATATATATATATATATATATATATATATATATATATATATATATATATCCTTAATAGTTATAAAAATACGAATCCCGGGCATATTGTTCAATGATGCAATCTTCGATCTCCGGGAAGAGTATACTCCAGTTATTTATTGTTAAAACCACATTTAAAACAATAAAAACAGTTATATACAAAAATTAAAACAACTTAGCTTTCGCTGGTCCTCTGCCAGCGTCCTCAGAGTGGGGCTTAGGGGGTGGGAAGTTCTTTTTATCCCCTTGCTGATCCAATTGCCTACTCATTGCCCTCGTGACAGGGCCACTCTTCCTGATTGCTCGTGACTGCCTCAACTGTTCCGCCCTCTCTTTTTTGCACTCTAACCTGGTATTTTCTTGCTTTGTCATCCTTGTGCTGTCTCCCCCTCCCTGTGCTGTTATCAGTAGCACGTTCCTGGGCTGCTGATCTGCCTCCCGTTTTTGCATACCATTGCCCGTTCCTATTACAACTCCTTCCTCCAACCCCCCTCCTCTCCCAGCCTGCCGATTCATACACCCTTTGTTGTCCATTCCTGTCATCCTTCCCCCCCTTCCTTCAACCCTCCCACCTGTTGATTAACATGTTGCTCCTGCCTTTCATCAACCATCCTTATTGATGTTCTCTTCCTCAATATCTTTTCCTTCCTGATCCACTGCTCTACCTGCTGTTCCTGTTTACCCTCCTCCCCCACTGTCCATCTTCCCCTCTCCAATATCCTCCCCATCATCTGCTGACTTACCTGTTGTTCATCCATTTCTGTACATCCTCTCTTTTCTAGCATTCCTCCTCCTCTAACCTGCCATCCTACATGCTGTTCCCACATGCCAACATCCATTCCTGTTAAATCCTCCTTCTTAAGCTTTCCTCCCCCCCAATCTGCCGTCCTGCCTTCTATTCTTATCTGCCCTTCTCCTTTCCTGTCAGTCCCCCCCTCTCCTGTTTCCTCCCCCCCCTCCAATCCACTGCTCTGTTTGCTGTTTCTTCCAGCATTCTTCCTTCCCTTACCTGCTGTCCTACATACTGTTCCCATTTACCGACCTGCGTTCCTATTGGACTCTCCTTCCCAAACTTTCCCCCCCCCAAAACTGCTGTCCTGCCTGTTATTCCTGCCTGCCCTTTTCCATACCTATCAACTCCACTCTCTCCTGTTTCCTCCCCCCCTCTAATCTGCCGCTCTACCTGCTGTTCCTGACTATTCTCCTCCATTCTTACTCCCTTCTCAAATATCCCCTCTCCACCCGTGAAGCGTGCCTCGTCTTTTCTGTTCTTTTCTGTCTCCCCCTCTCTTTTGATCAGTCCCCTGGGGTTGGGCATACGCCTCCCCCGTGTTCTGGGCCGTACGATCAATTCCGATGTTCCCAAGAGTCTTCCCTGGTCCCCTTCTCCTTGCAACTCTCCATCATATCCGCCTCCTCTTCCTTTACTACCCTTACCTATCTGTGACCCTAATGTTCCCTCATCTGTCCCCACCTGTGATGTGTCTATGGGATCCTCCCTATGTCCAGTCATGTAGTGAATACCCCCCCACACCAGTCCTGGTTTCGCCTCTGACAATCGGCATCCGTCTCTTGGCATGCTCTTCTTGCACTCTAAGTGCCTGGTACGCCGGGGGCAGTTCTATACATCGGTTGATGGAGTCTGTGTTGGAGAACCAGGCCTCCTTTAATAAGCGTCCTCCTTTAGAGGCGTCCTGGGCAATGGCTTCTGCCTCCTTGAAATCAAAAGAATGTCCGGTATTGATCATGTGCGTCCATATTTGAGAGTACTGCTCCTGCCTTCTGACAGCCAATTTATGTTCATGTATCCTCGTTTTTATTCGTTTGGCTGTCTCCCCTGTATAATTACATTGGCAGTCTTTGCAATGCACTCTGTATACGACCGCTGATCTTTCTTCCTTCGGCAACGGCTCTTTGGGGCACATGACTTTCATCTGGAGTGTTTGATCAGGCTGGTGAGCAACTTTAATATTGTAAGGTGCCAATATGCGCGCTGTTGCTTCCGATACTCCCTGGACATATGGTATTGTTGTTCGGACCATTGTCCCTGGATCATTCGGTGCCCTGCGGGGTTCTTGACGTTTGCTATACCTCTGAATAAAGCTAGTTGGATAGCCATTCCACTTACATACTTGATAAAGATGTGCATGCTCCCTCTGCTTAGCCCTCCTGGTGTTACAGTGCATGTCTATACGTGCAAATAATGTTCTAATGCATGAAATCTTATGGGCTGCTGGGTGATTGCTCATATAGTGCAACATCCTGTCGGTGTGAGTGGCTTTTCTGTACACTGTCATATGGAGGGCACCATTGGTTTGACGTGTAACCAAAACGTCTAGGAAGGCCAAGCTGCCATTGGCTTCCTCCTCCACTGTGAATTGTATGTCCGGGAATATTGAGTTGAGTTTCTCCATAAGGGCAGTTTTTCTTGCCCGTTTGATGATGACAAAGGTATCGTCGACATACCTGGCCCAAAACTCTGGTTGGTAGTCGGCCATGGCCCTGCTTTCCAAACACTGTAGGACCGCCTCTGCAATGACCCCCGAAATGGGAGATCCCATTGGCGTACCCTTAATTTGTTCATATAATGTTCCTTGGAATATGAAGTACGTTTTCAAGCATAGCCGTAATAACCTGACAACATCTTCTATCCCAAGGGAACTTTGACTCCGTAGTCCTTTCAGTTGTAGTAGGTCTTTTATAGTCGTCATGGCCAATTCTTGCAGGATGGACGTGAATAGCGATGTTACATCAAATGAGATCATAATCTCATCATCCCGTATCCTCATCCTCTTTAGCCTCTGTAGAAATTCTTGTGAGGATTTCACAGTGGTTGTGCTGTCCTCCACTAGGTGTTGTAACCTTCGACTTAGCCACTTAGCCAGACCAAACATGGGTGTGCCCCTAAGTGCCACAATGGGTCTCAATGGTGTCCCTTCCTTATGTATTTTAGGTAGGCCATAGAATCTTGCCATAGCCGAGTCCCTTGGCCGTATATCTCTCAGATCTTCTTCATTTATTCTTCCACGCTTCTTAAGTCCATCTATGATCTTGTTGAGTTGATTTTTCATGGATGTTGTGGGGTCAGTCTTAATTGCTTTATAGGCAAAGCAAGAAAATACCAGGTTAGAGTGCAAAAAAGAGAGGGCGGAACAGTTGAGGCAGTCACGAGCAATCAGGAAGAGTGGCCTTGTCACAAGGGCAATGAGTAGGCAATTGGATCAGCAAGGGGATAAAAAGAACTTCCCACCCCCTAAGCCCCACTCTGAGGACGCTGGCAGAGGACCAGCAAAAGCTAAGTTGTTTTAATTTTTGTATATAACTGTTTTTATTGTTTTAAATGTGGTTTTAACAATAAATAACTGGAGTATACTCTTCCCGGAGATCGAAGATTGCATCATTGAATATATATATATATATATATATATATATATATATATATATATATATATATATATATATATATATATATATATATATATTTACATATAATATGTATATAGTAATACACATGATTATGCATATTGCATATGCATTCTATATGTATATATTTAAAGAATAGCAACAATGAATAGAATAGAGCTGGAAGGGACCTTGGAGGTCTTCTAGTCCAGCCTCCTGCCCAAGCAGGAAAACCTGTACCATCTAGACAAGTGACTGTCTAGTCTCTTCTTAAAAATCTCCAGTGATGGAGTGCCCATGATTTCTGAAGGCAAGCTGTTCCACTGATTAATTGTCCTCACTGTTAGGAACTTTCTCCTTAATTTCAGGTTGCTTCTCTCTTCAGTCAGTTTCCAACCATTGTTTCTTGTCTTGCCCTCTGGTGCTTTAGAGAATAATTTGATGCCCTCTTCTTTGTGGCAGCCCCTCAAATACTGGAATACTGCTATCATGTCACCCCTGTTTCTTCTTTTCTTTAGACTAGCCAAATCCAAGTCCTGCAGCCGTTCTTCATATGTTTTAGTCTCCAGGCCTTTGATCATCTTAGTTGTTCTTCTCTGAAATTTTTCCAAGGTCTCAACATTTTTTTTTTGTAGTATCAGGTGTGGTCTCACTAGGGTTTTATAAAGCAATACTTATACTTTGTGTGATCTTGATTCTATGCCTCTGTTTATACAGCAGCTTTTTTGGCCGCTGCTGCACATTGCTGGCTCATAGTCAAGTGATCATCCACTAAGACTCCAAGGTCCCTCTCACAGTTACTGTTTTTAAGCCAGGTCTCATCTAATCTGTACTTATATCTTTGATTTTTCCTGCCTAATGTAAAACTTTGCTTTTTTCCACATTAAAACTCATTTTGTTGGATAGGGCCCATTGTTTCAGTTTGTCAAGGTCTTTTTGAATCCTGAGCTTGTCTTCTGGGGTGTTGGCTATTCCTGCCAGTTTGGTGTCATCTGCAAATTTGATGAGCTCCCCTTCTATTCCTTCATCTAAGTCATTAATGAACATAGAAGAGTACTGGGCCTAAAATGGAGCCTTGTGGTACCCCACTACTTACTTCTCTCCATGTGGATGTAGTACCATTGAGGACTACTCGTTGAGTATGGTTTGTCAGCCAGCTACAAATCCATCTGGTGGTGATGTTGTCTATTCCATCTTTTTCTAGCTTATCAAGCAGTAGATTGTGGTCTACTTTGTCGGATGCCTTGCTGAATCTAAGTATACAATGTCCACAGCGGTTTGCTGGTCTACTAATTTGGTCACTTTATCAAAGAATGAAAGAAGATTGGTTTGGCATGATCTGTTTTTAACAAACACGTGCTGGCTACCTGTTATAACTTTGTTTGCTTCTAGTTGTTTGCAGATCTGTTTTTTTTATTATCTTTTCCAGGATCTTCCCAGGTATTGATGTTAGACTGATTGGTCTGTAGTTTCCTGGGTTCGTTTTTTTCCCCCCTTTCTTAAAGATGGGAACCACATCAGCCCTTTTCCAATCCTCAGGTACTTCCCCGGTGCTCCAGGATTTTTGAAAGTTATGGTGCAATGGCTGTTGCACTGAATAACCTTCAGCAAGGGGAAGTTGCATGCTGTAAACTGTTTCTGCTTTCCATGGATTCACCACTGGCAAGGTTATTGTCCCGGCTTTAAAACAGAGCAGCAGATTTTCTCTTTTTAAGCTTTATGGAGAGGCCCTGATAATTAAAATGAGGAGGGGCAAAGCACAGCCTTGAAGAAAGATAATATCAGAAGGCAGTTGAAGAATCAATGCACAGAGGAAGGGAGAATAAATCAAGACACCAGTCTACAAGTACTTCCATAAAACCAGCCGTGCAGTTACAGTAGGCACACAGGGATCCCCAATTAAATGGCTACTTAAATTAACCAAAGAGAGGAAGAAGTGTTTTTTAATTGATTTGACCTATATAAAATGTTCATTCCCTTGCCTCCTCTGAGGACTTTTTTTGCTTGAATAGCAACCATGAAAACTTTTAAGCCATGCTGAACCTTCAAAATGAAGTAGAAGCTTTGTAGCAAATCTGGATATCTTCCAGATATTTTGGATTACTGCTCTCCTGTTGCTGTATAGCTATGTTGTGGAGAATCATGGCTACTCTGATGCAAATCATTTGGAAATACCCAGTTTGGGGAGTGGGGACTAGTTTATGGAACAGAGGTAGTCCATTGCTGAACATTTCAGATATATTTGTAGAAATCACTGATAGCTTCATGGAGAATCGCATTTTAAAACACATAGAAAAGCCAAAAGGAAAAAAGAACACAGTTTTGAAGTTTGTAAAGGGTTCTGATTTATAAAGAACTTTGGTTTTTTTGTGGGTTTTTTTTTTTAAATTTAAAATTTTAATTTGAATATACAGTTAAAAAACAAAAAAGACAGAGTAGACATAATACAACTTCCCTGGTTTAAACAATACTATTAGTATTACCTTATGAGAAAAAAAATTCTTTACATTATAACAAAATATGCATATAGGATCTGTGAACTTTCTAGTAAGCGTTCTTTCAATCATATACATTGTGGTTAAATAACTTTCCATTCTATCTTGTAAGGAATACTAGTATAAAGATTTCTAAACTATCAACTTTCAAGTAGGCTTGAAACTCAACATTAAGAAAACCAAAATCATGGCATCCGGCCCTCTCAATTCCTGGCAAATAGATGGGAAAGAAAAGGAGGTAGTGACAGATTTTATTTTTCTGGGCTCCAAGATCACCTCAGATGGGGACTGCAGCCAAGAAATTAAAAGACGCTTGCTCCTGGGGAGGAAAGCTATGGCAAATCTAGACAGCATTCTAAAAAGCAGAGACATCACCCTGCCAACAAAAGTGCGTATAGTCCAGGCCATGGTTTTCCCAGTTGCAATGTATGGCTATGAAAGTTGGACCATAAGAAAGGCTGAGCGCAAAAGAATTGAGGCCTTTGAACTATGGTGCTGGAGAAGACTCCTGCGAGTCCCTTGAACTGCAAGGCGTTCAAACCGGTCAGTCCTAGAAGAGATCAACCCTGACTGCTCTTTAGAAGGCCAGATCCTGAAGTTGAAACTCAAATACTTTGGCCACCTAATGAGAAGGAAGGACTCACTGGAGAAGGGCCTAATGCTGGGAAAGATTGAGGGCAATAGAAGAAGGGGACGACAGAGAATGAGATGGCTGGATGGAGTCACTGAAGCAGTAGGTGTGAACTTAAATGGACTCCAGAAGATGGTAGAGGACAGGAAGACCTGGAGGAACGTTGTCCATGGGGTCGCGAGGGGTCGGACACGACTTTGCAATTAACAACAACAACAAACTATCAACTTATCAATCAACATTTGTCCCAGCATTCCTCCTTGACTCTAGCCATTTATATACTCCATTCCAAATTTCGAAATAGTCTGTTTCAGTTTTATTTTTAAGCTCTAATGTTCACCTATCTATCCATTTCCACGCAGGATAGGATTTTATTTATTACTTCTTCTTCAGTAGGGGTTTCTTTTCTCTTCCATTTCTGAGCATAGGCAAGTCTTGCTGCAGTTAGAATATGCAGTACTAAATATAAAAATCCTTTGCTGGATTTCTCCTTGGTAATCCCTAATAAAAAGGTTTCTGGTTTTAATTTGATTTTTTTTTTTTTTGTGATATCTCTTCCAACCAATTTTTTTATCAGATGCCAAAATTCTTGAGCTTTTGGGCATTCCTACCACATGTGGTAGTAGGTCCCTGGTGATTTTCTATATTTCCAACATATCGATGAGGGGTTTTTTTTGTCCATTTTTGCTAATCTTAGGGGGGGGGGGGGAGATGCCACCTGTAGAACATCTTATATAGATTTTCTTATAAAGAACATCGTTATATGACCAAGCTCTATTCAATAGGATCTGCTATCAGGAAAACAGAACTGAAATGAACAGAACAGAATTATAATTTCATGACATCTGGAGAGCTGAGTCTATGATCCTCCTTATGTTGTGGAACAATAATTCCCAATGATCCTGTAAAACATAGTAAAATGTTGAAGGATGTTTGGAGTCTCAGCATCTGGAGAACAATAGGTTTCCCATTCCTCCCTGAGCATCATAAGGTTGCAAGATTGTGTATATTTGCCTTGGAAATCAACCAGTCAGTGACATGAACTGTCCCCCAAGCACTTTCAGGGATCTCTTTTTTGCTTGCAAAAACAAACCATAATGCATAAAATTAATGTATTATGAGACACTAGAAAAATAAAAGAACAAAAATATTTAAACTTGAAATAAAAACATATGTTTGTTTAGTATGTCACTCTTCGTTACAAAATAATATGTAGAACACTTCAGGGAAAGAAATGGTAAACTGAAGACAGGTAAAAGCAGAACTGATGACCACAGTGAAATGAAGAGCCAGCAAGTAGACCAGCTCTTCATAATTCTACTCCGGCCAAGAAGAGGACTTGAGATTGCCCATAACCATTCCAGATAATTGCTCCTCACAAGGAGAACATAAGACATTGTTTTCTAATGAATTTGGAGCTCTGGGAAATGAGAGAAACCATGGTCAGCACCTTTGTGGACACTGGATTTGCATACTTTCTTTTCTAATCACTTTTGGAAATTGCTTAGCTACTTTTCAGCTATTAGGAATCTTTGATCAACATATCTGAAAACGCTTTGTGAGGTTCCTTCAGCCTTTAGCAAAGTAAGTTTTAAATATAAGCTTAAGGACTTTTTTAAAAAATTGGGGTGGGGGAAGTGTGCAGCAAAAGGGTGATTAGAATTTTGATTTTGGAAAGCCTAAAGGAATAAAAGTCCAGATGTATTTCAAGTAAGATTTTGGAATTAATTATGAGAAATCCTCCTGTGGAGAAAATGATGTTGTTTTGAGTTGTTGTTGTTTTTAAATGATAAGATGGAACTTTAAAGGCTGGACAATAGAGGGAAATAGAATAAACTAAAGAATAAAGGATAAGAATTCTCCAGCATTTTTGGATTTAACTTGGTCTAGAATGCTCACTGTTTCCCAGATGAAACTTTGTTAGTCTTCTGCCTGTCTGTCCTTCATAGTGGCTGTTACAGTTCTCTGTATGTTGTAAAGGGCCACGGTGGCTCATGTGGTTAGGACACTGAGTCAAAAGACCATTGAGAGGTCGACAGCTCAGCAGTTCAAAACCTGAGAATGCGAGCTGTGTGACAGAAAGAGTTTCTATCAATTTGCCCCAGCTCCTGCCCATCTAGCAGTTCAAAAGCATGCAAATGCAAGTAGATATATAGGTACCACTTTGGTGGGAAAATAACAGGGACATGAAAGGTGCCTCCTAAGGCATCCCCTGCGCCACAGTGATGCCACTGGCTAATTCTTTCAACCCAGAAATGCCTTGACAGGTGCTTCTAACAAAAATGCTGTTGTAGTATGTTCCAAATGACTCCTGCTTTTTTTTCCCTCCTTGAGCTGCTGGTTTACTGAAGATATTATGGAGGGCTTTGTTGCATCATCCAGCAAAATGGGTCCCGGCACAATTTTATCAAAAAGTGGTTGACCACTCAACTCACTGCAGCATAATCAATGTAAGCTATGAAAAGCACAATAAAACCCATACATCAAAAGCATCTCAGAAACAACCAACAGACTACTACAATCAAATGGCACCACTGTAGCATCTCTAGTTATCAGTTATAAAAACCCCAATTTCTGCCTTCTATGGATTATGATGAAGGGAAGGGGGTGAACAAAGGGGCTTTATGGCCCTCACTTCCTTCGGTACACTTCAAAGGAACTGGATGTGTGTATTGCCAAAAGAGCTAACCATAAGAATGGGGCTATTACCTTTCATGTAGTTTTCTTTGAAGTCTCCATCCAGCCGGCAGTAAGGAAAAGGGGGTGGGAATGTAATGCCTGAGACTGTCACTGGAAGAGGGGGGTGATTGGGTGGGGCTACTGGGGAACCCCTTAAAACCTTGAATGGGAGAGCTTGGACCCCAAGTCCTGTCTAGAACGCTTGCAATCATTTTCTCTTAATAAAGGATGCCTGTTGGAAGAATTATTCCAAGAGTTCTGTCTTCTTAAGATGCAAAGTGGGGTGGGTCCTTACACAAAGCCATTTAGCTGGGAATTGCAGGATTCATCAAGAGACCATTAGGAATACACAACCCAATGCCTTGGAAGGTGGAAGGAAGAGAAAGGCTGCCGTAAGACAACCTCTACTTCAGAACCAAAGAATGAGCTCATTGCACACAACATGACCATTTTGTCCCACCACACAGTTCCTTAGCTGTCCTCAGCTCTCCTTCAGTTCTGCCAAATTTAGGGTACTAAGGTCTTCATTTCACAGTGTTGTTTTTTTTTTCAAATCAAGTGATTAGAGGGTTGTTTTTTTTCTTGTTGTGAAAAGAAATGCACCAAGACAGTGATGAATGGGGAACAGGCTAGTGGCTGGGTGCCACTTTGGTCAGCTGGAGAAAGGTCTGATTAACTCAGGGGAATTCTGAGCTCAGCAAAAGCATCAATAATGTGAACATTCATAAGGTGGTGTGTAAAATGCTTTTAAGTGTTTGGGGGTTGGGAGGAAGCTAAATTTGGAAGTGCAGTGCGATGCTCAACAACACAAAGAAAAGGCTTTTATAATGATGGCTCCACCATCGATGGAGTATTCCCCAAAGGAGCCCTCCGAACTCCACTGTTGCAATCTCTCCCAATTCCAAGGATTTAAATTTCATATAAGGTGATTTTACAGAATGTTTAATGTATCATTTCACTGCTGGATTCTTATTATGCTGATGAACACTACCCTGCCCTGAAGACCTAAGAAAGGATGAAGGGTAATATAATACTTTCAACGTAGATCCTTTTAATACCATCATGGGAATTACGTATTCAATCCCTTTTTATGCTCATCATAGCCAGGGTTTTTAAAAATGGGAGTTATAAGGAAAAACATCTGACTATAAAGACATGCTAGTTAGGGGTCAAGCTCAGGATCATATCGAGGTAGCCCCATCAGTCTGCTGGGGCTGTAGAGAGCTGAGCTCTTGATTTGGATTTAATACTTACTCACTTGGTAATGTTACTGTGCAGAAAACTGTTCATGTTTGAGAAGAATTAGATAATCTCCACTTCTGCTTTGCAGTGCTGCAAACTGTGCTTGGCTAAAAATCCCAGAAACTGATTGTAATAATCATCGTATGTGGCTTACGTTAATAGAGCCATTACGATAATGACTACGGATTATGGTACATTAGTTGTCTGCAATGTTAATGCTGTCATTATGGCCCTCCGGTGCATCACAGGCTTATTTGTTGCCTAATCAGGCTAGGTTCCATGACACAACTATTTGCAAAAAAAAAAAAAAAAAAGCAAAGCAAATTAAGAACCATGGTTGATAGATGAAGAAAACCCACATATTCCCAATCTTAGTCAGGAAAAAGAAAACATAAACCAGAGGATTTGGGGAGTAGAAAGCATAGTAAGAAAGACATTAAAGATACAGGGGAAATACAGATGAAATAACAAGAACTGAGCTTGCCACACCTCAGAAGAATCTATGAAGAGTCAGACACAGTTTGTAGTTGGATGAATGATGAGCAGGAAATCTCACAACTTGGAAGCTGAAAGAACATTCAGTGAGATGGCAATGATTCTCAAGTGAAGCCATATGGAATGTCCACGAAGCCACCCAGAATCAAGTTTGACTCATGGGAATCTTTACCTTGTAGAATTCTGACACAATACATTAATTGATTACAACAAGGGTGGTTTGGTGATTGAGGTGCTGAACTGATATTGGGAAGACTCAGGTTCAAGTACATCTTCAACGATGGAAGATGCCTAAGTGATCGGGGATAGCCGCTTCTTCTTAGCCCAACTTACCTCGTGCAATGATGGTGATGAAAAGAAGTAAGAATTCAATGTAAGCTATTCTGAGCTTCTGAATAAAAAGTAGATTATAAATCCAACCAATCATGGTAGCAATGATGGTGACGATGATAATCTTTTATCATCATTGCAGTTATATTAAGATCTATTGTATTTTGGGCACAGCTCAGAACAATTCTTTGCAGTCCTCCTGTTTTTCAAGGGAAAAACCTAAGAAGTCCAGGAATAGACACATCCCATTGTTATCCCAAATACTTCAAAAGAAATATGACTGAATGATGTTCAATCTATTTCTCTTATATTTACCCAACATGGTTTATGATTGCTGGTGTATTGTTCTATTCATGCCATACCCTCTGCCTTCTTTCAGTATTCCATTTGCCTGCTAGCTATTCAATGAACCTCAAACATGGAGCAACATCTTAAAACTTGTAGATGATGCACTGAAATATTTCATCTACTTCCAGGCTCCAAGGCCTCCTGTTTCCCACAGTCAAAGTTGTTGCCTATCCTACCTGGGGTGCAAAATATCCCTGACACAAGCCTTCATCAGCCCTCAAACCTTCCTTGCAGCTTATCGAGCAGAGAATGAAAAAAAAAGGTGTCACTAACAGGAAAAGAAATGGTCAGTGATAAGATGCTGCTGCGCTTATCAGGAAGAACTTCATAAAACTGATCTTGGTAAACAAGAGTGAATGAATAGAAGGGATGTAGAGGAAGGGGAGTTAAAATCTGAATATGGAGAAACACAAGCAAGGACCAGATGAGTTACTAGGCCTAACTCAGGATTTTGATTTCAGATTAAAGTCCTCTAGTCCAAAGGTTTTTCTTAATACTTATCCCTACTCCATACGTGGAGTGGAGGCCTTTATTTCAGTTACTTCTATAGAAGACTTAGGGTTTATCCAAAGGTGCTCCTGTCTGCTTTAAGATGACCTGCTAATCATTTTTAAGGGCATGTTCTTTGCCCCATTCTCAGCTGAGGGCATCTAATTTCACATTTAGCAGGTTCATTTCCCACCTTCTGCCAATACAAGCCTTATATGCATATATACACAATTAGTGCTGCTTCAGAGGTGATTTTGAGGATGACTTGTGAGGATCTGCTTCGTTTCTTAGGAGCTGCTTTGGACCACTGAGGCTATAGCCCTTCATACTCATCACAGCAGGATTGCTCAGGATCTGGGCATCTGATGCCAAGAACTGCTCAGGGATTACATGGACTCATCTTCTATATGAATAGACAACTGCCACGACTGACAAACAGCCAATGGGGTGGATGGTAATGGCAGTGATAAAGCACATGATGGGGGAGAGGTTGGAGCCAGCATGAGCACATGAGAGAGAAAGAAGTAGATTATAGAATTGGTGATGGAGCAGATGGAAAGTTGGAGTTGACAGCATCTGCTCCATTGCCAAAGATACAGAAAGTGACAGAGCAGGCAACAGAGCAGATTATGAAGCTGGTGATTGACCTAGTGACAAAGGCAGCAATAGAGAAGAGGTGGAGCTAGTAACAGAGCCAGCTATAGAGAACAATAGAACTGATACTAGAGCCAGTGGTGGAGTGAATTTAATGGGGCTAATGGCAGAATATCTGATAGCATTGACAATAGAGCAGGTGATGCAATTAAAAGTGAATATGCTTGGAAATCCATTGAAGGAGATTACTTGCTGGCATCATTGCTCCGTTTCTTGCTATCCCCAACAAATGAAGCAATGGAGTGGGTGATTCAATGGGCAACTGAATGGACAATGAAGCCAACAACTGAGCAATGCTACCAAGATAAACAATAAAGCAGGTTAAAAATCATGCTAAAAGCAAGACAAGCAAATGGTGGGCTAAAGAGGGCGAAAGAAGAAGAAGAGGGATCAACATGCATGAGAGGGTCTGGAAAAGGAAGGCACTGAGAAGATGTTCCAAGTCAATGTGGGCTTCCTGGTATAGCAGGATAGGCAAAAAGTTCCCACTAACATGAACAGATGGCTAAGGGTGTTGGTCTACCCAAACTCAAATGCTCCCATGATGTCTCATCAGAGTAAGCAACTGGTAGACATTTTTCAAGCAGCAGGAAAATCACCTTTCTTAACTGGTCCCACATCAAAGCTAGTCCACCATGTTGTTACTCATTTCATAGAAAATGCCTATTGGAACAGCATATTTTTGTGTCACTTCAAAGATTGGAGGAGAAGCACATTAAACCAACTATCTGGTTATATTCTTATAAGAGCTCTTCACTCAGCTTTTGTGTTCCTTTAGTTTTCTTTGATTTCTGCTGATGGTTGTAGCAATAAAGACATAGAGACTTTTTTTTGGAGGATATGAATATAAGATGTTTGTTTAAAAGCATGTTTATTGCTTCAATTCTCAAAGTAATTCTAGGCAGTGAGAATATTAAGGTTAAAATAACACGGTAACAATAGTAAGAAAGGAATAATGCCAACCAACAAAAATAAATAAAATGCATTTGTGAAAGAATCTCACTTTGTCAGAACAGTCAGGAACATATTCCCTCATCATAAGGTAGGGCCTGCTGAAAGAAGCAGGTTTCTACAATTTTGCAAAAACACAGCTGAATTGGAGCCATATATAAACCGGGGCAATACTATTGCATAGGGTAGGGGCAAATTATAGTAAGACTGATTTCCAATGGGCCACGGTAGTGGTCTGAGGAGCAGGGGTTGGGGATCCCTGTGCTAGGACATAGAAGAGGACAGGGCTTTACAGCTGGTGGCTGGAGTGGGCCAATTTTGGCAAATTTTGCTGATTTGGTAGAAACAACAGGAGAAAATGGATCCCAAAGATAACCAGCCCCTAAGGGCATATTAAGTCTTTTTAAGGGCTTAATAGCTGATAAACAATATCTTGATATGCACCTGGAAGTTCACTGGCAAACAGTGCAGTTTGCAGAGCAGAGATGTTTCATGGGCAAAATGGGAACCGCCCAGAGCTATCCACACAGCCACATATTGGACTAGTTGGAGCTCCCAAGTAGCCCTTAAAGATAGTCCAGTATAGAGTGTGTTATAGTAGCACAGTGATGGCGAACCTACGGCACGTGTGCCAGAGGCGGCATGCAGAGCCATCTCTATGGGCATGCCCACTGCTGCCCCAGCCCCGCCTCCCCTGTGGCCCCCTCCTCACCAGCAGCCCCCCTAGAGGAGAGTTGCCCCTGGACATGGCTCAGCCAAAGACATAGCAGCTGGGCAGCAGGGACAAGACTCTGCCCTCATGCCCCATCGTGCATAGATGATGCTGCAGGGCATGGGCGGAGGGCGTGGCCACGATGGCACTGCAGGACTGTCTGGGAGATCTGCTGCGGTGGGCCATGGAGATGGTAGTGCCCTGGAGGGCAGGTGGGGGTGCAGCAGGTGGGTGGGGGTGCAGCGGGTGGGACGGGGGGTGGAGCGGGGGTGGGCTGGGCAGTATTTGGGCACTCGATGTCTAAAAGTTTCGCCATCACTGTAGTAGCAGATAGGGAGGCATGACTAAAGTATGAGCCATTGCCAAAAGGGTTACCTAATCCAGGAAAAGTCATAATTGATAAATGAGATGGATTTGCAAAGGACCCCCAGCCTGTGGCTGCTATTTGCTCATCAAGTTCCATTCCCATTGAGAATCAAAGATGGTAATTCCCTGTCATGAGGAGGTCCTTGAAAACAAAGTAACTTGTTTTACATGAGTTGACTCTAAGCCTATTGTTCCTTATTGAGACCCTTACAGCCTTAAGGCATTGGGAAAAGACTTATTCAGCCAAGCTCCAAGTTATAAAGTTGGATATCACCTGATCCTATTTCAATACATGTCCTCACCTAATGGCATTATGTAGATTTTGAATAGGTATGGAAGGAGAAGTGAACTCTGTGGGACCTGCAAAACAAGGGCTCTCAGCTAAATCTCTCTCCAACCTACCAACATTAACTATGATCAACCCTGGAGGGAGCAGGAGAAACTCTGCAAAGCTATAATCCTTTCTCCCAACCCATGGAGATGGTCCAGAAGAATACTATAATTACTGGTATTTGTCAAGGTATTGATTTAACAGCTAACCAGCTTATGTAATGTAAGAGTTAAGATGTAATGATGGGAATGACTCAGCAGGGTCTGTGTCTCTTTAAGAGCCTTTGTATAAAGGGAAGACTCCGCTGGTGTGTTCTCTCTCTTCCGTTTCCTGCTGTAACTGTGGTTTGTTGGATCCTGCTGTATTAGCACATGTATGTATATTCTTCCTGGTGTATGATATTGTAGATAGTATAAGATAAACCACCATTTAATATAGACCACTGTTTACTGTGTTTACTCCTGGGTTATCTAGCACAATAAGACTATTCACATTTTAACAGTATTGATCACCATTGAGAGATCAAGCAGGATCAGGAGAATCACATCACCCCATCCTTCCAAAAGTCATACATAAGTGTGATCAATGCTGTACTCATGGAATCAGACAGAGGAACCACACAGGTATCTTAGTGACAACAACTAGGAACAAAGGAGGTGTTCTCCTCCCTGTGTTGCCCCCCTCCTGGGTTGTCAGACACAAATAACCACACTTACACATGTAAGATTCAAGGTTGCTACTTTATTATATTCTGCCTATTATACAGGCATCTTTCTAGGCTGCCAGCCTTTCCCTGGGAGCAGACAGATAAGACTCAATGGAGTTTGAGGGAGGGGGCCAGTTCTAGACTTCTTGCAGCTATGCAAGGACTCAAGGCTAATTCTGTGCTTGAAGCCTCTCCCCCTGCTTGTCTGGTTGTTTCCCAACATGGGCTCTCAGAACAGGGGTTCAAATAGGGTCAGCAGTTCTTGGAGTCGACATCTTCATATACCAGCTCCTGTCCCGAGACCAGCTGTTTGGAAGAGCCTTCAATCAATGAGCAGATATCTGAATATTGGCTGCAAAAAGATGCTGCAGTGTGGAATACTCTGTCCTCACTGGGCTATTTCAGAAATTACCCCCCCCCTTAAGATTATTTTCTTAAGGGTTTTGTTGTTGTTGTTGTTGTTGTTGTCCTTTTGCAAACATTGGCACCCTTCCAAGCTTGCTAGCTCCCTTATATTCATGGACTGTGACACTTTGGCTATGTAAAAACTCATGCTTGGATGCAAATGTATGTGTGTACAAAGCACGCTTGTCTTTGAAGACTGAAATAGCAGAATGAAATTTGGTAGGACTGTTCGATTGATTTTTTTTTTCTATTCGATTTAAATAGCAGTTAACATTGGCAGCAGGCTTGTTTTCATGGAGAGAAGATGTAAAAATGTCACATGCCAAATTAAATTTAGGAGTGGTGACCGAGTGTTTGGGGACTACAATTATGTCTATAGTGTCTATAATGTATAGCATTGACCTTGGAAGTTTTAATGGGAAGAAAATCATGACAATTAGTCTAGAGACCATAAGTGAATATTGTTCCCAGAAATACATGCAGGGATAGACACACAAGTGCCCCTCTATATGTATCCATCCTCATCCCCACAAAAATAATCCCTCCCTTCCTCCAGGCTTTCCTCCTTCCCTAAAAATTCAAGCTGCACATTTTCAGTCCTGCCCTAATGAATCACAGCATGTGCATTTCAACACAATTCTTCATTGAAACCCAGAATGCACTGTCATGTGCTCCCTCCCACAAGGGACTGATTATCACACCCAAATTGGTCAAGCATTTGGCATGTAATTGTGAGGATGCAATTTGATCCTCATAGCCATTCTCAAGAGAGAATAGATACAGGCAAATTATACTGTCAGACTGTGTGCATTATACCTCTGTGTGCACACAAAGAATCAGAAATAAGTACAATCCATGTCAGGAATTTTATATCCCATCTGAAA
Source organism: Crotalus tigris (assembly GCF_016545835.1). Lineage (NCBI taxonomy): Eukaryota > Metazoa > Chordata > Lepidosauria > Squamata > Viperidae > Crotalus > Crotalus tigris. The sequence continues at coordinate 1,621,511 of NW_024100565.1, forward strand.
TATCTTCTGTCAGGAAAAGTTTGCTTCTCTGGGCACCTTCTTTCCCAGTTTATCTTGCAGGTTCCTCCTTGAATGTTTGCTATTGTTATATTATGGTTCTTTGCACAGTCAGCCAGATGTTTAGATTGGATTTGACATGAGCTATGGTGGCGCAGTGGTTAGAATGAAGTATTGCAGGTTAATTCTGACAAGTGCCCAGCAGTTCGATCCTAACCGGCTCAAGATTGACCCAGCCTTCCACCCTTCTGAGGTTGGTAAAATGAGGATCCAGATTGTTGGGGGCAATATTCTGACTCTGTAAACTGATTAGAGAAACCTGTAAAACACTATGAAGCGATATATAAGTCTAAGTGCTATTGGCTATTGCTATTTGTTCCACCTATCAAGTCCTTCCCTGGAATAGGCAGATGTTGTTATTTGATGTATTAAAGGTACTGTCACTGGATATAAGTTGTTCCAAGTAAAGCTGCCCTTTGCAATGGACTGGGTGTGATTTTGTCAATGCTGAAGGTGTTCAAGTGGTGCTCCAGTTGTTTTGGGATTGTACCCAAGGCGCCAGTTACTATTGATACTACCCTTGCTTTCTTTGTCACAGTCTATTCTATTTCTACTCTATTTGCAAAACTTTGTATTTGGTGATTTTTCACCAGTGTTTTCTCTTCTATTCTGCTGTATTATTATTATACTCTTGGCTGTTATTACTTATCACCTAGAAACTTATCACCTAGAATGGAGAAAAAAACCTCCTTGAGTATTTTATGGCTAGGGAGCATATGTGGCTTCTTTTTATTTAAGAGGGTGATTTTGGAGAGAAATCTTATCCGTTCCCATCAAAGCAACTAACTGATGACATATCTGAAGTCCCACAAGAATTCTGAAAACCTTTCAGTCTATAATATACCTTACACAGAAATCAGCAATTCAGAGGGAAGCAAATCAAGGATGTGCCCTCTCCCTTCTTGTATATCTCCTGCATGAGGAATAAGCCTTTAGCAAAGCTTTGAAGTAGTTTTTAACATCTTCCCAAGGAGAAATCTACAACCCAAAAGAGCAATCTAGTAGCAGAAAAGCAAGAATCCCCAAGTCTCTGGATGCCAACTTTTCAGCTTGTTCCACTCCCTGCTACAGAAATAATTTGCTTCCCAGCCAGCTTTTGTTTTCTTTCAAAACTGAAGTCTAATTTATGTATGGTATCTACAGGAGTTCATCTCTGGTGCACCAGCTGCTTTCAAAAGAAGGCTGCCTTCTTTTTCCCTCTGCGCGTTTTGAGCATCCCGTGAGATAGGTGAGCTGCCAGCCTCTATACCAGTGTTTCCCAAACTTGACAATTTTAAGGCATGAGGACTTCAACTCCCAGAATTCCACAGCCAGCAACGCTGGCTGTGGAATTCTGGGAGTTGAAGTCCTCATGCCTTAAAATTGTCAAGTTTGGGAAACACTGCTCTATACAGAAAGCAGCCTTGAAATGGAACAAAAGTCTTCTGGCCCTTTTGAAAGTTTGGACTGCTCCCCTGCTTTGCATCGCTTTCATTTTCCCTCTGAATTTTGTAGTTAGAAATATTGGCTCATTGGGACCTTATAAGGAACAGACATGGAGGCCTACAAAATAAAAAGGACACTTTTCAGAACTGGTGGCCTTGCCACACAGGAACAAGGGAGAGGTCTCTCCAGAGCTGATGTTCTTTGGGTGTGCTCAACTACCATAGTTACTATCCCCCAGCCAATTTGGTTACATGTAGTGATCATGCTCAGTGAACATAATTGCCACTCAAATGCAACTGGTGCGCCCAACATTATGGCTAGGGCCAGGTGAACAGAAGAGGATATAACACTAGGCTTGATGATTAAATGGTAATTAGGCATACCAATCAATCAGAATAGAGCTAGAAGGGACTTTGGAGGTCTTCTAGTTCAACCCACTGCTCAAGCAGGAGACCTTATACCAGAAATGGCGAACCTTTTAGAGACCGAGTGCCCAAACTGCAACCCAAAGCCCACTTATGCATCGTCGGGTGCCAGGTGGGTGTGGCCCATTGGCTGGGTGTGGCCCATTGGGTGGGCGTGGCTGCAATGGTAACAGCAGACTGGGTGGGACTAAAAAGTTCAATCAATCAATTCCAACTTTGCAAGATCTTTTTTTTTCCGGCAAGAAGTTGAAATTGACTGATTGATTGAACCTTTTTATTTGTACACAGCGGCAGAGGCCTAAAGTGAAAAGGTTTTATAAAACCCAGCAGAAGGCCTAGGACTGGGGCAACTGAGAGGGCTCTGAGTGCCACCTCTGACACCCATGCCATAGGTTCGCTACCCCTGCCTTATACCATTTCAGACAAGTGGATGTCCAATCTCTTCTTTAAAACCTCCAGTGATGGAGCACCCACATAAGTCTGAAGGCAAGCTGTTCCACTGGTTGATTGTTCTCACTGTTAGGAAGTTTCTCCTTAATTCCAGGTTGCTCTTCTCCTTGATTAGTTTCCACCCATTATTTCTTGTCTTGCCTTCTGATGCTTTGGAAAATAAGTGGATCTCTTCCTCTTTGTGGCAGCCCTCAAATACTGGAATACTGCTATCATGTCACCTCTGGTCCTTCTTTTCTCTAGACAAGCCATACCCAATTCCTGCAACCATTCTTCATGTGCTTTAATCTCCAGGCCTTTAATCATCTTAGTTGCTCTTCTCTGCACTTTTTCCAAAATCTCAACATCGTTTTTTGTAATGTGGTGACCCAAACTGGATGCAATATTGGTCTACCATCTGCAATGAATGAATAACATTGGGAAAAGTTAAAGTCTACCTGGAATTAAGGCTTCCTTGCCAACAATATGCCATTGCTATTTCCGAAAAATGTTCGCCACTCATTTCCTATCCATTTCATGTCTAACCCTGTATAGTTTTTTTGAGATCAACCAAGGTTAAATAGGGGCTGCCATCTGCTGTCAGCAAAATGAAGCAAGCCTGCAATAAGTCAACCCTTTTCAATGGGACTGTCGCTCAGACTCTGTCCAAACTAAGCACGAGTCCTCAATGTTTGTGGCAAATATTATCTTCAGTAGTGTTGAGCAACCTGTGGATCTTCAATGTTACTGAATCATGGCTCCCAGAATCCCTTACCCTTGACCACGCTGGCTGAGAATGCTGGGAATGATAGTTTAGCAAATTTGTCCTCTTATTTATGCATTTATTTAGCATATGGCATACTATACGTGGACTTGCAACATATATTAACATTTCACCTAAATTAAAAACAGTAAAATATGAATGTTAAAAAGATCTATATTTAGATGTCTAGGCCAGGGATAGGCAACCTTGGCTCTTTTATGACTCGTGGACTTCAACTCCCAGAATTCCTGAGCCAGCATGGCTCAGCTTGGAAACTCTCTCTTTCTCCTCAGCATGCCTGGCTCAGGAATTCTGGGAGTTGAAGTCCACGAGTCATAAAAGAGTCAAGGTTGCCTACCCCTGGTCTAGGTCATCTACCTGTTGAAGCGCAGCATTGTTTTATGGGGGGGAAATCAGATGCTGGACTGGTATATGCCCTCAGTTTATAGCTGGTCATGATGTGATCTATAGTTTGGCAGTCACACAGAGGGGAGGATACTATACCCTATTAATACAGGGAATCCTGGCAGATGTCCATTGCTGGCATGATAATTTGAAACCTGGCACCTTTTGCAAAGGATAATTTATATATCCACCTGTATCTGTGCACTCAACAACCTATTTGTCCTCCTAATTTTCAGATAATGCAGAGTGAGGACAAAAATAAAATAATGTTTCTTTTCAAGGGGCAGGGGCTTTTTGTCTGCTAATTACCCAAACACATTTCCACCCATTAGTTTTCAGCTAAGTATCTTTTCTTTTCACATTTGATGTAATTTTTAGAAATCATTAGAACAGGGTTTTATTTGGAGATGGTGCCAAAACTCTACAAGCAATCTAACATCATTTCCATTGTGAGTATAATATGGCTAGGCACGAAACAGAAGGTCCAGAGTGCTGAGTTTGCTCCTCACATTCCCAACCCATAATCAGCTGTTTCCCTGGCAAATGAGCACACTTCCAAACAACCACCAACCAGTTCTTAATTTTCTAAGGTTTATCTAAAGTAATTTTAAAGCGATATGGCAGGAAGTTTGGCAATTGCCCAAGGAGTGCCTGGGCACCACTTAGCTATTCACACTCAGGGGCTGCCACAAAGAAGAGGGAGTCAAGCTATTCTCGAAAGTGCCTGAAGGCAGGACAAGAAGCAACGGATGGAAACTAATCAAGGAGAGAAGCAACCTAGAACTAAGGAGAAACTTCCTGACAATTAGAACAATTAACCAGTGGAACAACCTGCCTCCAGAAGCTCCAACACTGGAAATTTTTAAGAAGAGACTGGACAGCCATTTGTCCGAAATGGTATAGGGTTACCTGCCTGAGTAGGGGGTTGGACTTGATGACCTCCAAGGTCCCTTCCAACTTTATTATTATTATAAGGACCCACAGATTCTTTTTGTCACAACTCAAGTTGCTCATTTTCTGTTGCTTTCTCAGGTTTTGGGGAAGAGAAATCACTTTTTCCCCAGGAAGGGAGGAGAAAGAAACATACAAAGAAACAAAAAACTCAGGACACGGAAGAAAAACTGGAGAACGGAGGTAGGAGTTTGCAAGAAATTCTAGGAGCGCAGGAAGCAGAATAGCAAATTACAGCAAATTCTTTTTTTATAATTAGTGGGGAAATGCTATGAAGATTCTCTATCATTCAGGTCATGGTTGTTCCAAAGGTGATTTTTCCTGGGTTTTTTGTTTTTTCCTCGACAATGTTTTGCTTCTCAACCATGAAGCTGAAGAAGCTTTTTTTTTTTTTTTTTTTTGCATTCTTGGTAAGCCTTACAACTTTATCATACTGCAAAAATGCCTGATTTGGAAAGTGTGATTGTGGTTTTGTGGTATCTTATAGGTGAACATTCTGTGAATTTTCACTAGTCAGAGCTCTCTCCATCACATTTGGCATTGGAAGTGTTGTGTCCCTCTAATGAGGAACCAAGAAGCTTTCTTAACTTAACAATCCAGTAGCAAATACTGTGTCAACGCTGCTAACATCGGATGTTTTTGCATTGACAACAGATGGAAATGTAGCCATCTTTTACCTTTTGCTTTTAGAGTTGGATGATGCTGGGAGGGGGGATGTGAACGAGAGTCCAGATAGACATAACAACACCAAGCCTAGCGTGAGAAACAAGGTTATTGTAACCAGAGCTGATAAGGACTTGGTGGGCTAGAGAACTGGAGAGAAGCCCAAGCTTCAAACTAATTGGGGAATGTGATTTATGACTGTTAATTGGAGGAGGGAATTGTGCTTTGATACTATGTGCTCAGGGGAGGGGAATTCGATTGTGCACTGCCGATGTTATGCTACTCAAAATAAAGATTCTTTAAGGTAAACAATGCCTTGAAGTTCTTTTGAAGAGTTTCATCTGTCAGAACCATGACATTCTGTTTGGTACCAATGTACTACAAGAAGCATTTGTTTCAGCACAGCAGACTGGATGATAAAGCTTTGTCCTTGACTAGCCTCATCCAGATCAATAGGTAAACAAGTAAACATGTAAGGGAAGACAATTATTTTAATGACCTAGAGCCCTTCACTGCACTCCTGGAAAAGAAATTCCACACAGTGTAAATTTCTCTAATGAATTTGATGGCTGGGAGCTTTTCCAATTTGATAGCTGGAAAATGAGCAACCCTGGTATCATCAGGGAGTAACCATGTTAGTCTGCTGCAGCCAGACAACAACAAATAGTTTTGCAGAATCACATGACTAATGACTTGTGGGGGAGGGCAGCCTTTCGTAGATAATAGTCCACTTAATCAGATGTGTTTGCATTTCCTTTCCTTCTAAGCTCCCTTAAGGCAGCATGTCTTTAAAGCTTTCTCCCAGGATGAAACCCAATGGGGGGTTGTGACCTCTGGAAGTTTTGGTCATAATAAATATGTTAATGTAAGAGGCCACGGAACTCTTTGTCCTTTTTCCTGGAAATGCTGAAGTGATATTATGCATAATGGGGAGAATTTAGTGAATGCCATTGGAACGTGCACCCCACAGTTCAAAAACCTCTTTCTAAAAATGTTTTGAATAATATGCTTAAATAAAAATCATTTTGCAGTGTTTTAATAACGCAACCGCTTTCTTTAAATTACAAATTCAGCAGAGGGAGGAACCATCGAAAATTGAACAAGCATATCAAAGCAATTAACTGTGATAGGGGATATTATCAAAAGAGGCCCACATTAAAGTATGTACATTTGTAACCAAGCGACTAATAGAGAGCATGTTATCATATCTTTATAATCTTGTCCAAAGGCATCTGTTTCCTAAACAGCTCATGGACCAGAGTATATTTTTAGGTGTTTTTTTACCCCACCTTTATTACTTTGTAAGTAATTCAAGGTGGTGAATATACACAATACTCCTTCCTCCCCCTAGTTTCCCCACAACAACCTGTGAGGTAGGTTGGGCTGAGAAAGTGATTTATCCAAAGTCCCCCAGTCAGTTTCCATGCCTAAGAAAGGACTAGAACTCGCAGTCCCTATAAAGCTCTTTATGGCATGGGTCCAGGATATCTGCAGAACCATCTTTCCCCAATGGGATTGGCCCACCCCACTCGTGCTGACAGAAGGAGCCTCCTGCAGATCCCATTAGCCAAGGAATTTCAGCTGTTGGGATCCAGGAAAAGAGCCTTCTCTGCCATGGCTCCTGCCCTTTGGAACATCTTGCCACAGGAGGTGAGATCTGCCTGTCTCTCTTTTAGCCTTCAGGAAAGCCTGTAAAACCTGGCTATGCTGGCTGGCATGGGGTCTAGGGGGAGAAGCTGCTGCCTGGAAGTGGTTGGTGCACTAACAGAGAAGGCACCCCTCTTCTCCCTGCCTAACCTTTGTTTTTTAGCTTGTTTTAATTTTTGCAATTTTAATCCATTTTTATATTTATAATCATTGATTGTACCTAATCTGTGAGGTGGGTGGCAAATAAATTTGAAGAGAGAGAGAGAGAGAGAGAGAGAGAGAGAGAGAGAGAGAGAGAGAGAGAGAGAGAGAGAGAGAGAGAGAGAGAGAGAGAGAGAGAGAGAGAGATGTGGTGGCCTAATGGATGTGGTGGCCTAATGGTGAAGACATTTGCCTCCCACTCAGAAGGTCAAGAGTTCAATCCTAGGTAGTGGTAGATGTTTCTATCCTAGGCCGCAAAGAAAAAATATGTGCTGTGAACTCCATGTGGCATCAGGAAGGGTATCTGGCCAGTAAATGCTCAGCTCCATTCAGACACCCAAACTCTATCCTGAATTAAGGGATTACAGGGTCGTAAAAAGGGAGTTTTAGATGGGAGGGGAGGGAGAGAGATGCAATCAGGGCCACCTTTTTTTTACTTTTTCTGACCGCGCACTCCCTTAGACACCTCTGCTCAGAAATTAATCTCTCACAAAATCTTGGTCTTGTTCTGACACCGTTCTGTCCTAAAAGCTGAGTCTAATGCTGGAAGGAGCAGAGCTCAGAAGAGCGGAGAGCGAAAGAATCCCTAATGTCAAACATGCTACATTTTAATGGGTTCTTCCAAACTTTGATCTTTTTCACTTGTCACTTTTTGAAAATAAGTGGGATGTCACCAAAATAATATGAGGCTTAACTGTGTTTTCTTTGCCAGAACATTTTGAAAGTTCTCTGAAACATGACACTGGAAAAACAAAAAAAAGAGGTATGTCCAAATCCAAAGGACAGATTTCAGAAATTGGACCACATTGCATGTAGTGTGATATTTTGCTTCAACACTAGCCCAGTCTTTTTTTTTCACCCTAGAATTTAGTTTCCAAAAGCCAATTTGTAAATAGTTTCTGGCAATATTTCTTCTCCCTGTTGTAGATTTATAATGGAAACTGCTTTTTCACTTTTATTGTGACTATCTTTTGCACCATAGCTCTTATGTTAAAAGAGCTATTTGGCAAAAAAAAAAATATCATTTCTTTCCAAAGCATCTCCCTCTTGTACCTTTTTCTTCTCCAGCCCAGCAGAATAATAAAAATGCATATTTGCTGTATATTATAAGAAGTGTTCGCAACTGAGAAAGCTGGAAACGGGGACATCTGTTCAATGAGCATTGATCCTTCACAGTGAGAGGAAAAGCTGGTGTTTGTGCAAAAAAAGTTCTTTTCTGCATTACCTCTGGGTCTATTCAAGACTCAGCCTTGAAATTGAAAATGGATTTGAAACTGCAAATGAACTTGAGGACTTGAGGTGTGAGCCTGTAAAGAAAAAAGTTGTTGTAATAATAATTTGCCATCAACCTTGGGACCCTGTAAGTATGGGTGAGCCTATTTCATGGCTAGTCTGAGTCTTTATGACTGTTCTCAGTCGCTAGTTTTATATCATGTCTGCTGTTTTTAATTCTGTTTTTATTGCTTCTTTGTGGGGTGGGATTACCTATTTTAATTGTCAGCTGCCCAGAATCATGTATGTGAGATTGGTGGCATATAAATGTAAATAAATAACAATAACTCCACCACATTATCCAGTATAAAAATACAGGTAGTCCTTGACATACAACTACAATTGAGCCCAAAATTTCCATTGTTAAGCGAGACATTTGTCATGTGAGTTTTGCCCCTATTTTATGACCTTTCTCACTACAGTTCTGAAGTAAATCATTGCAGTTGTTAAG